>NC_133586.1:9460037-10715966 GCF_964106895.1 Numenius arquata | reverse complement strand
TAAGTGTTTATCAACTTTTTAAGTCTCAATAACTAGTTGAAGAAAAACAAGCAAAAGCTTCAGGAATGAAAGCAAAGTTGACATTCCAGGAACAAGTCTTACTGTGACTACTTGATCCTTTAATTCACGAAGGTCATTCTCCAAAGTTCGATTTGCATTCAAAGCTGTTGCTAAATCAGCTTCCTTCGCGTTCAGCTGAGCATCAAGGTCTCTCACATGAGCTTGTGCCAGGTTTAAATCAGCTTCTTTTTTTGAATTCCTGCAAGTGAAAAGTTTTCCACTCATAAGTCGCAGCTGGTGAGTGAGAAAGTTTGTTTTTAATGTGTTTACCTTCACAGGGGTCTGTGGCAGAACTGAAACAGAAGAGAGGTTGGTTAACACTTGAGAGAGCACAGGGCAGGTGCTAAGAAACAAACCAGACAGGCCCCTCCAACAAGTATCATTTGTTTAACCAGAAAGATTTCTGACCCAGTTTCCAGTTTGTTTTGTGTGAATCCTACGCACAAGCCAGCTATTTTCCACAGCATTACCCACCAGAGAGGGGAGGGATGGCACAGGCCGCCATCTCCACAGGGAGGGACTAGTCACACTCAAAGCCAAAGTTCACCAGACCACAGTGACCTGCCACCACTGAACAAGCTGTTCACACAGACACCTCCTTTCAGCAACAGGCTGCCACCAGCTTTCCTGGCAAAGTGCCTACTGGCCATTAAAACGCACCGCTGCTGAGGCCCTGGAGCCCCGCACAGCCCTCTCACCAGAAGCAAGCCTCCATGGGGGCCACCTCCCCGCTGGGGGAGGCACCACAGCACCTACAGGCAGCCAGGTGGGGTGTGAGGAGCTCAAGGCCTGCTTTCCTCAGACAGGGCAGCCAGAAATGCTGGGCACACATTGGGGCAAAGCACCCCCTCCTCTGCCAGTAGAGGCAGAGCACAGCTCTGGCTGCCAGGGCAGGGTGGGGGTGGCAATTCCTCCTCCCCCACAGCCCCCCAGAACCTTCCTGACCACAGCCCAGGAGGAGATTTGTCCCCAGGAGGCCACTGGCCCAGCCCTGGCCAGCAGGCTCTGTCAGCCCCACAGTCCCAGCTGAGGCTTTGGCCGCTACAGCCCCTCAGCTCCTGCCACAGGGCAGTGAGCCCCACAGCAGCCACCCTTCCCTCACAGCTCCCTGGCAAGGGACTCTTCTCCCTCAGGAAGGGCCACATGCTCTTCCCTCCTTCACACCATGGCGGAGTTACAGGGCAAGAGAAGCTCTGCTTTCAGAAGATGGCCATTTCCTTACACAAATACCCAGGTACAGAACCCTCAGGTACCACCTGGATGGCCAACACGGTCATTTAAGTTGCTGGTTTTACTTGGCACCACAGTAGAGAAATGCTGGGCCCACAGCGAGTTCCTGTCAGAGAAAGGGGTGATAATTTCCCCAACTGCTCTAACTTCTAAAATCCTTTGCCTGACCACTATCCAGAATCTGACTTCCTGCTCAAAACTCAGATTTGAGATTGCAAAGAGTAAAGTGTTCGGTTTATTTTCGCAAAGTCTATTCTGCCAAGTGGCTAAGTTCTGATAATTCATACAATGAGTTTTCCAGTTGATAACTGAGCAGACCAGTTGGAGAGAATCCAAAGCCATTCTGCAGGAGTGATCAGCTCTAGAAAGCTTGGAATTCAAGGAAAGATTAGAAAAAAGTAAGGGTTGTTTAGTCTAGAGAAGAGAAAAGTGACAGGAGACATAACAGTCTTTACATACATGGAAGTGCTGCATAAAGGAAGGGAATCTGTTTTCCATGTCTGTTGTGGAAAAGACAGGAAGTTGCAGGATTAAATTGCAGGGAGGAATATTTGCCTTAGATGTTAAGGAGAGGAAACTAACAGTAGTTCAACATTGAAGCACATTGCCTGGCGGGGGGATATTCTGGAATCTCTATCATCTGGAATTTTAAAAAAGGGTTATGCAAACATCTGCTGGAATGGATACAGGTACGGTTGGTTCCAGTAGAGGCCTAGGGCATGTGGCTACATCAGATTCTTGCTCAAAGCCTTTTCTAGCCCTGCTCTTTAGAGACATTTGTTGACTGCATCTCATACTTCATGAACATGATGCAAAACCAAATGTTTTGCTAGCAGGTTTTCTATTCTTTACTCAGCTCAGGCTCCAGGAAAAAAGTAGCTCTACTGGGGTAACAAAAACAAGATAGTGTTGTAGATACTTTTTTGTGGGTTTTTTGTTTGTTTTTTTAAAGAGGTGGTTTTTTTTCTGAAGTATTAACAGTTTTTTCTTTTCTAGGTATTAATTAGCCACCTTCCTTCTGGGACCTCTGCTACCACTTACTGTGAGTATTAGTTATGATATTAACAAGTACATCAATAACACTACTTAATGATAATATTGACTGTTTCATCCTACAATAATATAAATTTCATTCTGCCAAAGTGCATGCAAGCCTGAAATTCCATCGGTATCTGCGCTTTAACTCTGTTGTTTGATGGTCCACTTTCCTTATGCAGACCTCTACAGCCAGCTTCAGGTTTCCTATATTCTTTCCTGACAAATATTATTTTCAGAGAACCCTGAAGCGAGTCATTTCATCTTTAAGAACAGCAATTTAACAAGTCCTTGACAAGAGCATTTACTACCCTTTTAAACCAAGTTTGGGGTTCAAAACACCACTTCACATTATTTTACAGCAAGCAGTGACAGTTACAGTACTATACAACATTCCATATACCAACCATTCCAGACCTAAGCACAGCTTACTGACTATCAATTGCAAGCAATAACTTTGAGGCACTGCCAATCACATTCTTTGTAAATCAGGGTGCCACATATGCTTGACCTCGAGAATTTAAATTTTGTAGAAGGAGTTCAGTATGTTTGAAACAGACTCCAGTTTGTCAAGACTGGAGGACGTTAACAGCACTTACAGAATTCATTCTTATAGCTTCAGCTTGCTACACCACTTATTTCAGGTTCAGTAGCAAATGCACATCTATACTCACTGGTGCAGAGAGAAACTGGTCTTGTCTTTCTCCGCTGCGCTACTGTAGTTGCTTTGACCTTCCTCAGACTCCAAATTCAACCAACTGATACGCTTATCCACAACTCCTCCTCCCAAAATGTCTTTGGCCTACTTCCAGTTACCACTGTTTAAATAGTAAGAAAAACGCTGAAACGCAAGCACACTTCATCCCTGCTGAAGTTTTAAGTCTCTTTACCAGTGATTAATAAGAGCCAATGGTTAATGCTGTGTGGAAGTTATCTGGTGACATTCTATCCTATAAGAGTCCCAGGTTATTTAAAGGGTGTATATATAAAGGGCACGATACCCTCAAAGCAGTGTGTTCCAAGTCATCCGAGACATTTGCAGTTAGACAGCCCAGACACAAAACACTCATTAATATTAGGACTTCAGTCTAGCCCTTTCAGAAAGCAGCATATACTATGTATCATTTCTCATGGGCTGTAAAGTTAACCACTTCTAAGATCTAGTTACTTTAAAGAAAAAAAAAAAAAATCAGTCCAGAGGACTGCATACCTGCCAAACCTAAAGCTTTATAAACAAAGCCACAGAGTTATACAAACACAAAGAGCAGCAGAAAAGTTTTACAACTGGCATTACCCCTCTCCTCACTGTCCACTCAAGTGGCTGGTTAGATTTATGAAACAGATCTGTGAGCCAAAACCCAGCATGAATGAGACAAGTGCAAGAACTAAGCAGCTGAAAACAGAAGCTTAGAGTAAAACCGTGTCTTACTCCCAAGTAGAACAGCTACTTAAGTCCTCCTGAGCCTATAAGGAGGCAGTGCTTGCCCCATACAAGTGTTAAAAGAAAAAGCTAGCGCCCAAAGGTGCTATGATACAAGATTATAACAAGATTTAGAGGGCCTGTGGACACCCAAAACTATTGCAAGACTGTAATTAATGTAGCTGTACAATGGGGCATTAAAGTAACTAGCAAGTAAAGTAGCTGTATATATCCATAAGGAAGCTTGATGGGATTGGACATTTATCCCCTCCACTGCCCACCTTCTTCCCTCCTTCAGGAGGGCTTGATTGCCCTTACATCTGTTCCAGGCTTGGTGAGACTAGACAAGATGATTTCAGGCTCAGGATACACACCTGGCAATAAAGTCAAGCCTGAAACAGCTGGCAGCTCATCCCTGCACATAAATCAAGACCTACAAGCCACTAGGACAATTTCTGTGCCGTACGGGTCCAGACCAGGTAAGCTGCACTGCTCACAAGACTACCTTCTCTGGGTATTCCCCTCTAGGCAATGTCAGGGCTAAAAAGCCCTAAAGAGATGTGAGCTGACTCCATACAGAGACTCCTTCCCCCACCCCTGTAACTTTCTAGATGCTTTCTAGCATAGCAGCTTCTTGAGTGTTTATAAACAGCAGTGTGGTGCCAAAGCCAGCCAGCTATGCCTTCATACAATACTATCCCCCATAAGGCCACCCAGCACCTCAAGTTCTGGGGGAGCCCCCTTACTCATCACAGAGAGGTCCTGAAGCGGCCCAGCAGCAGGAGGCACTCACAGCACTGTCCCTACAGCACAGCTTCAGAACAAGACACCAGGATTTCTCCTAACCCAAGACACCCCAACCTCACAGGGCCATAACCTTTGGGGCATCACCACGACCTGGGCACCCTATATCACTGAGCCCTCCTTCCCCAGCACACCGCTGCTGGTGAGCCACATCCCCTTCCCTTCACCGCGCAAGAGCCCCGAAGAAGCGGCGGCGGCCCCGGGGCTGCCCCCAGCAGTGAGGGCCACTGGGGGCCGGGCAGGTGCGGCGGGAGGGCCGGACCACCGACCTGCTGTGCAGCTGCCGGTGCTCCTCGCCGATCTTACTCAGCTCCACCTGCAGCGTGGCCCGCTCGATGGCGATGTCGTCCAGCGCCCGGCGGGCATCGGCCAGCTCCTCCTGGTAGTGGACCCGTAGGTTTTCCAGCTCCCGGTCGCTGCCCGCCTCCTGCTCGGCCAGCCGCTGATGCAGCGCCGAGTTGTCGGCCTCCAGCGCCCGCACCCGCTCGATGTAGGCGGCCAGGCGGTCGTTGAGCTGCTGCAGCTCCTCCTTCTCCTGCAGCCGGCTCAGCCGCATCGGGCTCAGCGGCGAGGTGCCGGCGGCGACGCGGCCGAGGGAACGGTTCCCGCTCATCGGCGTGGAGGAGAGAGCCGTGGCCATGGCAGCCGCCGGTCCAGGCCCAGGCCCCGCCGCCGCTACCGGGACCGCCCCGCGCAAGACACTCAGCGCCCGCCGCCGCCCGCGTATAAATAGCCGGCAGCTGCCGCCGCGGCCTGCCGGCGAGGGTGGGCAGCTTAAAGGGCTAGGTGTGCTCCCCCACGGCCGCCCCGCCGGCTCCGTGTACGAAATACACCTCTGCTGTTTGGTTTTGGGGTTGGTTTGGTTTTGCTTTATTTTTTGCACGTGCCTTGCCGCATCTCGTCAGTCCAATGGTGCTGCCCGGAGAGGGCGGGGAAGGAGCTGTCAGGAAAAGCCTACAGCAGCCCGGCGTTTTCACGAACCGGTGCAAGGGGTCGGGGTGGAAAAAAAAAATATCCCGGATTTAGGAAGATGCGTGACAGCTGCAGTGATGCTCACAATTCAGCATGCTGCCGTGTTCTGCCTGTTCTCTCTGGTGGTTTTTCTCAGTTTGTTCAGCTGATGAAAATAAGCTAGTCCCGGCTCTTTTTTGTTGTTGTTTGTGGGCGTTTTTAGCTTTTAGGTTAGGCTGTGGTGGCTGTCAGCCATGCCAGTGCTACAATGTTTTGGTTGAAAGTTGGTTATGTGAGCAGAAGAAAGAACGGAGGGGGAAAGGGAACCTGCATCAAGACAATTGTGTGAAGCAGTCTGCAAAGCCTTACACTAATTACTTTTTATTAAAATCATTATTCAATAAGAAAGTTGCTTCAGCATTTCTTTAGTAGTGACATGTACTGTGATATTCATCAGTTTTCTCCAGTAGCTAATTGCCCTTTTCTTTTTCCCTTGCATTTTGGAGAACAGATGCTGTACAGATCTCCTTCAGTATGAGCATAAAAATATCTGAACATTAATTTAACTGATAATTACGGTGTTTGTTGCAGCAATTACAAGAAACTTCCCTTAAGAGCTTAGCTTAGGTCAATGTTATTTCTTATGCAGAAAAATAGCCTTGACATCCCCTTAGAGTTCTTTAAATTTAAAGATAGATTTTATGAAGGTTGTAGGTGTAAGTTCAAGCTTCTCTTTATAGGGCAGCAGGCATGTAACATAGGAGGACAACATAGTTGGCCCTAAGATTGTAATGGGAATTTTAGAATCGGGTTATATATACCCCGGATGCAAAGTTACAAAGTAGATGAGGACATAGAAGGAGGTCTGGATACTCATGAAGATTTTTTCCTGTATTTCTTTACACGTTTGTATAAAAAACAAAATATAACTTCAAAACTCTAAAATTACATGTAGTGGGTTAATGACGTGGCCAGACTGAACTCCTCTGGTTCTAGTCCTAGCAATAGCAGGAAATTTTTTTCTGCAGAGCAGTTCCAGTTTTTTATTTTGATACAATGAGTACTTGTTTGTTCTTTGTTGCCAATAGAAAGCTCAATTCAAGAAAAATAGAAAGTATGATTTCAATCTGAATATTTACCTCTAAGACCAAGATGTTTCTGTCTGAGGGTTTAATTCAGCTTTGAAACCTCAGTCCTCTACAAAGAGCGCTGTGATCATATGTCATTGTCATGTTTGATAGTTGCATGTTACTGGCCAGCTGTTCAAATACAATTGCATGGTTTTGGAACAGATGTAGAACAAAGCAAGAAATCTGCTATTCTGAGAATATTTTCCTTGCCTGCCAAGGCTTTGTAATAGTGCAAACAAAAACAGCTGAAAGAAATAGTTGAAAAATAGTCTGAGCTAGTTTTATCTTTTGTGTTCTGTACCTACTCTCCCTATGTGAGAACAAAAGGTGGCAACTTAAGCAGAGTGTAATGGAAATCTGTTACTGATTCTTCTTTCTGACATTTTTTTTTTTTTTAATGAAGACTGTAGTCTGTACTGCTTAGACCACAAGTGTAGCTGAGGATTTCATGCAGAGCTAAGCCTGTACCATCTTTTTCTACTGTTTCAAGAATAAGGGTATCAGGATTAAGAGATTCAGAGGGCATCAGGAAAAATTGTGGGGAAAGGTATATATTCCCATACTAAAGCACAGTAAAAGCTTTCCTACAAATAGTCCTTTTGTAGGAAAATGTAGATATAAGAGATGTAGACAGTATTAAGCAGATTCCACAAAGTTGGAATTAAAAAAACCCAAACAACAAAACTTGAAAAACACTTGTAGAGTTTTTTCAATCAGGCCTTGATCTTAAGCTGGTGAAATTAAGCAAGAAAAATACAGTGATACAGCAGTACAATTAAAATCAAGAAAAAGTCAACTGAACATTTTGCTATCCTTTTCCTTAGGTATCTGCTAACTGATTCTAGCCACGTGTGAGCAATTTGTTAGTATAGGTTCCAAAATGTTGCCAGGGCTCTGATTGCACTAATATATCTAAAGGACCTTGACCAGCCTCAGCTGGGGCTTCTGCCCATGCCTCTGCCCGTGGGTGCAGGAGCTCTATTTATGCTCTGGCCTGGTGTTTGGGCACTCTTTAAGCTCTATTATTGTTGTAGCTAGCTATAAGTTAGGCCCATGGACTGATTGACCTTGTACTTGACCTTGTACTTGCCTAGTTATGCCAAATTTTCCTGGGTTCTTTGTGAACGCTGGGTGCTAACTCTAGCTCCCTATGTATCTTGCTGAGAAGCTGTAGGACAGGGCTGTGGCTGGTGTGGCTCCTGCCCTGCCAACCTGGCTAGCTGACTTCTCTCCATCCATTAGGAAGCAGCTGAATATTGCCACTTGTTGGATGACAGAGTGTTAGAGCAATGACTTCTAAATATTTAGGTAAAGCTAAGTTTGTTGCTAGTAGTATTTCTGTGTATTCGGCCCTGGTGAGGCCTCACCTTGAGTACTGTGTTCAGTTCTGGGCCCCTCACTACAGGAAGGACATTGAGCTGCTGGAGCATGTCCAGAGGAGAGCCACCAAGCGGGTGAGGGGTCTAGAGAACAAGTCATATGAGGAGAGGCTGAGAGAACTGGGCATGTTTAGTTTGGAGAAGAGGAGGCTGAGGGGGGACCTCATTGCCCTCTGCAACTACCTAAAAGGAGGTTGTAGAGAGGTGGGTGTTGGCCTCCCAAGGGAATAATGACAGGACCAGAGGAAATGGTGTAAAGTTACGCAGGGGAGGTTTAGATTAGGTATTAGGAAGAATTACTTTACTGAGAGAGTGGTCAGGCACTGGAACAGCCTGCCCAGGGAGGCGGTGGAGTTGCCATCCCTGGAGGTATTTAAGAAATGTGTAGACATGGGACTTCAGGGCATGCTCTAGTGCCTGAGATTGTTGGTTTGTGTCTGTTTGCGCGTGGTGTGGTGTGTGGTTGTGGGTGTTTGGATTGGTTTTGGTGTTTGGTGTTCTGGGATTTTTTGGGGTTTTTTTTTGTTGTTGGACTCGGTGACCTCAAAGGTCCCATCCAACCAAAAATATTCTGTGATTCTTTTTAGACTTTTTTTTTTGTGACCTAATACAAAATGTTGGAATTCATATCTATTTTTTAAATGCTAAATACATTTGAGGCTATGCATAGTAAGTGTGAGTAGTGTGTAAATACTCTATAGGCGTAGATGCAGAGTCAGCATAGACAGCAGAAGCTTTTGTAGCATTTTAGTGTTTTTCTTTTGCTCTGATAGTTACTCTGCTCTCTCATTCATGAGGGTCTCGTCCTAAATATCTATTGGAACAAAACAAGGTATCACTGAAGAGCCTTTGTAACAGTTTAAGAAATCTGTACATATAATAGTAATGGTATTACTTTGATGTGTTAGAATACAGCAGTAAGTACTTCGCTAAGCAGTCTATCCACAGACAGATGTTAGTGACTCACACATGTCCAGAGCTGATGAAAACAGATCGAGTTCTACCAGCCTGTTAATGGTTGCCACACTACTAAGAGTAGGTATGGGGGCTCCATGAGAAAATTAGAGATTACCCACCAGAAAGGTTAAAGGGCAATTTCTGTTTCTGTGGCATTGGTGGTAGTATACATAGGTGGAGAAGACTTTTCCAGAGCACGTAACTGCACCAGTGATCCTCCTGCGTAGCATTCCAGCATATATCCCTACTTGCCTAGTTAAATTAAGCAGAAGTCAGTCAGTTCACAGCAGTGTTTGCCTGTGTTGGAAGAACAGCTTTCTGTAAGTTGATAATCACTAAAGAAATGAAATTATTTGTGGCATTACTACATGCAAAAGTAAGAAATAGATTTTGTTTGGTAAAACGTGAAATATAGAAAAATCTACCCGATAGTAACATTTTGTAGGTGGTACCTGAGAAGATTCTATCTTAGGCTGTTCTAGTTTCCAGTTGCCAGTCACCAAATTCTACTCTTATGTACAAATGCAGAAAAGCTGTTCCTATGTACAGTTTATATTGGTTCTGCTCTGACTAGAATCTGGCTCGCTGTCGGAAGATGTATGCTCTCTTACAGTTTTATGTTGAATGCACCTTAGTGTCTGTAAGGAATATCTATTTGGAATGGGGAGGAAAAGAAGTCTTAGCATACTGCGTGGGTCTGCAACAACAGAATTTTGTTCAATAGAGTTTACTAATACCAGTATCAGACTTCGAAGAAATGTCACAGATTATGAGGGGTTCTCATAGCATCAGGCAACAGGGCAAGCAAAGAAGAAAATATGAAGGAAAGTGGAAAATAAGTTGTTTTTTCAGTGACTATATAGCTTTGAACTGTGAATCTGGAGCTTTACAAACTTTCTTGCCCTCCAGCCACCAAATCTTGCTAACCCTTCTTTATCCTCGTTCATTGTCAAATTGTATTCAATTATGTCATCACTGACTGTTAATAAGAATAACAAGTACATTTGCTGGCTTCCACAGAAGCCAGGAACCACCTGTTATCCACCTGAGCTAAGTCAAATCTGAGTCCCTTGTGAAAATGAAGTCACTTCCATCTCTTTTAGTAGAATATAATAAAAATGTTTTCATTTATATCCAGGCAGCGTTGCTGTGTTGAGATGAGTTGAATTCTTTTCACAGAGAGTAAATAGTTTATCCCACTATTATTGGCCTTGACTCCGTACCTTGCTCAGTATGGAGCACTTGGGCCACAGCCTGGCTGTGGTGAGGAGAATGGGTACTTAGTAATTATTCACAATATAGTCTCCTATTGAAGACTGTAAATGTGCAACTCAAGAAACAGAGGCATTTGCCAACATAGCAAAAGAAGTTGGCAAATAGAAGATAACAGAAGAATCAAAAATGAATTTCAACCTTGCTTTCTGTCCTCAAATTTACTTTCAACTGTTTGGATGGAGCCAGGGGTTTGTCCTCTGGTAGTACGCGATCTTGTTCTTGGGTCTGGGCTTCATGTTTTATTTGCTGCTTTGTTCCCACCCACACAAGCTTACAGGACTGTGTAACCATTTTATGTTAAGGGTTTTGTTGCAGTTTTTTCTGTATTTGTATTGACAATTGACACACAAACTATGTACGAGAAAGTGGAAATTTTTTTCCTCTTACTGCCAGACATTTGATGCACAATGTCGCTTTTCTGAAGCTATTTTCTGGTGACCTTACTTTTGGTTTGGGAATTTTATTTTTTAATCTGTTTCAACTGTTACACTTACTTTTTCCCTCTGGTTTTGCTGCATTTTCCTACATTTATCATTCTTCTTCTGCTTTCATAACCACATTGTCTTTGTTGCTAGTATTCCTCCCAGTGATGCATCATGTATTTCTTCCAACCTTGTCCTTTTTTCATTCCTTCTCACTGTTTGCTCCTTGCAGATGTTCTCTTCTTCTGTTTCCATTCTAGTGTGCCTCTTTAAACACTCATGTAGTGACATGCACAGGTCATCTTGTGAGGCACAGGTCACCTACTTTACTCTTCTTGCTTTTCCCTAGTGACCCATTACAGCGAGGGCAGTAATTGTCCTGCTGACCTTTGTCTGTTGCACATGACTTGCAACATAACTGATTTCCTCAGAGCCCCTGTTTATTCACTAAATGTTGCCTCTTTCACATAGCACTCAATAACATTTTATTTTTGACAATCACAGAAGTAAGGGCCATCACTGACTGAAGAAAACAGATCGTTGTCACTGTTGCATGAGAAGAATATGCCAGACTAGTTCAGGAATTCAAATTTGGCATATCCACAGTCCTCAGAGGGGTTGCACTTTTTTTGCAGTCTAGGAAAAAAACTCTGTTAAGGAACACATAGCTATATGTAAATAAACTGAAGTTATTTTACTTCTGCAACAAATTTTTCATGTTGCCTTACCTGCATTCAATCTCCATCTATAAAAGTTCCTATTTTCTGATTATGCCCACAATAAACACCTGAATCCTTTTGAAAAGGTATACTGCAAAACTACAAAATGATCGTGCAAGTGTGCTATAAATTTATCTCGAAATGTTGGCTCTAATATTTTAGTTAGGGCTGTGAAACTGAACTATAACAAAAAGTGTGCCATCTGAATCAAGATGTGTTTGTTCTGGAGAGTCATGAAATTTAATACATCTGCTACTATTGTACAGGATCATAAATATGCAAATGAACCACAAGTTGTTTTACTTGAGGATAAAAAAGAATTTGAGAGACAAGAAAGGAAAAATGTTTATTCAAATACTTGAAATAGTGACCATTTGTATATACTGTATTGGTTAACGCTAGATTCAATTAAACACAAACTGAGAGGAAGACAGTAGTTTTCTTCTATAATGTTTAGGTTTATACATAAGTAGTTTTTCTTTCTGTAAGCCACAAGAATTTTTTCCTACTTACTATGTTGATGGAGCTGTTTCCAAAGCCCAGGGCAAGGATCAATGTGGAACACAATGGGTTCCATAACACCAGAAATCAAAGACAACAGTGCTGTGGCTGAACTTTGCACCTTTATACTAATAGAGGCTTTACTCTTTATGGGGTATAACATATTTGTGAAGTGTGACAGTGCGTGATTGCTCTCTCCCCCAGAGAGCTTGTTATTTCAGGGTAAACAAGCACCCTGTACAAATACAATTCAGGGCCAAAGAACTGATTATACTGTGCCATGACTCTAGTTACAGGAAATTTAACATTTTCTTTTTATTAGTCAATCAGGTGCAGCTCTATTACTGATAACTTTGAGTCCTCAAACCAAAATTCTGTTTCTGCATGAGGCCTCGGCAGGATACTTCCAGTTTTGGTATTCATTAGACATAATCCTGATTTATGAGCCAAATGTTGTTCTGCGCTGTTTCAATGGATTTTAAATTTGTAGTTTAGCCAAATGTATTTTTTCCTGAGTAGTATCGACTTTAGTTATGGTGAAAGAATGGCCTTCATGATCATCAGATTTGCTTAGCTGAGCTTGTTTGGAGACGGTATTTATATATAAAGTGGAGGCTGCTGAAGAATTATGTATACCTGCATTTCAGGACAAAGGTAAATAGAGAAATGTGGAGTTTCCCTTTTAGATGTGAAGATTTTCTATGAATGTTCACTGAGAGTGAAAGCTGGTGGTTATCATGTGATTGAACAGAGTTTTGTTTACGAGACCAGAGATTCAAGTTTTTTCAATTTTCCTCCTAGCTGTATCTTGCAAGATCTTTTTTCATCTGCCTTTTCTGCTTGTACTGGTGAGTGTAAGTTGAAATTTTCTGCTGTTACAATTGAATGTAAATCAATGAATGACAAAATATTTCATGGTTGTGTTTGGTAGTGAAGACACATGGTCTTAAGTCAGTATAAAACAAAGGATAAGACCATCATATTTCCAACTAGTTTCCTCACGAGAGACCATGCCAGCTGTACAGATGGACGAGATCATGATTATGTGCTCAATGAAATAATATGTGCAAATGTCCATATTTCACAATTATATGAATAGTAAGGGCTTTACAGCTGTCATATTTAATGTCATTTAAATGATGCATATTTTAGAGAGCAGCAAAAGAAAAGCATATATCTAATAAAAAAGCATTGCTAATAACAAGAGACAAATACAGGAATTATGCATGTGAACTCTGAGCATCACTATTCTTTCCCATTCAAAATCTTATACCAACTCTGACAAAGTGACATGGCACGAGAAGGGGGAATTAGAAGAGTGTATGGTAGAAGTGCTAATAAGGTAATACCTAGAGGACATGACACTAGACCAGCGATTGTGCAAATGTAGTGTAATAGTCAGAGAGTAATAGTTCCTGCCTTGAGGAGTTTATAAGCCATGCAGACAAGGAGGAGTAAGGGAAGCTAAATATCTTCTTAGAAAATGGTGATTTCTTTTAAACTTGAATGGTCAATTAGTTTTTGCAGAATTGCTGACAGACTTCTCTAGGAATGAAAATTAGGCTTCCAGGACCTCAAAGTCTGTGGTCTTTAACTTTAGGGTGCGTATTGAAGGAGTCTACCATGGAGCTGCAGGTGCTGTGAATTTTGAAGTGATTGTTGTCAAACAGATCTTGCCTGGACACCTGAGTTTCTTTCAGCTTTTGCTTGTCTCAGCAGAAGGGGTTATGAAGATCTCCAACAGGAGTGAAAATCCCAAAGCTTCCAGGTTCAGTGGAAGTCTAGAGAGAAAAGTGTAAAGTGGCGGTGGCGTGGAATGAAGCCAAGGTGAAGAAATTAAATTTGATATAGGAGGCAACAAATAGCATTCAATGGGAATGAGATTCACATTGTCAAAAACCCTGGGTTAGTTTCCAGCAGTAGGCCTAGGCTATTTTTATGCTTCAAATACTATTATATCCTGGGTGCTCATCTTCACAAAAAGGATGATTTCAATGTAATAAAGCAAAGCCAGACCATAAGTGGTGGGGGAGAACTGGATTAACACCACTGTCATTTCAGTAGCTTCAGCAAGACATTGCCAATCGCTATTTCACTGGGTAGGTACCACAAGGTACTTGCATTATTTATTATAATGCTGGTTCTGAAATCTGCCTAGTGTGTAACGCTTGCAGGTGCCTGCCTCTGTTTTCTTACATGCTGTGTTAAAGGCAGACATAGGGCCTATAAACAAAGATCCAGATCACACGACGAATTAACTATGTGGCACAGCAGCCTCACTTAAATCTGCGCATCTGATGTGAGCTAACCTGGCTACTTCCTATTATACCACTTCCTTTCTATTCTCGAATTTATTGCAGGATATGAGGAAATTGTTCTAAGACTCACATATGCGATGTTTGATTATTCTTTATGGTTAGGGATGCACACAGCCAAGTGATCTGAAGCAAATGACCAGGAGCAGCATTGAAGGAAGGGATCAGAGTAAGCTGGGAGGAGAAAGCAGAGAACACAGAGGTGAGTAATACTGAAGAGGGGAAAAATGACCAGCATTTAAATTTGGAAAATGCTGTTAGAATGTCAGGCCAAACCTTTCAATGTAATCTATGGCTAATACCAGTGCTAGGAACATAGCCAGAGCTATTTTGTCTAAATATGCTCATCTGGCAGACAAATTAATAGCCTGTTCTGCAGCTTTTGCTTCGGGGACTCAGGGGACTGCTTCACTATTGAGTGAAACAAATTTGAGAGGTGATATTCTAAATAGGGGTGGTGCAAACAGTATATGTTCCTAACTAGATGGCAGGTCTTGAGGGCCAGCTTCATCCCGCAGTTGTGAAGGTCCTTTGGTTTTGTTCTTGTAGTACTACCAGCGGTAGTTTTGGGACAGGAAAATTGATTTTCTGCATCAGTTGATCTAATGGCTAAATTCTGGCTTTAAAACCATTTGTGATCAAGTTTTAAGTATATGCTGACTGCACCTGTGTATCTTTCGTGAAGATAACAAATTGCAGGGATATTAACTGAAGTCATAGTTAAAGGACTATGTGGTTGTTTAAGTAACTGTAGCAACTGAAATGGATGGAAAAGGAAGCTTCTCAGAAAGTTGATACACTTTCAGCTGACCAGTATTAGAAAAAGAAGAGTACTTTTGCCTGTTATGCAGCCTATTATCGTGATGGTGTGCAGGCTGGAAAGAACAGCTTGCCTCAGCTGTCAGGGTGAACCTGCAGACAGAGCAGTCCGGGTTTTGCAGCGGCAGGGAGGCGGCAGACCCGGCGGCGCAGGTCTCTGTGCTGTCGGTGCCGCCCCGAGCCGGGCGTGCGGCTCCCCCCGCCCCGGGGTGGCAGCTCCTCGGTCCCCGCCGTGCCTCGGGCCCGTCTCCTCTGTCAGGCTAGTTTCAGCAGAGGGCACTCTGTTCCTAACGATGGAGGAGGCGCTTTCCCGTGCTGGTGAGAAACCTAAACAGATTGGAAAAGTTTCCAGTGCAACATATTTGAACAAGCTCTTCATCGGTTATGTTTAGTTCACTGGAGCATATTTTTAACTTCAGTGGCGGGGATAATAGCCCTTTTTCTACGTGCTGCTCTTAGCGGACTCGACGAAAGCTTGGGACACCAGCGGAAGCTGTAGCGCAAAGGTAGAGGATTTTAGTGTTCCTGTTTAGCAGCCCAAAGCTGAGGGGGAGAACGAGAGCAAAGCTGTCGTATAAGACATACTCCTCAGATTTACAGTAGGAAACCTAAAAATATCGTAGAGGGCAGCATGATTAAAGACCTCCTCGGTGTGTGAGCAGATTTGCAGCTGTATTGTGAGTGTTACTTGGAGATGAGACACAGGATGGTTGTGGTTTTGGAAGCCGCTTTGCATCAGATTTGGGGGCTGACTTCACGGTAGCTTTTACCCCTCGGGGGAAGACGAACCGCTCGGTCCCGGGCTGCCGGGGTTTCGGCCGCCGACACCGGAGCTCCGCCGGTGCCTCCGCAGTCGGGGAGGGGGCCAGGCCCCCTTGGCGAGCCGCCTGCTTGCGTTGGCCGGGGAGGCAGCGGCTGCGCGGGGGGTGCCGCGGAGCGGGCGGCGGGTCCGGGCCGCGGCCCCGCGCCGCAGGTGGAGGCGCCCGGGCGCCTCTCGCCGGGGCCGGGGCGGGCGGGGGCGGCCCGCTGCCAGCAGCCTCTAGGACCTTGGCTAACGTGCGGCGGTGGGCTGGAGCCTGGCGTGAGGGAGGGGCCGCCGCTCGTGATGCAGGATGCTGTATCCCCGGTGCCGTGACAGGCAAGGCTCTCCCCTGCCCTGCGAGCGGGAAGGAGGCGCCGGCGGAGCCGGACCCGCTCCCTTCCTCCCTCCCGGCCCCAGCCCCGCTGAGAGCTCCCCGCCGAGCCGGGCGCCGCACCAGGTGGGTGAGCTCGGGGGAGGAGAGCCCTGCGGCAGACTCCCCGACCCGCTTCCCCGAGCGGGCCGGGAACTGCGGGTGGCTCCCCCAGAGGGGCCGGTCGGGTTCAGCGTAAGCGGGGGGCGGCCGTGATGCTGGGCGAGGGTCGTCCGGGAGGGCGAAGCGGCGCGGGTTGCTTGTTAGAGCCCAGGCACGGACACCTGTGAAGTACCGGAATCGGGTGTGTTTTGGCCGTTGTGGGCTCTCAGCAATGCCTGGCGAGGGGAAAAAAATATAAACCTTCTTTCTCATATTGCCATAGCTGATTGAAACTTCTGAATGACAAAAGCATCTAGGAGTGCTAAAAGTTTTGGGAGGGAGAGGAACTGTCTAAATATTTGTGTTTTTTTGAGGGAGGGAATAAAACACTTATTTCTGTAAGGAATCTTTATTACGTTTAGTTGACAGGTGCAAGAGTTGTTTGGATAGATGATTTTCCTTTGGGATATCCGACCTTGTAGAAAGGAGTACTTTTTTTGAAGGGGAGATTTGCATTCACTGTGGGGCTTTGCAAAATAGCGGGGTGGTGGCTGGGAGGAGGGGAGGGAGAGCTGGTCGTGTTTGTATGCATGTGTATTACGGGTGCATGGAACTTGTACTATTTTGAGATCACTGTGGTAATGAATAGTCTGAGGCAAAAAGATGCATTAGGATGCGTATGAATTAACAGAATCAGCAGCAATTATTGCATGTTTATTTTTCTTGTTGACAATTTTAAATTGAAGTTTTTAGTGAAAGTGACTGACAGTTTCGTGTTGGCCCTGTAATGGTGATGACTGCGAAATTGATGGATTTTTTTTTTTATTTTTTTTTTTTCTGCCCTGATCACTTAGTCTCTGAGCTGTTATGGTCAGAGCTTTCAAAGACAGTGCAAATGACTGCTGAATTCTCAGGGCTGGGCGCTTGGCTTTGGGTGAAAGTGCTGGAGCAGTACATCAGAAATCCCGTGCTCCTTGGATTTTGCCTTCCTGAGATCAAGTTGGGAGGCATTCCCAATTTGATAAACTGACCAATGTTCAGGAGATAATCAAACTTGCTCACTACTGCCAGCTTCCCCAAACCTTTCATTTTCCCCCCTTTCTGTTCCTTAATTGGAACTACTTCACCCTGCAGGCTGTGCTCATGGCATGCACTGCGCGTCTGCTGCTCTGGCCAGCACAGAACTCCAGTGTTTGCATTGCATTTCTTCCAAAGGCTGGTTCCATGCTTTTGCCCGGTTTGCTTTAGTCATTGAAATTCTGGCAGAGCCCACTTGATTTTGTTTGTAACTTGAAACAATTTCTCTCAGCAGAGCCCCAAGGCAGGAGGATGGCCAGCCCTAAAGCCACAGGGCTCTTCTGGGAGATCACTTGGCTTGCTATTGCTATCTATGCTCACCTACAGGTAGGTAATTAACTTGTTGCTATTGCCATGCCTGGTCCTTTATCAGATGATCTTGCTGCACACTTGGAATTACTGTTTTTTAAACAAAAAACTGCTGAAGGAACTGCACTGTAAATAAAAGGCTCCCAATGAGAAGGTTTTCCTTTCACTAAACTGAAATTCAAAGACATCCATGTGGGATATTAATATTCTCTCTCTTCCTAGTAATAGTCTACCTGACTTCACTATATGGAGACTAAAAGGAGATCTTGCCAGATGTGTAGTGCCATGGGTCTTTCTAGGCAACACAGCTGCTCTTTGCTCCCAGGAGGTTTAGCACCTGATAAATGTTAAGGTACTGTGAGTGACAAGGGTTATATAAATACCTGGGTAGAAAAATCTAAAGCACTTGGAAGTCAGTGTCGGGGGGAAGGTGGTCCAAAAAGGTCTTTGCTTCAAGTGTTCAATGAATAGAGGAACCATGCAGGAAAACCATAGCTGCCAACTGATCTATTGCCTGACACATGAGCCTAATCGGTTCCAAGAAGTGAGTATTTCAAGAAATATGGTGTGCTGGCATGCAGCAGAGATGTTGTTATAGTATGTCATTCTCTATACTGATAGTTCCCACAGCACAGAACGTTTCAAGGATTCTTCAGTCTTAAATACACCCAAATTCAGAAATCCTTCAAAAAGCAGAGCTAAATACACTGAAGAATATATATTTTTTTAAAATAAATAGGATCATTTTTTGAAGTATTGTAGTAGTTTTTGACAAAAAAAGTAAAATCTTGGTTTTAAATAAAATCAGTGATGCTGTTTACTCTAATACTGTTGCATACTGTTTGTGAGATGGGTAGATGTGGTTCTTAGGGACATGATCTAGTGGTGGTTTTGCCAGTGTTAGGTTGATGGTTGGACTCGATGATCTGAAAGGTCCTTCCAACATAGACAATTCTATGATCCTACTATGGCGATGCTGAGAAATGGTGGTTTCAAACTGAAGCCTGGCGTGCTGGGCATTATATAAATAAACATCCTGAAGAATTTTGAATCGAAGGATAATACAGCAGGCAAAAGTAAATTCAAAATGAGTATGAAGAACTGAGGAGACTCTACTAGACAGCTGAGTAAGCTATGATTTAGGGTGATCTTTGAGGTTTAAGGTAGTAACCCACCCTCAGTAGCACTGCTGAGTGCACTGTGTGCTGCGAGTCATTTGGCAGCTACCTGTTGATGATCACCTCCAGTATCTGTTATGGTTACAGCTAGTAGAGAAGTAGAGAATAGAGGACTCGCCAGTAAAGAAAAGGTTGTTATTTTTATTGACTGTGCAGTAAAGCGCAGTGCATTTGGTGCATGTCCAAGTAAATAGGGCAGCAGTGAGATCTTCTGCTTTTTGTTTGCATATTTCTTAGGCAGGAACAAAAATGTTACTGATTTGCTGTGCCTGTTTAGCTTGTATTTTTGTGTGCAAGCAGTTGAGTGATGCTGTAATAACTGGCCCTATAAAACACTCAGAAAGTAGTATGTAAAGTTCACTTAATAGTTCTGTTCAAGATGAGAATAGAAGTTCAGAGAAGGGAAATGTCAACTTCGTGTTTTGGCCTTTTGGTTATGAAGAGACCATTTTTTCTTTTACAATATTTTTCATGTATGTTTTTTCTTTCATATTTTTCTTATTGTAGAACTGGAACCAGTAGTGGCATAGTTTCCTCTTCTCCACGAATGGTTTGGCATAGCTTCACTTGTCTCTTTATAACAAAAACAACCCAAACACATTGTAGTAATCAATAGGCTATTGTGAGTAGCTTTATGAACATTTCAATCCAGGTCAATTTTTTTGGTCTTGATTGTGCTTTAAAATATTCTAATCTATTTGGCATATTTGAGTCGTTAGCGCTTAAACCCCGATCTTGTAGGACACCCTTCTGCTCCTAAGTTTTAGGTGTTTTATCACAATTTTAGGCACATTAAAGATATTTTATATTATTTAACATAACATTTTTGGTATCCAATAACCATTAATTCTTTAATTGGTTGCTTGGGGCCATACTATATGGACCACACACAGTCATCCCACCCTAATATTGTACCATAGCTTCCACTTGTGTTGTTTTTGGCTATTAAAGTGCTTATGTCTGGAGCTAATCAATTAGAAACAATTGGATGCTGGGCAAGGTCACAAGTCTATGTCATGTCACTTATGTGCAGTTGATTAATTTCATCCTGCTTGAGGCAGGTACAGAATAAAATAATGACCATTTTAAAAGAATGTGGTGGAAATGTGGTATGAATGTAACGCAAAGAAAACTTTAACATGAGAAGTTGTGAAAAAGAGGTAGCTGTTACTGAGAAGAAAGGGAAGTTAACTTTGGTTAGAGGAGCCCTTTCGGATTCTTCCTAGCATGGTAACAAGCACAGCACGGTGTTTAGCTGGGCTCCAAACTGAACTCTGCCCTTAACAGATGTGCAGTGTCTCAAGCTTGACAACATTTAGTCCTTTGGTCACTAAACTAGATGGGTAAGTTATATTTCATAGGATAACCCAATGAATAGTTTACTGCTCCACTAAGCATTGCTGAGCTCTCTGTTCATTAAAAATGTTCTCTGACCAAGAGCAGTGGCATAAATGATTCAGGAGGAGATCACTTACAGGCGTGCCTTGGCTGTGTGACATAGAGCCTACTTTTTCTGTTATGTGCCAGTATAAATTAAATTAATAGAACTGTATTAGTCTAGAGCCAATGGTAATCCAAGAAAATAATGTCTGTATGTTTGTTGTGGTTTTTTTCTTAAAAAACAAACATCCCCCCCACCACCAAATGGTAGCAGCAACATGGAATAATTTCTTGCTTCTAAATAAATGATGAATCTATCCAAGGAAGTTACTGTATTCCACAGACTATATGTATTTGTGAACACTAACTATATCCTTGGCCTTGAATGTAACTTGTGTTATGTTGCTAAATATGACGTAAAAGACTCTTCATTTTTCTCACATGGTAGCAGGTGAGCTATCAATACTACAGATTTTTGGAGCTGGTTAAGCTAATAAACAAAATAGAAGTATCCAAATCTGATTTTGCTGGTTTTTAAGTGATCTCTTGAGTACTTATGGCTCCATATTGGCAATTGAAAAGGCAGCATGTTCAGCCTGGTAACCAACTCTTTTGAAAGCTTGTGATAACTTTTTATTGCACCATTCAACTAGATGCACTTATATTTGTTATGAAATGCATGTAAGACTGTAATATGCATATACTGCATATACAATAATAGACTGTATATATGCATATACTTACTAGTGGGTTAATGGGAGCAAGAAATGATGGCTAGCAGATTCATACAGACAAATACGTTGTCAAGAATTTTACACATGGATTCATTTTAGATTTATTCTCTGGTATGTTGTTTACAAATCAGGAATACGCTGATATTTTCTTACGCTTCTGCAGTCCACATTAAACCCTCTACAAGTCAGTCCGTTTTGCCTCCAAAGACCATGGGGTTGCTAACGTCTAGGAAGGGAATAACGGCAAAGACACTGTGTCTGGATATTTAAGAAGCATTAGCTCTGGGTTTCTGTGGAAGGGAAAGTTTCATAGGTCACATCTTCATTGAATAAACTGTTGGTTGCTCCCATGATTTATGTTACTGCAATCTCTGCCTGCATTATGTTTTTTTTCTAACTATCTGTGATATTTTGGATATAAAGGAAATACATGCTGAAAACATTATCTTATTCAAAATGATTCTGCCATAACCAATATGCCAAAAACTACCAACATAATAAATGCTTTTAAGGTTGAGTTTTGCAAGGCCAAAAATCTGATGTCCATTATATGACATAGTGGGCTGGGAGACCATCTTTGTGGAAAACCTTTGGAATATTGTTTTACAGTCACTAAATGTATTGCACACCGATGGTCAGAAAACACATTATGATTTACATGCCATACAACAGTAAGGATTCTTAAATCTCCAGTAACTTTAATCAAAAATGAGGATGAGATTTGCAAGTCCAGAGTTAAATCTGAAGCAGTTTTGCTTTTTTGTAGGCAGGTTGCAATTCTGCACTGATCTGGAGTTTTGCCATCAGCCTACATAAGCCTGTGGTTTTATTCTTAAGTTTGAAGATAGAAATGCCTCTACTACAGACAAATAACACTTTTGAGACTCTGTAGAAGTGTTCTGACTTAAAATATTCATTGTTATTGACAAGGTTGTAACTCAGTAACAGCATTACCAGAAAACTTATGTAAGTTTCTAAACTTGCTTTGAATTTATGACTAATAATGATCGCTCAGCCAGCACTCATAGGATCTGAACTGCTGTTACCCCCAATTTACAATTGAAGAGAGTTGAATTGCCAGAAAAGTTGTGATGAATCTGTCTTGTGACTTGAGACATAAACTATGTGTGAATACTTATTTTTTAAAATGTACTCATAAAAAATTTAATTCAGCTATGGGAGATGACCAAAAGTACAGATGATATCAGTGAAGGGATCCTTTTACTATCTCATTTATTTGTTTTCATTTTCTCAGTAAATATTTTTATTGTAGGTATTATGAGTGATGCTTGCAGTGATACAATTCAGGAAAATCAGTTCAAGCATAATCCAAACCCATTCATTCCAGCACAGCAAAGGTAGATTTCAAATTCTGTATCTACACCTTCAGACATGGGTAGCAGTGCTCACTGTGATAACTTTTATTGAGGTTACACTAGAACTTGGGCAGAGATTCTCAAATCAGTTGTGTGTAGAACCAGCTGCAAATTGCTGGTTCCAAAACGAGGTATCCAGGAATCAAACACTTTCACAGAAGCTTCCAGTGTAGAAATAATCTCTCATAACAGCTAGTGGCTTCTATTTCCTCTTTAAAAAGTAGCAAAGAAATAAAAGAATAGCTCTAGGATAATCATTGGTTTTAGTAGATATTGATAATTATTCATTCATTCAGGTCTACTTGGTGCAGCTGAATCCTTCACATTCCTTACCAAATCGGGGCATAAATGGCACTGAGGTGGCAGTTTCGCACAGGAAACCAAATTCCATTCCTGCCTTTGTCACACAAAATGCATGTGATTGATGGTTCTGATATTAAAGCCCTTTTACCGTTTGTCCAGAAATCCTGATTTGGCCATCCAAAATAATGAGGTTTGCTTCAAAAGTATTTGTATTTTAAAATGAGTCCTTTTTATTTGCTTTAACTTCTAACACCTGTAGGGTTCACATATTTATGTCTTTATCTGAAATTTTTGGGCTTGAAGCTTTTCTTAAAATAGTTCTCCATGTTCACCTGAAAAAGCCCCAGCAGCTGGGGTTTAACACCAAATATAATGAGGCTTGTGATGAAGCAGTAAAATATATTAATTTCAATGATAGTGGAAGCAGATTGATAATTGTGCCTCTATACTTGCTTATGTTGTAAGGCTATGCAAGAAATCTTTGGGCATGAGTTATATCATACTGTGCAAATGTTGTACTTTCCTGTTAAGTCAGTCTGGTCTTAAGTTTTTATATAGTTGATAATACTTATGATAAAGTCTTGTGGCTGCGTAAAGTCCAACACAGTCTTACTTGAACAATTCCAGTGTAGTTCTTATTATGCAAAATCTCTGTAAAACAGAGATAGTTTGTGCATGGTGAAAGAGTGGGTTTGTTTTTGAAGTACAGTTTGCTTGTGAGCACAGCATTCCAGACGGGACATTGGATATAGTCATGGCAACTCTGGACAGACAACCAAGACCCGCATAGGAACTGTATAGCACTGCAGTTCTGATATGCCCTCTACACTCACTTTCTTGTCACTGATAAATAATGCCTTCAGGTTTTGAAAGCATGTTATCTAACTTTTTCCCATAAGACACCTTTTCTTGATGTTAGCTGAAGTATGTAGACTGACAAGTGCTTTTGAATTTAAGGGTCTTATTTTCAAAATGGCCTCGCTCCAATTTCTAGGAGGAAGTACAGTTCTACAAACTCCCTTTTTGATGACCGACAGCTCTGCAAGGATGCTAAACTTAATGCAGGTATAGCAGCTTTTTCAGATGGGCCTGTGTTATGTGGACCCTCTGTTTTGATGACTTTCAGTAAGACTTGAGACATAAGTTAAACTCAAAAACCAATAAGTACTTAACTGTATTGGTATGTGCTTAGATGGATTTTTTTGAAACAAGTAACAAGGTAAATTTCAATTAATCCAATGAAAACCAGGCGTCAGGTGCCTTAGGCACTTCCAAAAGTCTGACTAAGGATGTGTCATCATATTTAATGCATTAAACCAAAACTTTCACCCTTAAAACTCTTTTGAAAGCATAGGTTCCTGGTGTGTAAATTCTAGTACCTGGGTGTATAGATATTTGATAATAGTTGAGAAGCGCAAGTAGAAGCATCAGTGTTTATAAAGGGAGGGCAGTTTTTGAAAACTTGGCCTAATATATCCCTTCCAGACAGCATATTACATAAATTGTTTAGGAACAATGTTTTTTCTGTTTCTAATTTTATATTTATTAGATTTAACATCATTATGGAGAGAAAATGAGAACAGTATTCTCAGTCTGTTTTGAGAAATGTGGTTTCCAAGAATTGTCAGTTTGTCATGCTTCTGGATCCACTAGAAACACAGTGAATGCAAGTCAGCTCCACTAAATTGTGAAACAATATTAAAAACGCATTTACGATTGCAATTACTAGACTGTTTTTGTATGCTAACTGTTGTCATTTGTGTCATGGTGGAAGGTTCCAACTGGTTAATGATGCTGTTTTGTAGCATTAAATAAGTGGAGCATTTGTTTATATGTGGAAACATGTATTTCTGCATTTATGTAATGTTTTTTCTGTCATCAGGTGCTCTGCCAAAAATCAAAGCTGCTTAAAATTTATAGGATACAATGTCTTGTCAGTGCATGCAAGCAGAACGGGTATCATTTATAAATTGTATATGTGAAAGGACCTATAAGGACCTATAGAGGCTCACTCTATAGTAAATGCAGAGGTAAAGAGAGTTTTAGCTGCCTGATCTATTGCCTTTTAGTATCATAGAAATAAGATGACATGGGCACGCCTGTGCTGCCACAGAATGCAAAGAGTAAGGGATTTTGTTTTCTCAAGCTCTGTTTGGTAATAAATGTTTTCTGGCCTGCACCTTGCAGAAGCTCTGAGAAGGCTGCAGAAACTGGCTTTATTCCCAGCTGGCTGATTCAGCAAGAAATTAACTAGCTCCAAAAAAATTCCCCCCCCCAATTTGTTGCAGTTTCCCTGCTTGTATTTGTCACTGCTCCAGGCCATCTACTGGCATGGGGAGATGTGAGAGGACAATGCAAGTACTGGTTCCAACACATTCAGATTCTCCTCTTCTGATGGGAGTTTTCCTTGCCTTCCCAGCTACTGCAGCCTCTTGTTGGTGTAGCAGTGGTGTGGAAGTAGAAGGCTAAAGAAGCTCAGTGCTCTCTCTGGATGTATAACAAATGAAATATCCTAAAATATAATTTGGCTTCCTCTCTTGAGTCTCTTTTTATTAGATGTTTTCAAAGTGTCATTATTCATTTGATGTTTTGTTTTCTTCAGTCTCCAAGTAGTTTTAAACTGTTCCCTGGTTAACTAACATGGATGTTGGCTGAAAAAAACCAATAGCTTATTAGTGTCTTGAGTATTGCCTGCTTGGTAGATGATGTTCTAGTTGGAAACTGCCAGGTACATCCAACATATTACTGACTCTTTCAGCTGATCTCATCAACACTTTTGTTAGAAAGCAGAAGAGGGAATACATCTATCACTGGAGAAATGTGTTGTGTATGCTGTAAACTACGTAGGGATTTTGCTAATGCCGCTAGCTGATAAGAATGCTTGAACAGCCTCTGTGGCCTGATTTTATAAGTTTCTTTATATGAATATAAGGTGCTTTATGTAACTAACAATTACACTCTTCACCTAGACTGGTGATTCTCAGGTAAGTCTTTTCATGGTACAGCCATCTCAGAGCTTGGCAGCTGTTAATAGTGCAAATTGAATGGTAGGAAATGCTATGAAGGAAAGGTGTAAAAGCAAAGAGTATCATCCTTTCACTGTGTGAGTTCCTGGTTTGCCCACACTTGCGTACTGTATACAGTTCTGATCCCTCTATGAATGGGGTGGAAAGACTAGACAGGGATTAGCTGGTACCTTGTTTCTTCCATTAAATAAAACTACTAGAACACAGACTCAAAACGATGAAAGGTGGTTGTCCTCCATGTAATGATCTTTGGCATTCCTTGCCATAGGCTTGGGTTTGGTTTTGTTTCTTTTTTTTTTTTTAGTGGAAGGTTACATGGATTTCAGGGGAGACAGGACGAGTACTGGGAAGATCCAGTAAGTACTACTACATAGACAAACCACAGCAGGCTAAGAAAAGTAGGTGAGTTCAGGAAAGTATTCCAAGAAAGTATTGTACATACTTGCTCCGGGCATGCTCTTTGAGTGTCCAGTTGTGGCTACTGTTGGAAGCTGATGAACTAGATGGATCCTTGGTCTCAATGACTTCAGTTGTTCTTATGTCATTTACATGTTCCTTGAGCTACACTTGAGCATCATTGAACTAGAAGTCAGAACCAATCCTACACATGCTGTCACTTATGACTGATAATTTAAAAACTAACATTAAAGAAATATATTCTCCAAAGTCCAGGTGTATGTCCTGGGTGCATAAGAACTTTATCAAAATGTACATAGGTGCCTACATTCTGCGATTCTTTGTGTCTGCCTGGAATATTTTTTATTTTTACAATGTTGTTATTAATTTTTTTCTTTACAAACATTTTCATTATGTTTCTGGAGCATTTTCAAACTTAAAAGTTTTGGAATTTTTAAAGTATTCAAGGAAATTTGGGTCATCTTGCTTAGTTGCTGGAGTCATTTCTTGTTTTTAAACAAACACGAGTATTTCCTTGAGCAAGATAAATAGAGAAATGGCTTCTGAGATTTTACTAAATAAGGCTTGGCTTAAATTCCACTTTCATTATGTGGTCAGTCCTTTGTAAGACACAAATATTCCAGACATTTTTCCTGCATGAGTGAGCACTTGCCTTCACCCCAGTATGAAACTGTGCACCCAAATGCTTTTCCCATTTCCTCTTCCTACCTCTTTCAGTTAATTTTAGAACACAATAGGTTGGTTAAAACTATAAGAAAACTTAGAGAATGCCATCTTAATGTATGGAGTTTTACCATGCAACTGTTTATCTTCTGCTAAGAGGAAACTATAAATGTATTTTTAATGCCAGGAGCTGGGCTTAAAATGCCATTACTTATCCAGTGGGAATAGATTTGAAAATTAGTCAGCAATTAGATCAGTAGGCAAATGCATTTGACTTAATGTTGCAAGTCTCATGGGCCTTTCAAATATCCTGTTAGCATCACCTGTTCTTAACTTGCAACCTTTTAAATCTTTACCTAGTCTGAAATAGCAATGTTACTTTGAAAAGGAAAAGTTTCTGTATATTTTTAATTTTTATTTGTGAGCTGAATTTTAATTTTTTTTAAAAACTTGCACAGTTTCTCCAAGGGCAACAGAGATGTACTGGGAACACTAATATTTTCTTGGAGAAAATTTCTTCCTGTAGATAACCATCTTGAGAAGGGCCTTAGCTGGGATAACAGAACATGTGTGTCTTGTTCTGATCTTTTGAACTTGTTTGAATTATGTTCTTAGCAAACACCAATGATGTATTTGTTTATAATTGCTTATTTTTCTTGCTGAATCTAGACCTCTGTATGCCATCTGTCATATGTCACATAGAAGCCACTATTTAGAAATGGGGAAAATGTAGGAATTGTAGACCTTTTTGTTATTTCAAATGTTAAGGCCAGTCCTTGAGAACACTGAAGAAAAGACCTTGTCCTCTTCAACTGTACTATAGGAGTGTCCTGTCATTTGTTGTCTGCCAAAAGTTCACATTGAATCAGTGGTAGTATGAGGATTCAGCTTAGACACTATAAAACCTCAGCACTGAAAAAGATCCAGGCTGGGGAGCCCTGTGGACTTCATTAGGTTACTGTGCCACAAGTGAGAGCTTATTTTGTATAATTCAGGCTTTCCGCTTCAACAGTACAACATTCTGCACTTGACTAACAGTGCCAGTGAAGTCTGCAGGCACTTTGCTGGAGACATCAGTGGGAGTTTTTCCTGAGTAAGACCTGCCCATAGGAAGCAAACTGAGGCTGAATTTCATTAGTGCTAACTATTTGGTTATCATATTTCCTCTTGTGTGGTGTGAATCATTTCATCTCTTTGTGGGACTGCTAAGGAGAGATGGCATTTAAAGCTGTGTCTGCAGCTGTTAGTTTTCTTGAAAATTGATTGTATTTATCCCTCTGGAAAAAAAAGCAGATATAATAAGCAACAGGCAAATTATCTTTTTTATAAACCTTGCAAAATTTGAAGAGATTTCCATTTTTTACATGTCACTATTTTTATTGTGTGTCATGGAAGACCGTTTTATCAGGTGTTCCAGACCATCCCTGTTGGCAGGAATTTCTCTGAACTACTGCAGAGGGAAACATCAAAAACAGTCCTTAAAGCATGTACACTATTTTTCAGGAGAACTGAAGCAGAACATGGAAATTCACTTTTTAAAAATCAATGTGACTGTTTGCCAGATATACCATATTCAGAAGATTCCTTTGAACCTTTTAAGGGGCTGCACTCTCCACTGCATGGTACAGTTCTGCTAATGAAAATAGAGGGAAACACAAGCACACCATAAATAAGGAAGAGAGAGTTGATTTCTACGTGTAGCATTTTGTCTGTGCATATGAAAATTGACATCATGGTGTTGGAATGTTGACCGTGTTTTGCATTTTGCTAGCTGCTTTTACTGGAAAGCATGTGTTTCAAAGGGAGTTTTCGATTTTTATAAGTCTTTGCCTCCATAATAGCCCAGTCTTATTTTGAATGTAGACTTCAGCTATGAATAAAATTTAACTCATGAAGTAAGAGATTCCTCTGGCACAAAATGTGAATGAATTATGCAAACATTAACCAGTAATGTGCGTGTCTGGATCGGAATAGTCAAAGCCAGCCTTTAGGTTCCACTGTTAACACTCAACGTTGTCTTACTCTGTTCAAGAATGCCTTACTCTGAGAGTAAGGCTACTGAGTTCTGAGGAGCTCCTCAAGAAAAGCTGTATTAAATGCGGAGAAAGCATAGTTAGCTGCACAAACCCAATCCTTTGTGGAGAATTTTATGCACTTTCTTAGCTCCAGATGGGTCTGTGGAAGAAGAGAGCTGAGAAGTGAAGAAACCAGACTAGCTGCTATGAAAAAGTGGCTCTAGCCTTCATCTTGAGACTAATCATCCAGATAAAATTGGCAAAATTCAATTAGATTATCTTTCAGTAATGGTCTGGCCTCTCTCTTCAACCTTCATAATCCAACTAATTTTCCCAGAGTTTCAGGGTTATATACTCTATAGAAAGTTGGCAACCCAAGTTTCCCATGTCATCAACTCTGTCTAGTCTCCTGAGAGAAGAGTTTCCTGGTACAACATCCTTGCACCTGCTAGTTCTTCCCCAGCTCTTCTCAAAATCAGACCACTCTGAACGCCTTCATGAAATTATTCCATGCTATTTAAATGGTTTAATAATTTTTATAATAATGTGATTCCTCAAGTGATACAAGGCAGGTCCAGTTCCATTAATCTGTCCTTGTGATGAAGAACCCAAATTCTTGGAGCTTTATGCTGAATTAATCGCTAAATATCTGCGGGCTCCTGATGGACTCTTCTCTGAGTATAAGTTACAGGGCTGCTGTAAAAAAGCAATACACAGTTATTTACCCTGCTGTTATTTTTAGTTGAGAAAGCTTTTTGCACTACTAAATGAGAACATGGGTCAAGAAAAATGAGTAATGATGGTTCATGTTGAAGGGTGATGCAGCTCGCTAGGCTGAATACCTGCTCGAGCTGGGCTTGCAGTGGCATGATTGGTCTCATAAATGGGGGCCTGCTTTCCTGATCTATCTTTTGTGTTGGAATTAGTTCTTTTAAGAAAGTAGAAGAAAATCCTATTCAGAGCTGCATAATGAACATTAGATAGGTCATACATTATATATGGATTGCTTGAATTGAAAAATTTAGATTGGTGTGGACATGCTTGATTCTAGTGGATCTTGCTTTCAGAAGCTGCTTTACTCTTTCTGGAGGCATTTGCGTTGATACTTAAGTTCTGTTCATTGATGCTTGATAAGTTCTGTTCAGCTTTTAAAATGCTGGTACAGCTCATCTACATCCCTTCCTCTTTTCAGAGGGCTGTCCAAGCAGCCTGTGCTGTTCATATGGGCTGTTGCAGGAGTTCTTTTTCCTCTTTCTATGGATTTGCGTGAGGGTTGGTGTGGTTCTCAGCTTTTCTGCAAGGCACTGCAGTTGCAAAGGCCTCTCTGTGGCATCAGTCCATTCATGGCTGCTACGGAGGGCACGTAAGAGCTCACATTTTTCAGAGACTTGTAAACTGACTCACAGGGCTCCCACCTATCTGTTATTTTCCTATATCTTATAAAGAAAAAAAAAAGGTCAACCTTTACCAATTGAAAAAAAAAAAGATTCATAATTATTCTTAGTACTTATTCAGAACATTTCAATGTAAACAGCTGATTTTACATCTCAAATGTTCAATTATTAATTATCATAATAACTACCTATGACTTTCATTGGTTATTTCTAGAATCCTATTTCAAATATAGCAAGATTTGTGCAAGCTTTATTGTTAGGGGTGAAATTTAAGCTTTATTAGGATTAAGTATTTAATAGTATAATTTGCTGCATATGTTGCAAGTACAAGATGCTATGAATAGATTCTCTGTAAAAAAAAAAAAAAGCATTTGATATGTTATGTACAGGCTTAAATCCAATATGTTGTTATCTTTAACTAAAGGAAATTATAAGAAGAGATTTGCAGAGAAGGGCTTATTCTATTAACTTCGATTTCTTTAAAACATTTCCCAACTGAAGTTGAATTTGGTTTTTGTATTTTGACTTTGTTTAAAATGTGCTGTATATAACTTCCTTTGTTCCTTGGATATTATTCTGAAAATAGCACAAATTAGCTATTTTTCATATACATGAGGAAGAGTTACAGTAGACTTGAGGATTTAACTGCAAGGTTTCCTGTTAGATTACTGGAAATTTTTAATGAAATTTTTATACCTTGTGAAGAACTGGGAGAAAGGTGCTCTCTTTTCTACCTGTCTTCAGCCCCCAGCCCCCCGGAAGCAGTAGTACAGAGCACATTGATTTAGAATAGGTATCAGGTTTTGGCTTGAAGCTGAAGGAGCAAAACCAGGAGGGCAGCACAACCCTACCTACTCCCAGGCTGCACGAGGCATTTGATTAATCTGTGAAATGCTGGTGATTGGTTTGGATCCTCATGGCTTTTAGGCAATTTGGAATGATTCTGTGTTTGTAAAGGCAGGAATGAATAGTTTTGGCTTACTTTGAAATTCAGAGACCATATTAAATGTTCTTGGCATAGGCATTGTGACTTGGAGATTTTATTATTGTCCCAAACTTCCTTTTAAAGTGTGTAGTTGCTTCTTTGAGGATTTTATTTAAGTAGTTAATCAGTCTTTTTTTGAGAAGTTGGTTGCATTTTTTATAGAATAATTTGCAGTCAGACCCTTCCTCTGTTATTAAAGCTGGTAACACAAAACTAGGGAAATCGCTGCATGCATCATCTTAACAGTATGGAGGAAAAAGCACACAGGGAAAGGATAAATCTCATTCAGTCTTTTTTGGATGGTTTTCTACAAGAGGGCAACAAATTTCAGACCTTGCGTGGATGTGTAGGATTCCCTTCAGCCTTTCTACCAGGAACTATAAAAAGCTTGTATAAAGGCAAAGAATAATTACAGCTTAAGTCAGGCCAGCAAGTTGGCTTTTTTCACTATAATCAGGATAAAAGAACATCTCTCTTGGCAAAAAGGACTGGGCTCTGAAATAGAGATGTTCTGGACTGATAATTCCAAGTACAGCCAAACTTGTAGAGAAATACACAGGTTAAGATTTATATTTGTGTCTTGTTATTTGAAATGGATGCTGTTTAGGCTTCATATAATAACATTTTACTCTATATAGAGTGCAGAGGAAGCCAGGCCTGTAAAAAGTGCAAATGAAAATAGGATTACTGCCACAGTTAACTTCAGCACAGCTTAACTGTAAGAGTGAGACTACCTTATTGTTCACAATTTGTAAAGCAGTGGAGAATGTGAAGAGATGCATAATTAAGCAGGATAAGAATAGATCAACTGAATCATGAAGAGCACAGTCTTTCATACCACTCTGCAAATTCACTAGTTTGTGTAGGTTCTAGCTTCAGTAGTTTCTAGTGTCAGGGTTGTCTTCAGTCAGAGAAGTCGTAGATATATAGGGCAAAAGGAATCCTCTGCAATTAAATAAAAGGGTGGATGAATTTATTTCCCTGCCTTTGCACAGTCCATTGTTCTTGGATTCTGTCTGTATTTTGAAAAGTCTTAGAATGCTAAAGACAAACATATGAGAGTCTGGAACCATGCTAAAGCTTTAGACATTGAACTGTTAGGGTTGGCCTCCTAGCTCACATTAGCTTGTACTGGCAAACTAAGAGCTGACTGTGGATAAGAAAATTCAGGGGAGGTTATTGCCACAGATCCATCCAAAAGTGCTCAGGAATAGTTGAAAAATATTCTGTAGGAATAGTGCCCTTCTGTAAATCTTTAAAATTAAACTATGCTGTCAAGAATTCCATTTAACCTTATGTGCAAATGGTAGCAGTAAAAGAGAAGCTGCTAGATATGCAAGAATAGATGATTTTGTGCTGTCGGCTAAAAATCAGGCATGTATTGGGAACTCTGCATTTCCCCTTGCCCTTGCTGGTTTTAAAAGTAGTGAGTGGAGAATCCCTTGTCCTACAAGAGGCATGACAGCTTTTCAAAAGACAAGGTCAAGTGGAAAAACCAAGATTATGTGTGCTCTTTTAGAATTCAGTATATAAAACCTGCTTTTGAAAAGCTGTTCCTTAGTAGCTGTCTTACTTCTGAGAAAAATAGCGGTGCTTTCCACTTTGCTGAAGCAGGGGAGGCTGAATGACTCGCCTTCTAAAACTTGTCTATGTCACTTGGAGCTAATTGCTCATTTTGCATGCAAGACAAATACATTGAGATTTAATTGTTCCAGCAGCAACAATAAGAGTCAGTCTCTCCACAACCTTTCCTGTAGTGGTCAACGTAGGAGGGCTTTTCAGTATCTTGACTACAGCCTCTGCTTAGTGTTTGGTTCTGTGTCTAATTTTTGGTTGCTGGTAGATTCCGTGAAATGCCGGTAACTAGGTACATGCTGAAAAGTTATCACCCCTGCAGTTAGATTCTTCAAACTGCCAGAAAAGGGAGAGAAACGGGACAGTTTACCTTACTAGCCATCTGCTATGCCATTGTAAACTCCAGTGAGATATTCTGAAGGAGTAAAATTATTCTGTGAAATTTCCTGTAGAAAGATAATCATTATTGGAAAGCAATGCATGACTTATGACATGTCTCAATTCTTCTGTCCTGGGAGCTATCTGTTGTATGTACACATCTGCTTCTGTACACCCACACAGGATGGGAAGATATTCCTCCACAGGAAGGTCTTCCGTTCCCTCAGAATGCAGGTGGTATGTATTGGCAAATCATGTATTGTGGATGTGGTAGCCAAGTTCCCAGAGTAATGCACACACAGTGAAGCAATTCACTCGACTTCAGCTGTTTGAGTGAGAATACGAGATGGGTGACTTGGAATATAATCACATGGTCTATTTTTCAATGTCCCTTCTGTGATACCTGTTTGAATCGCTTATACTTGCTACTGGTTAGATTTGAAATATAGACCATTGCAGGGGTAAAAATGCTATATTAGTGAGATCAGTCAGTGAAGTCAGTTGGTGCTTAAAATAATTAAAAAGAAAATGCAGAGCATTTAAGAGGACATCATACTTTTTAAAATTCCTGAATACTAGACAATGTCTTGCCTTTGAGTTACAGATGTTCTTTAGTGTTCTCCGTTCTTCATCTTTTTCTGTTGTCATGCTCATTGAATGTCTTTCTGTAATCACCTGAATCATTTTAAAAGTGCTTAATGAAATTTCTTTGATCATGGAAGATGGATGATAAAGTTGTAGTGTTGAAACTATCCTGATTAGAGCAGGCATCCTGTTCTGAATTAGCAGTTTCTATTTTCATTTTGTCTGACTTGCTCAGCTGTGTCTCTTAACATTTCAGCAATTCCAGTTCATTCAGAGGATTTATTTCATTCTTTCCAGCAGCAGATCCTGTGTTTATTTTTTCTCACCTCAGTAAGAACCCTTTCCCCTTCACCATATCAGTCGTCCAGAATTACTGTACACATCATGTAGAAGAACAAAAATGAGAGTGATTAAACTAATGACCATTAGTCTTAACAGTTGTCAGTGAACAGATGCCTGCAGTGCCTGTCAAATGAGCTTTTAATTGCTCTGCCTTTTTACAGCTAAAGCATAGTTATCTTAGTGGTGGCTTGTTAGTAAGTGTACAAGTGAAATACTGTCAGTTAATGCTACAGATGAATTGTGAACAGGAAGGACAATCTTCAGATTAATGGTAGGTCCTCTTTCATATTTAGTCTTTTCTGATTTGGAGACTTTGCTTTTTTGGGGGTGGTGGTGCTTCTGCTTCCTTTGTTACATTATTTGCTTATTCACTTATTGACCTTTTTCTAGTCAGCCTTTGCTTTGTTAATGCTGGACAGTTTGTCTGACTTCGATGCAACACACAGTTAAAACATTGCCCTGCTTGAGATGCTTTCACTGGCAAGAGACAAAGGCACTTGGAGAATGACTGCTCCCTGTCCTCCTGAAAAAAATTAAGAGGAAATGAGAAAATGCAAATGTCAAACCAGGACAGCGTGGATAAAAGATATCAAGACTGACATCACTGGACTGAGAGAATAGTTAATCTGAGATTTAAATGAGGCTAAATTAAATATGTAACAGTGTGGCTGAATACATGGAGAAGTGAGTGACAGTGTTTGAACAGTGGGCCTGGGTCAGGAACAGCATTTCAGCAGCAGATCAGATGGGAATGATCAAGATGCTCGAAGCCAGGCAATAATCTCAAAGTGGTAGATGACAACAACAGAGATGCTAATAAGAAAAGGATAATTTCTTAGGAAAAAATGGCTCACTAGGAAGCACCATGCTTTACCTGGTGGTTGGTGTATCAATATTCCTGACATCAGTAAAGCACAAAAAGCTTAAAAGATCTAGAGTATTTGCAAAAATGAGTTTGACTTAGAGACTGCGTGCTGTGAACAGTTTCTTTCAGGAATTTCTCTTTAAAATCATGCTGAAACAGGTGTGCACATGTGGAGGGCGCTTGGCTTGGCTGAAAGGCATTCACCTCATGTGCCTTATTAATAGCCTTAAACCAACATTCCTACAGCAGAGCCATGACCATTTAACTGCTTCCTTATTGTGAAAATGTGCCTGACCGAGTCAATGTGCTAGGCTGCTCAGTCCGTAAACCCTGCAAAGAGACTTAATGCAATGGAGAAAGAAGAGTAGATGAAGAACTGGATTAATATCACTAAAATTATCAGAAGTGGTGGAAAACTAACAGTGGAAAAATCACATTTTCCTCAGCATGTGTTAGACACATTCATGTGCTGAGCTGTTGTAAATCATAAGTTTAGCCTGAGAGTGAACATCTGGCTGTGGCTTTCTCTACAGTCTAATTTTTTTCAGGTGAGAAAGGATTCATCAGCTCAAGGTAACAGGGAGGAGAACCATTTTGATTATTTACACTCTTATTCAGGGTGGTCTGTCTTTGACTAGAATTTTGGGACACCCTCCTGGCCCCTTGTTAAAGATATGTTGAATTGACAGTATCAGGTGCTCTCAGTGCTCTGCTGAAAAAGGTGGCTGAAGAACAGCGTTAGCCCAAGCTCTCCTGTTCCATGGGGCAGCAGCACCAGGAGTGTGTTTATAAGCATTTTGGTCATTTGTGGGTGCTCTTAGACTACCACGCACCACCTCTGCCACCTTGTTTGAGGAAAAGGGACAAAATTATTTCTGATAATAAAGGACAGTGTAATATAGCACAGAAAAACCCTATAAGCCCATCTAAAGGCCTAGATCAGAAGCTAGGCAAATTCAGAGCAAAAAGTATGGAATTTTAGCAATGAAGGTAATTAAATGTAGAAATAATGCATATATTAGGTATATTCCCTTTTTCTTGATACACTGTAAACTGACTGAATCTTTTAGAAAATGTTTCCTATTTAAAAAGTGTTGAACTTGCTGTAGAAATTTCCTCACCCAGTTCTGTGGCCGGTGTTGTGCAGGTCATATTAGTGCCTTTGGAACGTACAAGAGAAGTTCTGGCGCCACAGAGGACAGTTTTCCATTTACTTGGGCAATTTCTCTCTGTTAATTTGTACACACACAAGCCTTTACACAGCCTTATCTATGTGTATTTATTCTTAGTGAAAGCCACTGAAGTAGGTGAGCAAACACTGCTGATCAATAAAGATTGTTCTTGTGACTTGTGTTATTTTAGTTTTAGTTATTTTAGTATAGCTGTGACCTTAGTGTGTATGACATCAATATGTTCTTTTTTAGAGGGATATTTATATATCCTACAGCAACTGATTTGACTCATCTCTGAAGAGGAATCTTGCCACCTTATTCTTCATATTACTGGATTATACGTGTTTATATGTATTTACAGAGCTCTTTGAGGGTCTCATTCATTGAGAAGTTTTGTGATGGTAAATGTTGATTGTGAGAAACTTTCTATTTTCTTAATCTGTCAAAGTTGCTCAGCTGCATGCTCTTTTGGTTTTTCTATTTGAGTTTTGGGCTGTTTGATCTTCAAAATAGTTGTAACAAAGATGTATTTTCTTATTGGGAAATTATTCCAGTTATAGGTGGCTGAGAGTTTGCCTGTTTCCATGTCTCTTTCTGTTATGAGAATTTTTAGTCATTTACAGTAGCAGAGCAATTCCATACACTTCAACTACCTGTTCAGTTCATGATAAACACCATGCTGTTGCTGATGACAACGTTGCATATACAGTATGCAATGAAGAATAATTACCACTGCGAGGGCAGGCTGCTTTTTGGGCTGAATACTTGCTAGTTTTCCCCTGCCTCCTGAATCAGAAGCAGATGTACTGAGATTGAGGGCAGGGAGAAAACTCTCTCTTAGTAGCAATGAAAGGCATGGCAATCTCCTGCAACATACAATAAAGAGTCTCTTCAGCCTTCCCCACATTACAAAAGTCGCTGCTTATAATTGCACTTGTGAACATCTTTGTCAAGATCTTCAGTATTTAGCTCTGAAGTATATAGTAGTTTAGGATTCTTTATCCCCCCCTAAGTGCTGTGGTTTTAATACCATTCCATTGCCCCACACATTTCCCTTCTTTGTGTTTTCATTATGCAACAGGAATTCTCTTAAAAACCTGGATCTGCCACTAGTTCTAGCAGGTGTTTGGCTTCTGAGTGCCAGAGGTTTTTTCCTTACGCAGCTTATGGATGAGAAATTCACTACCCTCAGGCACAATTTCAACTGAAGTATATGAGAAGCATGTTACTATGTCAGTTCAAATTATATCACTATTAAAGAAAAAAACTCAAAAGGAAATTAAATACAAATAATCACACTAACATATCATAACATTAATTTTATAATTTAAATGAAAAAGAATCAGGAAAATCTGAGTCAGGAGTCCCATGTCATTCTTAGCCAGACTCTCCTGAGAGCAGCCATTGTAAAATGAGGATAATGACAACTTTGAGTCATATGAGATCTCTTGATGAATAGTACTATAATACTATAGTATATAAGAACTAAGTGTATTTTCTAACTCTTTATAATATACTGTATAGGAATTAAGTATTGTGTAAAGTCTCATATCCTGCTTTTTCTCATGATTAGCCTATTCATCTGATAGTGGCTAGCAATTTTTTGTGCAATATCCAACAATGTGCTAGGTTCCATTTTGCTCACATATTTATATGTGCATTGCTAGCCATCTGTATTGTCTCCCTTGGTGCGTTTAAACCTGCTTGTAGAAAGGCTGGTCATATCTAGCTAAGAATATCATTCCTTACATCCTGAATCCCACAATCACATCAGTGTGGGCATGCCACTGGCCAAATGAAAACAAAGGGGTATTTTGCAAGTGCTGTGCAGAATTGTTTACAAAATGGTGCCATGAAGTTTCTTCTGCCCCAAATTCTGGTTTTATGTTAGCTTTTAGGAGGCTTCTCATTTAGATGCAACTCTTGGTTGTCTGGGAGAATTCACACCTTTCTTGTACCCTTTCTTTAGCATTATTAGAACAATTATCCAGTCTGGATACTTGGGAACGGGGTGAGAATGAAATAATTTATTAGAAAAGGGTGATATTGAAAGACTATTGGGTGCTATTTATGTCACTAATAAAGGATTAGGCACTTGTAGCATATAGCCTGCTACAGCCTCTCATTTATGTCCTGTGGCCTGCAACCATCAATTTATTTTTTGTGTATGTTGTTATTGAATAATAATGCATGACCTGCCAAAGCTACTTACTAAGGTGTCTTGCTTGCCCATCCATGATAGAGGCTTCTGTTGCTCAAGGAAGGAATCACACTATATCCTTTCTCACTTCATTTTGTTCTTTCTTTTACTCTTTAAGCAATGTGAACCTTCATCTAGTGCATGTATTGATTTGTTGGGCTTTCTACTGGCTCTGACAGTGATCCTACATAGCCTTAAACTATGCTTTTTTTCTTGCCTTCTGTAAATAAATCTGCTGTTCCTCAAAGATTATGCTTCCAGTATCCTCCAGTATGTTACTGGAGCTGCAGTAGTGTCCATAGATAAAGGAAGATTGTTTGTTTTCTAAAAATGAGTCATTCAGTTGTTAGCAGCTTGTCAGTCTAGCAAAAAAATAAATTCTTTCACCATGGTAAAGGTTTATGATAAAGGACACTTTAAGAAAACTTAAAAAAACCACTACAGATTACCCTGATTTCTTTGCTAAGGATGCTGACAGTACTTTTGTAGCATATTTTTCCTACGGAGATCATAAGGATCCTTAGAAACCTTCAACGAATAAAAACATGAGAACATGCTCCAGTAATGCTGAAAGGACTTGATTTATGACAAGAATTGTACCAATTATTAGGTTACTAAATAAAGAATAAAAAGAAAGTTTTGTTTAGAATATTGGAACATGTGGTGAAAGAAGGGATAAAAAAATCTTTTTAAAGGCTTCGGACACCTATTTCTGTCTTGCTTGCAAGACTTTAAAAAGAGGTTTTAATGAAATATTATTTTCTGTCTCATTTCCAGATTTTTAAATAAGATATTCTTTCCCTTTCACTGTTTTAGGCATAGAGGATTTAATCAAGAGGATTTTAGTAAAACTTCAATCTTTTTTAAAAAAAAGAGTGAAAACATCCCCTAACCATTCCCTCTGCCCCCAAAGCATCAAGCCTCAGAACATGCAGGTAGAATATTTCTTAACCATTAAAGCTGTTGTCAGAATTCCACGTTACTGTAAGGCAATGATATATTTAAGATAAACTATTGAACAAGATTTTTTTATATAAAACACAGCAGTAAAGAAAGAGAAAAATAAAATGGAGCAGAGTTAAAAGCATGAATTCCTTTCCCTCGATACAGCAGGTACAATACCTCCTCACCCTAATGCCAGTTCCTCTCAGCCTTCCAACACTGATGACACTGACATACGTAATGCAGCTTCTCAGCATCTGTAAGAAGATGGAAAGTAAACATCCCGCTATGCTGGGAATATAAGTAGTATCACCACCATGGCAGGAAATCAGAGGACAGGGATTAAAATTACTGGGGTTTTTTGTTATCTAGTTTCTTCTTTTCCTACTGGTAAATCCATATCTTTGCAAGCCTTTTTTCTTGTTCTGAAGAGTAGGCTTGTACACTTTGTATGTGAAACTCTACCCTCACTGGTAATAGTAATGCTTGGATTTTAGAGTATGTGTTTTATTCATATGCTATAAAATTGCTTTTACATTGGCTCTAAATATTGTTGTGCCCATTCCCCCAAGGCTAAACTGAAGACTTTGGGAAATAATTGAGCATCGCATATTTTGAAAGCAGAATCTGATCCACAGTCACTAACTTTCTGACAATAATTGGAAATGAACTGCTCTAGGGTCATCTTGTCTGAGTGCTGCATTTTTCACCTTGGCTCTTATTTAGGCAATGCTAGAGAGCATTGAGTATCTAGTGTTATTCACAGTCCTAATAGTAAGTGTTATATTGCAAGGGATATTGTCCTGCTGCAGACATATTTGGGCCCTGGTTCTGTCAGGATGTTGGTGGAAACTTTGCCATTGATATCATTGGGAGCAACTTCAGTCTGCTAGTGCAGCTCATTTGAAAGCAAATATCAGGCACATCAAATCAATCCTTTGGAAAGAAGGCAGAGTCTGCCTAAAACAAAGTTTAGAAGTAGCTTCACTGGAAGAAGGAAAACTCCAGGGTTCATATTTCTTTTGGAAATACAAAACAGAGTTGATATTTAAGCTGGGTTTTGAAACTAAATGAGATTTTAGCTAAATATTACTGTTGCCTTTCAGTGAAAAGTTTAATCTTTTAGCCAAACCATAGCAAGAGAAAACATAAGTAGTTGTTGCTAAATATCCAAAATCTTAATCACTAGTATAAATTTTAGAAGGTACAGAAAAAGATTTTCAAAATGTGTTGATCTCAGTTTGCAGCCCAAGTTATGCCAAAGCAAATGTATTTATGTTTAATCAAGAAAAATTTTGGTAGAAGTATCCTTTTGAAAAGACTAAAAGATAGTAATTTAAAACCAAAATTATCTCCATTATCCTTCTTGTGTTGAGTGTTGCCTTTAAGCTGTAAAAACGTACAGCATGAAAAGAGGTCTAGACTGAACACTATTTCTTTGATGACATGATCTTAAGCACATTCAAGTCAGTGGAATGACTCCTAATGCTTGAGTGGACACAGGATGGGCTCGGTTTAAGCAGCAGAGATGATGTTGGCACTTGCTTTCTTGCAGTTGTGAATAAGATTGTAGTTATAGCTTATATTCAGTTTTCAGTGGTAGACACTTCAAATAATAGCTGAACTTTTAGTTTCTAAGTTGATGGCTGAAAGAATTTTACTGTGTCATAAATAGATGGCTTATGCAAAATACTTATGAATTGTCTTTCGTTTATCTTTGTATGTATCTTCAACTTACAGGCAGGTTTTCCCAAGCTTGTTTTATTTCTACATGTTCTAAACAGGCCTAGAATGAGAGATGAGAGGAAAAATCATTAGATTTGGGCTTAAATCAGGCAGGTCTGAAATTTGCCTGTAACTAATAAAGCGCATGCACCATGGAAAAACAATCCTTGAGTCACATGCTGGAGTTCTGTCCCTGGAAGAACTTTTGATTCGGTCTTTCAGGTTGTCTCGTCATCTCACTTGTGACTTCCCTGATGAAACCTGACAGTCACGTTCAGTGTTTCAAGGTTCTTTTATGAGGAAGTGCGTGGCTTTCATCAGTTCAGCCGAGTCCTTTTTCTTTTTTTAAGAAGAGTTGACATTTATAGTTTAATTCTGGTTTGAAATGCTGGCCTCTTAGTTTAATATTAATAATTAAATAATTGGCCTGGTCTCCAGAAATGCTGAGCTGCTGGCAGCTTCTGTGGAAACTCAGTTCACTTGCAGGGTCTTTAAATGTTTTGGAGTGTCTAGCATTAGGAAGTCGTTTTTGTAAATTTTGGCCATGTCAAAAGCTAATCTGAGTCTTACTAGACAATTATTCATCAGGATTGCTTGCTCTGGAGATGTCTGAAGTTCTGAACTGTTAATGTGATTTTGTTTACCTGCTAACGTGCTGCTTCATGTTGTGATGAAGCTGGAGTGCTATGCTCTATCTAACATATTTGTACTAGAGTCCTTGAAAATCCATCAAATTGAACTGCTACTTAGCTGGTATATTACTTCCCTGGGGCATAAATCATATGCTACAACAGCTTAGTAGACAGATATTTAACTTGAATTAAATCGGGAGGCACACATTTTGGTATATGATTGGACTTGCCATGCATATTAATCTGACAAACATGTATTTACAAGTCATTAAGAATGCAGATAGTTTTTCTCACTTTATCTGCTTTTCCCATCTGCTTTTTTTCCCTAAAACAGCGATTTTGGAAACTAACGCTCTCAAGACCCTGCCCAGTTTTCCCCTTCCAAGAAGAACTAATAAAAGAGCCACAGACCTATGGGAAGTAAACTACCTTCACTGAGCTGGTCTTTTTTTATAAAATTTACTTTGGGCTGGATAGTGCAGTTGTGCATAACTATAAAGCTTTAGGTGACTGAACATTTATCTTTTGTCTGTACCTCTTTTTAAAAAAAAGATATTGAGGCATTTTAAGGAAGAGTGTGGTATTTTGTCATCTTTGGTATTTAAAATAGATAATTTTGAAGTTTTCATTTTCTTCATTACACAAAACAGTTTGTTCTCATTATGCTCCCAATTCTAGCATGCACACAGGCTTAGTTAGGGAATGACTGATTTAAGTCTAGGTAATGCTGATTTGCATTAAGAAGTGTACATAAGAGCACAGTTCTTATTTTTCTCTTAATGTAGTAGTTGGTGCCAAGAAGCTCTAAAATTAAAAATTCCTCTGTGCCTGAAAGATTAGTGTTTTATTTCCAATTATGTTCAAGTCATTTCTTTGAGACATTCCATCTCTGTTTTCTCATCTTCTTGACCTTCACAACTCAGACTTAGCAGAAAGCTCACTTTCTAAAGCTGCTGCTGTTTATATATAAATATGGAACAATTACTTTCCAGTCTCCTGGTGGCTATGATTAAGTAGAATAGTGGCATGTTATTATGAGGTTTGGTTGAACTTTGTCATAGTCTTTGGATTAAATGATCCCCGAGAATTGTAGACTAAACTAAATTTTTTAATTTATCTGAAATTACAATAACAGTTTAAATCCTTGGATGAAATCGTTAATCTCTACCTTGGAAGGAAAGACCAATGATTAATATTTGTAATTTTTAGTCATAGGGAAAATCTACATTTTAACAGCTGTTCTGATGTGATAACTAAAAGTGAGTTGGATGGCAATAGTTAATATGAATCCTGGGTATCAAGGAAAAAAAGAGCAGTTAAAGTTGTTTGCATTGCCTAGTGGATTCAGAATGTGCTGAAGGGATTCCTTTTGGATCAAACTGAACCAGAAGATGTGCCTCAGCGGCACACCTGCTGTGCTTCACTCACTGAGAGATACTCAGGCCATAGGATGACCCGAGCTAGTTTCAAATAAGCCCTTTCTTCAAATATGCTTTGTTGTGGGCATTTGGTCCTGCACACCATTTTTATCTGCAGATTCAGTCCCACTTAGCCATGCTACTTGCTAATGTCAGCATCGGGTGGGAAGCACTTGGTAATCATTCCTTGTGCTTTCAGTAATAAAATATAAAATCACTGAATCCAGCAACTTCAATTTGGGTAGTTGCTTCTAGTCAGAGTAATATACACAGCGATGAAATTGGGCAGCAGAAAAAATGACAACACGCAGCTCTTGGTGGAGGGAGATCTAAAAATCAGAGGCTTGGATATAAGCTATTCATTTTGTCTTCTGCAATTGAAAGTGGAAGAGTAATTTAGTCTTCAAGCACTAAGGTGGGGAGTGATGAGTGAGGAAGTGATCACAACCCGAGATCAAAGCTGTGCTCAGAGCATAAGCCATTCAATAAGAACAGTGCCATTTTACACTTCCCAGAACCTACATACATTATCTTCTTATCAGGGTGGTTCTCCTTGATCACATAGGTCTTCCATGCTACATAATTTTATCTTTTTTTTTCGGTTTCTGACTAATAACTTACATGTTCTGATTAACCCATACGTAGCAAGATTTTCAAATGCTGGTCTGTTTCCAAATTTTAAATTTTCTGCTTTGTTAGTAGGGTAGTACACACTTCTTAGCTTCCTGATATATTAATTTCAATGAATTTTATGCAGTGATTATTATATCTGGTTTGGCTACATTATCATCTTCTACTGTCTTCATATGCTTAAGAAGATCATAAAAGCTGGTTTAAAATGCCTGTTCTAAATCCTAAGTGTACTTATAATTTGACACATTTAACTTAAAGCTATTAACATTAAACTGGCCATTACACAGACCTAAAACACTAGCGTGAAATGTAATTGTTTTTCAAAACTTGCGCTTGCAGTCTTTAGTTTAAAACATAAATTTATATCAGATTAGTTAAGTCATCCAGAGATGATCCCAAATATACTATAATCTCACAGACTGTTGAAATGTCAATTACATTTAAGCAAAATGTCCATAGAAATATAAAAGCCTCACAAGGAGCATTGATAGATTCCTCAGTGGGGAATAAAGTGGACTAAGTGGAAACAGTACGTTTTGTGTTCAGTACGATGTATGAATGAAAGAGCATTGGACACGTGCAGCTTATTTGAAGGCACCTGTATCTAGAGGGGAAAAAATGTTTCTCTGCTACTTTGATGAGTTGATACAAAATGGTTGCCCAGAGAAGCTGTGGATGCCCCATCCCTGGAGGTGTTCAGGGGCGGGCTGGATGGGGCCTTGAGTAACCTGGTCTAGTGGAAGGTGTCCCTGCCCATGGCAGGGGGGTTAGAACTCGGTGACCTTTAAGGTCCCTTCCAACCCAAACCATTCCATGATTCTATGAAAAGAATTCTTTGAGCACTTGAACCTTTGACTTTTTTTTTTTAAATGAACTTCTTGACTTGGGTTGTTTATCAGCTGTAATTATTTGGCTTCAACTTCAATTTGCCATGACAACTCATAGTGTGTTCCTGGTAGATTTTTATTTTTAATTAAATGCTTTGCTCCATTCTTCCTTACTTTAGCTATACAATGTGGGTAGCAGTACCTGTTGCTGTAGTTAGCAGATCAGTTTCCATTGTAACCTCCTGTGTAACCTTATAAAACATTCATCTTTAACAGTGAATTTTTCCATGCTTGGAAGCCAGATTTTTCTTTCCTTATTCTAGCAAGCATTCTTCTGCTTCTCCAGTGGCTAGCTCCTCATTAGCTTTTAATATAAAAATTGAATGTGTGTGAGAGAAGCCCTTAGTTTTTCATGTCATATTTATTAAATTGGTATTTCAGCTTCAAATGTTGGCATCTTTTGTATTCAAAGCTTAATACTGATGGATGTCCAAAGAATTTCTATTTTAAATGTTTAGCTTATATAGCAGAGAAACGCAAGCAAGTTAATCGCTACATATCCTACTGACAAATTTGTTTATGGGAAATTAGGCAACAGTGTGATATATACATTTATCTAAGAAGTGTGGTGGGATAATTTGGATTCTCCTTGGTCTGTAAATTAGGAAACTCTTTCAAAAATATTATGTTATAAATATAACAAAAATGTAGTAAATGTAGTAAATTTAGTGATGTGTTAATAGATGTTTATAGTTAGTTCTGTAAAATGCGTAGAATTAGAGGTGATTGTTCTTTCTGTGAATTGTTTGACCTATCCAATTGTTTGACCTAGCACTTAACACTATTGTCTTCCAAAGTGTTTTACAAATATAAGCTAAACTTTACAATGCACCATTAGTATAGGTCAGTTGGTGTTGCAATTGTTTTACATATGGGGAAACTGAGGTAGAAATGTTAAATATTTTAACCCAGGCCACTTGAGATTTAGAATGCGTATCTCTTATCCATTAGTCCTGTGCTGAAATCATAGGATTACATCATTGCCATATTCCCTCACATAGGATCTATCGATAGCCCATTGAAACCAGTGGGGAAAAATGCCAGATTATGTCAGCGGGTTTCGTGTCTGGGTTATACTTAACATGTCATGGTTTGCATCAGCTGCAGCCAGCTTGGATTCAGCATGAAGCATAACTGTGGACCTCTCCTGGTTGCTTTATGGGGAAACTATTGTTATCAAATGTAGATTTATTGTCCATATTTTATGATTTAATTCTGCATAAATAAAGTCAGTTGGCTAAAGAGTACAAGTGAGACCACTGCTATAATAGGCTTTATAGAAATGTCATGATAACATGATGTGAACGTGAATTACTCTTATGCAGGCCTGATGAAAAAATCCTCTTTAAAATCTTGTTCAGTCTTGCATGCTAAAATATGACCTTTTACCCTAGTCTAGACATGTCCTTTGCAAGCTATTTCTAGTTTATATGAAGATTGCTTGATTTAAAACAAGTATGTTAATCTAATGCTGTCACGAATGATGAGGTTTACAGTCTGAGAAGCTGACAGCTTCTTTGCAGACCAGAGTAAGCAAAAGCAACATAAGCTTCTCCAGACCCCTACTGTGAATGACATGTCATCTGCTTTTTAGGAGATAAGTTGTGAGCCTCAGAAAGTGAATTTACTGCAACGAGAGAATCTGCAGAAGGTCTTGCCTACCTCTTCCACCACAAACTGGTTAAATTATGAGGATTACTTTTGAAATCTCTAGTTGTCTGGTGCTGACATTACACACCTATATTTGGTACAGTTCTAGCCAATATCTGGAAACTTTCTGCTAGCTTTCAGGTAAAATTACTATATATATGTCAAAATATAACAAACAGTTTAATTAAACCCCATTCATTAAGTTGACTCATTGGGAAACGTCCAGCTGTAACTTGTACATTTCAGGCCTTGTTTTCTTCCCTGAAAGGTTTCAATCTTTTGGAAGGTAATTTTCATCTCCTTGCCCTTTCCACTCTCCCCCTGCCACAGCTGGACTCAATATTCTGCATTCAAAAGATGATTGCTGATTTTCTCTAGTATCCAAACCAATTAGCTTCTCAGGGTAGAGTTACAATGTAGTAGGGATAAGGACACACAAGTCTGTGCAGTACACATGTGGGGTGCTTTAGACCTACAATGCAATGCCAGGGTATTCAACAAGCATGTGTGCAGCATGTCTAGCACTCTTCAGGTGCGTTATGATTCTTGAACATGCATGGATCACTTAAGAGAAAACCATTTGTCTAGTAAGGCCCCAGGTGTCAAACAGCCCAGTTGGAGGTACTGACACTGATTCTGAAAGAATTAGCTCCTCTGTAGCTTGAAATGGGTCCTTTGTCCTTTCCCAGTCTGCTCTCAAATGCCCTTCTCCAGTTGTGAATAGCATACAGAACTGATGTGGACCCACTGCCTGGTGTTCACTCCAGTCATTCCCCACTCCCTTCTGATTTCTTCTTTGCAGTAATGTCTTCCTGTGGGATATGAAAGTAATTCACCATGTCATAGTTTCATATGTTACCCTGCTTGGAGGAGGCAGGACTAGATGAGCTCTCGATGTGTCTTCCAAGAGGAGTTATTGTGTAATTCTATGTCTTTGTATCTTCCTACAGATATACTGTATTTAACCAAAGGCCTATTATCTGCAGCGGCCAGTAACTGTCTAGTGAAGTGTATAAGGAAAAAGAAAGTGTAGCTTAATGTTGCTTTTCCAGTGTGGTTTTTACAGTGTCTTTCAGCAGTGATGGTCGATAAGCCCAATATGGTATCTTTTTGTTTAATAGTTAATTCTGCTATTGAGGCATCTTGTTTGGTTTTGGACCACGTAATAGTTTTGCATATCCTTGTCACACACTTCTGTAGCAAAGTATCCACCCAGAAATACTGTGCCTGAAAGCACATCCCTTTTTTTTCCCCCTAGAATTTCATGTATAGTCTTTGTAATTATATGCCTAGAGTTTTTAAAAATTTGACTTGTGTTTGTAGAAGCTGTAATGTGACCTTTCTGAATCTCTTACAGACAAGAGCAGAGCAATCCCAAGGTGCATACTTCTTGCCTGAGTTTGCACTTTCTCCACAGGGGAGTTTTCTTGAGGATACCACAGGGGAACAATTCCTCACTTACCGTTATGATGACCAGGTCAGTATGCTGTATGTGAAAATGATAGAGATTGTCACATTCATGTAGCTCTGAGATATAGAAGTACTGTGAAACAAATTAAGATACAAAGTGTATGCTATCTTTTGAAGACACATCAAATTTATAGCAAATGGAATGATAACACTATACGAAATGAAAATCAAGGTACTTAATTGTAGAAGTAATACATCAAATCCACTTATTGAAAATATTGATAGGATGTAGTAGAGATGAAAGCAATAATGTTTTAGTGATGTGTTAATAGATGTTTATAGTTAGTTCTGTAAAATGTGTAGAATTAGAGGTGATTGTTCTTTCTGTGAATTGTTTGACCTATCCAAAGTTGTGTTATTTCATGGCTAAATCAGTATAAGGCAGATCTTGCACTTCTCAGCTTGTGAAAAGTCAGCACATTTTATTAGTTCATGAAGTTTTCAGAAGGGAAGGTTGAGTGAATTATAAAGAAACAAATGCAAAGTGTAATAATGGATGAAGCAGAATGTTTAGAAAGCTACAAATTATGTATTTTGAAGCTAAAGATCTTTAATGCTTTCTCCAGACCCATAGAAACATTATGTTAAACATGGAATATAGATATAAATGTAAAGAAAGCAACATGAAAGAAATGCTGTTAATCTTGGCAAAAGATCTAAAGCAAACCTAGGAAATGTGTGGCATGCTGTGGAAATTTACTCATAACACAATGTGTTCCAGAAGTCAGTTGAACTTCACATCAAAACTGTCTGAATTACATTCATAGACACTTACAGTACATTTCTTAATGTAAGGGGAGGGAATTTGTTAGGAAACACTCCCTATAAAAGTGAGAGAAGAGCCAAACTTGCCCTGCAGTCACAAGGTATGGTTCTGTCAAGTGATTGGCAGCTTTATTTTGAAAGACGGTCTCCTTGCAGGAGCTGCTTTGAGAAAAATAGTTTGCTCGTCACTACACTAAAGAGAGGTGAGCACTGAGATGAGCTTATTAAAGCTTTAGGTTGAGTATTTTTTGTATCTTTTCTGCTTCCTTTTGTCTTCCTAAATAGAAAGCATGCTAAGCTACTGTAAATTATTTGAATTTAGTCTAAATATGTTTACAATAATTCGTACTTTTACTATCCTAGAGGGTCTTGATTATCAACAGAAAAGGTGCTTAGATAAGGTGTCCCCTGGACCAAACACGTGGGAAAGCAATAACTTACAGGACAGTAAAATGCAGCTGCAACTCAGGCAGCATTTAATGATAGTAGTTGAAAAATGCTATAAAGGTTATACACTTTGATCAAAATGGTTTCCATTAAATGGAGCACGTTTTAGAGAAGATAAGTCAAATGTAACAGAGGGATAGTCTGAATCTTTGAATAGACTGTTTGGACCATGTGAATAGCATAGCTAACTAAAAACCAAAATGAATCCCTCCCCAAGACCTCAAAATACAAGCATAGGTCTATATGGAAGCCAGTTCCTAGCTCAATTCCATTTGATGGAACGTTTTCCATTAATTCCATTGGGATTTGAATTGCATCTAGGATATCGTCAGCTTCTGTTTTTTCATAAATGTGATTCAGCTTTGAAGCTTGCTCTTCCCAGACACTTAGTAAGCAGCATGAAATTAAGTTTGAATTCTTGGAACTCAAAATGGTGCTAAAACATCAGAATGTTGAAAATAAAAGCAAATGTATTACTGGTAGTTTCTTTTGAAAGGAAATCCAGTCCTTAAGCATTACTTAATTAAAAATATAAGTACATTGAATGCAGATGGGAACTGATCTATATCTCTAATTTACCTTCCTGAGAGTAAACCAAGAATTCTTCAGTAAATAGAAAGATTTTTCTCCTTTACTTTCTAGGACCTTAATCATATGACCGTAATAATGCATAGTTATAATTTACTTATGCTTTTTCTGAAATGTTCATACAAAACTCAATTTTACCATGCGGTTGAACTGAGCCAGAAAACTTGATTTTTATTTTTTTTTTCTGTGTTTCATTCTACTCTTTCATATGATATTTACTCTATGAATGGAAGGAAGTCTTAAACCAGAGGGTGAAAATTTTTCAACAGATAATTTCTTGAATTTTTGTAAGCTGATATGGATAGGCTTGTATGAGGTAGCTGTGATAAGGATATGCAGGTGAATAAAAAGAGGAATGCATGTACACTTCCATCCCTGGAGGTGTTCAAGGCCAGGCTGGATGGGGTTTTGAGCAACTTTGTCCAGTGGGAGGTGTCCCTGCCTGTGGCAGGGGAGTTGGAACTAGATCTTTAAGGTCCCTTCCAATCCAAACCATTCCATGATTCTGTGATTGAAAGGCAATTTTCAATTACCTAATGTATCCTATATGGAAATGGAAACAGTATGGGAAGGTTGCCATGTAATAAAAAAAAAATACAGTAGCATCTTCTCACACACCTTAGTTCAGTTTTAGCAATTCAGTTTCTATCCTGCCCCACTGTGAGGGCGTGCTGACCTGTGGGAAATCCATTCCTTCCTTTTCCCTGAACACCAGAATTGTCCTTTGGGCATCCTTACAGTCCTGGTGTTCCTGTATATCCTATATTACATTGATTTAGTTGAAAAAACAGAAAAGTGAAATAACCTTGTGCACTTAACCCTAACAAAACAAAAGATCAGTCTTATCTATCTATTGTGAAGATCATACCTTCATCTGTATTCATGAAAGGGAGCAGAATAGGTAGAAGGGATAAGAGGCTCCTAAGGCTGTGGCACGGGGATGGGAGAAGAGGGTGGCTCAAAACCTCTGTTCTTTTGGCTAGTCAACGAGATGTTGAGACCTTTGCAGGGAAAGTGATCCTTCTGTATCTTCCCAAGTGTGCCCTTCTACCCTTGCACTATTCCTCGTACCCAGGCCAATAAAATTTCCAGTTTGTTGGGATAGATGGAGATTATTTTTATATAGCATCATCATCATCATCATGATCCAAGATTAGTTTCCTTACATCCTCCAAACACAGGAATGTTTCAAAGGGGTTTTCTTTGGCTGTTGTGTGTGATATTTTTCAAGCAGGGAGCCAGTTTAATCAGGATCATTCATTCCTTTGTTAGTAAGTAATCTCAGTAAAATAGAACTAGCTGTTACTTAAATATTCAAAAGTATTTGCTATCTGAAAAGACGAGCTTACAGTTTGAAATGGAAGATGAGTAAATATTAATGGGAACACACTGTACTTTGTTCTAGCCCAGCAAAATTACATATGGATTCATGTTGTACATGCAAGATAGTACATTTTGTTCTGGTTTAATCTGGCAGGACTGTGCTCTCATTTTTGTACAGGATTGCACTAACCCCTTTGCATATTCAGTTGCTATGTGTGTACTTAGGAATCACATGCAGATGAAATTCTTTGGCGAGATATTTTCAAAATTCAGTGAATATATTTTTTTACCCCCCTCTATGGCTATAGTAGAAAATGCCTTATAAGACCTGATTAGATACTGCCACCTTTATTCACCAAGGGGACATCTGGACAGAAGAGTACATTACATTTTTGACACATTTACTGCTTTATCTTCAGGGAAAAAGAAAATCAGTGATTCAAAGAAAATACTTTTGAGGGATTCCAAAGAACAGCAATGTAGAAATGTTTACATTGAGCATTTTCTTGTAGCTCCTGCATTGTTCAGCAAGCTATGTCTTGCATCAGTGCATTGCATACTGCATTTCTAAAATTCTACTGAGTCAATGTAATTTAAGTCTAACTTAGTACCAAATAGATTTTGGTGCATGGCCAAAGACTTCATTTGCCATTAGAAATTTGAGACTGGAAGAAATATGCCACTCTCCTATCATTCTTGAATGAATTTTAAAATAACTATATAAGTAATAGCCCTTCCCCCAACTTTGAGATAAGTTGAACATTGCCATAAGGAATAGTTTCCTAGTTTTATTTCTGATTTCTTTTGGCTTTTCACCTTTTAATCTACTACAAGGAATTTTTTTCTTTTCCAGAATACTAGTAGTACTGGAAAGCTTTCTTGCAGAAATAAAATGTTCTTGTTTTCTGACACTTAAGGTATTGCTTCCAAATATTAAAACCATTCCATATGACGGACCACCAACAAGGACAGCAGTGAAAACTTGGTTGGGCTGAGTATGTTCGAAGTACCTTCCCACTTTGATTGCCTGGCTGAAAGAGATAGCTCTTGGGGCGGGAGAGATGGGGGGGAAGCAAAGAGAAAAGAAAAAGAGGTTATCTTCTTTTAAGCGGGGAAAATGTTTGCTTGACCAGTTAGCTTTGTAGTTGACCTTGCTCCTTCTAAATTTTATGATGTTTACCAGTTTAAACTCATAACAGGGACGCCCTGATTCTGGAGTAGGACATATGGCACTAAGTAGTCCAATCTTGACAAAGAAACATAGTGTTTCTAAACAATTTTTTTTTTTTTTTTTAAAAAAATGCAGTCAGGAAAAGTGGTAAATATGGGCATCTTGAAATCGCCCGGTAAGCAACTAAAATAATGAAAATCTGCACTTTCAGACTTGTGAGTGTTTAGCTATGCGAGGTAAGACAGAAACCAGGGAGTCTGTTTTCAACTCAGTGTACAAGTTATAATACACAGGCTGAGGCTGCTACAGTTCTTTTAATAACTAGTCTTTCTTTGGGTTTGCTAGAAAAGTATGCTATAAAGTGAATGCCAAAATTGGGTAAGTAAATATTCTGATATATGCTTTGTCCTCCACAAAGAGAAATACTCTGGCTTGGTTTCCATTTTTTCAGGGGGGAGTGTGGTATTTAAAGTGTTAATTGAAAAAAAGGCAGTGAAACCCAGGATCTGAATGACTTCAAAAATAATTGTAGAAATAAACTGATGGAACTTCTTATTCCACCTTTTTGTTTCTAGTCAGCCAGCATGTTTGTGTTTGTTGTGTAAGTTTTTCATATCATATAAAGTAAACTATTATGTGGACAGAAGTTGTCTTATGGATCCAGCTGGGCTGACAGCCATTCTTCCCCCAGTTTCTCTCACCTGGTTTCCCCATTCCACCTGCTGACAGTTGCCAGCCTCCCTGCTCTGCCTCTGGAACTGAATGTGAGTCACAGCCTGGTTTGAGTATCAGCTGCTTGCTTCCTTCTGCTCCTACTCTGAGCCCTTTTATTCCATTGCCAGCTAGTTTGTGTGTAAATCACCAGTGAAACGGAGCTAGAAATTTTTGGGCTTAGAGATGATTCATGTAAGGGACAAACTTATTTCAAATTAACACATCAGTGAAGACAAGCTCTAATCCTGAGAAAGGAGTAAGATTTGTAGTTAGCAGCACGCTTGTTACTCAAGTACATAAAGCTCCAGCACTCTCCTTTTGAGAAAGAGCCAGAAACTGGTGTTGTGCTGTGACATGACATTTCTGTTGATAACCTGAAGCATTCAAAACTACTAAAAAGACTTAACATCTTGAATCTCAATGTCTAGCTCTTCCTTTATAGACATATAGTTATTTTTTTTTTTGAATGAAACAAGCCGTTCTCAAGTGGGCATAAACTATTTCATGTGTTTTTCTACAATGCAAACCTTCCACCAACAAACACTCCAGGTGGTTTCATTTGTGTATTCTGAGAGTAAGCTGATAGACTTAATTTTGTCTAAGTACCGCAGGTGCAACTGCTAACACTTGGCTACCTGAATTTCAGCATTAGGTCAGAAACATTCCTCCTTGGCTGAGTAAGTGGATGACCTTGCAGTCCTTACTCAGACAGTGCACTGATATTAGAATAACACGAATTCCACCCACTTGAATCTTGCGAGTATTTCCATTCTCTTAGCTGGGACATCTTGTGTAAGTAACAAATTATGGTCGGGTTTGTGGTACTTTATACTAAGCCTGGAGATGTTAATAAGAAGTTTTAAATCATATTCAGACAGTTTAGAGCCCTATGTATGTTTGTAAGGCTGTGTGAAGATAAAATGCACCATTTGGTGGTTTTGTGGAAATGTAACTGAAGGTGACGTTAGGTGCATCCTATTTCCAATTCTCTTGCTTGTTTTTTTATACCTTTATTTTTTGTTTTACATTTTCTGTTGGTTTGGATTTTTTTTTAAATATTACTTGGATAAGGAAGTTTGCTCAGTAATCAAGTGAAATGTGTTTCTGATTTGAAGTTGGGGGGGAAGGAGGCAGGGATTAAGAGCAAATGAAAACCACTTACAATTTCAGGCAAAACTACTCTTACAGAGATTGGTACTGCATAAGTCAGGCATGATCCTATTCAAACAATACTTTTGTTTAGGCTAATTGCTTGCTGGAAGTGTGTGGCTAGCCTATGCACAAGTAATTATATCATTAGTGATATAATCTTGCGCGTGACAGACTGCTCAGTAAACTGAAAACTTTTAACATACTTTTGTTTATTGGCAACCTGAGTGGGGAGCTGGCACTTTTTAAAGAACCAATTAACATTTTAAGCTCAGGGGTTTGTTGTTCAAAGAAAATAGTGGAAGTGCTGTGTGCAGGACACTTTTATTTGTGCACTAAGAATTACAGACTTGTTTTGTCTTGCCGTGTTAGTTCCAACCCTGCCAAAGGTCTCTGTGTGTAAATCATAGTTACAGAAGCCAGTCGGTCTTCACCTTGTGTAGGAGAAGTGTCTTCACAGGGAATCTGTAATAATACAATTTCTGCAGAAAACACATTTTATATCATTTCAGTTTGGATCAAATACCTACTATGAGGCTGTGATCCTATTCACTAAATTCTATGGTAAAACTCATTGGCCTGGATCCTTAGTCCTTCTGTGGCTGTGATAATACTGGCCTCAGCAGCTGGCAGAGGATTCTCAGGTAGCAGAAGCAGCCCCTTATTTGCAAGGTGCTCCCCCAAAATGACTTCTCAAGGAAGAAAGGAGAATGGACATAAACTTTCACGTGTTTCTGCAATTCCTGCCTCCCCCGGGTGCTGGACAGATACTGAGGCTGCTCTAATGGATGATAAAAGGCTATAGAGGGATGCATAAAGCTCTGTTATATACCCCTGCTTGGAGCGGTGTTGAGAGCAGCTTGGATGCAGTGTATGACTGAGACCACTGACTTGGGTAGAAAGAAGCTTCAGATTAGAAGAAATACCTGTCTATAGGGACTGAGTGAGCAATAATCAGGATTATCCTTCCTACTAATGGAAAATAAAACTCTAATTGTTAAAGCACATTACTTTCTGACGTACTTATTTTCTTCCCTTTTTCTTGAACATATCTTTGGGTCCACAATTGCATGCTTATTCAGTTTGAGGTTGGTCTATATCAAAACAAAAAACTTTCATATTAGACTGTCTTGTTTTTATAGAGTCTCTGCCATGCACATTTTTCATAAAGAACTGAATTTTTTAACTCATGTTCATAATTTTATAGTTTCAGTTTAGAGTTTTCCCAAATACATTTTTCAGTTAGTAGCAACAGGTTTAAGGTCTTCTCCCCTCCCCCGGAGCAGACAGAATTCTGTCTGTAATATTCTACTGTAAAGTCTTTAACTGAACTGCAACTGAACTTAACTTCAGTTAACTGTAACTTTAACTGAACTGTACATTGAACTAGTGACAAGACACATGATGAAATGAATTAACAATATACAGTCAAGACATTCATTTAACATTCTTTACTGGAAACCAATGATAAAATCGTGAGAGATTGATACAATATAATGTGAATTTACCACTGACCTCCTCGTGCCCCCAGTACACCCCCAGCAGTTGGTACATGTACTTATCCAAGAATTTTGACATTGATAAAGGCTTAGCTTCAGACTTCTAAATTAAGACTGAAAGGTCCGGAGGTAGCCGAAATGATCCCATGCTTACACAGCTCTGACGCACCACTGCTATCATCTATCAATAAGAGTTCATTGAGATATAGTAGAGAAGTGCTTCTAAATCACAAAGATATATTTCAAGTACTGTAGGAAACACAATGCTTGGAACTGGAAAGCCGTTCTTCAGACTGTACATGGAAGAGAGGATGTTTTAAGCTGATAAAGCCCAATGGTGAATTAATCAATTTATTTATACAATGCAAATACATTTTAAAACTATGACTCTTCACTGGTCTCAGTCAAGACCAGAACAGATTGTAGTTAGATTGGAAATGATATAGGTAAATTTATTGGACTTCTCAAGCTCTTCAGAACTTTTTAAAGTTTTGCACAAATGAGAAAATAAAATTGTATTGCTGAATTTTTCATGCAGGATGAATGTGATTAATCGGATTTTTTTCTTCTTCTGTGCTGCTTCTGCCACAGAGAACATGAAAAGACCCTTGAGAGTTTATAGCAGCTTCTGTCTGTTAACATGGAAAGTCTTAGTGCAAGAATAAAAGAAACTTCTGTTTATACTGGCTCTGAAATAATGCTGAGTAAAATGCTTGCTTGATAAAACTAATCCTTCTATGTAAGGTATTTCTGATCTAATTCTATTGTTTTGCAAGGCAATGAGTAATTTAACTAGAATTTAAATTGTAGAGTGTGTGGATAACAACTCTCATATCCTTGATAGTCATCCTTTCAGGCCTGTCCAGCATGGAAAACAGATTTATAGTACAGGTTGGATGTCACAACGACCTTTTTAGTGGAGATATACTTGAACCTAATTTCTTCCAGTTTGTATGCCATTAATGTGAAAGATGCAGTGAAAACCTGCTTTTATAAATCTGCATATCTTGGCTTTGTTTCTAGAAATAGTTAAAATGGTGCTTGATATCATTAGCACTTGCGTAATGAACCAGCCTTGGGACAGCTAAAGAACAAACTCTACTACTTCAAACAGTTCTTTCACTTTGCGCTATTTCAAAATAACTGTCAGTGTTGCCAGTGAACCTAATTTATTTCTACTGACTATTCGACTTCAAAAGCTATTTGCTCACCAGGATGAAAATTACATACATTAATTACCAATTTTGGCAGTAACAGCAAAAATGGTAAATGTAGGTTCTTGAGAGGATCACCGCTGACAACTGTATTTATTATTTTTTAGAGTTTAAAAAGTGTTACAGGTTGTGATACTGTAAGATCTGAAGCATTTTAATGCTCCTTAAAGTGAAATAAACTGTACCAGTCTTCACAACATGCATTAATAATGTACTGTTGATATAATGACAAAATAAGGGGACTCTCTCTTCTATTTCCCAGCTTTCAGCAACTGTCTTTTCTGATATCTAATTCAATAAAAGTGTGTTTATGTGATGTAGTCAAGTGATTCAGCTGCAGATTGGCCAGGAAAGGAAGGAGCTCTTCTCCTTTAGTGGCTGGATGCTAAATCTTTACGCTGTTTTATAAACAACTGTCTCAGTTTGGGAAGGGGAGTTATGCCCTTGTTACTTGGTTATGTTAAGAGACTGATAAAGTAATGATTGATGAAAAGGAAGAAGGTCAAACATCTCTTAGCAGAGCAAAATGCTGTTATTCACTGTATTTTTTACAGAAAGCAGAACTGATTTCCAGGGGAGGTCGTAGGATGGGCAAGAATGATTGAGCTTCAGGACCAGAACAAGGCTAGGCAGAAGAAATGATATAAGAAATATCTTCCGAATAAGTTTGGCTTTAAAACAAAAAAGGGTACATGCAGATTTTGGAGAGATAGAAGTAGCTGTAATCCTCAATTTTGCATCCTGGTGCAGTGTGTTTCGAGTGCCAGGCTGCAGGTGTGGCTCCCCAGCGGTGCTGGTGCTGGGCCTGGGCTTGGAGGCTTATCAGCACTTGACTTAAGGGTACAGAGGATGGAACTTTGTTTTCAGTAATAGAACTAGGAGATTTTTTTGTATAAAAGAAAAAAAAAGGTATACATAATTTGTTATTCTTTTGTTATGAAGGCTCAGTGATTTATTTTATTTTTTTTCTTCTCTCCCTGTTTTATGTATGGAAGTTACTTGCTTTTCTGTTTGGGCCATAGCCTAAAAAATGTTGCTTATTTTCTAATCCCTTTAAATCATTACCCCCAGGAAACCACTGAAGCTTTGGGTGCAAATTCCAGCATGCAGGATGTCTTTTGAAGGTCAATAGATCTTTTTGCATGTCTGAAACTATTTACAGAAATAAATGCTTGCATGTGATTTGAGGCAATTGGTTGAAGGTGCTCAATGCTTTGGTTGTGTGTAGTGTGGTCTTTGGTAAAGAGTAATGCTATACTTGAACATTAGCCTTCAGTGCTTTAATGTGTTTGACACAAATTGTAGGTACCACATTTTGTAGAATGATTTGCAAATCAAACATTTCTTTTCGTTCTCTGTTATTTTTCCCCCTGCTTTCCTATAGACAGGCAACTGTTAAGCTGATTCTTGGTCTAGAAGGGGAGTCGCAGTCAGATCTCTGAGAAGTGGAAACAATCTGGACTTTTTTAGTACTCTGAGACTGTAAGACTTGACCTCTTGCCTATGTAATCTAGCTTTATAAAAATATCTTATGGCTAGGAAAAATTATTTTTTTGTTCATGTTATAAGATAACGTATTTTAGTGCTTTGATGTTATAAGCCTTTCTTCAGTTAATGTTTTAATGTTGCATAGGAGAAAAAGGACTTTAAAAAAGGCAACAAACCTTTAGCTGATTTGCATGTTTATGAAGCAGACTAGAGTGTTCGCACATAGACGAGACAAATTAGTAGTAATATGCTGCTGTATGATATGGGATGTTTTTGTACTTGTTAAAATAACCCTCAGGAGATGGTTGCATTTGTAAATACAAGATATGTTCTCCTTTACCTGATTATTTAGGCTTTGATCCAAAAATCATAGTAATTTTGGTAGGCTTTGGATCAGGCCTTCATTTTTTAATGCAGAAAGAGATTTGCCATTGATTTCAGGCAGATCGGATTCAGGTACCCCAGAAGAAATACTGCAGAGTGTTAGACTAAGGCATTACTGGGCAGTGGGATAGATGCTACAAAGCACAAGCGGCCCCTCAGTATTCTGCACAATGACAAGTTCAATGTTTTGGTTTTTTTGTTTTGTTTTGTTTTGTTTTTTTCAAAAGTGGTGTCAAAAAGACGTTGAAGGCTTGCTGTTTAGTAAACTTTTAATTTGAACCAACTGCTGGCAGTTTTGGTGAGGATCACAAGCTTTTCTATGATTTATACAAGCAAACCTATTCACACAGTATGAATGCTAAAATGAGTTCTGTTTTTAAAATATTTGATTCATTAATTATGTAGGACTCACATCACAAAATATTGACAAAATGTGGTTTACTACTCCACTCTCATGCCCTATCTTTGCTAAAAATATGCACATTTGCTTAAAAGTGTAGCATATAGGTCAATGATCTTCCTTTGTCTAAATGTTATGGTTTTATATGGTATAAATCTGAAGAAACAAGCTGTGCTCTTTCAGACAGCTCATATAATGCTTCATAACATCAATACAACATGGCAAAATAGCTCTTTTTTTTATACAGTTTGGAAAAGTGCATTGGCTTGAATGTGGGTTTTTTTGATGTTGCTAATAAGTGGTGTAAAATATGTTCAAATATCAGACTATAAACCATCAAATTTTACCACCTTTGAGTTCTGGCTTCAGTGGTAACTACTTGCATTAGGATAATATTGCATTCTAATGTATGAATCAGAATTATATCCTAAGTATCTTATTTAAGTACTAGGGCTAAGTTTTAAACTTGTCCTGCTCTTTTTATTCCATTTGAAAAAGATTTTGTTCTTTTTGCAGGTATTTTTATACTTTACAATGAACTTGCCAGTTAATGTTCATTCTTCTGCTCCTTCAATATTGAGGCTATAGGATAGTCTGGTTTTCTCATATTTTCAGCTTTGCATTCTAATGAATGTGAGGCAAAGAAAAGGAGGGTGAAAATATTTCTTATGAATAGTCCTTTTTCTGTGCGGTTAAGTGACTTCTTTTTAATGAAGACTATTGCCCAAAAATTAATTTCAAAAAGGATGTCTTAAGAGCGTCAAAAGAGATTATCATCCTTCTAAGATATAATTATATTTGAAATGATCTCCTGTACTTTGCTATATGAGAGACCAAGGTCCTGCATACTGAAGGGAGGTTTTGCTGGCAACACCATGACGTCTTTCTGAGAATTGGTTCTACATATGTATGTTAATATTTTGGTGAGTGTGGACAGAAAATTTGGAACACTGTCTAGAGCAGATAGGATAGATGACCTCTCTTGCACAGACCTTACAGTCTAGGGCCCAAACACTTATGCACACGCATAACTTAATTCTTGTGAGGACTCCCATCTACGTCAGTGAACTACCCACATAAGTAAAGCTGCACATGTGCAAACGTGTTGGCAGGATCAGGGCCTCGTTTCCAGCCCTGTTCTTTGAAATTCCATGCTTAAACTCCTGTAAGACCCCAAAAGAGAAAGCGCCTCTTGGGAAGATCTGAACATCTCCTGTTCATATTGCAGTGAGTGGAAGCTGAAATCATTTGTGTAATACGATGGGGCCAACAGGTCTTTCTCTTTCATAGCTCAGATGTGTACTGATTTAATAACTCCCATTACTCCAACGTTGTCATAAAGCTTACCATGAATTGCAATCAGTCTAGTTTACATTTCAAGCGTTACTTTTTCTTAAATGAGGGACTTGAAACCATTTTTGCAGATTGACGACATCAGAAGATTTTCCAACTTAATGAAAAAATCCAAATGACTGCGTAATATTTTCAAAGAACAGACTGATGGTGGCTGGCCTGTTGTCAGAAAAATAGTGTATGAATTAACTTTGCTACATTATGATTTAATTTAAAATTAACTTACGGTTTGTTGACAACATTCATATTTCATAGAATAGGTGTAGGGTGCAAGTTTTCTGTATTTCCTACCATGAAGAAAAAAACCCATTAACTCTGACATCTGTTTTTAGCACTTTCCTTCATATTTTTGGATGAATGCCTGGCAAAAGCTGGAAAGCGACTAAGAGATCAACCAAAGATGGCCTAAGGGCCTGTTCCCAGCTGGTACGACATCTGGAATGTTATATATAGTGGATAAATTCAGAGTTGTAGTTTAATAAGATTGGTATTCAAGCATTCGGCCTACAGCAAAGGAAAGGACAGTGAAGCTGACAGCATGCGTGGTGCATAATATGTCAAGGTGTCTGAAATATAATTTGCTGGGTTTTCACTTTCATTTTGGCAGATTCCTTATGCTTATATATAAACTTTCATCTAGTATTGTTTTGAACCCTTACAAAATAAAGGGTGAAGTCATATTGGTATTATATCCAGAATCTTATCTTTTCACTAAGCTTAGAGTATGTCTGGGTTTCTTTCTTTTTTCTTAGGAAAAAAGTGCTAAAGACAGATTTTTATGAGCTGACTAGAAATAACTTAAGCTGCTACCTTTGCAAATTTTAAGTATATGCAGTCTTTTACAGTGAAGATTTTACAGAATCATAAACTATTCAGGGATCTGGACTTGTGCTGTATGGAATCATACTTGCAAGATTTATGTCTCAGAAGGCCTATTTTTTTTTATTTCTATTTAGTTCTATTTAGTTTTATTTCTATTTAGTTAATCTTCTCCAAATTGTAATTAACTGTGTTGCTACACAAGCCCAACAAAGTTGCAGGCAGGGATCAGTGGAGACCCACCTGCTCACAGCAGCTCTGAATGCGTGGACGTGGGGTCAAAAAACTGAGCTGAAGGTGGTTCATGTTCGCAGTCTTGTAACTACGCTAATTAGATAGTATACTTGCAAGTTCCTCTACCTTTGCATTGCCTTTCTGTGTCCCAATATAAGGTGAGCATTGCATATGTTTTGCATTTCAGCCCACAAAAGGATATAGGCTGTGTGTCTAGTCCTGCAATGGGCAAATCGGTTCAGTGACTGGGCCAGCCCGTAGCGCAAGGCTGCAGCTGGGGAGAGTTGCCGAAGTATCTCTGTGTGGGGCTGTGCTGTTCTGTGCGTGATCCCTTTCTGTTTTGCAGCACTATGGTCTTATCTCTCCGATCTTCATCTTTCCTATAGGACGCTGGAGCAGGGGGGAGTCTGTGAAAAACTTTGCATACGAAAGTCACAGGACTGTGGCAAGGGAGTGTGGAGGAGGGTGTAACGTGTGAAATGTGACAGGGCTGTAATTGATAGAAAGCTGTAATGTAAGGTCTTATTTCTCTGTTTGGGTTTTGTTTTTTTTTTTTGCTTTGCTTTCTTTTTTAAAAGGACTTGCTTGATAATTCCTCAGCACATTGTGGTTATTTCTATATTATTTATTACTATGCAAGATCTTGTAGGTGAAGACAAGGTATTTGAATATGACTTGGCAGGAAACCAACAGAATCTAGGAGGAGATGGACCTAGAGTAGGAGGAGAGATGACTTTTGCAGCTGCACTTTGGTTAGTGGTGTAGATTTGGAGGTGGGAAGGCCAGATCTGAAACGACTGCAGCTGACAAGGAGAAAGCTGATTTGTCTGCAGCGTAGTGTCACTAACTCCTGTTAAGCTGATGGGGATGTCAACAAAATCTTACAAACTTGTGTGTGTGGTGCAGGTATATGTGCACGTAGTGCAACTGAAGCTTAAGAGGCTGAGATCACACAAAACTAGAACGGTGTAGACTGTTCATTCCATGATAACACTAACAAGACAGAAATATTTAGTTGTTATATGTAGGAAAACCAAAAAAAAAAAAAAGGGGGTGATTACTTTGCAGATGTTGTCACTATCTCCTTACACCTTCACGTGCTCACCCAAACTTGCCCATAGTGAGTTTGGGAACAGCCAGCAAAATCCCTATTGATACCTACTGTGTAAGTATGCAAAGTGATAGTAACAAAATCTAATTCTAGGTGGTGCTTACAGAGTAACATACTTTAAAAGAACAGATATTCTTGTGAGATGAATTTAGCACCTCCTATCACAGAATGTGACGTGATTGTTCTGACTTTTTTCTTTTCTTTTTGGTATGTTTCCAATTCTGTAGTATCTGTCATAACGGTACTTTCTGTCTAGTAGTGCTCTGAAGAGATCCAGAGACTTGACAGATTGCTAGCCAACATGCCCACTTTTCAGTTTTCTTTGTGTAAATTGGTTATAGAATATTTCCAGTTGACTCAAAATTGTTCAGACTGAATATCTTGAATATTACTTTGCCTTTGGAGTCACTACCATTGCCCGTTTTGATCTTAGCCCTTCCCTGATTCTTCTGCTCTTCTGTCCGGATAGATCATGTCGTATGCTTTCGTAGGCAAGTCTCCAAGCACTCAGGTAGCCTAGTGGGTCTTCCCAATCTCAGACAGCTGTTTTTCTACTAGGATAACTTTCACTTTTTTTCAAGACTATAAATAACGCGTATTTAGAACAACAAAGTGGCCACCTAAACCAAATATCATGTTGAGGTGTAACATGATGTTAGCACCACAGTCTTGTGACTTTTACAGTAATATATTGCCCAGTCTTACATTGGTGTTAATTTAAAACCAGTATAATCTGGTGAAAATAAACAAAATAGTGGGATTGGAAATGGAAGTCCATGGGGGGGGCTCTAACTGACAACTTTAAATCTAAGACCTCTGCCTGATCCTGTGCTTGTAATGCAGACCAAACTTGCTATGTCCCTGTTATCTGTGCAGTAATAGATTATGTGAATTACGTTAAACCATATGGAGTAGATATTCGTTTACATAAATGGTGTAGATTTAGTTGGAGGAGTACTTTCAGGCTGAAAATGAAGGATGTGCTTGGTTCTTGGTTGGAATTTAATAATCATGTTAAAATTGCTGTACACTTTCTAGAAGAAGCCTGTGGTTATTATCAACACTTTATCTATTAAAGACCATTTTGTCTAAGATTTTATAATTTTTATACTTTGGGTGAGAAATACTAGTGCCAGGAACAGAATTATTTACTCTTCCATACACAACTCCCTCCTTTGGTAAATGAGTTATGCAACACAATATTAATATAATATTTCTAGATGTAAATAGTTTGTCCCTACAAAGACAGATAGCGTTTATGTAGTTCCATTTGTATTCATTGCATACATCTATGTAGATGCTGCTATTTTGAAATGACGCTGTCTTGTTTATTAAAGAATATGTATTTTTAAATGAAACAATGCTACTAGCAATCACGTAAGCCACTTTGTAAATGGAATTTTACCAGGGTATGATATGTACTTTTGTCTTCAGGAGTTGATTATTATTTATTATAATTCAAGAAAGCGGCAAAACTCATAGAGCTTCAATGCAGTCACGTTAGGGGGATCTGGTAAGAATTTTGTATAGAACTTTGAAAGACCTGCACATGAAATCATAGCTCTGATAGGAGGAATTTTTAACAAGTCTATCAAAACAAGGGTGGTACCAAGTGACTAGGGAATACCTAATGTGGTACTGAAATATATAGAAGGGAAAGAGCCAGGAAACTCTGAGTATGTCTGTCTGATCTTAAGTGTATAAGGCTTTGGAATGCTTTTTGAGGAAGGAATAATTAATAACATAAAGGTAAATGGAAAACTGAAGAAAGTGAATTTATCTGGAAGATCAAACTTATCCTAACTTATTTTATACTTTGATCATTTTATTTTTTCCCCCTTGAATGGGGAAATACAGAGACCCCATTTAGCTGGACTTTGGTAAAGATATTTGATGTAATGTCATACTGGAAACTAACTTAGAGGAGATGTGGTCTGGTGTGTGAAGTGGGAAATGAATAAGGAATAGGAGAGGAATAACTGACTGTGCTGAAGGAGGAATACTGGCCTAGAGAAAGGTTATGCACAGAGTCAGTCTGGGACTGGAGCTGCTTAATGTTTTCATTAATGACCGGGACAAAAAAAAGATTAAGATTGGTCTCATTATGCTTTATGATAAGATTAAGTTAGGAGAAATTGTCAACACAGATGAGTATGAGAACAATACAGTAATAACGGGATGACCTTGAAGATGGGAGTAATAAAACAAAGTGCGTTGTTATGCACATGGGGACCACCAGCAAAAATTTCTTCTTGGAGCTCATAACTGGAAACAAGGCAATGTAGAACTCAGTTCTAACATACAAGTACTAGTAAGGTCTAATATACAAAATGACATTCAGGAAAAAAATAGATGCAGAGAACATTTATTAGTGTGATTAGGGAATGGACAGCTTGTTTTATAACAGGTTTCTTTTATACTGTCTCAAGAAAGGTGTTGATGACATATGATTGCTGCCTGTCACTGCATGAGGCTAGAAAGAATTACTAGTATTTAAAGATACTGTGGTCACACCAGTAAGTGTATTGCCCTTCACTTAATCTTACTACAGAAATTAGAGACATGGTTTCTAGCCATTTTGTAAGATTCTGAAGTAGCTGCCCAACAGGAGTATTGAGAGGGAACAAACTGATGTGTTTCATTGTGATACACAATCATTTATAGAAATATGATGCTGCTGCAAATCTATATTTGGAACCTCAGGAGCTCCGTTTCAGAACTGCATTTTTTTGGAGTACCAGTTGTGGGGAAAAAACATGCCATAGTAGTTGTGCACACACATTTGAGTCATTTAACACATTTGCAGACGGGTGTGATACTTCTATAATGTTCAGATAGTTTGTGCATGTGTTATTTTGTGTGCTTTAATAAATATTTAGTAGCTAATATATGAAATTAACAGAAGTTTCAGGGGCATTCCTAGCCTGTATTGCTCGTCCAATTTTTTTTCCTTATTACAATAATCTTTTCTTAGCAACTTTTATAGTTATTAACCTCTTTGTTTAAAATAAACTTCCTCCCATTAACCCAAAATTTCATAGATGACATGCAGAGATGAAAATTTCCAGCCTTTTTTTGCCAATGAGCAGTACTGCATATGCATCCAGATACTATTCAAGTTGGTTTGGCAATAGCACTGTAACTTTATAGGTTTATATGCTTACACTAGGACGGTTCCTGCTGTTTTAAGTATTGTCCAGAGGATATATTTTCTTAAATGAAAATTGCTTGAGACCATTCATTTTTTGTGTGACAAGTGAAGGTATCAATTACTTTCTCTTATTGCTTGTATGGAGTAGGAAATGTTAATGAAATTCAACTTCTGAACCTCCTGATTGGTACATTCTTGGCCACCATGTTGAAAGATCATTGTTACTGGTGAAGAAATTGCTCTATTTTTTACTCTTTAAAGGTCACACACAAGATGCAAAAAGAGGTAAGTAATAAAAAGGGGAAGGTATTTGAGAATATGTATAATGTATTAAAACTTAATCCCAGTTGTGATTAAACTTGATATTATGGCAGATCTACCTGCTCCCTCCTTTTGTCCATCTCCGTTCTTTCGTCTAGCCTTATCCTTTTTGCTTTAAGATCTGGCCCAAAACTATTGAAAGCAAAAGCATTGGGATTTCACTGTGGGAATTCTACTGACTTCAGTGAGTCTCATTTTAAATCATGAAAGTTTTCTTTTTCTTTACATAAAGATGTGATATTTTATAGCTCGCATGTTGGAGGCTGTTGCGCTGAGACTTCAGTGTGTGCAGTGATTCCAGGGTTGTGCCTTTAGGATTCTAGAAAAGCTGGAGATTGAGTGTAGATCCATTTTAATTCAGTTCTGCCTCTGAGACTGGACTCATTCAGAGGAAGGGTGGGGCACTGATGATTTCCAGTGCAATTAGACTTTATTTTACACACTATACTTCTTGAAGGATCTGGCTGGTAGCATGAAAGGTCTGTATCAGTTATAAGCTGTGTACTTTAAATTTTCTGCCCTCATGTACTGTATGTTTGAATTGCATGTTTCCCTTAAGCCTAGGGTTTTTATCCAGAGAGTCTCCAGACATGTTTTTGTCTCTCTAATGTGCAGTTAAGCACCAGGTTTCAGGTGAGAGGGTGACAGCTAATAGCTGGGAGGCATTAAAGCTTAACTGTTTGTCAGCTGTACCTGCCTTTTTGTGGAGAGTGATTAAAACTGCTCAAATGCTTTTACTGAGACAAACTTGCTGGAGCACGGACAATGGTTTTGTCTCACAGCAAAAGCCTTTCTGCTCTTACTTTGGAGACAAATTTTGAACAGGTTTTCTGAAATGGAAGGGGTCCTTTATAACACTGTGCAGGGAGGTAGTGTTAGGCATTCATGCAGAATTACCAGACAGGTATGTGACCTGCCCGAGTCAGCCTACTTAACCAGCAGTGTTTTGACTTAAAATCATAAATAAGATAAAAGGTAACACAGAAGCATGGAAGTAAAAGCCTTCTGTTTATCTTAAAGATATTGCCAGTCATCTGCCCTCAAATAACTGACTAGTTATAGGGAGTGATTTTTGGTATTCCATATTTCTGCCAAGCAGAGAATCATATGAAAACAATTATTTTTTACCACTCAATGCTTTAATATATCCTTATAGTTGTTAAAATAACATTTATAACTTTTTACTGGAAATACTTATGTTTGTCAGAAACTTACTAACATGTGCAACATTCACCCTTCCAGATGAAGAAGGGGTAATCTACTTGACACAAGTAGCAGAGCTCCTCTGCACAACCTTAGAAATCTTCACTTTGTAGATAAGGTCATTTGAGGATATTCTGTGTTTGCTCACATTGAGCAGAAATCACTACTAAGGCTGAATTGAGATAAGAGTTTGCCAGTCATAAAATGGATGGCTTAAAAGTTGGCCAGCTATTATGATTACTTTTTACCTGTGGTCTGAACAAGGAGTATTTTTGAGACATCTCGTGTGTTTTCAGATAATGCCCAGGACTCTCATAGATGGTGGCTCTGAATGGTTGGGGCAATTAGCTGGGTGCCCCTTTGCTCTTTGGGTCTGGGTGGCTTCTCTGACTTTCAGTATCTAACTGCTTAGATCCCTTTTCAGTCTGGTCTTTTACTAAGGCTTAATGAGAAGGTGTGTATGTGCCTGTCTCTCAGTTGTCACCTAATAATTTATTTTCTGCTGATTTCATCCAAATTTGATGGACATGTGACACACCCCAAAATGTTTAGTTACTGTATGGTTTGTACAAATAGGTGTTTGTATGGAATGGAGAAATGCTACAAATGCCCTTTACTTGAGTGAAAGGTGGCAGCATGAGTTGAGCCTCTATTGGACATCAGGAAAACCATGTGGGATGTCAGCGTTGTTACACAGATCACCTGGCTTGTTTAGTTGGGACCTGAGTAAAGTATTTGTGAATGTGTACTAGCTTTTATGTGGCAGCATAATGGATGAAATGCAAATACTCCCCTGAAGCTGGTTATGAATGTAGTACCATGCAGACTGGGAATCGCAGTATTTCTCATTTCTCTCATTTCTTTTAGTGTGGAAATGTATGTTGTTGGGGTCAATATTAAGCTCAAGAGGAAAGTCAGGTCTGCACCGATGTGAGGAATTAGCCGCATTGTTGCCAGAAAACTGAGAAGAGAGCACAAATACAATATCTCACCTGTACACCTTACCTCACAGCATCAAAACCAAATATATATAGTATCCATCTATAGCTCTTATATATCGTGATGTGTGTATATATATTCACTATCTATATATTAATTATATTCCTTTCAAGAAACAATGTATTCTTGTAGTTAAAGCACCATCAATTTTGGATATATTCTCATGTTTCTGATTTTGTCCAAGGTTTCTTGCAGACCTGTCAGGCTGAGGTACTGAATAGGAGATTCTGCAACTGGCTGTTCCTTGTGCTTCCCTGCAGCTGGACCTTGTTCTCTGCTGCTGTGGGGCTGTGGCCTTCAATCAGAGACTCCAGACACAGCTGCTCTGGCAGATCCTTTAATTTGCGTTTGGCACTGGGATCCCTAAGCAGGGGAAGGGCCAAAGCAATGTATTCTGCTGCTTTTGGCGTGTTTCTGAGTAAGGAGCTGCTAAAAGACACTTCACTCTATGGCCCAGTACTATGACCTTGGCATATTGTACGGGCCAAGACAGCTTTCCTCATGTTACGTTGCGTGATGTGTTAAAAGTTTCTCCTCGTGTTCAGCATGATCCATCGCATGCATTGATGCAGAAGAACTTTGAGGGTTGGATCTTCTGTCACATGTAAAGTGCTAAGCTTTCCAAATTTAAATCCAGACAACTGTAAACTCTAATTTGCATGTTTTGGCCTTATAGGACTTCAGGGTAGGGGAGTATTTGTTAATCCATATCTCCTCTGTGTAATTAGATAGTGCTTTGGTAAAGTGCTGTGAGATCCTGGGTTGGGTGGTGCTACACAAAGGTAATAAATTTCTTGCATCATTCCAGAATATTTAAACCTTTCTCTGAAGACGACCATGTGAAGATTCTAGAGTTGTATGCCCCACTAAACAAAAATACAGACACTGGAAGTGGTTTCTGTGCATTTGTTATTTTTGCATTATTTTAAGATTTTCCATGGGCTATATCACAAGAGCACAAACTTCAATGTGTATTGCTGATTATAAAACCGGAAGTGCTGTGGTTTCTAAATGGCAGAGTACTGAACTTGGGAGGTCTTTAACTTTTCTGATACTGATATTTTAAAGTTTGGTATGTATTTTGGGTTGGAATTCTTAATGAAACTATATCAGATTGATACTACATGTTGGTTAGAAACACATGTGGCATTTAACACACCCCCTCCAGCCAAGGTATGGTCTGATAACTGAAGAATACAGGTATCCTTGAAAGGAACTGATATCAACCTACTTGGATACTAAGTTCATTTCAGGCTTGTATTCCTTGATGGAAGACCAGAGGCGATGTATATGTGCATGCATGTGTATGTATTTTTAGGGATTTGTAGCAGTTTCAGTGACAAATGATTTTGTACTGCTTTTTTAAAGACACGTCTAGAATGCAATCCATTGACTAATCTGTAGGTAGCTTTTTAAAGGGTCTTCCTTTCTTGCAAGGCTATCAGTTCATGACAAACCTAAACAGGGCTGCTTTTTCTGGCTACTACGTTTTCATAGTAGCAAGCCTTCATTGTGTATATGGGATTATTGGGCAAACCTTTGGGCTTGTTCTTACTGCAGTGCTACAAGAGGAGTGTATATAATTGCTCAGGATTTAATTTTTAAATCAAATATTTCTCTTATCTCGAATATTTTTGAAAAAAACTATCACTTAGAGATAGTCTGGCTTCATTTGAAAATGATAATTGTTTGACTTCAAGCCAGTGGTTGTTTATATATTTTTTTAAAACCACCCACTAATGGGCATCAGTTTGATTTATAAAACAGTTCTCTCTTATCAGACAAACTTTAATAGTTAGCTTTTGTTCATGTAGAACTGAGGGAGTAAAATCAGTTTTCACTGAGACAACACTACTGAAATAACAGAATGAACAAACTCTGACTGAAAAGAGCCTTGAACATAAATGTTGTGATTGTGCCAGAGCTAATGTTTGAATTTATGAAAGAATTTAGATAAGCAATATGATGCAATGCTTTCAGAATTTAGGAGAAAATAATTTTCTGCTTTGAAGCAAAGGAGCCTGAATCATTGGTTTGTGTATGTGAACAAGAACATGCAAAGTTTGTTTATGGAAGTCTAATAGAATCCACTGTGGCAATTTTAAATGTTGGGGATGCATAGGTTCAGTTAGCACAATTAAGGAAGTTTGCAGCCTTTGGAGCTTTATGGTCCTTGCGCATTTCTGGATGTGACAATTTTGTTGCAATAGTTCTCATGTGTTAGACCTCCCCTCTCTAACTAAAAGCCACTCGAGATTGGCTTTTGTTCAGTAGAATGGATCTTGAAGACTAAATGGAAATGCCAGTTCACGCAGTGTATCTACCAGGTCACCCACAGGGCAGTGTGCTGTGCACGAAAGGTTGCACAGGCTGACAGTTTGCATCCTGGCCTTTGGTTCTGTTCTTAAGTACGTATTCACAGTCCAGGTTTGTAGAGGGTGGTTGCCGTAGGCATCATCAGCTGAGATCACCTGCAACACTGCTGTGGGCTGTACTTCATTTTGTATGTTAAAGCACTGGAGGTTTCAGTGGAGGGTTCTCAGCTGCTTTTTTGCTTTAAAATGTGGCTTGAAGTTTATGCATAATCTGTATGTTAAGTGGCTCGAGTAGTTTTCACTGGGTGATGGTATCAGTTTGAGTAGATGCATATAATTTGCATATGTACATGGAGTATATAGGAGGCATAGCACTGATAAAGGTATCAAACCCACACAAATAACATCTAGAGATGTTATTTTTCTGACTTCATAAGGAAGAACTTAATGCTGAGGTCCACGGTAATACCCTTTGGAAAATCTGCCTATGGTTCATTGTAAAATTACTTTAGTTTGCTAGGATGACACGCTAATAATAAATATTGTTGTGGTCATAAAATTGGTCCTTGTTTTTCCAGAGACAGCAACATATTTCTGCAGATATGTAATTCAATTGTAATTCCTCTATATAGCACAGGATGTTACCAGAGAGTTTGGAGCGAAAGGAAGGAGGCATGGATCATCCAGTGCAGACCAGGGACTCTGCTTTCTGAGTAATTCAGGTTGTATGCAGTTACCCCCACTTGGTCTGAGAAGAGGTTGAGTTCTTGCTCCTTGCAAATGGAATGCTTTTATCTACATTTCTATTTAAGTAGGTGCTGAAATAAAGATTAACACAAGCTGGGTGGAAATGTACTGTATATGGCACCTCTTCCTCTAGGACAGGAATAGTGCTACAGCAGTATGACTAGGTAGCTAAAACTGGGGTTTTTGGACTGTAGGCCAGTTGTTGCTGCTCTTGGTAGAGCAAAAATTCCATTGAAATCAGAGGATCGAAGGATACAGACCCATATTTTTGAGTCAGCAGTGTGGTCAGGCATTCCTGAAATACAGTATGAGAAGAAAGGCAAACCCATGTTTCTCTTCTGAAGTCTATTGACTACAGAGTTTGGAGAACTGTGCTGGTACGTTGCAGAGAAATGAATCGATGTATTCTTTAAAAAATGTGTAGGATTTGTGGTACCTTTCAAAGAAACAATAGAACAGACTGACAGGAAAAAAATCCAAAGCATGTATTGCACCTAATTCCTGAAAAATGTTGGGTTTTTTTTTTTTCAGTGTATGGGATGACTCATAGGTTGATGGGGATTAGTCGTTTATTCCAGAGCCATTGGTTCAAAGTGAATAGAGATTATTTTAATTCCCTGAAAGAAGTGGAAGAGAATGAGATAGTCTTAATTCTTCTTTTTGGCATCCAAGGTGATAGAAATCACTATGTGCTTTATGTCATCGTACAGTTTGTAGAGTGCTAAGTTAAAAGAAATATACAACTATTCCATTTGAAACTTGAATTTGCCAAGAGTCTTTAGGACCCTTTGCTCTTTTTATGTTTTTCTTGTTTATGGTGGAGGGTGGGGTAACACAATTGACTCCAGTTTATGGCATTACAATTTTCTCGTATCTTTCCCTTTGGAGAAGAGTTTATAGTTAGCCTGTGCCTTAGACTCACAGACGTATAAAAATATAGTAACGCTTTTGGTTCACTTCACAGAGCGCGTGCACTAATAGGCACACCCTTACTCCAGTAGATATCTACAGCAGAGTCCCACTCTGGCTGCTGATTCCCACCAGACATAGGTATAATAGACCAGCACTCCCATAATACGTAGTTGTAACAGCGGAACAGAAAGAAGGCAAAAGAGCTTCTCACATCAGGTGATTCTGTCCATAGTGTGGAAAATTCTTGAGTATCTTTACTGCATGGAGAAAGGGCACATTACTGGTATTCTGTCCTGGCTTACTGGAGTGTCCCTGTTAGGAGGCCTGGCACTAGGCAGGGCTGAACGCCTTCTCCAAATTCAGAGATGAAATGTGCTCATGTTTCACTCCTGCTTTATTTTTATATATGACGTTATCTGGCTTCATAGGAGAAAAACAAAGCAGGAACCATCGCTGAAAACCAAATTTTTTCTTAAACTTCATCCATGATGTCATAACTAGCCTAAAATGCCTTTTCTGATGTGTGAGTGGTGGTGTAATGAGAGAATAAGTTTTTTTAAAGTAATTTATCATGTAGTAATTGTCATTATTCCCATGCTACATTTTTCTCTATAAGATTGGGAAGAAATGGCATTCTTTATGCTTAATGGCACAAACAATTATAGTACTGACTTGGCACTGTTATGCTGCTTTGGCTGGCTCTAATGCTGCTGGCTTTTAAATTGGCTGCAAAAAAGCCTGTGGGACTGATGTATAATCGGTCGTCTGTTGGCGCGTGGTTCTGGATAGCGTTTTTCCTTTGACTCATCTCTGATTGCAGGGAATTTGCTATTGGCTGTAGCATATTTTGAGAATATGGCTGTATGCAAGTTCCTTACGAGCTATATGCAAAGCCCCTTTTATGGTAAAAGCAAATTGTTTCACATATAACATGAAAATATGCACCATCCCTATTTATTGTTTCATTGCTCCTTGGGCTTTCTTTCTGAATTTAATATTGTAAACTCTTTCTAACATTCCAAGTTCAAAATCTATGTGACTGAGTTTTGCCAAATAGTGCTTGTACTATGCTTAGATATTATGCTGCAGAAATTAAGGTTGAACCAAACTGAACATCCTTGTAGTGGTGTTTTGTGGCTGAAGTCACATCAGCCTCTGTTAAGTGTTTCTTGAGGAACCTGGCAAGAGCTGAAGCAAGGAAATAGAAGAAGACAGGCCAGATCATTGATATTGTAGTTCCTTTCTTGGTAGTATATTTACAGTTCCCTTTAGGTAGAGACCTTTGGGTGATGGACGGTCAGTCAGTTTTGGTGATCACACATTGACTTGAATGGAGATAGTTGGTGGTGGAGTTATAGAGCAGCTCATTGTTCCTATTTGACTGTCTCAGGATATAAGTGCTGCTCCATAAAGTGGGGATGGCTTCGTAAACTTCTGCTAGACCAACATTTACACCCTTGAGCTATCTGTGCGTGAATACAAGCCATATCACGCTCTTGCTTATTTGTCAGACCCATGCAAAGCAAAGTGCACGTACTAGTAGGTGTAGTAATACTTATAGTGAAATACATAGTGAAAATACTGTTTATCTCTGTGCTGGAGGTATGCAGGGCTGCAATCTGGGAATACTGCACACTGGCTTGGAGGTCAGAATTTATGTTGTTTATTTTCTGAGGGAAAAGTCCAAAATTTTATCCAGAATTGGAAAAAGAAGTCAAAAGGACAGATGCTAGTAGAGGCACAACATCAATACGTACAGTCAGCAGCTGTAATATCTTTTTAGTTGTAATTTTGTTACTGTGCATTTTGACTCTTCTGCCTTGATATCCCCTGTCTGTGAACATTTGAAAAATCGACAACAGCTGAGAAGCGTAGCCTGTGTGCGCTTATTGATACACCAGGAAAAAAAAAGTCTCATGTTTCTGTGATGGTCAACTTCAGTCAACTTTTTAAAACATTTTAAGAACTGTTAATATGGCTTTTTAGTTGTACTAACTAACTTATCTGCTTCTCCAAATATACGTCTACTTTTTCCTATTTGGAATTCTCATTTGGCTCTGATCTATAGCCCATCTATATTGATGCTGGGCTTACCAAAGAGGCTGGTCTAGGGGCTTGTGTTATTTTTCTCTTGCTGTCTCTTCCACTGTATTTAAAAATAATTTTCACCAGTTTTAGGTGTTGATTTCTGACAATTAATTTTTTAATGAGTTTTGTGTCAATATATTGTGTCATTCTTTGAAACTTGTACAAGTTTTAGTGAATGCTTGTCTCCGATACAACTAAAACCTATCAAACTAAAACCTTTCAAACTTGAAGGATTGTATACTATTCATTGTATTTCAAGTTAATAATACTATATAATATTTTATGTTATTTGGAATAGCCCAGTTGGTATTACAGAGCGAAAGCAGTTGAATTAATAATATATTGCAGCGTGTTTGGGCAACCACATAATGGCCGAGGAGGAACTGTGAGGTCTGCCATATCCAAAACTGTTTAGGCTCTTTGCACAGAGGTGGCTATATTGAGCCGTAATGATTCCAAAGAAGCAATTACTGTAAAATGAAAAGATAGTCCTTTAAGGTTATTTGGGTAGATACTTATGGGCCTGACACTGTCCTGGACAGCACTGTTAATACCTTCTGAAAGTTGTAACATGCAGCAGTGTTTAAACCATATTAACCAGCTTATTGTATTCATTTTCTCCCAAGTGCAGGAGGAGCCAAGAAAACTTCCATTAAAGAAATGATCCAACTAATTTAAGCTGGTGGAGGAAGTAACTACTGTGAAGTAATATTTTGGCTTTGGTCTGCTTTACAGTAGTACCTCCTGGAATGTGACCTACTGTCAGGTTGTGCAGGAGCTGGAGCTACTAATGGACATATGATAAGTACTTTATTATAATGAGTGGCAATGACAAACAAATCAATGTTTCTAATGTTTTAACTCTCAAAGTGACTTCCAGCTTATGCAGTGTTTCTGGTGCTGTCAGCCAATTAGAGTAATGGCTGTTTAATGATCTGAGCAGAAATCATTCTGCCAACCTGGTGCCAGGGGAGACCTGGTTCAACATAGCTGTCTTCACTTCCCTTTGACGTGGTGGGACAATACTTCATCTCAATCAGGGATGTTTAAGATTTGAACAGGAACAGGAAATTCTTAAAACTAAAATGCAGGAAACCTTTATTTCTGGTTTTGAGTCTAGAGATGAGATTTCAGGTTTCTCTTCTAAAATTAATATGTCTGAAAACATGTTGTAGTTACTTTAATGTTAGTAAATGATGGTATTTACAAAAGACCACAAAATACTTGAGGATTCTGGAGGGATGTCTCTAGTTCACGTAAGATTTGTTGCCAGTTAGTGCATCTTCCTGCCAGCTGCTCCTAGCTCTGTCCCCAGGCCAGGGTGGAAGCTGTCCCTTTAGCAGAATAGCTGTGCATCTCATCTTTTCCGCTCATGCCTCCCGTAATCCAATGGTAGCTGCTGAAATAGCTGGAGTAAAAGCTGCATCATTGCTGTGCTTAGGAAACCCTTGTTCCTACTAGTGACCCCATATTGTAGAATTGAGCCTATATTTCTGGTTGTCCTTTCATCTGCACTGTTTTCATCTTTTATTGATGACATGGTCTATAGCTGAAACCGTATTTCTGTCTGGAATGCTCTTTAATTAGAATGAATGATCTTGTGTGTATGTAAGGTTATTTTTCTTTAATAAATCTTTTCTCCATGTGTATATTCTATGAGAAAACTAATTAGGAATGACAAACGTAATTCAATAGGTTAGAAGGAAAAATTTTGTAGTACCTCTTGTACTGCTTTTCTTACTCAAATTGTGGACACTGTGGGTTCTTTGTTTGCTTTGTCACCTTGAAGCTCAGGTTACCAAATTTAGCTCAGCATTCTTGTGTTGTTGTAATTTGTGCTGTTGGCCATCTCAGGGTTCTTATTTCAATTACATTTTTATCACACTGATTCTTTTTATTAAGTTACCCTCCTTATAAAAGTTCATTTTAATTAACTCTAGCAATAAAGAAGTTATGAAACTGTAACTGAGAAATGGTAATGTAAATTTTCACCAAAATGTACATTTAAAAGAAGAATGGAAAGTTTATTTCTCTTGCTATTTAATTAAAAAGTTAAAAATCAGATATGCAAGCTGAGGGGAAAAAAGTATGAGATGCCTAATAGAGTTAAGAAGAAAGATTTTCTGCCCTCCCTCCTCCCCCCGCCCCATCCCCAAATTATGTAACTTTACCCATCAGGTTTTTTGTTCTTATCTGTCTGAAGTGATGCATCACACCTGCTTCTGAAGTCCAGGGACAGCTGTTTCTGATTTTTTCCTTCTAAGGAACAAATCCTGCTGTCGTTGGAGTCACTTATGAAACTTGTAGGGACTTCTGGGTATCAGTTTAGACTTTTGGTAGTCTTAACCCAGTGACACCACCATTTTCCTGGACCCTTCATTATTCCTGCAATCCTTATCAATCACTGCCCTTCCGTGATGTGCTTTGACCCAGACAATCCTCTGTCTGTTCTATAGACACTAAAGCACGGTTCTTGTTTACTTTTTTCAACATCTATGTCCTTTTCCATCACCTCACCACTCACAATGGAAGATAGTTCAGCTTTTTATATAATGCCTCTGATTTTCTTCTCTGTTCCTACATATCAGGTAGAGTTAATGGTGAGAATGACATTGGAGTTGTTACTGCTGACCCACTTTTTGTAGCAGAAAGACACTGTGTAGTGGTGGATGAGCAGGAAGAGCCCCATGTTGTAAAAGAGATACTCTTTCTGCTCCAGAAGTAGTATTAGGCCAAAAGAGTTCCTGTGTCCTTGTGCCAGGACTGGTATTCTTCCCTCCCTTTGAGTTTCTTCAAGCCTTGCTTCTTGAGTACAGTTCATATGGTACCACCAAGGTACCTTTCATGTTTGTTTCTAAGTTGGGTCTACCTTAAAATCTCATGCAGGTAGTAAATCAGTTCAGCTACCCCAGTAAATTTCTCTGGGGAGAAGACAAGGGAAGGAATCAACATAGTTTATAAACTTTCAACATACATAGTAAGAACTTTTTCCCTTAACTTGGTGATTTACTTCTATTCGTTGTTAGTAAGTTAATATAGAGAAACATTGTTTTTGGTGCCAAAAATCAGGAACATAACCCAGAGCAATTTTTAAGGGCACAGCTTTTAAACAAGCTTCTGGAAGAAGCATTATTTGACAGCACACAAGTGAAATAACCCAGTTTGTTATTTTAATCTCATATCTCCACTTCTGGTGTTCTGTCTTGTGGATGATTTGCATTCAGCTGAGGCTTTGGCTGATGGGTTACCATAAATGGCTCAAAACCAGATTGGGTCTACTTATATGCGGCAATTTTTGTACATAATTAGAATAAAGCCAGGCAGCTTTCTGAAATACCTCTTTTCACCTGATTAAACTTGGAGCCATTGTTTCTGATATAAAACAGTTGGCAGTTTGATATTTTTTTTCCTCCATGAAAGACAGGAGGAAGAAAGATAGGAGTTCTTTGAAATAGGCAATTCTTGAATGAGAATATTTTATTTGGAATTTAGGTAAACTCTAATATGTGAGAATTTGAAAGTAACTATATTTGTATGTGTGTGTTAAAAGTATGCAATCCCAAAATATGTTTTAAAGAGCAGTGATAATCTTTGTAAAACAAACAAAAAAGATGGACTTTGCTCTATGCTTATTTTGGTAATTATGGAGAGGCTTCATAGGCAATTTTACAACTAATTTTTCATTGAAAACTGCATACTTTACCTGTCCAATTTCTCCTCTGAATGACAAAAGCTTAGAAGCAACTTTGGAAATCGTCTCAGAAGCTGAGCTGAAGTTTGGGGAAAAGGGGAATTTGTTAGGAGAGGAAATACTTGACATTTAACATAGAAAACCAGAAGAGTTTGTTTTCAAATTTGTGTGGGTGTGCTGCTTATAAAACAGTAGCTGGTTGTTTCCTGGCCTTTGCAAGATAGCATTTGTTTTGCCTTTTTTCTCACTCTGTGCAAATATGTGGAATACTGTAGAATACATGAGGTGACTTTAAAGACTTGTGTGCAGTTAAGAGGCATATTGACTTTTAATTGTAACTTGTACCAGAGACAGAAGAACAAATATCTTTAATCATATTTAACCCTGAGATCCCAATGATGTATCCATCAAACATGTCTAGAATTATATGCTCATTTCCTCAAAATTTATTACTTGTTTTGCAAGAGTAATGTAGCCACACACCACAGTATTCCTTTGCTGTCCTGTAGGCAATGAGATGTTAAAATTCTAATTTAAAGAAAACAAGAAATGCAGCTGAATGTTTTCTGCATTAGTTTGAAAAACAGCCACTTAGCTTTTGTGCTGCAATTTACAGCCAGAGGTCTAGTCTGACATTGACCTGCCTTGGTATTTCCCCATATAAAGTTTCCAATTTTTATCTGTACATGTGGAATCAGAGTGGTTTTACTGATCTCAATGTGTTGAATTTCCTTATAGCAATCTCATTTTGCTCCCATTGTACCAAATACGAATTCTTCCACTGACTTCACAGAGAGCAACAATAGTAAACTGAACACTAAAATGTTGTTCTGGAGTAGATCCACCTTCCATTATGTAAAAAGAAAGAGGGTAACTTTTTTATTGAATTGTGAAAGAGTCTATCCATACTGGTATGTGACACTTGCCAGTAATCCAGGCTCTTAAAAGACTACACTGTCTTCCCAATCAATGACTCTGTGGCAGTTTCTGTTTCTGTCAATAATTCTAGTATAATTCAGATTGGAACATAAGAGGTTCCACTCGAATATGAGAAAGAATTTCTTCACGGTGAGGGTGACAGAGCCCTGGAACAGGCTGCCCAGGGAGGTTGTGGAGTCCCCTTCTTTGGAGATTTTCAAGACCCGCCTGGATGCAGTCCTGAGTAGCATTCTCTAAGCAATCCTGCTTCAGCAGGGGAGTTGGACTAGATGATCTATACGGTCCCTTCCAACTCTAAAAAAAATTCAGTGAAATTCAGATGCAAGAGAGTAAGAAAAAAAAGGCAAGACCTTTGGTGCCACCAAAGAATATCTGAGAGGAAAAATCACCAACTAGTATTTAATTCTGGAATGCTGCTTTAGATTACTCAACCTCTAATCCGTCTGTTCTGAACTGCATTCGTGCTGCTCTTGACAATGTCTTTATTTCTTGATGAGAGACTAAGATAATATATTCTAGACATATGTAGATTAAGAAAGCAAATACCTTTTTGGACTAGTTTACCCTTGGCAAATAAAAAGAATATGCAGCAAACTAACTCAGCAGTGTAGTCCCTGATCTGTGGCTCATAGCACAGTCACAGGAAGGATTAGGAGAGGTTTTTTTCACTGAGCCTTTCCCAGGCTGAGCGTCACTAGGGTATTACAGCCCCGACCTCACACACAGAGAAAACAGTTGTTGTTTTCTCCATCTTGCAAGACAGTTGTGGTGCTTTATTCTTTACCAGTTTGCCCAGAAATGTGCTTTTTACCGAAGGCCTCTGGATGGGTTAAGTGGTATGGTCTTAGAGGTCTGCAAATCTCTCTCACCTCATTATTATTGCAGAGTACGATGTGGATGACAGAGAGCAGACATAGCTATCCTTTGAGTATGTTGTTTGAGAAGTCTCCTTTTTTGGGCTAGGATCAGGTCTTCCCCTGACCCAGCAGCATGAGTTAATGAAGACTGAAAAATAGAACAGCCAGGACTTTTCTATGTAAAAGGCTTTCTACTGTCTACTTCTTTTCCTACTATTCTGGTGAGTCACAACTAAGTTAGTGACAACTGCTTGGGTGCCTACCCTCATTTATGGATAAATTGGTTTTGTACCACTGTATAAAATCTGAGAAGTGTGTCTTTGCAGCGCAACAGCTCTGCTCCAGGGTTGTGTGAGCCTGCTGGCGGTGAAGGCAGGGTAGCAGTCCATGATGGGAGTGCTGAAAAATGAATGTCAGAGTAATTCATTTTTAGAAAATGCAAATTAATCCAAAGTGAATCAAGTTCAAAGAATTGAAATCTAGGTAGCAGATAAACTGGTAGAAATTTCTAGTGGGATTCCAGTCTCTGTGGGAGGTTGCTGTACATTATAGGAATATAAATACTTTTTTTTCCACAAAAGCACATAAAAAAGGTTGAAAACAGTTTAAAGAAAATAAGAAACATCTGTCTTCCTCCTCACCCTTTTTAGTGTAGGTTATTAGATACTTCCCTGCTTAAACATATTGCCATATTTTAACCTTTTTTTTTTTTTGTGTGTAGGGTTAATATGGAAAAGTACCGCCCAACTGCAAGCTTTACTTGCATTTTGATTTTTTTTGTGAGCATGGTAGCAGCCTTTGGAGATACAAAATAAAGACAAAAAAATTGCTCTTAAAAGTTTATAACCAAGCTCTTGATTGCCAACTAGGCTATTTAGCTCATAAAAGCTTTCTTCAGATTTCATCTTCTCCAGCTATATGTTTATTCACCATTTCACCTGGAGTTAAATTTTTCCCTTCAACTGATGGTCAGCTTCTTGGAACAGGCAGAGGATGTTGCTGGAACATGTCTGAAGGCAAAAGAGAAAAGCAGTGAGGCCAGTCTACCCTGGGCAGCTCTCCAAAGGAAGTATTACACACTTCACTTTCATGCCCTTATGTATGAGACCTTGTGATAGATGTGACTGTTTGAAGTGGTAAAACTCAAAGTATAATTTAAAATAGAGTGGGGTTTGCATTGTGTATTATGGACTATCCACATTAGCCGTGAAAAGTGTATTGTAGTGATATTTGGTGTCTAAACACCATCTTTCTCAAAGATTATTAACCTGACTATCTCCAGCTATCTGTTTGCTTAGGTGAATGTTATATTTACCCATAACCTCAGAAAAACAAACCCGCCTTCTCTGTTGTCAGGATTAGTTGCACATAATCTCACTTATTGGGTGGGAAACTGAGTCAGAAAAATTTATTTATCCAAATGCTTGTAGTTGCTCCTCATCAGACATAGAAGTAGGGGCCTGGATCCCAGGTCTTGTGTTCTAGCCACTAGTCCATGCTGTATGTATGTTATCACCTATAGGCAGCTTCTCTTCACCAGAATATTTGAGCTTTACTATGCTTCGGTGCCCTCTACTGCTTCATTAAAATAATGCTGTCTCCTTGCTATTGTAGAAGCATGGTTAATATTCTTCTGCCTTTCTCTATAGGCTAATTGCCCTAGTCGTTCCCCTGGTGAGAAGTTGCTGGTACTGATGATTAGGGTAATGGACATATACTGTACTGAAAATTAATTTATCTGAAGAATTATTTTTTTCTTCTGAAAGTCTGACATGATTCAGACTTAGATCACGGGGTTTTCTTGTTTTATGTAAGACTGGATTTTATATATATACGTACAAGCAGTTTTTATTACTATTTGCTTGCATTTCTGAATATACAACATATAGGATCTGAAATTCAACCTCCACTGAAATCAGAAGTTATGAATTTTGATTTGGGAGCTTCTCTGAGTAAGCTATGTATTAAATTGTAGATTCTCATTCTTTTCCTCTGCTTTTGTGGGCTTTGGGTTTGGTGGGGTTTTTTGGTGTGTGTGTTTTTGTTTTTTGTTTGTTTTTCTTTTTTTTTGCTGTATCCTCCTTTCCTCTAAAATGTTTTCCTTTTTACCAGGTACATTGGTAGATTCGTCCTCTGATTATTCTTGTTCTCTAGAAAGAGGCCTTGGGGTCTGCAAGGCATTGACCAACACTTTTGCTTTACTGGAGGCTTGTTGTTACCATATGGTTCAAGCTGCTGTGGTCTTTATGGAATGGAGTGTGGGAAGCATTGTGTGTTCTCACCCTTGGATAAGAAAATCAGACAGCTATGTAATCTCCTTTCAGAGTTTTGTTCTTTGAAAATCTGATCTGTTATGGAAGTCATTGTCCCATAATGACAGAAATGATAGTCCTGTGTGGCACCTCTTTTGTATAATTAGATGCAAACCAGACAAGGTATTTAATTTCACTAATTTTTTTTAATGTATAAATTGCTATTAGATCCCCTGGCATAAATACACATAGGTTGCCACTTGATTTTTGAATTATGCACTAATGCAATGGTAACTTGTAATTTCAGCCCGTTTCCAGCTCGCAATGCTGCATTTTCTTACCAGTGTTAATGACTTATAGCGTGTTTGATAAGTGAGTCATTGCCCGTTCATGGTGCACTGCAATGTGAGATCTTTTTTCACATTTTCAGAATGTGTACAATGTATTCTAATATAATCTATAAATAGTTTTTAGATTATTCTTAATCCATCTCTGTGTTGCAGATCTCCTTATGGAATGAGATTCCTAGCTGCAGTTTTTATTTCTTCAGTGGTTCTCTCTAGCTCTCGGGAATACCCATAGTAAAATGTTACATTAGATTTGATTTTCCCTATTCGTAAGATATCCACAGAAGTTTAAAGATAAAGGATTATCAAATGATGTTTGTGACCTTATGTATATCCAATTCATCCAGTTTGTATCAAGTCAAGTACTCATTCTTTGCATGAAAAATGTGTGCCCAGTGTCTCATTTGAATTTGTTTGATTTCAGCTTCCAATGATTGGTTCCAGTTATACGTTTCCACAATTAACAGATATAAATGGGCTTCTAGTAAGTGCTCTTTGGTCTTGGGAAGGTATTTGGAACGCTATAATCCTATGTTCTCTCTGTGAAGCTCTGTAGGTAAGGCATTGTCTCAGCCCTTAGGCTATTTTTATTACTACTTTTTGGACCTTCAGCTTTTCAACAATTTTTACAAATATGGCCACCAGAGTTGTGGTGGGTATTTCCAAATCAGTTTCACCACCTTCAAGTGCAGCTGTAATTATTTTTTTATTCTTACTGACTATTTAGTGTTCACCTTCCCTGTTTTTATTTATTAATTAGTAATTACACTTCATTCCCTTTGTCGATTCCTTGATGAGGGTTACTTGAAATCTGCCAATCATTTACATTCATTTAGCATATGCTTTATTGATTTTATAATTTTAAAATTGTGTGTACTATATCAAATGCCTTGCAAAAGCAATGTTTTGTAACTACGATTAATCTTCCCAGCCACACCTGTTATCAAAGTGTGGCATCAGGTTTATTTGACAAGACTGTCTTTCTGTTGGTGTGCATAGCAAACTTCTCCATTCTCTGCTTTATGCTTTTCTGTTTGTGAAAAGCCCATGATTTCCCTTATCTGTATGGAGCCATTACATTGGCACAGAAAGTGAATGCAATTTATAATTCAGTTTTTAAGATAAGCTGTCAGCAAATCCTGTCCTGACCACTCTTGAGACTATCGTATACAAAAAATAATTGTTCCTAGATTTGTGATTGATGTAGCAGAACTGATAAAAGTTACATTGTTTAAAAGTGTTTATAAATCACCCTGTCCATATGTTCATTTCCTGTAATCTGTCATTATGGTTTCAAATGTAATTGTGAGAGACACAAAACTGGCTTCGTAACACTCTGGAATGAGTTTTGCTTCCATTTGGTGTACGTTGAAAGGTGGCTCAAAGCAAAAATTATAATCCTGGAATACCATGTACGTTACAACAGGATATCTTTGCTTTGTGGTTTTGAATTACTGAAGGGCGTAGTCTGTACTCTGCGTTTTTTCCCCTAGCATTGCTAGGATTTATGCAAAGTAACTGGGCCAGTTATAGGGATTGCTTGGCAGAGAGGAGTGCATGTTTTTTTCAAATACAATTCTTGTTCTCACTTGGGAGGTTAATGTTATGACAGGCTGGGTTTACAGTCAGTGTTGAGCTGGGGTTTTGGCTCTGCCTGACGCAGATGGGCTACTAGAGCGCTGTGTGGTATGATCACAGGCGCAGAGCTCTCTGCTCCATTCCTGAAGATGCTTCCGAGTTTCTCAGCTAGGCCTAGAAGCTGAACGAGGGAGCAGTTATTGCAGCAAGAGTGAAACCTGAAACACACTCTTCATGCACAGGTTTCTGCATTGCATGAAAAATCCATGGAAAAATAGTTTTGCAGAAGCAACAGAAGTTTTACTACATTTCAGTTCTTTGTCAAAATCAGCCAGGAGCGTGACGGTGGCAGAGGTTTCCTCTCTGTTACTCCAACAGCTTGCTAAAATGGGAGAATAGGTATAGCACAAATACATTCTTCTAATCCCTGTTTGTCACTCAGGGTAACCCACCGTTGCTGCCAATGAGGCTACTAGCCTTCAAACTGTATAAATTTTCTTCAATTTTTAAAGTTTATTCTTTTAAAGAAGAAAATAAAGCACACAATATTGTCCTCTGAAGCTGTCACTGTTCTTCTAGAAGAAAGTATTAACTGCCTAAATATCCTATTCAGTTTTCCTTACTTATGTGTCATGTTAAAGAAACTGTCCTTTGCTCAGCTCCATCAAACCATGTGAGCCTCCTATTCTCCACAGTGGGTAAGGACAGCATTTGAATGCAAAGTATCTGCATTGGGAGATTTGATTTTAGTCAAGAAGTACTGAACAGCTTTCTTTCTGAGTTAGGGTTTGGGGATATAATAAAAAATGTTAGCTGCGCAATTGAAAAGTATCCCTTGTGTCCAACTCAAGATGTGCTTATTTTTGCCCATCTGAAAAATTGGAAAGTAACATATTTTAGTTCTGTTGCTCAGTAAAGCAGTAAGAGTAAATTCTGCTGCTGTTATTATAAGAGGTCAGAGTAGATGGTCAGGCTAGATGTCTGTCCTTTTCAGATCAGCAAATCGATGCTTTATTCCTGCTTCACAGGAGAGAATTTATTAGCTGCTTCAGGTGTTAAGTTCATGCTGTTTGTATCAAAATACAGTTGGTATGATGGTACATTCCAACCCTCTCTTATTTGTCAATCCCTTTATTAGACTTTTATGGTTAAAAATTTAGAAGATTACTTTAACAACATGATCAGTTTTACAATTAGCATAGGAACTTTCTTTTACTTTGGGAAGCTGTTGGTAGCATCTAAACAGTGATCTACCAGCAAAGCTGTATTTTCCTTTAATGCATCTCTGGCTTAGATTTGTGTTCATTTTGCATTTGTGCAGACGCACTTGAGATGTGTTTGTAATTACTGGCTGGGATTTGCAAATCAGAAATGCAAACACAACCACAGAGCTTTTTTATCATATGTAAGTCACCTTTCAAAAACTGTCAAGGAATCATATTTTTAGAAGCTGAACTTGTATAGACACAAGTAATGCAATAGCTGTGTCAGTCTTTGAGATTATGAACACGCTTACGATGAGAATATTCTTGGCGTAAGTCAGGAGTATTATATAATAGGGAAACAATGTCTTTTTATACTTTTCTTCCAAAACATTCCCTAGTGAGAACTAGACTAAAAAACCCCCATAGGATTGCCTATGAATAGATCTCCTTGCAACATGGTAAGTTTAGCCAAATTACACAAAGTAAATTTAAAATCCTTGTCATGTTTTCATAGTTATATTTTTTAAAGCCCTTTATTGGCGACTAATATGAATTCTGATTGTATAACTGTACGTCCCAGAACAACAATGTATAGATGTACAAAACTGTCCCTCTAGCAGTGTGGATGTCTAAGAGGAAGGAGACACAGTGATCAAAAGCAATAAACTACTCGAATGAAATAAAATAGAAGCAGTAGGACTAATGCTCCTTCACCTGGTGCCCCAGGATGTAGAAAAAAGCAGTGTGGAAGGCTGAGGAAAATGTCTGGCTCAGTAGTGGTACAGGTCTATGTGTGCAACACAAATACAAAGCCTAGAATATGGTTGGGACATCCTCTATTGCAATGCAACCTTTAGAGAAGTCAGAGACCTGCTGTAACAAGAGGTGTCAAAAAGGAGGAGGGTTGGCCCCTATAGTAGTTCAAGTTTAGAAAACACACAAGTGGCAGAAGGTTACCCCTTTTCCCCCCATTTTCTCTGCCAGTGACTTACGTAGCTCTCAAGTGCAACATAGAATACAGCCCTACACCTTCTACATGACCACATAGAAATGCTGAAAACTGAGGTGAGCAAAAGGAAGATGAATGTGGATACAGCAGCTGTCGTCTGTGTTAATGATGCTTCCTAATCATTTAGGAATAGTTTCTAAAGAAAACTGTTAATCCATAGCGACCAAGAGTATGAGGAAATATATGTGTATGATAGGTGTTATTTGTAGTGCAAATATGGATTTGGGAGTGCAAGTTAATGACCCAAATTGGGCAGGAACACTTCATCAGCAAGCTTAAAAGCCCTAAGGGAGAAGTAGGTTTTGGGTATGCAATGTCTGTTTCCAGACAGACCACCTGGGAGTAGGTGTATATATAGCCAGTCTCCAGAAGACAATGGAATTGTCTTGTTTGAATTATCCAAGCTGCTTTTATATTAAATAAGGAACACAACGTTGATTTGTGATAAAAGGGTAGAGCAAAACAGTAGTTAGATGATTTGAAGGATGCTGCCTAAAGTGGGGAATATATTGTGAAATAGAGTGTTTTGGAAGAGAGTTTCCGCTGGCAGGCATAAACCAGGGCACATATCTGGGAAAGAACAGATAGCTGAGAGATGGACCTTGTCTCCAAGCAAAATATGAGTCATTGCAAGGCGTATGGATTAAAACGGTTGTAGAGCTTTCCTTCCTTACTTTTGTTTTCAGAATCCTGATTGCTGCTTCAGAGTAGGTAAATCTTAGCCCATCTTCTCCCCTCCCTCAATGTCTGGTATAGATCAAACAGAAAATGGTTCTGGAAGAAACCCTGGTCTATTCCTCTGCTCCAAGGCAGGATCAACTCCAAATAAGCTTTTCCTGATGGATATTTGTCTAGCTTGTTCCTAAATGTATTTGGTGATCAGAACTGCACAACCTTCCAAATACCAGCATTTACTTATCAATGTAGTTAATTTCCCTTATTTTTTCTTTATTCTTATCTAGCCACCACTGTGGCTTTGAGCACACAAAGGGGAAAGGAGAATGAGGTCACAAGCCAAATTTATATTTTTACCACTAGCTATTTGTCATCTCTACAAAGACTGAGAAGCTTGTTCTTTATTTTTGAACCAATGAGATGCCACATAGATAATTTTTAATAGATGTGTGTGGAAAAACCATGGATGTTATATCAAGTGTATCAGTGAGGAAAAAAAATTGGGTGCTGATCTCCCTTTGTGCTCAGCAACCTAAAAATGGTAAACTGATTATATTGTGTTCTTTGAATTGGCTGATAAATGGTGAGCAAGATCTTTTTTTTAAGGGAAAACAAGCCTCCTTTTTTGTGAGGACATATTTTGGGAAGAAAAATAAGTAATGCCATAAAATGTGGAACATTCAGAAGTGTTTAGAATCTGACAGTGGGTGAGCTAGTATAAAATCTGTTAGCTGTGCATGATGGACTGCATAGCTCCTTGGTCCCCTAGCTCTCTGGAAAGTTTCCCTTAAATAATTCGGCTTTATGTGTTTCAGGGGAAAAAAGTGTGCAAATGAGCAGAAAGTTGTTTCGAACTTTCAAAATAAATTTGTATACAGTATACATGAAAAGACATAAGATACATATCTCTTTCTCGCAAAGAAAAAAAAAAGAGCTGCTCTGTAATAAAGATGTTGGGAAAAAAGCCATTTGTTAAAAAGTATGTGTGGGGAATCGTTTGAAGTTTCTCATTGTTCTCAAGACTCTCATCTAGTATCAGTGCAAATATTTTCATATTTAACCTGGAGAGTGAGATGAGATGATGACAAGAGGGAGACTTTTGACAACTAAAATGTGACTGACAACTCTTTACAACAAGGGTAAACCAATCATAATTTCTCTAACAAATGCAACTTATTCTTGGCGGGGGGGTGGAGGGTGGTGGAATCCATGGCATCTGAGGTACAATTGGCTTCAATAGATAACCAAGAGCTGATGTTTTCTTTTTCTTGTGGTAGAAAAAAAAAGATGGTGTTCTTAATTGGATCTTTTTTGTGGGTATTTGAAGAAGCGTAATTCTAGACTCCAACCAAATACCTACTTTATAGCCAGAACACTGATAAATGGGAGCTGGTAGAAGAAATAAATAGGAGAAAAGCTTGTAAGAGTATTTTCCCCTTTTCTTTGATCTTTATCTACCCATATGTGTAAGAAATCACATCCACGTCTCTAGTTTGGCTGTATCTAACATGGAATTCAGGTGATTCTTTTAGGTCCTATACAAAATCCAACAGCCAGATACTTTCCATTGATTTAAATGGCTTTTAAATCAAGCTTTATTCACTAATTGCCTGACAATAATATTTTGGTTATCTTTCATTTACCAGACTATAAGGCAGAATTAAAAACAAAAAAGGAACTTTGCTGGTTAATTTATTTACAAAAATTTTCCTTAAGTCCAAAAGCTAATGTCCCTTTTAAAAAAAAATTGAAACCCTCCTCCCTTCTCTAAACCCTTCAAATACAAGCAACCAGGGAATTGTATAAATAGATATTCTTACCTTTACTACAAAAAATTCATGCGGAAGTCCTATCTTGGAATAAGCTATTCATTAGTTGGCTTGGCAGAAGGAACACAATCCAAATGAATGAGCTGCCAAGAGTATTTTTAGTGGTTTTATATGTTGCCCATTCAAATCTTGGAAAATTTCTTTAGAAAATTGGACAAACTGACCAGTCATTTTTATGGGCTTTTGCAAGATCTAAAAGTGAAAAACAACTATTGTATTTAGCATCTGTTAATGGAGGTTTCAGGCTACAGAACTTGAGAAAGTACTGCTGGGAAGCTAATACAATAACCATAAAATATTGGACTGATAATAGGAAACACTGGCACTGAACAGATATGGAAAGAGTCATGGTAATATTCCATATCCAGGCCTGTTACCCTGTGCCGAGAGCTAAAGATACTGTAGTTAAACATATACAGTAGTAGAGATCTGGAATCAAGTCAGAGTCAAACTCAAGATAGATAAAATTGTCTTTTTCTACCATGAATACTACTGGTTGGATAATTCTGTCTTTGGAGAATAAAAACCGGGAACTTGGACACAGAAGAGAAAGCAAGTTGTGCTAACATTTTTCCAAATGGGGAAATATATGTCCTTACCCCACATACGTAATTAAGCCCTCATCTTCCTTTATTTGAAGTCAGTGGCTTTTTTTATTTCTTTTGCTTTTTTGGGAATTGGATCTAGACTTGTGCTGCCATTGCAACTGTTCCCTTGGCAGATTTTTTTTTTATCCCCAAGCTGGAAGCTAAAAAATCAATAAAAGGGAAACTATTCACCAGATATCAAATGAGTTTGTGGATTATATTTGACTGAAAGTGGAAAGGAATGACAAGAGAATATTAAATTTTTAATCCCACATATAATACCTTTCTGGGAAACTTTTGAAGATTTTTTTCTCAGCAACGCTCTCTTTTTTTTTTAACCTGTACAAAGTTGATATCCAAGATCTGCCCTCAAAAGATGTTCTGGCTTGCAACTTCTGCGTATTGGGATCCTCTGCAAGATAAGATATAGGCAGCATATTTTAATGTTGGGTTGGTTTTGTTTTTTTTTGTTTTTTTTTTTTTTTTTTAAATTATCTAAAAGAACTTCCTGAAGAATTTCAGTGTGTTTTGCTGTATGTGAGAGAACACAGCTGGAGGAAGCTTGAGATGACAGAACTAATACTAGCTTTTGACCGTGAATAACCAGTGATCATAGAAAAGTTATGTGTATGACAGAACAGCAGCAGAAGCAGCTTAAGGGTACATTTTGCCAGTGCAGGTGCCCACCATGGAAGATTCACCACATCTCCAAGTCAGGCTACCCTTGTGTAAAGCAAGCTCTTCACGAGAATGCATGAAACCGTTCTTCAAGTGCAGGAAATCAGCTGGAGCCAGTGAAGCTGAGCAAACTGAAACATTAAATTTGTCTCTAAGCTAAGCACGAGTAATAAAAAGAAACACTAAAATTATATTTTGATTTTGGATCAGTTATGCCATTGCTTAATATCACCCAAAGATCAGCTCACAGTTAAATGGGTAAGAACTGTTTGCTCTGAGAAGAAAACTCGTCTTGTTAAATTTGATTTATGCCACAGTAAAAAGGCACCATGATCAGGCTGACAAGTTTTAGAGTTACTTTGGGCAGAATTAACTTCAGTCAGACTGCTTCTCAGTTATGGGCTTAATAGTCTTATCCCTCAATATATTAATTTAAAATGGCTCTACACAAAGTGATATCTACTTTAAAAATCAGGAGTGAGAAATACATCAACATAAAATCATGCCTTTAAAATTCAAAAGTTATAAACTTAATTGTTCTACTTCTATAGAAAGGAAAATTGGGGTTCTTATAATTGCTGTCAGCTAACAATGTGGCTTTAATATTTTTCTTTTTGACATTTATTCTGTTGCCAGGTGTATGCTTATGTTCTGTGATCTGCTTTGCATTACTTTTATAGAAATATTACCATTAAAAGTGCTACATATAGTATTAAATAGCAGGGTGAGTCAGGAGACATGGGTAGAATCTGTAGCTTACAAATGAGAAGTTTGGATGCCTCAACTGAGTGATAAGGTATAAATACCTGTAACCAAATCATCATCTGGCACTACTGATAATATTGGCATGAAATTGAGCCAGGCAGGAGTGCAATATCCCAATATCCAGGGTTATGAATATTGCAGATTATGGATAGACAAAATGCACAGGAAAGACTTTTCTATACTGGCTGCTCTTGCTACAGTTTATTCTTCTGTCAGTATTTCCTCTATAAACTCCTTTTATTCATAGGTTTGGCAGTTCGCCATAAAATTTTGCTTCTAGCTGGAACTTGGCAGACAGTGTCTAAAGTCAGGAAAATTATTTTAAACAATTTTTAAAAATATATGATCTGTATTGGGGCTCTTTTAAAAGTTAGAGGTGTAGTCATTTTTTTTCTGAGTAAAAAGATTTGTTTCAGTGGTTTTTTTCATTGTAAATCCTCTAAAAATCTTGGAAAAGGAAAAAATTGTTGTAACCAGTTAGAGAGAGAAAACATGAATTTTCTTTCAAAAGCATGTGTATAGGGGTACTGTACATAAATGTCAAGGACTTGTGTATTTTGAAGTGATTGCTTCTAGAATATTGCTTTAGATACATAATTTATCATTGTGATGTGATAAAGCTGGCATATGGCATTATAAACTGTAAGGTAAATAATATGTAACATATAAGTAATTTTAAATGCCTATACTCCCTCTTTGACTTTATTTACTTTTCCATAGCCTGTCTGTAAGTCTTGTTCACAAGAGTCTTGGCAAATCAACCCTTTAACAAATTTAGCATAATACAGTAAATGATAAGGTTGAAGAAACAATTAGATACCATTATATCACTCTGTTGCACGGTCTAGGATCCAAGTGCACTCAGATTGGATGTGCATATGCCATGTAAGGAGAATAGTCGTGCTCCTACTTTAGGGTTTGCAGTGTTAATTTGGGCAAATACCACCAGAACCACCAAAAATCAGTGGGAGTGAAATTTGATGGTGATTGTGGTAACAGCTTCTGGCTTTGTGTCAGGGTCTGTTCTTCTCTATGTTCTTACAGCTTACCTGTAGGCTGGAAGACAAGAAGTCCCACCCTGTGCTCTCCCCTGTCGCTTTTCTCCTACTTGTAAACTATAAATTTACTACCTTGTTGATTAATTTTAATCTAGAGCTTCAGTAATTCATAGCATACCTGGCCATAGCGCTCCTTATCCTGGAATGACTTCCTCCACTACTGTCAAGTGGGTCTCCAGCAAATGAACAGATCAAGAATGAAATGAGGAGGTCCTAAGCTGGCAAAGGTATTTTATCGAGAGGAGACGAGTCTGGGATAGGTACCTGACCCTTAGGAGAAATGTTTTGGGTTTTTTGTTTTGCTTTGTACTGCTTTTTTACAAGGAAGCATGATTTAAAAGCATTCAAAAATATGTAATCACTGGAGTATGATTGCAATTTCATATGGAAAAAAACCCTTAAAAATAAGCCTCGATAGGAAAGATTTTGCACATTTGACAGTGGAACCAATGTGCCACTCTGATCTTTGGAAGCTGATGGAAACCCTGTTCTTTGTCACAGGCATGACGCTCACCCTTTTATCAGTGTTGCTTTTCTCTTTCCACTGCATGTGCTGAAGTGATGCAGTTTTTAACTGTTGGGACCAGTTTTAAAAATTGCATGGTAAAGTATTTAAAAGCCTTTATTTGGATGTTTGCAAATATATTTAATAAGGTAATTCAAAAAAATAATGTCAGATATATTTCCCAGAAATTGGAATCTCTTTTTCTATTATGCACCTGAGGAATTCTGCACATTGGACTCTGGCTGACCCGTCACACTGTTTATGCTGGATGAGGAACATGTGGTGTTCAGTGTGAAGGTGGAAAAACCCAGTGTATCCAGGTGCAAATTTTGAATAACCATTCGGTAAAGCTTGCATGAATTCTTACTACTTTTATGGACTCCAGGAAATATATGGAATGTTGTTAATGCAGACTTATAAGTAGACCCAGAGATAATTAACATATCAAAATGTCCTGAAGATTGTTTTCCCCTTCATACTTTGTACCTACTGTAGATACACACAGTAGAAAGGACAATGTTTATAGTTGCTAAATTGGAGGTGGAAGGCTCTGTAAGGGGCACTAAAATTTGACTTTGGAGAGTGAGATGTAATTCTCAGCTGTGCGACTCACATAATGCACCTTATCCTTCTCCTTCCTGAGGTCAGGTTCTCGTCTGTGAAATGGACATAACAGTACATAGCCTTAACAGCTGCAATCCTAACTTATTAAGACTGTGTATTGTATTTGTCATGTAAAAATGAAGATGTTCTTATTATGTCTGTGACAAGATTTCTTTGCACAACCAAATGCCAGGACTGTGTATTTAATAATACCATATTGTGGAAAATATTCTGTAATTGTTTATAATTTTAAAATTATTTTTATACTTATTAGGAAATAATTTTTAAGTTCTTCATTGGGAATGTTAATGTAATTGACGATATTTTAAAAAGGAATATCACATTTCTTATGAACTTTTTAAAGCATCCCATTCCTTCTTTTTTGCTTATTTTAAAATTCTGCCCTTCTCTCTCTTCCAAGCCCTGGCAAATGTTTGCCTTAGGCTGGCTACTGAGAAAGTGGGCAAAAAGTGCTACAATTTATATTGCTTTCTTGGTTATATTCCCTTTCAGAACCTCTGTGCGTTTCCCAAGGTCTGTGGCTTTTGAGTTGTTTGCCAGCTACACGTGCAAATCTTTAAGTTATAATTCTCCAGACCACTTAAAAATGGAGAGAATTGGAGTGATGCTAAGTATTTCTCAGTGTAGTTTCCATTTCAGATGGGGCAGATTCAGAGGAATGGATACGTTTTGAGAGTTCAAATTTATATATTTCCAGCTATGTATTCACATGTACTTTTAAATCTTGGAAGACAATGAAATGTTGGAAATTCAGGGAGTAGTTTTTCATATTCTTGATCCTGGTCAGCTGTCCTGGATGACTGGACCTAAAAACATTAGAGAAGCATGAACTTCTTGCCTGACTGTTCAGATATCACCAAAGTTGGTTATTAGCCTTCCTCCCTGTTCTCAGGACCCAAGATCTTGTCTGTGCTCTAATACTCGTGAATGTGGGATAATATTTACCATTATAGATAAGGCAGATACAGAGCTCATATGGCTCTAGTTGGGCAAGCATGAATGAAAACCTGGGCAACTAAGTCTGGATTGTTAGGTGCATTGTCAGTGATGTGTACTTGCAGGACATGCTTATCAGGGTTTTAAAAAGGATTTCTTTCTTTGCTAGACATTTATCTGTCAAAATAGTAAATTATGGAATATCACCCAAGAAAATAAAACAGGTTGCTGTTGTCCAGAGGGGAGGACAGAGGCAAGCGCTCCTGTTGTAAAACTCAGTAATGTAATAAAAACATACCCCTGGGACTTCAAAACCTGTCAGCAGTGAGTAAAACTAGAATTGGTGTGGGTTTTTTTAAGCTATGTAGTTAACTCAGAAATTTAAAAATAGCAACTTAATTATGTTTTAAAACTACTTCAGTGCTGATTCCTTTTAGCAGGAACATGGAGGTGCTGTCCTTGGCTGTTGTTAGATGCAGAAATAACCACAGGAATTGGGTATACTAGTGCAGTTGCTTTCTGCATGGAGTTGTTAGGGCGGGATCCACGATTCCTTCTCCATGCCCACAAATTCCATGTTCCCTCTGTTACTGCTCACAAAGAAGGAAGGAGGTGATACAGACTTTCTTCAGTGCCAAAAGCCTCAGCTAGCTCATAGGTGCCAAACAGCCAAGCAACATTTCATCCCTTCCTGGATGCCAAAAGCCTCAAGTATCCCTGCTCCACCTGCCAAAACCTCCAACTTTGTCCTGACAACTCCTGCAGTGCAGGCCTGTGTTGTCAATATGAAATTTTGCAACGCACTGACAATGGAAAATCTGGATGCAGTATAATACTGAAAAACATGCTGGGATTCGCCTTCAGTTTAGTATCAGAATGAATTACGCTGTAAATATTTCCTGTGTGTGACTCTCTTGCATGTTTTATTTTCCAAAAATTGAATTTGAATTTATTCAAAACTGCTGTAGAATGAAAATATATTGCAGAATTCAACACTGAGAGCTCTAAACTACATCTGAGCTCCCAGATGTATTCTTTCATGTAGCTGAGCAAGTCCATCATTTGCCTTTTGGCTCATTCCTGGCTGGTGATTCTCCTGGTCTGTCACTGAGCTTTACCAGCTTGTGTTTCTGAAATGCTCTTTTTCTTACCAGGCACAGATTCCATTTTGCAGTCTGTTCCTAGTGCACAGACACTCCTGCACAGTGGCATGGCCAAGTGCAAGGAATAGTGAATATGACTGAAGTAGCGTTAGTAATATCAAAACTAATTACTTCTAAACATCTGCTTAAAATAGCTGCATTTACTCCCAGGTGTTTTTTATCAGTCTGAAATAATGATGCATTGTTTTTTCTCCAGGATTTTATAATTCCAGATATGTCCTTTTTAACATACAGGAAAATATATGATTTACTTTTGTACCTATAAGTAAAAAATTTATTAAACTTAATGACATATACAGTGCACAACTAGGTAATATTAAAATGCACCCAGCAATAGTAGAAATATATCAGGAAATGTCTTGAAATCTGTCATAATGAAACAAGTGGAAGTTTTTCTGCTAAAATCAGGTAATGCAAGAGCTCATTAATAATTCTTATTTGCCTGGAAATAAGTTTTGACTGTTCTTCTATTTAGTTTCTACCACAACTGAAATAGTTTTTCCTAAATCTGTAATCTGCATTCTACACCTTGCTTAGATTGTACCAAACAGAGGTGTAAATCATTTTTGTATGTGACCTTAACAGGGAAAGAGATTTTTAGTGTAGTTTGTCGCAAAGCCACAGACATAACAGCCAGAGTTAAAAGCCAAGGATACAGTTCGGAGGCTGAATGGCATATCCAGTGATTATCTGCAGGTAAATACTTGTTCTTTCAGTTATGCACTCTGCGCAGGGATACAGTCAACAGTGCAATTTGATACCTTTTCCACCAAGTGTAGTGTCTGGAAAGAAGAATCTGGGAAACGCATCACAGAGCTACTCAGGCAGGGTATTTTCCCTTCAGTGCCATAATTCCTTGTGCTACCTCTGTTTGGAGCCGTTGTAGGTATGAGGAGAAGAAAATGGCATAGTGCAGCACTGTGCATGAAGATTAGTGAACAGCAATATAACCTTGTGCTTTGGAAGACTCTGAAAGTCAGGATAGTGTTAATAGTATTTATGGGTTGTGAGAGTGGGAAGAAGCAATAAAAAGGAAATGCTTCATCTCTGTTCAAAATACCATCAAGGATGAAATTCACTCCTGGGAGAAGGGCCAGTACTGAGCTTTGGGTATTGCTTAATTTAGGCCTTCAGTGGGACTGAAGTGGTGTTTATACCCTTCAATAGGTTCTTTCACTTGGATGAATTTAATCTGAAGAATCTAATTTCTGCTTGGAGAAATTTAGTTATATGCAATGTGTTATTAAATAGCAATATGATATAGCTGTGCCAATGTAACTCCTTATGGGGATTCTCTTTTGGAGTTTGGCATGCCTTTTTGAATTAACACAAACCATTTCGATAAGAAGCTGTGAGAAAAAACAAAGAGCACTCACCCAGAGCCCTGCACTGATGTCGGCATAGCAGCAGATACATTGGTATACATTCCTGCATAACTAATCCTTACTTGTTATGACAAAGTCTTATTTTGTGAGCCATGTCACTCTAAGCTGTTTGAGTAGGGCATTTTATAAATCCATCCGGCCCTAGGCATGGTCTGCATTGGTAGATGCTGCCCAGAAGTTGCATTGAATCTCTGCTAGAACATGGCAGAGCTGGGCATCCTGCTCAGGGGCACGTCACAGGGCAGATTTGGGGTAGTTTGTGCTGGGATACATACATGGCAGAGGGACTGTCACTTGGGGACTCTGGCAGATGAATCTGAGTGTTGGGTCTCTACATTTCTATCATAACATATTCTGTTACGATAATTCTCATGTGTCAAGTGCTATATACTTGGCTTGTGTATGTATTTAAAACAAAAATGTACGCTAAAAAACTCTGAAAAACAAACATTTAAGGTGTCAGAGCATTTCTGTTGAGAAGCTGAATCTTTGTTACACTGAATGCTAAACATTTACATATCCAAGCCTTATGTAATGGATGTCTGAATAATAATAAAACTGCATAAACTGACCTTCATTCTCTGGCACCACATCTCCTTTGAAGTCTGCATGACCAAATTCAAGACAATTATGTCATCCTTCATAACAGCCAAACAAAAGTTTGGCCAAATAATCGTTTTTCTTCATATAACAGCACTGTGTTTGATTTTTGTAATGTGTGTCAATGTAGCTGTTGTTATTTACTGGGTGTTACAAGTGACAGTAAAAATCCCCTTGTTTTAGATTAATGATCAGCCCTGGTAACATCTGGATTTCATTTATTTTACCTCAGTGCCCACTTCTGCTATACTTGGTTACTTTCAGGAGTACGTTGCGAGGCAAGTATGGCCTGAAAACACACACACACAAATAATTTGCAGAACATGGTGTTACAGTATGTGCCCATATGTGACAGAAGCAAAACAGAGCCCTGGACGGAAGACAGGAAACTGGCACTAATACTTTCCTCCCTGTCCAAATCTACCAGTGCCACACTTTCAGTAAAATTCTCCATGTACAAGGCTGTCTCTGTCAGTTAAGGGTTGTCAGCAGAGACTCAGATTGCACATTACTGGGCCTCAGGCCTTGAGCAAACCTTGGCATAGTGTCATCTTAGTCTTTGAGACTTTGCCGGTGTCACCAAGTTTGTTTATTTTCCCCACCCCCTGATTCAAGTGGTTCTTGCCCAGGCCTATGCGCAGTGTCATGACTTTTTTTTTTTTTTTTTTTACTTTCAAAACGAATTATAGATTGGATACGTAGATTGGGTTGAAATTTTTTGAAACTACCTTTATTGTGTAAGTGGATTAATTTCTGCAGAGAATGTTGTATAGGTTCTTAAATACTGCTTTGAATGCAATGCTTGCATCTAACCCTGCGTTCACGTGTGATGCTTTTGGAGTGGATACAGCTCCCGCTAGCGTAGCTGGGTCCGGTGGAAGTGTGACGCCTTTTGCCATCCAGTTCTATGTAAAGGGCAGGAAATCGTCTGGGTTGTGTTTATAGCTGTTTTAAGTTATTTTATCTGGATTGACTACAGTACTTGTGGCTCTACTTTTTCATGTTACATCACGGGCGCACATGTGCATGTATACACACATGTATGTATGTGTAGGTACATACATACTTTCAAAATGAATAAGCTTAATGTATCTGTTGCACTTTGTCTGTTGCAAAATTAAACCACTAAAGGAAAAACACTTCCATTTTAATATGGTTCAGGAAAGCTTCACTCCTGAACCATATTAGAATTATGACTGAAGACAATAAAAACATGAAAAGTTGAAGTTAAGAAGCAAACCATGAATGCAATCCTGAGGTACAATAATACCCTTTTGTGCCCAATTGCAATTAGCTCTTGATTTAATTCCTAAATGAGCTTCTAAGGTTTTGTTGGTTTAAATCATGATGTTGATGATCTCTTCTAATTTTACTTCAACTTGGTACCATGGTGTAGACAAATGTAATGTGTAGAGTTTATGAAACCAGACAGCTAGTAAATCAATATTATTTTGCTAGTAAATTACTAAGCCAGTGCAAGCTGCTTTTAACTCTTTCCCATGGGACAAATAGTTTGAACTAGCTGGAGTTTAAATCAACACTGTGGGCACTGAATTAGTCAATGATTCTGAAGAAGGCTTTGTTGGCATAAACTTCTGCTTTGATCGTTCTAGTATTTACAGCTTTTTAATTAGATACAGTTCAGAACAATGGCTTTTATCAAAGCAGTTTGGTAAGTGAACAACTGGACATTGTTTAGGGCTTTAGATGACATTCTGTCTGTTAATATCTTGGCTGGTTTTAATACAATGATGAAGTTAGGATTATTTTAGGCATTGTCAGTGCTTTGTCAAAAGAAACTAGTTATTCTAAAAGAGGGAGTGGTATGTATTGCTTTCTTAATATCATAAGTGTAATAATTTCTCAACATATTAGAAAACAATTATTTGCCTTGGGGTTACAGAGGACAAACTTTAATTTTGCACTCATAAATTTGAAAGAAGTGACTCTCTTGTTCCTCTTGACTTATTTTCATGTGCTGAGTGATTTGTTGGGAAGTGCTGAGCTCTTTTTGTTCAAGATTGAAGGCAGTTGGTTCCATTTTCAGTGTCAGACATTTCAGAGTTGGCTTCTGATGTAAAGTAAACCCAGCGCCAGCACGAAAATTTCTCGGGGATCTTGGCAGAGCTGGGCTCTATCGTTTCTGGAATGGTAGATTGGCCTAAGAACACTTTTAAAGCTTTACAGTAAGTGTTTGTAAAATTTGTAAACTTCGGGGAGCAAGAAAGTGAAGGAGCCACTGATGTGTTTAGACCAACTTTTGCAGTTCAGTGTTCAAATGGAGATAGCTTATCCTCTAATTACCAAAAGTTTTTTGAGGAAGGAATGGAAAAGTCTGGAAATTGCTGACGTTTCTGTTAGCTGCTTAACTATGGGGAATAGTGCTATTATACTAAATCTTCCTGCTCTTATTAATGCCTTTAAAATGTGTTTGAGTAGGCCTTAGTTCTGCTTAAGTGTAGCTAAGATTAACCATTTGCCATTTGGGTTTCTAAAACGATGCTTGTTCAATAGTTATACTTAAAACTGTGATGTGAATGCATTGTTCACAGGAACAGGCCAGTTTCCTCAACTTCTGTGCCATGTGATTTTTTTATTATTTTTTTTTTTTACTTTGTCTTTTTGCCTAAAGACACTTTTTTGCCAAAGTCACTTTGCCTACGCAGCATGGTATTGAGTTGTATTCCTTGTATGGTGCTATTTTGAAAACAGCTTTGTTTTTATTGTTTGCCATTTTCACTTCAAGCTTAGTAGGCTTTTATGAGTCAGCTTTCTTCATGGCTGAAGATGAGCTGACTTTATCGGTACTGTCGAATTTAAGGAGAATTATGTATTTTTCTCCCTACCGTAAGATTTGAATTGCATATCCCTCGCTTTTAAATGACTTTCGTGAAGCATTTTGGAAGAAAATAGGACTGAGTCTTGTTCTCATGAGCTTACTCAAGTTATTTCTTAGAGAAAATATGGATTAAAGTGTGTTCATCTGGTTTAGTATTAGGACATATACTAATCTCTTGCACTTCTCTGGATCTAGTCATTCATGAAAATCTTGTTAACATTTTAAGCATTTGGGGTTTTTTTTGGCACTTATGAAGGCTTGAATGTTTACATGGATGCAGTTTATTTAGTTATGTTTTTATCTCTTTGCCTTATGTTTGCTGACAGATGGCCCTTTGGTTGCACTTGTCCTTCTGTACATGTGTTTTTTGAGAGGAGGAGTGAAGATCCCGAAACACAGTAAAGATTCTAATTAAGTTGTGCCTTCCTATGCTGTCAAGAATAAAATAGTAATGTGAATGTAGTGCCTCTGTTTATCTCTCTCAGGTCTGCTTAGATGCCCTCTGAAGTCAATGGGAATAAAAAGTTGGCTGTATAAACAGTTGTTTCAGTAAAGCTTGGATGAACCTTTCATGTTCTCTCATTCGTGATTGTATTGGGGCAGAGTAAATATCAGTCAATATTCTCTGGCACCCGAGATGGCTCGCTGCCTCATTTTTAGCCACAGTGTGACTTTCATAATGATGTTAATAGCTGTTACGTTATGTTTGTAGTAGTTTATATGCAAACCCTATCACCACAGTGATTAGAGAAATTGGTGTTTCCATCTCAGCCTGGGTGTAATTTAGGGTCCTAAAATCTTAATTTCTTTATGATAACAGGCATATCATATGCCTGACAACTCTCAGGGGATCATTATGTTTGATTTTTTGTTATAAAAATCTGTGTGTGTTTTTTCAAGAGAGAAATTCTAAAGGTTGTAGGGACAGAGGAATGAAATGACAGATGTAAATGGAACAGCTGCTGAACAATTATAGTGAAGTCAAAGAAACACTTGGGGAAAACTTGAATTTGATTTTCCTATGCTTTTTTCATGAGGAAAATCATAAACCAAAAATTATTCTCTTAAAGCAGACATTTTTGAATAATTTGATTCATATTACTTATTAATATTGAACTACTGTGTTAAGCTACCATGTTCTAAAATGTTTTGAGAATTTTCTCTGGGAAATGTCAATTTCTTTAAACAGGATACAATGCAAGTGAAAAAATTTCATTTTTAAGGGGTCAAGCAGAATTTTGGGTTTTGTCACATCTTTAATTTTTATATTTATGGTGTCTGGTAATAATGTTTTTGAAGCCTGTGTAAGTGGATTTAAGCTTAAATCAGAGTTTAATTGCTGTAGCCTGAAAACCACTCTTTAGGCCTTTTTCTAGAATCTCTTTCAAATTAATAGCACTTTTTGTTATGAAGCTGTATTCTTAGTTTTCTTCCCTGATTGCAATTCTGGGCATGCACTTTACAAAATATTTAAGGTGCTTAATTTTCTATACAACTGCTGAGTGCAGGCAGACTTGAGGAGGTAAAAAGATATTTTAGTCCTCTCGTTACTCCTGGATATGAAACTCCCCTGGTCAGGATTTTTGAAAGCCCAGCAGCCTGCTCAGAACGTGATGCCTGGTCTGGCTGCTTGAGATCAATTGTGTAGTTCCTACACAGCGTGTTGGACAGACAGATGCTGGGAAGCCTGTCAGTCTGACAGCCTGTCAGTCCTTTGGCAGAAGGCAATGTATCAAATACATTGTATCTTGAAAGACTCTGCTTCCTTTCCCATGTAATTATTATCTATTAAAATAGTAAATAAATTTGAGATACTGTAAATAAGCAGCAAAGCAATATACTTAGTGCTATTAATGCCAAGCAGTAAAACATGTACCAAATAAATGATTTAATTTTTTTTTCCTTCATCTTCTGGGTTTTTTTTCAGACCTCCAGAATTACCCGCTCTGATGAAGATAAGGAAGGCTCCTGGGATGCCTGGGGGGCCTGGAGTGATTGCTCACGGACCTGTGGGGGGGGAGCCTCCTACTCGCTGAGGAGATGTTTAAATGGCAGGTAAGCCACACGCCTAAGTGTATTTATTCTTCTGCAGCTCTGCCATATTTCCTATCCTCTGGTGTCTATAGAGAAGCGTTGTCGCTTCTGTTTCTGGAACCAAGTGCTATGTACAGATCAAGTGTTATCAAATACTGCTTTTAATATATTTTTTTGATATATTAGATAAATATCTTAGCCTTCAACACTGATAGAACTTTAGCATGTTATTAAATATGTTTGTAGAATAACAAGTGATTTATTTAGTATGGTCAAATATTGAGAGAAATCTCCATCAGTGTAATATAAAGTGAAAGGTGAGTTAACCTGCATACAAATTATTTCAACCTGCATTAACATTATTTTAAATAATGTTCATGTGCAGGCTCCTCCATGTCTTCCCTGTAGCAAAAAACAAGGGACTTACTCCACATGTAGATGTATCAAATGCTGCTTTCTGTTAGGAAACTTTTCCTCTGCCAGTTCTTTTTACACAGTGGTCCTGGTGGCCATATGTTTTCGTGGATAAGCCTTAGTGTAGCTTGAAGAGAGCAGCGTATGTGGTGAAAACAATTTACCTCAGTAGTAAAGCTGGACTAAGGCAGGACTTGTTGCTACAATCCGAAGAGTGTGAGTAATGCAAGAGGCCTGTAGTCAGGCGAGAAGAGATCCTAAGCAGCTTAGAAGCTATCTGTGCTGGTATCCATAATTGCTTGCTTTACTTGAATTCATCTTAAGCATTTTTAAAACTGCTGATTATGTTTAAATTTCTATTTTGTTGAGATTTTTTAAGTTAAATGCGTTATCACTCAGGAAGTAAATTTTTCTTAAGGAATGCTTGTAGTGTGTTATGCCAGTTAAGTGTAAACTGTATGAAATACATAGCTAAATATGATTGATTAAAACACTGCCTGTTTCTTTCAGTGCTAAACGCACAAAGATCTTTGAGAAAAGTAGTATTTCCAGCAAGAAGCCATGATATTCTACCAGTGTGTTAGGGACTGTGAAACGAGTTCAATAAATTGTAGCAATATAAATTCCACTGTGGTTTTATTAATATTTTTAATGTGTTCCCCTGTGAAAAACATATGTTTTCCATACCTTAAAAAATGTGTAGTTTAAAAAAAGTTGTTTGTTGTTTTTTTATTTTCTGTGTTTTATTGTTGTTGTAATGTCCAGGAAATGCGCAATTGTGAAACAGAGTTTTCACATTTGTGTGTACCATAAACATTTTTAACTTGCACATTGTGATGCAATCATTCTTGCAAAAGATTGGAAATTTGAGACATGTAATATCTTGAGCTTGGAGAGTTGTACCTTCAGCTGAGCTGGGTGAACTCTTGCTCCAGGCATCCATGGCTTTTTCCTTTTCAAATGGTATTCTTCAATCCCTCACACATATTAAAGAATTTTTTAGTATTTGCAATCAATTTTCACTCAAAAAGTGGGAAATTTAGTTCAAGAGCTGTAAATTGCTAGCTATGCATTCTTCAGTGTAAGGCAGGTCTTTTTGATATGAAATGATTATTCCAAAACACTATTCCTGATTTTTAGAGACATTGTTAATTATAACTTCCTGTCAAGTCATTTTAAATATTGTTTCAGTTCTTTCAAGGGCCTGATTTTGCCATTCCTAAGAAAAGTATCTTACCCTGTGCAAAAGTGTCCGTTAGTTAGTGAGAAGTTTGGCCAACTGTGTCCCTGAAAAAAGTGTGAAATTCACCCACCATATTTATGAGACCACAATAAATAATCATGACTTTATTATATGCCTGTTATTTCAGCGACTAACAACAGACTTTGCTGAGGATCTGAATTGCCTGGGTTTCAGGATTCATATGCATTGGGCACCTTAGAAATGCATGCTGTCCGTGAGAGTGATACTTCATTTAAAATTATGAATTCTGCTCTTGTGGCTTTGGGTCAGTAAAATTACATGCTGTTTTTCAACAGTATTGCAATGGGTTTGGGGAGAAAGGAAAGGTTTGAGGCTGTTTATTCTTTCCTAAACAAAATAGGAGAAAGAAAAATTAATGCTCATTAGCCTGATGCTTGATTAAAAGATTGCTTAGTTTTTCTGATCTTCTTTTCCTTCGGGTTACATCCCGTGGGTTAGAAGTAGCTTTGCTGTGGTCAGCATAGATCAGGCTTAGGGATGCTTTGTGAAATCTTTTTCATAAAATAAATGTGGTTTTCATAAGGTTTGCAGTAAATTGGGTTTACAGGGAAAGCCACACATTCTCTGCTGAAGAGAGACAGCAGTGTAACCTGTTGAGTCCCCAGATCCCCTTTGTATTTAAACCTTGTGTTTTGAGTCCAAATTATGGTAGGGCAGTAGCAATAAAAGTCCAATTTTCAAGAGAATAATTAGCTGTAAAACAGGCAGGGTTATGTTTTGGTGTGATGCAGTATAACCATTTTTATTCTGTTTTTCAGGAATTGTGAAGGTCGGAATATTCGATACAAAACCTGCAGTAGTAATGTGAGTCTGGCCTTTAATCCTATTTTACTTATTCAAACAATGTGTTAAAGTTTAAGAAATGCTGCTTCTTGTTTAAAACCTTATGGTGCATAATTTTCTTTCCATCATTATTACCATTTTAAAATATTTCAGTCTTCATGACACCACAAGGTCTCAAATTTAGGCTTCCCAAATGGACATTTTCTTTTGAAATAATAGTGCCAATTGTGATTCAGAATGTTTTATATCATTTATTAGGAAAGTTACACATTTTGGAGGATTAACAAATCAGTTCTCATCTTAAACTAGCAAGTGCTTTTCCTGGGGGTGCTGTCTTTCAGATGAAGCATTAAACCAAGCTCCTGATCATTTGTGATTGTTAATGACATGATGGCACTCTTCACATGAGCAAAGAGGTTAACCACCTGTGTCCCTTTCAAATCTTAAATCGGATAATTACTCCTTATATTCCCTCTGTTTGCCTAAGCCTAGATCTTTATGCAAAAGCATGCATATTCAGGTACGCTGGCATAGATGATTTCCATGACAATGTAAACCTGGAGTTTTGACTGTACAGTTGCTGTTACTGTGATGCAATCACATTTTATTTTTACAGAGGTGTTTTATGAAAACTAGTCTCATACAGCATACTTCATGACTTGAGCTCAACTGATTTGTAGTGATGCTGTGTGCTGTTTAAACAGCCGCTGCCTTTCACCCTAGATGCTGTGGTCTCTTCAAGATGTGCAGCTCATGCAGGACTTGGCACTATCACTGATCAACAGACCATGTGTACAAGCACAGTAATTCAGGATGGTTTATGGTCAGCAGTCACCTCCTTGAACAGGTTACCTTACAGTAGAGTATGACATTTGTGTACTCCCATTCCAGAAAAGACAGAAGGTAGATAAGTAATTAAAGCAAAAGCATTATTTTTTTTTTTTAATTTGTAGTGCATTTGATTAATCTGCTTCTGGCTCTGGGAGAAAGGCAGCAATTTTCACACAAATACCCCTTAAAAGGTGAGGTCTGCAGTTCCCTTGGGTTGAATTATACCCAGGCAAGAGCAGGTGATACTCATGTCATTGCCAACCCGTGATTTCTGCCAGCAGCAGGCAGCTGTGAAGTATGACATGTTCTCCTTAGGAGGCCTGACACTGGAAGTTGCCCAGTAAATATGTTGAACCAGGGTATCTCCTGGGAGAACTGGCCATTCCCACTCTTCAGTTTGCCACACCTACAGTTTCTTGTGTGCCAGTTGGCTTCTGCCTTCCTCAAGAGCAGGGCTTGCTAGCACCTTGAATTGCTCTAACACTCCACTTCTCGGCATTGGATGGATTTTCCACCACAGCGGCTCCCAGCCTAAGTTTCTGCTGGCAATAGCCAGTGGAAGTGATTAATGAATCCAGCCCAGTGCATGTAAAAATCGGATCCTGGAGACAAACCCTGCCACTTGCCCTTTCAGAAGAAAAGACCTAGCAGTTTTGTGCACAATGTCCTTGGTTCATAAAAAAAACGCCACATGCAAAAAATACCATAACCTTTTAAAGCTGTGTGATAAGCTAAAATTGCAGCCAGCCAGTATGTAAGCGATAAACAAACTGTAAGATCTATTTACTACATTCCTTAACTAGGTATGGTAGGTAACTGCTGTATGCAGCGTGTACAGTAATATATCTCTGCTTCATCCCGTGCACTACAGTTTCCTGTGCAACAGTACAAACAAGTCAACGTAGTATACCTTGTTCCTCTAGCAAAAGGACTAGAAAACTATCCGGTGTACAGAAAAAAGAGAAAGATGAGATCAATTTAGGCATATTTTCTGCTGTAAGCAGAGGTCTATGTGTTTTTAGGATATGTAAGAGCAATTGTGGGCACTTTTCGTTTTAAGGATTATGCAGTAAAAATCTGGTGGAAATGAAGGCACTTTATGCTTCAGCATAGAGAAAATTAAGATGATTACCATATCCTTTCTGAACTCCCAGGGAGGTTTTCTGAAGTCACTGGGGCCTGTTTTTTAACTTTAGGACTTATTTTAAAGCGATAAGTGGCAAGCGTCTTGCATGTGAATCTGTTTGAATTTATGATGATTCAAATGCTAATTTCCAGACAGGAAGCTGCCTTTACAGTTCTGCTTTTGGTGCATGTCTGAAAGGGATCAGGTTTCCATTTCAATTCAGATACAGCCAGAATCTCTCAGGAATGGTTTTCCTAGAGTATGGATCAGATAACGGAGAACTCCTGAGAAAAATATATTTTGTGAGATTTCCACTGTTAATACAGTTGATCTTTGATTTTGGCGTCACTGAATTCAAACTCAGTATTAGACCTGATTTAACCTTGAAATGGGAGTTTACACCTAATGTAAATCTGGGACTACTGGGCCAGTTTTGTTTCAAATGATATAATTTTCCCCAAAGCATTATTTTTAATGAATGCTTCTCACTTTTGGAGCAAAATTTTAGTTTGAAAATTAAGAGTTTATACTAGTTTCTTTCCATATTAGTAGGTATTATTGTTAACCACATGAGACACTCAGTATATATACACTGTGTAAAGTTGTCTGCAAATGTAATTTTGCTACATGATACATTACAACACTAACATCTATATTGGGGAGTACAAATGAAGCACAACTTAATATGTGTGTCATTCTAATGAAAAGAACAAGAATCATTTTACCAGAAAATTGGTTTCATCTGGATTTGTAATAGAATAGTAGTAAGTTCATTGAACTCAAGCATAGTTCCAGAATAATATTAGTGATATTTCAATCAAAAAATTAATTCAAGGTCTTAGCAACAAACTAATTGCTGAGATTAAGGCATATGTACAGCTTGCTTATCTTTCTATCATAACTGAGATGCCAGATGCATTATTTCCTAAAACTGCGTGTAAGCTTTCAGCTTTTCTTATAGAAACATTAGAGAAATAAACTATATAAACTATTCATTACATGCTGTTCAATGAGATTTTCAGTCTTTCTTAACCCCCCTTTTTTAATATTTCCATTTTTGTATATACTGTTACATTCTAATGCTATGATGTGCACTATATGGAAGTGTTTAAGATAATCCTTTAGGGTCCTATTCATAGAACAAGTTATTTGGGCCATTTCCCCATAAATTTCACATTCTTATGTGCCAAAAAGTCACTTATACATTTGCCAGAGTGACTCTTCTACAGTAAGAAAAAACACTGTTTTGTAACACATTTTCCCGTGTTTAATTCCATTATAAACTTTTATTATATGCAGATAATGCTCACACTTGTTCAACGTATTCATCAGATTACTGTCCCAGTATCCACTTCTAACCAGCTCATTTATCCCATTCAGAAAATCTTGGCTGAACTGTGTCTACTTTAGTCCTATAATATTTCACCTTGAGTTCCATAGTTTCTCTCTAATCTGTTCATGTATTTATTATACTTATAATGCTGATGCACCATATGGCTCTTGTGGTGAGGGTGGTTTCTAGCTCAGGTATCTTCATTTCACTAAGTGGCCTGAAAATTGTGTAGGAAAAATATAGAACCTGAAGCTAATTTCAAAAAGAAAACAAAACAATGACTTCATTGGTTTTGGCTAGGTTTCAACAAAATGAGATTCAAAGAATAAAACTAGACAAAGGGCTAGACTTTCTTTGGTGTCATCATTTTTACTGGGAATTTTCTTGCCTTCTCTTTTGTGCTTTTTTTCAGTGGAGTAATTGTTGGCAGGAGTCACAGGGTCTGATGCAACCTTCATATTTTGTACATGAACATTGCCTACAAAGATACAGATTTCCCAGGTTAGCTTTGTTTTCAAAGGCCGAGTGCTCACTGCCAAAACTCAAATGATACATTTCATAAGAAGCCAGCTCTTGAATACAGTAGTTTTTAATCATCTGTCACAAAAAGAATGGGAATATATATATTTATTTTTTTTTAACTTGCATGGTAGTCATGTCTGAAGCATCTTTTTCAGATCTGTCTAATAATATGTTCATAAGTCATGTTGTAAATACACTTCATTTCACTACAAGATCTGGATGCGATTGTTTTGCCAAAGTTTTCATGTATTAGACCTCATAGGTGTGTCTTCAGCTCCTTGTATAGTGTATGAACCTACAAATGGCCTGGCTATGGTTCAGTGGATTGAGTGTAAAACAAAAGCTATTGCTGAAGTTAAGTCTGAAAAATACTGGAGTTAGTAACAAAAATATTTAACAAACAAGAAGAAATGTGGAATATTGAGAGGGAGAGGGAACAATGGAATCAATTGATGTCTGAAACAGGTTAAAACCAAAAAGTCATACAAACAGGATGAGGATTGGGGCCCGTGTATCATTGTCTGACAGTGTGGCCTTGCCCACTTCCTGAACTTGTTTCACTCTTGCCGAACTCTCTCAAGTCTTGCCCCCTTTTTTCCTTTCTCTTTTTTAACCTCCCTCTCCCTTTTCTAACCCGCTCTAATGGAATTAACCTGAAGTTTACAAATCCTCTTGTTGTCTTGATTGCATTCCTTTCTGTGCTTAGTTGTCTTTCTGTTTACATTATAAACTCATTTCTTTATACAAATATTTATTGTTCCCAGGAAAACAGGGATCTGAACTTGGTTGCCATCCAAATTCTGATATAATGCAAGTGATAATAATTTCATCCCTTTGATATTCCTTTGTGATGCTCTTTTTATGCTCCTGCTTTTGAACAGAGCTGAAACATAAAGCAGGTGGAGCTGGCATATGAATTGAGCTGCCAGGATCGCTGTGTGTTCTTTGAAGATGCCAAAACAGAATAGGGAGATGAGAATTCACTTGCTCTCAAGCAGCCAGGAAGCGAGTGGAAGGAAGGAGCTGCATTGTGTTGAATCAATGAGAAACGTACAGTAACCACGGATTGACATCCTGACATTGTGGTGTTTGTATCTTGGCATTGCGTCAACACTGAGTGATAATGACTTGTAACAACAGCCTGTCAAAACTCAGCCTAAGGCCATTGCTCTGCCTATTTTACAGATAGCTCTTTAATTCTTTGTGATGAAAATGTAGCAGTGCATGGCTGAATAACACTACTCTGAAATATTACCTCTAACTTTACCTGAATCTAACTTCCACTTGTTATTTTTGTCCTAGCTACTCCTCTATTTGCAATGGTGGAAGGGAACCATATGGTATCCATATGAACTCTGAAGTCCTCTCTGCTTTTTAGACTTGCTATTGTGGAAAATGAGAGGTGACAGATAAGTCAGAGCCAAATTCTGCTCTCATTTACACCAGTGCTAACTTGGTGAATTTCTTGGGAGTGACACTGCAGTAAATAAGGGTGGTTTCTAACAGAATTTGCTTGACATTTTTAGAAGCTCTCACTTGTGGGATTTTGCAGAGGTACAACTCTCAAAGCATTACAGTAACTGTAATTTCTCCTTGTCTTATTCCGTCATTTTATAATTTAAAATAATATGGCTCAAACCAGAATTATCCCCGATTAAAAATAATACAAAATGTATTAGCATCATTCTGAGTTATTCTCACTGTAACATGTAGCACTGGACAGAGTTGAAAAGTGTTGCTGGGAATGCTCAGTGAATTGCTCGCTGCGCAGTTGCAAAAGCCCCACATGTTGATCAGTAGAGAGAATACTGATTTCAGAACATATTTTATGCAGACTACAAATACACCAGAGACAATTTCTAGGCTGCTGTTTGTATGGTGAAGAAAATTCTGAGGCGTTGATGAAGTATTAAACTAATGTAGTGCCGACTCATCCAGATTCATAGGAGTAAAATGGTGTCAGGACAACATTGTTGAGGGCATCAGACTGGAATGCAAACCTTCCTCATGTATTTTTTAATCTCCAGTGCTGCGTAATGCACTTACTATTTCGTTAGCTTTTTTTCAGAGAAGGTTCAGTTCACTGATAAGGTTGAAGCTCTGTTCAGGATTAGTATTGTTAACTAATACTTAGTAATAAGTTCCATGAGTTCAGCTGACACATCACAATCTTTCAGTCTTATATCCAATGAAAACAAAACTTTGTTAAAATCAGCCTCACATCTGGCTTATATGTGCAGTTGGAATTCTTGGAAGAATATCCTTTCAGTCTGGCGTATGGACTGTTTGACACTGGACATACTTTCAAATGAAGGCTTTAGTGAGAAATTGTTTGACACACTAACTCCTTTGTCAGTACTTTACCAAAGTTATTTTTGAGTAAATCAGTATTCATGTCCATTCCTGTCACTGTAGTTTAATACTAACATCATTGTTTGGGTGCAATGCTTTATGTAGAAAAAGATATTTTAGAATATTTTATTTCAAACAGTTCTCATATTTGGTCTTTCAGCTGTATATGCTGAGGCTCTGCATGGGAGGAGGGACGGAACTGTCTCATAATCTTTAGTTACCAATTTGAAGTATATTTTATTTCAACAAAGGAAGCCTTACTGCTTCCATGAAATGAAGGTGTTCTGTAATTAGACTGAAAGTTCTGGTGTGTCCTCCTAATGCTCTTGTCCCCTTTCTGAGCAATACTGAATAATTTATTAGACAAATTTTTATTTCTTTATGTGTAAGTAGCAATAATACCTCTTTCATTATTTTGACGTATGAATTGATGAATAACTGCAGACCACTCAGAAATCCTTAAGTGGAAAAAGCTATTGAAAAGAGAAATATTAAATGTCAGACATCTCATTATAGTCACTTAAAATATATAGATTCCTTTAGAAGCTAATTCTTATTACAGAACCAGACTTTAAATGTACTACATAGTGTCATAAAAAGTAGCATTTTTAATTTTCCTCTCATATCAGTTATCTTGTTATTACTGGAATATATGTGATATTCTGTTACTTGCACTGCAAGCAATGGATTAAGCAACATAAATTGTTTTAATACACACAGTAAAACTTTGCAATACGGCATATTTGTCATAGTAGGTCAGTTCATGAACCAAGCCTCCCTGAATAAATTCTGTGTAATTCATCAGATAACTTTATTGCAAATGCAAAGTATTCCCTTGTTAAAAAAAATATTTCCTTTGGTTTGTTTTAGGACTGCCCTTCAGATGTTGGTGACTTCAGAGCACAACAGTGTTCAGCCTACAATGACGTCAAATACCAGGGACATTTTTATGAGTGGATCCCTGTGTATAATGATCCTACTGCACCATGTGCCCTGAAGTGTCAAGCTCTGGGAAAGAACTTGATTGTCGAGCTTGCCCCAAAAGTACTAGATGGTACTCGCTGCAACATTGAATCCTTGGATATGTGCATCAGTGGAATATGCCAGGTATGTTTATGGTGTAAATCTAAACGGTACCTTTGCTGTGAAGCACTTTGCTCATGAGTGGGCAGTTTTTGATTATCGCCTTTTCTTGAACACAGAAGGTCCTGAGTGCCTTAGCCATTGGTATTTTTATATATAAATAAAATGTTACAGAATCACAGAATGATATGGGATTGGAAGGGACCTCTGGAGATCTTCTAGTTCAGCCCCCCTGCCAAAGCAGGTCCACCTAGAGCAGGTTGCACAGGAACATGTCCAGGCGGGTTTTGAATGTCTCCAGAGACAGAGACTCCACCACCTCTCTGAGCAGCCTATTCCAGTGTTCTGCCACCCTCAAAGTAAAGAAGTGCCTCCTCATGTTTAGATGGAACTTCCTGTGTTCAAGTTTGTGCCTGTTATCTCTTGTCCTGTCACTGGGCACCACTGAAAAAAGACTGGCCTCATCCTCTTGACACCCACCTTTTAAGTATTTATAGGCGTTGATCGGATCCCCCATCAGTCTTCTCTTCTCCAGACTAAAAAGACCCAAGTCCCTCAGCCTTTCCTCATCAGAGAGGTGTTCTAGTCCCCTAATCATCTTTGTAGCCCTCTGCTGTACCCTCTCCAGCAGTTCCTTGTCCTTCTTGAACTGGGGAGCCCAGAACTGGACACAGTACTCCAGATGGGGCCTCACCAGAGCAGAGTAGAGGGGCAGGATAACCTCCCTCAACCTGCTGGCCACACTCTTCTTGATGCACCCCAGGATGCCATTGGCCTTCTTGGCCACAAGGGCACATTGCTGACTCATGATCAACTTGTCCACCAGATGAATAACATTCACTCACTCTTCTATTATACATGTAAAAATTAATGAAACTAGTTATACTAGTTGCAGCTTTCTAACCTTTAGTATGTCTTTCAGGATGTGATGAAGCCTTCCATTTCATTTTACTCCTTCTCTGAGTCTTATATCTTATGAACTCTGTTAAGGACAAAATTTGATGTGATTTTATGAGATTCAGCCTAGAATGGCAGGTGTGAGTGTGTATGTCTGTCATCTTGTATGGGATGAATGAGTTTATGTGGTGATTGCATGAATTGATTGTTAGTGTCTTTTTACTGGGTATCTACACTTCTAGATAGATTCATTATTATTTATTAGTATGCTATTGACTTTACACACTTGGTACAGAGTTACAATATTTGAGGCTTGTCAGCTTTGCCCATGTCTCATTAGCAAAGCAATATCGCAATCTTAAGTTTTATGAACAGAATAATTTTATATAGAATGGATATGTTATTGCAATTAGTCTTCTTTCTCTGCAAGTGGTTGTTGCTCTGTTAAATGCCTAAAATGTGTGCGACTCAAGAATGCAGGATATGGCACAGTGAGCAAAATAGCTCCATTATGGGGGAAAATTTGACACATTTGGCAGAAGACTGGTGCACGGATTACAGCAACAGTAATATATGATCTGGACCTTGCTATGGGTTTTATGTGACTTCTATGTATACTGCAGTTCCAATACCAGTCGTGCCAACACACAATGCATCTGCTGCCTCTGAAATAGAAGAAGAATTCCTTACAGTTTTCCCCTTCAAGAGACCGCATATGTCAATAGTACTTCACAATGGTATCCAACAGTGTTAATTACCCTGCGCATTTAAAATAAAATATACCTCTATAAGCACTTGCGAAAAAATACATTTCTTTTTACAATATTCTTAGTGATGTCTCCTCTTCTAATACAAGCTTTCATCCTGGAGGGTGTCAAAGTCTTTTGTAGGTGGTACGTCTACAGCAGCCTTTGCTGTTTGTGGCCATTGCAGCATTTGTGTCTATTATAAGTTTTGTGCTGAATCTAATGGGGCTCTGGGTTTTTCAGAGGCTTATGAGACTCTGACTTGGAGTTCTGTGGGGTTTCTAGTGTCCCCCACATCTTTCATACATAGCAAAATATTCACTTTGTCTAGAGTGGATCCAATTTTGTGAAGAACAATTGAAAGGTATATTTAAAAGAGCTGCCCTCAGTGTCTTGTGTTTATTATTCTGTAGTATTCATGTGTATATCTGATATCACATGCTTGGAAATGTAAATAATCTGTTTTTAGAATAAACCAAATAGCGACGGAAGAAAATCATTCCAGAAGCAGGCACTTGAACTCTTTTACACTATTGATGAGAATCAATTTCTTTGCCCCATCTCTTCCTCTGTTCCTTTTTTTTTTTTCATTATTTTCTAATTCCATAAAAATATTTTTCAGTGTGAGAGATCTTCAGGAAAAAAACCCAAACATGTTTAGGATGTGTCCTGTGCTGTGACTTATGCAATTTAAATAATTTGTAACTTATCCTTATAAGCCGTTAGATGTTTTCACTTTATGTCCTTTAGGCCACTGGCTATTGCTGAGGTATTTCTGCACAAATGGAAGGTTTCTCCTTTTTAAAGTATATATTTGATAATTTAGTGTTGGATAATTTTATTGAGATACAAATTTGAAGTTAAATTCAATACCTTGAAATGAAAGGACATTTGAAAATCCTTTTTCTCTTTGTGCGCTGTTTTGGGCGCAGAGAGGAAAGGTTGGTTACTTGTGAAGGGACCGCAGGAGGTGGGGGACTTCCTCAGAAACTGACAACCAGCTTTGTTCCTACTCCTGTTCAAGCAGGAAAAGAAAACAAATTGACATCTAATCTTTCCTGGAAAAATATGGTTATTTAGTCGACTGCTGTTGAGAGAGACAGCAAAATTGTGATTCTCTACAATTGTTGCTATAAGATCAGTCTGTTGGGTTCTGACATATATTTGGCACAGCCTGCAAATAACTTGGCAAGTGTTTTTACATTTAACTCATCTAAATAAACATGTCATACTGCTGATGTGGATATCTTCACTTTTATGCCTGGGAGCACCAAAGAGTTAGTATAAGGAGACTGGCTTGCCCGAGTCCCTTTCCAACTGGTGCTGGTTTTGCTCATTTATTGTCTCAAAATTGGCAGGTTTTACAAGATTTCAGCTTCCCCTCCTGCCCCCACAACATGATTTCACTTTCATCTGTTTTCTTATTCTTGGTAAGGTAAGGCTACATTGCTAATTCTGCCTCTTCGATTCTTGTTCAGGCTCTCTCTTTGACAGCATTTAAATTTACAAGGATGGTGAGTTCCTGTTGTCCAGCTTCAGTTCTGATTCTTTGCACTTCTCTTAACAAGCAGAATCAAACTAAATAATGTGCTGTCAAAGAAAATCATTAGATGACAAAACTGCTGTCTGGATAGGAGGTTTGAGGCTCCAGGGGAAGTAAAATCTAAAGGCGGTGGAGCGGGGAAAAGTTTAATGGGAAAGTTAATAAGATACTTTGGGGTTGCTTGAGGCTTAACTCAGCCAAACCATTTGATCATGTTTTAGTCTGCTACTGCTGTGCTGCTGTTACCAAAGCAAATATCTGGGGCTGTTGTGTTAAATGGGGACAGGTCAAAACTTCACTGCCAGGAGGATTTTCACACTTCTGATATTTTTTTTCTAGTCTCTGCACAAATCCCAACAGATTTTTTCATATAATATATTCCTGCTGTGCCCATCTGGATGTGGGTGGAGGCATTTAAAAACATCTGCATGTCAGACACATGTGTGGGCAACATTTACCCAATTACTCCGCCTGCTTTGGGGCTCTGTCTCTCCTTGGTTTTTGTTTTTAATTCATGCAGACCCACTTTTTCTCTACCAGAATGCAGAATAGGATGTTACATGTGTCAGTACCTGAAAATGGTTACAGCAATAATTTTCCTAATATGGAATAATGTGTTTGGACAATAAATACACGCATCACCCAAAAAATCTGGAGTCCTAAGGAGCAGCCTGAGTAGTTCTGTCCTAGGCTGTCACAATTAGGTCAAAGATGATGTAAATCCTGTGGTGAACTTTCCATTTAGTGTCAGCAAGTTGTTTGTGTTCCAAAATAGGCAGACACTACACTGTGCTTTGTAGCATATGGCATAAATTTAGCTGACATCAGAACACATCCCATATGGCAAGTGGAGTGCCATCAAGTTCTGCCATGTTAGTTCTCTGTAACGTATCACGATATGGCAAGTAGGTATCTCTCTTGCTGGCCACCAGAGCACTTGTGCTTGATGTAGATATCTGTTGTTTTCACTGAAAACAGTTTGAGTATGGTTTTGGAAGACTATTGCACTTTTTTTTTTAATGAGCTTTGTTCAGGTTTAAAACTTAAAATCATAGCAGATTATTAATTTCTTCTGAATCTTGACTCCTTTTATTCTGAGAGTTGTTTTCTTAAAGTGCTTGTTTAAGGTGTCTTGTGTACTTTTCCTTTTGATTCATATAGATACCTCTTTTTGCCTGTAAACCTGATAAAGGACTGCCCAAGATGTACTTAATTTTTGGATACTAGTTGAAAAAGCACTTTGGTTGTTTTTTTTTTCCAAAATGAACATTTACAATCTTTTTTTAATATTTAAAAATAAGAAACAAATGTCCACGTTGCCTTTTCCTCCATTATTCACCTTCAAAGCTCAAGTAATTTATTCATAGGAAGAATGCTGATTTTGAGGTAGCTCTGTGTTAAGTCAGTCTTTTTACTGAACCTGGCATTCTTTCCTGGGTGCCATCAATTAACAAACACATGGAGTAAAGTACACTTTGGAGCATGAAGGAATCCCTGTGTAGAGACCTCTACTCTGCCTACATATTACTGCAGGCACCAGGGTTAAGCTGGACCTTATCCAGAGACAATATGGGAGTTACTCATGTAGATCCAACAAAACCGTCTGGCTCTCAGAGCTACATATCAAAATCTTCATATGACCGCATACATGTGACATATGTCATAAAACTGAACAGAGCAGGGAGCTCCAGCTGCAATTCAGCTGGGAAATGCTGGTGGCTCTCCAGAAGGCCCACTGAAGGATGGGGCCATGCTGAGCATGGGTTACCACATCCTACGTAACCTGCCAGCATCACCCTCTGTAGCCTCAGTGGGTTGGTTTCCTCGCCAGTCAGAGGCTGTTGGCACTGCCTAAGCCAGCAGATCACGTAGCCACCTTCCAAGGGCTGTACTTGCACCACTTTTATTGTCACAGTCCACGTAGTAGAGTGGTTCCCTTGTGATGATATTGTTGGCAACTCAGAGGTGTTCTTATACTGCAGGTGATAATAGGATACTCAGACACTGAAAAGGTCTTTTGGAATCACTTGTTTTTATTTTGCAGCTGCCCACTGTTGCTAGAAACTGATGTCTCTTTTCAGATCTTGTCTTACTCTCCCTCCTACTGTTTCTTGTGGAAAAATACTCCCTATAGGGATTTCTTACTGTCTAAGTTTATCCTTTCTTGTCAGATAAGTAGTGGATTCTTTTCTGATCTCCGGTTTCTTATCTATATTTCTTTTTTCCTAAGTGATTCTCTCTGCCAAGTTTTGTTTTGTTTTAGTGAGCTTTGTAGAAATGTGCTTTTACTTCCCAGCCTAGCAAGGTCCTAAAGCATGTGAGCAATGACAGTAGAAAAACTAACCATTTTGGGTGTCATCTTGAACTAGAGCCTTAGTAACCTTCAAATCCCCCAGCGCTAACTTTGCCTTCATACAGCAAGGCAGACGTGGCTGGACCCAGCTAGAAAAGCAGCAAAGTAATCTAATTCCATATATTGATTTCTTTTTTGAAAGCATTCTCACAAACAAGAAGCCCAATGGGAGTTTGTGTCCTATTCTCTGAGTGTGTGTATATGTATTTTTTAAAATGGAGACTCTGTGGGAAAGGGTACTTCCTCCCTGCTGGGTGGTCCTATAATCTCTTAGCTGCTCTAGCATGTGACAGATCCTGTAGTAAGAGTTAAATGTTTTGGAAACACTTTGTTTTATTTGATGGAAGTGGATTTACAGAATTGCGGAACACTCTTTAGCCTCTTGCCTTCAGATATAAAATGTTTGCGGAAATATGTGGGAAGCCTTTTTAGGAGCCCTTTAGCATGCAATGAATTTTATGCACTATATTTTTTATCTTCTGGGTTTTTTTATTGTTTTACATTCTTTTCCTCTGTATGGATGGCTGGGGAATTTGAACATCGTGGTGCGTCCCCTCATACCCATCATGACTTACTTTATGCCTCTGTTCCGAGGTTTGCCTTTTGGCACACTTTGCCTTTACTCCCTGCTTTCTGCTCTACGAACAACTGAAAATCCTTACACAGAGGAGATTTTCTTACCTCCACTACCAGTAATACCCGTTCAACTTGGCAGCTGGGATTGCTGCTTCACTTGCTGTGAAGTGATGGGCTGGGACACTGGCTGTTAGTCAGAGTACCTACTAAAGGTCCCTGAAGGGGTTGTATTCTGTTTATTTAACATATGCTGAAGCCTGTGTCAGCTTGTCTGGGCTGCTGCTGACCTGCACTGGTGTGATTGCGGCGATGTGAGAACCTGTGCCACAATCAGGCCTTTGTTAGACTGAGCTTAGACAGAACTGAAGAGTTACAAGACAGGACCATGTGAGGACCAATTCATGTCTCAAACCAAGTTAAACCTTCCATGAGGGCAAACCAGAGTTTGAAAGTGGTGCTTGAAAGCTAATATTCCACACCACTTTTAAAGGTAATTAAAAATAAAAAAAAAAAAAGAAGAAAATAAAACAAAAGGGAAGTGACCTTGTTAATTGGAGGGATATTCTGATATCTCTCCCTCTGCTTGTCAGAATCAATTACTTGTAGATGATGAGCATGGGAAAGAGACAATGGGAGTTTTTTTCTTTATATTTTCTCTAGGGACGTATTTTATCTGTGTAGAAATAAAGTGCAAGCTTAAGTTATCACAAAGCAAAGGATGTGAGCAGAGATTACAAAGTAGAGTAATAGATGGGCTTTGAATGACAGCAGGGTTTTACAGCAGGGCAAAGATACATGGAAAATATTGACTAAGAGTAGGATTTTCACATGACAGGTTTTATACTCATGTTTTTATTACCATAAATTCCCATAGCCATATTTAAAATTAATTTTTTGTTGCGTGAACACAGACATTCCTAACATCTGCCTGTACTGTGATTCTGCGCTGAGTAGAAGAAAATGCAGCAAATAGCTGACATTGATACATTAAGATCTGTGTGTTGTGATAGCATATGCAACTGTGCAGTAAAATACAGCCTTAATTTCTCTGAGGTTTGGATTTTGTGGTGTGGCTGTATTTGTAGAAATAGAAATCCTTTTTCTCTCACCAAGACCCTGGGGATTTTAGTTTTCCCTTTTGAGATTGACTCTAATAAACTGCAATAGAGATTTATCTTTTTAAGCATGTATGAATTTTTCCACTGTTTTCTTCTTTTACAAGTAAATGTTGAAATAAAACATGTGTCCTTTCTTAGTCAAGTCACAAGACGTGGAGAAGATATTTTTGCCAGAAATAATTAAGGTTATTTTGTATTTTGTGCAATTCTGATAACCTTTAAAAGTATGTAGATGTTTTTGTTCCATTTTTATCTTACTTCTGATCTCTTGTAAGGCTGAAATAGTTTGGTTATAACAAACCAAGTATGCTACCATGCTGGTGACAGGGCAGTCGCATCACTACATTGGCTCTGTTTGGTGTAATAGTCTACTTTGGTTCTGTATTTTTCACATCTTGACAAATTTCATAGGCAGTGAAAGCCCAGTTGCACCTAGTAGTCTTTGCCACCCTTCAGCAGATCAGTGGTCCAACCAATACAGGATTTGCTTACCGAGATATTGCTATAACAAATATGTTGCTAAACAATTTTGAAACACAATCTACTGGGCAACATGTACTGGGATAACTACAGCCCTTGAGGCAGAGAATCTTCTGTATAATTACTCTACCACATTCTTGTGAAGAAGTATAATTGTCATCTCCATTTGTGCATTCTGCAGTGCAGTTCCTTGCTCATCAGAAATGTAGTATTTCTTTTACGTTTTAAGCACACTGGACACTTTGCCTTAAAATTATTTACTGGGTTTTCTGCTTTTGCTGATTTTCTTTAAATGACATCTATATGTTTGTGTTAAAACCCCACTAGCAGTCTATTTCATGAGTACACACGGTTGTCATCCTCTGAAATATCCAGACCGATGAAAGCCCACAGGTGTAAGTGTACTCAGAGTAGCCGTCACCTGGATTTCCCCAAGCATTGTGGGTTTGCCCAGCAACTGTCGAAGAATGGTAATTATGTCACATTGAGATGTGGTTGAATTAATTTTCTGTTTTTATTTTATTAAACCAAATCACATTAATAAAGGGCATCACTCCCTGACACTGAGCTGCTAGTTCCTCGAGAAAACATAGAACACTGAAAAAATAAATTTAACTGATCATTTTAATGGAATTGCTGATAAATGAGAGTCTATATCAATCAAAAATTTATTAGTCAAAGTAGAAAATTACACAGTATTTAACATATACATTGCTGAACGTTTAAATGGTCTGTCTGCTAAAGAGCTTAGTCTAAGACACAGTAGGTAGAGAAAGAATGGCACTAGTGCAACTTCAGTATTAATGTTTCATAGAATTTATGTATCTGTCACAAATAAAAAGACCAGTGATTTATTCTTTTGTGGCCAATTCTATTAGGAGAACTCAGTATGTTTGTTTTTTCTGGCTGTACCTGGATCTCTGGCTCCAGAGGACCATAGAAGGGGGGTAGCCCTTTCTAAAGAGAAATATTGTATATAATTATATATATTGCTGTATATAATTTTATGCTTTTTATAGTAATAATGACACTTAACACTTAAATGGTGCCTGTTATGCACAGATCTCTGGTTTTACTCGTGTTTCACTTAAGTATTCTTCTTTTGTAGAGTATAGGTATGTCTTCAGGTTCTTTATTTAAAGCATACCATCTTGAGTCTGGATATCTGCTGGAAATATAACACAGCAGAGAGCAGGCAGTCTAGGAGGTTCCTTGAGTATATAGAAGATAACTTCCTGACACAACTGGTAGGAGAGCCTACCAGGGGAGGCGCCTTGCTAGACCTACTTTTCACAAACAAAGAAGAACTAGTGGGAGATGTGGAGGTCGGAGGCCGTCTTGGTCTTAGCGATTATGAAATGGTCAAGTTTTCAATTCTTAGTGAGGTAAGGAAGGGGGTTAGCAAAACCTCCACCTTGGACTTCCAGAGGGTGGACTTTAGCCTGTTCAGAACCCTGGTTAGGAGGGTCCCTTGGGAGATAATCCTGCAGGGCAAAGGGGTCCAGGAAGGCTGGACGGTCTTCAAGAAGGAAATCCTAAAGGCCCAGGAGCAGGCTGTCCCCATGAGGTGCAAAATTAAAGGGTGGGGAAAATGCCCGGCCTGGTTGAACAAAGAGCTTTTGATGGGACTTAGGGAAAAAAGGAAGGTTTACCACCTTTGGAAGAAGGGACAAGCATCTCAGGAAGAGTACAGAGATCTTGTTAGGTTACACAGAGAAAAAATTCGCAAGGCAAAAGCCCAGCTGGAACTCAACCGGGCCATTAATATAAGGGACAACAAAAAAAGTTTTTATAAATATGTCAACAAAAAGAGAGTCAGGGAGAATCTCCATCCCTTACTGGATGCGGGGGGAAACATTGCTACCAAGGACGAGGAGAAGGCCGAGATACTTAATGCCTTCTTTGCCTCTGTCTTCAATAGTCAGACCAGCTACCCCCAGGCTGTGCAGCCTCCAGGGCTGGAAGATAAGGATGGAGAGCAGAACAACCCCCCCGTAATCCAGGAGGAAGTAGTTAATGATTTGCTTATGCACCTGGACACGCATAAGTCCATGGGACCGGCTGGGATTCACCCAAGGGTACTCAGGGAGCTGGCAGGAGAGCTCACCAAGCCTCTCTCCATTATCTATCAACAATCCTGGTCAACAGGAGAGGTACCAGATGACTGGAGGGTGGCCAATGTGACACCCATCTACAAGAAGGGCCGGAAGGAGGATCCGGGAAACTATAGGCCTGTCAGTCTGACCTCAGTACCAGGAAAGATCATGGAGAGGATCATCTTGAGTGAGCTCTCCCAGCAAGTGCAGGGCAGCCAAGGGATCAGGGCCAGCCAGCATGGGTTTATGAAAGGGAGGTCCTGCTTAACCAACTTGATCTCTTTCTATGACCGTGTGACCCGCCTTCTTGATGTGGGGAAGGCTGTGGATGTTGTCTACCTGGACTTTGGTAAGGCCTTTGACACCGTCCTCCACAGCATTCTCCTGGAGAAGCTGGCGAATCATGGCATAGACAAGTGTACTCCTCACTGGGTAAAAAACTGGCTGGATGGCTGTGCCCAGAGAGTTGTAATTAATGGGGTGAAATCCAGTTGGCGGTCAGTCACCAGTGGCATCCCTCAGGGCTCAGTTTTGGGGCCAGTCTTGTTTAATATCTTTATTGATGATCTAGATAAGTGGATTGAGCGCACCCTCAGTAAGTTTGCAGATGACACCAAGCTTGGTGGGAGTGTTGATCTGCTTGAGGGTCAGTAGTCCCTACAGAGGGACCTGGACAGGTTGGATCAATAGGCCAAGGCCAATGGGATGAGGTTTAATAAGGCCAAGTGCCGGGTCCTGCATTTCGGTCACAACAACCCCAGGCAACGCTACAGGCTTGGGGAAGAGTGGCTGAAAAGCTGCCCAGCAGAAAAGGACCTGGGGGTGTTGGTGGACAGCTGGCTTAACATGAGCCAGCAGTGTGCCCGGGTGGCCAAGAAGGCCAACGGCATCCTGGCCTGTCTCAGGAACAGTGTGGCCAGCAGGAGTAGAGAAGTGATCGTGCCTCTGTACTCGGCACTGGTGAGGCCTCACCTCGAGTACTGTGTTCGGTTCTGGGTCCCTCACTACAGGAAGGACATTGAAGTGCTGGAGCGTGTCCAGAGGAGAGCCACCAAGCTGGTGAGGGGTCTAGGGAACAAGTCATATGAGGAGAGGCTGAGGGAACTGGGCATGTTTAGTCTGGAGAAGAGGAGGCTGAGGGGAGACCTCATTGCCCTCTACAACAACCTGAAAGGAGGTTGTAGAGAGGTGGGTGTTGGCCTCTTCTCCCAAGGGAATAATGACAGGACCAGAGGAAATGGTGTAAAGTTGCGCAGGGGAGGTTTAGATTAGGTATTAGGAAGAATTACTTTACCGAGAGAGTGGTCAGGCACTGGAACAGCCTGCCCAGGGAGGTGGTGGAGTTGCCATCCCTGGAGGTATTTAAGAAATGTTTAGACATGGGACTTCAGGGCATGCTCTAGTGCCCGAGATTGTTGGTTTGTGTCTGTTTGTAGGTGGGTGTGGGGTGTGGTTGTGGGTGTTTGTTTGTTTTTTTTTTTTTTTTTTTTTGTTTCTGGTGTGTTTTTTTTTTGTTGTTGGTTGGACTCGATGATCTCAAAGGTCCCTTCCAACCAAGAAGATTCTGTGATTCTGTGAGTCATTATCACCCCAGAAACATTTTTTTATAATTGACATATAACATTTTTATAATTGACAACTAACCTCTGTGGAGTGCGTTCTACAAAAAATGATGTTGTGCCTATTTTGAAAGAGAGTGCCTGCAGCTGGAGGTGAGTCGTCAGATGTGGGAATCGCAAAGTTAAGGAAAGCAATGGTCTAACAAGCAGAAATTCAAATTTCAAATCCTAATCCTGCATTGGGTTCTGCATTGGCAATTCTAGTCTACGTTTGTATTTATGTTGATTAAAAGAAGACTCTGAAGGGGGGTTGGGATTTGCTGGGTTTTTCACTACAGTGATTTTTTTTTGCCATGATGGAATCTTAATTGAAAATCTGTCACCTTGCAGTCCTGTCCATTTTCTCATCATACTTGATTATAAACGTCTCCTTAAGAAAGGAAGATCTGTGAATTTAACAGATTGTGCTTTGACCCTCACAAATCAAAATTAACATGCTATATTAATTTCTTAGGGTTTCAGCTGAGGAATTAGACTTAAACTATTAAGTGAATAAGAGCTAAAGAAACAGCTGTGGGAGCTTCTGAGTGATTTTTGGATTCGTATTTGCAAAAATATTTGTAACGGTCCATAGTCACCTCTAACATAGCAGCAGCAATTTCATTTTTCTCTTTCATCTGTATTACTATATTTTATACCCTGACCTTTTGCTCTTCCTTTGCCTTTCTGAACTTTCATGAACTATTCTAAGCATGCTACAAAATATTTGACACCCTTCAGTATTGTCTTTCACAATAGCCCTGGCATACTGACATGTAGTTTAGAAGTTTGTAGAAGCAGATGAGCTTTTGTGTTCACTGCTTAATCAGATGCTTTCTACCCTAGCTGCTTGTGGCAAACCAATATTATTTGTTTGCATATTTCTGTTTTTTTTTTCTTTGGAAGAACACAGACAAATAACATATTCAGGTTCTGTCCTAAAGTAATCATGGGTCACACACCTGTTTCTGAAAATATTCCTGCCCTATCCAAATTCATAAATACCCCATCATGGCTGATTTGTTAAATGCACAAAGTACCCATTTCCTCAATACTGTTTTTATATTAAATTTCCACTTATTGTTCATTTTGTTACATATTGGTCAATATCCTCCCTGCTGTCTGAGGAGCTCACAACCTAGTCATTACAATACTTGTATCATTTTTTTGAATGATGGTATTTATGATTGCAGATTTCTTAACTTGACAGGGTCCAAATCCTTCCATTACACAGTTTGTAGTATCACTTGTTATGCAACCTATGTTAAAATCACCTAATATAATTATTTTTGACTATGCCCTAAAAGCCTGCAGATGTTTTCCCAATCTGCCTGTAATATTTATAGCTGATCCCTTTGCTCTGTAAACAACGAGCAATGTGGGGTAAATTAACCCTAACAAACGTCTTCATCGTGAAAATCATCAGACCTCCTTCGCTTGCTGAGGTGGTGTGTGGAGCTGAGGAAGGTTGTTGCCATGTATCATTTTCTTGTCCTTGTTGCAGCTTTGCTTGCAAATATGCATTTACTCTCTTCAAAATGTTACATCAAATATGGTGTTTTTCTAATAGTTATTGGCTAAAATATGAATACCTTAAATTGGTAATGTTTGGTGTCAAAATACCATGTGTGTTTAAGGCCTTGCAGCTCCCTGTTGTTTTGGTGAGATCCATGGCTGCCCAGCTTGCCTGAGAAATATGGCTTCCTATCAAGGTTCTACAAACAGCTATAAAAGGCTAACTCTAGGCACTCAGCTTTGAAATACACCCCACCCTAGTGTTGGATCACCCTACCCTAGTGTTCAGTCATTAATATCCCAGGGTAGTAACACTTGTTCAATTAGCTCTAAATTTGAGGCTTGCCACATTAAAATCTGGAGAACTTTTGGGTGCTTCACGTTAAACAAAATCTGAATTTCTGTGCTCATTTCAGGCCTAAATTGTGATGCTAATTTATTTTCTAAATTGTGTTCCAGGATGTCATTGCTTGATACTTATATTCATAATAGTTGCTATAAACATCTCAGAAGGAAGCCCACAAGAGGGTGAATGCATGTAGCTGAACATCCACCTTTGCTGCAGGGGAGCTGTAAAGCTTTTCCCACATCCAGGTCCCTTGCAACTAGCACTCCTGTTTTATGTCTGTGGCATTTGTGTATTATTAAAAAATAAGCAATAATGCTATATGAAAAAGACCTCCAAAGTATGCTGCTGTGCTGATTATCTTTTTTCTTACATTCCATATTGGACACAGTAGTGCCTTGTGTTTGCACAGTTGTATAATTTTTATTATATACAATGAGAGTTTGTTTTCATAGTGACTGCATGCAATAGCTCAATATGTATGTTTATGATTGTCATGTTGGGCTTTATTGTAATGAGCTGGTCTTGCAGATACTCTGCTTGCTCAATACTCTTTTCTCGCCAAAGGCTTGCAGGATCTGTAAGCCTACTATATAACACAGTTTAAACTAGTAAAAAGAGCAATTTCTCATACAGCTTAATTTTTCCTTTGAGAATTAATTGATGAGTGAATAAACAGATTCTTAATATTTAGAAAATAAGATTACACTACAAAATGGAAATGTGTTGTGAGATCTGGGGAGAGATTACATTTGCAGTAGTTCTAACAATTTACCTCCATGTCCGAGTAGTATCTTTATGTGAGTAAGAACAGGAGAAGTGGTGGAGAGCAATAAATACTTTAAAAGTCTATCTGAGATAAATATAGACTCTCTCAACTGCTGGTACAGTCCCCATCATTGCACCATTTGAATGTTTCAGAATCTTTAGGAGATTTATTCTTGCAACATGCCTGTGAGGTGGGAAATTGCAGTTGTACCCCTTTCACAGACTGGAATCAAAAAACACAGGAAGTTTTTCAAAGTTGAAAAGAAAGTCCCTCGTGGAGCTGGGAACTGAGAGAGAGTAGTCAAGTCTAAGGCCAATGTGTTCATGTTCAAGCATTGTATTATAATACCCCTTGAAATTTTATCTGCTTTCTGATTCACACAGTGGCCCAATCAGTTTCTGTTTCTGAAATGGTGGTGTTTTCATTAATTTCTCAATGCTAATTAGTGATAAAATAGGAAGATAAGATTGTTTAGAGTAATTTGTTTACAAGCTTTGTGTTATTTTCTGGATGTCAGTGGTGAACTTAGAGCTAACGTTTTAAAACATCTTCAAGTGAAAACATTTTAATCTTGAATCCAATCCTAAATTATAGTATAGTGTTCCTGCATGGCTCCTCTGTAGTGAATAAGCACCTGTTCTGAGATGGCCTGATTTCACACGTTTATTAATTTGTTTCATTTTTTTACAACTAATTTTTTTATTTTCACTTAACATTAAATCATTTCAGTTAAGCTGCTTGTTTATTTTTAAAATTAATTCTTTGCTAGGCTACATAGGATGAAAGTCTCCTTCAGCTGCAGGAATAAAAAAATTTCCTGCTGCTAATGTAGATATCTGTAGTAAATCTGAACCCTTTAGTAAGAAGATGCTCTTCAGTGCTGCGTGTTTCTCAACTGTCCATAAGTACCAGAAACTGTCCTCCATAATGCCATCCTCATAAGAGAATGCAAGATGTAGGGTATTGGGAAAGTAAGGGAAAGGGGCAGGAGCGGGAGTTGGGGCTGCTTTGCTGTCTTTCCCATAGATACATGAAACTTTAAGATTACGGTTCTCCTTGTTTGGCAGCGGATGTGCATGATTTGTGCAGTTTGTGCGTGTTAAGCGAGAGACTGGAAGACCCAACCCTGCCTCTTACGTGCGGACTCGATCCTCACCTCTCCAAGAGGATCGTGTGTCGGTTTTGGCACAGCACAGATGCAGTGGATCTTGGCAGCTAAGACTGCCCCTTCCAAGCATTTTTATATAGGAAGAGAAGTGTGCTGGCCAATTTCAGAATTCTAGCACTGCTTTTAACTGTGAATTTCCAGAGTGCTTTCTATCCATTTGTCAGTTTAGAGTTTGATTAAATATATATGTCCATGATAAATTAGCTGCACTTCTCAGGGATGTGTGGATATAAGAGGTGTATAGGCTGACTTGAGAAAAATGGAAGCTACAGATTAGCTTTTTAACACATTGCTCAGGATTTGGTACTACCTGCAAATTTCATCTACAAAACTGTGAAGGGTGAGATAGGCGAGACCAGATATTTATCTCCCTTTCAGCAAGAAGGTGCTTTTAGTCAATGTTGTCTGTTCTTCTTTGTTGTCCTGTTCTCACTCCCGTGCTTCTTGTAGGGTGACTGATATGAAGAGAAAGGAAAACCTGGGAAAAATGTTTTCATTATAATTTGGAGAGCTTTCATTTGACAGTTTTTCAAAAACTTTGCTTTTGGAATTTTTGGCAGTGTTTAAGTTTGGTGTTTTTATAATAATCATTGGAAAGTTTTATAGATTGGGTCTCATACTCAGCAACAAAAAAAATAATCAAAAGGTGAGAACCTGAATCATCCAAGTTTTTTAAAACCTGGTTAGCAAATATATATGTCATTGACGTAAATGGCAAATAGAAGATCTATATGAATTCCAGTTAAATTTTGAACAGCCAGGACACTAGATTATGAGCACTGCCCACAGCTGCTTGTCTGTGAAGCCAAAGGCTGAGTGCCCTTTAAATATTTAACTTGGGTTATTTCATTACATTAATCCTTTCTCAGACGTAATTAAACAGGTGATGAAAAACAAATTGTAAATAACATAGTTGTCCTTGTGTTGGAACGAGTAACACTCAATGGTATTCATTCACATAAGTAGTGCGAAACTGATTCATGTATTTCCTATGCTTGAATAGCTTAATATATCAGTTGTTGTGGTTCATCATTAAAACCATGGAAATGACAGTGTGCTTTTAAAATCCTAAATAGCAAGATATGCTTTGATAGAATGAGGCCAGCTCATAAAATCAAAAGGATAACATAATAAATAAAATTCCAGAAACCTGAGCATGTCTACTACAGCTTTGCCCTCCTTCTGACTGTGCTGTTGATGTTGGCAGGCAGTAGGCTGTGATCGACAACTTGGGAGCAATGCCAAGGAGGACAACTGTGGAATCTGTGCAGGAGATGGTTCAACATGCAGGCTTGTGAGGGGACAAGCTAAGGCACATGTCTCACCAGAAAAAAGTAGGTTGCAAATTGATCCTATGATAATTTATCCTTATCTATGTTTTCTGCTTGTATATTAACATACATATTGCAGAGTATTGACCTTTTCACTGTATACTTGTTTGCAGCTTTCCAAAGCTACTTATTCTAAAGTCTGTGCTAGATTAGTCTACTGAAATTCCATGAGGGATACCACGCATTAGGGTATAGCTAGGAAAGAATTTGAGATATGCATATTTTTTTTTATAGACCTACTCAATTCATTCTATCAGGAATAACCATCAGGATGCACATCTTATTTTAGAGGGTATCCTCATGTTGCAATATATGTGATGCTGCAGCAATGTTTTTAAATCATGGAAACATCTTATAGATGGTTTTATGGAAATTGTGGCCCATGATTGAAAGTGCCTGGTTTTCAATTTAACTTTGCCTTTTTTTTTTTTTTTTTTTCCTTCAAGTGTCTAAAGACAGTTGAACTTCAGAGGCCAGTTAACTACTTGTATGGTACAAAAAGCACAATGTGAAAGGGAATAAAACTTTCTTCTCTTTTTGTGTGTGTTCGGCTCAAATTTTGCCATTCTGTCTCAAAATAATTAGCATCTTGCTGTGAATAGCTCTGTAAGCCCCAGCAGTATTGAAAATATAAGAGAGGAGGTGTGTCAGAAGTAGGCCCTTATTGGAGTCTTAAGAGCCTGGCTACACTGATATCCAGACAAGGTTATTCAATAGAGGCTCGCCTCTGACAATTGTGCTTTCCATCCTCACAGCTGATGCTCCCTGTAATCTTGCAGCATATGTCCTATGTGTTTATCATGTCAGATAGTTGCCTCACATCTATTTTTTTCTGTTTCTGAACTAGCAACGTGCATCTCTCACGTGGAGATGGGGCCTTTGGGGTCTGTTACCTTCCTGCAGAGTCACAAGATGCGAGGGTGATGATCTGGTGCTCTTAGCGTAAAGTCAATACTCAACATCCAAATCCAAGCAGGTTTTGTTTTTGTTTTTGTTTTTAATGGATGAAGCACTTGCCTTTGACAGCTGCATATATTTTAGTACTGTTGTAGTTCAGCCTGCAAATATTTCACTTGTGCCCTCACTTTGAAAGAGCTGTTGTATGTTGAATCATGCTTCATTCTTATTGCAGTGCATATAAATATTTCCATGGGGTTTTTCAATGCCACTGCTTGTGATATGCTTCAATGTGGATGTAACTTGAAGTTCAATGTATGTTATCTCAATGCTTGTTACCTTTGAGTGTGATTACTTGTATTGATCTACAATGTTTCATGTTAGGCTATACAACACTGTGCAGGTGCATAATTTCTCTAATTCAATACATATGTATAACAGAGGTAATCTAAATTAAAAAGTGAATATTTTTGTGGCAACATCTTTTAAAGTCACAGAATAATTTGGTACAAGTCAAAGAGCCTTTTTTTCTTGTGTACCAGATGGGCTACCAGCGTCAGCCTTTGTCTAGCATTTGATAGAGGCCTTTTTCATGGGTGGAAGAATGTAGTTCAGCAATTCATAAGAGTTTTTCATCCTGAAACACTGAGCAAATGTCTTGAATGTTTGCAAAGAGCTGAAAAAGCATTTTCATGGAGGGCCACTTTTTATTCACTTTGTCATATCAGATACTCCAAGGTTCTGGTCAGCACAGAGCAAGCACTTGTGAAGCAGTAAAAAGTGGATAATATTTTTGTAGAATTATCAAGTTGTACTTGTTTCACATGTTAGAACAAGTTAGAACCACAGAATCATAAAATGGTTTGGGTTGGAAGGGACCTTAAAGATAACCTAATTCCAATCCCCCTTCCATGATCAGGGACACCTTCCACTAGACCAGGTTGCTCAAAGCTCTGTCTAACCTGGTTGTGAACACCTCCAGGGATGGGACATCCCCAACTTCTCTGGGCATCCTGTTCCAGTGCCCCACCACCCTCAGAGTAAAGAATTTCTGGGCTGTGAGCGCACATTGCCAGCTCATGTTGAGCTTCTCAACCAATACCCCCAAGTCCTTTTCAGGGCTGCTCTCAATCTAGCCGCAGCCAGGCCTATGTTTGTGCTTGGGATTGTCCCAACCCATGTGCAGGGCCTGCCTTGTTGAACTTCACGAGGTTTGCATGGGCCCACCTCTCAAGTCTGTACAGGTCCGTCTGGATGGCATCCCTTCCCTCAGGTGTGTCAACCGCTCCACACAGCTTGGTGTCATCGGCAAACTTGCTGAGGGTGGGCTTGATCCCACTTTCCGTGTCACCAACAAAGATATTAAACAGCACCAGTACCAATACTGACCCCTGAGCAACGCCACTCATCACTCGTCTCTACTTGGACATTGAGCTGCTGGCCGCAACTCTTTGAGTGTGACCATTCAGCCATCTCCTCATCCACTGAGAGGTCCATCTATCAAATCCATGTCTCTCCTATTTAGAGACAAGGATATTGTGTGGGACAGTGTCAAATGCTTTGCACAAGTCCATGTAGGTGATGTCAGTTGATCATGAAGTATACCCATGGTTCATTGTTTTCTCTGCCATAATTTAGTGGCTCTTGAAGAGTTTTTTAAAATTAAATATGAAGATAGACTATTCTGGGAAAAGATGTCAGTTATGTCAAGTTTTGGTTTTACCTTGCATTGAAGTAGGCTAGATTATATGACTAAATTATCATTCACACAAGCAAAACAGCACACATGCTACTAAAATCAGAAATTTTGATTATTTTCTTCATATTGTGATAGTGCCAAAATCTTTTTTGGGTTAAGTTGTTCAATACTATGAATACGATGTGAATGACATGTGGAAATAAAGCCATGCTTTCTTTGTGCTAATGTATGAGTGAAGGGAGACATAGTATCTTCCAAATAGTCATTTGGAAGCTTCCAGAGCTAGTGTTGAGAAGTAAAATATCGACACATGACAGACATGTATTTAAGAGGGAGCTCCTAAGGTTGTGAGCAGGATGTAAATTTTATTGTGCAATGAGGCAAATTAAAGAACTGGAAGGAAAGCAAGAGCCAAAGATTTTATTATGACAAAAAAAAGGAGACATAAGGGAAAATAAAAGTGCCTAGCTATCTTGGTCCTTATTTTTAAAAAATAAATTTAGGCATTGATAGCAAATGATTTCTCATAAAGGACTCACTTTGTTTTATTAACTTTTTTATATGTTTTTACATAAAATGAATGCCTTTGATTGGAAAGCTAAACATCACTGAAAGCAAACTTACTGTTTTGCAAATATGAAATGAACTGTCATTTCAAAAGTTCTTTATTTTTTCCACTAACACTTAATTGCCTTTGAAAGACCAAGTTAGACTTCTGCCAGCAAGCCAGATTCTAATATTCTGGTAAAATGATTAAAGATTTGACTAATGATATTCAAACAAAAAGTGTAATAGGTTGTAAAATGTACCGTCCCATTGGGAAATGAGATATCATGGGCCTGATGTTTCTAGTACTATATGCATGGAACTCCCATTAACTCCACTGCACTTTGCGCACATGGAAAAATTGTAGGATTGGGCCCCGATGTCTGCTTTCTGCACCATTATTGGCAAGCAATGGTAGGAAAGTGTTCTGATTCTGATACCAAGGAAGAAGGAAAGATGCTGGTTCTGAAATTTACAGACAGTGAAGTTAAAGGCACAGATTTGCCCTAATCTGGTTTTATTTGGTTCTCAAGCTGTTTGAGACTCACAAGTTTTATCTTTCTGAACTTTTTGCTACAAGCTTCACACAAATGTTTCAACGTTGATAACTTTGTAACTGTTTTAATTTCTTGCCATGCGTTTTATTTCCTATGGCATTTGTGTAATTTATCATTGGTCACTTTTTGTTACATGTTTGTATGTCATCGTCCTCAAGCATACTTAACCAAAAACCTACTTTCACTTGGTAATTTATCTAAAGAGAGGCCTTCTGCAAGGCTCCCTGTCCAGTGTCATCAGCTGGCTCAGTTTTGTGACAGCTTGCTACCTTGCATCTTTTTCCCTCTTTGAAATCAATATACATGGAGCTGGTAACCCCCATTGTCAAGGTTGCCTGATACTTCACTTTATATGACTCATTTTTTGCCAAAATTCAACAGTTGGGTCAGAAACTTTCCATGCCAGGTGCTGAATGTTTTGGAGAAAATTCAGCCAAAACAACTCGGCATATTCCAAGGACACAGAAGAGAAAAACATGTTGTTTCCCACTGTCAAAACATTCCTGAAACCTTTTCTTTAATAAGTCTTAACATCCTCCATTGTTGGACTTGATAATGGATCAGGGATTTGAAATTTGGCAGGCACTGGTCTTCTGGTCATGGACAAGTCTTTTGCAATATCTGTGAACATCAACACATATTTTACTACAACCCTTCAAAAAAACCTTTTCTTTCAGGCTCTGTAGGGGCTTTTTGGATGCTAACAGCTGACATTTTTTGAAAACTTGTCCTTTTAGTTGTGCTTTTGCTTGTTACACTTCCTAACTGCAAACAGATAATATGTCCTTAGAATAAATTAGCATGTTCTTCCAGAACTAAGCTGTTAAAAAGTCTCCTTGAGGTTACTCTTGATTTCTGCTTTGCTGCAGCGTAGAATGGGTACCTTGGGATGAACTCTACGATGCCTCCTGCCTCACATTCAGGCAGAATTAGGGCTTTAAGGCTTTAATTCAGGCATTAAGGCTTCAGACTTATGATTGGGGGTGATGAGATCACATGAGGAGAGGGAAAGACAAAATGAGACTGGCTGAAAAGAAAAATTTGACAGTATGTTCATACAGTGAAGGGAAGATAGATATGAGACGGTGAGAGGAGGGCCTAGGACGGGATATACAGATACATTGGGTCAATGAAAACGAGGAAGAGCGGAAGACTGAGATTAGATATGGAATCTGGGGTGGGAGATGGAGTCAGACACACTCAGAGAGGAAGGGGAAAAATAAACTGTATGTAGAGCGAGAAGAGGGAATTGGGACTGGTTTGGCAAGAAAACTGTGTGTGTGGAGGGATAGAATGCCAATATATTAGCATTTCAGTTCGGATAAGGAGTATGTTTTTTGGAGCAAATTTCATCATGGTCCTAACATACTGCTCATCAGTTCACATCATGGAGTGATCTTCGAGAGTATAAACTGGATTTTTTTTATTAAGTTAAACCAGAAGATGTGCCCCAGAAAAGCACATAATGTTCTCCAACAACTACGAAATCGGGCTAGAGTTAGTTCAAAGTGAAGCACCTGCAATATGTATAGTGTGGATACTGGGTCTTCAGCACCAACTGTTCCAGTCTACAGATCCATTTAGTTTGGTAGGTTTACTTGAGGCTATTACAGGTAGTATGAAGCCTCCTTCTTTACTTTCCTGATCTTGCTTGTCTTACTTGGAGAAATTCCTGCATAAGAACATTGGGTATTTCATTATTTCTTTTGCACTGCATTTCCTTGAGATTGGTTTTCTTGATGGACTGCTTACTGTGTGTCTTCGTACATTTTCTCCAGTGTTTACAAATTCAGAAGAGGTATCCAGAAGTAGAAAGAAGTATGTAACTAAAATGAGTTGAGGCCATGCTGTCTGTCTCCAGAGCAGGTTACCACAGCTTAGAAATACTTACTCAACAATGCAAAAAAGTGACATGCTCACATGAAGAGACAGACTTTCAGTCATGGGACCTGTAGACAGAGGGATGGAGATACAGAGCGAGAGAGTGTGAAGCTGGAGAGGGAAGAACTCAAGGACAGAAAAGATGAATGAGGGAAGCTGCTGCAATAAGACTCCAAAAATTTTAAGCTTTTTAGTTCCCTTGTGCTGGACCATTGTTCTTTGTATTTTGAGAGTACCTAGGCCTTCACACAGAACTGGAGGACCAGCAGATAAGTGCTGAGCAAATACATGGAAAGAAACAGTTTTTATAGGCCTGAAATAAACCCTTTGCCCTACTGTAAGAGGAGAGAGGGGGAAAATCCCAATTGGCCCATATGTAAAACAGTAAATGGGTCCACCATGGCCCACATGGAAAAATAAATAAAACCTGCTGAATTGGATTGAGCTCAGGAATGTGGCTCCTTTATTTTGATCCTGGGGATTAGCTCCCAGTCTTACCATAGCAGGGAGTCTGATCTTGCTCTCGTTGAAATCCAAAATCTAAATCCACATTAACACCATAGAAACAGGATCAAACCTTGCCATCTAAAGTAAAAGCAGTCCAGAGGCTTAATCAGCAAGTGTTGTGTGTAGTGTGTGAACATATTTGCTGAGAGATTCCCTGGGCAAGAGCAGAAAGCCCATTTTGAAGCTGATGCTAGAAAAAGATGACCCCCATGCCCAGGGGAATCCCTACAGTGGAAGCAGTGTTAGAATAGAGAGACAATATCTAACCCATTTCTCAGTTTTTTTAAGGTGAGGTTTATGACTCTAAAATCAAATTTTATAGTGTGGTGTTTCTGCATGTTCTGGATGGTTTTGGGCTTATTTGTTTTCAGCTTTAGACGAAGGTCAGCAATTAACTTTCAAAGATACATAAATAGTACAAGGGAAAAAAAAAAGATAATTGGAAATTCTAAGTATAGATTTCAGGGTAGCAATTTCCCCTTATGTTTTCATAGGAGTTCACTGCTTTTAACAGTGTGGATCCTACTGATTTAATGGGAAATGTACAGCATAACCATTTTTAAATAGGTTTACAGAGCCTTGTGTTCCTTTAAGAATATGAATTATGTGCTTCAACTGAGAACCGGAGACCTTTGGAATACATTGTTTTGGAGCCAGAACTGGACAATCACAACTACTGTTTCATATGAAGTTAAAGCTGTCCTCAGGAGAAGGTGGAGTCCCTTAGGTCAGCTCTGTCCCATTTTCTTCCAATTCCCCAGAATTCAAACAATCTCACTTTTATTTTTTCCTGTAATTTACTTCATCTCATAGAAAGACTGCCCTAGGTCGTAATTATCTCAGTCAGGTTACGAGAATCTCCTGCTGTCAGACTTCTTGACAGGTCTATAGGGCTGCAGAGGTTGAACCTTGCTGCGGTGGTGAACTTAGTCATGTCCTCTAATGCAAATAAAATACTTTCTGGTAATATTGTCTCCACCGCAGAGAAACACCAAATTTAGCACCCCCATGAGACTTTTGGACCATATCAGAGAGTGCCTCGGTGAGGGTGGAATGTCTGTAGTACAGCTAAAGGAATGTGAAGCATCCTGAAAAGGGATCAACAAGGCCTGCCGGGGCGAGCAGAGCTTGCTGTAAGGAGGTGGAGGAAGCACAGCAGAACGACCCTGGTTGTTCTCAAGAGGAGCAGTCCTATACATCTCTGCACATCTGCAAATCTGGGCCTCGTCCATTCAGTGCAGAGCGCCCTTGGTTCCACTTCAAAACAGCAGTTGCGTGTATTCAGAACTGGTCATAATCAGACTCTTATTTGAGGTTTTTGTGCTGTAACTGCTGGTTGGTTGTCAAGACAGGATACAATTCCTGACCAAGTAGGGACAGATGGGCCCCTCAAACCTGCTTTCTCTCAAATGCTGTAGAGCACATATGAATTCAGTAGTTATTTCCTTACTTTAAAGATATACACATCCACTACCTTCTGGCTATCTTTAGCAATTCGCCTGATGAAAAACCAAGATGCAAAAAGATATTAAGTGGTTCAGTAGTTAATGTTTTTTCCAGGGCTTCTTAACTATATTATTGTTCTTACTGTAGTATTTTGCACTCTGGTGGAATACCCAAGTATGAAATTAATAAAGATCATATTTTATTACATCCAAAATAAATTGTTATATTTAAATGACCTTCCTAGAAATTGGCGATATAAAAACTGTAACATAAGAAGGTGTTTATTTCAGAAAAAATAATTGCTGTATTTACTTGAAGTATCCTGAACATTTGGCAGGATTTCATACTTATGCTAAGGGGATGTAAACCAGAAGCTGATAATTTAGCATCTACTATAAAAGGGTCCGGTTTAAAGTGGAAAGAAACATGCTTCAACTATTTTTTAGTTAAAACTAAGCTCAAATATTCTTACTCTAAATATTGCATGAGTAATTTGGGAGCAAATGTGTCACTGACCTTCAACTGATATTACTTTTTGAATTTGCAAAAATGAACTAGCTCTACGCCGGGCCCTCGATGTACGTTAATGCCATCACTGAACAGAGCACCCTCTGCAGGGCGGACCTGTGACGGGCCCACATTTGCAGGTCCTGCCTCAAAGAGGACTTGCAGTTGGGCCGTGATGGGAATAGGAGACAGCACGCTGGTACTTTGTTGCTTGGACACTTCTCTCATCCTTTTGTGGATATCCGTGTCACGCACTGTGCGTACCCTTGTCTGAGACCACTGCTCTTGTTGGCATGAAAGACCCTGGTCTGTTGATTTGACTGTTAACTCAGTTTGCTTGGGCAAATCACAGATTTCCTACATTTGAAATGGAAAGTAATAACTTTCTGCCTTTGTAAAATGTACTGAAGTAAGTGTGTTGTACATTTATATATGAAGAGGCCATTCAGGCAGCCAAAAGCTGTTTTGTATTGACATGTCCTATCCAGAGCTGGTTTGGTTTAAAACCAGGGCTGGTTAATTTTAAATTGAGGCTCTTACTGGAAGGAATGATCTTATATGGTAAGTTAGATGCAGACACTGTTATAACATATACGTTATAGCTAATATATATTTGGTCTTAACTGGTCTGTAATTGGTTAAGGGTTAGTGTTAAGTAGATGATTTATTTCCTGTAAGTCCTGCCACTTATTAAAGTTGTGACCTGCAGCAGGAAATGAGGTGTGGGCAAAATGAGACTGAACAGCTGCAGATTTTTGTAAGGGGGAAGTACTACTTAGCAGATTCCTTATGTCAATTCAATGATTAGGAAATAAAACTAGGACAACAGAGTGTAAATATGTTCCTAATACGCTACTGACATTTCAGTTGTTTTTGTTAATAGCAAATATTTTTCCAATAGCAAGAAAGATTTACAAGTCCATTTGTAGGTCTTAATAGTTGCATAGCATAGCAAAGAGGCTCAGTATACTGTACTTAATAAAATAACATATGATTATTTTTAATAGAAAAATTGTGAAACCTGTTAAATATTTTCTTAGACACATTTGACAGTTTTCAGTCTAGTTATGTGATGTGCAAATTCCCTGATGCAAGATAACTTCTAAAACAGTTCTTTAATTTTCCTAGGGGAAGAAACTGTGATTGCTGTACCACATGGGAGTCGCAGTGTGAGAATTACCCTAAAAGGACCAGCACACCTTGGTATGACTGAGCTGTTTTATGTATTTATTCACAGGCAGAAGATAAAAATAGAACCTTGTATCTGAACTCATTCAAATTTGGGGAATATGCATAAGATCATGACCTTGATTCCCCTTTCCATCTTTAATATCCAGCCTGAAGGTAGCCCTACAGAACACGGTGGTTTCTAAATGTGTTTAAACCAAGTAATTCTTAGACAAGATGTCTAAAATACAGTACACTCTTCAACTACATGCAAAAAATTACGTCAAATTTACTTTCAAAGGGTTATCCATGGGATTGATAGCACTTGTATAACCCAGCGTTGGATTTCTGTTGAAGAGTCTGAGATAGCGTAAACAGTCCAGTTGAAATTACTCTTGGTCAGTGAGCAGTGTTCAAGCAAAAGTAGTCTAGGTAAAAATGAGGTAAGGTAAACAAAATACATGAAAGAAACTACACAAGTTCTGTTTCCTTGTAATACTTTTGGTCATTACATACCATCTATGAGAAACAGCTTGCTATTCTCTTAGACATTGTTTCCTAATATTTTCTATATAAGGCTGATGGTAGTACCTATGGTAATTTCTTTACCCATAGGTCTACTTTACATAAACAACTAATCATTTCAATGGTAAGTGTGACTGCCATACCAAGCAATGAAATAAACCATTCATGTAACATTTGGAACAATTTTTTATTAGTAAAAGTGGAAGACTTAGTCTGAATCATAGAAATAAAAAGGACAACTTCTGCTCTGAGATATGTAAATAGAAGGCAGAAATGCATTTCATTTGAAAATTCCTCATCTATTTGTTTGCTTTGAAGAATGTATTGTTACTTTCTTTCAAAGAAAAAACTGAATAAGACTTCCACCTTAGAGTAGCTCCAGTGACTACAACTTCCAGATAGGGAGCACTGATATCAACAATGTACAAAGCTGAATTTATCTTGAAATAAATAATATTCATGTAAAACTGTTGAAAAGGATGTATGGAGTGACTCTGACCAGTTCAGGTCAGGACTCTTGGTCTTTCTTAAGTAGTTCTGCAGAAGGAAGTTGTTGTTTCAGCTTTGTATGAGGAAAAAGTACTAGATTCAGTGGCTCCTGGGGGATTTCTGGAAAGCTCCTGAGGAATGCAGCAGTAACTTGGTAACTAAGTACAGAGTGCTCCTGGCTTCCTACCCAGGGTGGTTCCATAAAGAAGCTGTGGCTTGGCATTACCTTTGTCAGCTAGTTCTCTAGCTGGATGAGAATTGTGAAATGTTCCTTTAACCACTTCCCGCAGCCCATCTGTTTGCAAATCTGTGAGGATTTAGACATTTGTTACCTAAAATATTTCAAATGACAGAGGTGAAAAACAAGTGAGAGCTGTTGTGGGGAGGGAGATGGAAATTTCTTCTGGCTTCACAGCCAGATTTTCAAGAACTGATGTTCTAGGCGATGTGCTTTGGGACAATTTGCTTGTTTCCTTTTTGACTATACATATGTTTGTCACTTAACAGAAAATACCAAGTGATCTTTGATCTGCATCTTCATTGACTTCTCTGTGGGTGTGCTGATATAATTAAAGCAGAATTAAAAAAAAAATCATCTATAATGACAGGCTTCATTTGTCAGAGACGTTCTTCCTGGCTTGTAAGGAGTTGAATTTAACAGGTGTACCAGGGACTACTTATTGCAGAATTTTATACTGCCTCCTGTTGCCAGTATATATTTGCTCTTCAATTAAAGTCGGCAGCAATAGAGAATGCTTGAAGAGCACTACGGAGTGTCTGGCACTTCTCCCTTTATCTTGTGGTGTTCTGTCCTTCATCCTGGGCTTTGTGATTGACTCTTGTTCCAGGGAAACACAGCTGCTGGATTAATCAAAAATGGAAATGTGGTTGGAGATGTAGCGCATAACAGATTTGAAACAAATAAATGCTCTGGACATTGTTTTACAATCAGCAGCTTAGTGTTTTAGGAAAGACTGTATTTCTCTGTAGCTGGTAATAATAAGTATTTTGTTTGTATGAACACTTGAAGACAGGCAATGGATTAATCAAAGAGCAAAGGTGTTATTTCGGGTTTTTTACAAATAGATCCCTCTTGTACTTCTGTCTGCTTGGCTTTTGTGAATGAGTTGGTGGAAAATAACCAAATAATTAGTATAAAAATGGTTAGGAATAAAAGGTTTCATTGTCTTGGTTTTGTTTTTGATTCAGACTATATTATGGCTTTTCTAGCAGTTGTTTTAAGAGCATTAGAATCAAAAGAAAGACTGAAAGTTCCCTGAAATTAATCCTCCAGCAGAAGAAACAGGAAAACCAGAAGCTAATATTTTTACAAGTGGCTAATGCTAGATAACTGAGTTCATGAACTTAGGGAGGTTAAACTTTACTAAAAGGAACTGAAACTTTTTTTCCCTTTTGGTCCATGTCTTCTCTGCTTGCAGTGATTTGCATTACTTGACAGTATTTAGCTATCCATCTATGCACTTCTTTATCTTTTGATAGATGCTAAGAGGAAGACAATGTTGCTTGCATTTTGAAAAGAAAGCGTGTTTTATTTTGGGCCCCTGTATTGTGCTATCTACAAATCATTCACATGGAAAAGAAAGAGCTTTTGGGTAGCAACATGATTTGTTCCTTCTTGCCCTGTTAGCAGGAGCTATTTCCCTGGGAATTCTTCCATGCATCTCTCTATGCAGTGAGGTATCTGCAGCAGGTTCCCCATGCCACGCTGCCCTACTCTTGCCTGCAACTAAGAGTATGGGAGGCTTTTGTGGTGGATCTTCTATCCACAGCTGGGCAAGGCATTTCCATGGGGAAAACATTCTTTTTACCAAGTTAAGGGAAGTAGCCCACAGACAGACAGTTATAGGTCTTTGGCACCAGTGTTTATGTTGTTAGGCACAGAAAGAGGTGAGGACTCAAAAGAATTCTCTGTCCTTATGACTTTGCACATCTGGAGTCCTGAAGACCCCTCAAGGAAATGTTTCCCTAACTTAGGATGGGGAAGCTTACTTCTGAAGCCTCTCCAGGATTACAGGACCCTGCAGAATGAATAAATGTTTGGCGACTTCTTTTCTAAACCTTGCCTATAACCAGTTGGTGAAACCTTTCTTCTGAAATCAATAAAGTAGGGGTTTTGGGGGAACTGCTCCCTAATAAAAATTATGTTATGTATGTGTTATACACACTAGGTGCTTGGTTTCACTCTGTTTTAGAAGCCTGTGATGACAAGCACTAGATACTACTGAGCAGGAATATGTTGCATCAGAGGCTATCCATGGTGCCATGGAATAGCTCTTCATCTCCCTGTGTGACACACTTCTGGGAATATCTGAGCAGCTGTTCTAAGCTTCACAGACACAACCTCCAGAGATACAGGCCATCATTCTATAGCTGGACCTTGCAAATAAACACATGCTTTAGATTCAAATATAGTGTAGCTCTAACATAAAAGCATGTCAGCTCGTGGTGAGTTATCATACTGTTGGTTGCTGAACAATATTCTTGGTTTGTGCCTAGAAAAAAGTAAAAATTATATTTTATTAAGAAAATTAGCATAAAGGCTGTAAACTAATGCAACTCAGGTCTCCAAATTAACATCTTTAACATCTTTTTGTAACAGCCAGATGTCTTGCTTTGCAATCTTAAATGCTAGTTTCAAAGGGGTCCTGTATTCCTGAGGATCCTACTGACTTTATGTGGAGTTGGGAGTATTTGAGATTTGCTGATTTGAGTCTTATTCAACAAAATAACAGAATAACAGGCACCATGCATTAATACTTACTGTAAAACAGTGTAAGTTTGTGATCAATGCTTGAAGAAGCTTAACCCAAGAACGCTGAGTTCTGGTTATTTTGTAATGCAGTCAGGAAAGAAAACTTCCATAAAAGTGACAAACAAAAATATGTAGTAATAGTCTAAATGCTTGTTGCTTTTTCTATGATTTGTTTATATCTGTTTGTTCCTAATGGAAATGTGTTGGACAATGGGGCACTTTGGTTCCTAGAGATTTATTTCTTTTCTTTGACAAAGTCCATTTGATTCACCACTAGATTCCTACCCTGTGATCAACATAAAGTCATTTCACAGAAATATACCCTTCCTTAAACTTTCTTTCAGCCATGTATGTGATCTTTGTTATACCTGAGCATTTCTAATGTTTAGAAACTCGGGATAATATTGGTACCTTTTCAAGGGAGTTATCTTCTTCTAGAATTTCTTCACTGTGTTTGTTGGGGATGCTCCAGAATGCATTTCTAACTTAAAAGATCTTAAGGAAGAAAATAGCAGATAGACTGCAACATTCAGAGTGTGTTTTCAGTGCAGGTAAAACCAGATGCTCTCAATCTAAATTATCTAGCCTGAATTAGGTAATTCTGTTTAAAAGTACCAAAAAAGGTAAGGTAGTTGGAGAAAGAGGGTATTTATAGCTCATCAAAAGGTTCTTTTTAGCTAGCCTTGAGCTCATCTGAGATTCATGCCTTTCTCATACAGTGCTCTGATAGATTGTAACCAGACCAGTGTATTTGGTCATGCATCTTGCTTTGCTTATACACTATATTATGCAGAGCCCGAATTTCTACCTTCATTATGAATATCTTCCTTTAGCTTTGTCCACTTATAGTTCAGTCAGTTTGCTGGAAGTGACTCAATCCTAAAATACTTAATCTGTCTTCTGGAGGTTGTGGGCTGTTAGTTTAATCTGTTTCCAAGGAGCGCAGAACTGCTCAAAAAGGGTTTTCATCACCACCTGTTCTGAGGAAGGGACATCCCTCGGCAGTGCTGCAGCCATCCACCTCCTGGCTGGGCTTTTTGCTCATGTGGGAAATATTCAAAGTTGAGCTAATGACCTCTGGAATGGGTAGAGTGATACAGGTATTGAGGTGAGTGTTTGGCGAGTTTGACAACATTCAGCCTTCTCCGGAGACTGATTGCTGAAATTGCCAGACTTTTGAGTTGCATGGAAGTATGTTATTTTTCTGTGTATTGATTCTATCTGTTTGAGTTTCTTTCAGCTTGTCCTGCTGATTCTGTTGCTTTATAACTATATGTAGCACTTGGTGTAGGAAAAACTGTCTCCGAAGTGCTTCTGGTATGAAAGAATAGTGTGTTCAGGCAGATATTCCTGTGCTGACATGTCATGCAATTATATATCAACCTATAATCTGAAGCAGCTAATACTCTCACAGATATTCTATGTGGGTTTTTTTAATGTACATATTTGGCTGTTACTTGCAAGGCAAAATTTTAAACAGTACTTTCTGACTTCCTTGAAAATAAAAAAATATCCTGTTTAAGTTTACTAATAGCATGTTTCTTCTTTAGTTATAGAGTCAAAGACACTGCAAGGAGACAAGGGAGAGCGCAGTTTCAGTGCTCCTGGAACGTTTGTCATAGAAAATACAACTGTTGAATTTCAGAAGAGTACAGACAGGGAAATCATAAAGATTCAGGGACCTCTTGGAGCAGATTTCATTATCAAGGTGGGACGTGTGTATGTACAAATCTACAAAGATATTACAAGTATGTGCCACAGAGTAGGTGGCTATCCATCAGGTTGTAGCAATACAATAAAATCTTTTAGTTAGCAAATAAGGAATCCTAATTACAGTCCAGAGATAATTTATACTAAGTATATCCAAACAAATTGAAATGTTATGAGGTTAACGTCTTTGCTGTGGTGGAAAGTACCACAGGATCTTAATGGTAAAAATGTCCAGGACTTTTGTTTTAAATACTAGAGAAAGAATAACAGTGTGATCCTCTGCAGTGGATTGGTGTTAATCCAATTGAAGACTGCCACCTACTGAATCTGAGCATTGCTTCCAGCTGCGCCCTGGAATCTTCCTTAGACATTGCTAATCCAGCAATGATTTCTAATTTCTGAACATTTCTAATCCTTTTATGTTTCTCTTCTACCCAGACCACATACAGATGCCTTGCATTGTACATGCAAATATTTATATGTAGAAACATATCAATATTTGGCTACCAAAGGAAGATAGTCATACAGTTTTCCATTGGAAATGACAGATGTTTCAGTGTTATCACACCACTTGGCTTTATCTGTCGTGTTGTAGAAATAGATTTTCAGTAGTTTTTATTTTGCATCTTCAATATCACATGTGCAGTTAGATTTGCCTGAATATGAACCCTTGTGCTTAGATCATTTATAGACTTCCTTCTCCAGCAAATTTTAAAAATTTTGCTAACAAAAGGAATAGACAGTAGATAATCAAATAGTTACATTAGTACCTTGAATAGTTTGCAAAACAAAGCAAATACAAGTATTTGACTATCGAAAACTTAAATTTAATTGTTACTCTAGACCTTCTAGAGTTTTTATGCCTGTTATCATATTATTCTCTTCACTGCTGTTATATATGAATTATGTTTTGAAATGACATGAACAGTGGAGTACGGTATACACATGTGTTGTAACGGAAATTTCTACAGACCAGGTACTCTGGATCAAAAGAGAGTGTGGTTCAGTTCTTTTTCTATCAACCCATCAGTCATCAGTGGAGACAAACAGAGTTCTTCCCCTGCACAGTGACATGTGGAGGAGGTAAGTAATGGCAGTTTTTCAGGAGTGTTTACAGCTGAAGATTAGAAGTGGCTGATTTACAACCTTCGTTCTGCAGTTTTATTCATTAAATGTTTGTGCTTCTTTGCACACTGGTGGTTCTTCAGAAAAATAAATGACAGAGGAGCAGGTAAGTTGGTTAAATTAGTATGAGTATAAGTTTTTTTTATACCTTATATTACTGGTAGTCCTGTTCTTCCATACGGAATGATCTCTTGAGTAAGAGCTTTGACTAAGAAATAAAGATACGACATTCAGAGCAGAAAATGACAATTCATAAAGGATATTTTGGGAAAGCAAACAAAGAAATACAATGAGATTTTAAAATAAGGGTAATCAAGAAATGAAGGAAGAAGGTATTTCTGGCCACAGTAGTAGACATGAAGGAGAGTTTTAGAACGCTTAGTTTAGAAATTACACAGAACGCAGAATAAGTAAATAGAATTTAAAGACTAGCTACTATCAATACCTTTGTCTGTCTGATCTTAGACACTTAGTCCTGATGGTAGGTAGAACAGCAAGTAGCGTGCCTTAGTGTCTCCTCCTGGTTTAACCTTACAGCAATGGGTAGATGAAGTGCAGCTCAGCTCTGTTACTGCTCACCCAGCCCAGCCCACTCTTGTCATGTCTGGTGTGCAAAAAGAGTGGCCTCGTGGTAGGAGGAGTGTTTGACCTTGTAAATAGCTATTTCAGTTCAGTCAGCATTACCCAGGTCACCTGAAAACCAGACTGGGATACTAGCGATACTGGTGTAGTGATTTTCTTGGAGAGTACAAATATGGTTTAAATTGTTGCTTGGGACATGAGTAAAAAGAGTTAAAGATGTTTAAAGCACAAGCAGAGTCTGGGGATCTTTTGATGGACCATCCATTTTGGCTTGCACCTCACTTTAATCTGAAATACAGACAATATATGTGTATAATATGTAATCCAGGAAACACAGGAAACTACTGTATCTTATAAGATACTTTGCCTCATGAAGTGTGATTCTTACTGGAACTGTGAGTGGCAATACATATTCTCTGATGATTCCATCGCACTGTGTTTATGAATTTTCCCTAACCTATCTGACAAAGGAAGAAGTGTAAAGCATCGCAGTTATTTTAGAGGACTGTGTGTAAACACTGAATCGCTCAAGGGATGCATTTACCTTCAAAGTTACTGGCTCAAATCCAGCCTTATTCCGACTGGTGTTATACTCTGAAAATTATAGCTACACATCAGTCTCTTCGAAATTAGTGTTTTCAGTGCCCTACTTCGTAGCTGCATGTCTATAATATGAAACTGGTACCTTTATCAACAGGGCTTGGCACTCTTGATGGCAGACCTGAGAGAGGTCAGTAACTGAAGCAGCACAGAAACCAAGCTACTGCTTACCCATGAAAGTAGCAGTGTTAAGAATGGCATATTACTGAGGCATGCAGGGGAGTTGTATTGCAGCTGCCTGGCTTTAACCTGTTATCTTAAAGCGGATTTAGTATCTGGATTGTCTGTTTGGCATCTTTTACTGGCAGTAAAATAAAACGTTCCTCACAACAGAGACTTGGAATCAGTGCACCACCATTCCTCACTTGGATGCTGCTTCTATATTTAATTCTATAATCTCGATGTGTGGGAAGGGGGAGTGTGATGGGCATCTCAGAAAGCACAGTCAAGCTTGGATGAGCAAGAATGTTTAAAAATTGTGTCTATCTTGTTTGCAAGTGACATATCTTCTGCGTCCTTTCAAAACTTACAAGAACTGGAACATACGTGCTTTGAGCACTGGAACTGCTTAGCTCTTCTTTATGGTTACCCCTCTCATGCACGATGACACTTTGAGTCAGCCAAGAAACACACAAGTGTAGCCATTGATACATGATACTTAGCATTTTCAGTAGACACTGGGACTTGTGCTGTTAGTTTATTGACTCTATTTGGATTTTAATTCTTGTGGTTTCAGACTTTTTCTTCTTTGTACATACCAGAACATCCTCCTCCTCTCCACAGTTTAAGTCAAAGTCAGCTAGTCAGCTCTTTTGAATGAGTCTTTTTTTTTCCCTTAGCCAAAAAAGCAACCTAGTGGTTTATAAAACTCCGATCCCTTCTTGTAACCAGTCTCCCCACAGATTTTTTTTTTTTTTATTATTATTTTTTTTTTTTTGGCCAAGTAGTTACTTAGTTACTTCAAAGTTTTCTTTTGTTGGCTCTTCAACTAGGAATGTTCTTGAAACTATTACTTGGTTTTCTACAGTTTAACTTAACAATGTTTTGGATCTCATCTTCAGTTCCTCCAGCTTTCTGTTTTTATTTTTTTTAGCATGCATGACTCTATAATATAGTGCTCTAACATTCATGCTAACTCTTCCTTGAGGGGGGGCAGTTTTAAATTGTGGAACATGTAGTAAAACCATATGATTTTGTACGGTTGCCTCTTTAACAGGTGAGATGCTCCAGTACATGTATTCCTGCATCACATAAAAACATACATGCTCTTACTCTTATACTTAGAATATTATTAGAATAAAGTGCCAGAGTCTTATCTAGTGTTAAGATAGGTTAACATAATTGTTATGCTGAATTGCCTTAAATTAAGATCTGGTCCTTCATGTTCCTGTGTAGTGTTTCCTTGTTCAAAAGCAAACTGAAGAAGAGTAACACAGGAAATTACTTCAACACACAGTGCATTATTGGGGGGGAGGAATAAAGCTGCTTTAATTTATCTCCATTACCAAAATTTAACTTTGCTTCTGCGTTAGGTTATCAGCTTAATTCAGCTGAATGCGTGGATATTCGTCTGAAGCGTGTTGTTCCTGACCACTATTGTCATTACTATCCAGAAAATAAGAAACCAAAGCCCAAACTAAAAGAATGCAACATGGATCCCTGCCCTTCTAGGTTTGTATGACATATGACAAATAAATTTAAGCATGTGGTATAGTCAGTTACTAAGGAACAACAAATCATATTGACTTAATTTCAGTTCTTTTTATCGTTAGGGCTATTAATCTTGGTTGATTCTTGTATGTGTTAATGGCTGATGGCTGGCACCGCTGTCAGTAGATTTATGTCACTTCTTCAGTGTTGTAGAACATGAGACTTTGCTTTACACAGAGATATTGTAAATACAAATTAGTCTGTTCAGGGGCTAATTCTACTTTATGTTTGTTACTGAGTGCTACAGTGCTAGTACGAGGATTTTGTGAGGTTGTGTGAGGAGGACAGATTATTTGCCTGCTTTTGGATTTATTGATGCTGTCATTCAGAATTCCTCATTAGACAGAGAGTAGCTCCAATTCTCAGTGTACAAGTTTTGTACACGCTTTAACTCGTTTTATTCATCTGCCTACCGTAAAAGTTTCCTTTTTCATTTGTACTGTGGAGTTGACAATTATTAAAGTTTGGGGGGTTGTTTTGGTTTTTTACACTAAGATTTAAAAAAAAAATCATTCAAAGTAAATATACTTGTGGTACAAATACCACAGAATATTATTGCCAAATTATAAGTAATATAGTATACATAAATTGTATTGAATTGCACTACAGTATTTCAAACTAACTTTTGGATTGTCTGGTGAGGTTTCCTGGCTGTGCTAAAGAATCTTAAAATAACATCACAGTATCAAGTCCCAGAACCTCACATTAGTATGCCAGCTGGCCGAGCTGGAGTTATATGCAAGAAGAAAAGGAAACACTCTCAATGGATTTCATTTCCTATAACTAAACTGTCCATTTCCTTTCATTCCTGTTGAACATAATCGTTGATAGTGACCTCTAACAGTTTTCGATGTGCAGACTTTCAAGTTTTTTCCTGGAGAGTTGATCACTATATGGAGTGGTAAGACTTCAGTGATGCTTAATGGCAATGGGTGCCAAATGTTGCAAAACTGGAATGGGAAAATTTGGGAAAGAAAAGGTGTAATTAACTTTTTCCTTGCATATTTAGCTTATACAGACAGAAAAGGGGAAGTACTACTGGATATAATACCGTATTTCTTAGTATTGGAAGTGAGGCTTTATGCCTGCTCTATGCTGTGCACTTCAAAGAAACAGCACTAGAAGAGTGCTAAGCACCCACCATTCACAACCATTAATCCTGTCATGGGTTTGTTTCACTCCCACTCACGTTACAGATATATGTAATTATTTTCTTGTTAATAAAGTAGCACAGCCCTAAAGGATCATTGATCACTGATAAATTTCTCTGCTGATGGCTTGCTCATGTGATACCTTTTGATGGTATGAAGTGGAGAAACTGTACGGTGAACAGATCTCTATCCGTGCAGAAGAGGTAAGATCATACGAGTCATTGTTTGCCACAAGGGCAATGTGTAACGAATGTAAGATTCCCTCATTTCACGTTGGGAATTGCTTGCTTTAAGCATGGTCACGTAAAAGTATGTACTTGATGTACAGTCTTGGGTATGAGAAATAATGATGCAATATTTATTTTGTTGACAGTGATGGATTTAAAGAAATCATGCCCTATGATCACTTCCAGCCACTTCCTCGGTATGTATAATCAGGGTAGCATATGTGTCAGCACTACCACATTATTCACTGCAAATATACTATTTGAGTACTGAGATCATGGAACATCTTCTGACTTTTTGCTGTACAGGAGAGCGAGTTTATAACAATCCTGTACACATTTTGAAAGCATGTGATTTATTTCAGTGTGCTCTGGATGATCAGCTTAACAGTAAGAGGTTAATGTGCTCTTCTTGAAAGCATCAGTGTGGAAGACTTTAGAATAAAGAGTGTCCCCTTAAGCCTTCTCCTGCTCTAGTGCTGAGAATAGCATCTCCTTTGAAATGCATGTATGAATTCTTGTCTTGAGAGGTTTTTATTTTGAAGATGTATGCAATGAATGTATTCTTGTATAGAACAGGTCTCCCTATGTTGCAGGACTCTAGAAATTCCCTTGAGAGTTCTCATTCGTTGGCTCTTCTTTAGAGCTACACTCTATTTATTGATGTCAAGGCTGACTTTAAAGATACTGAATCTATTGCCTAAAATTAAGTTATCAGAGCACTGTTTGTTGCCTTTATTTTTATTTTTTTTTATACCTGCATCAATCACAAGACTGTAAAACTCCTCTGGAAGGTTTAGATGTTTTGTAAAGGATGTTAGGACTAAAAAGCATTGAGCCAGATTTACTGTTAATGTAAAGAATTATGGTTGACAGTTAGATGCATATTTATCTGAGCTGAGCCTCTGCTTTATTATGTCATGAAATGAATAATGTGTATTTTTTCAAAGAAGTAAAGATATGAAGTAATAAGAATGAAATCATAGACTTGCACGGCTCAGTGGAGCTACTGATTACAGCTGATATAAATGTCATAGTTTATTTCTGTAGCAATCTACGCTTGTTGTGGATCTGCTGTCCTGTGCTGTACTTTGGCTTTTGTACATAGATTGAGTTGGTTTTTTTTCCCCCTCTACAGCTTTATCCTGTAAAGTTCCATAATTGTGTTCTGTGTCTCTCCCCTTCCATTTCTTCTGCCAATTCCTTTGCATTTCAGATCTCCTCTGGAACTCAGCACAATTTATTTACAAGAGTATTTCATCTTCTGAACTGCTCAGGGTTTGGAGACCAGTTGGAAGAGAAATTTAATCCACCTTTCTGTGCTTTAGTGTGCTCAGCATGTTTGCATGACACTGTGGTGAGATAGATTATATCTGTGATAAAGATGTGGGCAGGTTCTCTAATTTCAAACACTGAGAACTACAGACAAAAGCCTACCTCATTTCAACACCTCAGTGTGTCCTGTCAGAAGGTATCATGGTCTTCCTGGGTGATGCTTGGGAGTAAGAGCTGTAAGATAGGAGACAGCCGAGCAGGGCTCAGAACTGGTGCCAGCAGGAAGGAGAGAGAGGAAACAGGCTGTGTTCCGCCAGGAGGGTGCATAAAGAAATAGAATGGAAGTGCAAAACACCTTTTCTTGCTGGGATTTCTGAAAGAAAACAGCAGCTGAAACAGCCAGTTTTTGTACCTGCATCATGAGGTGAAGCTGGTCCAGTGCAGATGCAAGTCTTGCTTCAGTGTAGCAGGATGTATTTTCTCTGTGTTGTTGCCTGTCATGTAACTGCAATGCATTAGTCTGTGCCAGTTCTGTTGGGGCTTCTTCCACCTTTTCTTTTTGCTTTTTCTTTTCTTACCTGTTCCTTGCATGCCAACCCAAGCCTGTTCTTGCAAAGCAGGCAGAAAACCCAAGTGCTGAAGATGCACTTGAGCAAAGCTGTACAGACTCCTTCACCTTGACCAGCAGTTGTGCATTGCACCTCCTACATAACACAAGGGCCATGTGGAACGGTTGCTTTGCTGTCCTGTGGCATTTACCACTACTTTCCCATTCACACAAGGAAGTTGTGGGAAAGTCATGGTGAGCACCGCAAGATCTTGAAAGAGTTCTCCTGTGGCTAGAGTTGTAAATGCCCCACTGAAATATTTTTACAGATGGAGAATTCTTTTGAAATAAATAGAAAAATTTCCCAAGATGAAAATTTTCTTTTAAAGCTTTTGGAATGCCTCCATCTGTTTCAGACTTGTTGGACTGTTGAGGATCCCTTGACAGCTGTGGGTTCTGGAAAGTATCTCCTTGACTGCTTGCCCAGGACCCCCCTTTTCCCCAGTAGCCATGGACCTCACTCCATCTTGAAAATGCTTATGGGAGTATGGGATCTGGAGTGTGTTTGAAACTGATGAGATAAAGAAAAACAACTATAAAACTTTATGCTATAAACACTTGTGCGGCTAGTATTACATATAGCTCAGTGAGCCTTATATATATAAATCCATGAGCTGCTAATTCATTGAACAGTTAATTGCTCTTTAGTTCCTGACTTTTTTTAAAGAAAATGAGTTAATGCTGGCTGTTCATTTAAGTCAAGGAAAAATGTAGCTGTTGCTCTTCAAATGTATTTTGTACTTGTGATATGATATCAGTATCTGGGCATGTAGCTTTATTCTGAATGCTTTTGAGTATATACTCTATGGTTAACGTTCCATGGCTGGCTTGCTGTATGTTTCATACTCATTCTTCTATTGAGGTTAAACATGATTAATATGTTTTTGTAGGCAGTTTAATGAATTGCTTAAAATAGGAAGTGTCCTTGATTTACCTGCTCTATCATAGAAAGCGGTTAGTAGTTGCTTAAATTTACCTTTGATTTATAGGCCTTTGCTTCACCTACTCCGAGATCATGACTTCCTTTATGATAGCGAAGTTACTCTTGATGAATTGATTTTGGTGGGATATTGTAGTACTTGCTGAGTCTATTGTTCACAATGGATATAATTTTTTTCATGATCCTTTCTGAGCCCCTGCAGTTGCAGTAGGAATAATTTTTAAACTAACAAGACATTGATGAACCATAGATATACTGAAGAATTCAATCATTTCCCAGGGCTTAGCTTTGATTTGGGTTGGGTGGTAGAAAGAAAGCAAGCGATAGGAGGTGAAGGGTGAGGAAAAATTGTGTGGGGCTTAATGAAACCTTTAGACAAATGCTGTGGCAGAAACCTGTTATCTCTAAACGTGGTAGGACCGGCAAGTTATTGAGTTAGTTTTTGTTGAGAAGTGATTGCTTAAATGTACACACATGCTAAGACCAAGAGATAAATGAAACAGTTTGTAACCTAAAATCCTCCATGTAATTCTTGCTTCAGATGGTGCAGCAATTTCCCTATTTATTATAGTTAGGTCCAAGATTATGGATAGATGGTCATTCTGAAGACATTCCCTCCCAGCTGGTTGGTTGTCATCCCTGTGTTGGAGGCTACTACCCCACAGCTCTGCAGGTTGATAGGGCTGTGTGAGTTTTCCTTAATCTGAGCATCTCTCTGCTTCAGGAGAAATCAGCTAGGTTAGCTGAAGCAGCGGAAATAGATGAGCAGCTGCCTTTAGCTTGAAGCAAGTTGGAAAGTGTGAATACAGACTCATTCAACGGCATTTTAATGAGGGTGGAAAACTCTTGCAGAACTGCAGTCATGATCAGCCAAATGTTACCTGTCACAATTTAATTTGTTCACAGTTCTTACGGATGAACACAGTTTGAAATGAAATGGCTGGGTTTACCCAAAGCAAGTATTAGAGTTCCCATAGCAAGTCTTTCATGAACAGATTTTTTAAGGGTAGTCTGCATGTTGTGGGCAATGATGAGCAACTGGGGGTAATAACACCCTCAGTCAACACAGGCAGATCTGTCTTTGTCTTTGGACTTCACATAAAGTACATACGCTTATTGGTCTCTGACAATGATAGTAAGAGTATATGTGACCATGTAAATTAACTGTGAAAAATATTCTATTTAGATAATATAGGCTATTTGCAAGTAAAATCATTGAGCTTGATTAGCTCAGTGTATTAGGGTCTTTAACTCATGTATGAGAATAAGATTTTCAGTTATTTTGGAAAATGTACTTAAATTTATACTTCTATTTTCCTTTTCATATTGCGCATGAATTTAAACCTGGAATAATGGAAGGTAGCTCTGTAATTCAATGTCTTTATATTCAGTGTGTGGTAAGAATCCAGCAACCAAACTATCTGGGTTTTAATCACACTAAGATTGGATTCAGTATTTTGCACTTCTAATAGAAGTTAGTAGCCTTATTTAAGCTTAAATAAAATAGCCCTAAAATATAACCTTATTTTTAATATATGTGAGTTCTTTTTTCAGGTGGGAACATAACCCTTGGACTGCATGTTCAGTTTCCTGTGGAGGTGGTATTCAGAGGAGAAGTTTTGTGTGTGTAGAGGAGACCATTCATGGAGAGATACTGCAAGTGGAAGAATGGAAGTGCATGTATGCCCCTAAGCCCAAAGTCATTCAAACCTGCAATCTGTTTGATTGTCCTAAATGGGTGGCAATGGAATGGTCTCAAGTAAGTTGAAAAGTAATTTGGACCTTTATTCTTGTTTTGTAAAGAAATTCAGGGCATGCTCTAATGCCTGAGATTGTTGGTTTGTATCTGTTTGTTTGGTGTTTTGTTTTTGGTGTTTTTGGGGTTTTTTTGTGGTTGGACTCAATGATCTCAAAGGTCCCTTCCAACCATGAAGATTCTGTGATTCTGTCTTGCGTTGCCATGTATTTCTTCACACAGGGCTATTACAAAAACATAGTCCTGCAGGCATAATTCATAGTACTTACTAGAAGTTTGTGCTAAGTAATTTGGCCTGATAATCAAAATGTTAACATGTCTGTGTGGAGAAAAATGCATATAGAATTATTTATGCCTGTTGAATTCTTGCTTTACACGGAGGAGAAATTAGAGCCAGAGGTCAGGCCCCTTTGCAATCAGGTCGTTTGTCTCTCAGTTCTTGACAAATGTAATATTTCACTGCATATAATAGCTAAAGGCATGTCTGTCTAGGGGCTGACGTGTCTGTAAGGGTGATTTTCCAGCATTCTTACCTTTCATTATAGTAACAAGAACATAAAGCCAACTTATCTTGGCTGTAGTTATCTGATACAGTCAGATAGCTCAACACTTCTATAATTCCTTAGTTCATCCAAATGACATCACTGACATATAGTGAAGAAACTGTTCTTGCGGCACGTCTGACCCAGCTTTAACTGAAAATGACCACTGTGAGAGAGCATATTCTCAGTACATAGCCACCTCTGTTTCACACTGTTGCCAATCAGATAAGCTTTACAGAACCCCAAGAAACTACTTGCCTTCCCAAAACTTAGACATTTTTTCCAACATCAACACTTTCTTTCTTCACCTAGGAATGCAGGGATGGATTCATACATCTCTGATACCTGATTGATTGTGGAAAAACTTTAGTGAACACATCATTAGTACTTCTAACTTGCTTTTCATCAGTATTTGTAAATATAATAAAAAAGAAACAGTGTGAGATGGTTGCATTGTCTCCTGCAGTGCACAGTGACCTGTGGCCGAGGCTTGCGTTACCGAGTAGTGCTGTGTATTGACCACCGTGGGCAGCATGTCGGTGGCTGTAACCCACAACTTAAACTACACATAAAAGAAGAGTGCATCGTGCCAATACCATGTTACAAGCCAAAAGGTAACTGGAATTTTGTCTGGGTCTGTTATTGTTTTACATTTTTGTTAAGAGAATTAAAAGCCCCTGGTAACCTTTTTCACAAATGCCAGAAGCTGGAATTTACTAGGACTTATTTCAGTCTTGGCAGAAACAAGCATTTTAATTATTGGTGCTAGGAAAAGTGCCCTGCTGATATTTTTTGCTGATAATGTGGCCAGACTGTCATGAGGTGAACATGCTAACTAAATCTATACAGCCTGGTCAAATTGGGAAAACCAGAATTAATGAGTTCAACATGGGGAGGAAGAGTTGTTCAATAATACTTGAAATGGGAGTGATACTCCATATGTATCACCTGGGACCTTTTTCGTTTGCGTCTCATTAAATGTGTCAGCATTCTCAGTGGGCCTCATCTGTTCCTTAAGTTATAATTAAACTGGTTTTCTCCTCTCTTCTCCATTTCTGCATATTTAAAAGGTCTGTAACAATGATGTAAGTGGACAAATATTCTCTAAAAGGGTTGGGAAGGTTTCAAACAGTAGGTGGGAAGGTGAAAATTAAAAAAAAGCAAGTTGAAAGAGGAAACAAGCCTATCTTGTCCCTTGCTCATTTCTGTCCCTCTGGGCCCAGAAAATTTTAGAGGGTTCTACTCCCATTCTTTCAGTTTTTATTTGAAAGACTGTATTTCAGACCTTCACAACTCACCATAAAGATTTACATAGAAAAAGAGAAAGCTCTCTGTGTAGACAACCCTATGTTTCTCTTCAGGATGTTTTCAGACTCTAGAGAATTCTTGAAGCAGAAAAACATTTAGGGTTAAACCATGAAGTAGAAACTAGCACTAAAATTTTAAGAACCTTCATCTGGGGTTTTACTTCAATTTGAAGGGACAGATCCTCAGTTGGCTTACAGTGCTCTGAGAAAAAGTATCACACAAATGTAAGATGAATAGACAGATAAAAGAAGCTAGTGTTGTTCTTTAAATTGATTTCCAATGTTGGGAAAGCTAGCTAAGACAGCTAAAAAAAATCCCAAACCAATTTGTACATTTGCTATGCTCTGACTTCTTTTTCAGCTATAAACTTAAGTTATTATGATAATCCATTACACTGAAATATAAGCTACAATTTATTAGAAACTGCCTGCATTTGGGGAAGATGTGGGAAGGAAGTAAAAAATTAAACAGGAATGGAAATTGGATTGCTGGTACTCTTTCAGTAAAAAGAGTGTCAGAATGGAGCTCAAATATCATGAAGACATTTTCTAGAAAATTATGTTTTATTATCCAGTATATCTTTATTCAAAAACATTAGATCAATGGACATTGTAAGGTGTGAAGTGCTAAGGTGAATAACGCTAACATCTATGTATTGCATTGATTTTGGAGGAATTACTGAATGTTGGGGGTTTGTTTTCTCTACCAGAAAAAAATCCAGTGGAAGCAAAATTGCCATGGTTTAAACAGGCACATGAAATGGAAGAGACCAGAACAGTCTCAGAAGAGCCAACGTAAGTACATTGTCTTTTACAGTGAAGAAACGTTTCCAGCATATTTTGCAAATCATCTGGAATGACTGTTGCTCTGCAGTTTGCTTTGACAGTTGGTTCTCCATGGAAGATGAGTTGTGTTGTGAACTGTTCCTAATTTTACATCTCAATAGCTTTGCTTCTGGAGCTCCTGTTCTGGATGACACACAGCTGCTCTATTATAGTGTCCCTATATCATTCAAGCAATGCAAAGAGATCTTAATTTAGCCAAATTAAGCCCTAATTAATGCATGTGGAAACATTTCAACAGATTTAAATTAAATAAATTCAGTTTTATCCCAGTCATTCCTGTTACCTCAAGAATGTAGTGGTTGTATTAAAAATTAAGAGGTACTTTGTAGGGTTGCCAGGATTTCCTTGGGGGGTGATATCAATGCATAAAGAAAGTGAGAAAAATCTGCTGATCTCTGAGCTTAGCTGAATCTGTGGGGATAAGTTGTGATATTTTACACGTGTGTGTGTGTGAAATAACATCTGGATTTTGTGAGTCCCCTTAAAAGCTGATGGGGGTAAGCCTTGCAACATTTGAGTCCTGGGGATGAAATCATAACTTAAATCCAGCTGCACTTGTTCCTGTCTTGTATGGTAGGGCATCTACACAATTGCTTGTATCCCCTGTGTACGTTTCATGCATGTGTGTATCTAATATATTCAATATATAATATATAACTTTCTAGAAAGTAGTAGCTTTCTATAAGGTTTTCATGAGAGATTTTAAACGTTATTCTGTTGTGCTTAGCCAAATTCTGCACTCATTTGTAGTAATGTTAATTTAAAATAATTTAGATGAGATTACTGAAGTTACTTTGGATTTATATTGCTCTACGAACAGTGTGCCCCGTAACTTCTTATTTTTCTTCCTCCATCTAGCTATTCCTGATTTTTGGCACACATGCATCAACAGGTGTGATCATGAGTAATAAAATCTTTACACCTGCACTGACTCACAAAAGAAATCTCTTGCCAAACAGGTGTTTGCATAGTTATGGTGACTCTACTTTAAACTTTTCACTGCTCTAGCCTCTCAAGTCAAGTGTCAACCTACTGTGAGCCGTTATTTCACTCTCCAAATTGGTGGCCCTGAATTCAGGCAGGGTAGTAGCAAAGTTATAAAAATAAAATGTGATTGTCAAAGGGGATGATGCAATCAAATGTGCCTGTTGAATGCCAGCATATCAGAATGAAGGTATATGAGGCCCCCTCTAAAGAGTGTGAAGCTATAAAGAAAACGATCTTTAGCATTACAAATCAAGCTGTGGCAACCATGAACTAATGTAGTCTTTAGGTTTTCAGGATTCTTCAGCAGCAGTCTGTGACAGAACAAGCAGGGAGGACTGGCAGGAACAGAGCATGCTAGTTCAGAGTATATTTAGAATATAATAGAGCTGAGCCGGAAACTTTGTAATGGGTTCCCTTTTACCTTGTCCTTACAAAGAAAGCAGTTATTCATGCCTTCCTAGACGTGACCAATGTATTCCGCTGCAGCCTCACACTGTGAATGGAGCCATGTGTTTGAGTTCTCAGTGCATGTCCTGTCACAGCTGGACAGTTTTGCAGTTTCCTGGTTTTTTTTTTTTTCTTCTTCGCTTACTCTGGACACCTACATTTTCTTCTTCTTTTGTTCATGATCCTTTCCTGAGGCTTTCTTTCACATTTCCCGGAAGCATCTTCACCTAAGTCTAAAAGCTTTCTCCAGCCACTTCTTGCTGTTGACTCTTCTCTGCCATCCCCCCCTTCATGGAGGTGGGGTGCTGTGCTTTCCTAGTCTGGGTACTCTGGGCTCTCCTGGGACCCAGCTGTAACCCTGCAGCCACATTCCCCTTTAGCTTCTTTTTACCTGTCTTCTGCTGCCACCTGCTCTTACTTTATTATTCTAAGGAAGCTGACAGGTAAGGAGAAATGAGAAATAACTGATCCCTGCCTCCCTCCCTTTTCGCAGATTGCCTGTTGGTCATGTGGACAGTGGTTTGCAAAGAGAGCAATTTCTCACTAGATGCTTTAAAACTCATGCCCCAACTGCTCCTGTCTTTTGGCTGGAGTGAGATTTTTTTGGTCAGGGTTTAGGATTTAAAAAGAAACCCTAACAATACATTGTTACTTCTCCCAGATTAAATTATAACAAGATTTACCTCTGGTTTGGATCAGTTTAACTTTGTTTTCTGTAATTTACCCATGGCACAGTGATAACTCAAAGCCTACCTCTGCCTAGCAGGAGGTTTATGATTTCCTTGGTAAAATGCCATCACTTTTAATTTTAGTTATTCTCTTGTCATCCAAACTTAAACCACAATATGAAGTCTCAACTTCTAGTCCATCCTTTTATTACAACTGCCTTTCTATGCTTTTGTGTGATATTTTAGTTGATAATGAATAAGAGAATAAATGCAGCTGCATTTTAGAACCCACAAATGATGGATATGCCAAAAGTAGCTTGTGGAAGATAAATACTTCTGCCGCTGTGGTCTACCACGGCTGGTGTCCTGAATTTACATAGAGGGGGAACGTTCAAAAGCTTCTTTTTTTTTTATTATTAGCAAAATAAAAAATGACTGCCCTTAAAGTGAGGCCAAGAAAAATGTAGGTCTGACCTTTTTAGTTTTTAGTTGTGGAATGTGATGACAGTTGATACCAATCATTATTTTTAAACGTTCTTCCCTTGAGCTTTCTTAGTTACAGTGGGATTCGCAGAGAAGCTCCAGCAAGGTTTTGCATCCTTTTTATTAATAATCGTAAGTTAAAGAAATAGACACCTCAACTGCCTTTCCCTCTCATGGCTTAAGACAAAACTAAAATGCTTTCAAAAGCTGATATATTTTTTCAGCAACCTGAGCTAAAAAATATAAAAAGTAATCACTAGGTTTGTGAAGTTGCACTCGCCAAATGTGAAATGCAGTGTCTTTCATAAAGATTGCTGTTCTTTGTGTTTGAGTCATTTTCAAAGAAATGTCCCCATCGTGACTTTGCTGTTAGATAATTACACATTTTTTGCAGCTGCTTCTCTGAAAACGGGCTGGTGATTTTGTCCAGCACTTTACATTTGAGGTTGATAAAACCTGGCAGTGCAACTCTGCTTAGAGCAGGCAAGGGTGGTGCTTCAGGCAGGGGTAGGGTGCCAGCATTGTGGAAGTTCTGCCCCAGTAAGCATCCAACATTCTAGATGCTTCTGCAAACTTTTATTCAGGCCCCTTGGCGCAGTAGGGTTGGACTGGAAATATCACAAGAGCAGCCTTTTTTTTTCAGGATTTAGGCATTTCCTGTCTTAACTGAAAGCAAGAACTGCAGGCATGAGGAAAATAAAAAATATATATATTTTGACACCATGTTTTCCAAGTCTTTAGAAAGCTGCAGAAGCCTGCGCTGAATTAAATTTTCAGTTCAGATTCAATCTGGTTGGGTTGGGCTGTCCTGTTGCAGTTTTATCATCAGTAGTTTTGGTCACTGCTTCATTTTCCGGGTCATCCTGCACCAGCTTTTTCAGAGTGTGCCAAGTAAATGTGCATTTTCATTGGCGTTAGACTGATAATACTGCAGCATGGATACTCTCCACTGCCTCTGTAGTGCGTGCATCGTTTATACCTGTGCAGATGATTGTAGGAGCATTTGATTTCTACATCGCATTGGGAAGAACGACTGTATAAGAAGGCTGATTGTGAAAAGTTGTGCCTGCTTGGATTTGCATTTTTCCATTCTTTTTTTTTTTTTTAATCAGAGAGGAGTCTCATCTACAGACTTAGTTGAAAGACCTCAGAAATTTTTCAGAGTTACCACCATCCTATCCATTCCATTATAAATTCTTGATGATCTGCAAAGTTTCATAGAACAAGTGCTTTGATGCTTCTTAATCCTGACCTGAGATCACTCTGACTGTATGTCCATCAAAGGCAGAGTAAAGTATTGTGTCCAAAGCATTGCTATTTGTATGCTATAAATGCCACTGAGTCACTTCTGAGGTTGATGGAGTTTGGTTTAATGGTCTGTCACGGGCTTTGGTTGTGCATATGTTAAAAATAAAAACATCATCTGCCTGAACTTAAAATTCAGATAGTATGCCGACCTCTGCAGCTCTGTCACTGTCCAGTCAGTTCCTTGCTCTAATTTTGTATTAGCAGTCTCCATTGGCTTCTGATGAAGGTACATAAAGTGTGACTTTAACATGGCTATCCTTTGAAAAATTCTGTAATTTAGGATTTTAATAGCTAAATAGTCATATGACTAGTTTAGCAAATGCCAAGGTAGAAAAAAAAGTATTTTGAGTTGTTTTTTTTAATTTTGCACTTCACTGAAAAATACCAGACACTAATATTCAACAGGAAAACCTCAATTATAATATAGGCTTGCTATAAGTCAAAGAAAAAATGCTTAGAATTTTCTAAGTTTCTTTATAAATCAATTGGTTGTTGAATGAAAGGATTGCTGTGGTTCAAAATTTCCTTTCATTTATACAGGATTTCAAAAGAATGCATCATACATTATTTTTGGAATGTTTTAATGCACTCAACTAACAGTATACAAAACTAACACTCATTTCTGGTGTGCTTTTACCAAAAAAAGTTATCTGCTTTCAGACTGTAAACTGTTAGGTGTGGTCAGAACACCAACCAACTCTTTTCAACTATAAATGTCCATCAGTTTTATTTTTCCAATTAGGTAATAACTACAAACGGACTTAGGCCTTTTTTTTTTTTTAACGCAGAAGGACAGGAAAAGTCATAATTTTGTTAAGCCTATGCACAATGGCCTTGGTCCAATAAAGCTCTTAAACACAAGTTTAACTCTGAACACATCATAGTCCTATTGACTTCAAAGGATTGCCAGAATGCTTAAAGTTAGGCACATGCTTAAGTGTTTTGCTGGATGAGGGTGACTTTGGCATGGCTACCATAGTGAGTTTGTGGGCTGTCTTTGAAAAGACTGTGAAATCTGATGTTTCAGGGTTAAGCTGATTTTATCTGCTGGGGTAAGGGAAAGCCTTCCTTTGCAGCTTTTCCCTCAGATGTTCAGTTAGAATTTATCAAAGCCATTTGGACACTGACCCTCGCCGGCTGTGCCATTGGACTCGATGGGCTGCTGGGTTGCACCAGTATGTCATTGACTCAGATTTTATCACTATAGGACACAACCATCCACCGTTTTGATAATACTGTTCCAATAAAAATCAATCTGGTCATCTACATCTGACTACCTTCAAAGGTAGTCAGACTCATGAAAGGATGAGAACTTGCAGTTTTCCTTGGTTTCAGGAGGAGCTGGGGATACTGCACCCTTTACTGAAGTCTGTCAAGGACCAGTGAGCTCAAACTAAAACTTTGAAGCTCTGTTCAAGGAAACTTTGAAGTGAAGGGCTTTGACATATTTATCTTTATAGTAAAGTTGTAAATGTATTTCATCAACATCTCCTTAAACAATAACCAGTTACCTTGTAACCTTCATTGGAAATGGGAATAGTCTTTTCCACAGGAGACAGTCTGTCTTGGGGTCTATCCCAAGCACAGCTTGAGTGACTACCCCAAGGACTGAGTTAGAGTATCCACTCATGTGTTCTCCTTTCTTCTATTTGATTCTTCCTCTGTATATACTGGCAAGAAGTTATTGGCTCAAGATGATAAACTGTCCACAGAATCAACCACACTGTGTTGACATTTTTCTACGCTTACTGTGTTTGCAGAGCATAAATACTGATTTTTGTCTTACACGACTGTTCTTGTATTTGTAAGGGCAGCTTTTCTGCAGGAAAGAGAAAGATAATTCTTAATCAAAGATAAGGAGAAAATCTTTGAATCCTAATTTGGATTTTTTCTTCCAACTACGTGTTTAGCATTGGTCAAATATATCCTCCTGTATCTTCCATTTGTGATTTGATCATCAGCTGCATTTGGACATATAATAAAGAGCAACTGCAACCTTTTGAATAAATGTCCTATGAAACTCTGTATTTGATTTCTTATAAATTGTACTCCAGAGCCATTCAGGATGACTTTATTAATGAAATTCATCCCCTTGGCTCTAGTGCCATCTTGAAAATTACGATCAGATATTAATGTGACCCTTGAAGTCATAGAATATTATGGACTAAAACCTCCTTCAGTAAATTCATGATGTGTAAAATAAGATTTTACTATAGTTCATCAGGAGCATAAAAGCTTTCTAGTAAAAATGATGGATTAGACTGAGCTGGTTAGACCTCTTTATTGAAGATGAGAGGCCTCTTACAAGATTAAATCTGAACAGCAGCCCACGGTGGTGTGCATTTGAGATAGATAGATTTGAAAAGTGCTTTTCTTCTGTCTGGTTGCTGATTATTAGTATGACAGAAGGTGGTGGCCTTTCTCAGATTTAAGCAAACTGCAAATATGCTTTTAGCATATGCCTAAATCTGCATATCTGAGGAGCTATTTTACATTGTATAGAGATGTCTTCACAGAGTTTCTCCTTTTTTTCCACTGAATAAGTCTAAGAAAAGATTTAGGAGATGTCCTTTTTCCCCCTCAAAAAGGATACAGCTTTCCCTGTTCCTCATGATTCTTTCTCCTCTTTTCCTACATCTTTTCTTTCGTGAATTTTGAGAAATGATCCTGGATGGGAGCCAAGTGAAAGACTTAATACACTTGACTATGCATTCTGTTTAATCATCAAATAGTATTATGTATTGTCTGCTTTGAGTATAAACACACATTTATGCACTTCAGCTATGTTTTAATTCTGCACACAGAGACACAATTATATGGAATAAAATGACAGTGTTTCTACTGCGCTGTGATTATTTTCAGGTTTATTCCTGAGCCCTGGTCTCCATGCAGTGCCACGTGTGGCAGTGGCACCCAGGTGCGAGATGTGAAGTGCCGAATTCTTCTCTCCTTTACTCAGACTGAGGTTGAACTGCCTGAGGAGGAGTGCGAAGATGTGAAGCCACCAACAGAACGAGTCTGTCACCAGGCATCCTGTGACAGTGAACCTGTCCCCTACACACCAGAATATTCACATGCTGAAGGTGGCAATGTCATTTATGACTGGGAATACATTGGTTTTACTCCTTGTTCAGCCACATGTCTTGGAGGTACCTTTATTTATGTATTTATTTATTTATCCTGAGTTGTAAGAATTTGACATTATTTGACATTTTCGGGTCTTCTGTTAGTGTTACCCTAAATTAGCCACGCTGATCTGTTGGAAAACCTGCAGCTTCAAGTTTTAACTTTTTTCTAAGTTATCCATACGGTATTTCAAACTACTTTGTTTCGTTTATATCCTGTATTCAAATGCCAACTTTATTTGGTTAAGTAAGGTGCAAGAAATTGTTGATACGGCAACCTGCTTCAGTCTCGTTGCTGCAGGACTCTCAGCTGCCAGGCAGTTGGTGGTACCAGCATGTTTGATAATGAGCTTTCTTTTCCTACGAATGAAAGTGTATAGTTTCAGAGTTAAAATTCTCATGTTAATTTTTGGTTATTTTCCAAAATGCCGCCATTTTCTGCAAGTTGTAATTAGGGAGACTTGCTTTCAGTCTGACCACCATGAAGATCAAACGGGAGTTTGTTTAGGTCTTGGTACAGTATATCACTCTATAGGAACTCTGTGCCATACATCTGTCTGCAAGTAGTTAGGCACATTCTTTTTTGGATGTAATCAAATCTCTCTGTCGTCCTAAGTACATGTTACTAGACAAGGTTGCTGGTGTTGCTACTACATACTGTACTTTGGGACCAAACACAAGTGAGTTATGAAGTGTTAAGTGGAGGCAGTGGGATTGTGACCACACCTATATATGACAGGACTGATGACATCAGTGGGAAGCAAAGACAGTTGTACCCATAGAAGAAATAAACAAAATGTAAAAAAGGGGAGAACAGAAACAGTTGGAAGCAGAGAGCCCGTCTAGAGCTCACAGAAAGCAGCCTCCTTTGTACTGTTCACCAGTTCAAACCTTGAAGACAGAAGTTGGGAGGGATGCCCTGGAATGCTATCGGCAGGATGGTAAGTGACTGATAAGTACCTCCTTTATCATTTACTGCTGCTGTTTACGGGTGGGGTTGATCCATAGGAATAGCAGCACAAAAGCTGATGCATCCCATTCCCTCCGCTACCTTCAGTGGGCGTTTTGACTGGCAAGGTAGAAGAGGCTACAGTCCAAGTATGTATGTACAAAAGTGACATGGTAGTGACAGCTATCGTGATTGAGTGTCTCGGTTTCTTCATTTTAATGAGGGAATTGTTTTTAGAAAAAAGGAAAATTTACTATAAAGCAGAAACAAGGCTTTCATTACTACTAAGTTTGTAGTTCTCTTTTTCTTATCTCAGCTGATTTTTGTAATATACAGTCACTCCGTCGCCATCTTTAATCCACTTTATACTGCTTTGTAGCCAGTATCTTTGTCAAAGGTGTTCTAAAACTCCAAAGCTTCTGAATTTTGATGACATCAGCAGACATCTAGGCTGAAATAATCTTTAGGCTTTGCCTGCAGTTGTATATGTGCATGTTTGTATTGCCTGCGTTTTCACATCTGAGTTTGTCCGTGCAAAAACATTCACATAAAAACTTGCACTTGAAGTGCAAGCTTATGGTAAATTAAGGAGTCTGTACAGAAGTCTGTAGGTTACTTTGCCGGCACAAAGGAACTTCAAAATGACAGATGAGCACAATCCCATGCTCAGCCTAATTTTGTTCCTGAGGGAGCTGAGTGTGAATTCTGTTGCTGGCTTCTGGCACTTTCATGAATTTGTGAGGTTGCTTGACCCAGAATTGTCCAATAAGTGTTCATAGGAATCTAACCATTTATTTGATACGCAATAGAAATGATCCATTTAAAGAAATTTGAAAGAAAATATCTGGTTGTGTTCTTGGGACTTTTGTTGTATCACTGGTGCTATGTCTAGACATTTTTCTTATGTGATGCTCCTGGGAAATGTGGGAAGTTGTCAGGATATTTTATCAATGAACAGCTTCAGAAGTCCCTGCACTGTTATGCTAGTTAGGTAGCAGTGATTTTTTCCTTCTATCAGTTCTGGTCTTCTTGCTGCCTTGGCAAAGGTTTTCAAACAGACCCAAAATTACCTGCCGATAAATAGTTTTAAGGGAACCAGACATCTCTTCTGTTTCCAACTTATTGCAATGTACTAACTAATGATCTCACTGTCTACTTTTTTTCCATTGTGTAGTTCAAAGGAGCTGATCCGTTTCTGCTAAGTTTTATGTTCAAATCTCATTTCAATTAGATGAACTCTTTCGTTACAAGAAATAAATGTTGTCTGAGTTTGGAATATCCCAGTGTAATGTAAATTATATTAGGTGCTTTTTCTCTAGTATGTATGTATGTATCTAGCAGTGGCTATTAAAATAAATTCCTGTGGATTTCTGTATCCTCAGAACTCCCTACCCCCATTTCTTAGTGCTTGACTCTCTCTGAATGAGGGAAAAGTCTGCAGGGTCTAAGTCGGCTGGGAGCTTTATAGCCACTGTTTGAGCAAGGACTGAGTCTCTGTTTCAGTGCTTGTCACTTGCACCTTTTTTTAAATCCTCATAGATTTAACCGATGACTTTGAATTCAAACTCCCCGCCGGTCCATCTCCAAAGCAGAAGTAAAAATGCATATGGAAGCATTGTTTTTGAGGTATTTGAATTACAGAGAGCGAGCGATCTGCAAGGCATTATCAAACATTATCTTTACTTTCCAGTTCACTGTATTTAACAGGTTCTAGAGCATTAGTAACATGAGTCTGGTCATTTTGTGTGCTTTCTGCACCGAATCTGTGTGGCTTGTCATATGGCATATTGGGTGCCATAAAACTTAACTGCTTTTGAGGACTGCTATGATGTGTATTGCCTGCTAGCATAATTAATACTGCTTTCATCAATCTTTCCATGAGTTCAAATAAAAGTTGTCCAGGCTAATTGAGGCAGACATCACCTTATAACATCCATAGGAAACTCTGTAACCATCCTGAAAGCTAAAGATCTATTTTGTCTTCAGTGACTGAAGAAATCCCAAACTGAAAATAAGCCAACTGTGTGCTCAGGGATCTCAGGATTTTCCCTCATTTTCCCAGAATGTTTTTGTTGTTTTTCTTTTCAATCTGAAGAACTTTGGCCCTGATGCAAGAGCCCCCAACATAAGTATAAGTTTAATTTTCATAATACCATCAGTGAGAAGTAATAGTTGTTACCAGAATAAAGCGTATGCCTGAGGAGAAGAAATGTTTTTCTTGTAATCTGTAGTATTTCTTTAGTGTTGTCAATCATTTAACTACTCTAATATTTTAAAGGGATGTTTTCGATTTTAAAAAATAACTGAATATTTTCTGGGTCCCTGTTTAAAAACACATTTAATTGCAAGAGGCAGATTTTGGCATTTCAGTGTAATTATTATTATTTATATTCTATATGCTTCAAAAATTATGATTCAGGCCCCCCAAAGTCATTACATTGGCTTAAAAATAATGAGATTAAACAACAAATACATATGCACTTCCTGTTGTTTCCCCTGTAGTCTGTGGCTTTGGAAACTTTAGGGTGCGGTCAAGTTGTGTTTTCTGGCTTTTGTCTGGATCATAACAGCTAAAAGTTTACTATTTTATTTATAAGAAACCTGAGATTCTTAGAAAATCCATGGATTCTAGCCAAATTTAAGGGCTCTTAAGAAAAACAATTACTGTTCTGAAAGTTGCATATAAGCTGAGAGCATTTGCAATAGCCTTGTAGGCAATTTGATAACTGGTTACTCCTATGATTAATTTCATTAACTGCAGACACTAACTGTTTACTTTTTTACAGAACATTAAATAACAGAACAAAGAACATTAAATTACAGAATAAATACAATTGCCAGTTTCAATAGAGTTACAGAGAGGCTCAAGCATATGTAGGACTTGGCATTTCTTCTGAGCTATTTACAGCTGACAGTACATATTTTTAAATAGTCACCAAACTGAGACTATCTGATAGAAATAAATGACTGTCCTTCCTCTTCCAGGTATAGAGAATACCTCCACCCTCTTACTGTTTGCACAGCAAATTTCCACCCCCATTTTCTTTGTACTCTAAAAAAGGCAGAAACAAAAAGCCTGGGCTTTTTTCAAGCATTCTGATCTTATAACACAGCTTCATGCACTGTGTATTTCACTGCACAGAAGAGCTTGTAAAAGAATGTAAATGTATGTGGTTTGAATGCTGGGTTAAAATAGAAAATATTCTATTTCACCGAATAGTAGGATAATTACTACAATAGTGCATCAGATTACTGTAAAAATACTTAATGCTCCCTGCTGCATACATAATGTTTCAGTTAAATTATCTACTATGTTTATATTATAAGCCAAGAAAGTCATACATATAAAACTTTGCTTGTTTGAATAATAGATTTTTCCATTTTCCAGTCGACATAGAATAAGAAATTTATCAGCAATTGAAGTTCCCAACTAATGTAAAGTTACAGTTTGGGGTGAGAACTCTGATTAATTGTCAAGACATTTTGACAATTAAGTTCAAGCAAATGCTGCATCAATTAAGTGTGGTTAGTTATTAGAGTCCTTCAACTGAGAACCAAGGAACAGGAAGAGGGTGTATGGTATGTTTTTAACAACTTGTTAATATCTATTTTGTACTTAAGGCATCAAACAGGGTGCCATTTTTCTTTCACTACAGCCCTTTGGAGAGAATTCACTACTGTAGTTTGTGCCCTGTAGTTAAGTCAGTTGAAAGATACACTGCGTATCGACATTTTCTTCTGGTAACACAATTAAAGCTGGGTAGGTCATGCTGCAAGGCAGAAGTGGTTTAATGAACTCCAGGTGGCAAGTTGCAGTCAAAAACCATCACCTGGTATGACATGCCTTTTGTTCATTTGGCTGGCCAATTTAGTTTTTATAACACCGAGATAAAAAGTTCCCATGGGATTTTTGCCGACTTAGATGGTCTGTAAGGAATCTCATTTCATTCCCCTCCTTTGTGTGAGATATTACGAAGATATGGCTTATCGCAACTTGTTCCAGAGCAGCATCACCTCTGAGTGTGGTTTTCCCACAGGAACACAATGAGGTCAGCGAAACTGGAGGCTGGTAATGTAGGGTAGATTTTGACCTAAATAGAGGTTACATGAATGCTCGATATGTGCTTGATTGCTTGTCTGGTAATGTCATTCTCTTTCTGCCAGAACACAATTTCTAAATCTTTATTTCTCTCCTGTAGACACTCAGATGTGCATTTCCTACCTAAGGGGAAAGGGAAGGTGCTCCCATTAAACAAACACATGGGGATCAATTCGACAGAAAATGTTTGATTCCCTTGGTTGTCAGTCTGGAATAAAATAGTGGAGTTCTAGAAACCATGTTTATTTACTGGTTTGTCTTTTTTTGCACATGTTAATGTCTGCATTACAGTAATGGTACTCGCTGTTAAAGGTTTCTTCTCAGCCCTGCTAGTAAAATATGGTTTTGTAAATATGGAGTGTGTTCTATGTTAATGTAATTATCAATGCTTTGATATAAGAGAACTGAATAGGTTGTCAATCATATTTCAGGTTTTCTATTCTATAAAAATTCATCACTTTGTAGGTGTAGTCAAAACATTTATATAACAAGGTCTTTCTGAACTGAAAATGAGTCCCTGAGGGGATCTAGAGGTGCACCGGAGACCCTGAAAGAAACTGGAATCTATGTTATTGTGAAAATCACTGCTGGTCTGCTCCTGCTGAAGTGTCTGAAAGAGTTGGACTGGTTCAAGTGTCACAAAGAGGGATTGTGGCCTGGGTTGGCTGACACGTTGGACCACATCAGAATTGTTTATAGATGGAAGGAAGAACTTTGGTTATAAAAGGAATGACAGTGCTCATGAATGTGCTGTGAAAGAGAGAAATATGGACCATTGGCACGGAGAGGAAACTTTCAGCGTAGGATATTTCATTGAGCTCACTGGAATCAGAATGGCTAATGATCAGCTGTGCCAAGAAACCAGTCGTCATGTACAGTTGACACAGAAGTGGGAATAGTTGTAGTAGTCTTTGTGTAACAGTAGTGGTGATGTTTTCAAGCAATGTCATAGATGATACCATGAAGTGGTTAGTGAAGGGTTTTAGTTAAAAATGCAACTCCCGTTGAAACCTTAGAAGTTGTTCATAGGAAAAGAAATATAACCTGCTACTGAAAGCAAGTTTGTATCCTTACAAAATCACTAGAGATAAGTGAAATATAGGAAGGAAATTGATTTAAATTCTTTAAATTGTGACTCTTAAAAAGTAATTTTTACCTGGAAGCAACAAAGTAGGTATTTTATTATGTCAGTGCTTTTTTGTTCTACAGGATTATGATCTTCAGCTTTGCTTTATTGGAACATCCCTGATACACAGGATCCCCAAAGTACACCACAATCCATCTTGTCTTTCATGTGCATGCGAGTGAGCTTTGAAATTGAGCAAGGCTTTCATACAAAAGAATATGATATGTAAAATTGGATAATTACATAGGTTTTAAATAAAAGCAGTTCACAAGACTTGTATTTGCTAAGCTGACTTGTTCTAAAGCAAACTTGTATTACTTTTCATTTTGACTCATAGAAATTTGAGTATTAGTAATCTTTCATGCTTCAGTAATAAGATCCGAGTAGCAAGAGCTGCAGATCAGAAGGTGCCAAGAACGGTCACAAGTGAGGAAAGCTCTAGCCTGGGTCAGATTTGCTGCCTTCAGCAAAACCATTTCACCTCTTAGCTCCTGTAAGAAAGGTTCTATGTTTAGTCGCCCTTCTCCTGACTATAGTTTTGCAAGTTTTCTGCATTTTTTATTACATTTTTTTTGCAGATCGTTAGCTCCTTTAAGTTAAGGTAAGTGAGAAGGAATCACTTTTTTCCTGATTTTTGGCAATGAAACCAGTAGTTGACTTGGGACGGTTACAGAACCAGGCAGATGTAGCATCTGATAATGGACAGAGAAGCCTATTTTCTGTTGGTTTTCAGAGAGGTAGAATGCCTAATCAAACCTTTTAAATATCACAGAAGTAAAGTGCTAGATATAATTCACAAATATCTTTTGATCATGAAACATATAAATTGTCTTTGTGTTCCTTTTGACTTTTATGTTACTTTTATGCTATCTAGTTCTGTTTTTGGAGCTTTTTTACTGAGTATTATTTAAGAGTAGGCTTTACAGAAATCTCTTCCAGCTTCAGTTTTTCATGAGAGTTTTCCTTTTTAATCCAGGAACACAAGAAGCCATTGCAATGTGTCTGCATGTAGAGACAAAACAAGCTGTCAATGAAACCCTGTGTGACAGTTCCAAGAGACCGCCACCAATGACTCGTGCTTGCAATACAAAGCTCTGCCCTCCAAGGTACACTGCAATAGTGAAATCAAACTGTGGCAAAGAAATGGTTAATATGACTTAAATAAACATTGGCTTTCTCAGAAAGGGTTCGGATTGCAGGACTGTGGTCTTACTATGGGATGAAATTTCACTACTTCTGTCTTTAACAAGGTTGTGGGGTTGGGATTTTTTTTGGTCTTGTTCACTCCTTTTCCACTCTTCACATCTCACTAATAAAATAGGGAACATTTTCTGAAATAAATCTCTTCTGTGTAGATGTTTGCCAGAGTTGAAAAAATAGCCTTAACTCTTCTAGTGGTTCAAGGAAAATTTTAGGGCAATTTCACAAAAAAAACCAGAGAATATTTACTTTCTATCCTTACTGAATGAAAAAAAGTGAAATTATGATTTAAAGTTATTTTAATTTCATGCTTCTTTAGTAGCCCTACATAGTTCTTATGGCTTCTTATGTTTATTCGGAGAATATGGGAAAAGAATAAACCCAGTGCAAATCCAAGAAAACCTAGCGGATTTGGTCACTTGAAAGGGCCATATGTGAAATTTTGACATGTGCTGCCTTATTTACCCGCTTTTGATCTCAGACATCCCTGATCCTTTGCATACTGTTTCTATGTGTTTGCAGAAACCTCATCTTGCAAAGTGTAGGGAAGAAGTTAACAGGAACAGGATGTTTTATAGAAAACATGTACACATTTAAAGGAAGTTTTGTAGATGTAAGAAAGGTCTATTTACATATTTATATTTATAAATGTAAACGCCAGCAGGTTGCCAACAAGCTGTTTTTTCTGAGGAGCATTCTGAAAGTAAATGCTGGAGTTGAATTTGTCTGGAAATTACTATTACTTTATTGTGAATAATGTCTGCTTTTCCTTGTTACCTGCAAGTTTATAAATCTAGTTTATAATTTTGCATTACATCCAAACCAAAGAGATGTTTTAGCCATCTATCAATTACTAGGCCTCCAGGTTTTGGGTTTTTTTTTTTTTTTTTTGCTAGGATCTGTTAGAGCATGATTGCTCCTTCCCCAGTCTGAGGCGAGTTGCTAAAATGTGGGGTTTTGGCTGTGTTGTTGGAACAGGTGGCAAAGCGGCCCCTGGAGACGCTGCTCGGCTACGTGTGGGGTTGGGATACAGACCAGAGATGTGTTCTGCCAGCAGCCGGGAGGATCTGCTGTTGCTGCTGAAGAGTGCAAGGACGAAAAACCTCATTCTTTACAAGCTTGCAACCAGATTGATTGTCCTCCTGTTTGGCACGTTGAGGAATGGCAACAGGTATGACCAGGTTATAGAAATAGGTTAAATGTGGAGATGGACTTGAAATTCTTTAGCTGGAATAACACGGACAGTAGCTCCTAAACTTTGGTAGGTGTTTCAGTTGATTTCATTAGAACAATCCAGGGTCAAAAATACCACTTTTGACTACTATGCCAATGGGTAGTCACAGAATGAGGTGGAAAGTCCTTTTTAAGATTTCAGAAGTCTGGATACCATCTCTCTTTCTATGCTCTGCAAATGCAATAACCTACTTTTGGAGACATGACTTTGTTGGTTTTTTTTTGTCTCAAGGACAGGGTTTCCTAAACTCCCACCAGGTGTATTAACTGATGTGGGACGTAGGCAGATCTACGTGCAAGATGCATGTTTTTCTTAAAGATTTCTGCTACTTAATTGCACTCAAGTAGTGTGACTTTTTAACTTAAGTTCCCATCATCTCTAATATACTAGTGAAATATTTTTAACAGAAGAACTTTCTACATGCTGCTTGCTTTTTAATTGAAAGTAGATGTCATTTTTCAAGAGGGTATAATTAGCGGGGGGGAGCTTACAGTGTTTATGTACAATAACAATGTGATGGGTGAGCCCAGATGTCCATGCAGGTGTACATGTTATGTTCTCTTCTTCTCCTTAGTGTTCACGTACTTGTGGAAGAGGAATTCAGACTCGCAAAGTGTACTGTAAGCAGCTGTTGACGGACGGAAGTTTCCTGAAGCACTCTGATGACACCTGCCAGGGACCTAAATTGCCAACTAGTAAACCATGTGCAAAAGTTGATTGTCCTCCTCAGATAGTTGTAGGAGAATGGTCCAAGGTAAGCAGTCCCTAACAAGGGCGAACCAAAACCTTCAACTGCAACATGAGCTCTAAAGATTTCTGCTTGGGTGAATAAGGTGTTTGGAGCAACAAATTCACAGGGTAGCTGAACAGGACTAAAGTGTGCATACAGTTGCTGTGCATCCCTGCCTACAACCAGACTGATCACATCCCCCTTCCTGAGCTGTGTTTGAGTTGCTGAAGGACAGGCTGTAACACATTGCATGCGTTCTACCAGATGTGTTCAGCTATCAGTTATTTCATAGTATGGCTTCCAAAAAGCAAATCTTTACATTATACTGGAATATGTCCTCCTCCTTCCCCATTTAATGCAAGCTTGCTACCACTCCCTGTTCAAAAAAGATTTATAAAAGTGAATTTAGAAGCTGCAATTAAAGGTTCGTGCAATACAAACTAGGAGAGAGGGTTGAGAGACTTGACACAGACTGTTTGGAACGTGCTGAATTGTATCTCTTAGATACTAGATCTCATTGCTCTGTTCTGCCCACTGTTGGACATTAATACCGTCATGTTATTTTACTTGTTCCTGAGTTGCTTGCTGGAACAAATTATCTATCTTGTATTCTTATTGCCTGGAAAAATGGAGAGAGTTTAATGTCTGGGTACACAATGATATGTATGAAGTAGAGCATATGCACTGTCTTTCAGAAGAAATAAAAGACAAACTAGTTTAAAATTAGCATGTGTGGTGTGGAACACCAAGTTTAGCTTGACTGCATCCTTCCTTTCACAGTGCTCAGTAAGCTGCGGAGTTGGAATCCAGAGAAGGAAACTTGCCTGCCAAAACCTAACAGCAAAGGGCCAATATGTCACATTAAATGGATCAATGTGTAGCGGTCTGTCTCCTTCACTGCTTGTAAGGTCTTGTCAGATGAATGCCTGCAACAGTAAGTATGTTACTTTATGTAGCTTCTTGCTGATTTGGAATGATCTATTTATAAAGAAAAGTCTGCATACAGGTTAATTCACTCATCTCCCTGTACTTTCACAACATTACAAATCTGGCATTAACTGACTGTCATAATTACTAGACCAGTAACAACAGGATTATTTTTAATTTTTTTTCCTGCCAGTCAGAAATAAAGGTTATGATCTCAAGAAGTAGTTTTGAATACACTTCAGTGGGGTACATACCTCTCACCCTCTTACTTACCTATATTTGATCTGATATTTCCTTTATCCTTTATGCTATCCCAACTGCAAAAAAAAAAAAAAATCCATACATTGAATATAAATTACAAAGGACATTAGAAAAGATAAGAATCCAGTTCTGGCTTGTCTTTTCACTGTACATTTGTATTACTCCAGACATTTTGCTTAGCGTGGTGGAATTCAAAACCTGAAACTCTGTGCCAGTGATAACTTTAGGTATAATTTCTATCTTTTCTTGTAGAAATGAGAATCCCAGTCTCGTGAGCTTTGCAGGAAGCGATGACAGTACAGACAGTCTTCAAAAAATCCAATATTTTATTACTGTCTATATAAAAAATCTTTTCAGAAAGATTGTCTGTAGGAACTGTATAATTTGGGCACAATCGGGTTATGATACTGATGGTAGTTGCACTAATTGCCTGTGTGTAACACTGATGGAAATACCTTACTGCTATAGAATATGTTCAATTACATACAGTCATTTAGAACTGGCAGTTCTAAATGCGGGTTCCTTATGTCTGAACCTGTGCTCTCCTTCCTTTATAAACAAGGGTATTAGTTTGTAGGTTTGGGGAGGAGGGTGCTGAAAAGAAAGGAAAAAAGGAGAAGTTTTGTTTTTGAGGTGGGAGAAAACCTAAAGCCTTCATGAACGGCCTGGTTTTGATCACAGATCACAGAGATAGACATGTTTTGACCCAATTCATAGTGCTGTCAAGAAATAGCTACTTTACACATTTTGAAGCTTTGCTGTAAAAATTATTCACAAAACAAAAGAAGAAATAGAATAATTACTGATTCATACATAATATGAAACTTCTTTTCCTGGCCTGTGTTTCAGATTAACATGCCAAAATCCCGAGGTTCAAAACTCCACTTAAATAAAGCCCTGTGGACTTTCAGGAATGTCCTTGGCATAAGGTTTAATAAAATATTTTGAGCTGCATATCTATCTGAATTTAATTAATTGTGGATAGTTGAATGGCAATGTAGCTGGTTTGCAAATTGCTTAGCACAGTCTGATATTAAAGTTACATTGTCAGCTTCCACCACAGTGCCAAGAAAGCAGGACAGTGGACTGCAGAGGGAACACGGTTGCACTGAGTGGGTGCAGATCAAAGTCATAAAAGAGAATCACTGTCCTCTCCCTTCATCTCCACAACCATTTGGAACAAGGGAGCCCTTCGCAGCTCGGATCTGCCTGGCAATTCCCGGCTGCGCAGCAGGAGGACAGGGGAAGGTGTGAGACATGTCCATACCCAGAGTTCCAGTTTGGGTTTTGCAGAAGGAGCCAGGGCAGCAGCAGGCTTTGGATTCACAGGAACACGCAGGAGGCATCTTCTTCTGCAACATGGGTTCAGGCTGCCTTGAAGGGGGAGTGAGTAGAAGGCAGGAATGTAGCATGGCTCTGGGACGGGCAGATGGCTAGCAGGAGAGTGACGCGGACTCAGTGCAGAGCACATGTGCTGTGAGGGGGTCTTGCCTTTGGGAGCAGTGTTTCTGAATGTGCCTCCTCAAGATTATGCTTGCGTGGCTCAGATGAGCTCCTTCCTTTTACTGTCTCGTGACAGTGCTGAGGCTTTTTAGACTTAATCTTTTACCCTGGGACTAGTAATCGTAGCTGTTTTCTACTTAATAAGCCCTATTAAGTCAGAAGCGTTCCTGACTGTGGGCTCTGAGAAATAGGAAATAACACCAGTCTCGCCCTGAGGTCACCAGGACCTGACGCTCAGCTGAAGCTGTAGAAGGACCATTATAGGTCATAGATGCAGATGGATTTGTACCAGGTGATAATGAGGTCCAATGGCTCCAGTACGATCTAAACCTTAAGCAACGTTTACCTTGTAGAAAAAAAAACCCTCTCCCAAACAGGCTGTTACCTCAGCAGCTGCAAGATTGGATGATACTAAGGATCCAGAAAATGCACACTTATGTGGCCTCATATATTTATATGACCTTATATATTTATATGGCCTGCCATCCGCAACTCTGAACTTTGTTTCACTCCTAACCCTGCTCACCAGTCACCAGTAAAAATATACACACCCTTTAGTGTTGAACTGCTAATGAGAGTTAGTGGTCTTTCTTTTCTTAAAAAATGAAATGGATGAGACTTGTTAACGTATTTATAAGTATGCACTGGGTTTAATTCCATGTTGGAATAACTAGTGTAAACAGAGCACAGCCTGAAGTATTTTAATTTGTGTGTTTAAAGTTACACTTACTGTGTCTGTAAGTTGGATTTTGGAAATCGAAGATTTAATACTGGAACGCTTCCCTAAAAATAAATATTTGGGGCCCAATAACTTATTAAAAACAGGACGCTACTTCAATAATTTTAGTAAACTGAGTGCCTAAAGCAATTTATTTGTTGTACCACGTGAAATGGTTGAGGGAACCATGTATCTGGATAACGAATACTGATTTAAAAGCTGTGTAATTATGAAACCATGATATCCCCACAGGTCTGAACTCATTACCCAAAACACTGAAAATAACCATTTTGTTTTATAAGCATAAGAATGCACTCTGGGGTGTAGTTTATATAGTGTACACACTTATTGAATGCTTGAAGCATTTAGCTTTTCACCTATTTCTTCACAGCATATTTGGAGCATGTGCATGGAAGAAGCATGCAGTTGTTCAAATATCAGTTGTGTGCCATCACTGTAGTTGTCATTTTATTTATGTGTTTACCAAGTGGAATAGTAGTAATGATTTCAGGCACGCTGAGAAACAATTTGGTTTATATGTCCGTTTCCTGGCTCATCAACTCATTCTGCAGGCTCTGAGTTTTTTCTCTGTCACATACCAAAGGGCTGGGTTACCAAACACAATTGGATTGTTTTCTAGCACCAACGCCGAGTGTTTCCCGACTCTTCCCAGCTGGCCAATTCTAGCTTGCATGGAACGAGCTCAGGGGGTGCGTGCCCTTGCTCCACGCCTCCTACAGTGCTTTGTTTCTCACCTACCTAGTGTTTTCTTAGTAAAATTTGTTCTGCTGATCAAAGTGGGGCACAGTAGTTGCCAGCAGTGAGTCAACACAGAGGTATCCGAAACATTGCAGTCATTCTGGTGGTGTCTCCAGCTTGCCTACCCAGCCACCGCTGGGAAAGCTGCCTGTGGTGGTGTTCATTCAGGCATCTCACGGCATCACGGAATCTCCCCAGAAACCTTTCAGCATCCCAGTGCCTGCAGTACAATGCAGGAGGAGCTCCATGATACCCAGTGTCTCCATACCCAGTCTGCATGAAGCTTTGTGCGGTAAATGTCTGCTTTTGTCAATTCCTCTGATTACTACATTCAACCTCTCAAAATTTTTACTTATTTCTCTCTTTCCTCCCTTTCCTCCCTACTTTCTTGGCAGAACACTGTGAACCACTCATCTTTCAACCCAAAGAAATTACCCTCAGACAATGATTACATGGTGGCTTTGCTTGTTGCATGTACTGTGTCTTCGTTGACTGGTTCTTTCACCTCCTGTGTTGCTATCAATTTGGCCTGACTCAATCAGACAACCAGCACTGCCAGGCAACAATTTAAATGCCAGTCAAGGGGAGCTTTACTTTTTGGATAGGTTTTGTTTTATTTAGGTCATTCTGTGCTCAACAGTGCTCAAATGTGGGGAAAGTGATAATGCGTCCTAATTTTTTTGATTCACTTTTCCCGTTCCTGTCATGCCTAGCCTTTCTGAGGCAGCAGTAGGAAACATATAGGAAACATAACCATAATAGAATTCCATATATAGCAAAAATTAATATATATTACATGTATATGTATACATTTATATATGTGTGCAACATTTGTGTCCTTCATATAGGTATATGTTGCCCGTATCTTTTTATTTTTGGGGAAGAAGCAATAGAATTCTTGGTTGGAGCAGGGGAATGATATGGTTTCATGTTGTTCGTATTTTTGCATTTTTGTGACTCAGATAAAAGCTCAGCATGTTGCAATCTGACTTGAACAAAGTCAGGAAAAGCTCTGTCAAGCATTCTGTGAAAAGTAGATTTTGTAAGCATGAGTGCCAATGATTAGATACTTTTCAACACTTTTCTTTCAGAGTTTAAACCAAAGCTTCCAGAAAAGTATTCTGCTCACAGACCTCAGATCGTCAGCATTCACCGAGTCTATATTCAAACAAGACAAGAGAAGCGCATTAATTTTACCATAGGAAGCCGAGCCTATTTACTTCCAAAAACATCTGTTGTAATTAAGTGTCCTGTACGGAGGTTCCAGAAATCACTTATCCGGTGGGAGAAGGATGGACAGCCCTTACAAAACTCTAAAAGACTTGGCATCACTAAGTCAGGCTCACTGAAAATACATAGTCTTGAAGCTACTGATATTGGTGTGTACCGCTGTATTGCAGGCTCTGTGCATGAGACATTTGTACTCAAACTCATTGGTACTGACAACAGGTTGATAGAACCACCAAATCTTAGAAAACATTCCAGTGAGACCAGTAACACAGATCACAATGAGGCTAACAGCTTTGGGGCCAAATGGCATAAAATGAGCAAAATGTGGCAAATGTGGAGTAAGAAGAATGAGCTCTATCTGGGTGACAGGCAGGTAAACGATCAGCCATTTCTGCGCAACCTTGGAACCTTTGGGAGTAATTCAGCAGAAGACTTCAGCTCTCGTGAATTCAAGAATAAACGTCTGGAGGCAGCAGTTCTCCAGGGTGCCTACAGCATGGACACTGCGCAGTTTGAAGAACTGATAAGGAACATGAGTCAGCTGATTGAAGCTGGAGAAGTCAATGATGATTTGGCATCCCAGGTCATTTATCAATTAATTGCTGAATTATCTAGGCCTCCACAACCAGCTACTGAAAAATGGAAAGGGGTCCAGGATGAGAAACTTGCCTCAAAACTCACAGGCAAATCACCAAATGAATCTGAACGTTTCAGCACAAAAACTGTTGATAAGTTAATGTTTGACCAGAAGGTTCCAGTTATTATGAGGCAAAAGGAAATTCCTCGTGTTTCCTTCAACAGAACAGTAACTGTACGAATTGGAAATACGGTTTTTCTGACCAAGAATACCCATGCTGTCAATCTCCTGTGTGAAACAGCTGGTATTAGTGAAGTGAAGTATACTTGGACAAAAGACGGCGAGACATTAAAAGCCTCTGAGAAGTAAGTAAATATCTTCTCTTTTATTTTTGAATGACTTACTATGTCACTATCAATTGTAAAAATCCACCCTGCTGTGCAGTATTAAAAATGAGGTAAGCGTGAACACCGTGCCTTCCATCTTTCTATTTAATTTATTTTTTTTTTCTTTCAAGTGTCTGTCATGTTGTTTGGCTTTACTAACATCCAAGTGTATGTCCGTGTCCAGGATATTATGCGGGATGGTTGACTTTTTTACTAGGTGAAGTGTTTTGGATGTCCTAATTCTATTTTGTGATCAGCCTTCGTCATTTCAGCTGCATCAGAAAATGAACAGATTTATACTCAAATTCAGAAGCCTATTGGATTCTTTCAGATACCGGATACAGTAGGAACACATTAAAAACCTCTGCCATGGTATAGATGAAAAGAAGTCTTAGTTCTTACTCATTTTAAGAAGGGAAAATATCACTCCTACCGTCACCATATCCTTCCTCCCAGTAAATCTTTAGGCATAACTGTAGCTGCATGACTTCAATTTAAAAAGAAAGAATGAGCATTTATGGTTGTTTTTCAATGCTTCAGAATTTACAGATATTTCTGTTGAGGACAGTAATAATGAAATAATAAAGGACCACAAAATAATAAAGGACCTCTATTACCGTCACAATTTGAGAACTATGCCTGAAGAACAAGTACAGCAAGTGTGTGTTACATTCAGATATTTGCTCAAGACTGAGCAAACACTTTTACTCCATTGCTGATAAATTAGAAGCTCACCTGATAATATTAACATTAACTTTGTGTGTGAGCCTCTTGGAATTACAGCTAGCTCTTGAGTAATGAAAAAACCGATTCTGAAATGATAAAGGCACTTTTGGATATTTCTCAACATACTTAACTGATTAACCACACTGCCAAGAAAAATATACTTCTGCAGGGCTATCAATTAAAGCAAAGACACCAAAACTGAGCCATTTTTAAAAGTGCAGATGTTTTTGGAACCATGTAGCTCCCACCAGTTATGTTTATTTTGTGAAATACGCATAATTTCCCATTAATTTGTTGCAAGTGATACTTTTGTTTTTTGGACATGATGGTGTTTTATTTATTCACAAGTATCTGTTTGATTCCTAATGTCTGCTTTCATCACTTGCCTTCATTTTAGCTCAGACTGATATTCTTGCACTTAAGGGATACATTGGCAAAGTAGGTTTCTTTCCTATTTTTTTTACAGTAAGGTTTCTTATACACAAATCCATATATATGTATGTGTACCCAAAAGCCAGTGACATTAATAGCATTGCCTCTGAAAAAGAACGTGGGGAGGTAAATGAGCTGTTTTTCTGTTGGGTTTGTAAAAGAAGGCCTTACTTGAGCCATGCATGAGGTGGCTTGTTTTGCTGAGACACAGGTATTTTTAAGAGGTTTTGTGTATCTCTTACTTTTGTAAGTGTACTCAGTGTGGGAGAATGCCAGAGCTACAGGGTTTTTGGATGTGATGAGTGTATGGCGTGATTCATGTACCTTAATGCTGAGAAAGGTAACGAGGGGGAAAAGTCCAGGCTGCTGTTTTCAGGCTTGTCCCCTGTGGTGCACTCTCCCTGACCTTGCCCCTCAGTGCAAGGTATTCAAGGTATTCAAGACACCAGTGGGTTTTTGGTGGAAGACTTCAGCTTCAATGATTATAATATTTAAAAAAAAACAAAACAGAAACCAAACAAAACAACAACAAACCCAAACCAAAGCAAACAACAAACATACAGTAATTTGGAAGTCAGATTAGACCATACATTTGTGAATTTCCCAGTCCTGCTGAAAACCAAGCTTGCTCTGGATAGATGGATTTCTTGCCAAGCCTAATACTTGTAATTGTGGTAGTCTGATTTATTCATGCTGCTGTTCCTGAGGGATTCTGGTTTATAGTAGCAAACTTGCTGTCCTCCAAAGGGCTGCAGCTAGGACACAGCTTTGTAGAAGAAGGATATCTGAAGAATCTTCCATGCATGTACCCCTGAGTGTTCCCCTGTTGTCACCAAAGAGGAGGCAGAACTGTTACTGTATGCACTGGTCTAGAACAGTAAACTTCTAAAACGGAGTTTTGCTGCTGTATCTGTAACTCTTGCAGGAAGATTCAGCTGGGTTTGTCCCAGGGTAATAACCCTTGTCTTTCCTTGAATACTCTGCAGGGTGATCCTAGACACCATTGGAAAAGTGCAGATTCAGAATCCTACTCAAAAGGAACTTGGTACTTATGGATGCCTGGTTGTTAATGACTTTGGGTTTGATATGGAAACATCATTGCTATTGCGTGCAGGTAAGACTGCATCCACAGAATCGGGCATGTAACTTTTTTTTTAATATATAAGCACCCATCCCCATTACAATGTGAAATATTTTTTTGTGTGTGAAATCCATGAAACTCTGCCTGATTTAACAGGTAGTGATAAGATGGTGTTTTTGCTGTAAAACCACAGCAGGTGTGAACTGAGTCTGCTTGTACCTATCCCACCTGTATTTTCTGGCTGCTGCTTTGCAAACTGACTTCTGTTTCAAACATGATTTTATTATTAAATTTATTTTTTTTATTATTAAATTTAAATACAAGATCTATAAGATCTATATTTTTTAAATACAAGATCTAAGATCTATATTTAAAAGTAAAATAAAGCTTTTAAAACTGATTATCCCTTTAATTTCAAAGAGATTCCTGTCATCTTGTCCTCTGTGTTAAACGTTACAAATCTGGAAGCCAGCAGTCTCTCAGCAGTTGTTGGAGGTACAATCATGGCGAGAACTGGAGCAAATATTATGGTTGAATGTCCAGTGAAAGGTAAGCAAGAACTGCACTGAAGTTCCTTGTAATGTTGGAATCAAAAATTTACCTTACATCTTGAAAGAAATTACCAGTGAGAGCAGAAAATGATAGATCATTAGTAATTTTTTATTAGGCATGTCACCCGCAACAGTCTTATTTCTTTTCTGTCTTTAGTTTACACACACACATGTATGCATTCACACAGAGTTTCCTTTAAAATTACTTTTCTTTCCATGAAGTGGTCTGAGGCTCCGCTACAGAGCTTAAAGCTGACCAGTGAATGACTGTATTGCTGCAAGAGCAAGCATGGCCAGCTGACTTGCTCATCAGAGAACTTTCTTTATCCCTGTTTGAGATGCACATATGTCTAGGCTATTGTTAAAACCAAAAATGAAATCTCCAGCCATAGCTTAATAGAACTTTAAACCTGACGGTGAAGTAAACTTACCTTTTAGAGCCATCAGTCTGCAGCTGCAGTAAGGAAACAAGGAAAAGTGCTGAGCCATGAGAGCATATCGGTATTTTCAAGCTCAACATCTGTGGAGCAGCATTAATGTTAATCAGAACCTACATGCATTAATTAAGCGCTTCACCACTTCATTTTATTTTCTAGTCCTTTGTTGGAAAGGTAGATATTTTCTTTTTAATCTCATCATTGCTATCTCTTAAGTTTAAATTGTAAGATTTAACTCACAGTCACAACATTCTGTCAGGTATTTAATAAGCTAAGGTGAGCCCTTTGTGCCATGTTGAAGATGGTGTATGAAAGTGCTAATAGCAATGAACATCACAACTGAGTGCAAAGAGAGGCAGCAGAGAAGCCAGCGTGCCCTTCACATTCATGTTGCTGGGGGAGTCCACAGCGGAAGGCGTGTTGATATTGAACCAGAGGAGTGACAGAAATATATATATATATGTATGCAAATAGCTCTGCATACAATAGTGGCGCCAGGCTGACATGTATTAGGACACATGGCTCTGCTGTTCACTGTTGTACCAAGGCTAATTCTTTGATGAAGTAATATTTTCCAACTATAGTTTGGCAACTCTATGTATAACTGACCTACATCTCAAATCCAGCAGAGAGTTAATGTCACGCTGTTAATATTAATATTGTTAGGATGGGTAAGCAGTTAGCAATTTAAATATAAATTAATATTTTCACATGGGACTGTAGACTTCCAAATGCTTTAGAACTGTGTATATTCATGAGCCAAACTTTAGTTATGCTAAGACACCAGTGTTGACTTAAAAAATGATTTATCTAATTGCTTTATTTCCTGTCATTGCCAAGGAAGTAAGCATTACTCTTTGTGAATAAAATAGAGCTTGCATGTCTTAAAATGTCACTAAGCCTAGAAGCAGAAAAAACTTATGCAATGATGGAAGCAGAGTTTTTCTGATCTCCTTTCCTTAATGAAAAGTAATAAACCACTGACTTTAGAAGACTGAACTTAAATAACTCTTTATTGCTGATAAGTTTGTCCAATAAGTGGGACCCCAAAATATGTGCATTTGCTGTGTGGTAGGATGAGAACTTTGCTGTGAATGCTGATAAAACAGCATGTGAATTACCAAACAACCAAGAGCTTGAATCAGAAAAAAATACAAATATTTCTATGCACTCTAAAGGTTCTGTTCCTACCAACAGGCAATGAGTCTGCAAGTGCCCTTTTCTCCTCATCAGGCATGTTGATTTACAGTAATGATCTCTTGCCTTCTTGGAGTCATAGCCCGCTGCAAATCCTTACAACTAATATCTAGAGAAAAAATGCCGTTGGACAGTAATTGAATGTGACTGTCTATAAGCTGAGGATCTCTTACAATGAACTATACAATTAATTATAAGAGAGCCCTTCTTTTAGTGTCGGGGAGACCTTGGCTAGATCTGGAGCACCTTTTCTTCACTGCCGTTCCTCCTGAACTCTCAGAAAGAAGGATGTGTTTTCTTTTTGGGTGACAACTTCTCTCCCTGTCCTGAGTGAAGTGTAACTAGATAAGACTTTGTGTGTTCTTCATGTTCTGCTACATACTTATTCAGGGTCCTTCTAGACAGATGTTACTCATGCAGATTTCTCAGTGGCATCGAGCAGATACATCTGATCTATGGGACTCTTTCTAGCCCACAAAATAGTCGTCCATAAGAAGAACCATCTAATGAATAAGGTGTCTGTGAAGAATATTAGTGCTGTGCCACTAGCAGAATTCTTAAATTACATTTAAATTTCTTGGCTGCAGTGACTTCTGAGGTTTTTTTCTGGAGGCTGAATAACTTATAATGCTTCTTTATAGTTTTCAAACCATAGTTTTCTCTGTGAATAAGTCTACATATAGAGTTCTACATTTTGTGTCTAGCAGTGTAAGGTCTACTCAGGACTTTTCTTTCTGAAATACATAGAAAATTCTGCACATATGCAAAATGGTAAATTAATGATTCATTTAGGAGAGAATATCATGCCATAGAGCAGAACTTCAGCTGGAAGTAGGAGCAGCTTACCCAACAATCTGAAAAAGGCAATTATGAAAGGTAAAGAGGAGGCGATGTTGTAAAAGAAGATACACTTTCCTAGCTTCCTCCTCTCCTGGCTGGCTAATGACTCTACAATACACCCTTTAATATTCAAGGCCTGAAGTATATTCCACTTAAGGGGCTCTGGGTTCATTAGGGCATGTTACACAGGACAGCTCTTGTTTGATGGTTTTAATGGAAAGGACATGAAGTTTAACATTAATGAAGTTTAAATTACATGCAGTGTTAGCCAGCTGACTACAAGGGTGTTTTTCTCTCTCTCCTTTTTTTTTTTTTTTTTTTGTTGCTGATTTGGTTCTTTTTGTCCTTTTGAAAGTCTTTCTTGCACACTCCAAAAATCACATTCAGATTGAAAAAAAACTTTGAAATGCTGAAGAGCAGTGTATCCTGATAAATAGAAGAACATCAAAGAATAGATTAAGAAAAGTTAGCTAAACTGCTGAAGCTATAGTATCGATTTCTTTTCTCTTTTTAATTTATAAAAAAACTATTTTTCCACTAATTATAATGAACTCACTTTTATAGCTCCCACACGAGCATAGTCTAGAAGATATTCATAACATTCTGAATAGATTCATATTCCATTCTTACAGCCAAGAGCTTTTCAATCAACACACATGGTATAAATATCAATACTGATTGCTCCAAATTGCTCTTGGATAACATTTATTGTATTTGCAGAAAAGATCGTCTTGTGATTATTACTAAAATAAACTAAAACTGTCAGACTCCATTTATTGTGAAATCTTGAAAGCTTTAAGTTGAAGTAAAATAGCGGGGGGGGGGGGGGGAGGGAATGAAAAGATGTCTAAAATGTGCATTGTCTGCCACCTGCTGGTGAGACAGTAGAAGTAAACATACACCGAATTGAGGTTGTTTACACATTATATTGTATCTCTGAAATATCTTGGCACAGAGGCTTCTAAAAGTAGAAACTCCATCTTTATCCAAATTCTTAATGCCTATGGATATATTTTGGCTCTCTAAGAATAACATATTGATTAAAAAATTGTGAGAAACACACAAAACCTGTTGAATCAGGGTCATCTTTTTGCACATACGTTTCACAAAGATGGACCAGCTACTTGCTGTCAGTATTGGAACTTGAAACTGGTCCAGATAAATCAAGAATTTGATTTTCCATCTGTTCCTTCATTTCCCCACACTATTCTAAATGTAACTTTGATGCTGTTCTTTGTCTTCTGTGCTTAACCCCCCCGAAGACCATTCAGTGAGGAAAAGTAGCTGCTTAATACATAGGATTCTGGCTCTTCATTTCTTTAAGGGTTTTTTATGTGTTCTTCTAAAAGATATAAATAATGGGTTTAAAAGGTTTGAAGGGATAAGCACAGATTTATTGTATGAGGAAGGAATGACACTATTTATAATTAGTATAATAAAAGGAAAATCTTTTGCTTTTATGTTTCTTTTCACTGTAAGTGCATCTACATTAGAAGGTTTGTTTGTTCGGACATAAGTGGGAAGAACTGAAAGATCTACTTCAAAAGCTTAATTGTGCTTTGCTTTGTGCCTTGCAACAGTCTGGGAACCTGAAAACTGAATCCCTTTGGATATAACCAAACTGAAAGGTGTACCTAGGGACTGTATATATTATTTTCCAGATATTGATGGGCAGTAAGTCCAATGGTCCTGGCAAGGTTCACCAAGTAGTTCAAAGCAACCCTCATCCAAACACATATTGGATGTGTTTTGGGACTTCAGTACCAACTAGGTCTCTTTAAAGGCATATTCCTGATGTCCTCTGCTACTTGCTAATGTAGACATAGCCTACAGAATTCCTGGGGAGGAGGGGGAAAACTGGAACAGTCTACAGAATTGCTTTTTTTGGTGTGTATTTCTCCCTTTTTTTCCCAGCTTTCCCTATTGGAGCAGAGGTTTCCTTCAAATACCTAATTCAGGAAGGGTTAAGATGGTTTGTGCTAGAGGAAGGTAAAATTTCATAAATCTATGAGAGTTCTTGGAATGCTCAGCAAACATGTGGCTATTCCCTTGATACTTCCTACTTCAATTTGCAAAAAGCTGTCAAGTTCCCTAGGTAAAGCTTAACAAATTCTCATAGTGTAAAAGCAGAGGTTAGCTCGTTGGTAAGTAACTCATTAAATGGTTGGAAGGAACAAGTGGTCAAATTTTGCAGTGGATAGAGGTTACCAGTAGGGTGCCCCAAGATTCTGTTCCGGGATTTGTGATGTTCAACATTTTTATATAAGTTCTGTAAAAGAATGTGAACAGTTAGTTGACTAAAGCTGTGAAAAATCAAGATTTATAAAGATCAGATCTTAAACTCTCTGCAAAGAGTTGCAGCAGGATCACTCAAATAATGTTTAATAGCTAAATGAGGGCAACAGATGTTCAGAATTGATATTTACAGAATAAATGTATATATAGAACAAACAACCTTAAATATAGACACATGCACATGGCTGTACCTGAATGACTGCCACTTGGAGAAAGATTTGTGGAGTCACACTGGTTAGTTCCATGGGAACACCAGCACACTCCCTGGGTGGTGTCCATACAGGCAAATCAAAACTAATGGCAGAGGAATGGACAAAAGAATAGAAAATGAGCTATTGCTTAAAGCTGTTGGGAATCACGTTTGCAACTTGCTACTCTCATCTCCAAAAGGATATAGTAGTGCTAGAAAAGATAGCAATATTAGAGGAAACAAGCAGGGGGTTGGAGCACCTCTGCTACGAGGACAGGCTGAAGGAGCTGGGGTTGTTCAGCCTGGAGAAGAGGAGGTTCCGGGGAGACCTAATAGCAACCTTCCAGTACCTGAAGGGGGCCTACGGGAAGGCTGGAGACAGTCTGTTTACAAAGGCCGGCAATGACAGAACAAGGGGTAATGGCTTTAAACTGGAAAAAAGCAGATTTAGATTAGACATTAGGAATAAGTTCTTTACCATGAGGGTGGTGGAGCACTGGAATAGGTTGCCAAGGGAGGTGGTTGAGGCCCCTTCCCTGGAGACATTCAAGGTAAGGCTCGACGAGGCCCTGGGCAACCTGGTCTAGTTGGGGATGTCCCCACTGACTGCGGGGGGGGTCGGACTAGATGACCTTTGAAGGTCCCTTCCAGCCCAGAGGATTCTATGATTCTATGACGGTCTAAGTGCTACTTCTGATTCTGGAAGCTAGGAAGATATATTGAGGAAAGGTCATTCAATAAGTGCCATGGTTTTAGTACTCATTGCCTACACATCCCCAGGTGCCCATCATTGGACACAAAGTGCTGAGTTTAGTGGACTTCAGGTCTGACTAAGAATGGCAATTCCTGTGTAGTTCTTTAATTTCTGATAAAATTATATTTTCCAAGTCCCTGAGTATGTATCTACTTTATGACCATAAATGTCTGGGTTCTTGGTGGCGTAACACAGCTCTTCAGTAAAGACAAAGTATAATTACTAACCAGTTGGGCAAACCAGTCTCTGATAACAGTGCTGAATCGTAGAATTGCCCTAATGTGCACCAACCAAGTCTTTGTTGGGAGTCTGCAGAATTCAGTCTAGCAGTCGTTTCTGAGTTCATACTTAACTCAGATCCTCTTATTTAGTTACCTAAATATAGTTGCCTTATTTTAAATGCCTGATTTTGAAAAATATTAGCCTTAAACTCCTGCAGCTGGAAAAAAGATCGAGTTCTCTTTGAGCTGACAGCCAGAGAACTAAACAAGACCCGACAGCGCTGTAGCAAGGGTGGGATGGGAAGGGGTCTTGCTTCAGGAACCCCTCTAAGGAGGTCACCAGATGTCAGTAAGTATATCTAAATCCTGCCAGATGTTGCTACCACCTAGGAAGAGGGGCTGTTGCTTGGCTGGTAGCAAGAGGCAGAGGCAATAGCTTTGAAAGATTGCAAGAGAATGGGGCAGCATCAGAGGGTAGGTTGGAGGATCAGAGCAAGTGCCAAAACGTCTCACGCTGGCTCTCTGTGCAAGGTTATTAATCCCGGTGAAGTTGGCAAGATTCATACAGGTAATTTCAGTAGCAACATGGTTTAGGCTTTTTAGGGTTCACTAGAAGCTGATCGCTCAAGCATAATTCAGATGAATATAAAGGCAGTTTGTGACTTTTGCTGCAGAAAATATGAAGATGTATCAATCAAAGAAATTACATTGTAAATTATGCTAAATCCACTGTAGGTGTTAGTGAGTGTAGAATAAATAATAATGAGATGACATTCGTTGTGTATATTACTGACCCAGAATCATTTCCTCTGAAAGATGACATGTGAATTTAGCCTCTACAGTTAGGTAAACTTTTAGCAAAGTGCAGCAAAATGTGATTTGTGCCAGCACAGTTCTCCTTGCTCTTGAATGGGAAATACAGAATACTTTATGAGATTCTACATAGCTGGGAGAAAAATTTCTGAAGACATATCCAATGTTTTAGAGCAACTAGTTAGTAGGCCAAGATTTTTATGGTGTGTAATATTTCATAGGGCTTTCAAGGTTGGAGGAAATTTGTTTTTGAACACTGAATATTTTAAGGGCACCCTATAGTGTGGATTCCTTTTTTTTTTTTCTTTTTTTAAACACGTGTTTCACAGTCCCATCCGGAGCTGGAGTTTTTTTCCATAACATTTGCTGTCCCAGGGCCACTCACGGTGGAAAATGACTTTTTTTTTCATGGAACATTGAGTATTTTAGAGCTGCTCCAGTGCTAGTGGAAAATAAACTGTGTTTGAGGTCAGAAAAATAGATTAAACTTATTTTAAAGTTTTATAGCCACTTAGGTCTGTAGTAGAGATTTTTTACATCGGAGGATTTATATCCATTGCAAGATTAAGATTCTGATTTTTAAGGTTTCCGAAGACTAAGATGGCCTGAGTTCAGGAATACATCTTTGTTCCTGAAGGACAATTACAGCCATCCTTAATTTTAAGTATGCATTTAATTGCATTCCCTAATAGGGGTGGATTTAATCCTATGCTTAAGTGCTTTCCTGATTTAGAGCCATGCAATATGATTGTTTGATTCTGCTACTCACTGATGTCAGTGATGGTTCTCCCATTCGAATCACTGGGATCTAAATTGCACTCAGGGATTCTGAACCTTTGGCAGTTTGGGTGAGTTCATAACTTTGGGCTCATCCTCAGCTGCATCTGCGTGGAAGTGGGGGATGAAGGAAACAAAGGTGGCTACAGGCCATCTCTTTCCTCTTCCCCTTTTTGTACTGGCTGGGGATCAACCCGGGAGTTCTTCATCTTGAAAGTAATATTTTCTTGGATATAGATAGGGAATAACTTCCTTCCAGGATTACAAACTGGAAGATTTACTTTTTTTCCTGAAGAGAAGGTCTAGCAAATGATTTCCAGAATGACCTTGTGTCTTCTGATGGATTCAGAAAGGCAGATATTCTGTAGAAGAAGCTTATATAGATGTGTTAAATTTGGACAGTTAGGTAAAGACACATTTTAAACTGTCCAGGAAAGGACAAATGACAACAATAGAAACTTCTAGGGCAGAAAATTATAGCAGTGAGGAGGAAATATTTTTAAAATTCAACATAACTAGCTTTTAAGCATCTCTGTTACTAGTCTTCTCACTATAATTCTGTAATGGAAGAGGCTCTTGAAGACAGTGTGAATGTTATTTTTATCCATGTAAAATCCCTATGTAAATCAACCTTTATGTAAAGAAGAGTCAAGCATCTGCAGTCAAATTCAACCTTGTGCACAGGACAAAACTCCTCCATGAAATCCTGCAAGTATGTCTCAAAACTTAACTATAATTTCAGCTCCTTTAAGAAAAAAAAAAAAAGAAAACACCAACACCTCATGTTTGGCTTATTTTTGCTTAGTTTAGTTTCTGCTTGGATAAGAAAACGGTACTTAAAACTTTTAAAGTTCTATTTACATTAATACCAAAGGGTAAAGCACAAGTTTTAGGCCTTAACTGTTTGCCTAGGAAAAAAAGAGCTTTTCTTGCATTTTGATGGTGTGCTTGAACTCTGTCCTGCAGTTTCTGTGTAGGAAAATCAGTGCATTTCACAGTGCTACTGTAGGAGTCTTGTCACAAGACGAATTGGGAATTGTATACTTTGCCTGCTTTCTCACAAGGGCTGTCAGATGAGACTTAACTCAGTGTGCAGTGCCGCACACCAGCAGGGAAGAAAAGTCTTATCTCCAGAGTAGTAAATACAGAGTCTAATTTCTAAAGGAAAAGCACTGAAATTCTGCATGATGGAAGGCGTTTTACCTGAAATAGATAAATGGTGACTGTATGCTGGGGTTGTGTTATGTCATAATTCATAACTCTCATGAGAATTATGGCAGAAAAGGATATTTCACTGGCATTGTGGACGTACAGATAAACTGAAGCTGTCCTGAACAGCTTGAAAAGTACACCCTGCTTTGCCAAAAACGCAAAGAAGCTGGAGTATAAGGGATGTCTTTTTCTCCTGCTTTATTTTTTTACTCCACTTATAGGGTATCTATCAGCAGATGGGATTGTACCACACAATAAACATTTTTTTTTTCTGGCCAGATTCTCTGTGGCATCTCTCTGGATGCACAACTCCAAAAGCTTTATATCACATTTCTGCTCCCCAGTTTTGGGTTCCCCTGAAAGGCAGGGTTAGAGTCCTGACTGCAGAGAGTGCAGAGTCCTGCCTCCCCTCCTCTCTTCATGCCATACTCCAGCCTGTAACAGGTCCCTGAACGGTATTTTCCTTTTTTCTTAGTTCAGGGCTCAAGCTGAGGATTTGCCTTAATATTCTTAATGGCAACCTAACCAGAAGCTGATGAAAAAGGACACAGAAGGAGCTTGATTGCAAATACTAGTGGTTCTTAAGGAGATGGCCCAGTATCTCCCAGGCTCACTCTGATAGTGAAATGGTTTCCACATGATAGAAAGACTGGAGAAAGAAAAGGAACCATGAAATGCAAAACTTGAAGGGTCCTCAAAATGATTGTGAAGAGGCCATCTAAGAGGGACTCAGCACACACTTCACATAAAAATTATTAACTCTAAGATAATAATCCTACTTTAGGGGTAAAATACAATGCAGTAGTGTTGTGATTAACCTCACTACTATTTTCAGCTCAAATAGCTCACGTTTAGGGATGCACCCTGAAGGTATCTAGATAACATTAACTCTGTTCTAAAATGACAGTGTGCAATAATCACGTACTATGAATAATAGTGTTTTGGGTTTTTTTTCATTATGTATTTAGCCGATCATTTTTCATGGATTTTTCCCCCCACTTTTTCTGTAAGAGGCAGCGCCCCTAGGATTGCTTGGATGGATTCCTTGTGCGTTTCACTCAGACTGGTTTCTCAACTGCCATATAGGGCTGTGTCCACACTTCTGCTCCTCAGATCTAGAATTTATGTTTGTGTATTCACATTATTCAATTGAGAAATGGTCTGATTTACTTGTGTGTGTGTGGTATTACTTGCTTATTTCCCCCAAAGAGAAATATATACAGCTCTTTGGAGGAAGAAAGAGGAATCATTTGCTATAACTTAAATTGAGTTTAAGGTGTGTGACAGATACCAAATTTTGAACTTAAAATGAGAGGCGAAGCTATTCTGCAGATTTCTTCTGCAAACTGAACTCCAGTCCAGGTTTTAAAAGGCTCTACATGTCTCTGAGTGAGACACGGGTAGAAGAGTAGAGACATGGCAAATTTTCCGGGATAAACTCTAGGATACAAACCAAGTTTGGAAGAAAGACATTTTTTACTTAAGTTAAATCGCAGGAATGAGGTACATTTCTGAATGCTGTGGTGAGAGGAGAGGGAGGACTCTATCACGGGGTGACATTGGGCTGCAGTTTGACAGAGGCTCAGGTTAAAAGCCTAAATTTGAACCTTTCCAAACATTTTTGCATTTTTGTGTTTTGTGGAATTTGACTTAAAATCTTTTTACTTCAGTCCCACCTTTGCTTTTGGCTTATTTTTGCCTCTGATTGGTCTGCAGGATTTTAGTGCCAGTGAAGGTAGTCTGGCTGCAAACCTCTAGGCCTTAGATTAAAACAGCCCAGCATCCTCACAGCACCTCCTCAGCCCATCTGTATAGTAAGTATATACGCCTGAATGGCCATGGAAAGTACAGTGTAAAGGAAAAATATGTCTGAGAATGATACACTTTAGCCAGAAAGCTGGGGTAAAATGGAAAAAAGACCCTTAAAACAAGACCTCATCCTAATTCCAAAAGGATTTTTTGAAGTGGCATAAAGCTTCTTCTGGAAACTTGAAAAACAGCCTGGTTTTTTGGACCCTTGTGAGCTCTGCATATCTGCACTTTGTTTTACACGGTTTTATTCAGTAAAACAAAATCTCAGGAGTTTAAAAGCACTGAACAGCTGCTAAATTGTCTAGAATAAAATCTGTGATTATGCAGAAGAGTGCTTCTCTCTGCTGTCTTTCTAGACAAAACTGGGGGGGGAGCTTTTTCCTTCAGTGAAATAAGCAGGTTCCAAAAAATATGTCTGGTTCCTATTACCAGTAAAGGAAAAACTTGAGGTGTGCATTGGAAGTGCTAAGCCAGTGATTGAAATGTTAAAGTTGTTCCTAAAGGCTATTCCACATCATGAAGACATCATCTGTAAAGTAATACTGCACAATGATCTGCGAAGAAAGGAGACTGAATTAGCATTCAATATGGCTGAACCTTCCAAATGTCCCACATTCAGGTCAGCTTCTATAGCAGAACCTGTTTTGGAAGTCTCCAGTGAGCGCTGATCAATATATTTAGTGAAAAAAGAGTTCAGGTGAAAGACAGTTTAACTGTCCTGACTTGTCTTGTGTCCTGCACCTTTGTGCGCCTCTGCGTCTAGTCACTGTGCCACGTATGTCACACTTCCCCAGTGATTTATCTGGGATTTTGGAGTTTTGAAAGAACACTTCTGCTGCAGCAGCTCAACCAGAGCACAAGCAATGAAGCATCTGACTTGCCAACTTGCAAAGTATCTTTTTAAAGGCAAATGTTTGAGAAAAATAAAACAGGAGAAGTCCTCCCACAGAGGAGGTACTGTGCCAGTGGAAAAAACATCTAATTAAAAATAAATGTCCAAAGTAATTAATTGATTAAAATTCAGAATGACAAGTTATCTGCAAAAACTGAGTTCAAGCGTTACAATAGGAATGATGATAGACCTTTGGCTTTCTATAACAAGGTAAATGAGATTACTTAACAACTGAGCCCTCATTTAGTTGTTAATAGCTCCTTCTGTTCCTTTTCCTTCACACTGCGTTGTTACAAGTTGTATATATGACATCAGCAATTTGCAGAAATTTCCAGGAGCATTTTTAGCAGAAATTAGATACATGTATTTTCTAATCTAATTGACAAATATATCCTTTTTTCTTCAAGACAAATATTTACCTCCTTTTTTTTTCCTTTATTTTTAATTAGATATTGAATATTCATTGCTTCCTTCATATATTCTGGGATGCAGGTTGAATGAAAAGATGCCGTGCGGGTTTTTATGTCAGTTGGTCCTGATTGGGGTTAACAATCTCACATCTTTCAGTAGCAGGACACATGAGCATGTTGCTTTTGTAGGACTGATAGCAGTTCTTAAAGCTGCTCTGTGAGCTTGCCCTACAGTGCTTACTTAACCTTTAATCTTTGTGGGATGCTGAATTGTTAATGGGCTCACAACTAAAAGGTTTTGTTTTGAGTGGAAAAAGTACTTGTTTTGCTGCAATGTTGTTGCTTTGGTTTAAGGTGTCTGTGAAATGACAAAGGAATTTATGATTCTTGGATGTTATGATAGCAGTTAGCAGTTCTCTCTCACAATGAATGTTTTAATTATTTGCATTTTAAAGGTGTTCCCCAACCAAATCTAACATGGTTTAAGAAGACAGACATTCTACAAATCAATCCTTTCTTGGTTTTGAATGGCTCTTTACTTCTGAGGAATGTTTCCCATGAAGATGCAGGAACATACACTTGCAGAGCAACTAATGCTCTTGGAAAAGCTGAAGCTGCGTCTGTTCTCCAGTTAACTGGTAAGTGCTAAATGAGAATTCCTTACTGATAAAAACAGTGAGACACTGATTATGAAGTTTAACCAATAAAATAGTTGGGGTGATATTTAACACTTTATTAGGAACTTGGAATTTTTGATTGCATCTGACTCCCTGGGATCTGTTCTCTATTTGGTGTTTCCTGTAATAGTGGATGTAGGTGCAGATGGTTGACTTGTGACTTCTGTGAAAGTTGTTCCATCTTCTTGCTTCCAGACAACAACTATCAGCCCTTAAACCAGCAAATGCATTAGAAAATCCACTATCATATTACATTGTTCCCGATGCTTTTATCTAGGGAAACGGGGCAGGCTTGATTTATTCAGAAAATCTGCAGGGAAATGAAGTGAAATGAAAGCAAAGGCTGGGTTTGGGTGTTGTTTTCTTCTTTAACTATAGAGACCAATAAAACTTAGGGACATGGAAAACAAAAAATGCTGAATATGAACTGCTGAGTCTCAGAAGAGAAAATGCAAAGAAAAACTCAATTTGAAGACTCTATTTTAAGTAGATTAATAATGTAATACTGTGTAATACAATCATACCTTGCAAATAGCTCCAGTAAATGGATCATTCAGCTCTAGAGATTAACTTTCTCACCATTTTTCTGTATGAAGTACAACGCAGTTATACATGGCCAATCCTGCTACAAAGAGCTTGCTTTCTTAGGCACATGTATGTGGGGCAGGTTATAAATGTTTGTATCTGTTGGCCAAGGAAGACCTACCAAAGACATAATAGGAGTCTCTGTCTGAGGATGAGTGTAGAAGCTCCCTTCTTGGTTTTGGTTTTCCTGGAGTACATCAAGACTTCAGATGTTCCAGAGAGGAATATTATTATCATGATGTGACAGGGAAGGTTGCTCACTAGAATCTAAACTTCGTTTTTGTTCCTGGTCATGTGACATTTGTTTAAATAAATCTTGAGTGGATAGGAGAGCGCCAGATTCTGCAATTTTTTTTGGCTTTGCAGAACTGCACAGGAGGACTTCTGGGGTGAGGACTTGCAGATTGCACTGACTCAGTGTTGTCTAAAGCAACATCATGTCAGCCTTTGGGACTTCACTACAGCAATTACTGCCTGACCTGGGACAGTCAATCAGTGGTGCAAAATCAGTGCAGCCTTTCCAATAAAAGTTCCTAAGGACTGGCAAGGCAACTGCCTTCTGCCTGCATGGGGCTGGCCTTGCTCTGGTCCTTGGGATCGTTTTTTGTCTCAGTGTTTACGCAGACAAGCAAGAGGCTTTGTACAGACATTGCACACTGAGGAAAAACACTGAACCAATGTAAAACGACCCATGGAAGTTAGAATACAACAAAAGATTTAAACTGTTGTGGAAGGAGAATCATCAATATTATGCACATTCATTAAAACAGAAATGTTGACTAAGTGGCAAGAACTGTATGTCACTGACAGATTGCCCACATTTTTGGCAGTTATTCTGTCTGGCAGATGATAAAAAGGAGGAGTTGCTATAGTGATAGGCATATGATTCTGCAGACATTATGCTATCTCTGTGCATAATGAGATTTTAAAAGGTTTTCTTCTTTTTTTCTGTTGTAGCACTTTGTCATAATTCCATCTAATAGAACAGAGGAATTGGCCTGATTCCAATGAGAGAATTATTTTTCTTAAAATTTCTGTATGTGAATGACTTGTAATGAAATAATAAATAACATTGTAATGAGAAATAGGAAATACATCGTACATCCTGTAAATCTTGTTTTTACACTGTGTTGCAGGCTTATTTTTCTAATAAATGAAATTCAATAAATTTGATTAATTCAGAAAATTGCCTAAACATTATAAATAATTTCTGTGTGTCCCTGTTTACATATCTGAAGTACATTTGTTAGCTAGACAATTTAAGTGCATAAATGAAGTTGACCCTAAAGAATTCCAAAGTGCTATTATCTTTCTGCTTCATAACTAGCATGTTGGATATTTTGATACAATTTTTTTTTTTAGCATCTTGATTTAATTCTTGCTAAGAAGAGATCTTCTGCTTTGTGTTACAGAACAAAGATTTATAGAGAATAACACTCTATTATCAAAGGGAAGCAGAAGAAAGCGTGTCCTAATGGCGTCTGGAATTGGTACAAATGTCAGTGTGGTACCTGGAGATCCACTAAGAATAGGTATGTTGTTGTTTCTGCTTTGTTATTTAAATTATATTGTTTATTAATTTCATTAAAATGGAGAGGACCCCTTGGAGAAAGTGAGTGTAATTCTTAAGAGTCCAGGTTTGGTGACCTTCTGGATTTCCTAATCATATCTCAGCTTTCTGTTGTCAGGGAGGGAGCCTCAGAGTAAGACACACAATTATTTTTGATTCAGCTTTTCAAAAAACGTTTCAAAATGGTGACCCTTTAGGCATCAACTGGGTGACTCACCATGAGACTGAAGCTGCGTAATTTCTTTTTGAGCTTTGCTTGAAGATGATGGGAGGGATTCAGCTGGGCTCTAGAAATGTTTTTTTTTATTTTTCTCTCTAAATGGATACCTGTTTCCAACCCTGATTGTGCCTGTGGAGTAAAAATGCAGCAATTTCATTTAATGTGTTGATGACTCCTTTCCAAAACAGATAGAAACTCTTTCATGACAAACCTATTTGCATGTTGTAGAGTCTGGGATGAAATCTTTGTTCCATTCAATCAGTTGTTCCCCCCACCCCTTTGTTAATATAGAAATTAAATTTGTAAGAACTTGCTGAAAGGGAAAATATAAAGAAATATGGTAAGTATATATCAGCTCCTGCAACTGATAACCCTCAAGGGGCAGTCAGGATTTTAGGCCATAGCTTGGACTTCAGTGAATTTCTGCATACTATTGTTTTTATTTAGACTGGTAAGGTCTTTTATGTAGAACCACACAATCGTACATACTTATCCACAAACATTTCAATGTGTTTAGAAAAACCTGCTAAACTGGTGTTGATTTTTAGGTTGCCCGGTGCTGCCCAGCTACAGAAATACAGTTCACTGGCTTTTCGGAGGTAGTCCTATTGACCAAGTTAAGACCTTGGAATACCGAACCCTGGTTGGGGGTCGTATCCTAGAGGTGAACACCAACTCCGGTCAATTTGCTGGACAATTCCAATGTTGGACTTCTGCTACTGCAAAACCAATGTCAGTTTGGGTAAATGTCAAGAAGGAAGGTTTGTTGAAAATTATATGACAAATTCTTAAATTTTTTAATAATTTCTTTCACTCTATAAAGACTTTCCTGAAACATAACCTGCTTTTATACACAGAAAGTAATTCAGAAATACATGTTTAACTTCACATATATGAATAGTCCCATTTAAGTCAATAGACAATGTCCATACCCAGAGTTGGATATGGGAATTAATGTGTATCCAAATATGATGTGGGGGTTCTCATTTCTTCCCTGTGTAGTTGAGAAGCAGAGACAACGTTGCCTGATTCGGTGTCTTGCTGCTTAAACAGTTTTAGATTAGGCAGGTTTTCTCAACTTCCTCTTCAACAAATCATACAGATTGCTGCCATGATACCCCACCAAACTGAAACAAAACTGACTTTGAGGTCATCTTTGGAAATATCTTAACTATAATCAAAATAATTTTAATATAATTGTCATATTCCAGCATCTCATTACAGTGATATGGTAACCATCTTACTGTAGTCACCCTTAAACACATCAATGTTCTAGGGCACACTACAATGTTAAGTAATGTTAAGTTTTCAAGAATGCTTTGTAACATTCTCCAATGGAATGCGCTTGTACAAAACTACATTTCTAATAGTAGGCTCTATAATGTGCAACTGAGGATTATAGACTAATTTGACAAGGATCTTACACATGCCCGAGCGGGGCAATAGGCTTTATCTGCAAACGTTGTATAAAGTTTGTAAATATTTAAAGCGCCTTAGAAATTAATTACATTATAATTGGGCTTTTAAAAAGAGAATTAGGGTCTTAGATCCTACTAAGAGTCAGGCAGCAATGCATCAAATTCCATTTGACAGTTTAAAAAGTATCTCTAACCAGCCAATACCCAGGGAATGCAAATCAGTTTTAAAAACAAGTATATGATGAAATTGAAAGTTGTTGCCTGTGATTTAATTATTATCCTATCAATACGATTTGGCTTACTGTTGATGTGCACAGGACTCAAGCCGTAAGACCAGGTCTTGCGAATCCCCTACACTGTGCACAAGTTTATTCTCAGTGACTGCCAGTGCTTGCTTTCATGGGTGAGAATGGTTCTGGTGTGCAAGTGGTTGTGGAGTTAGTTCCATTTGCAAAGAAATTTTACTGAAACATACCTATGATCAAAATATTCTTTTTAAAATCATAAGTAAATCAAAATATTAATGAACTGAATCAGAAAATATCCTAATAGAGTTTATATATAAAAAAAATAATAAATCCAGGCCTTTTTCCCAATATACATCTCATTAAAGCTAGAAGGTCTGAACAGGTCTAGCCAGGTATCAAACTACCCACCTGTAGTCTTTAGCTGGACTACCTTTTGGTTACCCAGTACCCTTTCCTGTCAGGCTGGTCAGAATTTTGGGGAGATTCTATTTTTCAGTTGTGATCTTTAACTCTGATCGTTGCTTATGTAAATGTTTCATCATTGAAATACCCGTGCATTTGTAAGGCTACAAAATCTCCTTTGGTGGTTTTTGCACAGTAGGCACATTCAGGGCACTTCTGAGCAGTATCATCCTAGTTAAACAAACAATACAGTCTCTCCATCATAGTTGCAGTCAGTAAATTGAACTATTTCTACTTTGAAAAAGGCCCTTTTGTATTATTTTAAGAAACCTAGAAGTAATAAGGAAACATTGAAAAACAATAAGTTAAAGAATTCATTATGTGCTGGAAGAGTGAGCCTGTGGACACAGCTGGTAGCTATCAATTATTCTTGGTTATTACAGAAAAATCTGACTCCTTCTGTGATCACATAAAAATCTGTCAACATTGCATAGTACTTCATCTTTTACCAAGTGTCAAAAAAAAAAAAAATGTGGGGGAAGGGGGTAAGTGTGGAATTGTGACTAAATATGAAAGTAGTAATTGTTAGAAGTGATTGGTTTTTAATATTAAATGCTCTTTAAAACAAATTCCTTTTCATCTTGCCAGATGCCTCAGTGGCAAATTATTTATGCATTAAATACTTTTCTATAGTTCAGTAAGGATTCTCTTAAACCCCGAAATTATGTGAAGTGTCTGGAGTAAGACGAGTTTTCTTCAGAATGAACTTACTGTAGAACAGCAGGAAACCTAGAGAGCCTGATTTACAGTTTCCTCTTTTTAATGCTCATTGTATAAAAATGTTATGAAAGTTTTAAAAGAAGTTCATCAGTTCCTACTGTGCGCCAGGTTCTGCCCTTGGTGTGCACATATGCTGATCCCATTTGCCTTCTAGAGAACTTCATGCTCATATGTAAGGGCTGAACTTGGGAAGCTGAGCAGGACTGAATTCGACCCTGGCTTATTGGTCCCTTTTCACAATGCTGAAATACTTGGTTTTCTACAGAGAATGGGGTATCTATCTAGCTTACAGAACGTGCTGCCAGATCAATTAAAATGTGAGACAGTTATGTATAGCACCTCTCTCATGCTAGTTTCAATTGCATTTCTTAGATTACAAATGGGAATATGCAGAGTGGAGTACTTGCTCTGCTAGCTGTGGGAACTCAGGAACCCGCTCCAGAGGACTGCAGTGCATGAATGCAGAGAAACAGAAAGTAAATGAATCGTTATGCAGAGAACTGCAAAAGCCAGTGATTATTTACCAGTCATGCAACACTGATGACTGTCCTGCCAGGTAAACTCCTTTCTACTCTATTTCCATGTGCTCTACATGTATTAAAATGTTCTCTCAGCCTCCTGAAATTGTTTCTGCGTTTATACTCTGAGTCTGAAATGTGGGGTTTATTTCGTCATGAACCCTAAAGTGTAAGAGATGTAAAAATGGATCACATGCAAGTAGGAGAACACTGGATCCAACTGAATAAACTGTGCAAGTCTCTGTGCTGCTGCAGCAAGTCTCGCTGCTACCACACCAACACCTCGAAAGCTGAGCTGGAGGTCTCTCTGAGACATCCTGATGTGCTAGTTTTGTGGAATCTGTGCCAACACCCTGAGAGAAAACTCGTTATGTTTAGAGCAGCCAGGATACTCCTGAGTGGAATCTGTGTTCAGCTCCTCTCCTTCCGTGCCAGCAGAGCTCTGAGTAGGATGTTTATTGTGGGATGCCTCATTTGTCTCTAATGCCCCTTACCACAGAGTCACGCTCCTTGTGTGTGCTTCCCTGACAATTTTCTGGCCGGATCAACTGAAGAAGCTTGTGATCTTGTGACAGAAAATCTTTATATCACAGGCAAACAGACCACAACATCTGATTCCAAAAGCCAAAACCTTACCTCTAGATTTCTTGAGTTGCACTGAGCACTCCAACGCAACAAGGCGTTGCTCTAGGTTTTTAGCAGGAAATCCCACAGGCATCCTCAAAACAAGTGCTTTCTGTTGCTTAAAAGGGTTGGCTGTTGCTGTTAGCAATATGAAAATCCATGAGGGATGAAAAGTCATGCACACATTTTGGAGTTGTCCCTCACTGGAAAATGTTTGGAGGGAAGTGTTAAGACCTTAACTGACATTGTGGGAGTGCATCTTGCCAGTATGTTCTAAACTCTGTTCTGAAAAGAGAAAACATAGCAACAGATAAATATCAGGAGAAATTTGTTTATATTTCATTATTAGCAGCCAAAAAACCAGATCATCTTAAATTGTGAGTCTGAACTCCAGCCAGGCCGTAACAAGCAAGCTTTTGCCAGTGGAAAAATACTGAAATAGAACTAATAGTTTGAAATACACAGACAGTTGCAGGTTTCCCTCTTAAAAGCCAGCCATTCAGAGCAGACGACAGAGTTAGGAGGATACTAGAGGGCCCGGTGCTCCCTGGAGCAAGATTGTGCCTTTTCGGTGGACTGCAGTGCATGACTTAACAATCTGATTATCACTGGACCCAGAGTATTCACCACAAAACCCAATCAGTTATTTCATATGGCTAAACAGACTGGGACCTAAATTCTCTCTTATTAAAATGCTTAGATTTATTTTGCTTCTAATTTGGCTTTTTATATTTACCAGTGGAAGGGAACTGTGTGTGTACGAACCTAGTTGACTCTACCTTGAATTATACATGTATGCTAACATACAAGTTGTTTTTCTTTTACGAAGTATTCCACGCTTCCTATAGAGGAAGAGCATCCCAGGTACCTAGAAAATAGCCCTGTGTCTTGTTCCTGGTGCCTCCAGCCTCTCCCCCTCCTCTGACCTGGGAGGGAAGTGCAAAATGTTCAGAATTCCCTTTCCAAATTACTGATTTCTGCACGATCTTCTCATCCCAAGGCAACTCTCTAGAAAGTATGCATAGAATTATGAAGGCTTTAGATGTACAGTCAGTGTCATGGGCCCTTATTATTAAAAGTGTTTTGCACGTGCTTAATCACTTCTCTCCAGCACAGCATAAAAGTACAGTTAAGCAAATATAAGGATATAAGCACTTGTGCTTTAAAGTTTGCCAAATTTGGGTCTTGCTGCCTTGCTGTGCAGTTACTGCACCAAATGTTTGCAAAAGTACTTGGGCTTTGAAAGGGAGAAAAAGACAAGAGTCCAGACTGTAAAAGATTAATCTTCCTTGAATGGATATAAACCACTTGACTGTAAGAAAATGAAATAATTGCTAAAGAGAATAGAATATTTTTCCTGTTATCACAGTTGTGCTACACATAAAGTCCCACTCTGTATGTATTTCTAGCCTAGATTTATAAAAAGATCGAGTCAAGTAAATTGTATTACCACCTGCTGCTTCCCCAGTATTGTTCCTAGCTGCCAAGACAGACTAAATCTTTACAACTTCTAACAAATAAATAACTTGTTCTGTTTGAGCCATTATCTAGCAAGGCCTTGATGTAATAAATTTGGGTGAATTATGACACCTGTCACCTTAGTAGTAACTAGATTAGTACCATTCATTTTATAAGTTTTGGAAAAGTACAGTGTCCCTCCTCCAGAAACGTTAAATCCAGCAGGGTCCATAGGGTTTACCTTATATAACCTTTTGGGTAGTAAGCAGTATAACTTCTTCTAACATATATGGATCCACGGTTATCTTAGAAGTCACCAGTTAACCGAGTTTATAAGATCTTGCTTAACAACTGGAAAATCTGATTCTGCCTTTTCTCACATCTAAAACTTGCAATGTCAGGTTCTTTTGATTTTTTTATTTGCAAACAGATCACTGCAAACTACCAGCAAGTTTGCGATGCTTTCAGAATTGCTATAAATTTGTCTCTCATCCTGTAGGTGGGTAACGAGTCCATGGTCTGAGTGCTCTGCATCTTGTGGCAATGGATTTCGCTATCGACAAGTAACTTGTCAACAAGTGAAAGGCAACAGCAGTGCGGTGACACTGCTGCCGGATGTTTGTATGCACAGGGATCGTCCTGCGGGAAGGAAACCCTGCTTAGGTCATTTGTGTACAGCGGGGACAATACAGACAAAAGGACAGGTAAGTTGCAGAGTTTGTCTGGAAACTACTTATAAAAGCATGTCAGTGTCACCATACCATCTGCTCTTGCACAGAGGAAGAGCGATGTGGCACTAGCTGTAATTACCTTTCAGACCGGTGAACTACAATTCCTGTGTTTTTTTTCATTTTATGATGTCTGAGCTACTTATATTTGTTGAAGATGTGATCTGAAACCTGAGTATTAGTTTCAGTATATTTTATAAGCTAATCCATTACTATGTACTCAATTTTGAACCCAGTATATTGCTTTTATTGCAGTCTTATAACACAGTTTGCATAGTCGTGAAGTCCCCACAGAAAGATAAATGAATGTGCTTCAAAAGAACTTGCCACAATATTTAATACACAGAACTTGGTTATTAACACAGTATTTACCATTCAATGAACGAAGTAATGAATTCAGAGAACTAGTGTTGCCCCATGCCTCATACAGGTATTAGCAAGGCAAGTTTGTGATTGTCAGGGCTACAGAAAGAACATTGTAGCACTAGAGATGTGAAATGATGAGATCATAGACAATGGATTTGGCTTTACGAATAGGTAGGAAAGTCAGTATCTTGGCAAAACCCGCAGAGAATCCAAAAAATGTAGAACTTATCTGAACAGAGGTGTGATTCTTGATGCAGATCTAGAATCGTGACTGGGTTGTGTAACTGGGTTACTGCCTATAAGAGTGATTCTGTTGTTATTAACTTGGCTGTTTCTTTTTCTTTCCCCTCACCTTTTTGTTTCACTTTTTAGTGTTCTGGTCGCTGTGTAGGCCGCCCTGTAGGTTTACAGCATCATCACTTTATATGTCAACTTCATAATGGATCTTTGGTGCCAAACTCTTCTTGTGATGAAAGAAAGAGGTATACAATTTGAAGAAGTACAAGTTAGATTCTTTAGATGATCAAATTAAAGATACAGGATTGTCAGTATAGTATAAATATGCAAATTCTTATGTATCAAACATGAAGAGAGGAGGTAGTGACATCGTCCCTTTGTATATGCTGGATGAATTCAGGAACCCAAGGAGGGTAATGGATTTGATTAGTCCTCCACTGTGCTAATGGCAAAGCTAAAACCAGAGAGAGAATTTTGATTCCCCAAAAGAAAGTAGAAATTGGATTGATCTGCCATAACTCTTCTTATTTCTGATGGACTGGGTCTCTTCTGATATTACTTTTTATTCTGGTCTACTGCTGCCCAATTTTTATAAAACAAGAGTTTTCCTGGGCCATATTTTGTGGACCATGTAAATTGTTTTCCTAGTTTATGATTACTGAAATGAGGTGTACTTCTCCCCATAAACGGATCTCATCCTGCCTCTTAGTATATACTGCTGAGGTATGTATGAGGTATGTAAAAACTGAGTGATTGAGAAGGTGTGACCTTTTACTTCAAGGTATACACTCTTTGTAAGAGCTCTTTTAATTTGTTTTACTGCCTTTAAACAACTCCTTTCAGTATGAACAGTACAGGCTACATACCTCCACAGAATCTAAATCAGTAGATTTGCTTGGGACTATGCTATAGCACATGGGTGTATGCCAATCTCTAAAAAACACCATAATGTCAAAAAGGCTGAATTAAAGACAAATTAAAACTGAATGTGAGGGTGTGGGGGAGCACAAAACTTGGTTCCATACCAGGTGTGTAGGTAGCATAACGAAGAGCGGGGAATGAATGGGTAATAAGTACATACATGGGAATTGTTACTGTGTTTCTCTATTACTGAACCCAGCTCTTTATATTTCTTGCTCTAGAAGTGCTTCTGAATTATGAGAAATTTAAAGCATTTTTGCTGCACACAGTGAAATTTTGGCTCCACTGAAGTACATGGTGAAACTTCTATTTACTACTAAAAGCTAGGATTTCACTTTGGCAGCTTCTAATGTTTGAGGATGTTCAGTGTCAGCATAGAAATATTACTTGTGTTTGGGATAGAGGTTATGCACGAAGCACTTGCAGCATCCAGAATGCACCATTTCAGGGTCAGTTAAGTTTTCCTAAAAGTAAAACATTTTTCCTATTCCAGGATTAAGGAATTGGTTTAAAGAAACAGGGCCTTCTTGTCTTTTGTTTCCTCATGAGTGAGGCATGATCAATTGGCACAAAATGAAATAGAGGAAATTCAACTTAAATATAAACCCCTTTTTTTACTGTGAGGATCTTCAAACACCTGGAAGAGGTTACCCAGAAAGGCTGCAGAGTCTTGAATATCTTGGAGATATTCAAAACACAAACAGAGATGTTCTTGAGCAACCAGGTCTAATTCACTGTGCTATGAGAGGGGGCATGGACAAATCAGTCTCCAGAAGTCCCTTCCAACATTGGTTCTGTCATTCTGTGGATAAGGGTTTAGCACAAAAGTAAACATTTAACTGCTATTCGTTTCCCCCCCCAAGGTCTCCTGTCAGAAGAAACTGTTCCTCAGAGGCATGTGATGTCTATTGGCGGACAGGCCCTTGGAGGCCTTGCAGCGTGGACTGTGGGAGTGGATTTCAGTCAAGACGAGTGTACTGTGTACACGGAAAGAATAACCAACCTGTGGCCGATCAGTATTGCGGGTGGAGGAAGAGACCAGTGACCTGGCAACACTGCAATGTCACGTCCTGTGGCAGTATGTAAATGTTTATTTATATATGAGCATAGTAATAGTTTGTAGCAGTTATATCAGGAAGTGACTCACAGTTGTACACTAATGATTCTACAAGCATTTGATTGTATATCAAAGGTAAAACTATCCTCTCCAAGGAGCACTTCATAATCCTGGCGTTATTTTTCTCTCTGAGTAGGCCAGTTTGATATTAAAGCCTCAAAAGCACTTTTAGAAACAGGATATTTAGGAAGTTGTTTTATGCAAACTTCTCTATGCGACTGTGCCAGTTGTGACTCATAAGTCTCTGAGCAAGCTGCTAATTCCTGAAAAATGGGGTAGTTTTCTGAAACAGACAATAGGTAACGAATGTAGTGAGATCACACCTCTTATTTGTGACCTAGTTTAGCTTTGAATCCACTGTTGCCAGAAATGCAAGGTAAAATACTTACAAAGCTACCAGGAATCCATCAGTTGTTTACAATTACAATAATGAAGTTCTACTATTTACCTCTTGTCCATTATAAAGCCTTTTAATGTTTAAATATATTTTTCAGAAGGCGAATGCAAGGATACAACTCACTACTGTACATTTGTAAAGCAACTAAAGTTATGCTTGATAGACATCTACAAACAAAGATGTTGTCAATCATGTCAAGAAATGTAACTCTTCTGTGGGAAGTTGATGCTGCAGTGAAGAGATGAGAAGAGGTTCATTAAACTAGCCTGCTCAAACTACATACTTGTAAATAAGACATTAGTCATAACAGTTAAATGGAAACATGGGGCTAATGAAAAAAACATATTGCAGACTGATACGCTGGACAGGGTATTTTTTCTGGGAACTTTTATTATCCACTCTTTGCAATTGAACTTTTAATGTTTTAAACGTTTTCCTGTCTGGATTAGGAAGACAATATTGTGGCATATCATCTGTAAAATTTTACAGGCCATCACATTTATCATTTTATCAGAGGAAAAACCATTATCTAAAAGCACTAGGTAGTGCTTGCTGTCTTTGATATATGAGAAAAACAAAGTCACAAAAACCTTTGAAGAATTTTGAAATGCAGCAACTATTGACCCCTAGGTTTTGTTTTTTACTGTTTTATCAAATTTAACAAAATTTTTAAATCTATAGAAGCTGTGGCTTGTAGCTGTAGAATTTTTGGCAGCGTCTTCATTTTCATAAACACCTTGAGCTTAAGGGTCGATCTCACAAGGTGTGTTTTACTGATATTAGCTGTCAGGTGGATACACAGAAGTACATTTCGTTTTTCATGCTATTTATGTGTATTCAGTAAAAGACATTGTAGATGCTAGTACAATTTGCAAAACAGCAATAGATCTGTTTTGAATAAATGAGGTGTCATTTTCCATTGTTTCAATTCTGCTCCAGTCACCGAAGTACAATCGAAGTTCTGGCATGATTAGACTTTTCTACTGATTTTAAATTAGACACAAGGCTTCCTTGTCAGAGCTGTGAATGAAACATTTGTGAGCGCTGTTCTCTTGCACATCAAGTCAAATGGGGAGCCAGTAACTGGCCAAATGTGGCTGTCAGGTTTTCTGTCTTGAATAAATTTTTTTTTCCCCTTGTTAATGGGGAAAAAAGTCTAAGAAAGAATTATTCATTATGAAGGTAGACAAGTGCAAGAAATCTATTTTGAGCAGTTTTCCATCAAGGTGGCTTTTTCTCATTACCATTAACCACTTGAGTCTTTTGCAGGTTGATACATTTTGGTTACGATATTCCCAAATAAATTATTTACCATATTGCAGATTATGTCTCATTAGGGCTGTAAACAGGGAGAACCCCACGGGAGGCAGCAGATAGGCTTTTTTTTTTTTTTTCTTTTGTAGTTTCCAAACTACTGCATATATTGGAGGCCTGAATGCTTGTATTGACTTGGATCCTGTGTTACATTACATGCTAATTAGTGGGTATGCTGTAAGAACAGGTTTAGAAACAGCATTCCTGCACAATGCATTTGCATCACTGAAAATTAGATTAGGACTACTGTATAGAAAGTGTTTAATGTGGACTATCGTGTCCAAGGCTGACTGCAAGGAGAGGATATTCCTGATCATTACCTTTTTAATCAGCAATGGGTCTTGATTGTTTAAGCAGTTTTTTAAATTAAAAGAAAACATTTGTAAGATACTTTTGTAGATATTTATTGTCTGATTTAAAAGTGCAATATTTTGTTTTGTACAGTGTTTAATAAAGATTTTTGGACATATATTTTTTCTTATTACCAAAATTTCTTATTCATGTTTTTCCCTTATATTTAAAGTTTTCAAATGTTAACACATAGCATTTTTTGCTTTAATTTTGTCTTTGGTTAAGTATGCATGCTATACAGAAGCAGTGCTGTAAATGTTTGTTATTGCAATTGGCATGACATTCCTCTGTAGATTATTTTATTGCTTCTCCAGTAACTGAAGATGTCTGATATTTAGCTTTCTTGAACGTAGTTTTGATATTTCTGAAATAAAGACTAGTTTGATTATTCAACACTGTTATTACCCGGAGATTGTTTATTACTGTGATTTTCATGGTAGCTGTGCCTTCATTCCAAGTGTTATTTTATCAGCCTACTATATCCATAATTCTGGGATTTTTTCAATGCCAAGATTAGTTCTTAGTTTTGACAGCTTATCAGACAGATTCTCAGCTTCGTTATAGTCTGCTTTGCACTGCTATTAAGAGGCAACATAGAAGTAACACAACTGAAAAAGTGGGGAAGAGAATTTGCCAAAATCCAAATAAGCCCACTCTGACTCACTGAAATCCAGAATTGGGATTCTGTGAAAAGGTGGAATAGAGTTACATTTCTTTGCCAGGCCTTCAGGTAGTGCACTAAGCAGAGTTCATTTGGACCCAACAGAACAGATCTGTTTTATATTTAGTGGGTGACAGCAACAAAACTTGTTTCAGATTATCCAATATGTGTAATAGCCTTTGGAAAGAAGAGTCTCAGAAATAATATGAACAGGAAAAAATTGAAAATAAATGTCTAGCGATGAAATGGTGGTGTTTCAAAGTTACCCTAGATGGCAATGTTGGCAAAGGTGCATGCGTCCTTTTAATTTTCCTTTTGTGTCACCAATGCATTCTTTTTTATTAAAAAAAAAAAGAAAAAGATTCCATGCAGCAGTTCTGTGGAGCACGCTGTACAGCATCGTGCACGGAAAGCACTTGTAGAATAGCAGTTGAATCCATGAGTAACTTTTCTGCTTATACATCTTGGTTTAGCATGACATCATAAAATGCTTTTTAAACAGCTGTTATTATGAGAAATACTAGTTTTCCAGCTTTCATTTCCAGCTGTTCATTTTGTCTGCTTTTCAATAGTATGTTGCTTATGAAAAAGTTGACCTCAAGTAATGAATACTGCCTGTAGGTTTATAATATCATTTGATGCTTTTCCTGGAAGCACAATCAGTGGGGTGTGGCTCTTCTAGCTGTAATGTAATAAAGGCTTCTGTCTTTCACTATTAAACTTAGGGGAAAACTTTAATGAAAGGGCAAAGTGAAAGGGACTATGCCCCCTCCACACTAGAAAGTCTTCGAACGCATCTGCAGAGGAACTGTTAAATGTATCTGAATATGCCCTCCACTTCCTGTCAAAGATTTTTTGTACTGTGCTGGTAGGTGGCAGCAAATGACTTTCTATAATTTAACAGGGGGAAAAAGTGATGTAAGAACTAAAGAAAACAGCTGTGAAAATTACAAAAAGCATCTGGGCTCACTCACAGACCCACAGAAGCAGCCATTTTCAGCAGAAGATGAAGGCACTCGTAACGTAATAGATTCAGATTGCATTTCCCGATGAGCTTTCTTCCTCCCTAGAAAAGAGAGCTGGAGGGTATTAGGAGCTTCTGTAAACTTCTCATGAGGTACCAAGATCGTGTATAGGGTATGGACTTGGGCAGCTGTCATTGTGCAAAGTTTTGACTTTGTTTCCTCAGCTGTGGCCAGAGAGTGACTCAAGTTTCATAAAGAAAAGGGCGTTTGTAGATTGTTTTCTTCTGTGGTACAGAAGGATGACAATGAATTGGGACTTTTTCCTGTCCTGTTTTAGGCTATCACAGCTTTACATTGCCCTTGCTTATACCCAATCCAAAACATGTCGTTACGAGCTGGGGCTGTGGATAATCTTCAGAAAGAAAAGTTTAATTGAATTGTTGTTTCATTAACAGAGTAAGTTGTATTTTCAAAAACACAGTACAAAGACAAAAATTACCTAAAAGTAACTGATGCTGTAATAACATCTCCAGCTCTCTCATGCAATGCTTTATGCACAGCTAATATACTCAGTTCAGCTTTCTTCCTTGCATATGATCCAGTTCCAGCTTTCAACAGGTTTCCGTCGTTGATCTTAGTCCTTTTATTGTTGATTTGGTTTATGACGTACAAGCACGTAATTCTTCAGAACCCAAAAGACTGCCAATGCGTACAAGGTATGCAACGGTGAAAAAAATCATAGTGGAGTACTGCGCTAGAACATGATAATACTGTTAATCCTAAAACTATTTATTGCCACCTGCTTAAAACATCAACATAATAGGACTGAAATCAGTTAATCTAGATTTCCCCAAATCGGGTAAAGATACATAAAGAAAACATTAAATATCTCATACAGAAAGGATAATCATTGCATGTACAATTTCTATAAAAACTTTGTTTCCTGTGTATTTGTAACAAGCAGTTCTTTGAAGAGCAGACGAACTGAAGCCAGGTTGCCTAGAGATTTCTGCATCTTGGCTGATACTTCTTTTTTTAACTGAGATTACGCTATTTTCTGTTATCTCTACATACACTTTTATAGTTTTCTGCCATTTGCACCTTCACGCTGCCTCTGCAGTGAACTCTGACGGTAATAACAGGCTGTTTACCTTTAAAAATCAGACAGCAGGATCAAAACCTGCAGTGGACAGATGTTAACTTTTTGAGTCTGATTCTCTCTGCTTCCTCACCATCTACCTTAGAAACTCGAAAAACAATCACCTGTGAAATCCGTTTGTGAATTTTGATTGAATTTGCACGCTGGGTTTAAAAATTACTCAGGTGGGGAGGACACACACTTGGTGTGTTAGTGTGTCCAAAGCTTTGTTTCCTTTGGAGAAAACAGCTTTCCACCAGCTTTGTTTCCTTTGGAAGTAAGGCTGAAAAAAAGCACTATCAGGGAAATTAGGAAACAGAGTCTGATGACCTGTTTTTTATGCCTGAGTGATTTCAAGTATGAGTACAGAAAAAGAGCAAGGTTACTTCTTGTTAATTGCTATCAGAAATTACAGTGTGACCTTTAAACTCTCCTCAGAACTGAATGAGGAAAAAGTAATGATGACTAAAGCTAAAACCAGGTTTTCAGAAATGCCTAGGTGCCGTGGGATGCTATCATATGATTTGGGCAGCAAAATGGAAAGAAAAAGATCTTTTTATCAGATTACTGCAAGTATTGATGAGATTAAAAACTGGACTGATGAGCTAATTATTTAGATTATTATAGCTTTTTTTGCTTACTATGAAAAAGAAGTTATGATCAAAAGATACTTGCTATTTCACAAATACGATCATTTGATTTGCAGAAAATCTGAGAGAATTAAATTTACAATACATATGCTTGAGATGAAACATAGCGAAATCTGGGAAATCAAGGAAACCAGAATGCACGATCAAAAAAAGAATAGATATCATGTAACATGCATTATTCCTACAAAAATTAGCACATCTTTATTTGTCTTAGAGTAAAATTCCAGTTTTGCTTTGGTTTTCTTCAAGATATTACTTTAAATGCTTTTAAAATCAGAATTTGCATTACAAAATTTGCTTTCAGTGTTATTTAAAGAAACAATGAAGAAGTAGAATTCCAATTATTTCACCAGGGCACTTGAAATCTTGCATTTAAGTATTATGACACAACAGCTACTTCCTTTGGAATAGGGTTACTATTTGACTCAGAAAATTCTGGAGTAAGCTGGCGGAAGAATTTGTGACCATGAGAATCTGTGTTTACATAGATATAACCTGGAGGAGATGGGTAATTTGCTGGGCAGATCTCTGGTTTCTTTGGAGTGTATTCTGTGCGATACATAGTTTCATCTTGAAAAGGAGCCGAATTAAGAACTGTAGCATGTACAGGTTTGAAACTTTGAGCTGGAATGATCTGATGTGGTATGTAATGAGATCTGAATGTAGTCAAATCATAAAATTTTCCTGTGGGTCTTGGAATTTCTTGTTGTTTCTTAGTAATCTCTTGCCGACAGCTGCCCCAAGCTTTAAAGTCTTCCTTCGTAGTAGTATTTCCTTGAAAAGGGGCATTGGTTCTTCTTTCATTAGAAACTGGTCTTATGGGGACAGCAGGAGAAATGTCATGCTTAACATAATCAAGACGGCTTGTGGAGTTAAAATCCATGTTGCCTGGGGGTGGAACATACTCTTTTGTTTTGCGGACCTCACGCAAGGACACCAGCCATGGCTGAAAACGATCCTGGAATTCAGTGACTCCATTAAAATGAGCGTTGGATTCGACTTTTGCATTTTCAGGCTTGCAGCTTTTTGCAAGTTCCCCAGGTAGCCCTCTAAAATCATTCCGGTGGGTTGTGAGATCTTCAAAGGGTTGGTTGCTCGGCTTGTACTCTTCTTTTGCTCTTATGAATTTTGGTTCCAGTTGATGAGCAATATAAGAAGTGCGATGGTTTGTAGTGCTATTGAAAGGCACATCTGAAAGTTTGGCTACACAAGGAGGCTTAAAACTTTGTCTGGGATTCAGTTCCCTGGGAACAAAATCATCTTGAAACGTAGTAGCGTTTCCAAACTTTGCTGTAGGTGGGTGGTATATATGCTCCACCTTACTAGTTTCCCTTCTTTGAACTTCCCATGACCTGTAGTCATCTTTAAGGCAAAAACAAAACTTCACCATACAAGTGTTATTACTTAAGACCATTCCTTTAAAATTAAGCCAAATTCTTCTGGTATTAAATCTTGCAAAACAAAGAACATGGATGCAAGTGAGAATGATAATATTACCTGCATGTTTGTGATACGACAAAACTGTCTTCTATTATTGGTGTGATAGAAACACAAAAAATTATACATGATCCCCTGTTTTGACTGTTTCCTCAAGGAAAAAGAAAATGTTGCATGCAGATAGTTAGTGTGTGTTCCATACAGAAAATAGCCATATGCAATATCTTACATTTTACTTGGAAGTTTATGTAAATGTAAAAGACTGAAAGGAACCTCATAGGTCAATGGGTTATATTATATTCACTATTGATTGGAAGAAGCAGAATTCTCTCTTATAATTTCCATATCAACATTACTTTATCTTAAAGCTTGTTGGGATGGTTTTTTCTTTGCTTCCGGGTTTATTACTAACAGCCTCTTCTGCTATAGTTACAAAACTTACTGTCCAGTCTGAACTTCTTCAGGGGACAGTTGAAATCAATTTGTTGTCTTGCCATCACTGTACTTACTTCAGCTTCAGTGTTTTTTCACTCCTTGATCCTCACTCCCTGTTGAAGTGCTGACACACATTTTAAGTGAAGCAGTTGCACGCTCTCTTAGTTGTATGCTGAGACTAGGCTAAATTATTGATATTTGCTAGCTTACTACTTATATGTAGGCTAAATAGAAATACTTAAATTATTTACAATTGATAAATATAAATAGAATGTATTTATATAAATACATTTCTATCTAGCATAGGCCTAAGCTCAAAGAAGCTAGAGAAATAGAAGTCTGGGGTTTTTTTGAAGAGCCTTTTTTCCCAAATTTTATCCTTCCAACTCTTTCTGTCGCTGCACTCTCTCCTCTGGTTATTTTGCACCAAGCATTCTAATGTCCTGTTTCAATAGCCATATCTGATTCTCGTTATTTCAGCTATCTTTTTGATACCACTGGCCCTCATAATCAGGAATATATTGATTTTCATTACTCTAGTAGATTATATCTCATCATTTATTTCTACTTACTTTTCACTGGGGCTACAATGCATTACATGTAACAAATCCAAGAACAATTTTCTACTTGTATAAATATCAAGGTTGCTTGCCAAAACAACTTAAAAGGAGATTTAGTGCCTTTGTGCTGACCATTGTAATAGAATAATTTGTGTCAAACCAGATCATTACTGGGAATATATGTGAGCTATACAGTACAAAATTAAGAAATCTAAAATCAACTTTTTACCTACTCTGTGGAAAAACATGTGTTACATGAGCTAAAACTATCTCAAAGATACATTGGCACTTTGATTACAACCAATTTTTTCCTGAGATATCCTAACCAAGTGTATGTTAGAATTTCTTTCCTAGCAATGAAAGCCTTAGAGAAGGCTTTTTGTTTAGAAACAATAAATGTCACCTCTGAACAAGTGGAGTGCTGAACATCTTATGGCATTACCACCTGCTTTCTAGTATGTCTTACTCTCTGGTCCAAACTAAGAAATCCAGTTTCTAATATAGATAATTCAGAATACTGCCTTCATCTTGCTTATTTCTCTTTCTAAAAGTGACACGTATTATTACCTTGATAGGTTGGTATGGTATCCAGTTTTCCTCCTGTAGTATGTTTTCTCTCTAGAGGTCTTACTAATGTCACTGGTTGTGTTTTATGAGCATTATAATCTTTCTGGTATGTGGTTCCCAGTTCTATCTTTCCCATCTTTGGTTTATGTTCTTCTTGTATTTGAAAAGGACGCTTCACAATATCATATGGTAAATAATCAGATCTGAATTGGGGAAAAAGGAAACACTGGTTTAAAAAATTCTTTTTTCTGATGGAGTCTCTTTTGTAATTTTTCCATTACATGGAAAAACAACGACATAATGTTTACACTGAAAAATCAATCTGATGCCATATGTTAGAGGGAAAGCAAGGTGGAAAGAAAACCATAGTACATAATTCTAGGGTCTCTGATGCATGATACAGCCTTTATTCAGAGGTAGATGGTGAAGCAACTTTTTCAATGTTCCGAGTCTCATTCCCAGTCTAAAAATATTCTTTAAATTGTCTGAAAGGAGACCGGAGAAAGTTGCTGTAATTTTACAAAGAAATGATCCAGAAAGCAAAAATCAAAATACTACAAGTGACAGCATTTACTAATTGCATGAGGAGAATGGAATATAATCAGAAACAGCATTTCACTATTTTTATATGGGCACATTACGTTAAAAGGGTGTATATTACATATGTAGGTATTTAAACAGTGTATGCAGTACACAAGCAATCTTGCAGAAGAGCATTTGGCCTTTCTATGTATGTCCCTTTTGTTTTTTTTTATAAAAAATAAAGAAGTTTCACCTGTTGCCCTGATAGCTTAAAGGAAAAACAATAATGGGAAAAATAAAGGTTTATGCTCCTGTCACATTATTAATAATGAATGAGCGATGTCTTTTTCAAACTCTTTGAAAGATGCTCTTTAATTTTGTAAGCTTAATATCAGAGTCTGTGCACTGACGGGACAGACCTGCTGAACCCCTTTACAGTTGGCTTTCTTCAAAGTCCTAGTAATTTAGAAGTGTCTGATAAAAAAAAAAAAAAATCCCTGTTCCTTTTTTTTAAGGTTTCATTTTCCCACTATCTTAAATTCTACACATGTATTACAGAAAGTTCCCCAGCTTGCCAGCTTTTTCAGGCTCGATGAGATCTAGATTTCCAAAACAGGCTGAAAACAAGAACAAAAATTTTAATTATCTTTACAGGTTAAAGGATGCTTTAAAGAATGCAAATATGTTCATATGTGTGCTTCACTATTCTTTATGACCTTTTTGTGGTAAATGTATTTCTAAACTCAAAATTTATACTTTTAAATAAAAAAAAGTGTAAGTGATGCAATGATTGCATTTTGAAAGTGATTGCAAGACAATGTTCAGTCCCCCTTTAAATGAGAAAGTATGAGAAACTTTATAGAGTGATTGTAAAACACATTGCTTCAAAATGTTTACTTAAATGTTGTAATTCCTTCCATTTTCCCACGATGCACTTGGTACTCTTGTTTCAGCTTAAGGCTCCGGGGAGGAGAGATGTTGCTATACTTGGGATATTTTTCCACATACTCTGTTGTGAGGCACGGCTGTTGTCCATTACCATAAATCCTTGTGGGTTTATGAGGGCAGCGATGGCGCCTGGGTAAAACACATCAGATGAGATCATTTTGAATAGTTTCATTTAAGGGGAAAACCCATGTCCTATCTACTGGGAGAAGATTGAACAATGTCAGTAGCTTGTGTTTAAAATCTTTTCTGAGTGATAAAACCACAAAATATTGTGCTGATGGCATAGGTCCCAGAGCTAATACACTAATACAGTAATAAACAGTATCAGCATGCAAGTCTGTCCTCAGTACAGAATACAAAGGATGGATAGAGTTGATCTCAGTCCTCTAAATGATGCTGCCACCAAGATGCACTGTTTTATCTTTTTTTTTTTTTAATCTTTAGTGATATTGCCAGTCTTATTTGTGAAAATAAGTAACTACCCTTCATTTCTCCTCTCATATTGTCTCTTTTCTACTGTTTTCCCTCATTGCTTATCTTTTTATTTCTGTGCATCTGCTCACCTGTTTTCACTGCAACTCGATTAACCCCTTTTTGACTAAAATTTTAGTGGTGTGAAATCTCACAGGCACTTCTTGTGCTCTGCAGGCTCTTTCTGATTTTTCAAACACCCCCCCCCTCCCTTTTTTTTTTTTTTCTGAGGGCTAAATCCTCCATCCCGAAACTATGTTTGTTTAGAATTATTGACATCTGCTTTTCTTAATAGGTTTTATTTCAATTACACCTACTTGTCATGGATGCTTATTTTGATGACACCACTGTGTTAAAAGGTGCTAAGAGTTATATCATGACAATTTATTACTTATACCTTGTTGTTTTGTGTAAATTATGTATGAAACAAAAATGTTCATATTAAGATTTTCAAAGCAATATAGAAAATGTTAGATTCACTCTAATTTGCGTAACACCTCTCTGGTAGTTTGTTTCAAGCATAATTTTAAAATTTTATTTTGGCTAACACGCTATTATTAAATACGTCCTTTAAGGAAATATATAATGAAAGGTGTTCCTCCTACTTGTGGCTGACAGCTTGCAACACTGGTTCAGATACAAGCAAAGGGAAATAATAAGAAATAAAGCATCATTTTTCAAATGAATCTTGTAAAATTCTGTACATTAAACCCAAATATAACTAAAAACCAAGAACAATAAAAGTGTACTGCTCTTACTGGGTACAAATAAATTCAAGTTACAGGTAGCTAGATACCCAAGGAATAATTCAAAGGTCTGCAGAGAACTTTAGCTAGCAAGGTAAATTAAAGCAACGTAAAATAGAACACAGAAACAGACATGAAGGACTTCTGCTGGGAAAAGTAATTTTAAAAACGACTAAGAGAAGTTAGCTGGAACTGGAGATTCCTAAAGCTGGTGTTAGTTTGGGCTGCCTGACTTTGCCAGCTCAGTAGCTCTGAAGTAGCCCTGTCTAAGAAGCCAGGTCCTTTCAAAGCCTCAGGTGCTTACTCCTTTTCAGTCAAGTCAAGGGATAGTCACATCACAATTGAGAGACCTATTCAGAACATAGCAGGGAAAGGAAAAACAAAGAGGAGGAAAGAAAAAACAAAGAACAGGAAAGGTGGTTGGAAAATGAGGTGAGTGAATCCTATTTCTCACCACAGTGCTTGCCTGCCGCTACATCTTTCATGAAATTGAGTTGTTACCTTACTAATATTTTTTTAGTAAATATAAACAGCACATGATGTGTCATGTAGCATCTAAAAGTAACAGCTAAGCAGAAATTAAAACCATTGAATAAATCTTTTGAAAGCTAGTTGAAATATAGGGTATCAAATTATAAATCTTTTGAAAGCTAGTTGAAATATAGGGTATCAAATTATAATGTTCTTTACATATTTTAGGCATACAATTCAAAGGAGTTTGAAACAAACAATATTCATCTACAAAACTTTCATTTTGACAATATTCAGTTTGCTATAAACTGGTCCAGAAGACCAATCACCAAACAAAACACCTTCTCTACTCTGGTATCACCACCAGTCTTCAAAGGTTCAACTCTCACTATTTTCTAAGCAATATTGTCAGTATATCCCTTTGCTGAATGGCCATGCTACAAACAGAAATAGATACTAGACAAATAATAACTTGCAGAGTGAGTCTGTAGTTCTTGGTAGATTCAACACAGAGGTGAAAGTAATCTAATGTATCTCTTCAAGGCAAGAGGTTTTTGTAATTGCATTAGAATTCATTGCTGAATCAAAAATGTCCTTGATCCCAGTCATTTTTAGCATATGAAATAATTATGAACATGCACAAAATTACTTGGATTCAGACAAGACTGTTCAAGAGCCTACATCCTACTCTGTGTTGTGAAAGAACTTTCAGTGGGCCTGAAGTTAGCTTAATATAAATGTGAATTTGACTTGGAGAAAAGATATGGGGTTTTTTGGTTAACCGATAAATCTATTTTTGGATGGTGTTGCTAAACCAAAAGTTTTCATTTAGATAATAACTTTATAAAACTGATTACATAGGGCATCACAGCTCTTTAGAGAGACGATGCTAAGAAACATCAATTGGAGAAGACAGATTACAGCTCTAATAAATGAAATCTGTTGCTTACAATTTGCCTAGAACTCCTTGAGTCACTGATTATTTTAAACTTGTTACTTGTAGTTATCTTAAGTTCAACCCCAGAATCACTGGTAATTTAAATGAATTTGGTTAGAATATGCCTTCCCCCATGACTGACTGATGTCTGCTTTGATGAATTATTATTCTTTCCCTTCTTTGAGGGAGACTATCTTGTGGCTTGTATAAGGTCTAAAAATAATCGCAGCTAAATAAAATTGACAGTATATGGGTTCTCTAGTGCCAAATGCTGTTGTTCTGATTATTTTAACAGAATGATGCTGAATTTCACTTATTTAGGATCTGGCATACATACAGTGGTTTTTCATATAGCATAGCAAGACCCCTGAAATTTTCCCACAAAGTATTTTCCTCTCAGAGAACTCGACTAATAGTGAGAAAAGTTTAATGCTTATCATCATAAAGAACTTTTTTTTTTTTTAAAAAAAAAAAAACAAACCCCCTCAAAGTTGCTGGTTTTTTTAACTGCCATGCTATGGTCTGAACAAGAGAAGTCACATACGGCCACCCTATTTTTGGGAGTCTGCTTTTCTATTGTTGACACTAGAGTAAGTCTAGAAGACTTAGTAGATTTTTTTGGGTTCACATGTATTTACATGTGGTCAGTATGAAGGCTTAAATATCCCATATTTTAGAGAACTCTTCCTCTTTCCTCTTGAATATATTCAGGAATCTAGATTTTTATGATAATGATAACAAAAGTGCAATAAATGGGGAATGGCTGACAGATTGAGAAAAAGATAAAACAGTAATTTATTTTTATATCTCGAAACTAAACTTCTATACTTTTGTATGTTGTGATTATCTTTTATGGTAGACAAATACTATTCTTGAGTGCAGAGAGTTCATCTACCTCAGAGGCTTTATTCTCACCCTTGAGGTCAGATTAAATGTTCTGTATTTGCTCTTAGACATTTCTATTGAGCCAGTGATCTGAAGCCTGACTGTACTTGCTGGCAGGGGGTAATTTTCTCTTGCATTAACTTAATACATTTGGAACCTATGGGAAATAAAAAAATAAAAATATTTCCTTTTTGTTATAGATCAGTCACAAGTAAGACTAGCTCATAGTTTCTCCACATAAAAAATATACCACTTCTGAAACAAGAAATGGATCTGAAATATCTTAGCAAACAATACAGAATTCAGACCTTACTCTGCACAATGTACTTTTGCGAACATTTTTATGGTTTATTAAAAAAATACCCTCCAACTAAACTTACATCTCTACCATAGCAGCTTGACAATGATCATCATACCACCTTGGTAGCATCTTATGCTACTGCAAAAGCTTTAAAGTCTTAAGCTCTAAAGTCTAGAAATTATGCCAGTTATTAAAAATGGAGAAGTCTTCAGCATTGGACCTCATTTGCAAATTGTTCTTTGAGCATGCTCAGCACTGGGTACACTTCCAGTGGATTTTGGCGTTACAATTATTTGTTGATTTTGAAAAAGATCACCTAATAGGCACATAAAGTGATTCAGTCTAATAAGAAGGAATTGATTCAAAATATTCTTAAGAATCTTGCAACAATTATTTGATTAAGAGCCCAAGACTGCAGCCCCTAAGTATGAACACTAGCACTCAGATGTGAGCCTTTAATCAGTAGATTGTGTATATAACAACGTTAAAAAGGTCATTCTGGAATTCTGGAGGCTCTTCTCACTTCCCCGTAAAGAGAAAAAAAGAATTAAGTTCTGTCTTACTGACCTTCCTTCCCTATATTTGTAATTTTTTTCCAAGTGTTTTGAGACAAGAAAGATATTCTCCTTCTATTTTATTATTTTGAATTAAACAGTAATTATATCTCCACAAAATTTCCTGCAAATAGCTAAGTTATCTTAGATCTTTTTCTTTGTTTTGAAATCTCTTCTGAGATGTGTATACATTGTGATACCCAGGTAACACTGCCAAGAGACCAGTCTTCTCCTAAAAACAGAAACACTATAGCCACACTGAAGGAAACACAATGTGCTGCCTAAACCAATAATGGCTTAAGATTTTATTGATTGTAAAAACTTCAGTGATGTTTATTCTAAACCCAAAGTTTTGTGCATGTTTTATTCAGTTATTCATATTATTAAACTGGGGTTTTGAATTGAGAATTTTCAGTTGAGCTGAACCTCGTTTTCTGCTGTGAGATTGTGTTATCTCACCATCTTTATACTTGAGCCTGAGCCAGGTCTGATATCTCACAATGAAAACAATGTGTTCCAACTCTTCATTAATCTAGGACTTTTGAAACAAATTTACGGGGCAAACTATACCCACAGTCTTGGCCAAAATGAACATGAGAAGCTGTACATACTGCCTGCCTCTCTGCTTACAGATCAAAAAAAAAAAAAAAGTGGCTGATGAACAGATAGACAGACTTCCCACAGCGAGACACATAAGGAGTGTGTCTGCTATTCAAACCTCAATGTGAAATCTGGAGTTCATGGTGCGCTTGCAGCCATAGGGTTGGCCCTGTACTTCTAATAGATAGGGATCACACTCTTGTGTTCTTATGATGTATCTCCTTGAACGCAGTTATTAGACATTTTTTTTAGTATTAAAGACTGAATCTTTGAACCCCAGGATGAGATGAGCTTAGGATGATTATTTTGTGGTTTTTTTAACTAGAGAAGAAACTGAAAATATTAACAGTACTGACTCCAAACCAATAAACATATATCTGAATGTTGCAAGGTTTAAATCCCTTATGATTTTGGGAAACCTGACTTGTGATTTTTTTTTTTTACGTATGGCATTGATAATATCGGTTATAAACCTGTAATAGTAATTTTAAACAAACAAAAAAAAATTGCCTGCTGTATTCTCTTATGCCAGCCTCACTGTGCTTGCACAGGTTTCTGTCTGGGCGGATTTACCAGAACTCTTCTGAGGGTTCCTTTGGAGCAGCGTCTCTCTCTCTCTCCCTCTCTCCACACGGCAGCCTTGGCTTTGCTTGTGGAAAAGCCTGATCCTGAGGTTGAGTCAAGGTGGCTTTAAAAGACTGTCTCCACTCTTTTCTATTTGAACGCATTTACGATCGGCTTTCCCCCCTGATTGATCTAAACATAAACATATTACTTCAAATTTATGGAGAAGATCCCTTTTAGAATAAAAAGGGAAGCCAGAAACGGTTGAAATGGGAATGTTACCCAGTCTCTGCCTCCTCACTGCTAAAAATATTCGCCACGACCGGCCACGGGGTGCACCGCGCCAGCCGGGAGAGGGACAAGGTGACGGACGTTTTTGTGGGGGTGGCCCTGGGGGGCCCAGGAGCGGTGAGGGGAAGCCGCCGCCATCCTCCGGGGGGGATCCCCACCCGGGGACCCCAACTCTCCCCTCACTCCCCGGAGACGGTGGCGACCCGCGGGGACTGCTTACCCGCAGGTACAAATCTCACACAGACACCGAGGCGTCTTCATGCTCCCCGCCGCCGCCGTGACTAAGGAAGCGCTCCGTCGCCTGGCAACGGCGGCGTCCTCGCGCCGAGCGGCCTCCGCCGGCTTCCGTCCGGCGTCACGCGGCGGGGCGGGAGGAGGAATCGGCGCCGGCTTCCGGGTGCGGGCGGCGCGGCAGCGAGTGACGGTGGGGTGTTCGCCTCCCCGTGACGGGACTTTTGGCGGCGGTGGCGCGGCCTCCTCCCTTCCCCGCCTCAGCCCTGGCCCTGAGGGCGCCCCTCACGGAGGTCCCCGGCCTGAAAACGTTGAGGGAGGCCTGCGGCCCCCCTGCCGGGGCACCGGTCTCGGTGGCGGCTGTGCGCAGCTGAGGCGTTGGAGGAGGGGAGTGCGGCGGGGGGAGGCGGAAGGGGGGAGCGGGGAGCGTGGCGGGAGGTTCCCCCCGCGTCCTGAGTGTAAAGCGGGAGGCTGTGCCTTTCCCGGGTTCCGTCGGGTGCGGAGAGGTGGGACGCTTCCGTGTTCGTACAGAACGGAACGCTGACCAAAAAACCCCAAACTCCCCGATTCTTGTTCAACATAGAAGCCCCGTGGTCTGTACGTTTCTGTCTGGTGTCCGAGGTGTCGTGCAAATGGGTGTCCGAGGAACGTGACAGGCTCCACGTGTCAAAGGTTTCCCTGATGAGGAGCCCTAACCATAGCTTACGTAATTTGAAGGAAAAAAAAAAAAAAAAAGCTGTTTCTTGTTTTTTAAGTTGCCTTCTGAATAAAATACTTTACTCCGTTCGCAGAACTGGGGAATCATGGTCCTCACGAGTGTAGGAAAGATGGTTGCCCTCCAGAAGAAGGCTTCTGGAATCAGGAATATCTGTATATTAGCCCATGTGGATCATGGTAAGACAGGTGCTTGCGACTGGCAGAAACCTTGCGAGGAAAACTTGTGTGCTTGTTAGTTTGAATGACAGTGAGATATCTTGGTTGCTGTTTTAAAGCAGTAGGTTTTCATGGATTTAGCTTTAAACTGTGATTCTGAGAAGTAAATTTGCTTTATGCACGTTTCTTTTGTCCTGATGCAGCTTATCTTTTAGAACTTAAGAGAACATGCTATACTAATGTGGAATAGTTGAAACTGAATGTTTTCCTCTTTTGTGATACTGAATGTTGGCGTGAATCGCATATATGCATGTGAGAGGTAGGCTGTTGTATTTCTGTGTTTACTTAATGCAAGAAGTTTGTTATGTGGGTGAAAATAATACATGCTTATTTTAGGACACAAATGTTTTGTCTAATTGCATGATATATTGAGGTTCTGATGGTACTGTTTGTTATTTCAACTGCTTTTCTAGTCATGACAGGTAAGGTCACATCCATTCTTGAGAAACAAATTTGTGTACATCTAACAGGTGAAGTTGATTGAACAGATTTTTTTTTTTTAAAGTTACTTTGTACTTCCATGGTGTTTTAATGCCTTTATTAATGTTGACATCTCAGAACACTAGATGTTGTCAGGATTCATAATATTGTCACATCTTTTTCTGTTGTCTGTGTTAAACTAAACTAAGTAACTTATTTTTATTTTCAGGCAAAACTACTCTGGCTGATTGTCTAATATCTACCAATGGAATAATCTCTAGCCGCTTGGCAGGAAAGGTAGAGTTATACTGTCATTTTTAACAAAATTCTGGTGTGGATGTGCTGGGATTATAAATAAGTGATAATTAAGGAAATTCCATTCTGAGTCTTGCTAAACCTTGTTTTCTCGCAGTCATACTTTTTGACAGTTGATAAGTAACTTGTGGATATAATTCTATAGATTCATCACCTCTTCTTTTGTTTTTGTAATCAGCTGAGATACCTAGACAGTAGAGAAGATGAACAGATCCGAGGAATAACAATGAAATCTAGTGCAATTTCATTGCACTTTGTGAAAGGTAAGTTGTTGATGCTGGCAAGTATAAACTTTATGTGTATTTTTGTTAATTTTCCCTGTCTCTTCATTGTTGCTTTGAGATCTTTCTGTGTGCAACTTTTATTTTTGTGTTTGTCAATATTAGGCCATGGTTCTGCAAAGATTTAGGCATGTATTCAACTGTTAACCAAGATAATCAAGTTCCATCTCAGAGTTAGGAAAACCATCTTCAATCATATCTCTGAGTGGAGGAAATTAGAACAGTTGCTTTTCCCTTTTTATTTTAGATCTAAATCTTCATATTTTGATCTTGTCTTGAAATAATGTCACTGAAAGGCAAGATCTCCAAAAACCAAAAAATCTTTAAATGATTTTGTAGTGTCTTATCTTTACTATACTTCTACGTCAAGGTGCCTGTAATACTCTGCTATAAATTGTTCAAAGGGTTTTTATAGTGTAGTTACAGTCTCATCTTTGTTATGACTCCATGTTCCTCACCAGTCTTATCCTCAGCTAGGCAGATGAAAAACATGAAATACATTACTAACAGGCTTGTGCAATAAAAAGAATAACTATTACACAAGCCACTATTAGTCTTTGCATTTCATCTACAGCTAATTATAAAAAATAGTTGAAATCGGTCATCCTCTAGCTGAGCATTGTGAACTATGGCTGGTCTATTGTTGACTCTGAAATGACCTTACTTTTAATGGTTAGAACATTTTGTGTATGTTGTTTTTCTGTTGTATTGAAATTTAGACTCTTAATACAAGTTCTTAAACAGGCAAGTCATTTGATCTTACTTTGATTATGGCTGATGATAAATGCAGTGAGTTCATCAAAAGTTGACTGGAATCAACTAAGAATTTTTGGGACGAGTAGTATAGAAAACATTGAAAATTTCTCCTATATGGGTATTTTGAAGATAGTTTGGTAATATGGAGTCAAAAGCCTTTTTTAAAAAAATGACAAGGTTGAAATGAGGCATTTTATGAAGAATGTAGAGTTTATTATTATGACAGTCTGTCATGATTTATCTTTAAAACACGAACTGTAATGCAGTTGATTGTGTTTTGGCTAGTGATCTATTTGTAATGCTACTACAAGCTTGTTCAGGGTTAAAGTTTTTCTTTTTGTTTGATTGGCTGGTGTGGTTTTGTTTGTTTTTAATTTTCCAAAGGTAGTCAGGCATTGAAAGAAGAAGATTGGTGTTAAAAGTGAAATTAAAATCAATTAGACACAAGCCACTAGTGTAATGGTTACTGCAGATTTGGTCCTTGGAAATTAATAACGGCTTAAGCAGCATAACCAGGTGGCTGAAAGAAATATTTTTTAAAACTGTTCTGAAATATTAATTTATTGTTTGATCCTAGGTGATCAGGAGTATCTGATTAATTTAATAGACTCCCCAGGGCACGTGGATTTCTCTTCAGAAGTATCTACTGCTGTTCGACTCTGTGATGGTTGCATCATAGTGGTGGATGCTGTTGAAGGAGTCTGTCCACAGGTGAAATAAAGTATATTAAATAGAGAAAGAGGGTAGAGAAGGCAGAGTAAGCAAAGTCTTAAGTGTATTATGTAGAAATAAAAGATGAGCTGGTTTAAGAGGCTCTGTAAAACTTTTAATAAATGACAATGTACTTGAGGTTTGAAAGAGGGTAGTTAATTTCATAGTTGTGCTGAAAAACTGAGCAACGCTGGTGAGTGGGTGTAGTGATGTGGGGCTGAAACAGTGAGTATGCAATTTCTCAAGAAATGGAATATTTGTATAGAGAAGAAATAAGTGCCTTAAGGGAAATAATTTAATGTATTTACATGTGCTTTTATGGCATTGAAAGTGAAAAAACACAGAAAATAACATTGAAATTGTTTTTTTCATAGTTTACATTTCTAAAGAGGGGGGTTTGTTGTTGTTTTTGTGGTCGTTTTGCCATGAAATTCTGCCATTCTGCAGAATTCTAGAATAACTAACACTATGTACTATGGGAGTCAAATTTCTGGATTGAATGTCAACCTATCCTTTATTATATGTTTAAATAAATTTTAGAATTAGATTGTCATCTTCTTTAACATTCTATCTATTTTGTGGTAACAAGTTTTCTGTAATGATTTTTTTTTTTTTTAAAACTGTTTCCTTCTTAATAGACTCAAGCAGTTCTACGGCAAGCATGGCTAGAAAATATACGTCCAGTATTGGTGATTAATAAAATTGATCGCTTGATTGTGGAGCTCAAGCTGACCCCTCAGGAAGCATACTTGCACCTTAAGAATATCTTAGAACAGGTATTCGTGCTATAGTGTCGTGTTCACTGACAGATTTTGTGGAGGTTTTTTCTTCCCCCTTTTCTCCATTCTTGAATTGAGAGAGACTGTATTTTTCACTGCCTTATAGCTGAAATAAATTCAGTGCAGCAGAACCAGTTCTTTCTTGGTTTGCATGATCAAGCGCTGTAACATCTAGTCTAATTTTTAATATTGAGATACATTTTATTTCTAGTTGGTTTTGAAGTTCATTCAGAAAGCCTGTGATAGAGAAAGGAGTATTAAATGCCTCTTGACAAGTCATCAGGACGAGTCTTCATTTTTAGAAATAGTATGCCGTGTTTTGTTTTTCCTGTTAAATTGCTTAAACTTCTTTAGAAGTAGACAAATAATATCTTTAGACTGCTCCTGACATTGATGGATTTATACAGGGATAAAGTTAATTCATCTTTTTAAGTTGTAAGTTAAGTTGCCTTCAAACTTTTTCCTTTTTTTTCCCCAGAGTGCTCTATGTGGTTTCCCTTTGCCCTCCGTTGTTGTTTGTTGGCAGTAACAAGTTCCTATTTCACCATTCCTTTTTTCTGAGAGACAAAGTGTATTTCACATGATACGCTATAACTGATTCAGTCCTGATGTGGCTGACTTTGACTTGGAAAGTTCATGGTGTTTAAATCGAAATGTTAGGCTCATCAAACTGTTGTCTTCAAATGGGCAGGATTAGATAGACAAGGTCTGTGTTTTAAATTGCTAAATGAATCGCAGGCATGCTACCTTATTTAAAAAAAAAAAAACCACCCCTCTGTTTTTATATTTTGGGTGGGGGAGGGGGAAATTGCATTTTAATTGCAAGGGTTGTGAAAGAGTGAACGAATCTTAGGGTGCTTTTACATATCCTTCTGTAGATCAATGCAGTCACTGGAGCACTCTTTACGTCTAAAGTCTTAGAAGAAAGAGCTGAGAAAGAAACAGAAAGTGAAAGTATTTCAGACGCTGCACCAGGAGATCAAATTTATGACTGGAGCGCTGGATTGGAAGATACTGATGATTCACATCTTTATTTTTCACCCGACCATGGAAATGTGGTGTTTGCCAGTGCAATTGATGGCTGGGGTTTTGGGTAAGTCTGGGATTTAGTTACTGACATCTTTTTTTCTTTCTTTTTTTTTTTTTTTGTTGATTACTGCAGTTATTCTTAAAGTATTTTCAGTTACTTCATCTTTCTAAAGATTTTTGTTATATTTTTCTGTGATGTGCAACTGTATATAATCAGTCCTAATTCATCATTAACACGGGACAGCTGAAAATACTCCAGCTTTGGCAGCTATGTGACAGGGACCCCTGTTTTACTTCCACAGCAGCTACTGAGCCCACTGTAGTGTCCAGCCTAACCTGGTAAACATATTATTTTATTAATTGCTGACATTGATGGGCCGTAATAGACTAGGTCAAAAACTGCATCAGTACAGGAGCTGTTTCACAAGTAGATTGGACCTTTCAGCTACAGGGACAGTGACATTCATAACGAGCGTAAGTCAGGCGGCTGGGATCAGGGCAGCAGTTTCAGCTGTCCGGTTTGGTCCAGTGCAGTTCTGGGTCACGGCGTTACTGTGATCTGTGTTTTCTGTACCAGACTTTGACTTGTCCTTGAAGTCATGCGTTTGTCCTCAAGTGTTTATACTCATCAGTCTTAATCTAACTTTTTTTCTGTTCATTCAGGTGCATTTCTTATCTCTTGTTACTTAATATCTTTATATTTCTGTTTCAGCTAAAGAAAAGAATTTGCTAAAGAAAATTGCTAAGATGTTTAAGTAAACATATGAATTTGGGGATAGAACAATTTCAGAAAATTTTCTGAAATTGCTCTATTTGAGTTTGTGATCAATTCTGTTTTTCAGTCCTTTTCTTAGTAGTTTCGAAAGGCAGCAGGCTAAAGATTACATGTGTTCTGATTGCTAGCCACAAGGTGGAGTCATTGTCTTCATCATGAAAATATAATTAAATAGATGTACTCAGTAATACGGTGCATGTCTTTAATATTGCAAAACCTTTAGGGAAAAATCAGCCCCAGGATTTTTAAGTCAAAGTCAAGCTCTTAAATAAGGTTCCTTGCATAGTATGTAGTCTGTCACAAACATTTCTTATCACTGCAGAGGAAACGGAAAATAAAATGGGCTATTTTAGTTTAATTATCTGCCGTGAATGATAATAATTCATAAAAAGAAAAATCAGAGCATAAGTGTGTAAGGAAACTGAAAACAAGAGTGAGAGTCTAATTTGTTGTTTTCAGAGATGATACCTTGTGTTAATTTTGTCTTTTTTATTATTTCTTCCCAAAAGCTTTTAGCACTTGGCATATGTTGGTAACTGATACTTGCAGTGGGAAATGTGTGATAGATGATTAATGGTATATGCTAGGGTAACCTGAAGTGGACTGGTAACTGGTAAGCTTTAGTTGTTTCTTTGCATTTGCTAGGTACCTGCCACTTGAAATGTTTGTCAAGTGGTTTGAACCTTACTTACAGAGTTTCTATAAGGCTGAAATCTAAATGTTGCTTGTAATTTAGCTTCAAATGGGGGGAAGATATGGGCCAGATACGACCTGTCCTTATTTTTGTTATTGGTGTATTGCTATACTGGAGAGGACTGGTAGGCTTTCTGTTTATTACTTGCCAATACTGTAATGATACAAGATGAACTTAAAAAACTTAAAATTCTTTTTATGGAATATAAGGTTAAAAATGATGTTTGCTAAGATTCCCCACATTTTAATCCCCTTCTGCTTTATATACTGAATTTTTTTTAAATAGTATGCTAATTGAACTATCCATGTACAAGATTGTGTCTCAGCCAAAAACATTTATGCATCTAACTTAGACAAGGGGTGTTAGTATGCTGCTGCTGGGTCTAGATCAGGCTTTTTATACATTACTCAATAGACTAATTTGTGTTAGTCTATTCTCTATCCCACAAAATGTGCCTACAGCTTGGGCAAATAACAGGACTCCTGTCTGCTAGTTTTCTTATTTGTAGCTGTCCTAGTTCTCCTTTTTTCCCCTCATGTCTTGAAAATGTTTTAATGTATTTGTTGAAGCTGAAAGAAGATTGTTGCCTTTCTGATACTACTTTGTTTCTTATGATGAACTGGCAAGCCCTGGTTCTGATGAATCATGTAACGGAAAGGAAAAAGAAAGATTTTCCTTAGTTAGTTTCAAGACTACTGGACTACTTCTGGACTGCTGGCAGTGCCATGTGATGAAATACCAATCAGTGGAGCATTTTCTTAATCAGGGCAAACCTTGACTGCTGTTATATGTTTGTGGGTTCTGTTTCTAAAGGTATTACGACTTGTCATGGCAGAAAAATTAAGTCATTAGGCAGTGCCAGCCTCATCCAGTGCAATTAGTACCTGCGCTTTTCTCATAATCCTCACATGTTGAAAGAATGCCATAAATGCATATGCAGGAGCTACTGGCACAAGAATCTTGAAGGTTCTTTCCCTGTTCAGAGTTTGGGGTAGTTTTTGGAAAAACATCTCATTCTTGGTCTTAGTTCAGAACTCATAGCTTATGTCTTGCTGACATGGGCAGGTCTTCTTTTAGGTGTGTAGAAATTTGAGAATTCTGAATTTCAAAGAACAGATTATCAAATATTACTGTTCTGTAAATAGGATTGTTGTTATTGTAAATGTATATTTTTGTTTCTATGTGCACAAGGAGCTAATATGTGGTAATTTTTTCTGTTAGTGCTCACTGACCATTTTCAGTAAGGAAACCATACCATGTTCAGGACTCCCTCCTTAGGTCATAGGCAGCCTGCTTTTATTGACTCATGGGGACCACTGAACAACACAAATGGCTTTATAACACGACTTTGGCATTACAGTTTTTATATTATTTTCTGGGTTTACTCATTATTAAAGCAATGATTCAAACAACAAAAAATACCCTGAGTAGTTAATTTAAAAAATAATTACCACCATCTGATGGCTCAAGTGTCGCTCAGAAGAACACTTGATTTTTAACTTCTGATCGCAGACCAGAATGTGTCGTGGGTTGTCTTTCATAGAATAAATTTGAGAGTCATCACATAAATATTTAGAACTTTTGTATTATGCTTTTGAGGTTTTACTGTGAGGTTAGTATGCAAATATTTATTTGAAATTAACAAGTTCAGCCTTGAAGCTGACTTGAATTGAAACGAAAACATACAAACGCTGCTGACATTTTTGAACTGTTAGGACTAAATTTTTTTTGCAGGTGTAAATGTTAAACAATGTGAGCTAAAGTGAAGACAACTGGAAAAATGGGAGTAAAATAAGGACTTGAGATTTGTGTGTGATTTTCGTTTGTGTGTGTCCATTGCTTAGGCTGATAAGCATATGTAAACAGCATTACACTTTTATCAAGATGCGTTTTGTTTCCTTTCAGCATTGAGCATTTTGCCAAGCTGTACAGCCAAAAGATTGGAATCAAGCCTGCAGTACTTCTGAAGACTTTATGGGGAGATTACTATCTAAATACAAAAGCAAAGAAGATAATGAAAGGTGATCAGGTAGGGAGGTTGTCAAAAATATTACCTGGGTTTTAATTTGTTTTGGTTTTTTGTTGTGTTTTTTTTTTTAAATTCTATTTCTCATAGTGTATTCTGAAAATTGACCTCAGTACCTTTTCACTCAACATCAGTGGAAGTATAAAGTCACTGGGATAGCCTTGCGTCAGCCCTTGGAGAAGAGAATGTTCCAAAATTGGCCATTCAAAAGCTACACGGAGAGAATCTCCTTTAACAGTGCTCACAGTTGCTCTCTGTTCACAAAATAAGGGGTGTTCCAACTTCAAGGATTCAGCATAGAGCGAAACACACAAGATGAATGGAAGATTAAAATGTAGAAACAAGAGTAGTGAGAGGATCTCTGTCTTATTTGTAGAGTCCTTCAACAGCTACGGATTTAGGACATTCGTGTTTAGCTTACTATTTAGGATATATAAATTCTTTTTTGCTTTAGTGAAATCGCACTGAGTGTTATACCGAAACCCGGCCTGAAAACTACACTTGTCTTGCATCAAGCGTTTCCACCACTAAAAGTTAAGGGAGAAGGGAGTTTCCCTGTTTTCACTTAGTGATATTTTTTTATGTGTGTGTTTTCCTAGGTGAGGTTTAATAGTTATAAAAAGGGCGATAACCAGGTTCCATATTTATCAGGCTCTTTTTCTGAAATTGAAACTTTTGTCCTTCACTTCTAAATTTCATGTTTAAGAAACCTGTCTTATAAGACGGGCTTTTGAGTAGTGATCTTGTGTAGAAACAGATAACTGTCTTGGTTTTGAATAAAGGCTTTACCTGTTCCGGATGAAAATAGTCATTTACAAGGGCAAGCTTAAGCCTATTGTAAAACTGAGGAGTTGGTGGTAACTACCTGTATGTTTATATTCTACCAGTCAAAAGGAAAGAAACCTTTGTTTGTGCAGTTGGTGCTGGACAACATATGGAGTCTGTATGAAGCTGTTATGAAAAGGTGAGATGATCTGTAAAGTTCTCATAGAATCTCTTTCCATGTGCTATGATGATTTTTTTAAATACTCAAACAAGAAATGTAGATGCTTGTTATATATTGCTGTGTTTTTATTATCTATTTACTGTTTTCCTTACAGAGACAAAGAAAAAATTGAAAAGATAGTCACCTCTTTGGGGTTGAAAATTGGTGCCCGGGAGTCACGGCATGCAGACCCTAAAGTTCATCTTAATGCCATTTGTAGCCAGTGGCTACCAATATCTGATGCAGTCCTCTGTATCCTTAAGGAAGATACTACTTTTTGTTCTATTGGTAGTTCTGAGACTTCAAAGAGTGCTCGCATATTTCAATGTGTGATTTGTTCTCTTTTTTTCATGTCAGAGAAAAATAGCTGGACCTATTTTCTCACTTGTGATACTAAGTTATATATCTACAATTAGTTTTATATTTCTCCAACTTACTGCTTTTGCACACATCCTTTTTCTAGGAGAATAAGTATGAAACCAGAGGCAGTTTAACAGTACACATTCATTATGTAGTTTTACATACAAATTTTAGTGTTTTTCCTGAAGGATAAGCCAATCTCCTTTTTATAATAGTAACTTAGGTCTTCTTTCCATGAGTTTCTGTTGGTGTTATGTTTTAGGCATATGCATTCTTAATCCAAGATCAACCTTTGCTGTTTGCCTGCTGTGTAGATGGTTTTCTCATACTTTATAATATAATACATATTATATTATCGCAGTTATGCACAAATTCTTGATGTATAAATACTAATTAGTCCTATAAATCTTGCCCCAATTGTACTATTCTTAGTTTCCCAGTTGCACATAGGGTGAGCCTCCCCTACTTAACTATGCATTCTGCCCTTTGATAAATACCAGAAATTGTTGCTGACTTGACAGGGAGCTGAATGGACTGTAACACAGAGCTGGATTTTAGCTATCTGTTGTTACTGACAGTTAGTTAGTGGATGAGGTTGATTTACAGAGAGAAACATTAAAAGCATTTGTCTTCCTTTTATTTGCATTCAGCAAGGAAATATAAATATATAAATGTATATCCTTAGCAATGTATTTTAGCCATGGTGTGTAATAAACTTCCCAGTCCTCTTGACATCACTGCAGAGAGAGTAGAAAAGCTGATGTGTGTTGGAGCTAGAACATTTGATTCTTTGCCACCAGAAACTCAGGAGCTGAAAAGTGGTGAGTAGGTGTTCTCTCATTAACGTGAATTTTGTTTCTATCTTGGTGGTTTTGTTTGTCTTTGGATCATAAGATGTGTAGTAATCTCTACTTAGATTTATAGTTATTTTACTTGTAGTAGCTTTGTTGGTGTTTGTCAGTGACATGTCATAGTATTATGTCTTATTTTTATGGCTATACATTTTTCTTCAATCCCATATACTTGTGGTTTTTAGAAAATTCAAGCTGCAGGTGATGTAAAGTCTAAGACACTGGCTCTGGGGGTTTTGGAAGGATATGAGGTTAATGTTTGGTTTTTAGTTCTAAACAGTAGAAGTTACAATGTAATTGAGAATTGAATATTTTATGAACTTCTATATTAAAATAATTAATTTTTAGTCAGTAGGGATTTCAATTTGGATTTCATTTTTACAAATATATTTATTAACTAGGTCCAGGTTTTGGTAATTTAAAACAAAAAACCTTTTCTGTTGAATTTATTGTGAAATAGTTTGTGTACTGAAAAGAATTTAGTAAGATATAACTTAGCTGTTACTACAAGCATTGTCATTAAGTATTTCTTCAACATTTCCATAGCTCATAGCTTTATTTATTTCATAATATTCCAGAATGATAAAAGATTAGCAAATAAAACCAAGAGCCAAAAGACTTCCAAGGCAACGAATGTATTTTGTTACCCAAATGAAGATATAAAATCCTGATATTTTGAAGTTAGTTTTAAGTTTTGCCATTGACTTCATCACGATTTCAAGTCCAGTTCTGGCAGTTTTCAGCTTTAACTAGGAGTTCCTCCTCCTTAGTAGTATATTCAGACTCTGTTGTGTTGAACACTGGATGTCTGTATGTAAAAGTAAGTGAGAGGAAGTTTAATAATAACCAAGTCCTGTGCTATAAAATTGTAATTGGGACTGGAAAGACTACGTTCAATGATTTAACTGTGCTATAGGCAGTAATGAAAATAAGCTTAGTGTACAGGATGCTTGTATTCCTTTTTCTATCTTTGAATTATTTATAAACATAAACTCTGGGTACGTGTATGTCCTTTACAAAAATGTAATGCCTTGGAAAGGAGAGCAACTTCTGAGTTTGTTTTCCTGAAAGACAGGTGATAATTGCTGAAGCTGAATCAAGTATTTAGCGGAATTAAAAATCAAAGTTGAAACTGATGATATGGATGTAATGCTCAGTAGTGAGCAAAGCTCGTAATTCTCCATGTTTATGTGGTAATTTCCTCTGTGGGTTAGGAAGTTCTATATAGAATGAAGTGATGTTTTTCCCCCAGAACTGGTAGTCTGGAAAATAATGTTCCCAAATGATCTTTTCAGGCAGACTTGTAGGGGACAAATATGCCTTATATATATGATTTTGTTCTGCAAGCATTCTTTCTGACTGAACAAATATAGCAGAATACTATTTTGTTGTAAGGTAGTAAATGTTCTCTGATATTTCAAGAGGAAAAAATACAGGAAGATACCATGCTTAAGATATTAACAGTTAAAAATGTTTCTGAACTTTATATGTGTAGTGAAAGGTGTTTATAGAACAATGTTTTGAAAAGACCTTCAAGAAATCTAAAGGGATGAGATATCAAATGTCAATTTAAGATGCGATGTGAATGTCAAATTGACAGGCTGTTAGGAATTGTTTCCCAGGGGTGAAGCAACTGATACTTTCATCCTTCACTAAATATTTACAAACATTGTATTCTGCAAACAGTATTCAATACTGCATCAGTATAAGTTAATTAGAAGAAATTTGCCACTGTAAACTCAGATCTTACTGCTCTTGGTTATGAAAAAATAGTGTACTTCACATTTAGTGAATATCTTGCTAATTTTTAGTTGTAGTCTTACGCTTTGTTTGCCTAAGCACTTCACAATATAGTCTTTTCATACCTCAGATAAAAGGCAGAAATGTAGGAAAAGACTATTTAATTTCTGTTAGGTGTTTTGAATGGTATTGTGTCTGTTTTGGATTTGATAATGTGTTCCAAGTTGGATGAAAAAAACAGTTTATGGAAATTTCCTAAGTGTTGAATGACTTTTGTGTGGATCTCTCATCCTTTGAGGAATATCCATTCTTGCAGTTAAGTTGTTCTGATTCCGTGACCACACGAGCAGAACTTCCTCCTTTGGTTTGGAAGGAGGGAGAGTACTTTTAGATACTGAATATATAACTCGATCTTAATACTTAGCTGCTCTCTCATTCTAATCTAAACCAGCCTATGAACTCAGTTTTAAATACCAAAACAATATCTTCAGTTGCAGTAAATGCAGTTTGTTATAAAGGGTTGTATTTTTACAATGTTGCTCATTGTATTGTGAAACAGGCTTGAAGATATGGGCAATGTTATCAAATGATTAGAGTAATTTACTACTTTTCCTGTTAATGTCTTTAGCATATTATCCTTTAAAATAGAAACTAAACAGTAATTCCTAGAAAATTAACAGAAAGCCATAGTTCTATCCATACTGTTGGGAAAAAATTGTACAAATAACTCTCTTTTACGTTTTTTCAGCTTTTATGAAATGCAGTAGTGAAGAAACAGCCCCGGTTATTGTCTTTGTTTCCAAAATGTTTGCTGTTGATGCAAAGGCATTACCACACAATAAACCAAGGTAAGAAAATGTAACATTTACCTTTCTGATCTATATTAGATACTTTTAGGTAAAAAAGTTACATTGCAAGCATGGATGAATTGTTTCAGACTTGAGAAAATAATTCACTAATTCTTCAGATGTAGTAAATTTTTTTCAGCAAGTAGAGATTTTCTGAATGAGTTCGACAGATGATTTGTTAAATCGTCTTAGGTTTAGATGATATAGCAAATTTGTTGTGGAGTAAAAGCCACATTTGTTGAAGAGTGCTTTTGTCCAGATATATCAACCTAATGCATACATTGTATGCGGTTTTAAGATGTTTGGTTGAAAACGCGATTCAGTTGTAGTGCTTTGTTTTTCAGTAAGGTTGTATTGACGTGATCATAACAGCTTGTGTTTGTACCAAGAAGCACTTCCCATCTTATCTGGCATAATAGCTACGTGATCACCCAGCCCATTGCAAGTGCAAAATAAAATGGGTTATTTAAAGTAGTCTAAACCTTGAGTAACTTTTTGCAGTGAACTGAAAGGCATTAATGTGTTTCAAAAGATTTTCTTCTGGGAGGTTTGGAAGATATTTTTGTTACAGCTTTTTGTTTAATGACCGTCTTCTTTGAATGGTAGATTTAATTTCCCTGAAATAGTTAAGTGGAACTTTTAGCTGAAACCATCTGCTTTTCAACAGAAGAAATACTCTTTTATGATGAGTTTTTAAGAATGGAGTTCATCTTAACTTCTTATCCCTCTAAGCCTCTGGAGCATATTCAGTAGTCAACTTCTGTGTTAACTGGCCATTTCATGTTTTTCTGGGATTGTCACTGTACAGTGAAGCAATACAGAAAATATTAATCTTTCTAATAAATTAGACCTACTGTGACTGTTAAATATTTGTGCAAAAAATGGTACTGTTGTGGTAGTAATATTTGAAAGTTTTACTACTTTCTAGATTTTTCACACACTTCCTAGATTTACCTAAGTTTTTTCTTATCAGGCTTGTCTGCTAATATTCCACCAAAAATCTTTCTTGCAATAAGTTTGAACTCAGGGAAAAGATGCATTGCACTTACGGATTGACCAGACACTAGATGGAGCAGTTTTACTTTGAGTTCTGTCCTTAAATGTATCTGAAACGAGAGTTCTTGCCCAGGTATTGGTGTAGCACAGCTTTCTCTGCTTTCTCTGCTTGCTTGGATATATACTCTAGTTATCAGAGGAGACTGCGCAGAGACCATCACTTTCTGGCTGTTCTATCACTGATAATGATCTGATCTTTTATTTCTTGGGAGGATCAAGATTCTATGGGACAAGTCTTAGGATGTAACATAGAGGCAAAGGTGGCTTTTACATGTATCAAACACAGAAAGTCTTGGACATATTTTCAAGATTTTAGTCAAAATTTAAAAAAAAAAAAAAGAAAAGAAAAGCTAGCTACTGCAAATCCTGTTTTGTAACTACAACTTGGGATTTCAAACAAAAGACTATTTATAAGAGATCCTGACTTTCCCAAAACTAATGGATAGCTCTTATCTTTTTTTCATTCTGTGTCGTTTGCTTATGAGCACTCTGCCACATGGATAAACTCTCCTTCCCTCTCTCCTCTGATATTCATCTTATATTTTTCTTGGTGGTTTTTTTTTTCTACTCTCTGTAGTCATCCCCCTTCAGGAGGGGAGCTGTTTTATGTGTGTGGTTATATGCCATGTGTTAAACTTTTATTCTTTTAAAAGAGAGAAAAAGGTCCCCCAATGGACGAAATAATATTTTGAAAAAAATTGCCATGTATTGTGGTTCATAATATCTGTATGACCAGCTCCATATTTTTTTATTTATTTTTTTTTTTGGTGAATGATGCATTCAGTACAGAAGCTTATGCATTGTGATTTTTGGTTGTATTTTCTCCTTAGATAAAAAAATGTGCTGCTTTCAATTTTATTGGTTTTCAGAACCCAAATATGATTGCATTTTTGCACTCTGTATACCGTATAACAAATCTGTAATTCTGATCATCAATCTGACTTGAAAAACCTCAAGATTTGTACTGAGCTGACTGGAGGATTGCAGTTGACTGATAGTCCAATTAATGCAGAGCTGATCCAAAAATCCAAACAAAATTTAGATAAATTAGGCTTTATGAGATAATATTGCAGGAGAGTGACGACTTGAATTCTTTCTGGGAGACTTGAGGCATATTACTGATGACTGTAGACAATATGTCCTTTCTCCCTGTTTATTCAGTAAATTGAAAACTGCAGTGTCTTCCTCTGTGTGCAAGGTATTTCTTGCTAGCCTTAACAGTAAATTATTCAATTAGTTACTAATTGGCTAGTATTAAAATGAAGACACGTGACTGTTTTTCTTTGAGAATAACCAGTCATTATCAGCACCCTGTAATTTTGCTGATTGGGTAGTATTAACAATTTTGTTTTGAAGTAACAGTTCAACTCCACTTTTTTGAAAACTAATAATACAGTTTTAATTGTTAAGATTCTACAGGTAAGCAGCTCTTGAAGAGATCAGGAAAGGAGGTTAGCTTTAAAGAGGAAGGAAAGCTATCTCTGTGAAACGAAATATAAGTTTTTTTAAAATGCAGCATTGTGTAAGTGTGTTCCTAAGCACATTTTGAGTTATATTGGCCACTGTGTGGTATTGACAGTTACACGGTGAAGATTGTGCTTAACGGAATTGAGTGATGGTTGTGTGCAGTGTGTGAGATCCAATATATAAACCGGCATTCCATGAGGATGCACCATAAGAATGACTGAACATAGGGAGAAACAAAGAATACCTACACTATCTCAATTAACAGTGGCTTCATGTTCATTTATTTAAGAATGTTGATACGTGTTAAATGTTCCATTTACATGTTAATTTGAGGGGCCATAACTGTGTTCTTCTGTATTCTGATGTTTGACTGCTGGACCTCTCTGCTAGGTTATTTGCATCCTTTGTGGGGGTTGAGGGAGGCAGTGTTTTTAAGCATGTTAAAGCATGTAAAAAATATCAAATTTTTCTCTAGATTTTTTTTTTTTTGCAAGACTTATACTCTTCTACTTCCAGAGGAAAAAAAAAAAGTAGATCCATGCTGCTTTTTCTTTCCTTTTGTAAGGTACTATTGGGTAATGTTACCTTTTTGTAAATTTCTTAGAAGCTTCAAATCTTTACAGTTTGCCTTATTTCTGCCATCTGCTTGTAATACTTTTTAAGCATAGGTTGGGAAAGCTCTTCTAAGTCCAGGGTTAGATTTTTAATTAAAACAACCTCCTTTTGAGACTGCTGTTGGCAACTAATATCTCCTAGAAGGTGACTTTAAAAATTAATAGATTCTGTACTAAAACTGCTATGTTTTTGCTTTTACAGTTTAAATAACAAAGTTTGTCAGCTGTTACAACACTAAAATACATGGGAAAATAATTTGTGGTCAGGTTACAACAGATTGGCAGCTTATATTTACCTTTCTTTGGAAAGATTTACAATTTAACTTTTATATGGTTCCACCATGTCCCTGAGTTTTTATCAGGTTTTCAAAAGAAATGAGAATTGTGCAAATATTATTACGTCTTCCGTTTCTTCTGTCTGAACTTCTGAAATTATTTACTAATGCCAACCAGATCATACAAGGTGTAATTTTTCTGCAAATTGGTGATTGGGCAGAGTAGACAAACAAATTAGGACCCCTGTTAAGAGAGTGTGGTGTGATGTCCTTCACGTTAGATACTAAAATATCTAAAACCAAACCCAGTAGGAAACAGGGCCATATTGGCTTCTTTTGGAGCTACTTGCTTTATGTAACAAGCCCATGGTTATTTGATGATGCCTGTGGTTATTTATTCTTAAGTATTGCTGTGTGCAAAATTAGGTATTCATTCAGCATTGCTGTTTCTTTCTCTCCTTTCCACTACAGTTTTACATTGAACAGCAGTCTCAAACAGAGTGGTTGAGTGTAGGTGTAGAAATAAAGGCAAAGCTTGACATTTAGGTACAGACTATAAAAGTTCCAGCTTGCTCTTCCTAGGGCTCAGAATTCTGTCTTTATCTAACCCAGTGTAAAAGAGAAATACTTAGTTATGATCGCGTTCAAGTAATTTTGGTTGTTGCTATGTGTATTTAATATAAAATACTGAGAAAATGTAAATTGGATATGAGATGTTTCTTATTAAATCCTCTACTAACTTTGTAGAGCTTTAAGTATAAATGTCACAGTGATGGGATACAGTGTCAGCAATAGGAGGCAAACCGTTTCTGTTACTTCAAATCCATCGTTCTTACAATCCTGCTGAATAACGTAAATAAATAGAGTACATTAAAGAAATTCCATTTCTATTTTTCAGTGGTAATAAAGAAAAGTCTAGATAACCTGGTATAGTAAAATTATATTTCATGACTGCACTAAGGGATATAAAACTTGTAACACCCTTACCACTTTCCGTAGATAATATGAAAGGTACTTCCTTCTCCTCAGTCAGCATGAAATCAGGAGTATTTTTTTCCTTAGGTGTCACCATGAAGTATGCACTTTCACATACAATTCTGCATGAAATGATGATGATTGTTTCTTTATTTGGTGGTACAGCTTGTTTGCGTGTCTTAAACCAACAGATTGTAGTGTACTTCATCTGTTTCCTTTCTAGTGTTTCCTACAAACTGTATTGGAAAAAATGTAAATCCTGTGATTTTTACCCAACCTTCAGCTAAAAAGACATTGCATTTTCTTGATCAAATGGAGAGAACATTTATGAATCTCCAAACTCTGTGAGAAGTTACTATCTTCTTGCAAGTAAATGGATTTTTATTTTTAAAGGCAATATGACTTTCAGTGACCTCAGTGTGATCTGAACCCATCATCTTCTGTTTGCATTAATAGTTTGTTTTATGTTGTAATTAGTGCATTAGAAATGAATATGGCATGAGTCATCTGAACAGCCTGTCAGATTTACAAGTTCACATCTGAAGATGGCACCCAGTTACATAATTAATAGAGTAATATATACTTTTCAAAAATTAAAACCCCTACTTATGGTTATTGTGAAATAAATTTCATTGTAACAGTATAGATTTGAATGCAGCTAAGATCTTTAGAACTGATCTAAGAGAGGAATATGTAGTAATGATGAAATCTGAATCTCTGGACATAATTTAGTTTCTGTAATTGTAAGCTTAAGAGAGACAAGCTCGTAACATTCTGAAATAGTCTTGCTTCACGTTTCTTCTTTCTTTATTGCACATTAGTATGTGAGGTAAATCAAAGGTCAGTATATCAGTCAAGTGTTTTTCAAGGCAGTGTATGACAGCTTGGTATTAATAACTTAGTTTCATTGCGTATCTCAGAATGAATGATAATTGCTATATAATATAATATGAAACAGTTATTGAGTATTCCCCTTTGCAGGAGCCCTGTAAGATTATTGTATGAAATTCTATGGAAATTCTGATTTGGATAATTTTCAGTTGTTCATTTTGTGTAGACACATTTATTTCTACTGTGAATTGCCTGGTGCTTTCAGTTGCAAGATAGGAAATAGTAGGTGCACGTTAGTTTGCGAGTGGAAATATTTCCATGGCCATGAAGCAGTTTAATCCAGAAATTAATGAATTTAAGTAGGATTAGGAAGACCACTGGACATACTCTATGCTGAATTACAGCAAACAAGCTGCACTTGAGAGCTGTCCTTAGGGAAGCTGTTGTCAGAAGTCTTTGAGTGCCATATGGTGGGCAGAACAGCAGCCAGTGATTTAACTAGATCTTAATTCTGAAGAGCAGAATAATGAGTAATCCAGGATATTCTTTATAAATTACTTGGATTTAAAGATGTTAACAGAAATTGCCCCCTTAGTTTCCTGAAGTCAAGCACGTGTCCATGAGCTCATGGAACTTAAACTGGTAAAAATGGTACAGAGAGAAAGTATTCTCAGCCACTTCAAAACCTTGTTCATGGCATGGGAGATGCATCACAGACTCTTGTTGACGGTAGTATCAATCTTTTGGAAATCATTTGATGTTCTAACTGTGATGCTTCCTTTTTAAAATTGTCTGAAGGTTAAAAAGTTAAAAAAAAACAAAAACAGCGTAACATTTTCTATAAGAATCAGAGGCCAATTTATGTTTGGGTTTTTTGTTTTGATTTTTTTGAAATGTTTTGGAATGAAGTCTCTCTTTGATAACATGGAAGGCTGGAAAAGCTATTGTATTCAGAGAATGCATTACATGGAGGAGTTTAGTTGTCATTCAGTTTGAACTAAATGAGTTAAAGAAGGACTTGGCAGTAGCTTGCTTACGTTACCTGAAATATGTTGCATTTAATCAACAATCTACTGAGTGGTAATAGTATGTATATTTTACTCTTTTCCACATTATTATTTCCATAGGATTTGCTTACAGCATGGTTGAGGTTAAGATGAGTTAGTAATAATGCGGTTACCCATCTATGTCACCTCTAGTACTTGTGCCGGGTTCACGTGTATGGTGTCTGGATGCTGTAGTACCTCTCTGGAGGCAGAGAATCTCTCTTTTTTCCTTCTGCTCCAGAATTTTCATTTCCTGTTTTTTGTGTGACTGCATGGTCCCATTTTTCTCTGCCAGTATTAGGAGTCTGTAGATCTCTTCCTGTGGAGTGGAAAAAAAAAGGAGGGAGGAAGGAAATATGGTAGGGAAGAAGATGAGAGAGTCTTTCTTCTGGTTTGGTCAGCATTTATTCGGAATTGATTTCCCTTCTGACTGGTTTTGCCAACTGGAGAAATTGAATAAATCAGGGTATAATGTAAAACTGGTTTTGTTGCAGATCCAGTGCCTTATGTGCATTAATCTTTTTCTGTGTTCTTCTTGAGTGTGTTACAATTCTATATAAGGATTTATTTGACAACATTATCTTTTTGTGGTTTCTAATCATACTACTGGGAGTGACTAATTTTATAGGAATTGACGCTGACAGAAACCAGGATGGAAGTCTAGGTTGTACCTACTAGCTATAGTCCCACCCACACTCAATCTGCTTCTTATCAAATTGAGAATATAATTAACTGTGCTTATATGTATTGCAACTTACTCCAGTGCACTCAGAATTTTAAGGTACCTTTGTCATTTGTGATTAGGGCTATCTGACATCGAAATATACTGATAATTTTAAAAATACCATGTAAAGGGAAAAAAAGCAAACAACCTTTCTTCTTTTACTCTCAGGATTATTTACACAAATGAGAAGTATTTTTGGACAATAAAATGTGTTGGAATGCATACATATGTCTTCATGTGTATACTATGCCTTCATATATAGACTGCATTTATGACACCCTTGGCTGTCTCATCTATGCTTTCCCTATCAATCTCTCTTCTATGGGAATTTTTCAGACATTCCAAACCCTTAAATAGCTTTGAACAGCTGCCTCCAGAAAAAAAAAAAATCATAAAAAAGTTTTCTTCTCCACCATCTGCTTTGCATTTTGTATTGTTCAGCCTCTCTCTCTTTTGCAATAAAATAAACAAACCAAAGAGAAATACCACATTGTCCCAAATTTCAGAGATACGTATTCCTAATTCTGTCACAATGATTGTTTAAGAGATGACTTTTTAAAAGAAAAAAAAAAAGAAAAAAACAGTTGCTGAGAAGTTTGTAGTGGCAATTTTGTCTTACTTTTTGCCTTTTCTATGACACATAATGTGTCTGTCCCAGGTCCTGAGTTCTGAAAGTCTGTCCTTCAAATTCTGATATTTTATCCTGGAGGGCCTCTCTTAAGTAATTTTTAGAGAGTTTTTTAATTTATATATAGTTTTCTTACCCTTTTGAGTTGAATGTTTGGCTTCATGGTAAGCACGGTAACCATGTTGGAAGTGATTTCCTCATTCTAAGAAGAATTTTGATAAAATGAAGGGTCTCATTAAACATTTTTAAAATAAGTCCCTTGCAGAATGTATTATATGCAGAAAAGCATCCATATTATGCTATAAAAAAGTATTATTGGCAGTGAGTTGGTCTCAGCCACATAATCTGTTTGGGGCTTTCTGCCCCTAATTAATCCAGTTAAGGGCAGGGTAAGTGTCCATTAAGTGCCTTTACTGGCTACACATAAAAACTTTGACCCTTAAGTGATGGGTTGTTTCCCTGTTTGGGAATAGTTGATATGGGGATGTGATTCAATCCTTTTTTTTTTTTTTCTTTCTTTTTTTTTTTTTTTTTCAGTAGAGATCATAGTTGTATTCCTGTTCTGCAAAGAAAAATTCCTCTACTGCTGTAGTGCTTCACACTGTTTTTTTCCTCTTATCATTTATTACTACTACTCTGCTATTCAGGAAATCTTGAACTGTTTTTCTAAGTGTGGCAATTAAAGAGAGGAAGTGACTTTTCCAAGACAGCTAAACAAGCTAAAACTACTAATAGGGCACTTGTTTTTAATGCTGTGTTCATCAAAGTGTGTGCTTGATACAATTGACTGAAAAAATCCTGAACCCATCTTAGTACTAAGAACCGTTGTTCTTGCCTCCCATCATATGAGCAAATGCAGGTGTAAGGACAAATCGTGTAAATGGGATTTTGCTTTGGGATTATGCTCGTATTCTTGAGTTGAAGTCAAGATCTAAGACTGTGATTAGTTTGTCCAGTTGTGTTGTACAAATGCATGCTTAATGATAAAATTCTTCTGTTTCTTCTCTGGAGTTAGAATTCCATTAAGAATATTCATATAATATAAAAAAATGCATTGGTTATTATTTTGGAAATAAATTATTTATTAATGCTGGAAAGCAATATGTATTACCCTTACTCTCAATGCAAAAAAAAAAAACAAAACAAACAAACAAACAAAAAAAAACCAACAAAAAACAAGCAAGCATTCTAGTTCCATGAAAAAAATCTCTGCATATTTTTTCCTGCTTTTAAACCACGGTGATAAAGATTATTTATTTTAATGCAGGCACCTGACAGGAAGTTACATGAGAAACTGTTGATACTGAAATTACGAAACAGAATAGATTATTCTTAAGAGTATCTGTAATGATTATAGCAGGATCACAGTTTCAGCTCTTTTATATGGGAAATTAATGGAAACAGAGGAGGAATCGGAAAGAGAAGATGAATAATATCTGAAATTAATTTCCTTGTTTGGACTTTATTAAATTAGAAGATAAGCTCATATCACAGATTTTTATTTAGGGCAAGATTTAAAAATCAAATGGCCAATTTCAGGCAGTGCTGTTAGATTTCATATATGTGTAACTCACTTTGCTGTTTAAAATGCTTGAAAAGAGTTGCACTAAAAAACAAGTCTGTTTATATTGCCTTATGTAAGAATCATAATGTCATTCTTTAATTTTTATTGCTTTAAATCTTATGTTAAAGCACTTGATTTTAAGGCAGTGTTTACCAATGGGTGGGTAGAAATTTCATCAGAATAATAACACTTTTTTGTTGTTTTTGTCGTCTCAGTGTTAAGTCTTTTGTCCTTTATGAAATTATTCACTCTTTGGAAAGGTAGCTATAGCAGGCAAACACTTTTCCCTGCATTTGAACACATGCCTTAAAGACTACCTTAAAATAATAAAGATACCACAAATAATTTAAAATGGCAGTATTTGATCCCTATGTATTTGGTAGAAAAGTTTGATATTTTTTTCTAACTATCTTAACACAGGTAAGCTTAGATTAGTACACGTACGCTTAGTCCTAGCTGTCATTCTAGCTCAGGATGACATACTGGACATGGTGTAAAAAACAATTTTGAAAATTGGCTTGGATGTTTTCTGAAAAAGTGAGAATTTTCACGTCAGTGGGAGAAACTTGACTTATTTTAACAAAATAAACAGTAGTTTAACATGGTGGCCTCTTCCTAAACATGACAGAGGAAGAGTTTGCTCAGTTTAGCTGACTTAAAATATATAGTATCACGGGGACAAAAAGCATTCTGCGTAAGTTTTTACTTATGCCAAATATAGTATTCTGGTTATTGTGATTTACTTTATTTTAATTTAAATGATATTTCCAAATACTAATGTTTTAAAATACAATGTAGGCCTTTAACTCAAGAAGAAATAGCTCATCGGCGTGAACTTGCGAAACGAAGACATGCAGAAAAATTGGCAGCAAATCAAGGAAAGGAACTGTCAGAAAAGCCCCCAAGTGAAAATTCATCTGAAGTAACTGGGAACACTGGTGATACGAAAGGTATGTAGTGTTCTGCTATCTGTTTTTCTCAGAGCATGTTTAATAGTAGAGTCTCGGTGTTGTCAAGGGCTCTGTACCTTACAAAGAATCATCCATATGCTAGTCCCAACAGTTCAGTAGGTGGAACTGAACGAAGAGTGAGGAGCAATGTGTAAGAAAGCTGATAGTTCATAAATGCTGTTACAGTGTCTTGGATACCTGTTCTTATAGCCTGAAAACATGCTTAGTCTCAGTACTTTGAGTCAGTGAATACAGATGATGCTTGAAGGAGATGCTCTGCTGAAAAATTAAATAACTTTCACTCCAAATAGAAAGGTGTGGCCATTGACTTTTGCTGTTGTGTATGGGGTAGAAACACTCAGGTTTGTTTAGCTTACTGCTAGAACCTTCTTATGTACTTATTACTAGCATACTTTATGCCAATATAACTTTGATTCCTTTAAGCTTTTATGAGAGTAACTGTTAAAAAAAAACCAAAAAACCAAAACAGTCCAAAACCTAAGCAGCCTAAATAAATTGGTACAAAAGCAGTGTATGAGCAACAGGACTGGATTCTGAGTTACAGTGAGGCATTCTTGCTGTCTTTTAATGTGTCGACAGATGTGATAGGACAATATGTAATTGACTGGTTTTTTTCTTCAGATGATGAGGCAGAAACTGCTTTTATACTTCATATATTTTTCTAACTTTGATTAGGTGAAGAGCAACAGCTCGCTGGTCAAGCAGAGATCATGACCTCAAAGGCAATGAAACAGGAAGCAGACAACAAGGAGTCTTTCATTGCCTTTGCTAGAGTGTTCAGTGGTGTGGCGCGAAGAGGGCAAAAGATCTTTGTTTTAGGACCAAAATATGATCCTGCTGAGTCTTTGCATAAGGTAAGCGTACTGTTTGCATAAGGTGACACGGAACTGTTACTGTAACTTGGGATTCTTCTGAAACACCGATGACTTAACTTTTTACACATTGCTCACTCAAAAAATAAAAAAAATTCAAGTCCAAAATTCCAAAAAGTATCAAAGTAATTTAGATGATTGTGGTAATAGCTGATTGTGTCTGTAAACTCATTTCCAAAATAGTTTAAGGTACAGTGTTGTGTTGGCTAACAATAAATCCAGTATGTGCATACTTTGACTCAAAGAAAATTTGCAAAGGAAAAACAATGCTTTTGGGGAACAGGAAGGTGCTTAATAGTATTGAAAAAAAAAGGTGTTAAATGTTTTGAGATTTTGATCATAAAGTAAATTAATAAGTAATGAACTTCTAACACATCTGTTTTATCAGTGACAATGAAAACTGAGCTAGAAGTAGTACACACCTAAAAATTAGCAAAGAAAGTATTATTTTTTATTTTCTTGGTAACATTTGCTCTTTGCCACAAGACTGGGTTTTTGGAAGGGGAAAAATATATTCAAGTATATTTTAGTTTTAATATCTAACTTTGGAAACAAAAATGCTTTAGAATGCATTTCTTAGCTTTGGAATAGCTCAAGGAGGTTTTGGGGAAGAAGTTTTTATCAGTACTAAGTGATAAATATCCAACACCGGTTGTTTTACTCTGTGTAGCTGTCATCCCAGTGTTCTGCTACAAATGATATGCCTTCAGTACCTCATATGACTTGCTGTACGTTGGAGAATCTCTACTTGCTTATGGGAAGAGAACTTGAAGATCTTGAAGAAGTACCTGCAGGAAATGTTCTGGGTAAGATGTAGCTAGTGTTTAATTTCCTAGAGCTTGAACCTTATATCATTCAAAATACATGGAAATTGTTCTGATTTAAGAAAACTTAAATAAATCTATGAGTGTTTTTATGTATGTTGTGTGTGCAAAAAATGAAGACACTCAAATTAAACAGTGATTTCTGTGAGCTTTGAATTGTGACGAGGGAAAGGTTTCATGAATAGGTGAAAACTAGGGATTGCATTAGCCTGTTATCTTCAGTTTGGAGTATTGCCAGGTAAGCGTTGCTACCAGGAATTGCCAAAGGCAGCAGTAAGGTCTCGTATTTTATAAGTTGCAAAGATTATTTATAATATTTTCCCAACAATGGAAATTCTGTAATATGACTTCTCTAGTGATGCGGATAATTATAGTTTTATTTATGGGTCTGCTTGATCTATGGTGCTAAAAAATTATTTTTTCTATGGCTCTGGCAAATTTTGAGCTTTCTCCATGGACAAAGTTCGAAGTGGCAAGTCATCCTAGTCATTGAGTTGTGCTCTTTTGTGCTGGATTCTGAGCTGCTTTGCTCTAGAGTATGAATAGCATTCTTTGCTGGTTTTGTCCTTCATTTGTCTTTTTTTACTATCAAAACTAGTGTTTAGAATTTAGGAAGTGTAAACTACAAAAGTTGTTTGGTTCTTTATTTCTTTCGTTTTGTGAATGAAAGTGTACAAACTACAGCAAAGCATAAAAGATTTTCATGTCTATTGTCTACTTTTTAGACATTTATAGTAAATATATAGTAAATTATAAATAGATGTACTCTGTCAGGGTATTAAATGTGTGGTCTGTTTGCTTCAAAAAATGATTAAGTTTTGAAAAAAACTCCAAAAAAACCCACCCCAAAACACTCTGCAGTAAGAGTGAAATGATACCATCTTCATGTTTCTCAAATACTCTTGGAGCTGCCTCCTGCAGAGAGAAATATACTGTGAGAACTATATGTAATGTTAAGAGTTGGACCAAATTTCAAGAAATGTTTTTGTTACCAATTAATTCTACCAAAAAGTTGTGATTAGGCTCTACTGCTGACGGCTGCTCTTCAGTGGGGTCTAGCTTTTCCATAAAGAAAAGCATGTAAGTTGAGTAATATCAAAGTTCTAAATTGTGACACAATACTTGTCATTTTTAGAAGAATTAATTAGAATTTTAAGATCAGAATTAACAGTCAGAGCTCCTAGCCAGACTACCAGTTTGGTATTTCATCTTTTTACCAGATTGTTGTCTAGTCTCTTTATGTATTGAGAAACCAGGTTTTAATTTTTGCCTAAAACATACAAGCTAAAGTATGTATGCTGGGTTTTTTCAAATTTGATGTCATTTTCAAGCATTTTTCAAAGTAAGAGCCCTAAATATCATCTTGTTCATTTGTTTTTCTTATTTCCCTGTAAAGCTTCAATGTTAATTTACATAAATTCAATAAATGCCTTTACTGATTTGGTGGTGATTTACCACACTCAGGAGAAAATGCAATACATTTATATGAAAGGAATCTGTAACAATGGTGATGCAAGACTTTTATTATTCCAGTTAGTAACAATGATTTCTGTTTCAAAGGCCATTTATCTTCCAGCTTTAAAGCATACAGCAGTGATTTCTCTCCAGCCATATAAGGAAATTGCTTGTTAGATTATCTAGTAAATTATGGAAGCTTTTTTGAAAGCTCTGTAGTTTTACTCTGTATAATTAAATTATTGCCATAAGGAATACACAGTTAATCATGACTGGCTGTTTCCACTTTAAAACTCGTGGCATAGAGCTTTTTTTTCAGACTTTTTTTTTTTTCTTGAGGGTTTGGGGGTTTTTTGCTATTATTTATAGGTTGTTTCTTACAAGGAAGAATCTTGGTCCAAGTGAGCCGCCCTTTTATTTTTTATACTGGCTTACGCAAAGGTTTAATGATTAAAGACATGGCTTGATGCATTGGTGGTTTTACTGAAGATGAAAAGATTTCATCCCTTCTTCCTTGTGTTCAATTAATATTTTCTTAAAATACTAATCTCCTTTTAATTACTAAAAATCTGAGAAACTTGTAGCAAAATATTGTGAACAGAAAAGGTAATGAGGCATACTGTATGTGAACTACAGAGCTGTCACACAAACACAATTCAGGAACATCCAGCTGAAAAGCAATACTATGGCCCTGTCTAATGCAGCCATTGCCATTCTGGCAAGCTTTGGAAAATTATTTTCTGGTATTACTCCGAGTTCCTGGAAGTCAGAATAGACAAACTGCTTTGCATTAGTTAATTTGTATTGCAAATTTGCAGCTCAAATGTTTTGTCAAAAGTATTTGTCAAAAAGCTTTAAACAGTATGTCATTTTCAAGTAATATGGCAAATACAAAATACTAACTCCTTCCACGTAGCTATTTATAATTCACAATTTTTCTTTTTTACAGTCTCTGTGACTACTATACATTTTTTGTAGTCCTTGAATAAGAGGTGAAATATGATTTAAAACACGTGAAAAATTTCTCGGGGACCAAGGATAATAAAGTCCTTGCAATAAATCTTCTTTTAAAAATTATTTGTCAGAATAGTCTATGAAAAGAGTAAAATTCTTGTCTCTGACAAAAACATCTGGTTTGTAGAATTTGTAGTTCAGAATCACTATTGATTTCTTCATTCTGGGTACTAAAAAGGCCTATGTGAAGAAAATACCTTCTGAGGAGAGTACTGTCTTATTTTTCACTTTTATATTTTTCCCTGCGCTTCTGTTAGATGTCCTGTGCCAGCAGACAGGAAATTATACTCGGTAACTGGTACTACTACTAGGTTCTACTTTGTACTATAAATGAACAGAGACCTTGCAGGAGGAGAATCTAGTTAATGGAGCAGCAGATAAGGTTATGGGCCCTCAGATTCCAAATGGCACTTGTATTTAGTTGAAACTGCTGAATGAAAAACATGATAGTCATTGGAATGGGCCATGGAAAGTATCTTGAGGTTTAATTTGGAAAAATGTTGGAGTACTGATCCAGAAATGTTGTGTGTCTCGATGTACTGTTTCAGGAATAGCTTATTTTTCTGTATCGTGTCACAGACCTTTGGCACAGGATGCGGCTGCTGAATTTGAAACTCCTTGTGGTCATCAGGTCTGAGAGTCCTGTGACTGAGATCCTTGCCTTGCAAATGGTCCACCTATTTCTCCTTTGCAGCGCCAGCCTTCTGTGTATGGGTCTGTCCTCTCTTCAGGGCCATGTGGACTTCTTCACCGGCTTCACTTGTCTGGCAGTTCAGCTGTTGCCTTATTATCTTAACAGAAACGGTGTTACCTGTTTTGTAAATTCTAACTAGGTATATCAAAGTCATGCTTACATTCCTCATATAGAAGTACTCTGTGCTTGTGAACATTAAGTGTGTCAATTACATGTCACCTAAATCTGTATCTCAAAGTCAGTTGAGATCTTTTGGTTCCAAGACATCTGGGGCATGTTTTGTGCTCAGGTTTTGAAAACTGCTTGAATATCCGTTGGAAAGAAAACGTATCACAGATCTTGGAGGCAAGTCTATGTGCTGTTTTGAAAATATTGTCCTTCTCTGTCTTCAAGGAGAAAAACAGTACTTCAATATTAAATTCCAAAGACTGCTTGACTGATGTACCGTTGCGTGTTCGTAGTGACATGGTAATAAATACTGACCTGTATTTGCATAGTCTAGTGCTATGAAAATAGCAAGGTACTGTAATCGCCCTACTCTGTTTAAAGCTGTACCCTTCTTTGCTGTGACAAAACTATATCAGAGCAAGGCTATCTGGCTATCCAGATGTCTTTAGCTTCTTTATTCTGGGTGTTCTAGAAGCTCATTGAGCGTTAGGTTCTTAGGTTCTTGCTGGGAAGCTCTTCCATGTTGTGCAGGGAAGATCTGTGGTGCTGGAGGTCCTGCTGCCGTGCAGGCATCCTCTCCAGATGGGCCGTGTTTGACAGCAAGTGAAGCCCTGGCTGTAGCGTGAAATCCATTGAGCTCTAGTTTGGTGATCATGCCTCTTCTTACTAGTGCTTAGTTTCTCATGTGAAAAGGAGAATGAGAAATCATCCAGTCATGTAACGTTAATTGACTTTAATTTGGATGTTGTATGTAAGTTCTTCCGTTTGCCAAGTAGTGTTAGGTATTGTTTAATAGACTATAGAGACTGATAATGCTGGTACACAAATATAAAAATTAACACTAACATGAACAATTTTTTTTTTGTTAATGAGAGGTGTGGGGAAGCAGTATTTATTATATCACTGCCTGAATGAAAAAATGTTACTACTTCACCAGGAAGGAAAACAATGACTTAAATTGAAACAGTGTTAAAAGTTTCAGGAAGGAGATTGTTACACGCAGGTTTTAATTTATTTCGGTTGTATTTCTATGTTAAGAATATTTCCTCTAAATCAAGACTACCTCTATCACACACGGGTAAGTGTTTTCAAGCATTGTTTGTATTCTGGGGAATGCAAGAGGGAGTGATGATGATTGATTTGCTTGTTCCCCTGCAAGAATCTCTCTCTTTTTAAAAGTGTTTATGTATTTATTGAAAGCAGGCAAAGGAAAAATACAAATACAGGAAAAGTGTCGTTTTGTTACACTTGTTCTGATATTTTTGTGGTTGAAGTAGATAAAAAGAACTTAGTTGGGTGATCCCCAAAGCTACAAAGGAAAAATTAGAAGGTAATATGCGAGGAAAAAGTGGCCTCATAACTAAAGATTGAGCAAGTGCATGCCCTCCAGGTGCACATAATGGCTTCCTTCCTCCCACCTTTTCCTTATTTTTCTTGATGCTGCCCTGTAATTGAAGGCAAAATGCATTTTGTATTTGTTCTGTGCAAAAAAAAAAAGGGGGGGGGGGTTAGTAACAAGAACAATTGTTGGAGGTGGTATAAAAATGTGTTTTAAATAGCAAAAAGTAATAGTTTTTTTTCTTATGATATCATGCACAGGTGAAAGGCCTAGGATTTCCATACTGAGTATTGACTCTTATTTCTTAGTAATTTAAGCAAATGGTGATATAAAACCCAAGGAACATGATTCTGAAGACACTGGTTTAGATATTTGTATAGGTACTAGCATGTTTAGGTACTTGTATAATTGAATAATGTTGTGGGTTTTTTTTAAACTTGGCTCAGTGTCATGTTTTTTCTGAGTAAATAATTGAAGCATGAAGTGGTACATTTTTGTTAAACAGAATAAAAATTTATCTCGAGGCATGTTGCGCATGCACACTCGTGCATCTGCACGCTCGGGTTAAGAATAACATATAAAAATTGACACATATACTGCTTTTTATGGACAAGTGCCACAACAATAGTCTTGTGTGTGTTTGTTAGCATACAAAAGCCAGATTTTTCTTAGAGCTGTCTGTATGACTATGTAAGTGCTTTTTGTGTTTTGTTGAATACTGTTAAAAGCAAAGCTTTTTCCCTTACCACAAGATTTGTAGCGCTTTAGTGTAATGCTCATAGGAGGCTAGATGATTTCCTGAATGTTTTCAAATGCAGTTAGCTATGTGAATATCAAGTGTTGTACCGAATTAAGAGCATTTGTTTCTTTAACTTACCAAAAGACGTTGTTAAAAGCAGGAATCTAGAAGTCACTCCTGTTGCCAGCTCACTGTGAACTGACTTCCAACATGACAGACTGTTGTGTACCTTGGTTTTTCCATTTCTAAAATGCTTGTTTTCCCATACAGTGTTCTTTCATGTTTTAATTATTTATAAAGCACTTATACGATGCTTGACTTGTAAACAATATGACATGGGAAATGTAGGTGATTACAGATTCGTACTTCTGGATTTTTTTTGTACCTTTCTGAAGATAGGTGCCATACAGCTGCAGTCAGCGTGAAGAGCTGGTATAGCTAACCTCATTACAAGGTGTCTAACAAGCATTTTGTTCCTTTAGGACTTCATCGAACAATTTGAGAGCTTTTAATAAGCAGTCTCTGTTAAGAGCAAAGAGCAGCTGCGAGCAGCGATGCCATTTTAAAGGCCCAGAATGGCTTTCTAGGACTGATGCCAACTAGCAAGCATTACCACCTTCTGTGAAAGCCCTAGGAACAATCCTGCTGTTGCACCAGCCTTTTATTTCTGTGCAAACATTTGGTGGGCTAATTTCACTCTCCAAATCAGTAATGTGATTATTTAAAAAAAAAAACAACAAACCAGCTTGAAGTGATTCCAGCTGCATGGGCTGTCTTGTCTCGGTACACTATGATCAGAGAACACAGGAGGGCAGTCTTTCTCAAGAATGTTACTGAAATTAGCTGAAAATAGTGAATGAAACAAAGAAAACTCAAACCTTTGTCTTCCTTTTTGGAATACTTACAATTTTTATCGCTAACTGCCATCTTATAACCCCAATAAAATAACCATGCATTTTTAACAAGCTTATAGTAGTCCAGCATTATTCAGGAAAAGGTATATAATTGAATGGACTGTGTTATTGAATGATGTTTTATGTCTGTGAACTGTTGAGTTTACCTAGCATAATTGTATCTATATTGACTTCCTACCCAATTAATGTTTTAAGAATAGTTAAATTGTTGAAAAAATTAAATCTGTTCAAGTTCTTTCTTTGAGCTAAAGACATAATAGTTAATCTGTTGTTTGGCCTCTTCCAGTGCTGGAAACTGAAACCATTTTCTTAACTCTATTTTTGCTGTAGTGGATTTAGTCCCTTTGCAGTTACTGCTGTTTGCTGTGTGTGTGTTTCCAACAAGGAGGCTGAGTAATTTGTGTTGCTTTTTGGGCAACGTAACATAACATGATGCGCAGCTAATGAACTAGTATCAAATGAAGTTAAAAGTGTAATTTACTCATCATCTGATAAGTTTCCTTTTCCCTCTTTGCCTTACCATTTCTGCTGCTTTTTTTGTGATTCCATTTCAGGGGATGTGACTGGACAAACTTTATTGCAAAAAAAATAAATGATTCATTACCTTGTTTTTAAAAGAATACCAACCTATCACTGGAGAGGGAAAAATGTGACATATCTTAGGTCAGAGGTATAGCACTAACATGCATCTTTATTGACCCAGCTACGTTTTTTTGGGGGAAGAATGCTTTGAATGGTTAATAGTTTCCTTGTAAGGCCTTTTTAGTTTGAGTGTTTTTTTAATTTATATTGAAGAATCTAAATTGCTTTTTGAGTAGCTAAATTTTTTTTCTATTTTTCTGACTGTGGCTTCTTAAGACTATAAAAGGAAATAATAAGTGTAGTAATTCTTTCTGAAGAAAACCACTTCTAAATTCTCTAGTGCTTCTGGAATGTTCTCTGCTCTAATTTTCAGGAGTTTATTATGAGATCTTAAAAATGTGTTTAGTCTTGCCACTGGAATATAAGGGTGTTTTAATCATATTTTAAAATTGAGCTGTATAAGATTATTTAAAGTCTTAATATATTCATCTAGCCAAAAATGCCTTTAAGTTTGCTTTTGACCACTGTTGGATTACAACATCAAAAAATTCAAATAATTAAGTTTTTGAGGAAAGGGGGGCATGCAGTGAAACATTCTGTATCGGTGTTAAGGCAACTTTTTTATTTGTTATGATCTGTAAAATCTGATCATTCACGTAAGTGAAAATTAGATTTCTAAATAATCTTCCAAATGTGAGGCAAGTGCTCCTGATACAGGTTGTATGCAGACAGATACTTGCTGATATTTGAGGTTTCCCAAATAGTACCAGAAGGAAAACTGCCCAGACTTGTTGGTGTTTGTTGCTGCTGCTTATATGCCTGTGGGCAGCAGTGGGACTAAGAAGAATCAAGACAATTTCATACCATTGCTGCTTGAAGAAACTCGCAGCACAGCAACAGGCACATGCTCTGCAGCTACTTAATAGAAAAAAATCTAGAAATAGACTGGAAAGAGGGTTTGAGGTGCAAGCAGGCTCTGTTTATCACCCCTGTGTTTGCTTCAGAAAGAAATGATTTTTGGCCTTGGGACTTCAAATTTATTAGATGCCTATTATTACACTAATATACATTGATTCAGGGCCAGTGTTAAAGGAGACCGACTACCTTTCCTAATGGAAGGGTGGAGAATTCACTTCTTGAATCATTGCCTCTGGGCAGATGTTACTCAGCCTTTCAATAGCTGTTTGTAGGTTTAGGTCCCAGACATTAGCTGGCTTATGTCCAAAATTTCCAAAATTTACTTCTATGCGAGTGCTTGGTTGGGTGTGATTTTTCAAGACTCTTTAAAATGAGAGGGTAGGGATTTTCCCCAAAATTTCGGTTACTTTCTCTAGTCAGCATCAAATGTATTATTTTTAGTCTCTCTATGAAACTGAATGTGTCCATGTATAAATAAAGGGAGAACAGTTATCTACAGAAATAGCAATATTTATTACTTGGCTAATGAACCTCTTGTTTTTTCCAATACTGTAGAAGAAAAAGAGTGTTAAAGTATTTATTATCACCAATGTGAAATGGGTAGTAGAAGCCTTAAGGTGAAATTTTGAGATGATTGGCTGAGCTCACATCCATAATGTTGCGTTTGGGATTTTTTCCAGCACACTGAGATACGTCCTGTTGATTTTGGGAAATTACCTCACATTTTCATTTGAAGAGCCTGAAAACTATACCCTCCCTCGATATGTTTATAAAAATTACTTGGAGCTTGCTTTTGTGTTTGCTGTTTTGTTTTTGTTTTGTGGTGTTTTTTTTTTAAACCGGTATCCTCTTTAAAACTAGAATGTCAGTATTGTTTAATAGGTGGCTGTTTATCGTATAGCTGTGTGCTCTCCTTTCTTACGATGTGGTTCTAACGGGAACCAGGTAGCTTGCCTTGATTGGTTGAAAATCTCTGAAGAGACTTCAGTATCCTTTACTAAATGAGGGTCTCTGATAGGTGAACCAAAGTGACTTTGGTTTTGTGCTCAAAGTTGTCAGAATTCCATTTTTAATATTCTGCCTGTAAATGCTGCTATGAAATATTGTATGAAGACGCGGGAAACATCAGTTCAGGGATGAACTTGGACACTGGGGCACTAGAGTAAACAGCTGAGAGATTCAGCAAGCATGCCTAAATTGAGGAATTGGTGTTTAAGGTTCAGTTTTCAACAGAGGTGTAAATTACCTGATTTACAAAGGAACAGTATTTAGACTATATAATTGAACCTTTTATCCCTCTGTACAAAATGGGATTAGGCTTGTTTTCCTACTTCTGAGTTAAACACACTGGAGAATTCCCTTTGCAGAAGTAGTTTGCTGTAGAACTCAAACTTTCAGAAAACTGTTTTAAAGGTATGTTTCCTTTTTTTTATGTGATGATGAGTTTTCTGAAATTCAAACTGAGAACATGCAGTGTCCTTTCAGGAATAATTGCTTTAAACACAAATGAGTTTGAAGATATATGCCTTATTACATGTTAATTCATGTATAGAAAATTAGATGTAAAAAAGACACCATAAATCAAAACTGTTTAGGAATGTGTGCAATTACCAATGCAGAAAAGAAGTTTTATTCTTAAAGGATTTTTTATCTTTTGTTTATTCTTAAAGGATTTTAAAGGATATTTATGGAAAATACATCTTTCATGCTAATGCGATGGTGTACTAGAATCAGATAGTGACATTTTTGAAAAGAAATGTGTACTTTTAATCAGTTAGCTATCCCTTTAGTTGTTCTGGTCATATAAAGTTCAATTTCTATCTAATTAAGCTTTTCAGCTTCATTGTAAAGGTAGCCAATTAATGTACTAAAAGGTAGTTGTAAAATGTAGATATTTGTCATAGTATCAAGTCATAGTATACTTTGGGGCAGATAACTAAATAAAAATGTAACTGTCTCATAGGTGTCACTTAGGCTAGACTTTTACTTAAGTGCAGAATTGCAAAGATATTGAAGGGTGTAAAAACTTATATTAAATCCTGAAATTAGAATCATATTATGGTTAGAGTTGGAACTGACCTTAATGATCATCTAGTTCCAACCTCTCTGCCGTGGGCAGGGACACCTTCCACTAGACCAGATTGCTCAAAGCCCCATCCAATCTGCCCTTGAATGTTTCCAGGGACAGGGCATCCCCAGCTTCTCTGGGCAACCTATTCCAGTGTCTCACCACCCTCCAAGTAAAGAATTTCTTCCTGTTATCTGATCTAAATGTACCCTTTTTCAGTTTAAAAGTGTTACCCCTCGTCCTATCACTACACTCTCTGATGTCCCTCCCCATCTTTCCTGTAGGCCCCGTTTAAGTACTGGAAGGGCCACTTAAAGGTCTCCCTAGACCCTTCTCTTCTCCAGGCTGAACAACCCCAACTCTCTCAGCCTGTCTTCATAGGAGAGATGTCTCCAGCCCTCTGATCATCTTTGTGGCCCTCCTCTGGACTTGCTCCAGCAGGTCCATGTCCTTCTTATGTTGGGGGCCCCAGTGCTGGATGCAGTACTCCAGGTGAGGTCTCACACGAGCGGAGTAGAGCGGGAGAATCACCTCCCTCGACCTGCTGGCCACACTGCTGGTGTTGCAGCCCAGGATGTTGTTGGCTTTCTGGCCTCCAAGCACACGTTACTGGATCACGTTGAGCTTCTCGTCAGCTAGCACCCCCAAGTACTCAGCAGGGCTGCTCTCAATCCGTTCTCAGCACAGCCTGTATTTGTGCATGGGATCATCTCAACCCATGTGCAGGACCTTGCACTTGGCCTTGTTGAATTTTGTGAGGTTTGCATGGGCCACCTCTCAAGCCTATTCAGGTCCCTTTCCTCAGGCGTATCGACCGCTCCACACAGCTTGGTGTCACTGGCAAACTTGCTGAGGGTGCACTCGATCCCACTGTCCATGTCGCTGACAAAGGTGTTAAATAGTACCAGTCTCAGTACCAACCCCTGAGGAATGCCACTTGTCACTGGTCTCCACTTGGACATTGAGCCATTGACCAAGCCAGTTAGTGCAGCCATCCAGCCAATTCCTTATCCACCCAGAGGTCTTTCCATCAAATCCATGTCTCCAATTTAGAGACAAGGATGTCGTGCGGGACAGTGTCAAATACTTTGCACAAGTCCAGGTAGATGATGTCAGTTGCTTTTATCCATTTGGGTAATCTTTGTTTTCTGTATCTTGGAGATATATTTTAGATGCACGTGCATCTGCGTTCTTCACACAGCTTCTCTCTTGCCAGGCCTCGCATACAGTGCTGATTCCTTATCCTTCTGCAGTCTCAATCAGAACAATATGCTTTTCCCAACACATCCTTAAATAACACAAACTACCTGCCTAGATAATCATATTAATGATACAAAATATTTTAATTTCTGATGTTTATCAGCACTGAAATATATACACCATGTGTACCTTGGCAGGGAGAAAAAGCTTGTGTCTAGAAATTAGTTTAATTTTCTCAAAGTGTTATCCTCTCTGTGCCCTGTAGGAGGCAGTCAATGAGTGGTGGATAAAAGTTGTTTTTCTAGGCAGTGTAGGTTTTGTTGGTTAAATCTAGTTTGTCACTATTTTTGCGTAGTTCTTGACTTCTGAGTAATTTCTCTTAAATCTTACCTTTTTCGACTTTAGTACATCAGGAAGTTGTTTTCGGAATATATGATTTTTAGCAATTTTTTATAATTTTCTTGAATTTGTCATGTTCTCTATTTCTGTGTAATCTCTCTTCCGAGTTATTCAAAGTTGAAATTCCTTTACATGGCTTTGATTGAATAAAGCTTTTCACCATCTTTAAACAAATATCCTGTGAACAGAACAGTTCTGAAGAAAAAAAGTGGTGGTTTTCTTTTTTTTTTTTCATTGAGTTTCCATTTCTCATGACATATGCACAACTGATAAGGATTATATTTTAAATTGATTATCAAATGATCTCAATATTCAGAGCATCTGAATTACGATGATGATTCCTTGACAAATTAGGGTAGTTTGAGAACTGTCATGTAATTTTCAATCTATTTCTTTACCAGAAATGGAAATAGGAACCAGGTAACTTGTTTTATCCTTTAAACTGTTTTCTTACTCCCATTTAACATGAAGCCAGAGGGCACTGTTTTTCATACAATACAAAAATGTGAAATGTGTAGCTATTTCAGTTTTGGGTAAAGGTCTCACATGGATTCACAGCACTGTCAGTGTAGTGAAAACTTTGGATTATGGTTTCTAATGTGTATTTCTTCATGCAGAAAATCTACAAATGTTTTCACTCTAAATTAAATTACTCTCACAGAGTATTCTGAAAGCCAAAAATCTGTATCTAGTGTGGTGCCTACTTATTAGCTCAACTCGGCAATAATGTACTGGTTTCAGAAGCAGTGTTAAGTAACGCCACTGTCATGAAAACATCTTGTTTAGCTTCTTTATTTTGATACTTCCTTTGTCCTGAGAAAAGCTACTGTTTTATATGAAAAAGAGATGGGAAAATGTCTCCTCTCTGGATGTTTCTTTAACTTTCATAGCTACACTAATTGTCTTCTGCACAGAGTAATAGCCAGGCTGTAGAAATTAGGCTGGACCTCCCTCAGCTGTCTTTGGAGTGTTAACATGGCTCTGAAATCTACCCTTTTTCCCCTAAGCTCCCCACCCCAAATCTTAGTGTTAACCGCCTGGTTTCTCTTTGGATTCCACCTTTCTCTCTGCCTTTCTGTCTGTTAGTCTACCTCAGCTTTTTATTCTGATTACCTTAGTTATCCAGTGTCAATAAAGTAAGACTGTATGAAAATATTTTAGTTAACCACAACCTAAGCAAATGCAAAAGCTCTTCTCCTAACTGGCATTGTTTATGCAATATAAACCACTAATCCGTGAGGGCAATTTATTTGAATGTGTTTTAAATTCCTGCTGGAGCACTTCCTAATCTTAGCCAGGCCTGTGTAACGGAGAGAGGAGCAGGATACACGCTTTCACACCCGCATGTGAAGAAGTGTTTGTCTTATTGTGTAATAGACCTAGTGCCTGTAATATACAGCATTCTTGCAATAAATACCATCTGTGGTTGTGAAATGCCTCTACTTCTACATTTGAACCAGCCACAAAAGCCTTTTATGACTCTGTATGTTTCTCTTTTGCTTCCATTGTCTCTTGTTACCAAAATTTTTTCAAGGTGTTCAGAAAAAGCAAGGAGGGGGCTGCAGTGAGGGCACGGGAGGCTGAGCAAGGAAACCCGGTTTGGAATGAATTCTGCACATAACCTCGCTGAACGCAAACGCGGCGGCAGAGAACCCAAACCCTGTGTAACAAATGGGAAGGTTACAAAGTCAAGAGATCGTTAATAAAGGCTGTGTTTTAGTGAGTTATTTTCTAAATACTTTCCCGAGATTTTGATGTTGTTTCATGCTTCACATTAAATTGCAAAAGTGTTGTGAGGGTTGTTTGGCCCGTATCAGGGTGTGAGTCATGAAGCTGGCTTTGTCTGGCTTGTGAACTGTGGGGGGGAGTTAAGGCAGATCTATATTTAGGAGTATCAACTGATGTCAAACTGTGGAGCACTGCTAAACAACAGCGTTAAAGGGGCAGCACTGGATAGTTTAGGCTGAAAGTTTAGATTGTTTGTAGTCATTTATCATTTAGTAAACAATTGGAAAAGGTGATATTTACTAGAAATATTCTGCTGCAGAGGTTGCAAGCCAAGCAAGTGTGAGTTTCAACTCCATTTGTACTTACCTAGTAATAGCTGTTCCATTGCCAAAACTGTATTAATTGAAAACAGCAACCATAAATAAAACTTCTAGTTTCATCTTACAGCATCCAGAATCTGAATTTTTAAGTAAAGAATTGTTTAATTCCAGTTATAGGTAGATAAGGATAATGCTTGAGGGGCTGTTCCCATTGAGTTTTTGTCTTAAGATGCAGAACAGCTGCTGACTTGACTTGATTGTATTTTGAAATTTTGGCATTGATATGTGGAACCAAATTTAGGTACCTTTTTGCAACTAATTAAGACTAAAAGAAATATGTTTCTTTTCCAACTTTTTTTGCTCCATACTACCTAATTCTCTCCAGCTAGGTCTGATATGTATTTGGGTAAAATTCAAGCCAATAATTCTTAAAAATGAGAGGCTCTATTTTTCCAAGGCTGCTCTTCTGTCATAACTGTCATGGACTGTAGCTAGTGTTTTCTGGGGGGGAATTGCGTTTGATAACCTTCTTTTATGCAGGCATGTTTTGGTAGATAATTCACCTAATTTGGTAGTGAGCATTTTGTGTTGCCATCTTTGTTTCTGGGCCCGTTTGTGGGAAGACAGTGAGATCGCGATAGGAGAATCGCAATGAATTTAACTCCAACTGAGACGCGAGTGAAACTTTTCCTTCCGGAATGGAGATATTTCTGTCACCCTAATGAATTTGAAGTGGGCAGGTTTGTCAAAGGCACTTGGTGTTGGTTTAAGCACGCTATTGTTGACTTGAATGTAGGCAGACCTGAGCCAAGACAATGTACTGGTGGGGAAATAGAAAAAACACACTTGGAATGTATAAATTATACAGTTGTTTAAGTTAATGTATGGAGGATAAGTCAGTTTATCTCTTACTGTCATTTTAAGCTTCATTGGCTGAAGTATTGTCATTGCCAACTTTGATAGAAACCTCTTTCGATGACTTAACTGAATTTCTGCAACATAATATTGAGCAACAAATATTCATTTAAATACTTGGTGTTTTCCAAGTGTCACATGTTAAGATTTGTACAAATCGTACTTTATGCAACACTGAAGTATTGGGTCAACCATTGTGAGTTGCATGACTGTGAACCCATTAATTTAAATGAACATGTGAACCTGCTGGTAGTTACATCAGTTACTGCACTGACACATCAGCAAAGACATTCAAACCAATTCCCCCCTCTTTCGGCTGCTGGAGCTGTTGAGGACAAGGACGTTGAAAGCACCCGTGCGAGTTCTACAAAGACCCTACACGGCTCATGGATGCAAAGAGTTGTGCGTTGAGAAGCTTTCAAAACGGGACCTAAAATGTATGGAATCCTGATGGTCACATTTTTCAGAGCTTTTTCACAAAAGTAATTGTTTTGTGACGTGTTCAAAAAGCAAGTTCTCTGAGCAATGGTACTAACAAAGCCTGGATTCCTGTGGACTGGTGTCCTTAAAATCCTCAGCTTCCCTCTGAGCTACGCCTGTCCTGCAGTTGTGTGTGTCCCAGTTGGCCAGCCAGGATGCTCTCGCTGGTCGCCAGGCAGCTGCTTCCAGGCGGGATATATAATGATCGTGTTTTGCCTGCCCTTTTTTCGGTGAGCTCACCAATTTTGGTCTCCCTTCAGTACTCAGCCATTGATTTTACATAACTTGTGGAAACTTAATTATATCTGAACCCTCTCCTCTTTCTGGCTGGTGAACTTAGTGGAAGTTGACAACATGTTGTTGAGGGGAGACTGTGTGATTACAGGAGTTGCGTTTACTTTGGAAATGAGACTAAAAACATACTCCATTTTTAACAGATTCCTTTGTGTACATAATCCCATCAGGAAGTATGACATACTGTGTTGGAAGCATTGCTTCTCGACCAAAAAAAGTCATTTAAGTCAACAGCCACTTTTAGGAGAAATGCTTTTCATTTTAGTAGAAAAGATTCATCTACCCCGAACTCCTCCCAAGCATTTAAAGCTGATAGCCAGCAGTGGGAAATGGCCACGGTTCTTTTGTTCAGCAAAGCAGCTGAGGTTCTGTGTTTTAAGGTTTTGCTTTGTCTTGAAGCAGCAGCCGAGTCGCTGCTTGTTGCTTGTGGGTGACACACGATACGGCATCTGCGGGCTCTTCTGCTTACTCAGCGAAACCTTCGCCAGGCTCATCTGGTTTCTGAGGGGGCAGCAGTGGGGCATGAAGACAAAATAACTTGTTTCAGGACCATGAGGTGTTAGCTCCACTTTCTACATGGATGAGAGCAAAAAAAGTTCTCTCAGCTAGTTTTATAAGATGCTGATTGTTAAACCCATGCTTCTGGTTGGCTTTGTCATGCCATAGGCGTTTTGCTGTAATTAATATGTTGAATTGCTTTTTCTTGGACAGCATGTCAGGAGCAGTGTCTCTTAGAAATGTATTAATGCTTTCTTAGTTGAGGGAGTGAAAACTGGGTGAGAAGGAAAATTGCCTTTTTATTAGGTTAGTTCTACTCTGTTTATTTAATACCCTGAATTGGCTCTCCCAGACTCTGACAAACGCCAGCGCTGCTGCTGGGAAGCCAGAAGTGGGGGCAAGTTTGCTCTTTTTGCTGGCAACTGGCTGCTGGATGATCCCAGCTGTATTTGAGATGGGGTTCTTAGACTACCTTTTGAGGTGGGGTCTCTTTTCCTTTTATCCTCTAATGCAAATGAAGCATTCAGTGACTGGTGTTATTATGGTTGAAAAGGAACTAAACGCTAAGGGTTTTCCAGATGTGGAGATGTTAAAGCTCCAAGCTTCTCTCCTGGTATCTTTTGTCAGTATGAGGCCATTCCCTGTTTTTAACAAATAGTGCAATGTTGGGGATGTTATAATTGCATGTAGACTGATGGGATGTAAATAAAACAAATCTTATTAGTTACCATTTTGCAAGGGGGCATTAAAAATCAAGATTAATTCTATTTAATTTATTTTCTCCATTTTGAAATGTAGGAACATTTTAAAGCCCAATTCAATTATGTGGTCTTCTGCACTAGTCTTAAGAACTCTCATATTTTAGGAATGATCTGTATATTTTTTTCCCATTTTCTTCTTGACCTTGAGCTAATAAAAGTTAATATTTTGCAATATTTTAGGAAGTCCAAAGTTATATGGACTACAAATTATAGTAATGAGTCTCAATGATACATTAATTGAAGTAATCGGAAATTAGGGGGGAAATGACAGTCTTTTTTCCATTGGGGGAGATAACGAATAGTAATCTTATTTTTTAGGTATTTTTATATGTCTTAAATAGGCATGATTTTGTTATGCTTAGTTTACACAGATGCAGACTGCCAAAAATACTTAATGTGAAGATGACTTGTAAAATTCATGATTTAAACATAGTTTTAATAAGAATTTTTTTTTTATCGCTGTTACAAAAACCCTATTTTAACCAGAATATGAAGGTCTAGCAGAACATTTTCTCCAGAATTTTATTATTGTGTATTTCTTAGGTACTTTTGTCAATTATTAATGTGTGTGTTTTGAAATAACTTTCTGGAATTCCATCTTTATTTTTCACTAAAAATTTGTCACTATTCTAGCTAAATTTTATTTGGTGTGTTTGAAGCATATCTCTGCCTTTCAATCTGAGATCAGTATCAATGGCCCAGTCATAGGTTTTCATGTGGCAGTAACTTTTTCTTTCTTTCTTTCTTTTTTTTTTTTTTATTTGAATGCATTTTCTGTTTATTTTGGAATTTACTTTGCTATTAAATTGGAGCGCATGATAAATAGCTCATTATCAGTAACTTTCTAGGCTGCTGATATAACAGGTGTATTTAAGGCATTCCCTGTTCCCTCTCTTGCCATCTGTTTGTACACCCATTATGTCAAACAGTCCTAATCCGAGACATTGGAAAGGTGCTTTCTTTTGTTGGAATCTTTCCTCTAATTAATTATTTCCCACAATATTATTGCTTGTAACTATGAATGATCTATTTAAAGGTTTCTTCTAGCTTGAAGTAAAATTTTATATTACTCTTTGTCTTTCTTGAAAATTATTGTATTTAAAATAAGCATTGACTTCTGCTTAATGTAGACTGAAATGATCCATTATTCATGGTACTTTGGAACACTTAAGTCATATTTCCCAAGGCAGCAAAACAAGCAAACAGAAATCACTTACAGGCAGATGTAATGGGAAGGTGGGAGTGTTGCCTTTAAAGGAGATTGTTAGGCATTGGGTCAGGTCTTGGAAAATTGAATTTTAATTAGTTACTTGCATGTCTTACAAGTTAACAGGATAAATGGTCGATGACTCAGTAGGGCATTTCCCACAGGATATTGTACACGCTTGGTAATTGGTATGCTGCTTCCACTTGTGATGTCTGTAATATCCTGGTAACTGATAAGTCTATCTTTGCATTTACCTGATGTATTGAAAGATAAAGGCCTTATATTCCTTTTTAACTGATGAAATGTAAATCAAGTATATTTGGATTCTACAGTTAAACAAATTCTAAAATCAGCACAAGGATGAACAAAATTTAATGAGCTTTTAAACTACCATTGTCTTGTGTAATTGGCGCTTCTAGTAGTAGATTCTAAATTCCCCATGTACCTAGGATCTGTAATGCAGAACTTGTAGCAATATATTCATGGAGCTTTTTCTAGACAAACATGACAAAACCTCCAAGACTTTACAGATTAGAATGAAATCCTTGCAAGATCAGTGCCTGAAGGCCTCATTAATTTTAACACCACTTATAATTGATTCTGGGAAGTAACAGATGTTACTTATATTTTATAATCTTCAATTTAAGAAAACAGTATGTACATGAAGTCTGCCCATTTTCAGGACACGTTACTAAAGCTGAACAAAACTGAATAGAACCTAAAACGGCATTTTCTCTTAATGATAGGTTGGTTGCTAGACTATGCTATAGCTAGTCTGATTTATGAAGAAATCATTTGATGTTAATTGTCTGTTACCTGAGATTAGTTATTTTGCTCTGTTGTGGGAAACATTTGGTCAAGAAATTAGAAGAATCCAGTTTGCTATTGTGCTCAAAACTCCAATGAACTTTAGATCTTCAGCCACTTGCATTTTCCCTCAAGTACTCTCATAAAAATATTAAAATATTGTATGTGGTTTTATGTCTTCCCAATGTCTACTTAAACTAAATGTTGAACTTTACTACATTTTTAAATAGAAAGGCTTTGCCTCCATCTCCGTTTCTCTAATGTTAAACACTTTTCATGCTAACTCTGATAGAGCACATGGATTCAATGTGTCCCATCAGCCTCAGGCTGCTGCCTCCCCCTTTCCTGCTTTCTGAAGTTCTATATACATTTCAATGTAGGTGAAATATTTTGAAAACTTTTTAATAAATTGAGAAGTGATTGTTTTGATTAATACTTCCAGTATATAATATATTCATGTTACAGACTTAAGAAAAGAGGATCCTATTTTAATAGATTTTCAGAACTGAGCATGTGTGTATAGCTAACATTATTAATGGTGGTCATGCAAAAGAGTAGAGTTATGATTTCTCTGCTTTTTTTCTGATGTAGCTACTGTGATATATTCAGTGAGCCAGTGAGATTTATTTGAATTTTCTCCTCTTTAAGCAATATAAACTATGGGTTTGCTAGAGGACTGCTGAAACGTAGAGATTTGTCTTGTTCTACTTTGTAGATGAAGAATCTTAGGTCTTTTAGTTCCTTTTGCAAACTTAATTAGGTATTGATAACAATACAGTGAAAGCATTCTACCCAACACTTCAATGTTTTCTTGGGTTTTTTTGACATTTTGTCATGGATAAGATTTATTGTCAGTTGGTAATTATGTACAAAACAGCTTTATGAAGGGTGAGTAGCCCCATCTTTTTCTGTCTTCTTCAAGGCAGATGTCAACATTATAGCTGAAGTCTTGGAAAGTTTCAATATAGGAATTACAAATGAAAGAACTTTTTTCTTAAATACTTTTCTCATTGAACGAGTAGAAATCATCAGTAGATGACTAGCATGGGTTTATCTATGGGAAGCTTTCTAGGCTTCCTAGAAGCCTAGTGAAGATGACTTGTAAAATTCATGATTTAAATATAGTTTTAATAAGAAATTAAACTTTCTACAGTTTAGAAAGTTTAACCTATGGAGCTACACCTGTGAGACATTTCTCATCTCAAAAAAAAAAAAAATATTCTCTTTAAAGAGTGTAGTTAATGCTCTGTTGTCTGGAAGACTTTCCTGAGAGAATTGCTGGGCAAAAATTTTTTCCCTTGCATAGGATGTTCCATATGAATTCAGCTGATCTGTTTTCCAGAACAATATGCAATTTCATGGATTTATTTACAAAAGCACATTTACTACTACTAGTAAAAAACCCAACAAATCAGCATTTCAAAGGACATTTAGATTATCAAAGTAAATATGTTAAAACAACCATTCCTAAATTCCATTTGTTTGGGACAACAACCACACTGAAGTGCCTCTGAAGTTCTGGTAGTCATTTTAAAAAAATTAAGTAAATTCAGATGTGTTGCTGTCAGGTCAAATTAAAATAATTTATTCAAAGTAATTATAAATCTAAAATTTGGTTTGTGTTTCAGAAACCCTTGAAGAGTTCTGTATGGTGCTAAATGCTTTCCACATGTGGTAATGGAACTATTATTTTGATGTACAGGGTAACTGAAGTAAGTTCCAGTGCCTATGTGGTCACATTGTACAAAGATCTGTCCACATCTTTACTGTTGCTCTGTATCACTGCTTTCAAGTGATGTCGAGTTGAACTGGTAAATGGAAAGGAATGATAATGTGTGGGCTCAGGCAAAATACATATACTGCTGAGTAGAAGTACTAACACTTTTATAAAACCACGAAAGGTACCGTTTAATGCCTTTAACAAGAACACTTTAAAAGATTAAAGGAATTTAAATGGGAGTAAAGTTGGGGTTTTTTTACTTTTTTTTTTTTTTTTTGTGAAGCTATGAGTACATTGATTTCGTAATACGTAAAAGGAATGGGGATAGGTTACTGATGTAAGCATGAACTTTCTAACTTGCTGTGCTAAAATGGAGTTTAACCATAAATATTTTGAAATCAGGATAATTTGCTTCAGTTTTGAGCTCCAAAAGTTAGTATGGCATGACAAATGAAATAATTTTGTAGCATAAGAAAAATATCATTATCTGAAGTACTTTTATCTTCTGTATTTATGTGCCTCATTAAGCGACTTAAGGAAATTAATATTTCATTTTTACTACACCTATTTGTAAACCCAGAAGTCAGATTTGGAATGTCAACTGATTTTGGTTTAGTTCTGTTTACTTTGAGGAAAATTTGTATTTTAGCAAGGAAATTCTTGACTTGGCTTTGGTGTCTGCTTTTTCACAAAGACTTACTCCAGGTAGTTCTTTATCAATTCATTTTATTATTTTAAGATGTTACTATTTAATGTAAAGGGTTTTTTTTATAGTTTGCTTGAAATTGTTTTTAGTCTAGTCTGAGAAAAGTATAGGAAAGTTCATAATTGTAACTGTCAACTCATTTAACAGGTAGGAATCATATGTTATCATGCAGTCTGCGTATTTAATCAAGTACACGGTATTATTTTCAGAAAAATCTCAGCAGAAGATAAATGGTGCTTGTTTACTCATTATATATGTTAGCAATCCTCTTCAAAACTGTAATTGTGGAACAGGAGATTTTAAAGGAACACGCTGTTAGATCATGTTGTTGCTCTCCTTGCAGTTCCTCTAAAAGCAGATGGTTTTGTTCTTTGAACTGCTAGTCTTTTTCCTAAAAGAACTCAATGGGGTGCTTTTTCATTGTTTACTACTCGATGACTCAGTAGTAAAGCATTGAGGTACTTGTGTCAAAGTTGAGGTGCTTATTGCATTTAATCGCGTGATTGTGTTCCTTGGGGAGAGGTAATTCTTTTATAACAATATTAATAATATGTTATTCTCAATTTGCACTCAAACTGCTGTGAACCTAAAAGTAAAGTTCTACAATAAAAGTAATAACACCTTTGTATTGGGGAACTGAATTCATGTTTCTGCTTGTTAATCTCTAACAGATATTTAGGTAAAACTTGTTTCTTTGAAATTTATGAAGAAACTAGGACAGAGACTTTGACATGTTGGATAGTGGTGATTCTTAGAGATTCAGCTCGGGGAAAAAACACATTGGGAGAGAGGAAATGAAATAGAAAAGAAAATGTTGAATTAACTTTTTTCTGGAAAATTATTGGAAAGGACTGAGAACAGCTGAAATCATGCACATACTTCACAATATTCGGTTTTCCATACAAGCAATTTCACTTGCCTCAGAAGCAAGTAAGAACAATTGAGGGGGAAGTGCAGAATTACAGATGAGAAGAAGAGGCTCACCGGCAATCTGTGCTAACATGTGGTCTGTATTATGGAAAAAAGTTGATGAAATCTCAACTAGAATGCGGTCTGTGTCTTGATTTACATTCTCTTCCTTTCCAGAAACAGTTTCTAATATAGAAAGGTCAAGTTCTGCCCTCAGATGTCTCTATGCAGTGCCCATGAGACTCAAGAGAAACATGCTTAAAATCTGAGGCAATAAATGTATAATACAAGGTATTCTTAAACCATAGTAGCTACTTGTCCAAAGTCTCTACAGTTACCATCATTTAATCCCAGTAATTTGTAAAACATTTTAAGATTCCTCAAATATAAAAGGCATGCTATTATAACAGAGTTTAATCCTACAAAAAGCCAGTTTCCCCTTGCAAAATCCCTCTTCTTTTTTCTTTTTGTTTCCTTTTTTCTTTTTAATATTAGGGGTAGTGATAGAAGGAGGGAGGCTGAAGCTCAAAGTGATCGTAGAAACAGTGATATTAGTCACCCTAATAGGCATTAGTGTGCTAATGATATAGTCTTTCCTAGGTGTATGCTGGAAATTGGGAAAAGGAAAATTCTGTGGAGAGATTTGAAGGAGAATGATGATTTATGTGGAGTTATTTTCATTAATTTTTTTGATGAATTTAGTATAATTTGGTGAATACATTTCGCTTTTCTGTTTGGTTTAGTTGGCTTTTAGCTTATTTACTTTAAGGAGAAACTGGAAACACTTAAGAGCCAATCATATTTTTAAGGTGGATTTGTGAGTTTATTTTCTCATACTTGTTTTTTAAAGCACCTTTTCAAAAAACTTCTTTTCAAATGTGTCTCACTAGGGAGGAAAAAAGTGGTTTTATTACTGCCCAAAGAAAATCATAGAGGTCTTAGTCTGTTAGTACACTCCCTTTGAAACAAAAGGCACATGCTCGTTTTAAGATTTCAGATTATGTAGATCTACAAAAGTTTGCATCACACCTCCTTTTACGTGAATTACTAATGAGCTTGCCTGGTCTTTCTTCACTGATACAGAGTGCAGCGCATGGAGCGTTTAAACCAGGAGGCTTTGCATTTTATAAAGTCTTAATCTTTCTAAACAAACAATGTTGATACGGACTGATATATTTCAGTGGAGGCAGAACCTTACTGGGAAGATTAACACTAGCTTTTTGCTTTACTTTGTTCCCTACGGTGTTAGTCCAAAGCTTGACATGTCTCCGTTCCAAAGCAGCCAAGGATTCTTAAGTGGTGATATCATCAGCGAGAGAAGATAAAGATCCACTGAACTAATGTGCTGAGGCTAGTAACAATGTGGCAGAAGTTAAAATTTAAACAGCTTTCATTCTTCTTTGTTTGATTTTCACACTGCAAACTAAATTATATCCTTATCTGATTCAAAAAGTTTGCACGGTGGTGGTGTCTGCTTCATTTTTTGCATCTTGAAAGAACATTAAATGCTAAATCTTTCTACATCAAAGGAAACTAATTACATATATCTTGAAATTGATCTATTATGTGTTCAGATCTTTATAGCTGAATGCAACTGGAAGAGTGTACTTTATCTTTAAAGCTACAAAATTAGTGTCTAAGGTGTAGTGGTTACCAGCAAGACATAGAAGCGAAAAGTAAATGGAGACTTGTCTTAAATCTCCTACTCCTTTTGAAAATTTCAGTCATGATGTCTTTATCTATTTTTACCCTTTAGTCTCTATCACATGGTGAAAACACTGGTGATACAAGTAGGTATATGCTTGATTTAGTATTCTTATCTTTTAGGGCAAGTAATAGAAAGGACTCAACAAAAGAAGGACCTTTGTAAATCTAACATTTCTCTGTCTGTGTAATAACTCTTCTTGAAATGACAAACAACCAAACTCGGAAGGCATTTCGCAACATTATCTCACAGGCTTTTAATGAGTTCCTTGTCTATTAATAATTTTTAAAATTATATCTCAACATAATGTTTGAAGTCTTGCCTGTTTCTTTTAAAGATGGTGTCAAGTTAGTAGTACTAATGCTAGTCCGTCTGTGTGTTTGTGTTTGAGTGTTAAGCTTTGTAAAGTTACCTTTCTTTCAGTGAAGTCCTTGGCACATAGAGACAAAGCCCTAGAGAGTGGTATTTTTCAGTATTCCTTATATTCAAGTCCACTTGAGTTTAGGCACAGTGTTTCTTTAGTGCCCAGTAGTATGTGGGAATGCTTCTTCAAAGCAAAAAGACTATTCTGCAGTAGGAGCAAAGCTTTTGGATGGCGAATTTAAGAAAAAATAATCTCGTTTCATACTTACTATCAAATCTCATATGATATCCCTTGGTAGGCTTGACTTTTCAGAGTGGGTAGATTGCTTTGCAGTTCTTTACGCTGTAATTCCTTAATCACAACAGGACTATGCACAAAAGAAAAAGATACTTATAGTAATAACTGTTCAGTAGATACAGCTCTTTGCCTTATGGTATAAAATCTGTAAATGTGATTTGACTCCTGACTGATAAGAAAAGGCTTTGCTACCAAGTCCAAAGTTAGAAATAGTATTACACAGTATATAGCAAAGTATGGGATATTTCTAATAAGAAGTTTCTAATAAACTCTTGTGTCTTTGAAGTTTACATGCTCTCCCAAACAGGCAGAATTCAGCATTTTCTTTTGTGTAGAAATTAAGTGACACACCACAGGCAGAGTTTATAAAAAGAAGCAATTTCCTGATCATGTTAAAACTCACGTTTAAAAATTCCTATAGATATTTTGAACTCTTGCTTCTGTTAAAAATAAATAAAAGCGATGTAAAACAAACTGCCTACTGGCATGCATGTTTACTTGTGTGACACACTGCATACTTTGTAGACTAGGTTGTTCTTTGAGAGATGACTGTTCAAAAATACTTGCAATGCCTTTTAGTATTTCGGTCTTTAAGCTAACCTAAACCAAAAGAGCAGTGGTTTGTGTCACCTTCCTTGCTTAAGCAGTTTTTCCTTACCTTTGGTTCCTTTCGTTTTGAAAATTATTGTATTACAAAAAGAAATGTGAAGTAAAATGTATGTGTTATAATGATGTCTGTTTTTGTTCTGTTGAGATTTTGAAGACAATCTTAAAATGGGAGGTGTATTTATAAAATTAATTTTGGAGTGACTTTTCTAAGTCTGTTCAAGTAATTAACATTAATATATGTCTGAGATCTATGATCTCAAGTATTATGTGTAAATTTCAGTGGGATGAACAATAAGTAAGTTTGATGTATCAGCATAATTAGTAGAATCCTTCCATTGACATATCATGGGGTACTTTGTAATTAGTTACCTTACATCTTCATCCGATTATTCAGAAAATAAATTAGGAGTTAGTTACTCATGTTATGCAAAAAAGTGTCGAAGAACCTTTAATCTTTATGGATTTTTTTTTTTTTTTTTTGCCAACATTTGTTACTAAGAATTTGTAAATTTATCGGGGCTGGACACTGCTCTGTGCAAGCTCACACAATTAAGTGATTAAAATGCTCAGGTTATAAACCTAACAGATTTTCATGAAAACTGACAGATTTTTTTTTTTATAGGTAGTGTATTATTGTTGCCAGACACTAGTATAATTCATGTACTTTTACCTTCGAGCGTCAAATAAAAGTGCAGAGAGCTTTAAGTTTTCTTTATGGTAGTAAGAATACTGTAACGTGTCAAGAAAAGAGTGAGTCTATCTGAAGTAAGATTTTGAACTCGATTTCTCTGGTTCACATTACACTGTGAAAAGAAGCTGTTCACCTCCCACTCTAAATCATTTTCCTTTTACCAGCTGGAGAAGATCAGAATAAAATGGACCCATCCCTTTTCTGAGTCCCTGGTGGTGATGATGATCCAGCATTTGTTTTTCATTCAAACCACATGTTGAATAAGTGAAAAAGAGGAAATACATGCTGGTCATAGGTCAGGTGCAACCCAGAGTTTATACAGATTTATTTTCTTTGTAGCATCTGCTATTCTGCATTTAAAGCCATTGAATGTTGCTCTGCTTCCGGTTATTTTGAGACAGGTTTTCTTAAACAGTGACATTTCGAGTTTTGGCATATCCTACTGGCCAGACATTCAGCCTTCAGAGCTGTAGAAACAGCCCAATTCTGCAGATGATAACTCTGTAGCAGACTAGCTCTTCAGAATTTAAACTCCCTCATGATCTCATAGGGTGGAAGCTCACCCTCTTTGTTTCTGGCCCCAAATATAGACTAAGCCAAAAAAGAACCTGGAAAAGTATTAGGGTGATAATGGGGAGCTGGGGTTAAGAAATTCTCTGCTTATCACTACTCAGGCATGTAGGAGAGGAGGAGGAAGGAGCACAAATATACAGCAATCTACAAATGCGAATTTAATTTTTAAGCAGGTATAGATGATGAGCTAAAGGTTTTAGTTTTCTTGTGATAAGTTACAAGTACACTTAATTTATACTCCTTTAGAAGTACTGCAATGCTTATTGCTTATGATTGAGGGAGAATTGGGAAAAGTGAGTGTATATATCAGTATCAGCTTTATTTGTTGTCTTTATTACTCAACCACTTCTCATAGTGTTTTTATAGCTCTGAGAAAATTATGAATGATGTCCTGTTGGTTAGGAATTTGAAGGCAATAATTTCAAATTGTCTTAAATGTGCCAGCCAGTGAGCCAAGACTAAATATGCGTTTACAGCAGCTATTTTGCAGATTTATAGCTAATATTTTTTTCCATATTTTTTTCCTTATCACTACAGTTTAAGCTCAGTTTTCTCCAACTTGCCAGTATTGTAAAATATATTAGGATTAGAATTCATAGTTTGCTATAGGATAAGTTAAATTTTACAAGATTCAAGTTTCAGAGAAGGGGAATCCCAAATGAGCATGGGGGGGTGGGAAGAAAAAAAAAGAACGTTCTTCACAATCAGAGTAATTAAGCACTGGAGGAGCTTGCAAACAGAGACTATGGAGTCACTATCATTAAAGGTTTTTCAAACTTGACTGGACAAGGCCCTGAGCAACTCTATCTATCTTTGAAGTTAGTCCTGCATTGAGCTGGAGGTTGGACTAGATGACCTTTGGAGGGCTCTGGCAATCTAAATTTTTCTAAACTTAAACCACCAAAAATAAGTCTGAGCTGGACAAAGGATTGGACATATTAGAAGGGAAAAAAAGTCTTCATGTCCTTTCTGTTCTTTAGGGTTATAAACAAGCCTTTTTAAAATACAGAGGCAATGTGATGGGAACTGTGAGACTGAATATCAAATGTCACAGCAGAGACCTGAGTACCCAGATTATGCACAAATACTTTAACAGATACTTTATATGAACAGTGAGGACTTTTTGAATCTGATTTTTGTCATTAGAATAATTTCAGCTTTTTTAGCTTGATGATTGTGTATTTAGTCTCGTTTAATATGACAGTGCTTTTTTCCCCCAATATCTATTAGGAATAGGAGGCCTGCAAGATTTTGTGCTGAAGTCTGCAACACTGTCAACGTCACCAGCTTGTCCACCATTTACACCTCTCAACTTTGAAGCCACACCAATTGTGCGGGTAGCTGTTGAACCGAAACATCCAAGTAAGTTTAAAGGAGAATGGGAAAGGTAATGCAAATTCAGTGTGGCAGCAATGCAGCTTCCCGCCTTTGGCTAGTTTGTGATCTATCCACTGAATCAGAGACTGACCCAGTATAAAACAAATAAATATGTCACCTAGAAGGCCATACTTTGTCCTTGAGAATTCTTCTAGCTGGCTAGCTCTTGTCTCAGGAGGTGAGGAGATACAGAAGACCTTGTTGTGCCCTTTATGGGGCACAACAGTGCACTTAGCTGTTCCATAAGTAATACGCTATGTGATGCTCAGGGTTCAGTATTCCTTTACTTTGAAGGTAAGTATATCTTTGGGTTTTTCACTACTTTTGACAGAAAGTTTTTATGCTACGTCATTAAGTTCGTGATACAGATTTGCAATACTGCTTCTGATTCATTATTGTGCACACACACACACCCCCCTCAACCAGAGAGTAGTGTATTTCTGCCTATATATGAATTTCAGCCTGTTGTCATTTGTCATCGTAATGTTAGTAGAACCAAAATAACTGGCTTTCTGTTCAGTTACAAAATACTCTAACGCTAAGATAACATGTTTTTTAGAAAGTGATTGGACAGCTTAGTAGCTATTTGTCCCACATGTCTGAGTAACAGATAATCATATATTGTACATCCTGTATTTGTTAAAGCAGTTTTGAAAGTATTGGAAATTACTGGTTTTACTGAGCATAGTATTAAGTTGAAAATGTTAAAGGAATGTAATTCTATAACTACTGACTGATTTGGGGGTATTTTTTTTCCTTAAGGGAAAGAACTTTATTATTCTTACACCATTCCTTAATTTCTCCTCCCTGGTAACTTCTGTGTCTGTGATTTGAACTAAATCTGTTAGAGGGACAGAAGCCTCAAAGGTAGCTACACTTGCAAAAGTTTCCTGAAAATCAGCTGCTGCTTGCAATAACAGGAAGACAGGCAAAGTTTGGCCATTGCAGACTCAGTTTGAAAGCAATCAATTGTCCAATGAGCTGCACGGAGTCTTGAGGTGGCCCTAGCACATTGTCTCGTGTGGGTGCCCTGGATTTCCACACCAAACCTACCTCAAAACTGCATTTGCTTATTTGGAAAAATGTCTCAAATAAATGCAAGTTACTTCCCTATGTATATTTTGCAAAATTATTGCACGTCTTCACATTCATGTCAAAATCTTCATCTATGGCTACCTTAAGCTCTAAAAGAAGAAAAAAATCCAAACTATTTGTCCCTGTCAGTGCAGAAGATAGGATTGAAAATCTTTTTTCAACTGTGTTGGCCATGTGAACTAACTCTGTGTTTTTTCCACTTTTTGTTTATTTTTATGTCTGGTTTTCAAGGATACTTTTCTATTATACACTTACAAGCTTACAATATCGTATTTCTTTTAATAGTCTCTAAGTGAATGACAAGTTTAATGTCACTTTCTTCTGTATATGAATATGCATTCCTAGAAAGCCTTCTTTACCCCATATGTAAAATAAGAAAAAGGAATCGTAATTAACTTTTTTTTATATTGTATTAATTATGAAAGGCTGCTGACATAAGGTGTTTGTGCATAGCTTTGATGTAATCTAGCCAAATTTGACTCAGCTGTGGTTGTTCAGTCTCCATTAACTTTAAGGCAACTCTTTTTAAACACCTTCATTTTAGGGACAGCTGTGTTTCGTTTCACTGAAAAGCTCACACATTCCTGATTTTTCCCCTTTTCAGGTTGTAATATCATTAAAGCTTTTCAGTGGCTTACAGCTAGTTTAAATCCTTCCTGGGCTTCATTCGCTCTTGTGCCTTCTAAGTAACCCGGTGGAATAATTTTTGCATTTATTTTAGTAAAATTAACATGTTATTATTTATGTCTTTGAACAACTTTAGCATTAGCAATTTACAGATTGCTACACCTAGCCATGAAAGATTGAAAAAAAAATACAATTACTTACTGAAAGATTACTTTAAACAGTTGTGAAGGAGTGAAATTGTGAAATTTTTAATCACTTCATTTTGGTAACATTCTGGTTTTTTATTGGTTGTGAGCAGTTTGAACTGTATCTATTTAATTGTATATAAGAAGCAAGGTAACAGTCATAGTCAGTAGCTAGTTTGGTGTACTAAACCTATTGCAAAACTATGTAAAACAAAAATGTGCAATCCATTCAAATGTGTACCATGGTTATAATTGTATAAAGTGAATTTTATCATCAGTACATAAATTCTTGGCAACAAATTATGAGTATAGCTTATGTTTTCAGTTGCTGCTCTTTAACCACACCACTCTTTGTGATTCATAAGCAGAAATTTACCAACAGAAAGACTTTGGAACTTAGCTGAAAGTTTTTGAGTATTCCTAAAACACGTATTTGTGTTCAGACTTCCATAAAAATGAGTGTTACTCTTTCTCATTTTAAGTATATCCTCCTTCAAGTATTCCTTCTTCAGTATTACTTTGTTAATAATATCTTATTTTGCCAGGTGATATGCCTCAGCTGGTCAGAGGAATGAAGCTTTTAAACCAAGCTGATCCGTGTGTCCAAGTTTTAATCCAGGAGACAGGAGAGCATGTGCTAGTGACAGCGGGAGAAGTTCATCTTCAGCGTTGCTTGGATGACCTGAAAGAAAGGTTAGAGGGGCAAGGAGGAAGAAATATTTTTAGTTCAGTAGGTGTCTGTTGTATTTCTTTGTCAGATGCGTATCTTTGATTTATATTCTGGTAAAATAGAAGCTTCACCCACTGACAGTTTTTACCATTGGATCATAAATGTACCTTTTTGTAGCTATAAAATTGCCTACAGTTGGGCAGAAGCCACTAGCTCATCACTTTTATACATCTTATACACCTTTTGGGCACTTTCTAGAGATGATAAATTGCAATAGGTTCAGGAGTCCAATTAAGAATGTAATGTACTATTTGTGCAAAATAAAAACTGTGAGGGGAATCATGTCTGATAAATGAACTCTCAAAAATTAGAAAGCAGCAAGGCTAAAATTGAGTGTGCACACTCTATCCTGTCCCTTTATTCTTCAGGTTGATTTTTTTTTTAAATGTTAATCTCTTCTCTTGTGAGCAGTATTTTCTGCAAGCATAAATGCATACATTTAGTATCTTCTAATGTTTCTTCAACTAGTAGAAGAACAGTTGTCTGAAACAGCCCTTTCCTATAACTTTGTTAACTAAAAAAATGCTGATACTTCTGTCCACATGCATTTACTGTCATTTTCTTTCTAAACCAAAAAGTAAACCTGATGGATGGTTGGATGTCTGTCTTACTGTGCCCCCATATTCGTTCCAGTTAATATCAGACACCAGTCACTTCTTATGGAAGTTAGACTGGATCACGTGTAAAATTGGATGTTTATGTTTGTTTGTTTGATATGTACGTTTTAATGGTTATTCTCATTACAACTTAGAACAACACGTTTTTACTACTTTTAAAAACATATTATTATTTATTGATACACATCACTTGAATGTAAGGTCTTAAATAGAGCAAAACTGTTTGTGCCTGTCTTCAGCTGCAGTTTGCATAGCAAGATGTGTAAATGCCTTTATTATTGTTGTTGGTCAAAATCTAAAAAAGAATTTAGTAAAATCATATCTGTGTGATGGGGAAATAGGATTATGGTGAGCAGCTAGTAGTAGTCCATATATTTTTCTGATTTGTCATCTAATTTGGCTTTTGTTAAAAGAACTGTAAACTTCAAGAGTCACCAATTTGTGTCCCTTTTTTGTATTCCTCAAGAAAATGTTGTCAGTGTTTCAAACTACCAAAGCACATAAATGCTCTGCGCTTGTAGCATCGTAAGCAGAAACAAGAAACACCTGAGGGCACAGACCAGCAGGGCTTCCACCATTGTTCAACCTGGACTTCGCATATGGTTCATGTTGCCTTTTTTCTCACTTGGGTACCAGCTCCCACAAGGAGTTGGGAGCAAGTGTATTCATCAGCTCCTGCTCCTTCTAGCTGTCTCTGAGGGCTTGACATACCTTAGCTGCCATCCCTCACATACTAGCTCGTGAGACAAGAATTGTCCCTTCCTTCTTTCCCTAGTTTGTGGAAGGAAAAGTGAAGAACGGGATCCCTGTCTTGCACCATTCCTTGTGGATTCTATGTGAATTCTGACAGTGGTAAATTACTTCAGCCAACTATTAAAGTGTGAAGGGGAAAAGATGTGGTCTGAAACGTTAATTATATTAGCTATATGTGTGTTTCTGTACAAATGTTTAGCTTGTTCTGAGTGCACGTAGTTTGGAATAGTAAATTGTCTGCTAGGGATCAGGGCAGCGTATAATACCCTAAAAATATGACCTACAAGTTTTTCCCCCCAAATATTGAGAAAGTTTATTCAAAATGCATGTCACACTTGAAGTAGTGGGGCAGGATTCTGATCTTAGCATCTATCATAATTGTATCAACCGGGTTTTGAAGAGTTGATATTTTTGGAGTAATTACAGAAAATGAGGAGGTTCTGCTGAGTTGAAACTACACTGAATTGTCTTTGTCAAGATTTTAATCAAACTTTTCCAAAGGCACATATTTAATTTTAGCTTCCCAGTGTGTATTTAGTAAATTATGTTCAAGTGATACTTGTTGTCAAAGATTTGAAGAGACGTGGAAACAAATAAAAGAACAGACTAATCCATGTTTATCTAAATGATTAAATATGGATGTTCTGTTTAATTTCCCTAAATTTATTTTTATTTTTTTCTTTCTAATTAGTTCTTTTTTAACAGAGTAATAAATTGGACCTTTTAACTCTGAACATTTTATTTTCTGCATTTTACAATGGAAATTTTTAGAACTTTCTGTCCAAAGAGTATTGCAAATACTAAGCAGGAGGGGATTAAATTACCCTGTTCAGAATGAGAAACAAAGAGAAGGAAGATGGTGGTAACAGTAGTGGGGGGAGTTTTGTTTGTTTTTATTAGTATAATACAAGTGTGTGGAAAAACTGCAAAAAGGGTAGATAGATCTCCTGGTTTGAGTCCCATGGAATTAAAGTTTACAATTACATTTGCTTTTTCTCTGCAACTTTAATCACTCTGCCAAAGTCTACCAGAACTTAGGAAATTTTGGTTAGTCCTTTTGTTGTCATTTAATGAACTTGCTCATGAGTGGTTAAGAAGGATACACAACTCTGAACTTTTGAGTCTGTCACATAAATGTAATAAATCATTCTTCTTTTTTTCTTGCTTTAGATCATGAAACCAAAAACTTTTTCTGTTAACTTCATGCTGGTTGCCTGAGTGCTTCAGTTCCAGTTCCTGTGTCATGACACTTGGCAGTTTTTATTCATGCTTAGTTACAAGAAAGATGCAGGCACAATCCTAGCTTGAGGTTTTTTTTTTAATTGCACTTTTGTTGGAGTTTAGACTAATAGCTTCTGAAATAATCTAGTTTAGAACAATTTTTGAAGCAAGGAATTCTACCTCATGTGAAGGTTTAGTGCAAAGTTTAATAAAAGGGGTTTTTCGAATAGCAAGATTACTAATCACAGAGAAACAGAGATAATGTTAATCTTTGTAGACTTTTGAAATATCTCAAGTAACTTGCTTTAGAACACCTGGGTCCATGTAGTCTGCAGTGCAATAGACAGAACCATTGGTTGTTTCTCAAGGCTCAAATTCTATAGATTAAGACTGATAAATTACTTTAAGCTGTGTTTGCTTGGGTATAAATACTTAGGATTTCAGGTGGCAGCAGTTGTAGGTTTTTTTTATTGCAGGTACTAGCTTTCAGCTGTAGGTACTATTAATTAGAGCTGAGGCTTGATGCAGAATGGTGGCTATTCTAAAACTGATTACAGCAAAATATTTCAGCTTTAAAATGAGATAGAAGTATGAGTATTCCTTGGATGCATTGTATTAGCTTCGCAGATGTCCATGCAGTCATGTAATTAATTCATCTTTTAAATCATGCATCCTGGAACATAATTTTCATTAATTTTGGTTTTGATTGTAAACTATAGCAGCATGAAAATCTAACTGCATCTCCTTTACAGGGATCAGTGACTTATCCTTATCCAAAAACTAACTTTCTATTTGTATATTAATGTAGTTCTCTATAAACATTAATTAGCAGGAATGTTGTATAAATAAAGGGAAATAACACCTGGGCCTTAGAAGCAGGTCATTCCAATTTTGGTCTTGTTTTCTCTACGTGTTTTTAAAACAGAGCCTAATTCAGTTGGTAGTGTCAAACATTGTTTTTATACCTTCATACCCAAAAGATAAACTAAATCCCATGCTCCATTGATCTGGTGCTAGCTTGCTATACCACAGGTTATAATTGTAGCAGTCAGATAAAAATCAGTAGAGTATAATTTTTATAAATTATATAAGTAGAAAAAGCTGTTGCAAATCTTTGAAGACACAGGATTACCATTTAGCAGTGGTGTATGAGCCTTTCACTTCCAAACAAGTTGTGTCCTGGTAGATTTTGCTCTGAGACTATTGTTTTTCATCTTCAGATGAGGTGAAAAATACAGGCTATTTTTCAGATCTGATGGGAAGCTTTCAACATGCCAGTATCTTCAGCTGAGTCAAATCCTGAATGTATTTGAACAAGATGCTGATTATGTGCACTTAATAAACATCCATTTCACAGTTCTTAGAAAAACAGGGTTTTGCCATGGTGCCATTGGCAATTTTCAGCTCCTGTGATTACAGTAAACAGAAAAATACCATACAGGACATTTTGAAGTCATGAAGTTGTACTTGAAGATAAAACAAGTGATCCTTTATGAATAAATATAGAGATGTTTATTAAATATATGAAAGAGCTAACAAATCTGACACTTCCTAGCTGGGTGGTAAAATAACACATTGGCATACTCAGATGTGAAGCTTATACTCTTAGAGCATTTTAATCACTAGTAATTAATTTTCCTCGTCTTGTGAAGTACCCTTTAAAGTGTAGTGAAGGTTTTCCTGCAGAGTACTGACTTCGAGACAATTAATAAATACGAACTAACCTGAAAAAAATTGTTGGTTAATAGCGTTGCTGTGAAAAAAATATACCAATTCCTTAATAATCACACTTTATTGCTGTTATAAATACCAATATTACAATATTGTTGAAGCTTCTGTCATTCTGTTGAATTGTGGTCTGCTGTACTTAGCTTTTTCTAAAGATTTTTGTTTCTAACACAGGTTTTCTTCACTGTGTAGGGTGTTTCCCAACTTAGTTTAAAAGGAAAAAAGGAAGCTTTTTAGGTTGTACCTTTCAACTCCTGACCCAAAGTAGTTCCTTTAAAAATTGCTAGTACGCTCACAAAGCAGACTATAAGTTATATTTAACAGACTGAACTGCATTGGTAAGATTCCCCTCCCCCCCCCCCCCCCCCCATCTTTTAGTGTGGAAAAACACCAGAATCTTTACCTACTGTCTTGTACCCCATTGCTTTCTGTGGTCCTTTAAAGGCAAAGACTGAATTTACCTTTTTTTCATTAGAGCAAAAGTAAGATTCATCCACAGCATTAAAAGTTTGTTTGCTTTCTTCTGTGAGGAAATTTTATTATCTTTGAGACTTTTCCAATATAAACTCTTCTAACAAACTGAGAAGTGTTTAATGACCTGAAATAATAGGGCTTTCTGGTGTGGAATTGATGGTTTAATTTTTTGTCTGTAGTTAACGGTCAATTTATTTTAATTATCTCCCATAGTTTCTTCTGCTTATGTTTTGTATAAAGCTGTACTCACAAAAGTAACTTTATTTTTAAAAAATTACCACTTAATTTTCATTGAAGTTACTGTACAGTATAGAGCTACGTGAGATGTATGAGGGAGGGGGACTGTGTTTTGCTTTATAGCAGAGAAGGCTGCTACTAATGGCAGGTCTATACATGAAATAATTATCTGGCATAATTCTATAATGAACGTGTCCCCTATACTCAGCTATTTCACTTGAAATCTGTTCCCTTCCTCAAGCCAACTTGAAGGCATTCCAACGTAGGCAGTCATTGACTTCTACCTTCAGAATAGTGCTTTGTGTATTTACGTTTGTTACAAGATCACGATTATGAACGATCCTTTAGGCTTGCAAGTAGAATAGTGGCTAAGGTTTCCACTAGCTAATTACAATATGAAGTTGCCAGGGGACTTTTTTTTCTCCCACATTAATCCTCCTTCTGTGCTGCTGTGCTTCTGTGCTGCAGTGCTGGCTTCATGCACATGGGCAGCACAGTATTGTGTGCAGACTGGAATCCGCTGTGCGTGGAGAAAATGGGAGTGTCAGCTTTCCAAGTGCTCCGAGCCCCAGAGTACTTGATCTGAACCCATCTCAGTTTAAGAACAGCCATACTGGTTCAAACAGGGCACCCGTCTTGCTCGGTATCGTTATCTCGAGCAGTGTGGCCTTGAGCACATGTCTGGGGAAGAGTAAAAGCAGGGTAACCATACTGCTTTCCTGGGCCTTCATGGTTTTCAGTTCGGGGACAGTTCAAGGCCCTGTAGTAGTTTGATTTGTCAGTTAATCCCCGTCAGACTTCCCCATGCCCTTGATGATTTTGTAGACCTCTATTATATCCTTGAAACATCTGAAGGCTACTTGTACTTTCATACCTTTGATTGTCCTTATTCTCATTTTCTTCTAGTTCTTTCATATCTTATTTGAGGGGAGAAAACAACAGCATGTAGTTTCCAAGATGTGGGTGAACTGGTGATTTACACAGAGCCACAGCAATGCTTTCTCTTTTATTTTCTTCAGTTCCTTTCCAAATATTTCTGAAGACATAAGAGACAATGCTTCTGTTTTGAAGTGCATAACGTTTTTAAGAGTTTGAGTTTGAAGTGCATTATCTCATAATCTGTATTGCAGATTTATTCATGAGCATCTGTTCCGTGTAAAAGCCGTTGTCCTACCTCCCTCCCCCCAAGTTTAAAAGTATTTTCGTAATTTTAAACTAATTTTTAAACTTTATTTTATAGGTTTGCAAAGGTACAGATTAGTGTATCGGCACCTATTATACCATTCCGAGAAACAATAACAAGACCTCCAAAAGTTGATATGGTGAATGAAGAAATCGGCAAACAGCAGAAAGTTGCTGTCATACACCAAGCAAAAGAGGACCAAAATAAAGTTCCTGAAGGAATTCAGGTCGATTCAGATGGGCTTGTTACAATATCTACCCCAAATAAACAAGCTACTCTCAGTGTAAGAGCAGTGCCCCTTCCTGAGGAGGTAACTCGACTTCTTGAAGAAAACAGTGACTTAATTAGAACTATGGAGCAACTCAACACATCTCTGAATGAAGATAAAAAAAACCATGAGATAAATCAGAAGACTCTTGATAGGATCAAGGAATTCAAACAAAAGTTGGAGCAAAATCTGCAGGGAAGAAAGTGGAGAAATGCTGTTGATCAGATCTGGTCATTTGGACCTCGGAAGTGTGGGCCTAATATTTTGCTATATAATTTTGAGGGCTACAAAAGGTCTGTGTGGCAGTGCCTTGGGAACACTGTGAAAGAAGTAAGTAAATACAGAGACTTTGACAACAGCATAGTAAGTGGATTTCAGCTGGCTACACTTTCAGGACCCATGTGTGAGGAACCCCTCATGGGTGTTTGTTTTACAGTGGAAAAATGGGAAATGAATAAAGTTGGAGAGATGCTGTCAACTGGTAGTCAGGATTCAGGGGAATGTGATGCCATAGAACATAAACAAAATGAAGACACTGCTCTAACAAGCAGTTGTACTGATGAAGTTTGCAGTGCGAATGAACACCAGGATAGTAGTCAAAGTGTTCCAAAATCACCTGAGAAAATTAGTAAACACAAAGGAGAAGTTTTACTTGCAGATTGTTATGGTCCCTTCTCTGGACAACTGATTGCCACCATGAAGGAGGCCTGTCGTTACGCTTTGCAAGCAAAACCACAGAGGCTTATGGCAGCCATGTACACGTGTGAAATTATGGCTACTGCGGAAGTTTTAGGTAAGACAGAGAAACTTTTGTCAAGAATTTGCTTTCTGAGTTCCAAGGTGAGATTTTATAAATTAGACTGAATCAGAAAGTATAACTTAATTACAAGCTTTGTCAGCAGTTTTTTATAGTTCTCTAGTAGATTTGTACAATGACTCTCTGATGACTGTAGTATTTATGCTATTCTAAATGTAAATTTAGCATTCTTATTGTTTATCTGAAACATATGCATAAATAGCAGTGCTATGCTTTTTTGGAAGTGCAAGTTACAAACTGTTTTCTTTTTATGATTTTTTTTTTTATAATATCTACGTCAGTAAATGCAAATACCGATGTTGTGCTTCATAATTGAGCATTCGTTCCATGAAGAGATGAAGAAACCTATCCTGCTTGTAACGTGAATGCAGAGTCTTAATGCCATTTCAAGATGTTTTAAGTTAATACAATAATCAATATAGAAGTAAAATCAGAAAAACCAGAGAATCTTAAATTATTGTCACAGTCCAGTTGGTAGACTTTTTTTCTCAGTAGCATTTGTATCCTTCTGCAAGTTGCTCACTTTGCAAACCCCACTGCATACCAAATTTGTGTCACTTCTATTACCTTACCACTTGCACCTACTTAAATTTGTTTTTATGACCTACTTACATCACCTCTTAACTTACCCTGACATTTGGAGTTTTCCATGGGAGTTGCTTGCAGACTGAAGCTGATCCAACGCACCAAGATCTTCTTTAAAACTGACTTCCGTTGCATTTCATCTGTCAGCAAATTTATTTTGACTATACTACTCATGAAAAATTATAGTATATCCCACATACAATAATTAAAGATTTGGTTATTCATTGTAAAAATCTCAGCTGTTGTGCACACAAGCATAATGATAGCAGTAATACAGAAACAAATTGGTCTGAAGAGCAGAATTTACAACTGTATGTAGTGAAAAGAAATGCCTTTGAATGAGCAATTGTTTTGTACAGGTGCATGATCCTGTTCTTTTCTGGAGGAATTCTTTAGCAGGCCTGGGAAAAGGTGTCCTGCAGTCAGCTTATTATCACGTTACCTTAAACTACAACTTACTATGACACAGAACTTCTGTATTTTTAAACTAGATTTAATTTTTTTTAACATGTAAGAATACCTATCAAAATTAGATTTTGTAGTGTTATACGTTACTGTTCCAGGAGCACATTAGCACAATACTCTGAATCTCTTGTCAAACTATAAGCAAGATAGCAATTTTCAAAACCCATAAATTGCTGTTTTTGAAAAGCCTGCTACCAAAAAAGCATGATTGTTTATACTGGTGTAATTAACATGCATCGGCTCATCAATTGTGCCATAAAACCAAATGGAAACATGGCTTTCTAATGCATATATATATAATAAGTGTAATTTAGGACTCAGACATGCAAGCAACTTAGTCCAGTCTAATGAATGTGAGTTGTGTGGTAATAACCATGGACATGCACTTAGTTAATTACAAATTCATGGGTTTATTTTTTATTAGGGAAGTTTAAGCTAATAAATTTTATCCTCGTTAGGGCGAGTGAAGAGTATGCATGCTGTCCATTAAGACTTGGCAGTTGACACGTGACAAACAACTGGCTTCTGTAACTTGTGTTGCAAGGTTATACGTGTCCAGTGTAATGGGCATTGGGTTTCCACTTGGCTCCTGCACACCCCATGTTTCCCAGTAGGTTATGCTCTGAGCATCAACTTCCTACAGTTAGTTCACTAGAAAAATCCATTCTTACACACTCCTGCTCTGTGGAAGTTCTGTGTAAACTCTCGAAAGCAGAAGAATGTTCTGAACTAGCATCACATTTTGTTATTACTGGCTTTTGCCTGTTGATATTCCTACCTTTTGAGCTCTTCTTCCCTTCTCTCTTGTGTTCTAGAGACTGGAAGCTAGACTGTCTTCATTTTACTAATGTCGGGGAAAGTTGGGAAAGGACTTTGCCAGACTCTGTTGTAGCTTTTGATTTCAGATTTTGATAGCAATTCTCATGTCTCTTTTTTTTTTTTTTTTTTTTTTTTTTTTAAATGAAGTTATTAAAATTTTAGATCACAGCATTTTAGGGGGCACTTCACATCAGTTCATAGTATTGTCTCTGGCTCAGCTGTGTATGTGGAAACATGCAGAATCCAAAAGAGAAGAGCAGCTTCTTCGTCCCTGTTAGCTAAGTTTATGGGGAGCCTGAGGCTCTTGCATACGGTGGTCCTGTTGTCCTTCCACAGTATTTCTTTCTAGTGTGAAGCTTCATTTTTTTTCAGTACACAGGGAATACCAAAATTGTTTAGCATTTTCACTTGATGTACTGAAGTATCCCTTAGTAAAGTGATGAACTGGACTTTAATATTTTAAGGAGCTGGACTTAATACTTCGAAGTGAACCTGTTACGCACAGACTTACTCTGTATATTGCAGTACATTGAAGCTGGTTTTGAAGTAATATCATATTTTCAAAATAACTGTTTTAACTACTTTGAATAGGAAGATCTTACAGTATTTCTTGGTGATTGATGCTGCTAAATCCATTCAGCTAATTAGTGTAGAGGTAGAACCGGTTTATCCTCAGTGTACTGCAGTCTGCCCATAAGGGTGAAACTGAAGACCTTCTACAACTTCTTTGTGATAGCGTTAACTGAGACAATATTCCAGACCGCTTGGATGAAATGCATGTAGCTAGAAACCATTTAGTAAGCTATAAATTGTGTTCTGGCTTTTATGTTTTCGAAGAATAATCTTCAGTGAATTGTGGCCATAAAATATGTGCATCTAAAGTGCTTTGTGATAAATGTTACCTTACTTATTTCATCAGTATGCGTGCAAAGTTTTCTAAGTCCTACTTAAAGCAATTAGTAAAATAAATAGTTTGAATTATAACATTCATAACCTATAAAATGGTTTTGAACTTACTTGCTTTAACAAATGGCTTTAATATATACTGTGTGATACATACATAGTATATGTATAGTGACTATGATGTGATGCTCTTTTGCAATGTGTGTGTTTAAGCTTGCATTTTAAAGTAGTTAGTGAATTGTGAGCTCTGCTGAGATACGACCTTTTCATATCTGAGAATTTTCTGGACTCAGTGAAATTTCCATAGCCTTGAAATTGCTTAGTTATGTTAACAAAGGCAAATGCATGGCAAACTCAGTGACTTATCTGCAGAATGCCTTAATCTTTTTGTGATTTTAAATATAGAACATAATAGTATTTCCTCAGTTTCCTCATGAGCAATAAGAAGATTATTGTGCGTAGTAAAGGTGAAGTTCAGTCAGAAGAACAATGAGGATGTCCTGGTAAGGGCACGAGCAGATAAAATTGTCAGTAGAAAGAACACTTCAACCCACATTTTATTAGAGAACTCTAAACTCTGAAATAATTTGTGCTGAACTGGTGCTCCATTACCTGCATCTGACAGGAATATTTAACTATACTAGCTGTGTGCGTGCTGAATTTCCTGAACAAGAACCAGATTCTGTATTTAAAAAATAAAGGCAAATAAACTTACTCTAACATTTCCTCTGTATCCCACAAAAAGCTTACAGTATATATGCAAATCAGTATAAGTGGTTATAGTCTTTAATGATATCTTTCTTTCAGGTCAGAATAGGTGACATGTATTATGAAGTAATGTATATTTCTAATTTTTCCAGTAAGAGTCAGTTTTGCCCAGATGTTTAAAAGGTGGCAGTATGCATTCATGTTTTTTAATGCAATCTACTATAAAATATTTGAACCTCTTAGAAATGCATATAAACTTGTTCTGCACTACAAGGTACTTTTAAAGTTTATTAGTACATCTAATACTTACTAACTATACACATTTGTAAATGAACGCATTCCTAAAACATTTTTTTTAGTGCATAAGTTTTCTTGTGTTTTTATTATCTTGATCAATACAAATGTATTTGCTAGTTTTTGTCTGTGGAATACTTAGCCCCTAAGTTTGCAAAAACATTTTTAAAAATTAACTTAATGCCTACTGTAAAGTCAAACATGGGTGTTTTTACAGCTATTTTCATGATATATACACTGTATTTCAATGGATTGAATATTAATTTGGGAAAGAAAAATAAAAATTGTCCATGACTTAAGCCTGAATTAATTAAAAAAACTAATTGAACACATTAAACTTAATAAATGTGTAATAGTTCAGATAAACAAGTTATCTTTGATTAGAATAACACTGCGGTATCTGGGACAAGTACCATATTAGGGATATGGTGATCCAAATAAACTTCTAAAGGTAGCTAAGATATGATTCATGAAATACAGTAATATTTCATAGTAATGTTTCTTGAATATTTGGTTGTCAGAAATAAAGCAAGTTAGGTACATAATCTGGCAAGCTGCCATTTAAAAAATAGCCGTATGATTGTATAAAATGCACCTAGTGCAAGCACTATCTAGATCCAAACAGTAGTACTAATTTATTAAGTGTTACTCATATGGATCTGCACATTGTACTGGCAGAATTTATTGTTTGTTTGAATTTATTTGGTCCACTTAGTTGATGCATTTACAGGGAAGAATTTTAGCAAAAAAAGTTATGTATTTTACTTAATGCTGACATAAATATTTATATTTTTCTCTTCATGATGCAGAACATAAAAATATTGGTAAGCTCATCAAAATTATGTCTTTGCAGGTCGTGTGTATGCTGTCTTGTCCAAAAGAGAAGGCAGAGTGTTACAAGAGGAGATGAAAGAGGGGACGGATGTGTTTATTATTAAGGCCGTCCTGCCAGTAGCAGAAAGCTTTGGTTTTGCTGATGAAATCAGGAAGAGAACTAGTGGCCTGGCCAGTCCGCAGCTGGTGTTCAGCCACTGGGAGGTAAAAATATCTATTCACTCCATCTGTTTTGGTGATCTATTTCCTGTAGATGTGGCAGACTGGAATAATAAGCGGAAAAGGTTAAGTTTTGGTCAAGACATTTGACTATCTCCTTTTCGAAATGAAGAGGAAAAAAAGTAGCTTTATAATGGTCTTACTGGCTTTTATAGGTCTGCTGTTCAGAAATGTATTTATATTTTGTTTAGATGGGATGCTTTTTTATTTCAACAGAAAGTAAGTCCTTCACAAAGGAAACTGATTGTTCTCAAATGTGTTTTGCTGAATTTTATATGCCTTTTTTAATGAGTTCTCTGGTAAGCTTGTTTGGGAGAAGAAAAAAAAAAAACAAAACCAAAACATAAAAATCTAACCTACCACTAATGGAAAATTTAACAACAAATCTAATGCATATGAAAGTTAACCTTTTAGGGGAGAGCAGACATGTAGGTATTTTTTTGTCCTTATATATTCCAAGTCAACATATATTTTCAGACTTAAAGGCAAAGGGAATAGATTTAATTCTTCCAAAATTAAGTCTTATGACAGTAAGTGGAGGTCCTCAAAATCATTCCCTTTGGTCATCTTTGTCACATAAAGAAATGAAGAGGTGAAAGTGAAGGTGTAAAGGAAATATAAAAGTGGGAAATCTGGTAAGGAGTGTCGTCAACTGAGAGTGCACTGTATTCTATTGCTATGATGTGGACAGTAGAACTTCAAGGAGAAATACAAAAAGCTGTAAATCAGAGTTCCTTCTTCAATACAAACAACCCTGCATTGTAGGGCTCCTCAGAAGACTCCACTGAAGGAGCTAAAAATGGGTTCAAGGGCAAGAGTCAGTGGGTATAAGCTTTTCACGTTAAATTTTTAAAATAGCTAAAGCCTAGGTTTTTCTGTTTGTTTTGTTGTTTTGTTTTTTTCTTTGTTTTGTTTTTTAGTGAGGTGTTCTTTTACTTAGTGTTAGGACCATAGAAAGTTTTGTAAATGGATTACAAAGTCTTTTTTTGTTTGTTTTTGTATCATCTTCTGATTTATTTTGTGACCTCAAATGTCAAGTCTCTGAGTACAAACAGCTACAGATTTTTGAGGTCAGTAATACTCCATGCAGTTGCCAGCTATGGTCCATTTACAACTGTTTCTCTCCGAAGTATGTGCTGGCTTTTCACGTGGTGTGAATTCTTCCTCATTTCCTGTAGCTAAATTGTCTATTAGATAGTAGCTGTTAAATACTTAACTAGCAGTATTTCTTTGTTAGTAATTGTTGTAATCGCCTCAGGAATTTTATGTGGATACTAATGGAAAAGGAGGATCTCTGCAAACCGGTTGAGTCATGTGCAGTTGAGAATCCTTGGAAGAGTACACTTGGAAAAGCACATTATGTCTTCTTTGGCAATGGTACCTTACTGGTGTTAGAAAATGCAGTGGACTGGGGACTTATCTCTCCTCCCTCAATTTTAATGCTGATTCATTTAATCTTCTTGTAACTAAGTCTGACTTCACAGAGAACCATGGAAGGGAAAAACAGAGCACTCCCTGAATGAAAAATTTAAAAAAGAAGAAAGCAACCCTCCATAGATGGTGTATGCATAAAAATCTAGATAAAGCAACAACTTTTTGAGTGCAGGGATCTAGGTGTAAGCCAGTAACAGATGAGGTACCTCACACCACTGAGTGTTGGCAGTATTGCGTACAGTAGTGTTGTCAGTTTTGGATGCTCTCATCTGAATTGCAGCTGGTGAGGTTTTGTGGCTTAACTGGTCTTTTGTCTGAACAGCCTCCGATATCAATGCTCTAAAGGAATATCAGTAAGAAGGACATTAATTCCAGCCTACTATTCTTTTGTGCCAGATTCTTTAGGATTTGTAGCTACTGTATTCCAATACTAAGCAAAAACATAAACCCCTTGCCTCTCTGACCTTCCCTTCTATCCCCAAAACTTGGTATATATGATCACTTTGTCAGATGTTATGAACTTCACATAAGAAAATGTTCACACATAATTATAGATATGCATAGGAGAGGGAGATTTGAACAACTGGCAACGTTTTCTAAAATTGACCCTCAGGAGAGATTATAATTACAGCTAGTATGTTAAAATGTAGTGGTGGTAGAAGAAAAATGATTGTGTAAGCCAGTCACCTTTCCACCTGGCAAGTCTGTCATTGGGGAGACTTGTTTTTTTGTCACATTGAAAGTCATGCTCACATATTTTTGTGACAAAATAAGCCTTTTACTAAGCTACTAGCAATGTTGGCTCTGTGCAACGATGGCAGAGGGAGTGCGTTCTACTCTCAAATCATCAGCAGAATTGCTAAATAAATACGATTTTCAGAATCTCTAGTGGCAGTATGACAGAGAATGCAGAAAAAATGGTTTTGTGTTTCAGATCACATGAGAAATTTGTAGAGCTTTTCTCTGTTTCTTTTTCTCTCTGTATTCTGATAAAAACAAAAGAAAACCCCCAAATAAATAAAACACCTTACAGGGTTTTATTGAGTTTTAGGCTTGACTTTGACAGTGCTGTCACTGATGAATTATGATGGTATATGTACATACATGATAACCACCAGCATTTTATTTGAATCCCAATTATTTAATATATCATTGTTAAAGATAATATGATGTGAACTCTGTCTGTGTAATTTTATCCTATTTTTTTCTTAGTGCTAAAGATGGAAAGGGAGTGTGGTAGCTACTTGGGTTTTTTTTAACATTTCCTGAGTTAACAAGTGTATGGTTGCTGCTTTACTTGCATACTATCCAAACCCTTCCATGACTTCAGATTCCATTCTGAATTAATTCTGTTAGTGGTGTTTTCTCAGTGTGCTTGGCTCATTAGCTGAGTACCTGGGATGTGTGTTTCTCTATACACGTTGCTTCTAACGTGTTGTTATCCCCATTTTACAGATAGTGAAATAGACATTTTTGGGTATTTTTAAACTTCTAAACACTTGATCTCATGGAAATCACATGCATAAAGAGTGTTTAAAGAAAGGAGGTGTAAATTAATTTTTTTATAGTCTACAAATCACATTAATGAAATATAAGAACAATAAACACAGGAAGGTCAATGATAGAGCCTGCATTTAATGGAGCCATTTTGGTCTCTGTGGAAATGAAATTACCATTTTTTTCTCCGGTTATTGAATGTATTTTGTGTAGTTCAGATTACTTCAGCCCCAGGGAATGTATTGAGGACTATCTTGTCAGATACTCCTTATTCATTCATTTCTTCTGTCATGCTTATATAATTTATTGCTGCCTGTAGAAGATGACATCAAATAACTGTTAGTGGGAGCTTTCAGTTTGGTCCCGGTTAAAACAAATTAATTTTAAAAGTAGTCAAGTATTTTCCTTTATGATATCCCTAGGCAAATGTTAAGTGTATTGGGTTTACTTGGCCTTATTTTCTTAGATTTCAATCCAGACTGTCTTCTGAATTCTTAGTTTAAAATATATAACTTTGGGATAATTATTAACTCCTTGTATTATTTTTATCCTTGAATTAATAATACACCTTCAATTAGTGTTACGTTTTTTCCTGAGCCTGTTTCCTTTTTTCTCTCGTGATTCTTTGCGGCTACATTTTACACTCAGTCATGTCATTTTACCTTAATCATAAGGTTCTTTGAACAAGAAGATATTTGTGATTGCACAATGCTTAGAATAATGGAGCTCTAATCCCATTTGGGAAGTCTGTGTTATAGTAAAAAAAATAATGCATGTGGTTCTATTCAGATGCTGATTGAATTCTCAGCAAGTGCGGAAATTGTTAAACATATCGACTTGTAAATGTGAAATGAATAGTGTTCCTGTTAACTCGCATCTTTTAAATTGCATTATGATTGGCTATTAAACAGGCTTTTTTCTGGGGGGAGGGGAGAAAGGGGGCATGGGCGTACTGTAAACACATGTTCAATCTGAGTTCTTTTTTAATATCCTTTCTAAGAACGGTTTCTAGAATGTGCTTTAGGGATCTGGAGAAAGGTAAGAGAACAACCGTATGTAATAAGTGGTAAGAATATGAGCCATTCTGAATCCGGACATTTTATATTCTGAATTTTAAGTCATTCCTTCCAAATTGTAAGTCACTTTACAACTCAGAAGATGACAGCTTAGTATCAAAGTCGCTGGATGAGCGTTAGGCCTGCATTAAATGGGAAGCAGACTACAGTGATGAAAGAGACTCTGAGATTAATCTGTGAATCTATACTAGGTTTGAACTGTAACTTTACATACATCGTGTCAGTGACAGTTTAGGCGTGTAAATGAATTTAGGAGTAACATAGAATCTTTCAAATATGAAGACCTCATTGTATTGGCCAGGACATGTGAAGCTAATTGAAATAGTAAATAAAAGTGGTAGTGCTGTGGCTTTAATTTTCCTTTGCAATACCTGTTTTTTAATTAATAGGAAAAAATGTAACAATAGAGCCACGCTTCTACTTTTTTCTTTCCAATTCTAGTTTGTAGCTACTGACTGAAGTCAAGGCTAATGTTCAGCTGTCACTGGTTGAGACACAAACAAGGATGATGCTCTTGAACCAAAATAAACTTGTATGAGTTTATTTTATAACTAAATGTGTAAATTTTCATTATTACAATATTTATTGGAAGAGGAGTTCTCATACCTGACCTCAGGCATTTTAAGGCCTTGGCCATTTCCTTTATATATTGTGATTGGGATCTCTGAATTATGAAATACTTCTGGGTGCTTGTTTTACTTTGTAGGCAACCTACACTCCTAATAGATCTGTGTAGATTAAACGTCTAAAGTTTGACTACAAGTTATTCCATATCCCCTTAAACCTCCTGCCTCTGAAAGAAAATGGAAAGTTATGAGTCTGATATTTTTTTTTATTTTTTAAGCTTTTGCGAGATGGCTTATGGATACAAAATAAGTGAACTTTTCTGTTGGATTTATAGCTTCCATTTCTCACTTGCTCTCTCTTTTTTTTTTAATATTGTATTTTTACAAAACCTTATAATTTACAATCAAGAGCTGTTGAGAGAAAATACTTCTCAGGAATACAGAAAGAAATAAATTTGGGAGATTTTTTCAAGTTAGTTATGAAAAGAGCAATCTGTTTTCACACTTTCTTTTAAATGCCTGTATAAAAGTATATATAATAATCCTGAGAAGAAGATATATTGTGTTTATTTGATACATAAGTTGATCTATAGTGATGCAAAGTGGCAGCATTCTGTGAAGCCAAGATTTGACTACAAGGTAATCAAATAATTGGTAAAAAGGAAGGCTGAAAATCAGTTGGGTTTTTTTTCTTTCAGGATGTGGTATAGAGGTTAGCTATTTATAAAATAGGCAAGCTGGTATACAAAGTATTTGGTACAATGTGAAACTTTGTGTTTTAACAAAATAATTGTGACTTTTTTTTTTAGTTTGAGAACATTTATGTGTAGGTGCTTCTGTAAAATTCTTTAGCATATTGCAGATATCTCTCCTCCCACCCTCTGCTGCTTAATCCTCATGCCCAGCATGATGTTTTGTGGAAAAGTTTCAGGTGCTCAGCACTTCCCACAGTCACTCAGGACTCCTGAGCAGGAAAGGGGGTAATACCAGCTTTCCGCTGTGATGGAATGGTTGCAGCATAATGGGGACGCTGAATCTGCAGAGAGAATATTCTCTTCCTTTCTGAATAGGAAGCATCTAGGGCTTGGAAAGGCTTACACAGGAATAAGATACCTGTTACGAAAGGGTTTTTCACTGAATAAAACCAGTAAGACTCCATAGTTGATTAAACGAGAACCAAGAAAAGAGACAAACTTGTAGAATCTTTCCTTGAGATTTTAAATTGTAGTTTCTTTCAAGGACAGGCTGAGATCCTGGCTGCTTTGAAAGCAGAATGGCAAAACTAGTGATAAGTGTTTACCTTTTCTTCAATTGTATGTTGCTGAGTGACAGTATTTTCCCCACTGTAGTACAGAAATAACTTCGGAAATTGTGTTCAGGCTGCTGTATGTTGCAAGTTGTGGCAGCTCCATGTCATATACCAGCATCACTGCGTTTTAACTGGGGTTGATGGAAAGCAACTGTTGATGTGGAGATTGCTTTTGAAGTTGCCAGATGTCATCTTGCAACAGCACTCTAGGATCTATATTTTTCTTTCATTTGGAAATAAGGAATGACTTGAAAAGCTACCTGTCCATACCGGCACTAGCACAGTGTGTTAGGTGGCAGTGCACTGCCAGCACTGCTTTCCTGACCCCATAGCTGCTGGGGCTAAATACAGGAATTAGGCAGTCACTTGGGTACCTCTGCATTACGCTGTGTGTGATACTCAAGGAAGGGGTTACTTACTGGGATAATGGGTCTTTTTGGATCTGAGGTCTCAGAAGGAGTGTAGTCAAGAAATCAGCCTCTGTCCACATTTGAGATTGTCATCTCCATGCCCCATGCATGAAAAATGTATGAGGAACTGTTTAGAGCCCGCCCCAGTCCACCTGACCTCAGCCTTACTGGGTACCCTGCCTGGTGTTCTCTATTCTGGAAGTACACTGCCAGTATCCAAATGGCCTTGCACTGTTTGGTGATGCTCAGTGCAGATGCACTTTTACAGCATCACCCAGCGTATTAGCAAAAACCCAGCAGATAACAGTTTTTCAAGGTCACATTTTACATAAAACTCTGCAAAGTTCTGTCATTTTACCTGAAAGGTATTGGTAATTTCCATTTGACAGGGCTGCTTTGGACTTCTAAGACATGCATATCAGCTTTTAGTTGCATAGTCTATGTCACTACTAAGTGATGGACACCATTTGAACTGTGAATGTTCTTGAAGTATCTTTCTTAGCATCAATTTTTCTAAGGTAGAAAGGGTTCTGATACACTGAAACCTGTATCATCTTTGAAATTGTGCGTAATAGTTCTTTTGAAAATTTTTTTTTGAAAAACAGCTTCTGGCTTAATGTTTTTCCTGGCATGCTAAGGGCTGACTGTGGTAGTGCCCAATCACACTGAATTTAGTGGTTCTTGGGATTTCTTATTAGCAGTTCACAAGGGCCATGATGTTGCTTGCTGGTCTTAAAATCTTCATTGGACAGTGTACAACTGCTCTTTCTATTCATGGTCCAACTAAAGCATTTTCCACAGTGATGATATTTGGCTCGAAAGGAATTTTCTGTCCTCATCAGGCAGTAAGGACCAGTAGGGGAAATGCTCCTAGGAACATAGCTGTGTTCCCAGATCTGCCTGACCTTCGGAATGAACTAGGCAGATCCCTTCTGTTTGCTTTTGATGCTTCTCAACCTTGTTTTGCATAATTAAGCTGCCTTAGGCAGAGACTGTTTCATACCATCATTTTGTGAAATACACTAGACAATGGGACCCAGATCACTATTGGAGCCATCTGGGTGCCACTGAAATGCAAATCATAAATCATCCTCAAATTAAGGCTTAAAATTCCAAGTCCGCTTGAATTGGAAGTGATCCTTTTTAACTCAAATCTTACTGAAAAGTTTGATTAGCTGACAAAATAATTTGCAGAATTTTGTATACGCTGTATTGTCTTTCACTATTAACGTAGTACACTCATAGTATTTGTATTTGTATGGATTAATTATTACAGATATTCAGATTATGTCTCTGATAAAGGTACAGGCATTTATTGTTTGAATAATTAATGTGTAGGTTGTTAGGCTAAAAGAAAATGACAGCTGTTTTGCCCATGCTACTCTGCACACTGTTACTAAACAAGTCTTATGAGACTTCATTGTTTGGGTGTGTTGGTTTGAATACTTGTGATATTTAATGAAACATCTTGCTTTAGAATGATCTCTTTTTCTCAAGAATATCGTTGCACTTAGAGTACTTGAAGTAACCTGTTGACTTCTTTTGAAGTACCTAATCCCAGCTGACCTCATTATAAACACTGCTTTATTTATACCTTGAGTGGATTTGTAGTTCTGCAGTGAGCTATGGAACATGCTCTTCAGCATGTATTTAATATTTTTTTTTTCTTTTCTTTTAAGTATAATGGAATTCTAGTGATTTGCCTATAGTCTTATATAAACAAATTCTGTCACCCAAGACTTTTGTATGTCGTGCACGCTTTGGAGGAGTAATCATGGGTTCATTCTAGGCTGTTTGCAGCTTAGGTCGATATTGTCCCAATCAGATTATTCTGGTGTTGAATAATAAATAAGCATAGGCAAGTGGCTGGTTTATGCTGTTATAAAGAAAAATTTGCAAGTGCTAGCAAAAGTTCCTGAAGAAAAGATAAGCTATGTTTTCTAGTTGTCAGATCACGCACAATATGGTGGCGTTTTAAAATACACTTTACCATAATGCTAACAATACCATCATGTCGTTGGTTTTACAGTGTCTTTTTCTTAATGTTGGTTCCTCTTGACATCTTTTGTCTGTTATACTTGAGATAGGAACACTTTGGCTGTGATAATTTGCTTGTTGCCAGTGCTCAATGGTTCCCAGACACGTGGCACACAGGCGGAATGAGAGAAAGGCAAAGGCCGTTGATAGAATCTTAACTGAATTGCTTGAGTCACTTAAAGATTTTCAGCTGTGAAAGGCATGATATTTTGATTTTCCAGTTCTGTTTCAATTAAAATTTTTTTTTAGGAGTGTAACGTTTTGGAAAAGCACTGTTAAGATGCTATCGCGTTTCTGTTTTAAAAATGAGTCTTAGGCTGTATATTTCAGTTTTATCCTGAAAAATAGTGTTTTGTACTGAAAAATAGAAACTTTTAAACAATTTTAAATGAAAACTGACATGAACATAGAATAAATAATGTTTTGGGATTCTTTTCTGCTTTGATCCTGTGGATCTGTCAGGATTCCACAATCCATGCTATTACATGCATACATCATATTCCAGAAGTACTGGTCCATTTAGAATCTAATTAATCATCTAGGACTCTATCCAAACAAAAACTGAGTTTCTGTCACAGATTTTAGAGTCATGCCTATGTGGTTCCCATGAACACAAACAATAGCTCAGGGGCTAAAAAGCTTCTCAGCTCCGATTCCAGGAAACCCAGACCCACCATTCTGACAGCTACCATTGTAAGCAAATTGATGACAATGCTTTCGGAGCATTATATGGAAACGTTTTTTTCCTTTTGCTGGCTTGAACTGTGTTAACAGAGGATGGGGAATGATGGATGCCACCTGCTATGTTCATCTGCTTTGATCCATTAATACGATGTGAATAGAAGAGGGACAGTCTCATCTGTGCCCTCACCTTCACTTACAGAATTGGAAAAAGAAAACGTCCTGCTTTTTTGTGTATCACGGTGTCAGTAACACCTCTGTATGGTTATCTTAGGGTTACATTAACATGGCTATTTGCTGACTTCTTAAAGGAGATGCACAGCTGATGCCCCAAGTTCCAGCTGACTCAGTAGGTCGGCTTCTTCTTTCTCATTACTCACCATGGTGTGGTAATGCAAATAGTATGTTCTAATTAACCTCATCTTTTGCAGTGCGTCTGCACCATTCAGATAGGCATGGTCCTCTAACAGAAATTCTCAAATGCCACCATAACTTGCTCTAGAAGCAGTATTTAGTGCCTGAATTATTTAAACAGGTTGAGAACCAAAACTAGCTCCTGCGGGTACTGATGTGGCTTTTGAAATTTATGTCTCTTTACAGTCCTGCTGTGCATCACGTAGCGGTACATGGGTCACCCAGGATTCTGTAGCCCCGCTTGCAGGTTTACCCTTGCTGGCTACTAAATGCTAAATAGTACATACTTTTGAGCCTCCTATTACGTCGGCTTTCCTGAGAGCTACAGATACCTGCTGAAGCATAAAGAATTATTATCAGTGGAAGAAGTACTCAGTACAAAACTTCAGTTAACATTAATAGAACAAGTCTTTCATAAATCATTAAAAAAGCCAGTCTGTCAAACCTGGGGATTTTCTTAAGCATCCATCACTACAGTATCTAAATATTTACAGGTAGATTAGATCTCTTAAGTTCAGTTTTGTATACTTTTGGACTCCTTTGTTGTATTCATTCTTCAGGAATCACTGTTTCACAGTTTCTCTCTGGGCATAACTTCTGGGTGTCAGATCTCTTGCTAATGTGAAAAAAGAAACTTCATCAAAGGGGATAGTAACAGCCTTTTAAGTTATCATTGTTTGTAGCTGTATAGTCTCCCTCAGCAGTATAGTCTGGAGCAAATCCACAGAGCATGAATCACCTTTTCTTACTCATATGTTCTTGGACTTTGAAATTTTTGTTTGTTCAGCTCTTCAGGCAGATGGCGAATGGGGAAGTCCCTGGTGCTTTTCCATCATTAAGATGTTCAGTATTAACATCACTGCAACTTCATCAGGTCAATATGTAATTTTTGCCCAAATGTTGGGAAAACACGAGCAGTCTTCACTGCCCCTTTTCTTTATTTCTAGTGCATGAAATAATGATAAAACTGTCAAGCTCTCCAAGAAGGGGAACCATTCTTTTTTATTGATGTAAGCTGTCAAGGGATCACCTTTATGTTTTTAGGCATTGGCTATAAGGCCCTGTACAAGAAATCAGAATGGATATGACTCAGGCAGATTTTTCAATGTTAAATATAGACGTAGAAATGTTTGGAAAGCTGGGTTTCATAGTTTATTTCTGAGCTCTGCTTGCTTTTGGTTTTCAGCCAGACAACCCTATGCATAGTCATTTACTAAATAATTGAGATTGAATGTCACTTTCAGCACATGAGTAATATTCCACTTAATTTATCAGGACTATATATTTAGTTAACTGTAACAAAGTAGAACTATTTTTGTTGGTTTATGGGCTTACTATTTTGCAGGGTTGAACCTATGATGTTACCTAATAGCCATCTTCTGCCATAGTAATTTTCCTAACTCCCCATAAAGAGTGATTAGTTTGATTGTGTTAGGTGTTATTTAACATGAGGTATTAAATTAGGACTTTACAGCTGTTGACGTTTTTGGGGAAAATTGTCCATCTTAAGCCATCATTTTAAAATTCCTGTTCTTGCTAGCTTGGACAACTTAAGTAAGCTTTAAGAAATTTAGCTTGGTTTGAAATATAATATGACAATTAAAAGTGTTTGTCAGAAGAAAAAATTTATAACACTAGAAAAGGTTTATAAGCTAAAATTAGTAGTTTAGAGAAGTTTGGTCTCTCCTTGTCAGTCATTAATGTTAGTGCTAATGTTATATTTCAGAAATGATTACAGAGTTATGTCCTCAATTATTGCCATAACTATCACAATTCTTACACTAAATAATACTTCTCCACACTTTTTTTCCATGAGGATTTTGTTTAAGAAATGGATACAGTATTACCTCTGGGTTTTTTCTAGTAAAAATATATTACCTGTAACTACATCTGGTGAGGAAATCTACAATCATTTAAGTGAAATAAGTATTTTTGAATTTTGCAACAGAACCCGAGTAACATACTATGGACAATTTTATCCCTTCCTAATGCTCGTGTTTAGCATTCTTGGATGGTGATCTTGTTATTAATGCTTATTAACTTCAGTGTGTTTTACTCTGGTTTATGGTTAATTGTCCACTAATGGGAAGGAAAGTTAAATCTTGGGACTATAACCTTATACAGTTCTGGTTGGTCACCCAGACATCAGTTCACCAGGGAGAATTTCCCAGATTTGGTTACACCTATAGGTTATATGATCTTAAGACTTGATGATCACTTTTAATTACTTAGGAGTAATTTCTGATGCCTGCAACAGATTAGCATATGAGTAGAACTGAGGTGGATTCTGAGGAGCTTAGAATTGAAAGGAGGTCATCCTTTTTCTTTAGGTCTTAAAACGTTTACTTGGAAACCTAAAACTTCTTAAAGTAATATGAGAGTCACTAGCAGTAATGGCATAAATTATCTTTGTCTAGCTAGTTAAGCATTAAGCCTAGAATTTGTGTAAAATTACGTAGTCCAAAGGTAGAGAGTAAATATCTCTTCAGACTTTCTTGGAGAATTAAAGGTGTTGTAGCTTTGCTGTGCAGGATGAAACGAGGAAAGCTTTTAAAGACTTTGTAAGATAACTACATCTTTGGCATACGCTCTATGGTAGTCTGAGAAGTATGGGGTATATAGGATGAACTGGGGATAAAGACACATCCAGTTATTCTCTGATCATGTTAGATGTGAAATCTCTTTTAGAGGAGGGCCCCTGAGATACTAAGCTGCAAGAACAGCTCTACTAAATACGTTAGCACCAGAAACAATGATTTTTTTAAACCATCTGCCCAACTCAAAGGGATTGAAGAACACAGGCCACAGAAATGAGCAGAAACCCTCAGTTCTTATAAGTTCTGATAAAATCATAGTTAGATAATGTTCTAAATAAGGAATTCCATCTTGAAAACTGAGGATTTTCTGAACATTATTTGGCATTGTTTGGTGAGTGGCACTTAAATTTGCTTTAAAAAAAATTTGTGTGCAGATAAATGCAACTGAATTTGAAAAGCTATTGTGGGCTTCTTAAGGCTACATAGTATATCTTAACTCTTGTTTTCTGCTTAAATAGCTAATTGCAGGCTTTCCAGAAAACTCTATCTGCTCTACTTTCATATTGCTCTACTTCAGAGATTGATTACCTGAAATGTACTAATAAACCTTTGTACTACTTTACTGTTTTGTTTTGGTTTTTTTCTTTATAGATCATTTCAAGTGACCCATTCTGGGTACCAACCACTGAGGAAGAATATTTGCACTTTGGTGAAAAGGCAGACTCGGAGAACCAGGCCCGCAAGTACATGAATGCAGTAAGAAAGCGAAAGGGACTTTATGTAGAAGAAAAAATTGTGGAGCATGCTGAAAAGCAAAGAACTCTCAGTAGAAATAAGTAGCTGTGTCTGCTTCCTTTCTCTCCTGACTCAGCTAAGTGCGGGTGTATTATTTTCTATGCAGCAGATTCAAAATTTCATCTGGACTTTGTTCTTTGACACCACTTTTCTTACATGCTATAATGTCTGTGGCTTATGTTTTAATAAACTTAGGCCTTTCCAGCTTTTATACAGAGAAAATATTTAAATAAAATATGGGTATATTCATTGCATTTGGTCTCAATTTTTAAAATTTACTGCCCTATTGAACTTTCTATCACAGGATTAGGAACTCCTAATTTAATTTGTTTCTTTCTGATTTATCACATGTAATTACAGTTAGAGCTGGTTAGCTGGTTTGTTGCAAATAAACTATGCACTGAATTTAGATCCTTAATGGTTTTGACTCTGTTTTTTAAAATTTATTTTAATTTCTGTAATGTATTTGTTAATCACCAGTACTTTGCATAGTTACCTACATGCAAATAGATGTAAGCCTATTAGGAGTTTCTAAACTATTTATTTTACTCTGTACCTCATGTAAACATTCATCTGAATCAGTAATGTATCTTCTTTAAATCAGAGGGCAGAAATAGCACATCTGGAAGACTAAGCACTGCAAACCAAGCAAGATTAGTCTTTTTTCCCCCTCCTTAGAACACATCTTATTAAAAAGTTCATATGATTAGGATAATCAGAGCTGCCATCTCTGAATTAGGCACACAGCTACCTCTGCCAATCCTGTGTGAGTGTTTACAGACTCTTGCAGAAATTTGTTGGTGAAGGGGAGCACTTGCAAAAATGTACAAAATGTCTTGCTGTTTGCAGGTGTCTGGGATGCAGGAGGCTCCAAAATGATTCAGACCAAGACTAACAGGAAAAAAAGTCCTCAGAGGGCATAAGTTTTAGTTAAGAAAAATGGAAACCTTGGATAGAAGAGGAGAAACATGATGCATGAATTATCTTCTCATTTGACTGCTTAGGTTTGTAAACGGAGAGGACAAGAGGACAAGAATTCTAGAAGGCTAAGAATGAATAGATAGGTGTCCTTGAAAGAGCTTCTGTATTTAGTTAGATGAATGGGAAATAAGTCTTTAAATCTTGTGCCAGCTGACTTTCTCCTACCTTTTGTCTTTGCTAATTGAAATGAGTTCTGTTTCAAATACCCATGCAGACGGATTGTCTTTTTCTTGCCAGAATATAACCATTTCTTTAATCTGTGATTGCCTTGTACTCTCCCTTAGCACCTACTTGGTGTTTCTGAGTAAATATTTTGTGCGTGTGTCAGTGAGTGCAGCAGGCAGAAATTACTCGTGATTTCTTTGCCGTAAGAAGTAAAACTGATACTTGTATCACAAATCGAATGATTTTGAATGCTTAACTTCTATTTTAAATACCTTTTCTTTTCCAGCTTGTTTGCTTTCATTATGGAAATGTTTCCTTTTCAGATTGTATTTATGAATTATTCAAGCAAATGAAATGTTTGCCTTCCCTAGAAGGTTGTTCCATAAATTGCTGCTTTTTTGCAAGGGGTGTCTGCACAGCAGTCCTGTTAGAGCTTGGACAAACATACTGAGGTAGTTTGGGCGCTGCAAGGTGGTATCACCATGGAAGGCACGGAAACTTACTGCAGCCTGCAAAAAACAGTCAAGGCATACATGTTTGTAATGAGATCTTGGCTAATAGAGCTACCCTGCTCGCTGAATCCAAGGTAACATGAGGGATGTCTGTCCCACAGTCACAAATGTGCTTGAATAGATGATGTAGAGATGGACAGGTTGGTCATTGTTATGATTGCAGAATTGTTAACTGTAATCTACTATATTTGAGTAAGCAGAAAGAACATTAACATAGATTTTAAAAGATTTAACAAGAACTTTGATATTCTGTTATGGCGTATTTTTGGATTGCATCTCAAACAGCATAAAGATGATAGTTCAGGAAATTTTTCACTCTGAGGGTGGTGAGACACTGGCACAGGTTGCCCAGAGAAGCTGTGGATGCCCCATCCCTGGAGGTGTTTAAGGCCAGGCTGGATGGGGCTTTGAGCAACCTGCTCTAGTGGAGGTGCAGGGGGGTTGGAACTAGATGGTCTTTAAGGTCCCTTCCAACCTAAACCATTCTATGATTCTATTTGTAACGAGCAAAAATTCCACTAACTAGCAGAAAAAAAAATCAAACTAACCTGCAAGAAGTGCTAGCAGCAACATTTAAGAGCTGTTTTCTTTAGCAATAGCTACTAGCGGGAAGAGAATCTAATTGCTGTGCCATGAATTTCTAGTCATTTTTCTCTGGATTATTCAAAAAGTAACTTGATGTATCTGGTTTTCCCCAGCTTTGTTACACTTATGTAACAATACGACATAATTTTGGAACATCTCTGCAAAGAGGGATAAATAACTTACTGATGGAGCAAGCCATGGAAAGATTTAATTGAGAGCTAGCCATTATATAATTTCATTTTCCATTAACAGCTTTATTTCTAAATATAACACATATTTAAAATAATCTATGTGTGCAAATGTTTAGTACATTTTTAACTTTCAAAAAACTGTGCACTCAATAGATGTGATTTGGCTCTACTGACTTTAGTAGAATCAAGGCTCCTTACAGTTGATAACGTGTAAAAACAACAGTCAGCTTCTACGTGGTAACATTTATTAGAGAATGGTAACTATTCACTGGGCAAGCCATATGATAATCCAAATGATTCCACTTTGTAGAAAGAAAAAGAAAAAAACAAAACAAAACAAACAAAAAACCCCCAAACAAACAAGAAAAAACAAAACAAAAAAAAAAAAAAAGAGCTAGATTTCCCCAGAGAAGAATAAAGACCAAGCAGTGGCCAGCAAGCCTGTTCCTTGTCTGTGGCCACACTTCTTTTATCTTCTTGCTTTAAAAAAACTTTCATTTTCTCCAGCACTAGTAATCTTAATCCTAGGTGAGTCACTTTTTTTTTTTCCCCACATGTGTTTTCCTTTCTTTCAAAAAACTTCACTTACATTTTAAAGCAAGAGTCCAAAAGAGAAATCAAAGTATAACTGGAATCTGTGCTGTGTTTTCTTTCCCACCCATCTTTCTATGTTAGTTTAGGACTTCAGCTGCGGCTTCAACGTTACAATTGATGAGGACAGAGACACCAGAAAAGCACAATGTTTCTGTGCCAAAACATGCAGTTCCCCAATTATGTCTGAATACAATCTCTTGACTCCCTACTAACCTTAGGAACTAACTCTTCTTGTTTGAGACATTAATATTTGGAAGCATATTCTGTGGGAAATAGAGCATGTCGCTCCTTCATAAAGTCAGCTGCTGTGCTAACAAGGGAGAAACATGCAACATTTGAACAGTACACACTTATTCTGGTGAAAGACCATTCAGAGCATGGAAAAGTAGCTTTGGCTGCAAATGATTTTTGGAATTGTTTATTAGAGAGCAGGTCCTAGCAAAATTCTTGGACTCCAAATGGCCATTGTTTTGAGTTGAAACTCTTCTTTAACAATTTGGGATTGGTTAAGCAATCACAATTGTAAATGTCCTTTATATTTCTCACAGTCTGTGGTAGAACTTTTATGTGCATGGTGTTGGGTTATAAATATATGGAGAAAGCCATAAGAAGTCTATAGGAATGTTGTGAGCAGCACAGTTCAAATACCTTGGAATCTTCTTGAATAGCCCTTCCAGTAGCCTAAGAGGGGACAGGTGGGTCAAGCCAGGCTTTACAATAGATAACAAATAAGCAAAGAGATTCTTCTCATGAAAAGCTGTTGGCAGGAAGATTCTTTAATGCTACTTGAAGAAACTTTAGCTGATCTTTCAGACAGCCAGATTAAAAGGGAACCTTAAACTACTGAGTTTGGTACAGCTAGGCTTGGCATATTGCCATGCTTGAGAAAAATTACATTTTTGTGTGTGCAAGGAGTCACCTGTTTGTGCAACTGCCTGAGACCCACGAGGATGAAAGAACCTCAGCTTTTGCTAAGTACTTGCTTGGTTTTTGTTTCCACAGACTGGGTGAGGGGAATAAATGTCTCCAGTGTAAATGGGAAACACAGTCTTCCTTCTCTTACTTTACACAGGAGGTAAATAGACCGTATTTGGCAATTCTGGGAGTAAAACAGCACTCTTGATTAGACAGGTGTTCCTCAAATATACCTGTCTGAAACTTGTTTCATTTATAAACCTAGTGTCAGGTAAGTACCATTTACAGATGAGCCAGCCTGAAGAGTAAAAACTTGCACGTCTGCATAAAACCTTCCACGGTGTGACTTGGCAGCAGGACTCAAACTGGCAATTCAGGTGACTTTTCTCCTGGCCCCGATCATATCAGTCTAAATTCTTTGGGCAGGGTATCTAAAGGTTTTGCTGCTTCTATTAGGGTTTCTCCTTTCTAACTTTAGTGTGGTTCAAAATGCTGTGTAGACTTTTCTGTGCTGTTTCCTAGTTTCCTTTGGACACAGAAATAGAAGTAGAAGAGCATGTGGAGGAGAGGATGTGAATGAGCTGGATTATTTTGTCAGCACCATTATTTTTTTTTTTAAGGCTTGGTTTGAATTCTCACATAGCTTCTGATTCATTTTGATTTCTTGTTCATACCAGACTGCCTGTGAAAACTCAAGAGTTGAAACTAGGCAAGGGAGTATAGTTTTCTTTGTTGCATCATGTATAGGATGAGGACAGCCAAGGAAATAGTGATAAGGTCTTTTTAGTACCTATTGTAATATTGACACATAGTCCTTTAGTATTCATAAAATGTTTTGAAATCCTTCCTTGGAGGATGTTAAATGTTAATAAATTTATTTTTTTTTCACTGCATACTACTAGATCACCACTTACAGAATGCTTATAAGAAATTTCTGTCAACTGACATTACTTTTGATATGTAAAATCCATGGAAATGAAACCAATTCTGAAACATGATTTTTAAAGATCAAATATTTACATAACATTTCCAGGTAGTAAATGTTCTCTTAACAATGTAATTTGAGGGGGTTTGCATTGCTGTTATTCTCTTCTGTTGTTATTCTCTCTAAGAGGTGGGCTTGTGCAAACCACATGAAGTTCAACCAAGCCAAGTGCAGGGTCCTGCACCTAGGACGTGGCAATCCCAGGCACAAATACAGGTTGGGTGGAGAATGGCTGGAGAGCAGCCCTGAGGAGAAGGACTTGGGGGTGTTGGTGGATGAGAAGCTCAACATGAGCCGGCAACGTGCATTGGCAGCCCCGAAAGCCAACTGCATCCTGGGCTGCATCAAGAGAAGTGTGGCCAGCAGGTCACGAGAGGTGATTCTGCCCCTCTACTCTGAGCTTGTGAGACCGCACCTAGAATATTTTGTCCAGCTTTGGAGTCCTCAACACAGGAAGGACATGGACCTGTTGGAGTGGGTCCAGCAGAGGGCCACGAAGATGATCAGAGGGATGGAGCACCTCTCCTATGAAGACAGGCTGAGAGAGCTGGGGTTGTTCAGCCTGGAGAAGAAAAGGCTCCGGGGGGACCTCATAGCAGCCTTCCAATATCTGAAGGGAGTCTACAGGAGAGCCGGAGAGGGGCTCTTTGTCAGGAAGTGTAGTGACAGGACAAGGGATAATGGTTTTAAATTGGAAGAGGGGAGATTTAGATTAGATATTCGGAGGAAATTCTTTACTGTGAGGGTGGTGAAGCACTGGAACAGGTTGCCCAGGGAGGTTGTGGATGCCCCATCCCTGGAAGTGTTCAAGGCCAGGCTGGATGGGGCTTTGAGCAACCTGCTCTAGTGGAGGTGTCCCTGCCCACAGCAGGGAGGTTAGAACTTGATCTTTAAGGTCCCTTCCAACTCTACCCATTCTATGATTCTATGATTCTTATTTTGACTATAGGTAAGGCTTTCTGTGGATGTAAAAGTCTTCCTTAAATTTGTGTATAAGTTATCATTGACAGGAAAATTGATCCGAAAACAAATGTTTTAAGCTAAGAAGTATTTTAGAAAGCATAGTGTCACAGATGAAAACATGGATACATCAAATTTTTCAGTTTCAGACAGGAATATTCTCTTCTGTACCCCGCTCTCCCCCAACAGATATGAATCTTAGAAGAATATGCAGAAAGCCAAGTAAATACACATTCTTGTCTGAAACAGCTTTTTTAATTTTTTAATTAGTAGTTTTTGAGTGGCAAGCTTACAATTGAATTCTTCGGATTCACTTACAATATCTCAGCTGTGACTGAGAGGTAAAAGACACACGCATCCATGTGGTAGTGTTGCCAGCCACAAGGTGTTTTTAAGAAAAGCTGATGTCGTTTCCACAGGAACAACTCAGACTTCTTGGGAATTTCCTGCAGAGTGGGATTCAATGAAGTTGGGGAAAGGTGGGCAGAATGTGGAGTAGAATCTCTTATTTTAAACCATGGATAGATAGGTCTGTAAAATGATAAAAAGTGCATACATTTCTTATTGTGCTATTCTTCACCAGTTTGCAGTTTCACTACTCAAATTTGCAGTATCTGTGATTTGCTTCTTCAGCACAGCCCTGAGAAGGAGAATACTTAGAGTGTTAACGTGAGATGTCTGCAGGCCTGGCTGATTCTACTGGTGCTTAGATGAATACTTTACATGCAAGATAAAACATTTACATGTAAATATCATGTTGATTTAACAGTATTTCTGAATTTTGGTCTCTCACCTACTTGATGCGACTTAGTCGTATCGTCTGTTGTGAGTATCTGCTTTTTGACTTGTTTTGTGTGTGTTTGGATCTACTGAAAAGTAGGTAAGTTAAAAATTAATACTGATTCTTATAGTGTCTATTAACAAACTGAACTGAAAAGTTGGGGGGGGGGCATTGGTCTTTTACAGCTGTATCATTCCATGTTTATAAAACTCCTGCAACTCCTGACTAACAGGAGGAAAAAATAGATACCATGAAGTAGTGTGGTTTGGGCTGTTTGGCAGAGACTTTTCTGGTTCAACAGATGCTGTTTTCCTACAGGAGATTGATTTATTTATTTATTGTTAATTTATCCTTCCTCTCCCTCTACTCATCCCTTCTCCTTCATTTCCTGTTTTACCAAGGATCCAACTCCTTAACCCCCCACTGGGTCTTTAAAGGAATATTTTTGTTATCAACTTATTTACTTCTTTTTACTAAAACTACTTACTTTGCAAAGACTTGCTGATTCTGGAATTTGGAAAAAAAAAGAAAAAAAAAAAAAAGGAGCAAAATTCAGTAGTGCTTTCCTGTTAGCATTTTTGATGGCCAATATAAAAATCTTGTCCTTCACCCTTACAAAACTGGCATGTCTCACTGTTCTCCAGTGAGATATCTAGATGCATTTTTTTTCCTCCCAGAAAAGCTGCTGGTGTAAAAGGATAACAATAAATAATAATCTGCACAGGCAGTGAAAATAAGCCTTTTGTCAAAAGAATCTATAGCCTTTTTAAACCCTGCATTTCCTACATGCTCCCAAACACGTTTGCTATCCCCCGAGAGGGAGGGGAAATCAGTAATGTTATGCTACTTTTTGTGAAGTGGTCACAAAGCACAGCTAAAATATGCATCTTCTCAAGTGGAATTACAAATGGGAGGCAGATTGATCATCATCACCAATTCAGTGCTGGCTTTTTCCCATCTGTGGAGAGCTCTTTCCAGAATTTTTCATATGGTTCTTTTACACTGTAATAAATTAAGTCAGGTAATGAATATTTCTGAATGATTTATGCCAGTGTAAACTGCTACCCTGGAATATTCTTTCATTTGTTTTGCTGTAGCAAAGGCCTCAGACTTAGAGACAGGTCTTAAGAAACTTTTTGGCTTTAGTGATGATTCCATGATAGTTACGTGTATCATTGTCCCCTCTGCCATATTGTGAAAATGATAATTCTGGATTATAACTTGCTTAAAAAATAAGGAAAAGTCCACAATCTTAGTGTAAAAAGAAGACTGTGGAGTAAGCAACACGCTTTTTAGAGGGGGTTAGTACAAAATAGTCTCTGGCCTTCTAACTCAGTGTGCCCTACGAAAGCAGTGTTTTTTCTGCAGTGGTGATTTCATAGCTCTTGAAAAAGATAACGTTGATCTGTCTTGAAATTTTAGGATTCAAGAAAATGGTCTGGAGTGGCCACTGTGCGATACAAGCCTAAATGCTGTCCTTAGTGGAGCTATAAGAAGGTTGATCATGAGGGAGAGGCACATTTAATCATGCAGCTTCAGGAGTCCTACTCCTTTGCCACATCTGAAGGCAGTATAACTTTTGGCTAGACTTCCCGCCTGAGTACTCTGAAGATTTTACTCCTGCTTTGTTCAAAGGGAAGGATGCAAAGCCAAGGTCAGTCGTAGCAGGAGCAGGGAATGAGATGACAAAAAAAACCTCAAAAATTTTCACAGTAGGAGTGATGCAACCATTAATGTGTGGTTTCTGGTTGCCTCTAATATATGTCTTTGACCGTTAAGTCCTTTTTTAAATTTTTCTAATGCTCCTTTAAATGATGATTTTATAGCACTCAAACTAATTGCTCAGTGATACAGACATACCAGAGCCAACTGAAATATAGTAGCAGGCATGCAATGGAGCATACCTGTCGCTAATTGTTTTCTGTCTTCCATCTCTTGTCATGGTAGCATTTACCTTCAGGAGGTCAAGAGAAATGGCTCTTTAGAAGGGAAGAGCTGGCGCTGCTTCATGGAGTGACTGACAGAAGGAGCTGTGTAAGCGGCAGCTGAAGCTGCACTTCCCCTGGAGATGTGGCACAGTGTGTTCATGACAAGTGCTGCGATCGCTGGTCTGGGGATTGAAAGCTGATCCTATTTATGAATCCATGTCTTCTCCTTGTAATGTTGCTGTCATGCAGCATGAACAGCTTAGGAAGGTTATTTTAAATTAACCTTCCTGTGTTAAAACAATGTCTAGTCTGTTCCTATCACATCCAACATTGTAAGCATCAAGGCCAGTGAGTAATTCAGCTGCAGCTGGTGCGAAAGGGAAAGGCTGGAGAAGAAATGTAAAAATGCTGTAGAAAAAAATAACATCAAGCTGATATGGGTGCCTTTATAGTAACTGTTTTAATTGCATAATGAGATTGCTTTGTTGCTCTGGAAGTGTTCAATAATAGATAGTATGCTCTATGGAGGATACGCTGCCTTGACAGGCAGAATGTAATTACCAGAGTGTGCCTTCTGTATAGCCTTGCCTCTGCAAAGGAAAGCATGAAGAAACAAGCCTTCATAGCTTGTTTCTCTGTCTCCTTCACTGTCCTGTAGATTTCATAGAAGCCCCTTGACTGTGTCAGGCTCATCGTTTCACAGAGCATGGTGGAAGGGAGCTGTGCATTCCCAGCAGCAGCAATTCCCTGGGTACCAGTTTACTGACTATAGAAAGCAGCTCTAAATAACCTTTGCATCCCTTTCTGCCTTTCAGCAGTGAATCATGGCTTCGATTGAATCTTGCTGGTGGGACAGGTGGAGCCTGAAGATCTGCATGCAAGTATATTTTGAAGGGATGTTTTCCTGAGATCCACAGGCTGCATGAAGGTGGGAGGCCCAGAGTCATGGAATTACAGAGTTTACTCTCCTCTCATGTAAGAGAATGCTATCAGGGAAACTCCTTAATTCTTATTTATTTATTTTTTTTGTTCTTGTGGTTCTCTCTCAGTTGGGTACCCCAAAGCACATGAAGAAGCCTCTGCCAACTTGGGCTGAAAGAGTTTGGGCTATAGAAAAGGGAAGTGCGTTTGATAGCTGTCACTTGTGCTTGAGCTTGTCAACATCATTTCTTCCAAGCCAAAGAGAAGATGCTAAAATTGTGATTGACAAAGGAAAATACCTCACTGTATAGACAAGAGTTTGTGGCTGACAGGCTGAGCTCTGCATTTGCTCTAGAGCCTGCAGGTAACACATTTCTCAGAAAGAATTTCTCTCATATTTCCCAGAAAGAATGAAACTGTGTATTTCTTCATAGCTGAATAAAAAAAAAATAGCAAACAGCTACCTCTTCTAAGCATGTCTGAAAGGTGAAATAACATTAAGGTTCCCTTGCTTTTGTTGTATAAAGAGATTTACTACCCATATTAGCAGTCTGGACTTGAGCAATGTCATTGTCATATGCTGTGTGGTTCAGGCTTAGACAATCAAAAGAGACAAGTTCTCCAGTCCATGCTGTCAGCCCTGTTAACCCAGAGAGTGTATGTCCTGTGAGCACGCAGCGAAAGGGAACAGAGCCCAAAAGAGCTGAAGTTGTATGTTAGATTTAACCTTGGTTGGAAGGAACAAAGGAGCGGTTCAGTGGAGAAAGTCACTGAACAGTTGAAAGAATCGCTGAAGAGCATGAAAATCATACGTGCTTTGTCAGACGTTTGAGTGCAGCCACGAGACTGGCATGGCTTTGGCACTGGTGTGGCAAATTGAGTCCCTTCTTTTGCAGCTGGTTACATGGAAGTGTGGTGCGTAATATAATCTAGCCTTCAGGTTTTAGTACATATAGATTAAGATTTAGGACCACAATCTGTCTCATTTTGGGTAATTCATTGTGGTTTATGTGACTTCAGTTGAGTCTGTTTGATTTCTGTCAGACGATCTGGTTTTTGTGCCACTTCCATTTTCTGCTTGACTTAGGAAGAGACAGGTATCTGTGATAACGCTGGCTGAGCCTTTTTTCCTTATAGGTTTGTTACTGGAGAGCAGAAATATGTCTGCAGGCTTGTGAACACTCCTATAAATAGCAAGCTACTGTGCATACAGAGACTGTTACTGTTGCCAACACCATGTTTTTGTGACAAATCTTGTGATATTTTGTTTTTACTAAAAACCTCAGGTCTTGTATTTCATCAGAATCTCTGTTTTCATTAAAAAAAAAAAAAAGTTTCCAGCTTGATGTTGGCATCAAATTAGAGAAAAACATGAAAATGTTTGCAGCTTCACCATGATGGCAGAAAAAACCAAATGCATACAAGAACCCCCAAATATAGTATTTTACTTTAAAAGCAGCAAACAAAAAATCCCAAACCACGGAGTAAATGAAAGACCTGTGGTTTTGAAGGACAGACTCTTAAGGTCTGTGTTGTGGTCTTTTACTGTAACTGTAAAAGTGACTTTTGTAATACTTTTTATAAAGTGGTGGTGGTGGTTTTTTTTTCATTGCAGATAAGCTTCTTGCAAAATCCTTATTTATAAAGAAAAGATGTTGAATCCTTTGGAAACATCGGTCACTTTATAAAACAAAGAGCTGCTAATAGTCCCTGAACAGATGCCTTTTTCTCTAGATTTAATTCTTGATCTGAGTCTGCGTGATCCAAACAAAGCAGAAGGGCTGGAGGCTGACAGTAAATCTGCTAAAATATCAAGCTGTTGTGGGGGAAAATGCTAGTCTTGGTTCTTCCCTCCTTGCTGGATGTGTGCTTTTTATCAGGGTAAATGTTTAAAGAATAGTTTGTTCTATTTTAATTTTTAGACCTCAGATTTCATTTTATAAAGATTTTTTCGAAATACAACCCTCCTTTAGCCTCTAGGTTGGCTCGGAGCAAACAAGTTGTGTGTACTGTGCTTTTGCTAGTAGATTGAAGCACATAGGTTAAATCCTTCAGGGACTGGGCAAGTGATACCGAATGAGACTACAAACTTTCCTTCTCTCCCTGGTTCTTATGAATTGGCCTTTCTTCTTTGCTCACCGAGAGAGAGAAAGACTTAAAACATTAAGTCTTATACAACATCATTATCCAGCACTTCAACAACACGGAGAGAAATAAGTTGGTGTGTTTGATATTTCAGATGTAAAAAATCAACTTGAAATTACTTCAGATCAGCTTTAATCATCCTGAATAAGTAATGAAAGGACAAAAAGTCACAGTGTAAGCTTTTCACTCTGCTTTTGTTGACCATAAATGCTGTTGTACACGAAGCAGTAATCAGGGGCAGAAGAGAGAAAGGTGATTACTGGATAAATGGACAAACTTCACTTTTCAAAGTTGTGCAACCAGAGGTAACATTATAGAAGAGAAAATAAGAATTTGGTAGGTTCAAAACTTGTTCGTTGCTACAACAAATATTTTGGAAAGGTTGATGGAGTTGTTACAGAGGAGACTTGCAGAAATAATGATTTCCTGATACTTAGAAATTGAAATTCTGCAACTTTTGTTAATTTCCAAATCAAAGAATATTTTTCATGATTTTGAGCTACATCGGTTTTATGTTGTTATCCTCTAAAATTTTTTTTTTTCAATTACAGCAAAGTAAGGGGAGTTTGTTTATTTTGCATCCCTTTTGTTCAGTGTGTTTAAACAAATCTTTTGAATTATAGGTATATTTTCAGTGTTTCAAGGCAAAGACTCTGACTTCCCCTGTTATGCCATATTTCCTCTTCTGATGCTGCTATATCAAACCTCTTGGTGATGATACTCATCGTTGACTTATAATGACACTCCAAAAGAGCATGCTGCTTTTCTTTTGAGATATAAAAATAGGGGAGAACATCCCAGGAACTCATCAAGTTATCAGAAAACATGTTTTTTCTTTTCCCTTCAGCCTTGGCAAATGTCTTTTTGAACACTACATAATGTGCTGTACAGTGTTTTTAAAAAAGCTAAATGCATACTTGTAGGAAGTGGAATGAATGATTTGTGGATTGTATAGCAGAGGAGGAACTGGTGGCAAAATCTGGGGTGGTTTTTTTCTATGCTGATTGCTCAGGGATGTATTATAATACCTAATCAGAAGTCATTACCGGTTTATGCAGCATTAACTCATAAAGCCTTCCATACGTACACCCCATTGGGTCCCTCAGGACAGGATGGTGCTTTAATGGACTATATTCCTGAGATCAACTGAAAGGGCTGCATCATTCACCTTTACCCACACAGGTGATCTGCAAAGTGAGCAAACATTTAACTACCTTGTGAAAGAAGTCCGAGACTGAGTTTCCACTCTCAGCGCTTTCTGCTAAAGAAATAGCCTTGGGTTTCGCTTGATTGTTTGTGGTTTTTTTTTTTTTATAAAAAAAAAAAAAAAAATTATCCTAGCCTTCTAGAAGGAATACCCAGAGGCAACATATTTCGTACAGGGGTCTCTTTCCTCATGATGGTTGGTCTTCCAGCACACCAGTATTAATCAGTAATGGAAAAACCTGATTTTAGAAACTATGCTGTGCTGGGATGTTGGGATAGCATCAGGTGGGAATAGCTGTGAGGCATGTGTACCACCTGGAGGAGCATTCACTGAAAAGTCAGAATGTGCCACAGAACGTTTGTCAGGCAAAAGTATTAGAGTTCTGGTACAGAGCAAATGGAAGGAGGATGAGGGTTGCTGCTAAAAGAACATGGGGGTTCAGAGATGGGTCAAATTTTATTGATGTGTGTAAGAAGAAAATAGTAAGTTAATAATTCCTTTTCTTAAGATGGATGTTTTGAATAGTGAGAAAATCCTTCTCCACAGCTGTAAGATGCATTTAAATCACCCAGCGGAAGCAATGATCTATATTCATGTAAATGTGTTTTGATGTCCTCTTAGAAGTTTAAATGAAACACCCACATCCAGGAAGCTTGTTAGCTCATGCGGGAGTACAATTGCAATTCTTCATTAAACATACTATGTAGGACTACTTTTTCACTTCAGAAGCACTGAACTTTGGAAATTTATATTTATTTGAGATGAAAGAGGCAAGCCAACAATTTGACCCTTCTCACTTCTAAATAAGAGGAGACCTTGTGTTGCAAATTTTTCATCATTTTTAATAACTTTCTTAATTTTTGATGAATTGCTCATTCCTGTTACAGATGATTAGCATCACTCCCTGTTCTGTAGACAGCTTTTCTTTTTACCACAACACAGCAACCTCCATCGCCCATATCCATAGGAAAATGTTGCAGGAGGTAATGGAGATACAACCAGTAGGATTCTGTAGAAATTACTCAAGAATAAGAAAAATGTGGATGTTTTCTCAGATAGTATAAATGTGTGTAAGTCTCTTCTCTTGGTAGCTAGCATTAGTTAGTGTGGTAACTCTTATATCAAAGTTGAACTGATTTATTCTGGTTGAGAACCCATGGAGGAATTTACTCTTCATGCAGATTTGGATCTTAATCGGCCTGTAGAAGTTTAGGGCAGGGAAAAGCTGTATATTAAACCTTACATGAAAGTTCAAAGGCAAACTCTGCTTTTTTTAATGAGTCCTATTATTTAGCTCCATGTAGGTATCAGTGCTTCTAATTGAAATAGAACCAGGTCTTCTATTCAAGCTTACATATGCTTATAACATTTTCTTTGTAGCATTTTAGCAAAAATAAATGGGATTGGGACCCTTGCAGAGTAAGCTTTTTCATGAGTGAAGCTCAGAGCAAAATCTACAGCACTCTACTGTATTGCATCAGAGAAGGTGCTGCCTCTGTAGCTTTTATCTGATGCTCAGCATAGGCTTTTACGTGTAGGTCTGTTTGATTATTGCTCCTTGGAGCAGATAAGTATATGGAATGATCTCACTCTATTGTGAGGATAATTTGTCTTTGGGGATTCTGACCTTCACATTTCAATGACATCATCCTTTTTACAGACTGTAAATCACTAATATTGACTCCTGGCCTTGCTAATAAAACCTGCAGAAATATAGTATGGAATATCAACAGGCTTATATTAATATTGTCAGAAGCATAAGTAACTTTTAGCTGCTCAAAACTGCTTTTTAAGGGTAGTAAATTTTGGATACTCATAGCCTCATTTAGTGTTCCTAACATGTCCATCATATGCCAACCCATATAGTATGCACATCTAGATGAGCTGTAACTTAGGTGTTTTCTTTTAATTCCTTATTAATTAGCCTGAAACACAACAGCAAAGAGAAACTCTTCTCTACAGTGATCAACTTTTAAATTGCAGAATCAAAATGTGTCAGCTTACCTGCAGCAAACGGCCTTCGTTTATAGAAAAGGCCAGTTTTGTATGAACTAACGAAGACAATTTTCTCCTTTAACACAAGTTGTTTTCAGTGGAGCTTCTTGCAAATATTTTTTTTTTAATACCTCTGAATAGTGCCCATCAGTTTCTCTAGTAAATACTTTCATGTTGTCATCCAGGATATTGCAAAGGGTGATGAACTGCGATTTTTCTGAGTCTGAAGGACATAACATTCTTGCCACAGCCTATTACTGGGTTGAAGCAGGGAAAGCCTTTTCCCTTTGCTGATCCTTCCATGTGTCGGCTTGTGTGTGCTTTACCTTTTGGGCAATATGGGGCTTCTGTGTTATTGTTATTCATTTCGAATGCCCAATTAATGCCTCATATAATGGCATTAAAATCAACCAAATCAAACCAGTGTTTTCGGATCACTTGTGTGTTTGAGAGCAATTGGTGTACAGTGACTTTCACTCTTTCTGCTGCATATTCTGGCAGTTCCCTGTTACGTTTGTACGGCTTCTCACGTGCCAGAGGAAGAGAAAACAGTTCCCAAGAATATATGGTTGCAGGTTACACACATTGGACAGTTTGGGAACTAGGATGGAGCACCTCCCCTGTGAAGACAGGCTGAGAGAGCTGGGGTTGTTCAGCCTGGAGAAGAGAAGGCTCCGGGGAGACCTCATAGCAGCCTTCCAATATCTGAAGGGAGCCTACAGGAGAGCCGGAGAGGGACTCTGTCAGGAGACGTAGTGACAGGACAAGGGATAATGGTTTTAAATTGGAAGAGGGGAGATTTAGATTAGATATTCGGAGGAAATTCTTTACTGTGAGGGTGGTGAAGCACTGGAACAGGTTGCCCAGGGAGGTTGTGGATGCCCCATCCCTGGAAGTGTTCAAGGCCAGGCTGGATGGGGCTTTGAGCAACCTGCTCTAGCAGGAGGTGTCCCTGCCCATGGCAGGGGGGTTGGAACTAGATGATCTTTAAGGTCCCTTCCAACTCTAACCATTCTATGATTCTAGTTGGAAGAATGTAGAAATTATTTTTGACCATTTTTGATTGATTTTTATTTTGGGCTGGCACGTGTTCTTTTTGGCTTATTAATGTGATCTGTGTCCTATCCTAAACTAAAGACGAAGTGGACAAAAATGGAGGCTGCTTGGCAGTAGCTGCCAGTCTGTACAGTGGTGTGTAAATGCAATTTTTGTGAAACTCTCATCTCTGGGATTTGTTTGCAAAGGAAAAGCATCATTTCACAAACCCTGCACTTTTGATTGCTAATCACAGTTTTAATAACCACATCTCCATTTTGAGTCTTGTTCCAGGTCCCCAGTGATACCATAAATGTTTTAAAAAACTTCGCTGGACAGTAGTGAAATCCAAGTGTGGAAAAGATAGCTTTGTCCCCTTTCCCTTTCCTTCCTTCCAGCTTACTGCTTTCTCTCTTTGCCTGTTTTCTTTTATTCCTTTATTCCTTGTTTTCTTGGGAAGCTCCATGGCTGTAGAATATAAGTCAAAAGACGAGGAGGATTGCATATTCTTTGCAAGCAGCTGGTGTGCCCTGCATTGGTCATTTGTTTATTTTGCGGTACTCCCCCCCGCAAGCTAAAACTAACCTGAAGTCATCACTATACCCTTTTCATTTTAATGTCATTCTTTCAGCTTCTTGTTTGAAGTATTGTTTTTTTCCATAAAAGTCCATGGGAAGTATTTGCCATTTAAAACATTTAAAAATGTTTTTAAGGAAATGTTGATAACACCTATCTTTTCTTAAAAAGACTGAAAAGAAAAAACAGTGATTTTTTTTTTTTTTCTTCCCTCATAAGCCCAGACATTTCCATTCAGAATTACATTTCACCTCCTAGATGTATTTAAAATGATCTGTGCAGTTTGTGTTTGTTTTCTTAGTCTTTGTGATAACGTGCTGTAGACAGCAACTTCTGGGCCTTTTGGAGCTGCCGATCAGAAGTCAAATGGGAGGGAAATATTCTGAAAAAAAAAAACCAGACTGTCGTCTGTGTTGTGCTCTTTATGTATTTTCCAGCTGGTTTTGCTTCTAACCTTCATCATTCCTCATGGGGCACTGATGCAAATCTGCATTCACTTTTTTTGCCTCATTGTATAGGCAAAACACACAAGACCTAATGTAAAGCAGTAATTTGCAATATTAGGAAATGTGGCTCCGTGTCCCTGTCCCCAGTGTGAGCATGCACATTTAAATGTGAATGAAAGTGGGCCAGAACCCCCTTGAAGCTTGAGGTTTGATGCACAGACTGCCTGTTCTTTCCTGTTTAAGTACTGTACTTTTTTTATTTCCTTTGCCGAACACCAGCTACCATATGGACTGAGCTTCAGCCAGTCAACTACTAAATTACAAACACTCTTTTGACTGTAAATTGAATGGAAAAGGATGTCAGTTATTGCTTTCCCCCTGTGGCCACACCACAAGAGCACCTGCAGTAAAAAACTGGCATTCATGCTCTGAAAGGCACCACATGCTTCTGTTGTTGGCCGAACAGTATCTAACCTTGGCTGCACTTACCCCGCTCCTGTCACAGTGAGGAGATGGCAACGATAAGAGCCTCACTTTTGAATACTAGTTCACTTAGAGACACGTCTCGGCACTTATCCCCGCTATTGTGTTTCCGCTAAAGGAAGTAAAAATGTGCTTAGGAAGATGGCTATCTCTGGTGTCCTTCAAAGAGGAGGCTTTGACTTAGGCACATTTACCGTATTTATTTTGAAGTGTGTTATGAAATTATAACTGCTCTCTCTGAAAACTTCACACTGCCACCGGTTCAGCTCACTTACAGGATTATCTGGTTTCCAGCCTGAATGCCAGAACAAAACGATTCTGTTTCTTGCCCGTGCAGAGGTGGCCTGGGATCTGACCGTTCCTCTGTCCCCGGGGCAGGTTTGAACTAGAAGTCGCATGAACAAAGTGTGCGAAAACGATTTGAACAGGGAGAAAGTGATGATGTCTGGAAGCAGTGAACTGGGCCATCCATTAAGGGAGACAGCTGCTAGGCCAAGAGAGGTTCCTTATATCCCGGTATGTATTATGACAGCTGAGCTGGGAGCAGGCTGGGAACGAGCCAGCAGCTGCTGCTGTCAAGGGCCTACCAGCCCTTGTATTCAAGGAAGGCTGGTGAAACTCTCCATCATCTGCTACATCCATTAACTCTTCCTTTCCTAGAGAGAGAGAGATGTTGTTATTGAGCTAGCCAAAATGTTTATTCAGTCTGTGATCTAAAATTATTGGGAAGAATGGGCAGTTTAATAATTAGGTTATTTTCTTTTATCTTCTGAAGCCTAAAGCTACATGGTTGGCTAACGTATTAATGTTTTTGTTGAGTTCCCCAGTGGATTGTTAGATGCATTACGTATCAGCCTTATGGCTTTTGTTCAAAAACTCCTTAAAGTTCAATTCTTACAAACATAGACTCCACTCTTGGATCACTAGAGGGTAGTCATTAGGTCAAGGCTCAGTGCACTGAAGAAAGTATTACAGTGCTAAGGAATTTATGGGGTGACCAAATAACATTCAGAATGTTAATTTACAATTACTGCTTATGACTTAAAATTGTACTGATTGGAGGCCTTGAGCATTTCTGCCAATGTTAAAACCCACAATACTTAAACACAACTGAGTAATTCTAACATTAAGCCGGCTGTGCAATTGTGGTAATTATCTGGCAGAACATAACATCAAAGAGGTCATGTATTTTTATATATCACACTGTGTAGTTGCCCTTCTCCCCAGAACTGAGTAGATGATAGAAGTTACTGCTGTTTGAATAATCTCAAAACAAGATGCTGATGTTCAAAAGTTGTTTTTAGAGAATGCTCTCTATCTTTAGAGGGTTTTAAAATCTTCTCTTCTGAGATGGTAGATGATACCTTGTATAATGAACATCGTCAGTTGGTTAATCCTTTTTTCCTCTCCCAGCCCTGGGCTTTCTTTTAGCATTCATGCGTATTATGACTACCTTAACTAACATGCATGGAAAGTATTTCCACACACTTACTAAGCTCAGAATCAGAAAATCAAATGTCTTTTCTGATGTTTTTTTGGATATCCATTTGTGCCCTTGTTTCCTACCATCTGTGCAGCGCTGAAAATTAATAGCCCAGGTTTCCATTACCTGTACAATTTATGAATGTTTAGCCTTCACTCTTCCTTTGTTTCTGATTCTAAAAATGTTGTAGATAAAGCAGGCATATGTACAATATTTGTAACTTTTTTGTAAAACTTGTAGGGTGGGGTTTTTTGTTTTTTTTTTTTTTTTTTTTTGTGCCATTTAAAATGCATTTGGAGAGATGCTGTGGCATAGCTGGCAACTGGAAATCTTGTAGCTGCTTCACAGTCAAGGTTGCACCTTGTCTCTCATGGTGAGCTTGTTCTTCACATCTTTCCTAGATTCTTAAAAAATAATTCAAATACGGTACATCTTCTAAGGAGGCAAGTCCAAGTTTGGGATAGATATATGAACATGAGAGCATGAAAAATTTTCAGTGTGGATAAAATATGTGTCTCTGTTTCTGCTTCTCTCCATAACCCACTGCCCTGGGCTTGTACCTAGAGAATCACAGAATGGTTGAGGTAGGAGGGGACCTTTGGAGGTCATCTTGTCCAACCCCCATGCTCAGGTAGGGTCACTTAGAGCAGGTTGCCCAGGACCACGGCCAGCCAGGTTTTGAATACCTTCAAGGATATCTTCCAGACAACTCCTTGCATTTGCACGCATACCCTTGCTAGACATGTCAAAATCTTTGAGAAAAGAGATTTCTCCAGAGAGGCCTTCTAAGAGCTGCTAGACCATAGAAGGTCTTTTGTGCCAATCTTACCTAGACCTTAAAGATTTCACTTGGGGGGGTACACAGAATTCCTAAATAAACAGAAAAAACATGCATGTAGGGAGGAAAGAATGTATAAATGTGAACACCTACAAAGAATTTTCTCCTGTTTAGAAGAATTCTCAAACCTTAGAAAGTCTTTGAAACATGCAAGTGGATTCAGAAATCTTTTTTTCTGCTGGAGTTGGAGGTTGGAAGTGTGGTATTTGTTTGTTAAATACACTCTATATACGGTATTAGGAGAGACAAATCCTATTCCTATCCAGTGTCTTTTGAGAAGCTCAGTGTGAGTTTGCATTAAGATATGCTCATTCTGAATTTACTTTTGTTTAGAAATATTTTGGAGTTAGTAACTTTTTTTAATGTGTCATATATTGCCATCACTTACTTAAGTCAAGCAGCTGCTTTTATATCTTGTTTTTCTGTCTCTTAGTAGCTCTGTGCCTGGTGTGGGACTTCTTGCTGCAGTCATTCTGCTTTGGAGGTGTCAGTTGTGTAAACAGAGAGTGAGGATAGCTGTTGCTTCCTTTGGACTGTGTGAAAGTGGTGCTGGCAGCATAGAGAGAGTTGGGCTGAAGTAACTTTCTGCCATTAGAAGAATAAGAATCTGAAAATAATAGAGGTCTGAATTGCATCTGGAGGTAAGGTGATGGTTTCTTTCAAAATCTCAAATATGGGCCCTTGCTCCTTCCTTCCCCTGAATTCCAGAAAGTATGATTTGTCTTTGATTATGGATGGGTTGAGTTTTTTTGAAGCAAATGTTTTTGAGTGGGTGATTTCTTTGGTATATTGAAAGGAAATAAATATGTTCAAAAGAGCTGAGAATTTAACCCCAGAGAAGTGCTAAAGAAAAGCTAAACAAATTCTTGTACTGACTCCATGAACCCTTTGAGTGACAGGTTCAGCACTGTTTCCCTATTTGCTTCATGACACTTAGAGGCATCACAAAGTTCTTTAAGCCTTTGTCAGGGCTGGTCTGTGGAAAAGAGTTACACAAGCAGAGTAGTGCTGGGACAGGAGCTGAATGTCAGAATGGTTCTGATGCAGGCTCTGCTGCCATGGGAGGAGGGGAAAAAAGCAAACCTCTAGTAAGTTACACCCACGCTGACAGTTCCCACATCTCAGGGAGACTTTTCCTGCCCTTCAGTCATCAGCCCCAGAACACTTTTCCTCTCTGGCCTCCTCAAAACATCCCCAGCTACCCCAGGGAATAATAGCAAGTAAGTGGGTAGTCTGCAAAGGGCCCCTTGCCTGGCAAACCCTCCAGTGTCTTCTGGCATTTTAACCAGATGTTACCTACATCACCCAACTCACAATGACAAATGTTTCCCCAATATATTTTAAGATGTAAAATACAGAACTGGAAGAAACATTTAAGAGGTTAATGAAATGATTTGTGTTTAGTGTCTGCTTGTACTGTGCAACCCAGGAGCTGTCCCTGACAATGCTTTAAATAAGCTCATGTAGCTTCTGTTACAAAACAGAGACCTGCAAAGAAAGAAAGAGGTGGTTTGAAAAAGAAGGTGGCATGGGAGGCTCTCATATTTCCTAATGGGGTGTCAGTAGCCTACCAGTGACACCATGTTTCCTCGAGTCTCTTCCCTCTCTGTTTACAACATTTCTCCTGACAGCTGAGAAGGAACAAGTTTCCAAGGGCCCAAGGTTTTTTTTTCAGCAGCACCCAGAAGTCTGGCACCTTACCCTGACCTTGTAAGTCTGCAAAACTGGCCTGGAAATTAAATGGAAACAGATTCTCTCTTGAGAGTCCAGCTCCCTCCTACTCCTAGTTGGGCCAGAAACACTGTGTGAACAGACAGATTTCTTAGCAGTATCCTGGCACTTTCTTATCCAATCCCAGCCAAAACCAGAAAGTGTTAAAAAAAAAAATAAATTAAAAAATCTATAGGAAGTGGGAGGAGAAGAGAGCACTGAATATTTTTAAAACACAAATCTTATCTGAGTTTTGAAAAGAGAGTTTTGGGCCAGTTGCTTTGTCTGACTGGTTCATCTACCCCTCTCCTAATCCCTGTGTTTACTGGAGAGCTTTGTGGTTTCCTTCCTCTGGTCCCCTTGGTTATCTGGGTTGGCATGGAGCCTGGGTTCTGCTTCCCTTCCCCCTTGTGCACCTTTGTGTCCCCAGCCACTGGATCCTGCAAAGGAAAGTCTTAATTCTTCACACACTTTTTTTTTTTTTTTTTTTTTTTTTGTGATTTGCAGCTACTCAGGGGTGTCCTTTGCAGGCTGTTGTGCTTAACCCTCACTGCTTTGCCTTTAGCTTGGCCTGTGGTTTTTGGTTTCCTTCTTTTCTTTTATTATTTTTTTTCTGGCTGCCCTGAAGTGCACAAAGAGCTGCTGACAACCCACGGAAAAATCAGCAAAACATTCCATGCAGAACACTTACTTGCTTGCCTTACCATCCTTTCCTGTGCCACATTCATTTTGATTGGGAATAGCTGAGAAAATGAGACCTCATCTTCTCCTGCTGCTTTCAGACACAACATGCAGGTCTGGACCTAACTCACAGTCTCCCCTGCATCCGGCCCAGCCTTTCAGCCCTATAAGTATTTCCATTGGTTCCTCATCAGGAACTTGTTCTTCAATCAGCTCTACAAGCCAACTGCTTCCAGCTTTCCCTAGTTCTCATTTCTCCCTCAAGTTATCCAGACAGCTAATCCTTAAGTTCAGCTCCTTCGTTTTTATGGTTCCCACTAGCTACTTGTTCACCTTCTCCTTTGTTTTGAGAGGTCTGGCAGCAAAGCCTCAGATGTTCCAATACATGGATGTTTCGTCATTTTTATTTGCCTGGTAGGTGAGTAATGATTTTGTGGGGCCATAAGGAGCCATCTTCTAGCGTGATCATGGCTTGTACTTTCCCAGCTCCTCAACTTGGCCAGTGCTGTACGAACTCCCAGGTGGTGTTCAGCACTTTAGTGTAAGCCACAATGAAAGACATTTAGCAGCTCAGAGAAAGGTGATATAACAAGCTGAGCCCACCTTGTCTCAGGCTGCCTTATGTGACAAGCCTGGAGAGGTGGCTTCTTTCCTAGTTAAGGAATTTCAAAAACTCGCTGATAAGTCTTTAATTAGGAAGGAGCGTTTGCTATGATTTCTTCAGATGCTACTGTCCCAAGCAGATCAGTATGGCTGCAGGCAGAGACAGTGTGTGAACACCATAGCCCACCCCTTTTCAAATGGTACCAAACATCCTTTGAAGCAATTTTCAAGAGCTTGCTCAGCGTCTGCATAGATCTCCTCCCATTAAGAGTAGAAATTTTGATATTAAGTAGGGTGAGGTCAGCAATCTCAAAAAGTTTTGAGAATCCTGTCCACAATTTCTTGGAACCACAGAGATTGCAGCTACATGTAGATGGTTGCCTGTGCCACACAGCTATGTGTCCCTTAGGTACCTTGCTTTAAGCTACAGAGATTTCCCCTTATGTGACTCCCATGTTAACACAAAACCAGCCTGAGACAAGAGAAGCCAGTCTAAAGGTACACTGGTGATGATTTTAGAAGTCATTTTCAGAATGAGGAGCTCTGGCTTTGAAAGCCAGTTGGGTGCTCTAAATACCAAACCAGGTAGCTCTGTCTTCCTACCTCACAATGTCTGCTTCATGCACTGTAACTGGTCTTTAGCCTCCAGATTTCTTTACTGCGATGGTAGAATCTCCTTCATTCCATCATTAATAACTATGTTGGATTTTATTTTGAAAACATTTTCTCTATGTGCTCCCATCTCTCAGTTTTTATTCCAAACCAGTTTTAAGGATTGCAACCCCTGCAGGAGTCCCTACAAATCTTGTGACTGGATCTCATGACAACAGCCTCTTCAATGTTGTTGATTAATCTTTGTTCTCTTGAAGGTTAAGAAGTTTGCACAAATAAGAAAGCCCTCTCTATTACTCAATAACCAGCCCAACTTACATCCTAACACTACAGTGGAAAATTTGACTGTTGTGGGCCAGAAGAATCTAACCGTGTTACCAAAGGCATTATGCAAGACTAAATGAAGTTACATTTTCTTCAGACTATTCAACTCTTCTGCATAATTTACTTAGTATTTTAATCATCTTTTTGAACAGTCCTTACTTTCTGAAAGGTCAGAAGTAGCCTAAAAATAGTTACCATCATCTGATGGCTGCTTTGCTGGATATGAGATTTGATTCCCAATAGACAAGATTTTCACATCATAAAACCATAGTTATCCTGGCAATAATTAGTATCCTTGCGGACAGTCTGATACAGAAATGCAAAGCTTGACTGTGGGCTCTTTGCTTTTAGAAAGTGCTATTTATATGGCAGGCTCTTTGGGGCAGGGACTGTCTCACGTTATGAATGCTTCATACAACTGAGTCTTGAATTGGTTGAGGCCTGAAGGCACAAATCTGATTCCAAGAATAGTATGATTGAATGGACGTGGAGACTAAGCAATTTTCTCAGTCCTAGACATGACATCAGAACAAGATTGAGGTGGAAGCGGGAGAACTTGTACTGCGCAGGCTATCTGCTGTTTGGATGGAAACAGGACTTCATTCTCTAGGTTTATCAATGAGTCACTGTTAGTGAGTACTCCCAGTTCACTTAAACTTTAAGATCTTTCTGAGCACAGGAATTGCTCTTAAAATCTTTAAATAGTCTATTTCTTTTTTTTTTAAATACCAATGAGAGAAAAGTTTTACTTGCTTTGATTCTGCAGTGACTGCTGTGGTTGCTGCTGGTTGTGAGTAGTGAGGATAGATGCAGTAACAAGTGCCAAGTGTTAAGGTCATTGTAAGCTTAGGATTAAGGCCTGAGAAGACAGTAAGTGAGCCAGATCTGTTCACAGGAAATGAAGAACTTTTTGCTATACTTGTTTTGACTGAAAGAATAAAATCCAGTCTTATATAACTCTTTGTTGTTTGATCAGGACATCTAGGAGAAATGAAGATAGGCCTGGCAGGCAAGCTTATAAACATTAATCTTAAGAGTTGAATACCCAGACGTTCACTGGATCCAGGAAAGTGATAAATATTTTTCTGCTTTAAAACTGAAGCATGGTTATTTCTGTTAGCCAAGATCCTACTGTTCACCCATTGCTAAGCAGAATAGAGCATTAGTAATGAGGAGCTAAGGTGGCCCACAAACTAGCAAAATCTGTTGGGCCCCCACTACCACCCCCCTCAATGTTCTGCACAATTGTACCTCAAGATCTTATTCTCTGAAGGTCTTTGCTAATGTCCTCACAGGCTGGAAGGTGCAATATTGTTTCTGATATTTATTACTTAACCCCATTCTTCTAAACCTGCTGTTTCTTTTCCCTTCCTCTTCCTTTGCACTCAGCTTCAAGGGTGATAGGAGAAAATCAGGAAACCCACCAAACATGTTTTTACTCCTGGCCAGATGGGAAAATCTGTACCTGGTTCCAGAAGCCAACCTGTTTGGTTCACAAACCTGGTCTGACAGTTATGCTGCTACCACCCAGTGGCAAGGCAACTTTCAGCAGGGAGAGCCCCTGTGCCTGCAGGCAGTGTAGAAGGAAGGGCTGGACTTGAGGGGGCTCAGAGCCAACTGCTCCCTCATCCCTACTGCTCCACCAGCACAGCTCTACTGGGGCACGCCACAGGTCTGCCTGGGCCAGCATCTTGTTTCTGATGGAGGCCAACAGTTTTTATATATATATTTATATATATACACCCACATATATATAAAAGCTTCTGGAATCAGGCAGAATTTTCCCATCTGCCCAGGATTTTTATTTATGTAAATATACATTTATATAAAAATAGAGTCAGTCTCCTAGCTCTTGTGTCTCCTTTGTATCTTCTGAGCAGAAGGAGGAAAGGGAGATGATCTAGTCTCCCCCCAGTCCAACCAAATACTAAGTGAAGATGTGCAACCAGAATGAAGTTTTTAAATACGGATGAGTTGTTTATGCAGTTTTGGTTGTTGCTGTTCAGTAATTAATGTGGAGTGGCTTGGGGAACCACTAGCGCTGGTAGTCACATAGCTCTAACAGAGACATCACCAGCCAGCAGCAGTAGCTGTAGGAAGATAATTTGAGCATGTAAGGACAGACACTTGCTACTGAGAATGTGTCTCTAGTACAATGTGTGCATCCTTGAAATAGAAATGAATAAGCTTGTGTCTGGATTTGGAAAAATAACATGTACGTGCATGGCAAGAAGCTGGACCTGTAGTATTTGACCTGGCTCCATCTCCTGCTCACCTTCACATGCGGCTTCTCCTACCTGCAACAGCACTGTACAGCATCCCCTGCGCTCTCACAGGTGTTATTAGAAACACACTGGGGACGTTTGCTGTACCCTGACTCTGTAAAATGGGTAATGTTTCAAAATGCATTAGTACTTGTGGGTTAGTGAGCCTCCTCGCTCCTTTCGAGCCAGGTTCTGCTTTGAAACTCATGCTTTTTAGCACTTTTGAAAAATATCTGCCTATACCTGTCTGTTGGCTCCCTTTTCTTCCCCAGGGTGGATCATGATACTTTAAGAGCTGAAATAGCAGTACATTGGGCATAAAATTGTGTTTAATGCTGTGTTTGCCTCCATGTTTGGACATGACCTCTTTTAGTCTGGATGAGACCACAGTGATAATGGAGTTTAATAATAAAGTGGAATCACAGAAGTATAAAGAAGGTGCCACTATAGGTCATTTTGTGCTACACTTTCATCCAGGCAGGATTGAATATAACTCTGATTTCTATTCCTGACAGGCTGTTTGACATTTCTGTCTTCTGTGGCAGTTAGACTCTGGTTTGTACTCACATGCTGATGCAATAGCTTCTGCTCAGTTTAAAAGGAAAGGAAAGAATAGTTGGGAGTCCTTGACATGCATCTAAGCAATAACTTTCTCTTGCAACCAAACCTCACTGGCACAGGTCACTCCATCAGCGCTCAGAGTTGAGTCTTGTAGATGAGCAGCATTTAAAATTTACACAGCTTTTAATATGCCCTGGGCCAGCCAGTTTTCAATTACATTCATGCCTGCGCCTTCTCTTTGATGTGCAACGATTAACCCTTTTGATACACTCTCACAGCACTGCCTGTGCCAGTGATGCTGTGCACTTGCCAGAACAGATCAGAACACACCAACACACTTCCCAAGGCAAGGAGTCAGCCGTGCACTCAGCTGGTTCCTTTTTTGTTGTTGTTATTGTTTTAAATTCCGTTAGTGAGACATGAAAGTATTCTTGTTTTGAGGTTTTTTTTTTTTATGGCATTTGTCATGGTCTAGGGCAGAGCAAGATAGTCTTTTTCTCTGCTCTGCTACCACATGAGTGGTACTTGGGCATGTCCCCTTCCTACTGGGAACCACTGAACTGCAGGGAACTATCAGCTTCTCTCTGGGCACTGGCACCAGCTGGTAGTGTATGGGCGTATTTATCTTCATGTGATGCCCCTTTCACCCTGCCCGTTCTGTGGCTTGTGCTATATTTAGATTAGATATTAGGAATAAATTCTTTACTGTGAGGGTGGTGAGACACAGGCACAGGTTGCCCAGAGAATCTGTGGATGCCCCATCACTGGAGGTGTTCAAGGCCAGGCTGGATGGGGCTTTGAGCAACCTGGTCTAGTGGGAGGTGTCCTTGCCCGTGGCAGGGGGGTTGGAACTAGATGATCTCTGGGGTCCCTTCCAGCTCGAACCATTCCATGATGATTTTATTTTTCCTTGTTCGAAAGGTCTGCTGTTACTATTGTTGTTTGGCAATACAAATGGTTAGAAGGATCTGCAGAAAAGGCTGTCCTATGGGTTAAGCTAATGATCCCATAGTTATGATCCCTAGCAATCTTGACTTGATTTGGCAGTGGAAGCAATTTAAGGAGTGAACTGCGTATTAAAATGACCTCTACTGCATGTGTCTGTACTCAGTAGTTGATAAAGATTAGCCAGGAGTTCGTGTAGCTTTTGATAATGGATTAATCCTGGAAAGCTGAACTTCTTTTTTCTTGGGAGCAGCTCAGAATGAGTCTATGGTTGCTGCAGGCTTCTGTGTTCTCCATCCTCTGCAACATCCCCTTACTCCAACTCCTTAATGGATCAGTGCCTACAAAATCTCTGAAAGAGACATTCGCTATGCAATTATAATGGTACCTTTTAGCAGAAAATGCCCTCAAAATAGAGGCATAAAACCAACCTAACAGTTTTAAGGACAAAACAGCTGTGAGGTTTAGAATAAATGGAGGCCTTAATTTCATTTTATTCTATATTGCACATGGAAGCATGCTGGGACAAGCACACCCACGTTGTCCAAGGAGCTTGCGACAGCAGTTCTGTATGTAAGGCTATTCAGTTTAGGAGTGTTGATGTTCTTGGGAATGCATGCATGTACCAGCAGAGGGCACGCAGGCTTCATTAAATGGGGACATGTGCTAATTAATAAATCTCAGAAGTAGGTAGGCGTCTACCTGCATCCATATCGTTCCCAAACAAAGCGCTCATTCAGCTGTGCAGAAACTGCCCATTCCACCAGGCCTTGTGTTATCTGCAATAGGCAGGACGCGAGGGGGCACGAAGCACATGTTTGGAACTACATAATCCGTAGCCAAACGGTGGTCATGTTTCATGTTGATGCTTAGTCAGACTGTGCCAGTGATTAGGGTTGACTAAACAGTTACTGTACCTCCCGTTTTTTCCATTGTGCAGCATCTGCTAGCTCTGTTCATCGTTAAAGCCTCGATCTAGGCAAGTGACACGTAGTGTGCATCGGCCCCAGAATGAACGAGAGGAAATCAGGGAAAGAGAGTCAGCAGTTTTTATAATATATTAGCACGGGATTATTGGGAAATGTGAACTTAAAAGGAAGGCTATCTGCATTTTAGAAACTAAATCAAAGATAAACTGTACAGTAGACTCCTCTGTTTTATCCTGCCCGATGCACTTGCAGTACATTCATAATCTTCATAAAGGAGAAAATGAATTGGTGAAATAGGCTGTTTTATGATAATACCCCATATGTTATCAGATTCATGCAGGCAGAATCACACTAATGAAGAGAAATTGCAGTTTATGTAGGGCTTGCAGGCCTCGCTTAGGCAGATTAACAGTGGCGAGGGTAAGAGCCAGCACAGCCTTGGCAGGCTGCCCGAGAGCTAATCAATGCAGATGGAGTCAAAGGGACTGCGCGTCTGATTCCCAACAGTTTCATCTCGGAACAGGAATGACTGTATCCATCAGTGCTCCTTGATAAGACATCCTCTAAGCTTGTGGTAAGAATGAACCCATTTGGGGAGGCAGAGGCTGAGCAATACTAAAAGCGATGACTCCACATGCGGTGCAGGGGAGAGGTGGGTGTTTAATTTTAGCTGCTGACCCGATTTCATGCTGAATGACAAGTATCTATAGGAATCCTCAAGGGCCAATCAGTTGCTGTGGTAGTGAGGCTTTTGGAGAAATGCATTTAATTTTATTCAAGTGATGCCTTTAAGGAAGCAATTATGATTTTAGCTTTCAGAAGTTCTGACTCCTTCAGGTTGATGTCAGCTAGTGCTAAGCTGAACTTCTTCCATGTTTCATGTTGCTGAAACTGAAGCCTAACTCAGCTGTGTATTTAACATGGCACACACTAATGTTCTGAAATACCCTGATTTTCCTCTGTGCTGTTCATTTTTTTTTCACCAACAGGAAGGCAGATTTGGTGCAGAATCAAAACAATTGAAGTCCTTTTGCCGTTTGCTTACACATCCTGAAGTGAGGTTTAGAAAATGAAGCAACTGCAGAGCCTCATCGCTGAGGAACGGCTTTGCAGAGGGTTCTCCTTTGTGGCTTTGTGCTTGAGGAAAGTACACTTGTGGTGACCCAGGAGAGGGCTTTCATTTTTCAAGAGGAAGGCTGGCAAAGACCTCTCAGTCCACATATCAAGTCCCTTGTCATAGAAGACACTCATGAAAAAAATATGAGAGTTGGGCCCACACATGGGGCAGATGCTTCGCTTTTCACTGGTGATAGAATCCTGGCCACTACAAACATTAGTCACTTGGAATACTTCCCTGGGCATAGTGTGTTTCTAATCAAAAATGAAGGCTGCTTTCAGCCAGGAGCTCCGCATCGATTTGTCCAGTATTATTGAATGTTTAAACATAAAATAGTAGGGTTTTTACTACTGCTGATAACATGTGATAGCGTGCTCAGTTGTTCTCTTCATACTCCATTCTGCTGCTGTTGCTGGCTTATGTAGGTAGGGTTTGGATCCAGGTTTGGTTCACGCCCATCTTTTCATAGTCATGTTGATTGATTTGGAAGTTTATGTTTGAAGATCACTTCGCATTATGCCCCCCCTGCTTTTGACTTCAGTGAAAAATGACCGGACCCAAACGCCAGGCTTTGTGGACAGGATCTGTTTGTTTTCTGTGGCTCGTTGCTGACTGGAACCTCATCTGCACGTTTGTATTGGCTTTTTATTTTCAGTTGTCTCTGAATCTGTCCAGTGATTAGTTTGTTGACAGATGGCTTTTCCCTTGAATAAGATACAGTGACTAGATGTTCTGAATGTCCCAGAAGGGCTCTGGCATTTGTCCTGAGGACAATGAAAAACACCCTGGTTTTTTCTGCCTTCTCTGAATCTGCCTTTCATTTGTGTGTTGTATGGATTCCTCTAAGGATATGGAAAGAAAAGTGTTAAAATGTGGTTATAGCAGGCAAAGTGACAGTTCAAAAAAGCCTTTTACTCATCATACCTGCACTTTCTGTGTATTGCTGTTCACACTTACTTGTTTCAGTAAGTAAATATGTTTTTTTACCACTGTTTGAAGCTAACACAGCAAAACGAGGATAGATTTGATCCACTTGCTTTGTTTTGACTGAGTTCCCATCTCTTGCACCCATGCAAATGGTTTGAGGCTCTGGGGTTGCACAAACAATGCAGACAGAACAATAGGAAGACAACAGGGTTTTCACATGGCTTTAGTGGGAGCTGTGGGACATTTCCTCAGTGGTGATGTGCAAGGAGAAAAGAGCTTAATCGGACTCTGTCTCCAATTTGAGTCTGGCATTGAGTCTCCAGGGATCCAGGAGAGGAGGATCCCTCTCCCTGTTGTCGCTATGTTAACCAGTCTTGAAATGGAACTGCTGAAATGCAATCACTGAAACACACTGAAACCGAGCATCCTGTGATGCTGGGACTGGTCCCTTTTCCAAAGGGAAAAGAATCTTGAAATTATAATACTTTATATAATCTCTTAATCACAGCTCTCATGAAACAAAAGCTTTCTAAGAGCATCCTTTCTTCAACAGTAACAGACAAAAACCCCTCATCTAAGTGCTGAACTCACTGTGCTGCTGCAGCTGGGTGCAAGGGACAAACTCACCCTTTTCCCTGGTGACAGTGTTCTGCAGAAATCCACCCTCTGCCTTTTTTCTTCTCCCCGCACCCGATTCTTCAGCTTTGCAGCATGTGAGTCAACTTGTAAAAATGACTCACAAGCTCATTCCAGCCTTCTGAATTGGGAGCCCAATTAAAATACTACTTGTAATGCACATATTGAAGAGAACGCAAAGTGTCTGTTCCTGAGTGTCAGGCATTAGCATAGCATATCTGAAGGCCTGTCTTGAGCTCGTCTGATACTTGCCAGCAGGAAACCTTGTGTTTAATTAAGATACATGTAACAGAAAAAAATATTTTGAAAATTGACTCAGGTAAAGAAGTATATAATTAAACTATAAATTTGGTTAATTATAAATATATAAAAGTTTATTAGTTTTTAAAATTATTTCTTTATTTACATACAATGCTATTGTTGGATTGAATGTTTTATTTATAAGACAATGAAAAGGGTTTTTTTCCTGCGGGGCTACAATACCTGGCAATCAGCTTCTGCTGCTGCTGGTTTGACTTTTGAATAGACATTGTCTCAGGTTTAATTCGGTGTCATGTGGACAGGTGCTCCCACAGAACTGCAGGGGTAATTCTTCACAATTTCTTTGGCCTTCAGTGAGCCTTTACGTCAGGACCAGCCAATCTTTCTGACATTACCACCCACATACCAAAATCCTCTCTGGAAGGTGATCTCATGGAGGAAATGGCAGTAGCTGCACTGCAGCACCAGGGCTGCTTTTGAGTGCACTACAGGTCTTAGAGTGACTCAGTAGTGTCATTCTTAGCTTTCCTGACACGTTTCCTGTCACAGGTGAGGACTCGGTCATGCTGCAGGTCCTGTTGACATTGTCCCAGCATCGACTGTATTTTGACTGGTCTAAGTCATACATAGTCCAAAACTAGGCTTCATCCACACCAGCACCACATCAGCAATCAGATTTTTGCCAGCAGGCAAAGGTCTCCAGAGAGAGCATGCAGGCTGAAAAACTTGTCATCCAAGCTCAGTAAAGATGACATTTGTGGTATTCACACGTGGCCCTTCAGCATTACTTTCTGGCATGTGCATCACAGCACTTTTACCTCCAAGATGTTTCTATGGCATCACTGCGAACCTTAGGGCAAGAAGGTGAGAGCTGCAGCAAAAGGCAAGGAATCACATGAGGAAAAGATGTTTCAGAGTGTGATAGCTCCCTGGTGTTGTCTCCTCTGTCCAGCCACGGCCCTCCTTTTCACAGGCTTCTGTGTGGTTGGTGCAGAAAAGAGGTCATCCCTAGGAGCAGCGCTTGCACAAATTCTCCTCCCTGGTCCCATACCACCATTGTAATTTATGCCCAGTTTCCAGAACAGCGGGTATAAAAAGTAAAATGGCAAGGTCTGTCTGTAAGCCTGGTGGTACCACGTTACCAGCCTTCTATGGGTGAGCAAAAAACCCCAATCTTCCATTAAAGGCATTCACTGACAAAGGCAACAACCTTAAATGAGAAGTATTTAAAGAAAGAGCTAGTCTGGCTTCAGTTCTTACTGAAAAAAATAAAATAAACTGGTCACATGTTGTGGGAACTACATGCACAGGAATATATTTTTCTTCAAATACAAGTCTAGTAATTGTAAAGATGAAGCCTAATCTTTGTCATAGCAAAGTTCATGCAAATCAAACATGCACATATTGTTACCACTTATCAGTATGTAAATAACATATATGAATAATTGCCAGTAGGTGGTAGTGTGTGTTTTTCAGATAAGTTTGTAAGTTAGTACTGCAAGTGTTTCCTGTTTGAGGTGATTTAGAAAGATCCTGTCATCTTTAATGTATGATCTCAAACCATCATTACTTTGAATTCAGTCCCTGGTTTCACTGATTTAATAGTCCTGTTTCACAAACATCAGCCCATCTCACAGAGGCATATTTTGATTTTCTTTTTCAAGCTTATGGACAAACCTAACTGGCAACATTCTGGTAAGGGCCAATTAGTATGAGCCCTGAGAATTCAAATGCATGTATTCATTGGAATGATTGGATTGCTCTCTAGTGTTTCATTTTAGGAGGAGAGCTTTTGATAAATAAATGCATTATTTTAATGATTTATAAACTTAGAATTGCTCTGTCGTAGAAACTGTTTTGAGAATTCCTGAAAGAGCTCACTGGAAAAGGAGCAATACAGTTACTGGACATCTAGTTCTTTTCAGTGTCTCATCATCCTTTGTAAAGAAAGGAAAGAAGTGACCAGCTGGAAGAGACATGGGGTTTTGGTGGAAACCATCGCTTCCTTGGCCCCTCTGTTATTCCCTGCTGAGGGTAGACTAAACCAATGCTGTTCCCCCAGCTCATCACACAGGAAGAGATGCCCACTCTCCCTCCTGTGACAGCAGTTACTACCTTTCCTGTGAGCATGTCCCTGGCTGGACATTCATCCTTTCTCAGGTAATGACCAAACCGCTCTTGCAGCCCTTGGTCTCTTACTGCCTTTGTTGTGCTTCTGGGAAGGGACTGAATGTTTGTTTGGCGGAAGAAGGGGATGCCAGTGGTAAAGATTCTTTCTGTGGTGTTGCCTGCCAGGAAGCCAGGCAGAGGTCGGGAAAGGCTCTATAAATATTTCTGTAATAACTCAAAGGCAGTTAGTGTTTTGGTTGATCTGTTTTTCCTGGGGTATATGAGACTGCTCTCCTCTGTGCAGGTGTCTGATTGATGTGGGGCTTCCTTTTTCTTTCTTTTCCTACTTGTTTCCTGCCTCTGCAATTGTTGCTTGCACTTGTAGCACTTTTACTCAGCCCGGCAGTCCCACTGAATGCCATTAAGTTATTTGTGCAAATGCTTTTCATCATGAATACGGTCTGCAGAGTCAGACCTTTTGCTTCTTCCTTCTGCTTCTAACCTGTCCCTCCCAAGTTTCCTTTCTCATTGTTTTTCCTTTCACTTATGTCTGCCTGCTGTTAGAGCGAGGGAGCAGAGAAGGAAGTGGGGGAGGGCTGCTTCTGCAGGGATTTCAGTGCAAATAGCTGCATGGCTTTTAATTTCTTGAGCAGATCAGGGTCTTCTTGGCGTGCAGTCAGGCTGAGAGAGAATCACTCATTGCCAGGTGAAGTTAATGTGTTTGTGCCACCAGCGCCTACAAGCTACGCTGGCAGGAACTGTAGTGACTGTAAGGAGTGGCGTAATGGGGCCTTCCCAGAAGCAGAATTAGCACAGCCCTGAGGAGCTGTGCAGGAGAGACCTGGGTCTGAGTCAGGTTGAACAGATTCCCATTGAGCTGAGGGAGCCGTAGTCCTCCTGCACGTGGAAGAAGGCTTAGGCATATTGACAAGCCAAACTACCAAACCAGAAAGCTTCCATCTTCAGTGGTGAATGAGTCCTGGTTTCACTTTACTGCGGCTTGACTAATATTTATTTCTTTACATAATATTTCTTTTTGTCTCAAAGTAATACTTCTGTTCTCTGTTACTGAAAGAAAATGCAATGTGATATACATAGGTGTTGGAGGCCATCATGCGAGCTTGCAGCCTGCTTCCAGTCCCATGCAGCCATGTCCAACTACTTGAGGATGGAGGTGAAATGTAGTTAACCTGCCCTGGTTTGCCTTCCTGTGTTGTCTGTTGTTCTTAGCCTAGTCCCTCGGGATCTAAGTTGACTGTGTGGTAGAAAGTGGAATGGAATCCAATTTTATGAAGAAATTATTCTTATTGACTGGAAATGGTATCAAGTTAGACATCCAAAGTTGGAGTCCATTTGGAAAATGCTGACCTTAGTATTTCTGTTCTGCACTCTCTTTTTCAAATAGTAACTGCTAGAGACATCTATGATACCCTGATGTGTGTCGTCTCCAATATATAAATGTACCTATTCATATATTGGTAACAGAAAACAGATTAGTGAGAGTGGGTTTCATGCTTGGAGATTGAGTTTCATGAGAAACGTAGACTATTGAAGGGAGGAATCTCAGGGTCGGAAGCTGGTTGTATCATGTGGAAGGCAAGAAACCACAAACTCAGTAGTAGAGAAGGGTTGCAGAAATGAGAACAGAGTTGTTAATTTAGCAATTGAAATCAGCCATGCTGGAGGCTTTTTAATTGTGCTTTATTTGTATAGAAACAAATAGTCCATCCTGGAGCAACAGTGTCTCTGCTGGATGTTTCTGCTGCTGCTTCTTACTGGGTGCACTGGTGACATCATGCTGTGTGGTGATAGGTCTCAAAACTCCTTTGAGTTTTCTATTCAGAATTAAGGAGAAGAGTGGGAGGTAGCTTTATCTAAGAGCACACAATATATAATCTGTGAATGAATACAAAATGTGAGCTAGGTGGGACATTGTTCCTGTAACAGGACCAACTCATCAATGCTACGTCACTCTAAAAAAAGAGATATTCCTTCTCAAACTGCATGTAACATAGGGTTGTGCTCGGAAATGTACCGCATCTCTCACACACAAATTCCCTTGAATATGGCTGAGCTGCCTTTGTCCTTGTCTAGGCAGCCCCAGAGTGGGGCACAGCGCTAAGGTTTTTCATCTGAATCCCAAAGTGCTTTCCCTCTGGATTCAATTCTCCCTCTTGAGTTAACATGGTCTGAAATATGAAAACTAAGAATATAATAATTGTTATTTCCATCTTCCTTTCAACATTTTTGTTTCTGCTAGGAAGCAGGAAAAGCATGAGGGTGACATACTTCTGTTCACACTTTCACCACTGCCTACCAGAGCTGTAGAAGCTGGGAGGCTTTGACAAGGCAGATTTGGCAAGGCTGAGCTGGGGTTTGTTCCACTACATCTTCCCAGTCCAGCTGTGGGGGAAGTCCTGACTGGGAGCCTTTAACACTGAGCGTGACACATAAGCCAGAAGGATGTAAACTAACCTCCACCTCACTGACTGGAAGTAAGAGAAATAGTTCTAGAAATCCATCAACTTTCACCCAGGACCTTTTCTTCCTGTTGTACACAGCGCAAGTTAAAAGTACAATTGAGGGTTTGGGTTCTTTATCTAAAGTGCAATTTTGACTGGGAGTTACTAAAAGGCAGTAAAAGTGGAAGCATATTTGCTTTTTTTCAGAGTCCCTTGTCGATGATTGCCATTTGAGGAATGAGGATGTCGAATTTGCCACGTTGCACAAAGTTATGGCAGCTGTTCCATATTGCTAGATTGGAAATTAAAATGGAGATCTATTCAAATTGTCTGACACTTCCAGCAAGCTTGAAAGCAATGCTTTAAAATATAACAGAACTCTAATTTGGGTCCTGAGGGATAGTCAGTAACATTGAAAGCAAATGGCTTTTCCCAAATGGTCTTTAACTACTTTGTGTCTTTTCCTTTTCCTTGCTAAATTCTGCTTTCCGTGGCAGCCGTGTGATCCTGCTGAAGTCAACAGGATTGCTGAGAATGTCAAAGACCAAATCCTAGGCGAGAACATTTCAGTGGGTCTAGTGTGTTATGACAATAAATATTTTCAGGAATGTTTAAGCTATGCTAACCTTTAAAAAAGAATGGCTCACATTTCTATTTTCTTTCCTCATAAATGTGTGGTGCCTGAGTCTTCTTAACAGTTACTTCATCTAAAGATAAGACTGGATTTATCTGTATCTGTACAGGGTAAGGCAATCTCTTGGTTTAGGAATTTGTAGAGGTCAGCCTTTGCCTGTCAACACAGAGTCAAATCTAACTTTTGATCCTAGTGCTGCTGCTTTAGTAACACTAGTTTTATAAAGGCTAGAAAAATTCATAATCTAGGAAATGAAGTTGAGACGTGTAATTCCAGACCTATGCATCTGAACTCAAAGTTTATCCAACTTGATTTGTTGTCACCATAAAATATTATTTAAAACTATTAATGTTTTTATCTGGTAATTCTTATTTCACAGAAAGAATGCACTGTTCACATCTTTTAGCATTTTTTTTTGTTGTTGTCCTGAAAATGCCAGTTCATCACTCATACTGAGCATTAATCACTACAGTAAATGCAGCATTGTGATCTGTTCAGGAAATATTTGAGGAGGCTTTATAAAGGCACTCCATTAAAAAAAAAAAAAAAAACCAAACAAAACAAAACCAAAATCAAACCAACAGACAAAAGTAGTCTATGTTTTTCCTTGTGGGTGAAATTCACCTGCCCAAAGCTCAAATACATATGTGACAGACTCTTCTGCTAACACAACCTCAATTCCACTGCTATCTGTTCTGTTGTGCTTCCCACACATCCTGTAATGATGAAGATGCTGTCTTCTAAAATACCATTTGCTTTTTCAGGGTGGTACTAGAAACTGCAAAGGACTCAATGGGCCCTGGGAAGAGCGATGTGCTATTGATTAATCTGTCCTCTGAATGAACCCTGGTTGAGAGCTGTATTTCCAAAATTCTAGATGAGAGAATCTGTATACAAATAATGGCAGGAGGAGTGCTCTCTGGCATGATGTGACTACAGAAATAAGCAGTTCTTCAATGCAGCATGTGGTTTTCTAATTTCCAGTAAAATGGAATGAGTCACACATGACAACACCATTGCCACTAACCAGTGTGGCATGGCATCTGAAAAAGATAGCACTGGGAGGGTGTGAACTGCAGAGCAGATGATGGGGCTTGAAACATCTTGTTTGCTTTGGCAGAGCAACCAAAATCTTGATGCTTTCCCACAATTTGCTCCAAGGATATAGGTTTTGCTGTGCTGTATCAGATTATTACTCTGGGAATTTGTGCGTCCTGCCTTTGCCAGTGGACAGCTCTTGATGCTTCAGATAAAGATAAATGCCCAGACTCCCCACAGGGGAATTCCAAAGTTAGATGGTGCTTCTTCAAGTAGGGTTTACATTACAGCAGAATTACTAGGGGAGGTTTTCTCTCTCCGGTACCAAATCATAAAGGATTCATCTACTCAGTCAGGCATACAAAGGCCCAAGACAGCTCTCAAGTCCAGGCTCACATACCATACATATTATTTATATGCAAGCACATGCTCTGGTATGGGCCTTAGGCCGAGTTCACTCCAAAGGGAAAGTCCAGCCATAGTCATGTCTTAGCACAGGCCCGAGATTTTTCTTCCTCATGTTTGGAAAGGTGCTGCTTGGCTGCACAGGAGCAGAACTTCCAGAGACTGCTGCTGCTGTTGGACTCTGAATCTGACAGGAGATGATACGGACTCTCAAAAGATGGAGGCCCAAATTAAAGGAATTAAAACCAAACCCCTCCCCTTGATTTCTGCTCTCAGGCCTCCAGAACTGGGGATCAAATCTTCTGGTGTTAATAAACTGGAAACTCTGAAACTTTTCATGCAAAATGCCTCCAGCAAAACTGGAAGCATCTGTTCAAAAGCAAGCTGAAAATGACCTGGCACACACTTGGTCCCTGTAGCAGGGCATTAAGGTTGTCAGCTTGGTAGTCATGAATGACTTGTGCTTTCTTGGCTCTATTATGTGAAAGTGGCATCAGACACTTTTTCCTTCGAATGTTTCTTGGAATGAATACTTGTTAAAGGCAGGGTGGGAGGAGGGCACAAGTAATTCTTTTTCTCCTCCTGACACATCCCCGAACGCAGCGCTGCAGAGTGCCGTACTTAGGCAGTTAATGGTGATGTTCTAGGTGCCCAGCGTTGTATTTTCATTGGTTTATGTTGCTTCCTCCCTGTCAGTATTGTCCACACTGAGGGGTCAGAAAGAACAGTAGTTTAAGCTGCAATTTAATTCCCTGTAGATGGAGATTTGCTGTGACAGAAATGCCTGTCGTCCGGGCAGTCTCTCACATCTGCTGGAGGCAGAAGGGTATGTGAAACAATAACTCTGCCAGCAGATGTGGTTCTGTAGGGACAGTAGTGTCTGTGGTACGAAAATTCTCTCCCAAAATACTGATCTATGGGGACAGTAAGCGTCTGTGTCAGTGACAACTTTGCAGCATCTGCTGGGACAGTAATGTCTGTGATACGTAAATGCATCTCTGCATCTGCTGGGTCAGTCAGAGAGAGATGTATTGTGTATATCCAGTTTTAGATGTGAAAATCTCTGCCACTTTCCTCTAATTTGGGTGTTTTGTTTGATTCTTCTTCCCACAGAGTTAATAGACCCGCCTTATGTAAGAAGGCTAAAGGTATTTGTGACTCTTTTGCACGTAGCACAGACATTGCCACATTTCAGCTGCCAAGAAATACTGCTACATTTTCTCCTACCATAGTATTAATCATTAATGGCTTTGTTCTCAATGAACAGCCCGAGTATCTTCAATGATGCTCTTGTGAGTGCTAATGCTTTGTGGTTGCAGTGAGAGCATCACATGAGAAATGTGTTTGTTCAGAGTGGAGATGCACCACAAACAGAGTGTTCTGACCCAGACCGGATTTCAAGCATTCCCCAGTACAGGTGTGCGCAGATAAAGATTATTTTTTTTTAATTTGGCATCTTCTCTAGGTTAGGCACTGGACCCCGGTGAGGAAGGATTGCACTGGAGACAGTCAATTTTCCAGCAGCAGCAACTCCATTCAGATGTCAGGGCATTTTGCTACAACAAAGGCTGATGTTGACATTTTTTCTTGGATAGAGACAGATGCAAGAGCTTCTGCCTCAAGGTTATCCATTATACAGTATATTAACTAGATGTTTTAACATTGTGCTTCCTGCAGAGACAGAAATGAATGATGATTAATACTTATCAATTAAAATCTAATCTTTTCCCATGTGTATTTATACGCTGAACTTCAACCTACAAGGCAATTCTGTGACAGGAATTAGATATTCTTTTATTGGAGAGCACTGGGGTTATGGTCAGGGATGTATTATTCACTCATTTATTATGAATATTGCATTTGTGCCTAGATTTTGCGCAGGCATTGTATATAAACCAAGTCTCTGTACAAAGGAGTTTATAAACAATTAGCAATAAAGGGACAATTATTTTCTCTTCCTTCTTGTAGCAGCACTGAGTAGAGGGGGGGTTAGAGGAGAGAGGAAGCAAAGGTTGTACATGTTTTATGGCCATAATTATAATTACCTATTTCAGAGATTAAAATTAAATTAAAATTTAATTATAATTTACTATTTCAGAGATTAAAACTGATGAAAAAAGGCTCAAGGTTATGAGCTACCTCACAGATCTATGAGTTATCTAGCTCAGTCTAAACATACAGATATAAATCTTTTTTTTTTTCAATTTAGCCACTGTTTAATAGACAGTGCCCACAAGTGTGATAGGTGCTTTACAGCCTCGAGACGCCCGTGCTGCATCACAAACCGAATGCTGGCCCAAGGGCCATGGTAACAAAGAGCTCCAATCCCGCAGCCGCGCGCAGAGGAGCACTCCACTGAGAGCGCTGCACACAGGAGCAGCCTGGAGGGCTGGGCTCTAAACACATAATGCGAGAGCAAAGGAAAGGCAGAAGTGGTTTTCATTTTCAAACTCCGGTTGGCACGGTTGTTAAACGCCATTTAATTCAGATATACTGTGTGATAACCCTTGTTTGTAAGCAAGAGGCAGAATGGAACAACAAATGAAGGAAGCCACTCACAACCCAGGTGGAGGGTTTTAAAGCGGGCAGGTGATCTGGCTGGTTAGTTCTGATTTATTATAAAGGCATCTTTATGCTTTTTGAATTGCCTTCCATCAGTCATGTTAAGCAGAACTGCATTCTTAGAAGGCAGTTCATCCCCTACACACATGCACACACTAATCACTCATGTCAAACTAATCGCGAATGTGTATGAAGAAAGTACAGTATGTGATGACTATTAGAAAAATCTTTTTTGTTTTAATATACTGGAAACAAGCATTTTAGTTTAGTAAAGCCATTAGCAAGTGGTATAAGTTTACAGTACTGTATCAGCATTTTTGGAGATTGATTGTGACTGTTAAAGGACTGAGACTTTTTCTGGTTTGTGGCAAAATTGCTTTTCACAAGTTGTCCCAGAAGATCTTTGTTTTTAAAAAAATATTTTGCAAATGAATTCTATAACAGCGAGAGGTGTAGAATTACGGGGACGAAAACATATGTGGGGAAAATCATCACCATCATCTCCCTGTTTGTATTTTTTGACGTGACATTCCTTATCACGAGGGAAAGAGGCACTTCTGCAGCTTCCCTACCCCTGAGCCTCCTTCCATCTCCAAGAGGTATCACAAAGCCTCTCACTGGTCCATCTCCATTTTATTTCTTGTTGTTTATTAACACAACCATACTCTTTTGAAGAGCTCTGCCCATCCCTTAGTATAAAGCATCTGAAGTGGTTGGAACAACTGGTGGAAAAATAATAAACATCTTCAGCTGCAGTTGTTCAGATTCTGGACAAGGTGTTTATAAACATCTCGTCTAGAACTGTCAAGAGGCGGAGCTAACATCATTGAAAGATGATAAATTCTGACACGGTGCTCTGAGATTTCACTGCCACTGAATGTAGGTTAATATGGGATTCAATAGGAAATCTGGCTTGTATATTGCTACGTATTACAGGAAAGGAAGGAACTTGTCATTTGTCTGCAGATTGCTAATTGCAGCTTATTGCACATGCAAAAGGTTAATTTGGGTATGTTATCACAGTAATCGCATGCGCTGCCTCAGAATAAACTATACTCCTACTCTTATTGATGATCTAGCCTGTGGGATTTGGGACATTATTTTGTAAGATTATGGCAAATAAGAATTTTACAGTGAAAGCTGTAACAGTAGGCAGCAGTGTCCCTAAGTGTAAGCAACTGGGATAGGCTGGAGTTGCAAGTCTCTGGTATGAAACGCTTTTCCTTGACCCTTAATTTAGTTATTCCCTGAGATGCATGTAATTTATTCTTTGTGATGATACATTGAAAACAGAGGTCTCATCTATTCTAAATGAAAATTATATCCTATTCTTATTATTGCTAATGCTTTGTTAGAGTAGTATTTAAAGGCCTCAGACTAATTCATGACCTCTTCATGCCAGGTGCTGTGTATACACACACGGTAAGCTCACTGCCCCAAAGACCTTACACTTTAATTAAATAAAGGATGGAGGAAGGAAGTTTTATTACCTCTGCCACAAATGGAAAATGATAACAGAGAGAAACTAAAAGGACTGAGAATTACACTCCTCCTGCAATGAGTCCTGTATTTGCCTATAATATATCCTCCCTTCCTGCTTTTGTTAAGTTGCTGTAAATTGGTAGGTAGATGGTTGGCCTCTCCCCCAGAGATGGAGTTTACTATAATTCTGCATGTGTTTCAAGATTTTATGGAATGAGTTATGTAGATAGATAACACTTTAATTTAGATCTGATTAAGTTATTCTGAAGACATACTTCTGTGAAGTAGATTAATATGAATCTTGTGTGCATTGCTTGTTGCCGTATGAGCACACTATTGCATAGATTCTTTGTTCTCAGGGGCCTGTGCTGCTGGTGCATCCGTGGTTTAAGGTACTTCAGTATAACTTCTTTATTATTATTATTCCCTGTAGTTTGCTCTTAAATGTTTTCTAAAATAGTAAAAAAGCAATAGCCTTCAAGATGTCGGACTATTCCACAGGATTCACAGAAGGCTTGAAACACCAGTGCACACTTAGTCTCCCAGATATCCATCTCCTCCTTCTCCTGCCCCTGGAAAGTATCATGCTTATTCTAGAGACAGTGCTGATACGCATTTTAGACAATTTTAATTAAAACTTTTATCTTAACATTAAAAAATAAGGCTAGATCTGCATGGAATCTTGCTTTGAGAAAATTTTTCCTGTAGAGGAGCATAAGCCTGAAGGTAACTCCTGAAGGTAACTTGTTTTCCTTTTTCTCCTTAGTCAGTAGATGGATGCTCAGTAGAGTACAGTGATCTTGAGCAGAAACACGATTGGAGTTTTAGGCAGATGGGGTGGGAAGGGGGAGGGAGAAAAAAGGGGACAGTGTAAGTCAGGAGAATAAACCAAACAAAGGACAGGTAAAATCCAAGTACAACCCAACCACTCTCCCCACATCTTTGCATCTCAGTATTTATGCCCGTGTTGGACGTCAATAACAATAGTCCTCTACATTGACATGTCTTTCCCTCATCTCTATCCTGCCCTGCCCCATCTGGTAAGTGGGTACAGTTATTTTCTGTCTCACTTATTTTAGAGTCTTTCAGTTAAAAGGACTGCAAAGAAGCAGACTTTTCATTTTTATTTTATTTAATAACAAAGAGCAGTGTTTAAAAAAAAGATGCTCAATGCTGAAAATAGTTAAGAGCCTTCTGGATCCTTGAGCATTTTTAAGTAATCTCTCATTTACCTCCTATGGAAACCATCACTGCTGCCTGTCGAAGTAAAGTGTATATTTGTAAAATAAGTAATCTTTTAAATATGAAACTACAGAACTACCCTAGTTGATGGGACAAGCTAAGCTCCTAGGAAAGCACAGCACCGGTGTATACCCTCGCTAGAAAACAATCCACTGGAGCTTTGTTATAAAACATGCAAACATCCTGAGGAAGTGACAGTAATTTGCAATAAACACTGCATGTAAACAATTACCTGTGACTTGTTACACTTGTTTGTACAGGCAGCTGGCTAAACAGAGCTGTGTGCGCTTGTAAATGTCTGTCCCCATCAAACTTGCTACTGGAAAACAATTACTTAGTATCTGATTTCTCTGAAGTAAGAAAAAAAATCACTCTTTTGTACCTGGCAGCTGGCAAGGACTAGGTGAATGTGGCTGCTTAGGGATGCGTGGAGAAAAGCTGGAGAAATAAAAAGCAATAGTGGCGTTCATATGAGGATGGTGAAAGCCCTTCCACGTCTATTCACCAGACTGAAGGAAGGTTTTTGCGGCAGGGTATTTGGTGACAAAGCTGTTTTTAGGGGTTGAGGGGTCGTGTGGTGGCGGAGAGGCGACGGGAAGTGATTTGGTCCTGCAAGGTCCACAGAAGAGGTGTGTGCAACTCCTTTTCTAGTGGCTTGGCAGAAGTGGATGTAAGATGTTGGTGAAACCAGAGAAGTTATGTGCGATGTGTTCTTCCCCTTGGGACTCTGATGGAGCAGAAAAGGTTGACACTGCAAGGTGAGGGAGGCCGGGGAGCGCAGTACGTGCTGCCTGGCTGCAAGACTGTAACCGATAGGTGTGTGTCACCCCGCTCGATCCCCCCGCGGGCCGGCCCGGCTGGCGGAGGGCACAGCCCGGCCCCAAACAGGCTGGCACTCGAGGAACTGCCGTCACCTTCACAGCGCCCGGGACGCGCCGGGGCCTCCGGGCTGGGGCCCGCGGGCGCTGCCTTCCCGCTCCTCAGCAGACCGCGGCCGGCGGCAGCGGCCGGCTGCGGGCCCACAGGGCTCCCGGCTCCCTCCCGCCGCGGGGGGAAGCCCTGTGCAGAGGATGCCCGCGTTAACACGCCGTGCCAGGGGCGCGAAGACCCCTCCCCGCTCTGCCCGCTGAGGGAGCCGGGCCGGGCCGCGGCGGGTCCTGTCAGCCCGGTCGCAGTGCGCAGGGCGGGCAGGGCCGCGCATGCGCGGGGCGGGCCGGGGCGGGCGGCGGCCGGGGGTCCCGGAGGGGCGGTTCCCCCGGGGCGCGGCGGGCAGCGGTGGCCGCGGTCGGGGTGCACGGGTGGGTGGGGGGGTGTGTGTGTGTGTGTGTGTCCGGTGCCGGCGAGCGGCAGCGCGCTCCTTCCCAGGCAGGCGGCACACAAAGGACGGCGGTGGCCGCCCACCTCGGCACACACCCCCCGAAAAAAAAAAACAAAACAAAACTAAAACCAAAGAAAACCCACCACCCAAAAAAATGCCCAAACCGGGCCACCGGCGAGCAGCGGAAGGGGATGGAGCGGGGGGCTGTGCAATACAGGAGGAGACGGGCCGGCGGCGGACAATGGGCGCACGCCGGGCCGGGGTCTGGCAAACAAGCGGCGGGGTCCGGTATTGTTCCGCAGGCGACAACAAAGAGCGGAGCCGGGCCGGGGCGGCGCGGGGGGAGCGCGGGGGGGGTGGGGTGTCAGCGCCGGCCCCTCCGCCCCGCGCCCGGCCAATGGCGGCGGCGGCGGCGCGGGGCTGTCAGCGATCGGCGCTGACGCTGCGGGGCCCGGCGCGGCCCCCCCCCTTCCCTCCCCTCCCTCCTCCCCTCCCTCCGCCCGCCTCTCCAGAGCCGTCTGGCTGCAGCAGCGCCTCAGACAGAGGAGGGGAGAGGAGGGAAAAGGGGGGAGGGGGGGGGAAGGGGGGGGGGAAACGAAAAAAAAAAAAAAAAAAAAAAAAAAACGCTGAGTGAGTGGAGTGGAGCCTGGGAGGGGCTCCTTAAAGAAACGCTGCCGTCGCTTGGCATTGTGGCCGGCGAGGAACTCGAGGGGGGGAAGCCATCGGAGCTCCTCTCGCTATCCTCTTCCCACCCCCCCCACCCCACCCCCAGCCGACCAAAAAAAAAAAAAAAAAAAAAAGGAAAAAAAAAAAGAAAGGAGAAAAAAAAAAAACCTCGGGGGGGGGGGAGTCGTGGGGGGGGTCCTGAGAACATCTTATAAACCGGATTGCACTGAGAGGAGGAAAAAAAAAAAAGCAAAAAAAAGATACAAAATATACAAGCAAAAGGCAACAACTCCCCGGTCTCCAGCAGTCGCCCACCCTCCCTTTCCTTCTCTCCTGCTGGCCATCTGCCTTGGGTTTTCCTTTGTGTCTGATCTTTTACTACTGAGCCGAGCGCAGGAGGAGGGTGCAACACACACAGGGACTATGCCCAGCTCGCTTTTTGCAGACATGGAGAGGAACGGGAGCGGCGGCGGCGGCGGCGGCGGTGGTGGAGGTGGAGGGGGAGAAACCCTGGATGACCAAAGAGCCCTTCAGATCGCCCTGGATCAGCTGTCCCTGCTGGGGCTGGACAACGACGAGACGGGCTCCATTTACGACAGCGAGCCTCGGAAAAAGAGCGTGAACATGACCGAATGCGTCCCGGTGCCCAGCTCGGAGCACGTCGCCGAGATAGTGGGGAGACAAGGTGGGTGACTGCGTGCGAGGGGGTGTGTGGGGAGCGGGTCTCCCCGCCGCGCTGCCGGGCGGGCGGCTCAGATGCGACACTGGCCGTTCCCAGGCAAACTGCAGCCGGTACGGTGGTGGCCGGTGCCGGCTTCCCCCAGACAAAGAAAGTGCAGCAGACGTGATGTTTCCGAGGAGCGTTATGCATCAGTTTCGAGATGCACTTTGAGCTGCCGGGAGGGGAGAAAGGAAAAAAAAAAAAAAAATAAATCGCGAAAATAATATAAATCGCTCCTTTCCTCCGGCTGCAAAAGTTGGATTTGCAAGAGGAAACGGGAAGAAAATGGGAGCCTCGGTGCTTCCCCCCCCTAAAGTTAGAAATCGTGGATTATTTTTAAGGAAGAGAAATGGAGTGGGGAAGTGGAACAATGGGATTGGAATAAAGCATCCGCAGTGGGCAATGTGGCTCATTCGGTACAACCGCTGCTCCTCACCTTCTCAAGAACTGATTTTATTTTTCCGAAAGTGCTGAGCAGGAATGTGGACTGGCGGGTGTGTTGATTTATTAGGGGTGCTTGCATTTTATTTTATATTTTATTTTATTTTATTTTATTTTATTTTATTTTTTCTGATCGTGCAGTTTTTCTGCATGCTCCTTTTTTTGTTGCCGATCCTGTGAACTGCACGTTGGTAGTTTTTGGGGCAGTCTGCATGGCAGAGGTGTCGGTGGCCACTTGTGATGCCGTTGGGCGTGTGCCAGGGCTGTGGGCTGACATGACTTTACACCGTGACTGGGGCTCCTGGACGAGATGCCAGCGATCACCTGGGGCAGGGGGCAATGTGTTTCGGGTGGGTGTGTTTTTTTTCCCCTCCCTAGCTGCACCCAAATAATGGGTTGTAACCGGTTCTTCCCCCCCACCACCACCACCTCCTCTTCCTCCCCCTCCCCTTCGCCCTCCATCTCCCGCATCTCGTTCCCAGGTTGTAAAATCAAAGCTCTGCGGGCAAAGACCAACACCTACATCAAGACCCCGGTTCGCGGGGAGGAGCCGCTCTTTGTTGTGACGGGCAGAAAGGAAGATGTGGCCATGGCCCGCAGGGAGATCATCTCGGCAGCCGAGCACTTCTCCATGATCCGAGCCTCACGGAACAAGAACACAGCCCTGAATGGCACCGTTCCCGGCCCCCCAAACCTGCCCGGCCAAACCACCATCCAGGTGCGGGTGCCTTATCGCGTGGTGGGCTTGGTCGTGGGGCCCAAGGGGGCCACCATCAAGCGCATCCAGCAGCAGACGCACACCTACATCGTGACCCCGAGCCGGGACAAGGAGCCGGTCTTTGAGGTGACGGGCATGCCCGAGAACGTGGACCGGGCCCGGGAGGAGATCGAGGCGCACATCGCCATGCGCACCGGCGGCATCATCGAGCTGACGGACGAGAACGACTTCCACGCCAATGGCACGGATGTGGGCTTCGAGCTGAACGGCACCGGCAGCCTGTGGAGCAAGCCCACGCCGCCCAGCATCACGCCCACGCCGGGCCGCAAGCCCTTCTGCAACTACCGCAACGACAGCTCCAGCTCGCTGGGCAGCGCCTCCACCGACTCCTACTTCGGGGGCGGCACCGGGGGGGGCGGCGGGGCCCGCCTGGCCGACTACAGCCCCCCGAGCCCGGCGCTGAGCTTCACCCACAACGGCAACAACAACAACAACAGCGCCAACGGCTACGTCTACGGCGGCGGCGGCGGCGGCGGCGAGGTCCTCTCCTCCCCGGACTGCTGCTCCGATCTGCCCTTCGACTCGCCGCCCGGCTTCGACCTGGCCCCCGCCCCGCCGCCCGGGGCCGCCCTCATCTGGCCGCAGTTCGAGCGCGGCCCCGCCGCGCCCCCCTCACCCGCTCCCTCGCCCGCCGCCGCCGCCTTCCCGGGCGCGGCGCCCGCCAATGCCAACCTGGCGCTGCTGGTGAGCGGCCCCCGGCGGGGCGGCGGCGCCCCGCCCCCGGCGCGGCTCTCCCCGCCCCTGCACGGCAGCGCGGCCGGGCCCGAGCACCCGCTGGCGCGGCGGGTGCGCAGCGACCCGGGCGGGCGGCTGCTGGCCGCCTCCTCCTACCCGCTGTACGGCAACGGGCTGGGCTCCCACCTGCCGGGGCTGCCCTCCGACTCCTCGGCTTCCTCCTCCTCCTCCTCCTCCAGCTCCTCGTCCAGCTCCTCCTGCTCCTCCTCCGGCCTGCGGCGGAAGGGCAGCCGCGACTGCTCGGTGTGCTTCGAGAGCGAGGTGATCGCGGCGCTGGTGCCCTGCGGCCACAACCTCTTCTGCATGGAGTGCGCCAACCGCATCTGCGAGAAGACGGAGCCGCAGTGCCCCGTCTGCCACAGCGCCGTCACCCAGGCCATCCGCATCTTCTCCTGAGGGACGGGGACGGGGACCGGCCACCGGGGCCGGGGCCCGCCGGGGGGGGGGGGGGTGCGGGCTGGCAGCGCGGCGCGGCCGGGGGAGGGCTGGGGGGTGGTGGTGGTGGTGGTGGTGGTGACAGCGGGTGCATGCTATACATAATAACGGGCGACTCCATTCTAGTGCTAGGCTAGTTTTTACACTGTACTTTACTACGAAGCTTCCAAAAGTCCCCCTTTTTTTAAAAAAACAAACGAGAAAAAAAATAGGAAAAAAAAAAATTTGAAAGTAGAAGATGCTTATGATGATGACAATGGTGTGTGGACTGTTAGTAAAACGTGCTGGTAGTTCCTAGGATGCTTATTACGAAATAATTAAATCTATGGGTGGATACTTTTCTGAATGTTCTTGAAAGGGCAAGAAGTTCCTGTGAAAAACCATGATACTGCAGCTTTATCAAAGTTTAAAAAAGAAAAAAAAAAAAAAAACAAACTGTAACATATCTCTTATATATATTAAAAACGTTTAAAGGTTTTAAAGATAAATTGCATTAATACAGATTGAAGTATTTTATTCTTTTTTGACTTGAAAAATTATATTTCATATTGCAAAGATGTTTACAAGTATTTTAATTTAAGTTCAGTGAACTTTTTGTAGCTGGGTTAAATCTTTTTTATTTTAGTATGGCCTTATGGCAAAGAACACTGTATTATTTTAATATCACACAATTGTGAACGGAATTACAAACCATAAAATGTGTAATGCTTTGAACAGTATTCTGTTGGGATGGAGATTTTATAGGTTCAGAAAAAAATCTTTTAAATCTGCTTCACCCAGCATATTTTCTATTCAGTGATATAAAGCATATTTTATTCTATATTATTACAAAAATGGAAATGTATAAACATATGTCAAAAGGAACTGTTGAAGCTTTCTAACATTTGTATAAATAGAATTCAGTGGAAATTACAAAAATTCTGTTGCACCACTATAGTTTTAGTATTTCTATTTTAATACATTTGTTTACCACTTGTTTATGTATATGTAGGTGACGTTACTTGAGCTTAAATGTACTTTACTGAGCAAAGTTTAAAAACAAAGTATATTTTATTTTATGATAAAGGGCCTTTAACCTCATGGTCAAATACTAATATTATATTTGCTGAGACAAGATTTGAAATTGTATCAAGAGTTTTATTTTTCTGACATTTAAAGTTCTACATAATAAAAGTAAAACTTAAGTAATGGTGCTACTTCATGTTTTTTTAAGTATTTCTATATAAATAAAATAAAATATTACGGAAAAAAAAAGTGCGCTGTGTGGTGATTTGGTTTGATGTGCTGAGTTTCTCTTGGATTTTTTTGTTACCTACTTGTAGCAGTGAAACATGCTGGGGGTTTAAACTGTGTCGTGTTAATGTTGCTGGAGCTCTTTAGCTTGTGAAGGCTTCCAGAATGATCCTGTCAGCGCTCATAGCTTATAACATGTTTTTAAGGAAAAAAAAAAAAAAATTAATATGTGGCATATTGGTGGGGTTATTTCACATCTAAAACTACTATTTTTTTCAGAATTTTCAGTCATGAAAAAATACTTGGTTTTGTATTAATTGCTACTTTTAGCAACTAAGGCATGTGTAAGGAAGAGCCGCCAGCTCTCTTCGCTTTCTGATCTAAGCGTGGATAGCAGGGGAGAGTCCTTCCTTGGAGTCCTGCGGGTCCTGGCTCTGCCACGCCCGGGGACCTCAGAACCGCATCCCAAACTCAGTGTTTTCTAGAGTGGAACAAAGGCTCCAGTATCCTGCCTGAGTTCTTGAAAGTGCTGCTTGGTATTTGGCAGTTGTGGTTCGGGTAATTGGTGTCGACAAGCTTATTTGAATAAAAAATTTATTGCCGTGTAAAGTTTGTTTGCTTTTGATGATGCCCGCAGTGGTGTTGGGGCGAAGGAAGTGCAGGCGCTTTCTGACTAAGGAGCCTGCGAACCCACCAGGCAAACCCTGCAGTGTTTCTGTTGCTGATGGTAGTCACCGTGTTTGAGTGAACTTGCTGGCTAAAGCGTGTCAGAGCAGATTTCAGAAAGCAGCTGCAGATCACTTGAAGTGTTTCCTTTCGAGTGTGCCGGTGCACTTTTCAGCGGGCGAGTGAAAACAGTGAAACAAACCCAAACTGTGTAGCATATTTCATATGTTTGACTTTGCGCTTAGCGGTGTGTGCCAGAGCTCTCTGCTCCGCTCTCCTTTATGGACTCCAGAGCTGCTGGTTGGGTGGGAAGGGGGAGGAGGGAGGATGCTGCAGGGGATGATGGGATCTCTTTGTTTGATTTGATTTGATTTTTGCTTCTTTCATTGAACTGTGATTGTGGTATCATCTGATTTATAGACTTAAAATCCCTCACTGAGTGTTGCATTTGCCTCAGGAAGCTTGTCATTTTGAATGGTGGGGGAAAAAAAAAAAGAATCCAGAGAGTGGCAGAGAGAAGATGTGCTTATATACAGAAGTGGTACGGACATTGAAAAAATCCTTGGCAAAATTGGTTACTTTGAAGGGATCAGGAAGTTTAAGTTCACGTGTATATTTTCTTAATGATGGGTGTTTAGGAAGTGTGCTCAAAATGCGTCAATCAATTTCTTGTTTCAGTGTAAACATCCTGTGCTGGTGTCTGGGAAGAGTTGTGAAAATGGCTATAAATAAAAAAAAAGTGAATTTGATCACTTGGCTTAATTTTCCAAGCTTAGTGAAACCGAAAGGTATATAGGATGGACAAAAAGTGAAAACGTAGTTCTCCTCCTTTTTTTTTTTTTTTTTTTTTTTTTTTCTTTCCCTTAACTTACGATACCGAGTGTCTGCACGCTGTTACTCGCAGCGGGATGGCAGAGCGAGCAGCCCTGGTCCCTGTACCGACCAGCGCTCCTGCAGCAGCTTGACCTGACCTGGGCAATGTGGTGGGGCTCGGCCGCTGAGTCCCTCATTAGATGTAACTGGCTTCATCATCCATGGACTTATCTTGGTATTTTATTCACCAAACTGTGACTGAAACAAAGGCAATCCCCTCTCTGTCTGTGGGCCCGGATGCCTTTTTGGCCCCCGTACGCTGTTTCTCCCCCTGCACGTGCTCCACGTGTGTATTGTTTGGAGATGGGAAGATGGGCTGCAGTGCCTTAAAAACCTGATTGTGGTCATTCCTCTTTGGGATTTATTTCACCTGCAGTGGGACCGGTCCGGATTATTCTTGCTTTGGTGTCCGATGATGCAGCGAGTGCCTTTTGCCCTTTCTTCCAAACGTGCATGTCTGCTGGTGGTGGCCCAGTGCTGCCCAGCACACCAGCGGGGTCAGCAGCATCCACCCCAGGCACTTCCGTCGCCCAGTCCCTCTGGCCACCGCGGGGCCGGTGTGCCCCCATCCATTTCAGAGGTGTACCAGCACGCGTGGTGACTGTTGCGTGACGTCTCCTTGCTTGCTGGCTTGTGGTGATGTGTCCTGAACCCTGAAACCAAATCCGCTCCTGGTGGGGGAGTGTCAATCCCTTGTCTTTGGCTGGTGGAGACGAGCGCACGAGAGCAGCAACAGCATGAGGAGGAACATGCAGGCTACACATGTGAGCTGCCCCCCCCCGGATTTATGCCGTGGGTCAGCCCCTTGGACTGCAGAGGCCATAAATCAGCGCAGAATTTGTCCCGGGGCCTGGAGCCATATGGTGTGCGGGAGCGGGAGAGGGATGCCCGCGGGAAAGGAGAATAAAGGCCTGTGTTTGGTGCAGGAATATTTCAAAGCCTGAGAAAGGGGCAAAGTTCAGTTTCTAATTGAGTGCTTTGAAATATATAGATGTATATGGCCAATGTTTATCTTCCAGAACAAAGATGACTTTGTTTTTCAAATGTTTGTGTGTTGGGGCTGAAAATTGTATGTGGGGTCTCCACCAGGAGAGGTTTCTCTGCAGCCTTGGGAACTGCTGAGGGGTGGATGCTCCCGGTGCAGGGGGATCAGCCGGGACCTGCGCCTTCGGGGCGTTCTCCTGGCTTCGCTAATGTACGTGTAGGGTTCCCAGTGTGTATACACATAATTATCTCCAAAAAGGATACATTTACATTTGTAAGAATTATTATACACAAAGTCCTGAGCTTAATTATTCCTCTGTCCATATCTTGTTCTCCACAGAATTTGCATAACAATCAGACATCAAAGCCAGAGCCCTTTACTGGAAGAAAGGTCTTTCCACTATATTATTTTGTTGCCAAATAAATTATAATGATCAATTTAATCTAAATTTACTCTTTAGATATTTATTTTTTTTTCTGCAAATCGATTGCAATGAGAGTTAAAAGCAAAGTTTAAATTTAGGAGGAAGAATCTAGTACAGTAAGGTATTTAAATTAGATTGCTTTTTGTCTGATGTTTCTCACTCCTCTCTGCCAACCCCTTCACCTGTCTCTTTTTCTCCATTCTCCTTGTCTTGCCATTTTGGAAATCAAAATGATGCTTTGCTGTCACTGAAGTGATTGGGAATTCTGTTGCTGGAGGAACAAGCTGGTGAGTATTGCGTTTAATTGATCTAGAAATAGCAAAAAGTAATTATTCACCCTGCCTCTGCTTATTTGTGTTTCCTGTACCTGTTGTCTCTCTAGTAGAGATGATTTAATTAGAGAACAAAGACTATTTTACATCCAAGGTAGTTAAGGGATGCTTCAGTCTGTATAATCATTTGAATTTCTGATTTCCCTTGTGATGATGGTCTACCTGGCTAATGCCAAAGGGCCCGAGTTTGCAGGTGGAGAAGCGCTCTATCCAATGGTGAGCGATGTGGGAAGACACTAGTTACTACTGTGTTCTCTTGCTTTCTTCTCAGAAAAAATATATATACATATATGTATGTGACCATATATTCAATATATACTTGTGTACGCTGGTGGCTGCTAAAAATCCTCCAGAAAAACACAGATTAGAAAGTCTTAACTTTTTCAGTGTATTAATGTTAACAGAAGACCACTGTAATACAAGAAAAAGTATTATTGTCGTTTTATTACTCAATATTAAGGATTTTAATGAGGCTTCCACAGTTGGATATGTAAAATAATTACATCTAATCTAATTTCTAACTTTGATTACAAAGTAAAAAGCTTATTCTGGCTTAGTTTTAGTGAATTAGGTTGTGTCATGATGTGCTTATATAGTGATGAAGCTGTATCAAAACCATTTAAGCATTGGGTATATGGATTATTCTTTAATGCTATCTGTACATGTATAGCATGTGCAACTGTGACAGTCACCTAGGTACAAACATGCATATATGTACAATATGTGAGTACTATGTAGCCCTGGTCTATTAAGATCTCTGCAGTTTTAGTAAATAGCCTCTATTGTGTGATATTGAATTTGTGGCCTCGAGGAATATCAGGTGGGGCCGTGGCTACAGAAACCACCTGTGTCCGTCCTGGGCAGCATTTTTCTCAGTTTTGGCCTCCATGAAACCAATAGCAGAAGTTACCCTTGATCAGGATTTAATTCTCCCCATAAATTGAACTCTGGCAAATAGGGTTTTTTTTCGTGTATAAAACCTTACCCAAGGCACATAGATAATGTTTCTCCCTAATGTGGGTTTGTTGGTTTTTTTTTGGTAGGGGAGTTTTTGCCCTATCTTTTGTCACAGCTTATAGCTCTCTAAGAAGATTATTGGTGAAGAAAATCAGTCAGTTAAATACATTCATACTAAATGCATCTTATACCTTTACCACTATGGGCGTGATTGATTAGCTGTCTCGAGAAATTCATAGCCTTTGATAAGATTGCACCAAAAGAAGTGCCTTGTTAGCTTTAAATGGAGAACAAAAAGAGATTTTTGGTGTTCCTCATTACTTGTTTTCCACTTGTGGTGGAGATAAAATACAGTAAAGTGCTTTTTCCTCTTATGTCTAAGGGCCCTTCTGCCTTTCATACCTGGTAGCATTGTGTGGCCCACTTTACATTAGCATTAATGGAAATTGCCTTGTAAATGTGACTGCCGTGAATGCGTGAATAGTCTGTCGTCTCCTATTTTGTCCTTTGTCTTTATGTTTTATTCACTTTTACCCTCTACAAAAGAGCCTTAATTTAGACCCGAGAAAACCATAGCGATGCTCCAGTTCATTATAGATCTAGTGAGAGGGTTTATTTGATTTTGATGTTCTTTATGTTTTGATGGGTGTACTAAACAGCAGAAGCTATTTTAATCAAAAGAAATCAATGAGAGCATGACCTGTAAATAGTGGTTTTGACAGAGTCACAAAAGTTTCTGTTACACGTTTGGAAATTATTTCCACGACTTAACTGCAAAGGGCAAGTAAATCATGCCCCTTTAAGAGTCAGAAAAAAGGAGTGGTTTTCAGGACCTTTAGTTCTGCTACTGAGTCATTGTATCATCTTGGCTAATTAATTTCACCTTTTATACGCTTCAGGATTTCCATCTGTGAATGAACTAATGACTCCTACTTACAGGCAGCATTGTGAAGATTAATTAATTGACATTATTGAAGTATCCTGAGGTGGAAGTCCTAATGTAAGTACAAAATATTATCACTGATACTTCCTAATTAATCATTTCACAATAGCCAGCATGTGGTAATCATATTGGTCTAGAGCAAACAAACACTGGATTATATTTGAAATCTGTGGAGTTGTGGGGTTTTTTTTCAGATTTCTGTTTTTATACGTTACTTGAACATTCTTATACAGCGAGTGTAAGAATCTCCCTTCCCGCTGTGGCACTTAGAGGTGTGGTGGGCTTGACTAAGGAGAAATACTTGATCCCAGTGTTATCCATATAGCCCTGGTGGGCTTTGTTGACGATATGGAAAGGAAACTTTAGCTAGAAATTTTCCTGCCTCTGCTGGTGTAACATCACTAACACTTGAAAATGGGATGCCATTTTTAAATGGAGATGAAAACTTCAATGTTATAAAGAAGCATATGGCACTGATCTAGTAACCCCTATGTGCGTGGCTGGGTATTACTGAACAGAGCTTTACCTGCAGGAAGGAGGATGGGAGGAGTGATGTTTTACACCACGAAGCATCAGAAGGGAACTGATGTTGTGAAATTTTTCATAATTTATGTGGATAATAAGATCTATTCTTACTACTCATGGCTGGGATGCTGTTTGCATAATGATACGGCTACAGCTGTGCAGGTCTTAGACCACATGTTTTCAAATGGCAAGAATAGCTGGAAACTGAAATTCGTCTGAGCCTTGCTGTAATTAATTACTATGAAATGTATACCTAATTTTTCATAATGTAGAATACACAGTTGACAGTAAGGTGAACGTACTTGCTGTCTGTATCACTTTCCAGAGACCGACCACATTCCTAAATGACACAATACGCTTTCTGTTGTTGCAAACGTAAGTCACAAGATATTTTATGGAATTATTTGCAACTGTTGCACAAGGGCAGGCGGGAGGTTTAAAGCTTCACAAACATTCATATTTCTTTCTCCTTATGTCATTTCTTTAAAAAAATAAAAGAAGTCAATCACATGCAATTATGAAACTGCTTTGTGTTTGACGCAGTTGAAGATGTTTTCAGGCCACAAAAATGTAACTTTCTATGAGTAATTTGAATTAAAAACCCACTCCGGCAGAAAATGTCCTCAATCTTTGGAGTCACATGGTTCTTGGAAAGCTCTCTCTTGGCTGGGCAGGAGGTCAGTCTTTTAAGGAGAGAGTCTGTGCACAAACGTGCAGCACTGCTAATGAGAGGAATTTCACACTTCTCTGCTCTGTGTTCATCCTGCCGAGCGCTGCCTCTAAAGCCTTTTGGTATTAGATGTTATAATAGATGCTGGGCTATTACAGAGCCAGCGTAGCAAAACGCTGTAACTCTAGCTAAAGAGATGGCTTCCAGAAGGTAGGGTCACCCACTCTGCAAACATAAAAAGTAATTAAAAGTAGGGTCTCCTCTTTGTCTCTGAGTGTGTCTCTGCTATGTGGCTGCCCTTCCTTTCCCCAATGGTGATTTTGAAGCCAAATGGCCCTTTCATCATCACTCCGGCTTAGCAGCAAAGTTGTCTGTCAATAATAGCAGGCTTCACTTCTTCCCCAGCTAACTGGTAGTCAGACAGCCAAAGAATGACCTATCCAAAATTAGGATATGTTCAATGCACCATCCGCTGGTGTTGTTCCCATCAGCCTAATTATATGACTTTTGGGTCAGACAATGTCTCATTGTGTGGCCCTTGGCAGCTATGGGACGCCTAATGCTGCATGAATGTCTAACGTGGAGTTTGATGGCTATGACTGAGGCTGCAGTTCCACGCTGGAATTGAAAACATCCGTGTAGTTTCCATAGAAAAACAAGTCAATGGTGCTTCCATAAAGCATTAGCCCCAGGCAAAGCTATTGGTTGCATGTTGCCTGTACAAATCCACGCAGGGTGAGCAGTTTACGGTGCATTTCTCTTTCAGGTAAATGACAATTAAGGTGTCAGATTGATTTAGTTTTGAGAGACCTATTTCAGAATGCTAATTTATTGCAAGCTCCATCCCTCATGCGTTTATCTCTCTTTTCTTCTATTTTGTGCATTTAAGAACACTTGTGACTTATCTTATGAACACTGCAAGCACACTGATTACGGCTTTGTACCGGTAGGTTAAAAAAAATCACTTTATATTTTCTTTGACTGTAAAATTTTAGGCAGAACTATCCTATCTTTACAACACTTCCTGTAAAAACTTGCCTTTTTTACAGGCAAAAGCAAGGTATGAATGTAAAAGGCAATTCATTGTATATGGAGGCTGTAATATGCTTGTTCATTTCAAAGGAGAATGTATAACTAATTACTTTTTAATTAAATCTCTAACGTCAACAGCTGTTTTTAAGGGATCTTTTTAAGCTACATTTATTTTTAGTATTGTTTAAGATCGTCTTTCTTTGCATGCATCTCCCTTCATGCGTTATTGTCTTTTAAAAAGTTTTCCCTCTTTTAAAGTATCAACTACTGCTGGCGTATATTAAAGGCTAAGTGCTGGTAAAATTAGTTTTTTTAAGATGCTGGCTGTGACTTTTCTAAGTAGAGAGCAAAAAGATGTGACACCACCAAAATGCCATTTGTTCTGTTTTACTCCCAAAAGTAAAAAGTTTCGATTCCAAAGCTCCAATTGCCGAGGCTGGTTTTCAGCTGACAGTGGTTTATGTCAGCTGGCTCTTATCAGTTCCTCTACAATGCCGCTGCTAATTACAGTAATAGCAAACCTGTGGCTTCAGACTGAGTGATCCACACTGATTTAATCCTTTCCCCCTGCTAAATCAACAGCAGCATCAGTGAGTATCCTTCAACTCATAGAAAAAAAAAAAAAAATCACATGAAAAAAACTTAGCCAAATTTAGGGGTTCACCTATCAGGGCTTGGTCCTGTTGACTTTCTTGGAACTCGTGCTCACCATAAATCTTCAGGTATCATTGCAGCTTCTTAGTTTGTAATTTCCAGCCTGGAGAGGAATGAAAAAGGAGTCTTTGCTCAGCCTGTAGAAGCTTGGAAGCTCTGTCATGGGAGTCACCAGAGCCTGCTGTCTCCCAGCCACTGCAGGACTTCCAGGTGAGCTTTTTGTTGGGCATTAAGGTCAGAGCCACACCAGTGATCTCCATCCTGGCCTGGTGAGACCCAGGTCTGTTGCTCACTGTCTCTGCTGTAAGGGGACACAGCTCTACCCTGCACCTCTCCACTTCCACCTGAGCACTCCTGGTGGCTGTTACCATGCTTCTGTGGAGGAGGGAGTTGACTTCTTGCTGCAGAGCAGCTCCCTGCAGTTGGGCTTGGCACCTGCAGCATCCTGCGAGGTATGGCTGTACCTGTCTTGTCCATGGTAAAATCATTCAGGGCCATCTTCCAGCCCTCTGAAGGAGTTAAAATCCATCCTCTTTCTCTCTGCTCTGATCGGAGGGGTTGGTTTGTGTCACAGTGGATTTGTGGATAGCCTGGCTCTGGCTGATCACTAGTGCTATTTCCCTGCAGTTGCTGGGCTTCTTGTAGTTATGGGATCAACCCACAGTAAAGATGCCCTCTGTAATCTCCTCTGCTCCCCCTATCATCTCTCCTCTTGCTGAACTGCATGGTTTTGCATGATTCAGTCTTAAGCACATCAGAAGTGGAGGGAAGTATTTGAGAGATGATTACTGTATTGCTGCGCAAGAACATGTAGCTAGTATCAGTTTACTATCTAAACTCTAATCTGCTGTAAACATCAAACCCAGTAATCACGAGAGCCTTGTTTTGCTTTTGGAAGGTAGTTCCATTATAGATTGGAATTCCAGTATATTTGCTAAAATTGCTAAGTTAAATAAGAATTCATTATCTCTTTCAGGGAACTAGCCAAGGCTCAGAAAGACTTGACGTCTGAGGCTAAGATAATAACTGATCTAATGGTAGTAAAATAATGGCAAATCAGAAAAACTGGTGAATCTTCTTGTTAACACCTGCAAATGCATGGTGATTACATTTTTCATTGATAAATGGGGATTTGTGAGACCCATGATTTTCGAGAGCAGAATTGACCCTTTGTATTTTACTGTTAAATTTCTCTTCTCTCCTTATAAGTGCACTGCATCTAATTTTGATCTCAAGCAAGCGTAAATCACAGTTACCACTAGTGACATCACTGTAATTGCACATATCTGAAGTCAGTGTATTTGAGAGAAAATCAGACCTGTTCAGTCAGATTCCTCAGAGGGGGAGTCTCTGAAAGCAGAGCAAATTCACACGAGTGATATGAATTATCCCTTGCCTGACGCTGCTGTAAATGAAAGCTGAATCTGATCAGCTTAGTGCCGTGGCTTGAATAGTATTTTTGATGAAGCATGGCACAGTGCTCTCTATTGAAATAAAAGCCATTTTTTCTATAGTGTAAAGCAATCAGAAATACTAAGATGTGTAGCGTTTCTTTAGCACGGCGAAAGGCACTCCTATGTCCGCTCCTGATGGATGGGTCAGCCATTCTTGGAGCTGCAGACAGCTCAAGCTATTTTAATGAATTAATGGGGTTCCTGAGCCTAAAAGTGATCCTTGGGGTGCTTGCAAGCATTTCTGAGGATATTACATCAAGCAAAAACACTTGCTATGGTCCTGTGGGATGTACACAGGACAGAGAGTTAGAGTTGGGCTTGCAGCTTTGCCTTCTGATGTCAGTAAATCACTGGATTTCTCCTCTTAATTTAGTTATTAAACAGGGAAACAGTCTTGCCTTGCTGTATTAGGGTGCTGTGGAGGTAGGTTAACTTCTATTAAAACGTACTTAAAATTCTGGATTGGAGAGCATAATGGAAATGCGAAGCATCTTGTTATGTTAGAAGCTGTGGAATTAGCAAGCATGGTTAATCCCTAGTGTTCAACAATAATTTCTCTGTACAGGGACAGAAAAACAGGGCCAATAAGAAGCGTGCCACAGCTAGGCTGGCGGTGGCTGCAGTGAAACAGCATTTTGATTTGTTGGTCTCTCAGAACTTTGCTTAATGTGTTACTATTTCTTCTTGTTAGAGCTGATTGAATCGCATAAAACTGAATTCCAGGAGCTGAATAGCTACATGGCATTGTATTAGGAGACATACCAATCACTCCAGGATTGCTTTCCTGATGTCAACAACACGTACTGCATACCAACATCCGCACTCTACCAGAGATGCTCTTCTATGTGTCTGGAAAACTGCATGACAATTTGTGCAAGATGAGCAAATCTTGCATGCTGGGTTATTGAAAAGTTGAGTAACTTGACTGGTGTTATTTTCAATAATATTTACCAGCAGACTCTATATATTGACTTTTAGACCTGCTGTGTTGAATTACTGTTACTCAGTAATTACAAAATTCTTTTTTGTTGTTGGTTTTTTTTAGTGTTTTCACAGGTAACGCTTTTATTTAACAGAGAGTCATGTAGAAAGCTCCCGTTTTTCTTTATCCAGCCTCTCTCCTACCTTTCACCTCTCAGGTCATGGCAGTTCACCAACAAGCTGCAGCAGGTGAGTTGGGCAAGGAGATGGTGAGGATTTGCCCTGATGCACTGAAGCAATCAGAGTATCAAAAGTCCTGGTGAATGATAAGCTGCTCAAATCAACGTGCACTTTCTTTCTGACCTCAGTGGATCCAGGATTTTCCTGCCATATACATTTGCTGCCTGGACAGCAAGTAAAGGTTTCTTTGCCTGTGTGATTACGCACATAAGGCTTCACAGAGGAGGTATGTCCTGTGTGGCTGATAACTCAGGGAATGTGTGTTGTCTCCAGTCAGAAACATGCTTTTCCTGTTGTGAAGGCTATTCAAGTTATCTGTATATAATATCATGAGCTGGAAAAGAAAGGGGATTTGTGCCCTTTGAAGAAGCTCCTCCAGATTCTTTTCCACCTCTCTTCAGTGTGATACACCACTATTTACATTCTTTTCTATCTCTTTTTTTTTTTTTTCCCCTGCTTGCTCCTTTCTTCCAGGCAGTTGGAGTCTGGCTTTGGTCTTGCTGCTGGATGCAAGTTTTTGTTTCAACGTGTTACTGGATTTTTTGGTTCTGATGCAGAAGCCAGGCTGTCTTACAGTGGCTCCTCTTTGCATTAGACCCTGGCAGGTCTCTCCTGCACTGATGCACTTATTAAAAGCTTAGTTATTTATTAATTTCCTTTTCACTATCTTTAGGTATATGCCAGGACTTGGAAATGATCAGTCATGTTTTTTTCATGTTGCCTTGCTCTTTTTGTTCTCTTGTATCAGTGTGGAAACCCATGGTGTTGGTACAGGACTCATCCCAGGAAAACAATATTTCTGACCCATTTATCTGTACGAATTGCTTTTTTGGATTATATTTTCTGCTAACATTGAAGACTCCAGGCTCTTTCTTTTTGCCTTACTGACACCAAAACATAGCGGAACTTTCCCATTTACAGACCTGAATGATTTACCTGACTTTTTTTCATTGCTATGGGAATGTTTACAAAAACTAGTCCGTTTTCAATTATTGCTTGTATTATTGTATATTATTTATATACCCACCTTATTTTTTTCTTTTACGACTTGTCACCCTCTTAAATGAAAATATTTTGGAAAGCAATAGAACTAACCTGTAACAATAGGGCCTATTTGTGCTGTAGGGCTGGAGTGGTCTGGCTACTCGATTCTCCCACTCCCGTAGCTGAGAGCACCCTGCAAAATGGAAGAAGCAAAGCTGAAAGTGAGGAGGGTGCTGTGGGGTTTGGGAACGACCCCCTCCAGTGCTGTCCTAAAGCTCTGGCTCGTGCTGCAGGGTCTTCAGGGACCTTTGTTTTACACAGTGGCTTCAGCTGTGTTCTGGGTGGAAGGTGATGCACGCACGAGCTGCCCTTGGTCCAGGAGGGAACGATGTGCCTTCAGACCTCTCCAGGGGAAGGGAGAGTAGGCATGACGTGGGTCGCGTACTGGGGAGGAGCTTTGGAAAAAGCTGCCTCCTAGCAGGGATGCCCAGGGGTGAAAGCATGGTCTGATGTGACAATTTTACTTCAGATTGTGTTTTCGTGCAAAGTTTTAGTGCTAACCTTGACTGAGCAAGATGGAGATGATTTACAGAGTGGGATCCGAGCTGCAGCCCACTACACATGCTTTTAAAATGTTCTGCTTGAGGAATGGAGATGTAAAGACCATAAAACTACAGTCCTCAGAGACCAGACTGGAGTGTGTGTGGAGGGCAAAGGGGGCTGGAGGGATTTCTCCTCCTTGGCTGAGTCACATAAACAGCCGAGAGAAAGCTAGGAATTAGAGATTTCGGTGGGAAACAGCAAATAACACCAGAGAGAAAAGGCCAAGCCGCAGATAAACATGGACTTATCTCACGACAAGCAACTACTTGAGTGTGTCGAGCACTTGCACGCACAAAGTGAGAAGCGAAAGGCAGGGAAGGCAACTAGGTGGAATAAAGGTTTTGAATCCAGACGTTCCAGTCACACAGTGAGATGTGGTTTATTTCAGGGAAATGAGCATTTGCAATCACCCAGATCCTCAGCTGGTGCCTATCTAGACAGGTGCTGCTAAACCTTCTAAATTAACATAGTTTAATTTTGAGGGAAAACCTACCAGAACAAACCAGTCTGGAGACACCCTTGTGCATGCAAATGGAAAAGGGGGAGGCTGGCTTTAGAAGCACAAATGTAACAGACGTAGCAAAACAGAGGAAAATGAAGGTACGCTGAGAAAGCAGCACTGAGGGAAGAGGCAAATGTAGGGTAGAGACAGAGAAAGGGCTCTTCTTGGAGAAGACACAGCAATGTAGTGACTGCACTGAGAACCACTAGAACTGCCCTCTAAAAGCTGCTTGGTTATTGGAAGTTGAGGGGAAATTCTCTATCAGATCAATCATTGCTTTAGATGGAACACACCCAGGCAATTTCCATGCTATAACTTTAACTTTTTGTCTGTGTTTGGTTTGTTTTGTTTTGTTTTTGTTTTTGGTTTTTTTTTTGGCATAAAATGTGATTAGGCTCCAGGGAATTCTTTAGGTTTTGAAGAAAATGGATGCAAGGCAGCACTGGGGCACGGCACAGGTATGTTTTCACAGGTGCCGTGACCATTAATAAGGGGCTGTTCACAGTGCGGGTTATCACCTGGTAATATAAATTTGATCTGAATCAAGAGGCACAGCGCAATCACACTTCTGTCAAATTAGCCAGGGTGAATTATGCAAAGTTTGTGCAGCTTTATGTTTTCAGATGAGCTTTATGCTTGCGGTGGGAGGCTGGCTGACAGTGAGCCAGACAAGGTTAGCAGCTGATCTGGTGTGAAGTCTTCCAGTACAGAGTTGCCCCATTAAAAAATTTAAAACAAGTCTGCAAAGTGAATTTGCATTGGCCCAGCGCTTCCCATCCAGCGGTCACAATGTTGTGTAATACCATAAAAGCAGATTTAGCGTCTCCTCAGGTTGCCGGCACAGCTCCCTGAGGTTCAGTTTTCCAAGGCCCCTGGTGACCCCAACCTGAGCAGAGCAGGAGCTCAGCACGTCCAGGGGCAGCCTGGCAGGTACTGTAAAGGCATGTGTGGGGTGTGGACCGGTTGTGGCTGTGTGTGGGGAGCCTCAAATTGCACTTGCAACTTAATTGTGGGGAAGTGATTGGTTTGGGGTTGGGTTTCTTTACATAACTGTATGCAAGTTAATTCTGAAAAGATACCTGCAGACGTTTCCAGTACAACAAGCTAGAGAAGAATGAGCTCACCTGAAATGGGAGGTTAATATCTGAGGTAACATTAAATCTGGTTGCATTCCCTGCAGCCAATGGTTAAAATCTCTGCTGATTTCCAAATGAGCCTTAAAGGCTTCCTCCAGCCAGCTCTGTCTCCCCTCTGTGCCTCCTTCTAGAAACCTCTGGCTCTGAAAGGGGCTTTTCCTTCTCTTCATCTCCTTTGTCCATGTTACGTGTTCATGCTGTCCTTCCCTCCATCCTGCTCCTCCGTGTTTCGGCTGCATTTGCCCCACTAGTAATCTGGCAACATACACATGGTAACGAGACAACTGAATTTATGGGAATTATGATTTCTGTAAATCAAATGCGAATGGGAAAATGATGGTCACACAAAAATTTGTGGACGGGGCCGGATGGGAAGAGACTGGCATACTTCTAGGGCCAGACTGTGACTCTTCTTTGCTTTCATTAATGTGATTTGCTTTCACTTGGATGATGCCTTTCTAGGGCCTGGTCCGTGAAAGGTACTTGTCTGACTGCAGCTGGTCACTCACTTCAGGACTGGAACCAGTACCAGGCATACTTTAGATGGGTGAAGATGGCCAAGGGAATCTCCAGTTGCTGCTTGCTAAGAGAAGCATTGTTACCAGTCCGATTTGTACCTGTTCTGCATCCACACTGCGAGGGGGAGGGAGGGTGTAGCTTCCTGGGAACTGGCTGGGAAGAGTTGGGGGAGTCTTGAATTTGTGAACTTACAACTCTTCAGGGTGCAGCACCAGTTAGAGAGGTTGTCTCATAATTTTAATCTCTTCTGGGATTGATGGGGTTTCTTAAAATCAGGAAATCTCTAGTAGTTTGGGCTAGAGGTGCTTTTTTTTTCTTCCTGTGAGCAAGTAACAGCTTTGCTACCAGCCAGCGATGTTTTCTGCTAGTATAGCTATACCAATGGCTGTAAACAGGTCCCAGGTTGGCTCATGTTTTACCATAATTTAGTTTTTCCTTAACACAGATTGTTTTTCCAGTTCTGACTAGCAGAAGCTGTGAAAAAAGAAATCAGATTAATGATGTGTTTCTCATGGTATCAGTTTAACTTAGTATGATATAATTTCCCCCTTTAACAAAACGGATTGCTGAAAGATGTATGAGAAACAGGTGAACGTTTTCTGCCTGAACAACTATACTGGGAACCATACATTTTGCATAGGTCTGTGGTGTCTGCAGCTTGGAGAGCTGAAAAGGAGCGTGGTAGGCACTATAGTAACTTAGCAATGTAAGGGAATCTGTTTGAGCAGAGGATTTCCTTGGCTGGATGTGAATAAACCTTTTTCCCTGGACACCCACAAGGAGTGGAGAGAAGGGGCTTTTCCCTGTCATGACTGTGAGCTGGTGCTTTCCCTCTCCCCTGGCTCTTCAGGGTGCCTGGGTACCAATTTGTAATCCTTTGAATTGTACCTAAACTGGTGCCCAGAACTGAGGGAATGGGTATCCCGCACAGAAACACTGAGCCTAGCGTGTTATTCTTCACTCTCTCAAAAACGGAAAGTCATTAAAAATAAAGATGATAGATAAATGGTGTTCAATCAAGAACTAACTTTAAGTGGGTTCAATTGTGAAGTATCAAAGGGGTAGAGAGGCTAATTTCCTTATAATAAATGGCTGCACTTAAATTTAGTCATCAGAAAAGGGTAATACATGTTTTGTGGAATAAGATCTATCAGTACTAAAAAAACAGAGCATTAATTTTCATTGGTATTCCCCATTTTTTATATTTTTGTCAGGAGAGGTAGGTCTCCTTTCTGCATAAAAGACAACTTAGAACAAATAGAAAAGCTGGAAATATTGGTATGGGATTTTTAACCCACCTGAGTGTGACCCTGATGCCATGTTTCTCTGTGGTTTCTCCCTTCAGTGCTCTGTCAGCCAGGATCTGAAGGTGAGCATGAGCTGCCATGGTCACCTGCTGCTGCACCATGGGCTGGTAGAGTCCACGGGGAAAGCTGTTGTTCTAGAATTGCTCTTAAGGCACTTTCCATGCTGTTCATGCTTCATTTCTGCTAGGAGTAACTGAACAGGTGGCTTCAGGATCTTCTGTTGCTGCAGCTTTGGTCAAACTGTTCCATATGTGGATTTGTTAAAAGATATTTAACACAGGGTTTGGTGTTGGGTATTTTAAAAAAAAAAGAAAAAAAAAGAAAAAAAAAAAGGCAGTGACTGCAGGAGAAATTTCTCCTTACGGTTCCTCCTGGGAAGGATTACCCAGGTGTGTGTCACATGGCTGCTCTTGTTCAAATCTATAGAGGAAAAGGCAAAATCATGGTGAAGGCGGCAACTGCTTGGAGGCGTTTGTCTTTTCTCATGGTTAGGTGAGAGCTGGGGAGGACTTCTGGTGACTGCTTTCTCTTACTTTCACCTTCATGTCACAAAAAACAACTGCAGGGCAAGCAATTGATAGAGAAGGTCTTGGCCATGTGTTTTAATAGTACAGGGTCGTATTGGCTTCCATATTGTCTTTTTCTCCCAGAAGAATTCAGTGATCATTAATGACAGTAGCTGAGTCATATAGAAGACAGCTTCTTCCACCCATCTGCTGAGTGGTACCTTGTTCCAGTGGAGTTGTTCTGCCTGTTTCTGGGGGTCTACTTGACATCAGTAAGGTTTTCAGAATTTGCCTCTGAAAAAAACCAAGCTGATCTCAACTGATCTTGGGAAACAGCAGACTATCCTCTGTGAAAGAGGATTCACCAGCCCTACTGAACGAAAATGAATTCTGTAAGAACAATTTTGGCTTGGCTATTAGTTTAAACATCAACTTAAAAGTTCTTCTATAGGTTATCTGCTCTATTTGAAGTGAAAGGAAGTTGCCCAAGTAAGAGATCAGAGTCTGTTCTGTTGTGTTTTCAGTTTCTTTGTGAGAAATGTGACTTTTCCTTTCCCTCCCTGGAGAATGCACGTCTCCTTCCTCTCAGACCTGATCAGCACTGGCATCTGTGCAAACCTTCTTGCTCTGGTTTCCCCATTGGGAGCTTTCTGACCTTGCTGCCCACATTTGGTCTCTAGAAATCACCTTTTCTTCAAAATCCCTCAATTAACTGTGAGTGGTGCCAGGAAAGAGCCTGATCCCATTATACCTTCTCTGCGCCAAATCTGGCGATTGGTGGAGGGACTCTCCATATGGTTCAGCTTCTGGCATTTCTTTCTGTTCTTTCCAGATAAACTGACTGAGCTGGGAATCCACTTGACCATAGCTCAATTTAAGCTGTACATAATCACATGAGAAAATCAAAAGTGAAAAGCCAGTGAAAGTGTGGTTTCTGGAGCCAGAACTTAACTGGGCTGTGACAGATCTGCTTTCAGGTCCCAGATCTGCTACAACCATCATCTGTAATTTTATGCAGGTCACTTAACGCCTCCGTGTCTCCCTTTCTAGTTTGGTCAAATAGAGGGAGCAGTGCTCCTGCTTTGCCCGATGGCTGTGCTTTCTGTTGGCCATCCTTTGAAGCAGGGCTTCTCTTTGTTCACCAGTTAGCCAGCATGACAGTGATAGGATCTTGCTTGAGGTCTCTGCAGGCTCCAGTAATAATAACGCAGACAATCAGTTAACTGAAACAGAAACAAGTATTCAAACAATATGCCTGTGAGGTTTCTCTCTTCATTGGATTTTACTATGGTGTATTCTTTGTTTGATTTACTTTATACCTCTAGGAATATTTATTTAGCTTATTTATGACATTATGGTTTTCTTAGAAAATCAGGACGTGGTTCTGAGTGGTCAGATGGATAGTGCCTTTATTCTTGTTGCTTCTCATGTAATAATCCGTAGCCTTTACAAATACCTACTTCGGGCGTTGAATGTATTAAAATTCTTGCATAGTTTTCCTCTCTCGGATATGATGAAATACCTTCCCCTAGCCCTCTGTTCAGGCTGTGACAGCCACGTTACTCCACTCTCAATGCCACTGCGATTGCCAGACTTTCGTTATGAGTAAGAGAATCTAGTTAACAGCTCGTATGCACTTTATTTTTCCCTTTAAGAGGTTGTATCTGGTGACTCTGTGACTGGAACAATGAGGCTAACCTCAGTAACAAAGCAGCTATGAGTTTTCTGGGTAAAGTATATTTTGACTGACATACAAGTAGCTGTAGCTTTGCTGCACAATGGAGAAAATGACTTCATTTAACAGCTTTCTGTGCCAAGAAAGAAATAAAACAGTTCTGAGAATGTTGAAGATTTTTTTCCTGTTTTAATTTTAAACCTAAAAGAAAAAGCAGTTGCCATGTAAGTCCAAGTCAATGGAATATATAAATCTTTAAAAAGGTTTCATAAAGTAATAATGACTTTAGTATATGTACCAAATGAGATTAAAGAGCTACATTTGGTTCTAATACAGAGTTTCACATTCAAAAGGACCATCAGTTTCCTGTTTAAAATCTACTTATATTGAACTGAATGGAGTTCAAACATAATGCCATTGTATTTCAGACATTTATCTTAATTTAAAACAGCTGAAAAACATTAATAACAGAGCAAGGAGATGTGAAGGTTCAGGCATTTCTCCCTTCCTTCTCTGCTTTTCAAAATAATGAACTCAGATATAACTTACTTCTGCTTACACTGTTCTGCCACTCTTGTAGGAGACAAGGTGCACAGTCACCCCATTGAAACCATAAGAAAAGCAGTCTTTTTTAAGGGGTGAAGGACATGAGGGGAAACTTGCTTCACAAAGTGTCTGTTTCTGAACAGGTGGGTTAAATAGTGATATACGGTTTTTACCTACAGCATCTTCACGAAGCATTTGCAATACAGGCACGCTAAGCTGAACCTCACAGCATGAACACTTCCTCACTTTTTGGCTTCGATCCCAGGCTCCTCTTTCTCTCCAGTACAAATTTTCCCTTTGCCATGACTGTCTTTAAGCATATAGTGTCACAAATCATACTACTGTACGTTTTACATGTCCTTTGTATGAATTTCACCTTCTCTATTGTAATTCCACAGAGGGATTGTTAATTCTGTCAGTTGCATTTTTCAGAATTGTTGAACTTCTTGAAGCTCTGAATTATTGTCAATAAAAATTAAAGTTTATTTCTGTGTTCCTATTAGCGTTGTCTCTCAGGAGGAGGTGGTGAGTGAAGAAAATGCATGGGCATTTTCCGATTCTCTGATCCAAGGGCATCGGAGGTCAGTTTTAGTATAAATACTTGAAATACACTAATTGGGGCTGGGGCATTTTTGTGCTAGGTGCTGTACAAACACAGAGCAGAGATAAGTCCTGCCTCTGAAGGTCTGTAACATAAGTAAGCTTTACAATAATTTTCCAGTGAGTTTTCACACTGGAATAAATTACCTAGAAACCCTTTCAGAATGATAAAAGAGTCTAGTTTGATGTTCCACTTGTGTGGGAACACCTTTTCCCCAAAGACTCCAGATATCCCACCAATCAACATATCTGTCTGGTGGAATAATGTGAGAATGTAGTTTTTATTATCAGGATCTTCCCAGGGAGCCTTAGGTACTTTGTAGTGCTATATTCTTTGCAGTTCTCAGAATCATGTGCGTTAAAGGTTGCTTAACAGCTGGTGAGTCACACAGCTTATTCTTTGAGCTTGAATGCTCCATTAGGACACATCCACCAGAGGTATTTTAACCTTTGAAAAAATCAATACAAGTGGCTTAAGCATTCTAGGTTTTAAGAAGAAAAAAAAGCACAAAAAAAACCCAACAGAAAGCCCTAAATAACAACAAACCGCCTGCATGGTGTGTAATAAATTAAGCTCTGTTCTACTGGATGTGTCTGAGGAGTGTAGCGTTTGCTAGAGAGCAGTACAGTTCTGGTCTAAAAAGTCACTGTCCTTGGGCATCAAGTGAAGCTGAGCCTCTGGAGGAAGTGAAATGTCTTCTGCATAAAAAAATCTCTAGTTCATTCTGTTTAACATTGCATGTGGGGACAGGAATGGCACTTGAAAGAAGAGTACTCCTTAATTCCACTGGTGAGTTGGTCCCTTTCCCTAAACCGTGAACTGTACTTACTGCAGATAATTGCAAATATGGCTTACATGTAGCAAGCCACAGTGCTTGACTAAGTAGCCAGAATGAGGGAGGAATTCTGTGGGCAGTATGTATTTCCCTCTAGTTTAAATGTACCTGATGTTAAATGAGTTGAACTAGCCCTGTTTTAGCCAAACTTCTTGAGGAAATGAAGTATACGTTCCCACTTTGCTGGTCAGTGCCAGTGCTTCTCCCCAGTGATATAACTTCGTGGAGAAAGGCTGATTTGAATCAAATTTGACTGTGAGATGAAGGGCTGAAGGATATTGCAGCCCTCCAAATTTCACAAGAAGAGGCAGTCCGGCAGAGGGAAAACAAATCAGTGCTCCCTTTAGGGAAAATACTGTGGAATTAGCTCAGTTGCATTATTAGACACCCGAGAATCCAGCCCTCCGCCACGCACACAGAAGACGTAACTGAATAAAACCAGATTTCCTAAGTTCTGCCTGTGGAGTGATTCCTTTGCATGAAAAAGCGAAGTGGTTTGATCTTTCTCTTACAGTATAACCTCAGTGATTTCATTTCTCAATAAGTCTCCTCGGGATAAATAACCCAGTTGTATCATATCCTAATTCCTGGATTTCCTCTGCTTTGGTCTTTTTGGCATCAATTTTCTCCTGAGTACAAGGTGGAGAGGTCTCACAACGCCTCCCATCCTCCGAGCCAGCTGGGTCAGGATGCGGCCACAGCTCTTCCCTTTGCACATGGTCGAGGGCCACGTTGGTCGCAGGGCTGGCTGGGGGCGATTTTGGGTCACTGCCTGATGCCGTGGGTAGTGTAGAAGCTGTCGGTGAAACTCTGGCCAGACTGAGGTGGGCTCAGGATGCTGCCGCAGCCCCCGGATGGTGAGCAGAGGGCAGTGCCCAGGACACGCTGCTCCTTTTTTAGGAGACGGTCCGCAGCTGCCAGGCGGTCTGAGTGTCCCAGGTTTCAGGCACGGCACAGGCTCCCTGCTAGAAGCGGAGCCTGGATCTGGTGGAATAACAGCCATTTCACTGTGTCGGAGAACAGGCTGTGCCGACCTCCCTCGTGATGGTGCGTACCGACTGCGACATGCTGTTAGAATTTGTTAGGGTTGCTGTGAGGCAGAGCGCAGGGAGAGGAACGCGATTTAATACGAGGAGAATTTTCTGGTACTTAATGCCACCAGAATGTCAGAAGAGTTAATGGCAGATGTGGTTGTGAAAATGTTCTGTATTTTTAGACAACCTTTAATTAAGACACTTTGTATGTAGCAGCGACCAAATAATATGCTGCCACTTGAAAGCTGTCAGAAGGGAAAAAGTGTACAAAGCTTCTAAATGTAGCCCTCTTTATTTTTATCTGAAAGTGAATTAGGAAACCTTTCCAGTAACAATAACTGTCCTTTCATATGAAATGATTTATTTAATGCACACTGTAAATACTTTGGGCATCTATATGGATTTATACTTAACCTCTTTCACATCACGTTGTTTAATCTAGCTTCATATTAAAATGATTACATCTGAAAGCTGAATGGGTTTTGTGATCCCAGCTTTTTCTTCTGAGACTAATGTTTTATATAATTATTTTGATACAGAAGAATTTTTTTTTTCATCCTTTCATAAACCCTTGTAAGGGGTGAATAGGCCTTTCAGGGTTTTCATTTGGATTGAATTAAGAGAAAAACAATGTATAGAGTACAGTTCCATTTTGAACTTGAAAATGCTTTATTAATAGATTATTTATTTGCCTGTAGGGTTAGAAAGATGCTAACATGATAGAGGGTTCTCTAATAGAGCGTTAATTCTTACTTTGATATAGCAGAGATGTAACATTTATCACGTACATTTGGGCTTGGATGGGAAGCAGTGAGGTTTCAGTAAATCAAGATACAAAAAACCTGAAAGAACTGTATAAGCACCACTTTGATGTTCCTGGAATTTTGATACCCATCACTGTTAGGATAAACACACAGTAAGTAGCAATTAGATTATTAGTTAGCCAATATATTATGCGCATATACGGAATTCGATTGGTTAATGTTCACAGGCTGCCATTTGAGGTAAGCAGCAGGCTAATTGAGCACTGCCACATCCCTCATCATTCCCTAGCAGTGTGCAACGGGATGAGCAACACCCGTCCAGGCTGTGAGTGGAAGACACAGGCTTTAAGAATTGCAACAGCAATACGTCCTCTGTGTGCAGGGGGATATTCGTTTAGAGACTAGCTCTGTCACCCGTGGAATTACAAAATCTCTCTAAGGCAGAATCAGGCCCAAACCAGCCCAGCACAATTTTACCTTCTGCGGGGCTGCTTATACTCAGCTGAAAGTGCACACGAGTGCAATGCTGGCGGGTGTGTTTATGGTCTGGTTTCTCAATTCAGTTTCACCGTGTCTCCTTCATTCTCCGCGTTTTGTTAATTTTGTTGGTGGTACGCGCTTTGATATGCTAATGTGTAGGGAGACTTTGCCAGTGGTTGCACAGGGGGAGACAATCTCTAAGCCTGGAAGGCTGATCAGGATGTTCCTGCAAGTCCACATCACCGTGCATCACAGCTAACGAGTGCCATCCTGCTTTCTGCTGTGTACCTGTCACCAGCTCATTGACACCTTCTGTAGCAGCCTGCTGCTTACTGAAATTATTTAAAGCATCTATATAATCCCATTAATATGTATTCTGTAGCAATACAAGCAAAAAAAAAAAAAATACTAACAATATCTGTAGTCAGTGGTAAAGCTGAGAGAAATTCACCCGGGTTTTCAGGTTCTGGCTCTTCCAAGCTCAGGTGCAAAAGCTCGCTGATGTGCCCTCGTGCCTGGTAAGGATGTTGAGAAAAGAGGTAAGTGGCTGCAGGTTTTCAAAAACAGAGGGGCTGCAGTACGTGCATGTTGATTTGCCCTTGTGCATATGGCTATGGACTGTTTTAGTAGCGTCCTGCATGTGAAGAACACACAAAAAGGCAGCAGAAGAACATGTCCTATTGCTAAATGCACGAAATTATTATTATTTTTTAAATTCAAAAGCTCTCTGTAGTTCAGTCAGCTTTTTGTACTTCTCAAACCCTTATTTCTTTGGCAGGCAAAGGACAAGTTACCCAATTACTCTGTTTCCACAGGTGCTTTCTAACACATCAGTTCTTCATAGCGGATCGGAAACCAGAAGAGGAAGAAAAGGGAGGATCCATTTCTCATGTTATTTTTCAGAGAATTTCTTCTAAAGCCTCTGGGAATGGTGCCATGTATCTTGAATATCAGCATCTGAACCAAATCTGATGTCTTTGCTCTCACTGAATAGCACTCTATTCTGCTAGTAGGCCTACAAAAATGCTTGAAAGCTGTTAGTCACAAAAATAGTGCTTTAGGCAGTGATATAGACTAGAGCCAGAAATCAATGTGATTAAGAGTAGTGCGGGTGATAATGATTGTTACCAGAAGCATGAGAATTTGTCCCTGAAAGGCTCTTTTTGAGCACCTTGTATTGGTGGTTAACAGCATTCAAGTGAATATTATTTCAGAAAGACAAATTTTGTACTGAAGGTAATGTCTCCTGTTGGACTGGCTCATACAGTAAAAATCCATGGTCACAGCTGTAGACACGTAAGTCCTTCTTCAGGCTGATACTTCAACCCTAGACAAAGAGCATCCATTTATAAAGTGTAGTATTTTTATTTCAGTGGCACACTAATGTTCTTAGCAGTGTCAGCGTGCCTGGACTGACGGCACACAGGTTCCCCATGCTACCTGGGCTCGATCGAAATCTGTCCTGCAAGAACGACTGGTGAAGGGAAAGGGGAGGAAAATACAGACGCATCAAAAAAATGGAATAAAGAGACACGGTCCCTGCCAGGTTTGGTAAAAATGAAATAATAGAGCTCTCACTGTCCCGGGTTGCTACTGAATTGTGATGGATGGAGATACCTTCATTAGTTTTCTGTGAAGGTGAATAGCGGAGACCATCTCCTGCTCTGTTACTTTGGTGTAACCAAAGGGGTGTGCCTGTGCTTCAGTGGTTGCCTCAGACACATATTCATGAGCTTTAGTAGAGATATTTTGACAATGAGTTCACTGCAGCTGTAAAACCCACTCAAGAAGCCAGCTAAAAACTTTGGTGATTAACTTGTGTTAAGTTATTACCATCGGTTTCAGAGCTGGTTTAATAGTAGTTTTGATAACATCTATGGGAGTTACAGTGTGCAGATGTACGCCTAGTTTAAGTTATTACTAGATATGCATGAATCTACATATGTTATAAAGGCAGGTATTTTTCCTGTTGTGGCCTGAGCTGTGAGGGCAGAGCTAAAGGCAGGAGGAGTTAGTTGGTCACATATTAAATTTTGGCATCTCTAGCCAGCAGCCAAATAGCTTCTTAGAAGGTGGCATCCACTTCAACAGACTCAATTAACTACTTAAAAATTACTTGTAAGCTAGCAGGCAAGTTTAGCCTAGTGGTACTGAATAATAAAGCTGTTTATGCTATTTTTCAGTATTCGTTCAATATCACAGAGTGCTCATGCTTGACTCCAATTGCTGTTCTATGCAGCTGAATACCAAAGGGCTGTGTGGCAGATGAAGGTGATCACTAGAAGCCCCATGGCTTGGTGTGCTTCAGCTGGGAACCTGCTAACGAGCCTATAAAGAGATTAGGTTCCCCCCAGTGCTTGATGGGTGGGTGGTATAGTTGTAGGGTGGGGTGTGTTTTGGGGCTGCTGTTTTTTTCCTTTCCTTCCCCACCTCCACCCCCTTTCCTTTTAGTCTTTCTTTGTCTTAGGGCTGTATGGTTCAGCTGAGTTTAAAGGTGATTTGGCATGATCTTTATGCCTTTATCCAGGCTGCAGTATACCTCTGAGGACATAGTTTTTAGTTGTTCTTTATTCTTGTTTCCAGGATTTTTTTTCTCAAAGAGGTGCTGTAGTGATTTTTCTGGCAGGATGTTGCTATTGCAGCAGCAGAGGTTGCGGGTCCTCACCAAGAAATAAATGTCAACTCTTTACCACGAGGCACTGTCTGCATCTGCAATACTTCTGATGTGTGGTATCACGACTTAGTGAAGAGAGTTTGACAGGTGACAGCACTTCAAAGGGTGAGTTAAAAGCAATATGCACTTGCTTCACTAAACTGGAAACACACTTTTACTTACAGTACCTGCTAACAAAGCATTGCAATGACTAATCTTCATTTAGAGGCTCTAGTCTTACACTGTATATAGCTTGTAATTTGAAATACATCCAGAGAGACTTACTGTGTGCTTAGTAAAGCCCTGTGTGATGCCAGCCTGGTGCTCAGAGGTACAGTGTCTGTGTCTCACAGGGGAGTCCTCACTCCAGCTGTCAGGTGGACTTGAAAAGTGGACATCTGATTGTGCTACACAGTACATGTGTGGTATATATTTTACTGAGTCGCAGTGTGCTCAATTGCTTTTTGTTAGAGGCTGCTGGGCTGGGTTTGGGACTGGTCCTTGCTGAGCACTGCTTTGGTCTCTGGCTGCTCTTGGGCTGGTGAGCCAGGGTAAAGATTGGGACTTTGGCTGGCAGGTACCGGTGGTCTACTTCTATTGATTATTCCCAATGTTACTATCTTATCTTCCACATAAAGCTTTTGAAATTCCCTCTGATAGATACTTCTTGCCGTATCCCCTCCCAGAGTCTCTTCCAGTAAAGCTGAGATGCCCTGGAAATCTGTTCAGTTAGGCTCTTACCCATGTGGGTGGGAGCAGACCTTACTTCCTCGTGGAAATAAGCAGACTTTGGCTGAGTCAAACAGGAAGCATCTTTCAGCTCTCTAGGGAAGCAGCTACTAGGAGACACATCCAGAGCTGCAATTACCTTCACCACAGTTGGTTATTCTCTGTGTGTTTTTAGTGAACACGAAGCTGCCCATGTCTGCCTAGAGGATGGTGGCACATACGTGGTGAATAGGGGGGCATCAATATAGCCTGTTCTTTATTATCTTTGCCCTTGAATTTCCTGCTTGCCTCCATCTGGACAGCAATGTTTTCTCTCACCTTGTCATCCCTTCAGAAATCTCTTTGTTTTGTTCATGCTGCTGTTTTTAACTTTTTGGCCCCATGGTCTCCTCCAGCCCCTTTGTCTACATGGGGCAAGTAGTTAAGGATACTGCATGATGCAGTATTGAACTTCCTACCTTGCTGCTTCCAGAAGAGCTCCCTGCCACCCTCCAAAGTACCATGGCTATCAAGCACTGTCACTCTTCTCATTGTCGTACTCGGAGTACCTTTGTGTTGCGAGCTCCTTGAAGTAGAGGAACTTCTTGTCATTATTTACCTGTCTGCTGTGAGCTGGTGTTTACACTGGTGCGCTGTATCAATAATACTTCTAGCCCAAGTCACAAAATGAGACATGCCATACTTGACACAGGAACACATGCTCTTCCATTAGCATTCATTATTTGTGGTCACAGTCAGGCAGATAAAGATTGACATTGATAACTGCCTGAGGAGAGGAGCTGTGCACCAGCCTGCGCCTTGCTGCTTTGATAACGCTGTGATGAGAAGGGAACAGCCACGCAAGTGAGCGGTGGCTCCCTCCTTGTGTTGGCTGGCAGGTGTTTGGCTGTCATCTTCTATTTTTCTCTTCGGAAAGGCAACACTGGAAAGGAATTCCCATGAACAAGTCATATTTACTTAATTAAATCACCCTTAGCTGGTAGCTAGTAGCCTGATCACCAAGACTACCTCTCCAAACAAATTAAACCAGATGATTGACTGGTGCATTTTCTTTTTGCTGCCTCTTTCTTATTTGATATGTATTTACTTTTTTTCTTTATTTTTCTTTCTCTTTTGTATTTTATTTTTAATTTTTCCCATTTTTTGGCAGTGCCTAAGTACCCTACACATAGACCAGTGTCTGCTATGCTGTAAAGACAGGCAATAGCGCAGCTCAGAAGGACTTACAAGATAAAATATCTGTTACATCTCTTCTAACACAGACTGAGAACTTTCTGGGGCTGAGGCTTCTTTCTTCTGTTTGTTTATAGGGTGCTGGATGCAGTGTGGATCTCAAGCTCATTTTTTACAGGAGCTACTGGGTATACATCACAGCACTCTTGTTTCAGAGGTCTCGATACATGAATGGCCAATCAAGACTTTTTTAATTGTTTGAATGAGCTCTTAGTGCTGCATTATCTATTTATGTAACCTTTCTGCTTGCAGGCGAAATATCTGTTATCTGCTTTAAAAAAAAAAAACAAAACAACAATTACACAGCTAGGATTTTTAAAGAAATTGAATTTTCCAGCTGCAAATTTCTCCTTTAAGGATAGTCAGGAAATGGGTATCTAATCAGACTGCTTTGGAAATGTCAGCGTTCTATGGCTTCTAGCCACCAAATGGGTTCTGTAGAAACCGTACATATAGAATAGGCAGACTGTTACTTACGAGCCCAGGAATCCAGAGAGCACATTTGTAACAGGATTGTTTCTGGGAGGTCGCTGTCATCTTTGAGAGGTGACTATTGATGTAAGTAATTAGAAATTTTGTGTTGCTTGGGGATTCCAAATGAAAATGGGTTATTAAACAGGTTTTACTGGAAACTATTTATGAATAATTATCTCCAGAATAATCAGATACATTAAAATAAAAAGAATAGATATGTCATTTAAAAAAAAAAAAAAAAGAGATGGGATCAAAAGGGATCTGGAATTAGCATTCCTCATTATTTTAATGCCAGAACATGCTTCTGTACTATTAATAGAAGTTAAAGCTGCTGCAGATTTTTCTGACTGCATTTCTACAGCTTGAAGAATCATAATCATCCTAGGGCTGAATATCCCTTTTATTAACAATAGCACCTGTTTTTACCTTCCTTAGTTTGTCTCTCAGAACAAAAAAGGTCCTGTAAGGTCATCTTCAGCTCTATCCAGAACCAGGATATTTTTCTTTAGTTTACTTGTCATAGGCTGGGCAGACAAGGTCTGAAATCTTCTGAAAATTCAATAGTCAGGTATTTTTTTCCCCTCTTATAAGCATTTTACAGTACAGCATTTTATTTCTTACTCTTTTAATGGTATTTCCTTCCAAATACATTTTTCTCCCTATGTAACATGTCATTAAACTACAGAGCATTTCAGCCTGGACTCTCCCCAAGCATTATGGGCCGTTCACAGCCAGCCCAGTGAAGTCGGCTATTATTCCTCATAGCAGGGTTTAAAAATAATTGCCCAGCTCCATTAAAAAAAAAAAAAAAAAGGAAGTTAGATAATGATTTAGTATATAAGGTATATTTATCTGTTACAGAGCTTGGTAATGATAAAGACCTATTTGCATATCAGGCCAAAATTATGAGACTGATTATTTCTGTGTGCAGGAGGGGCCAGCAGCACGCCTGGGGGTGCCGCCTGGGGGATGCTCTAGTGGGAACACCCATGGGTGCACCACCCCACCCCTGCTCCCAGCAGCTGGCATGGGTCAGCCCTGGTCTGTGATGAATGGAGCTCTGGGGGCTGGGGTCGGAGCCCACGCCAAGGCGTCTGCTCGAGCGGCAGGGTTGGAGCGTGGGCGCAGTCCTGCACAGACACGTCTGAGAGGTCGTTTCTTGCGGAGAGGTTTTGGGAAGGGGCCTTTCCAGAGATGCGCTCCTGAAAACCTTGTAAAAGGATGATGAAAAGGTTAGGGAGACCAGCCCTCATTTGCGTGAATGCTGTCGGGGCTTTTTTTGGGTTGCAATTTAACAGTTCTATTTTACTTGAAATAAATGACTGCAGTTTGGATCTGATTCAAGATGATGGAAAGGCTGCTGTTGCTTATAGTGAGCTTTCCTAATGGTTCTTTGAGAAGACTCCCCATCCCCCCCCCCCCCCCCCCCCCCCCCCGCCAGTTTATTAATTAATTCTCTTGGTTTTACTTTTAATTGCTGAGACAGAAATTCAATGGGCTGAGTGGCACTAAATCATTCAGAAGTTATTTGAAAACTGTGTTTTCATGGGGAGGTGGGGGATGTTATCCTTTCCTAGTGCACTGAATTAATCCTAGAAAAATAACAAAAATTAATGTAATAGGAGGATATAACCAGGCAGCCACAGTTGAGAACAGGTTATTTTGCTTACTTGCCCTGTGATTCTGTTGTAGAAATATGGGGTCAGGTAATAAAACCAGAACACACTCCCACTTAAATGAATGGAGCCATTCATTTCAAGGACGGCTTCAGGGTTTTTCAGTCTAGCAATGTAACTAACTGAATTCCCTGCAGGCAGATGAGCCAGTGAAGGAAAAATGTTCAGAATAAGGATTCCAGGTTATATGCTTTTGGGTGTTAGTTTGGTGGGGTTTTTTTCCCTTTTTCTTTAAAAATTGAGGCTAATTACTCTGGTGGGGCTGGGGAGGTGGTGAAAGGGGGAAAGCTGGGTTTGGTAGAGAGGATCTTTGTGAACGCTTCCTCCAGGCTGCAGAAGCAATATAACCACTAGAGCTCTGAAATTCAACTAGATTCAGTAAAACGTGAGCTGTCTTTTTCTAGGTGTTTGGAACAACCTGACGAGAAACCCACCACTCGGAGTGAGACCAAAGTTCTTGGGATCTAAAAACATAATAATATTGTTTCATTGTTAATATAATAATATTTTAAGATAACAATAATGAGCTCATTTCTCTGCTAGAGGCAGGTCATAAAGATAAGCACTTCTGGAGCACTTCACTCATTCCAAGTGCTGCTCTGTTAACAATAGCATCCGTGATGCTGAAAGCAGATACAGAGGGCTCTTAACTTCTGTTTATTTCTGCAGAAGGCTGATCCTGACTGTGGGAAGACTCCTACTAAAGACTAGAAAAGACTTCATACTAGCCTTTTCCGAGCTCAAGATAATGGTCTCTTTCTCAACAGGTTTTCAAAAGAAGGGAGAAGGAACATATTCTATGGTCAAAATAGAGCATTACAGGAAAATAAAGGTGCTTCAGATAAGCACATCTTATGGGTGCAGCTTCCCTGTTAGAAAGTCAGTAGCAATGCAGAAACACGGCATTATCCTTTGCGAGCCCAAAATGCAAGCAGTGCATCATCACCCTTGCCCTGTAGGACCTTACTTAAATTTGCACTTGTTTGTGATTGTGGGGAGCGGTGAATAAGTGGGTACTGCTCTGCATTTTTGTCTCTGAGTCACTTGGTCTGTCCCCTTCAACAGCGGAGGGCAGAGGAGTCAACAGGGCATTTCTGGATCATCCAGAATGTGAACCAGGGAGAAAGCATCACTGTTTTTTTCATGAAGTAAAATATCACTTTGTGCAGGAGAAGTAGAGAACAGGATCTAGCAGATGGGACTGTCTCCTGCTGTTAGATATCACTGCTGCTTCACCAGACAAGGAAGACACTTGGACGCCCATCAGTTGTTTGGTTTTTTTCCCCCCACTCATAAACTCTGAGTGTTCCCAGCTCTGGTTATCTTAAGTGCTCACTTTGTCCTCACTGAAAAGGTAGAAGGGGACCCTTCACAAATCAAGGCAATTGCATAGGACATCAGCCCTACCTAATGTGTCACAGATCCATTTCAAGGAATTAGGAAAGGCTTTCCTCTGGGCTGGCACTGCTGTCATCTGCTATTCCTCCTTCCTGTCTAGACCTCTGGAGAGCTGTCTCCATGCTCGTGAGCTGCAGGATATAAGGTGGACTTGTAGCATCTTTAGCATTTCTCAGGAAATACCAATCAGACTTTAGCAACTGCTGAGCTTTTTATATGAAGTTGGAAAGACTGGGCTTTCTTTTCCCCTTTGAACATATTTCATTGTGTATATGATCCTTCTTTATGGATGTCTCAAGATAGCAGATGTCTGGTGAAATATGAGTACAAAAATGAATGAGAAGATGGGTAAAGAGGTGGTTTTATTTCTAGTTGTATTTCTGAGTGAGCTTAAACTTGCTCATTTTGTACCTACAGCCACCACAGCAGAGCAGTGATCTTAGCCCAAAAGTATGTGAAAGAGGTGACACTTGGGGAACAACAGGAATGGGAGAGTGATTGCAAGGGCAGGGAGCTCAGCCTTCAGCCCCGGGGAGCGTCACTTATGTCTAGGTCATTCTTGGTAAATCTTCAATGTGTTTTTGAGGCCGTCCAATGTCAGTGTCTCTCCAGTTTTCCCAGCAGTCTGTCCCTGGGTTTCCCTACCCTTACTTCCATGAAACTTTTTTCTGTAAAATCTAATGTATTTCCTGCAGTACGAACCCATTACTCTTTGCCTTATCTGCTGCACATGTGGTGAAAAGACGCTCCTCTTCCTCTTATAAATGTAAAAATTGTCTGTATTTATTCATGTTTCAGTTTCTTCTCATTAACCTCCCTGTTCCTGGTTTTCAGGCTGTCCATTCAGCCCCTCGGCCTTTTTTATGTCCCTCTCTTCATTTTCCTTTTTCTCTTGAAAAATAAAATCCTCTCTTCACCAAAGTGAAAAACCAATTGGAAGAAAAAAAAAAACCCGAATGTAAGATGAGTTTTGCAAACCTTCACACAGCATCTCAGCCCTTTGTCTGTCTCCCCTGTTTAGACAGCAAGCTCTTCAGAGGAGGGGCTCTTTTCCTGTGTTTGTACAAGTGCTTAGCAGACTGAGGCCCTGATATAGCTGGGTTCCTTAGGGGCTATCGTAATGCAAAATAATAATGAACCATATGTCAGTTTAGCCAGGAAAATACTAAAGCAGCAGACCAGTAAGCAGATTTTCCCTTAATGGACCAGGTATTGCTTAGACAATGCAGACCATTTCCCCTTCTATCCCACTAATAATACACTTCACTCCTAGAGGAAGTAGTCCTAGGGATGATGACACATTTTAAACTTTGTGGGCCTTATTGTTTGTCTAATTATATTGTAGACATTTAGAAGTATGTTTCTGGAGTGTTTTGCAAAGCAGGCGTTCATGAATTATCTGTGTTCTAACCCTCGTGGGGCAGCAGTTGTGCAGTGGTGTTAGTGTGGGGCCAGCCCTGACCTCATACGTGGCCCAAGTGGTGACATACATTGGCTTGGGCTCAGCACCCTGCCAAACTATTTGCTTTGTTGCTTTTTGGGTTACTTTTTGTTTGTCACACTGGCAGAACAAGGTTGTGTCAGCCTGCAAACAATTGCACAGGTGTATCCCTGGTAGCCAGACAGAGTTATCAGCCCATTTCATGTAGGGACCAGCCTGAAAGTTATCAACCTGTTTGGGGAATCTGGTAGGTGTCAGAACTGTTGGTTAATTTTGCAGCTAGATGGAAACTTCAATTATTTAAATTTTTTTTTCTTTCTTCAGAGAGAAGTTATCAACATGTTTTATTTCACTCTTGCCATTTTTGTGTTGTTATCATCAAAATATTTTGAGCAAAGTTTTAGTTGTGTAACAGCACTAAAAAATGTTGACACTAAGATGAGGCATTTTAACTTTTTTTGAGATGAAATAACTCAGAATTTTCATTTCATAATTATTTTTTTCTTTCAAAATGTTCTGAATCAAAGCAAAAGGGATAAAAGACCCTGTGTAAAAATATTAGAAAGGATACCAAGATGCCCTGGTTTTCAGGCAGAGGCATTGCGGGACCCTTGGAGGCTCCCAGTTGCTCTGGATGAGCCTGGTAAGGTGATGCTCAATGCTGATGTGGTCCCCATGGGTGCCTTGTCCTGGTCTGGCTCTCCTAGGAGATGGGTGCAAATTTGTTGGAGTTTTCTAAGGCTGCACCTCTCTGTTGTCAGGGCTCAGTTCAGCAGGAGATGCTGGGAACAGGGGGAGGGAAATCGAGGGTTTGCTGCTTGGTAAATCCTCCCACTTCCCTCCTCCCAGTGGAGGCATTTGTGATAATCATGGAGAATGCTACCACTTCAGCCTGCAATAATAACCACGGAGCAGCTCTCTCACTTGTAATTGCTTTACTGCCCAGGGGAGAGAGAGGACTGTTTTCCTTTCATCATTGTCTTTGGCGTTTGGTTTGGTTTTTCCTTCTTCTGCCAGTTAAATATTCCTACATATCACCATCTCGATTCCCCTCACTAAGTAACACATGGAGTTATTTTTAGGCAGTAAGAGGGACATGCAGGGCATTGTGAATCTTGAGATGCTGTGGTTGATATTTATGAGTAAATTCAAACTAAGTATGATATGTGCGGTCCTGTAAAGTGCAGATCTGTTTGAATCGAGAGAAGTATTTTAGTGGATTTATCGTTGCCTTTGATATGCTTTTTGTGTGTTCTTGTCAGAAGCTGAATTAAAAAAAAAAAAGTGCTGCAGTTCAGTGTTAGCCTGTAAAAACATAAAAATCTGGCAGAGAAAGACCTGTCATCATAACTTTCATCATGTTACAAATCCTTACTTTGCCACATCTGCTCATTACATGAGACAGGCAAGAATTCAGAGCAGCTGAGCTTTGAGAAATTCTGTTGCAGAAGGTAACAACTGATTAAAAGGTCAGGAGATAGCTTCAAAAATTTTCCTACGGTCTTTTCAGTTCATGAATTTCATAAGCGGGATACTGGTAGACTGCATTGCTGCATATGTTTAGATACAGATTAAGCTGGGGAATGAATTACAGTGAGGTGTAAAATAAGTGAAATCGAAGCTGTACAGCAAATGCACTTTTTTAAATGGTTGACTTTTTTGTACAATAAAAGGAAAAAAATACCACGGCCATTTTGGGAACACAGTGGGTGAGATCAAGCGTGGAGTGGTAAAGTTAATGGTGCCATGGCGATTCATCTTAGCCGATGATCTTGCCTATGGGCTCTAACTCTGCAACTTGGTCAATAAATGTGATTGCAGTTATTATGTTTAAGAGTAGCTATGGATTTTCAGTCAGAATGATCTTTGCTTTTGTTTTTACCATTATTCTCTTTCCATCTGAAATACAGTCTTGTGTGAGCACGGATGTTTGGCTGAGTCTCCTCTCTGCTGTGAGCTGCCTCTGAAGGCAGAGGGGCAGCTCCCGGGGAGGTGGGTGGGTCGGACCCCTGTGCAGGCTGAGACCCCGGGGGTGCTGCTCCTGGGGGCTGTGGGGCAAGTGAAGGGCTGCCTCCCTCCCGCTGCTCTAATGGAGAAGTAGCCTTCTCCATTAGCGGAGGCTTAGAAATTCTCTGCAATGATTCTGAGATTAAAAGAATGATAATTTTAGTTTGATGTCTAATTTTCTCTTTCTGGGAGATTTTAAGCAAAAGAAGAAAAAAAAAAAAAAAGTCAGGTACTAACATAATCCAAGGATTCCAGAAGCTAGGAATTATTTTTTTAAAAAAATGCCTCAAACATTGTGCTATTGGGTAGTTACCATAACAAAGAATGGAAAACAAAGTGCTAGCTGTGTTTTCATCTAGTCAAAGGATTTCAGAGGTTTCGTACCTTGTGCATAGAGTGAAAAGGCTTTCTCCAAGGCAGTTTGCTGGCTGGATTTTAAGGTCTTTGGCCTTTCTGAGTCACCTGGACAAGTAACTTCACAGCTGGATGGTGTCAGTGCCACATATAGCCCTCCCATAGCTCTTGGGTTTTAAATGACGGTGCACATAGTCCTGTGTTGCAGTTGCAATATCCTCTTAATAGATAACATTTTAAAACGTACAAAGAGATACATTTGGTATAAATATAGCTCGCAGCATGAGGCACTGAATAAAACATTACTCTTCACTCATCGGAGAGGATCATGCATAACTTACTCTTGGATCTGCTTCATCACTCAGGCGTTAGAGAGTCACCCCTAATTTTTGAAAACATATGGCTTATTCCACCCTTCCACACTGAGAATTCGTTCAAGGCATGCTTGCCTGCAGTCTTGTGTTCACCATATGGATCAACCTTCTGCAAGTTGAGGTAATTGGGAGTTAAGGTAAGGGGGGGGGGTGGGGGTGGGCGGGCAGGGAAGTGTGTTCCTCCTCCTCTACTAAAAACAGAGGACATCTCTTCTAACTCTTGGCTTCGTTACAGCCTTTCGGACTGAATCTCAGGAAAAAAAATCATAGACCAGGCAAATAGCCAGATTACTGAAAACACATTTTAGCCAATAGCTGTGAACTATAGAATCATTTAACTTTTTTAGACTACATCTTGATTATCTACCTAGCAACAGTGCGTTAGGGAAAACTTGCTGTGGATCCAGTGAGAAAATATCTGGTATGTCACAGACCTATTGTCTGTTATGAGCCATAGATCATAACTTCCATCCACCCAGAGGTTTGAGCTCCCATTGTTCGTGCTCAAATTTGATGGAATAGGCAAATCTTAGACTATATACGCTACAGTTTGGCAGGAGTCTTCCTCAAGCCATGCATTACTCAAGCAGAAATGAAATACGTACGTATTTTCACCAGTTCCTCAACAAGAGACAATTATTATGTACATAGAACATCGCTTGAGTTCCTATTACTTACAGTGGTCGCTCAGTCAAGTCAATGACAAATTAACAACCATGTTTACTTGTTCTGGATCATTGTTTTGACTGTTGTGACTAAGCAAGGACTTATTTTTCTGTCTTGGCTCGGAAAAGCAGTGTGTGACTTGTTCAGGTTTTCCTGCTTGCTCTAATGCTGGATCCGCAGTACTCGGCTCCCCTGGAGGGAGCCTCAGCCTGTGGTCAGAGCCCCCCATGTGTGTGAGTTGGACAGGCTGCACTCCCCGGTGCATGCCTCAAGCTGGGCAACCCGCAGAGACCTACGATAGGCACAATCATTACAAACCACTGAGGTGGTGGCTGCATCTCACTTTTATTGCAGGCCTTCAACTACCCTTTCTTGATTTTTGTGCAAAGAAGGTAAACTAGTAGCTCATTCTGGGTTTGAATGCAGAGTCTGACGTGCTCAGTTTTGCTCTGAGGTCCTCTGTAATGCCAGTAGTACTTTATCACTCTATCACGGACATGATTGTAACCTTCTGGTATGTTCTCAAGCAGGGAAGAAACTTAATACTGGCTTAAGACATCCTTATGCTATTGAAACCGGTTGCATACTTGGGTTAATAGCAATGGTAACAGTCTAAACACTGTTTTAGAAAGCAAACTGCAGCTTTATCCTACACTGTTGTACTGGTACAGAGCGCATGTGAAGCAATCTCTGTTTCTTCTGATAACTATGACTTCATCTTGTTTCTGAAACAAAACTTCATTGAAGTTAGTCCTGGGTGGGTACTTAGGTACAGAGTCATGTATCCATCCAAACAGAAAACTGAAAAGCTTTCTTATGATGCTGTAAGCCCCTAACAGTCCATTTACTGGCTGTGTGTAAAGCACAGAGTCTGCAGTTAAAGCTGGGTTCCCTGCACAGCTTCTCCTGGGTGTATGCTTTTATCATCTTGAATTACCAGGAGCTCTTCCCATCTACTACTCTGGTAGCAGAGCAGTGTTCATCCAAACTCTCTGCATATGGATTAAAATGGAGTTTGCCCATCGCCTGTGAGTCCACCCAGAGCAGATATTTAAGCAGGTGGGGCATACAGCGCTAAACTGGGGTCAAGGTTTGCACGTGATTCCTTCCAGAAGAGTGAATTCCCATTTTATTTGTTGGAAAGGGTTCCCTGTAGCCATGTGCATGTCAAAACACGGAAAGTGGCCACCTGGTCACATGTGAGTCCATCTGGATGGTCCCTCTGGATCCCTCTTTGCTTAACAAAGCTGGTTGCCCCAGCTAAAGGAGACCACATTTGTGTGAAGGCAAACCCATCCCTTCTGTCTCAGAGGCTGCTGCTGTTTGCTTTCTTTAAAGAAATCCTCGTGCATTTTCTGGGCATGTCATTCATTACTGCTAGCTTCTGCCTGAGTCAGATTTCCCTCTTTCAGGGCTGGCTTTTCCCTGGTTTTGGGAACATTGAACATACATGAAGTAATATATGACTTGTTTCAAGGCTGAGAAGGACGTAAAAATGCTCTGCACTGGCAATGCCTCTGAATAGCTTTCACAATTTCCTCTCCCCACCACCCCCACGTATACTTTCCCTCCCGTGCATTTCTGCAGTAATACTGTGCAGGGCTTTGCCTTGGCAGCAGTTGGCCATGTCCTCCATCACCCCGTTGCTCCTGCACATGGTTGTGTATCCCAGGGAATCGCCTGTCACTGTCTGAACTACAGGGTGGGAGAGAGGGGCCAGTGGAAGTATTTGGTGCCTCAGGACAGGGAGATCTTTTTCTACTGCTCTGGGTATGCTTTGTAGTACATGAGCATGACTTCAGCCTGGGATCTCAGACTCACTTCAGTTAAGGGGTATATATGATAAAATTGTCCTGTCCTGATCTACCCTCTTTTATTTCCTTCTCTTAATCATAGTGTTCAAAATGATTAAAACATATTAAAATGCAAAACAGCACCATAATCAAACAGAATGTAATAGCTGTTTTTCATGAAATAACATTAAAATAAAAGATAAATAATTTATGACTCAGTCCCTCATCAACTTTGGATGGCCATAAAATGACGCTAACAAGCTACTGCCCAAACCTCAAGAATTTGTGTAGCCAGACTGCCTGCGTCTGGCTCTTGTCTCCAGGCCTTGAACGTGTCTCAAATTGCAACATGCTCCATATGCCTTTCTCAGACAATCTTATCTTATAGCCTATAATTTTTATGCATGTAGCTTCAAATTTTAAAATAACTGCATTTGTATGCATGTGAAGATTTATAGGCATACTGAAAATGTTCATTATTTTACAAACATAAGTTTTTATTAATGAATCCTTACAAGCCACCTGTGTGCCTCGTTAGTCGCACCCTTGGTTTACACAAAGATACAGCAGGGGACAACAGGGAACAAGAGCTCATGCAAGGAACGAAGGAAAACTCTGGCATGGCTACAACCCAGGTTACCAAACTAGCAGGTTCTGGATTATTGGTGTTTCTGAAAGGTTTTGGCACCAGCATTTTCAGTACCTGCAGAATACCTCTGAGACAGGCAGGTCATAGCAATTTAAAGTTCTTGGATTTTATTTTTTTTCAAGTTTAATTGAGTTATAAATAAGCATCTGTACCTCCAACATAAAAATGAGACTGAATACTTTTGATGAGCATAATAAATATTATCTCTAAGATGGGATATGAGTATGTTCATAGATGTAAATCTGCGGGGCTGAATAGCCTGAGAATACTTCAGGAATGCTTGAGGAGCTTCCTTCTGTTCAGATTACCAGTTTTTTGCCATATGGACGGGTGTAAATGGAGATTGATGGGAGGAGTTGTTACTGTAATGTACCCATTAAGATGGTTCCTTTGTTTCAGTATGTAGATTGCATTTTCAAGAAGATGTGAAGCTAGTTTAAACAAAATGAGATGTATAGAAGCTTTATGTTCTCCTTTCTCTTCAGCTTCTGCTCAGATCCAGAGAATTTTCTGGGAAGAGTTAGTAGTTCATAGGGGTTATAGCATATTGGTGCAGAACAAAATTTCAGTCTTCACCCATGTTTTGAATGGAAATAGCAACATCTGTTGAAAATATGATCTCCTTACCCTTCTCACTAAAATATAATTTGATCAGCATACACTTGTTCATTTTAGAATAATCCTTGAGCTGAAATATGCAATTGGTGTGTAAAGAATTCAGTTCACTTCATATTGTGCAAAATAAAATGTTTATCAACCTTGATTTTTAAACCTTTTTTTTGGGTTTACCTGCCAACAAGTATGCAATACCGTTCTGGGACACACATGGAAAGCCCACCACTGCATATGCACATTCCGAGTTGCTTTAGCGATGTTCCACAAGCTCTGACTGCTCTGTTCCTCTTCCCTACCCCTGCGACCTTCCTGTGCCTGCTGTGAGGAAAGGATACTCATTTGCTTAAACACACTTGGTGAAGGAAGGTTTTATGAATTGGCGAAGACAGTCAATCAGATTCAGTTTTACTCTTATGAGTGGTGTCTTGTACAAAATAATATTCTGGACATTCAGTTAAAATGAGGGAAGGTCTTTTTTTTTTTTTTTTTCTTTTCCACTGGACATCTTATTTGCTTCAATTTGCATGCTATTTATATTTTTTAGGTTCAGTGTTTGTGATCTGTTTATTTTTCCACTCCAGCTCATTTGCAAACTGATGCAGAGTGCTGCATTCTAAGTTTGGAGACCATTTGATTTTGGTAGAAAAAGTAGATCGATTGTAATTCCCAAGATGAGAGCATAGTTACTAATTCTATTGGATATCTCAGAACAATTTCTTGCCAGTGAAAGGACTGTATCTTTTCTGCCACAGTGAATTCCATACATTTTAATGTCTACATCTGTAATCTTTTTATGTTTTATTTCTTAAATTATACCTCTTCTAAATTCTTTTGAAGATACTGATTGTCTGTGTTGGAGTGCACCAACCAGTGCTAGATTTCTTGGCAGCAAGATGTTATTCATGCTATGTATATAAGCTCCACATTGCCTTAAAGAGTTTGTGGGTAGCTGGGAAAGACAAGACAGGTATTTGTCTCGTGAAAGAAGCATCCTATGCAATTTCAGCTGAGAATTGTGTTTTGGAGCCAACTTAGCTTTTAAAGGCTAGGCATATTTTTAAAAAATCTATTTACTATTTAGAATAAACGGTAGCATTAATTGCAGTCAATTTTCTATAAAAAGAATAAACTGTCACTTAATTGCATTTAAAGTTGTAATAGAAAAATGTATCTTGATTAGAGAAAGAAATAGATCAAGTGAATTCTTTTCTTCAGTAATGAGTGAAACTTATACAGAAAAATTGCATTATCCTGTGGCTGTCATTGGCTTCTTCCTGTAGTTGGTCTCAGTCTTCAAATTGATATTCAAACACCCAACTGTCACTTAAGCTTTGGATATTTCTCCTTCTCAGACAATAATTCTCTGCACTCAAAGTTGAAAGCTTTCCAGCTTTATGCTATCTCTGTTCTGTGGGGGTGCAGGTAGGAAGCAACTGTATAAATTGGCATGTGTATTTCTTCATGGTATAATTTACATTCAAGTGGAAATGAAACTATTTCAGTTTTGTTTTGTTTTGTGTTTTTTATTTTTATGACTGATTCAAAACCTTGCTTAAAAATTCCAAGTGTTAGTCCAGGAGGGGGCAGGAAAGAAAGGACACGTGTCCCAAAACACTGCTAGGGAATGAAAGGTGCTGAACAGAATTATTTGCTAAAAGATTGAAACCTGGTGTGTTGTGTGAAGTCTAATTTTAGACCACATTATGCTGCAATATGGTATCAGATTCAAAGAGCAGCAGGTGTCAGAGAATCTGCTAGCTGACACTCCATGTTACAGCAGAAAAGCTTTATTAAATTCATTTTCTAAGCTGCAAATAGGACTCTGACATGGTGTGAAATTCAGCTAAACTGAACTTCTTCAGCTCCTGCTCTAGCACGTCATGGATTTTTTGTAATCGCCCACTGTGATCTGGCTAGCCCAAGTTTGGAAATGCTGGCTATTAGCCTTAGCAGGAAAATTCTTTGCTTTCAAGCACTGTGTGCTTCCCACCCGCAATCTAATGAATTCTCAAGGGGGTCTGAAATGAGACAAAACCCAATGCTGAACCGAGTGAGAACAGGAAAATCTATTTCATGCCTTTCCTGCAGGAGACGGGCCTAATTCACTGAGAAATATTTTGTGATGAGGCTGGGGTTATCTGGATGAAACAGCTATTTTTATTTTTGAATATTTAAAATGTGGCTATACCCTAAATTTCTGTGTGAGATGTTTTCCTCAAAACTTAAAAGGCTTTTTCTGGGTAGAGATATAAATTGTGCGGGCACCACTTACCGTGGTGAGGCTTTTTTAATGCATGCTTCCTATATCAGTCCTGAAAACATGCAAAGCCACCCTTGCGTAGGGAAGGGCTCTGCTGTGTCCCTTCCCTCCCTGACGGGCTTCGTTCTGTCACCTCTCCTGAGCCAAACAGGAGATGTGGGCGTTGGGCTCGTGTCTTGCTCTCCTCGGCAGCTGGACCTCCGTCTTGCGTGTTTGCGGCGCTTGCCCTTCAGTTTTCTACTTCTGCTTGAGCAGGCTGCAAAGCCTTGGTTTAGTGGCACGTGGGCTAACAAAATCTCCCAGAAATGGACAGAGAAGAGGGAGGAAATATTTGCAATATGCTAATTTTGACTGTGTAGTGCCCTGATTTCACCTGCAGTTGTTGTGTCAGGGAGATTCAGTAGCCATAGCAATAGGGACGGTACTATGGGAAGAGTTGACATTCATTTTAGGCTGCTCCGACTTCGTTTAAACATCCCTGAAAGTGTTGGGAAGCAGCAGAGAAGATCAAAAGGAATTGTCTAGGCTCTGAGAAGCCTGTGGAATTAATTTAGAGACCTCCCCTTGGACAAAACAGTGTCAGGTAAAGACAGTGTTTTATACAGATCAGATGTGATCAGCTGGGCATTGCTGGCAGTCCTGGGGAGTAGCAGAACACAAATAAAAAGGAAATGTTCAGGCTGCGAGTTAAAGCCCTTTCTTTATCTTTTTATTTTTAATTTAATTTTTGGGGGAGGATTCTTCCCTGCCTCTTTTTTGGAGATGATTCCACATCTGATCTCATTAAGAGTAAAGATATAAAATGCACAGGAATACTTGTGAGGGGGACTTATAGTTGATGGGTTTTCCATTCACAGTTTGGGCCCTTGTTGGGAATGTGAACTGCCTTTAGCCAGTCAGGTTACTTTGCTCAGAAAGGTCCTTAGCAAAGGAAAGTGGATAAATATAAAAGTCTTCAGGGCAGAACTGGAAGATTTGGGGTTTGCACACAGACCTCTTCACAGCCTGGCTGCCTGATTGCTTCTGGAAGTTGTGAAAGATCGCATATTTGGGCAATGCCATGTACCTCGTTCACGTATCTTGTTCAAATTCTCGGTAGTCTGACGGCGCAAGTTGTATGCTCACTGGCATGGGTTGCCAAAACAACAAAAAAAGCCCATAATTTTGGTCATGTTTTCAAATACAGTAGTTGTGTTTGATATAGGAACGCTTGCCACAACACACATGAAGTGCAGCTAAGCAGTGATCTTGATCCAGGGCTGGGGGATCGGCTCCTGGGCAGGCAGATGCCCTGGGACACCCAGAAGGTAGCTTTGGCTTTGTAAGTGGTACAGGGATGTGAGTTGAGCTGTGTGGAACCTGAATGGCTTGGAGTTTATTTGGAATGTGAAAGTAGGGCAAAGTGGCCTTGTCAGTTTGTGGGCAAACATAAATAAGTTTGTAATAGTCAGTGCAAACCATTAATTCAGCAAGATTTTGAAGCTAGATTCAGTGTAACTGAGGCGTTCCATACGAATCCATATTGAATTCCTTTATTTAAATGAATCTGAAATTCTAACCAAATCCTCAACTGAGGCTTTAAATATAAAAAAAAGTTCAGAACAATGTTGCTGGATTCTGGGTGAATCCTTCAAATTGCTTTTGGGTGTCTCATGATAGAAAAGTTCATTTGTCCCGACTGGGTTCCTGCTACAACAAATGCTGTGGGGAACTTAAAAGAAAAAGAAGCCAAAAATGTTAGGGGGACGAGGGGGCTGCAGTACAACTATGTGCATTGTTAGACACAGTCTCTGCAGGACTAATAGCAATAGCAGTATTTTATTCTAACATATAAAACTGCTAGATGTGTTTGTATTTGGGACCGGAGTTTTTAGTCTGTTCATAATTTTTTTAACAAGGAAAAAAGACTTTAAATTTGGCACTTCTTCAGTACTTTGGAGAAGGTGGGAGAGCTCTAATTCAATTTATGGCACTGCTGTTTTTGCGCAGAAACCATCAATATCATCATAATGTATTTTCAGACCATATTATATAGAGGAAATCTGTGACTTCATCTCAAAGGTGACCTGCAAAGGAAACTTTAAAATTGGCTTCTACCGCTCCTTTTTGTTTTGTTTTTCCCTTTGGGTTTTAAAAATGTTGTACAAAGGTCTGGGAAGCTTTGAATATTCCCAGCTTTCTGCTCGCGGATTTTTTTGTTATTATATTTAAAAATAACAGGAATGCAAAGTCTGCTTTTGCTGCTCTCCCCCCTCCCCCTTCTTTCCCTGTACAATTCCTTGGGGATTTCAAGGACAGGAAAGTGAAACATGGCTCAGAGTCGGAGGCATTCATTTTTTAGAAGAGCTTTCTTTTAAGTGCTTGAACTCGACAGGTGTTAGAGCAACAAGCAGAATATTGGACCAGAACCAGCCTGACTTGACATTTCTTCTCTCTCTGTAGTGCAATTTTGATCTCCTTTTGCAGTCATAATTACATTAGTTTTCATAAGGTTTTTTTTTTTTAGGATAGACAAAGTATTAATTTGCAATGTTAAAATATTTTTCCCCCTTTGTAATTTTTTTTAGTATCTTCTCAAGTTGTTTTATACATCACAGATGAGAAAGAGGAAAAACTAATTCAATGTTTTTAAAATAATTAAGAGAAGACTCCAGAAGCTCTAGGTTGGGAGGAAAAGTGAAATGAGCAGGAACTTCACAACCTTCAGTACAAATACAGAAGTACGTGGCTTCACAAGCTACGGTCCCGGTGCTACGCAGGATTCGGTAGCTGGGCAGGTGTGTCAAAAAGGGCACCGCTTCTCAGTGGCTGACCTAGCTAAGGCAAGCTGGATGTTTGACATTTGCGATCAGATCCGAGTGGTGGGTTAGCATGCAAATGCATGCGGGGGAGGAGAGTGAAAACCATCGGTTACGGCAGCGGTACCCGCAGTCCCACACCAGCGCGGTGACAGGGTGAGCCGTCAGGCGCGTGGGGAGCAGTCGCTCTGACTCGCCGCTCGTTTTTGGATCAGCCATACGGTGTGCGCACAGGAGGCTCTTGTTGGTCCCAATCTACTGTTGTGTTTGAGGTGCCTCCTGAAAAGGCGTTGGCTAGGAGATGTGTGCAAACAAAATTGCTCATCTGGCTCAGAGCCTGTGTTCGACTTATGCCTTGGGGGTCTTATGGGGAAAATGATGTCTGGGAGCAGACTGACATGCAAAGCCCATGGGTCATAACTTGCGTTCCCTCTGTGTTGTTTTGTCTGCTTGTTTGGGACGCTAACATAATGAATTTTAATTGAAAAAGAAAAATCTTTTGGTGGAAGCATATTCTCAGATGGGGGAAGTATAAATTACAGAATAATTCATGGACTATTTGCAGCTCTTGAGAATTCAGCTGGTCTAAATAATGTATGTTTATACATACAAATTGTGTGTGTGTCCCTGCATATTTTAAATGTTTGATTGTTTCACATTAAGAAACAAGTGAACAAATGCTGACTGTTGAGTACTGGAGCACTTGCCATTTTGGTTTTAATTTTTTGTTATTATTATGAATCCTGCACAGATTTTTATCGGTATGTTTTTCATACCTGCATTTTTATTGCTGGCTTAAAACTATATAGGCATGGCAGACAGACAGCATCTATTTAAAGCCTGAAGATACTAATGAAGAGTCAGCAGAGACAGGGCAGCCATCATCCCACAGCTAATTAGGGATAAGAAGCGGTGGAGGATCCAGTGCTGCCTCCTTCTCTGCCTGCCTGTCTGGTGGGCTTCCTCCATGGCATAGAGAGAGCCGCTTGGTACCTCATGGAAAATAAAATTGGATGGTAGATTTTCAGAGCCTGGCACTGCAGCTGCTGTCTTGTGCCAATGGCAGCATGGTCCCAGCACGCTGGCAGAGCCCGGGCACAGAGGCTGCAGGGTGGCCGCTGCCTGGCACTTCTCCGGCTCATGGGGATCTTGGCCTCCTACATCTGCCTCTTTGTAAGTAAAGGGTTTCTCTCAGTTATAAGAACAGAAAATAAAATGTAGTGTTTTGTAGTGTGTGCGCACATGTGCAAACGTCATAAATATCACCCGCTTCTTTAAACTCAGGGTGGGGCAGAGTTGAACAGGACAGTAAGTCTTTGGAGATGTAACTGAGCTTCTGTGTGGTGGGAACCCAGCCACTCAGATGCCCAGGCTGCTGATGGCTTGTTTCTGTGGATGTGCTTAGATCTCAGGCTGTTATTGACTCTGAAGGAGACCCTGGAGATGAAAGAGGAGCTTGGAGTACAGCTGTGCTGTATGTACATCAGCCTTGTCCTCCAGTGCTACCCGGCCATGGCTGTGCACATTGCTGTACTGATTACAGAGGACAGCACATTTTTCTATAACGATATCAATGTTGTTTCAATCTAACAGCGCATCCAAGTAGAATATGCCGGTGATGAATTTAAGAAAAATCCATAATTAATTGGAAAATCTGAAATAGGGCTGAAATGAGAGGATCTGCAATTTTTTTCCTCTAATTGTAACATCACATTTGATGAGTACATGTTGCACATGCTCTCTGAGAAGGCCTGAATGAAGCAATGATAAATGATAAGCAGCTGGAAGGCATCTCCCTCATGTAGGTAACCTGCATATCTCGCTGCCTCGTACTGCTGAACATAAACAGGGAAAGCCTCACCACTCACCGAGCACGGTGGCCAGGGTGGAAACGTGGGGGCAAAGCACATCTGTGGGTGTTCATGCTGCTTTTGAAAGATTAGGGAAGAGCCCTACTACAGCGGTTTTGCTGGGCCAGCATTATATGGATTCACAAGTCATTGAACAGATTGAAACCAAACTGAACTCATAGTGCAAAACACTAGGATGAGATGTGGGAGCAGGGAGAAGACTTTCTGAGGAAGTTCATGTTCAGTATTTTGTAACAGTTTTGTTGGAGAAGGGGCCATAGTCCAAAATCGGATTAATTCACTTCAATGTCAGGATAGCATCTAATCCCAACTGTGTGAAAGTGGGTCCTGGTGAGACCCAATTGGCAGGGCATTGGCAGGTGAAGGTTGTGTTGGTGGCAGAGAGGTGTTGGTGTGGACCAAGGGCACTGCCTGGCCTGGGCACACCACGCACTAGAGGAGGATGAATGAAATAAACTGATGCCTTGGGAAAAGAGGCGGACGAGGGGGCAGGGGGGATGAAAGGGACTTGTTACTTTGATGAAACACCAGTTTTGGGTCACTTCAGACTCAAGCACACGGGGTGAAGGTGACATCAGGCTAACAAGCATGTCCTGGGTACTGGGGTGGTGGAGTGACACATCTGGTTTAAGGGCAGGCATGGAGCTGGGCAGCGGCCCCGTGGCAAGGTGTGCAAACGGCAGTGAGACTGTACCTGTGAGCTTGGTGTGTATGGGTCACTGAGCATCCTCGCAGAATGACTGGTTTTGGTCATTATTGATTTGAGCTGGATTCAAATCAACAGCCTAGAGGCAAAAGCTGCGATTTTTATGGGGGTGATGGCTTATTTAAATGCACAATTCTGGCAATAATGCCTTCACCTTAGGATAGTAAACTATCAATAGCGGCCTATTAAATAGCCTTGTATTTTAAACAAGATATTGGTAGTAACCACCATTTGCTATTAAGTGTAAACAAGTCTCAGAAGTGTTGCCAACTCTGTGGGTTTTCTCTAATCTGCATAGCTGTTAAAGCTCCTTTTTTGCAGTCCTGGCTAGCTGTATTTTAGAGTTATATTTCTGTCACCACTTCTGCTCCTCGCAGATGCAAAGAGTCACTTCCCAGCGAGGCAGGTTTACCGCAGAACTTTTTGTGTTGGCTTACCTGATACCAGCACTGCCAATGCCCCATGAGGTCCCAGTTTGAGCATTGGCTGTGGCTGTGTGCAGATTGCATGCAGAGTTCAACTACCAGATGGGGGACACTAAATCTGCTTTGTCTAGCCAAGAGCTGGCAGACAGAGCACCACTGCTGCTGTCAGCCAGAGAAATACTGAAAATTGCTCAATCAACATAATTCATGAAGCTCTGTGGCAGGTCTGCAGCTCCACAGGCCAGTGAGATGGTGCCAGGTCAGACACGGAGCCGTGCAAGCCCATGCCCATGCTCATTTACTTGGAGGACGCACACAGCTGCCTGCCGCTGCCCAGTGCGATGGCTCGGACAGAGGTGCTTTCAAGGGGAAAATACCGTGAACGACACTCCTGCCCAGTAATTCCTGCTTTGTTTGCAGAGAGGGGTCATGGCTAAGAGCTCTGTCCCTGATCCCTTTTATGATGTTGCCTTAAAGCCCTCTGAGGACCATCGAGTTACTTGGCTGCCCCTACCCTACCCACCCTCCCTGCTCATCATAAACTACAGACTCAAGGTGAGGGGAAAAATAGCAAACAGATTTAAAGATTTAAATCTTTATGGGCAGAGCTAGGCAAATATTCCGGCAAGTCTTTCCAATCATTCTTTTAAACAGAAAAAAGGTTTAATCTGTGGGATGGTATTTCCAGCCCTTATTTGCTTTTCATGCTCTGGGGCAGCTGGGGTTTCCAGCCAGCTCATCGTCTGCAAATGGAGTCTTCAAAGGTCCTGGCAAAAGTGGGAAGTGCTGTGAGCTCTGGAAATGTGTTGCCTTGTGGTGCAAGGCTAAGTGTGCATTTGTAGCTGGTGTGTTCACGTCTCCAGCTGAAACATCTTCTTTGTTTGGTCAAAAAGTGGAAGAAGGGACTGACCGTAAAGAGCAAGCAAATGGTGCGCGATGGGGAGCAGCTCCCTAGTGTTGCGGTCAGAGAGTGAGCAGTCCCGCACAGGTAATGCGGTCAAATAGATGTAGGGCAAACACTGAATAAATTTAAAATAAATGTAATCATATTTTTCCATAAGCAAACAATAATATAGTATACTTTTCAGAATTTCCCTAGGTTTTTTTATCTTAGACTCTAATTTGTCTTTATGGGTAGCTCTTCTTATAGGCCTGAATTCTCCCATAGATGTCTATCCAGCATATATGGGAGAGTGTAGTGGTGTGTAAATGTTTATGCACATGCATGTAAATCTGCATATATGTGTTTATATTTTGGTGTCACCTTGCTAATGTCTAACAGAACTGTTTTGTAGCATACTGTACAGAATATATCTTCCGAATACTTTTAAAGAATCGATTACAGAGTTAATTCAATAGCTACTAGTAACAAAGCATAAATGCAACTTTACATTTCTGCCAGCTGGCTAAGGTAACATGCTTTCATCATCTGCAAAAGTAAAGCATTTTTCAAATCTCTGGTTGAATATTAAAATTAAAAATTAAATTATAATTACCAGAGGGCTTCATGGCAGTCTGTAGCCAGACCAAAGAGGACTCCTCCCTCTTGTGTATCCTGCAGGAGCTCCACTCCTAAGCCTGGATCCGCAGCCCACCACATCTGCTCAGGTGGGGGCAGACAACTGTCAAGAAATCTGTATTTTTCCAGTACCAGCAGGAAACTGGTTAGGAGGTTTTGTCAGTTGGTTGATTTATATGAAAGAACGTAGATTTCTGTGCTTTGGATTGTGGCAATAGTTTTCAATTTATTTTGACCTTTTTTCCACTCCTGTCAGTGGCAGCAATTACTTTTGTTGACCGCAGCTATATTTCTAGGTCTTGTGGGGATATAATATTTTTGGCAGGTCCTGCATTAGCTCCCACCCCCACACACAGTGCAGTTTCATGCAGGATGTCTTTCTATCACTTGCATGTCATCCCTATGTCTTCCATAATGTAGCACATCCTCAGTAATCCTGTACTTGATGCCATATCAGAGGCACACGGTGATATTTTGTAAGTAGCAATCAAGAAAACAACAGACTAGTGCCATGTTAATAGAGTATTTCAGTAAATAGGATGGTAGCGCAGTGTATTTTTAATGAGGTGATTTGTTTCTGGTAGTGGCCACTGGGTGGAGAAAAAACTGAAAAAGCTGAAAGTAGGAGCATAGAAGAAAGAAAGTGGCCTGATTTCCAGGACATTCAGGGCGCCTGCAAGTCCTCTTGTCTTGCTGACAATACTCAGCAGCTCCTGGAAATCAGATCATTTGTTTAGATGCCTGATTTTGAAATATGGCAGGCTGGGACTTGGGCTTGTGATAATTCCAAGACACAGTCTAGCAAAAAGGTCAAGAAAAAAGTAAGCAATGACTGAGTGAGCAAAGCTTGGGCAGCATAAGGTGGCACACTGAGCCAGCACCAGTGGAAAGAGGGTTTGGAAGGGAGCTTTTCAGGAGGAGCTTGCTAAAACAGAGCAGTACTTATGCTTGCTTTTTATTTATAATTTTCCTCCCTATTAATTTAAGATCTGGGGACCAGAGCATTTGCAAAAATCAGCGGGAATGTGACTTGGCCACACAAATACATTTTCTGCCTGTGTGACGTATTGCATATAGAAATTAACTATGGGCACAATTATTTAAAATATTGTTCCTTTTGGTCCCCCTGTTAATCTGAGGTTATATGCAAGAAATTACTGTTTATAACCTAGTTTCTTCACTCTCCTGCAGGCTGGGGATGAGACGCCCCTTAAGTTGCTGCTAACACTTCTGCAGCATGGGCTCAAAATGAAAATGAAGCAGTTGCTTGGAAACCCTCCTCCTCTTTGTGCTACTTATTTTACTTTCTCAAGATGCCTTTTTCCAGACTATTAATTGTAAGTGGTAAAAATATTACAGGCGGAACTGCTGGTGTCTCTTGCTGTGAAGATTGTGTAACATTGCCTCTTACAAGCCCCTGTTTTGATTGGCGTACGCTTTGCCAGACTTGAACCATTTTGAACTAAATTTTGGAGGGAACTTTCTGTGCTGGGCGTCTCCCTAAACTCTTTAGGAAAATTTCAGCCAAAATGACTCCTAAGAACAATACATTGGCAAAAAGATGTGGTGAACTTTGAGAAGGCAAAATATCTCAATCCTTTGAAGCAAGGACCTGAAATTCTGTGGGCGAAGGCTTGTCTGGCTTTTACCTAGGGTATAAAATTTACCATTTCTAATCTATGAATGTTTGGCTAAATTGTAGGGATTTCCATAGCTTACAATTTGCATGTGTCCCATAGGGACAGCTTTGGTGTATTTAGCAGCTAACACCAGAAGCAATTTCAGCCATGCTGGTTACTCTGGACCTAACTGAAGTCAGCCCTCCAGGGGTTATGCCTTATTGAAGGGATGTGCAGGAAGTGGATAAACTGCATGCCAAGAAATCCTAGTTCTGACCTATCTGAAATTCTGAGTACTTCACTTTGCAACCTTAATGTTCTTACAGGGCAGTTTTCTTGTGCAAAGTATATATTTTTTAAATCGGGCAACTGAAACATCAACTGCATATATCTTAGAATTTCTGCAGCATTTTTGGTATGGAAAACTAAATTTTCCATACAATATCATTACTGTCAGTCTGTTGGGAATTCCCATATCTTTGATAACGGGGAAGTTAGTGCAAAAGGCTATGTGTAAAATTTAAAGTGTACGGATCCACAAAATGCCTCAGGGTTACCCCTATTATCTGTAGGAAACAGTCCTTCAGAGAATACTCTGGGACTGGATAATACTGAGAAGGCAGCTTTCCTGACACTGGACCAATGATTTATTTTATTTTGGAAGCGTCTTCTGAGGAGTGGGGTTAGGGACAAGATAATTCTGAAGAGGTTTTAGCAGCATGAGATCTCTTGTGCAACTAAGCAAATATCTGGGCAGTCTGGTTACAGAGAGTTTCAAAGTACACTAATCATGCAAATATTTTTTTGAGTGAAATAGTAAAATGCTGTTTGTTTTAGTGGCATGCAGAATATGATACATACTTTAAAATTTTTATGTGGAAAAAAATATTGGTGGGAAGCCCTGGATTGTAGGAGTGAGGCAGGAATTACTTGTCTCTGTATTTTTGGATGTTACTACAAACCACTTCTTTTCCCCGTGTGTGCTAATGGCAGTGCTATGTAACTGGGTGTTTGGAGGCACGGAAGAACTATTTTGTGCTCAGCAGACTCTCATGTCTTTCTGGGTCTTGCATCTCTTCAAGAAGGGCAGGAAGATGGGTATGTGTAGGTTGACAAGGCCATGAGGCATGTTTGGATAGAATCAAAAGGGATATGGGGTAGGCAGGAGATCAGACACATGTTTTTGACTGCGAAACCTGGTTCAAAACAGATGTATTATTTTATAGTCAACAAAGGACTACCATCTACTTGCACCTTCTTTTTCCATCTGAAAATTCTGTTTGGAATTTGGGCATTTTTGTGATTCTTTTTTTTTTTTTTTTTTTTTTGAATGTTTTAAATATCTGGAAATCCTGGAGATGCAGTACCCTGCACATATAATGTGCCCAGGCAGCTTGACATGGCCCAGCCTACCCATCCTGTTGGTCTTGCTCTGCTCAGAGCATCTGGACGTGTTACTCCCTGGGATGTCCTGATCAGAGATGCTGCAGCCCAGGCCTACGAACCTGAACTCGCACGGATGCTATGTCTCAACTTTCCATACCCCAGAAAGCTGGCAGAAACCACGTATCAGCAGTGCTAAAATACGGCTGAAAGCTGCGTGCATCTATTGGAAGCTGTATGCTAGCATTCCCTCACTCAGCAGGGGTGTGATGAGTTTTTCATTAATATTAGCTCTCTGGAAGGAGCAGATGGTGCCAAGATCTTGCACCTCGGAGCCAGAATTACAGTTTGGAGCCAGCTGCATCGTTTTCATAAGCTCTAGAGTTTCACAGACCCCTTCTAGCCGTCATTTACCTTTGTAAGTGGGATGAGAATGCCAGCTCAATGAACTGATGTGTTAAACACGAATAACATGTTGAATGATTATTCTGAGCATCAGTGCTGACTGATGAGGGAATGCCACGTTTCCAGCCTCTCTCTTGCTGATGACATATGTTGCTTTCACCGGTAAAATTTGTAGACTCTAGAACACTAGCTCTCAGGTTGCTTGGAGAAGGCCATAAGGCGGCAGCAGGAATGTTCAAGGGTGGGATGGCAGGAAAGCCTCTGGCAGTTCTACGTTACTGCTACCTGGATGGTGAGACTCTTGAGAAGAGGTAGCAGAGAGGCAACCTGGGAAGAATGGATTACAGCAATATTTTGTGCTTGTATTTTTGTGTATCGGGTCGGTGAATATTGCATCAACACAGACAAGTTTCATAACACTGAGATGATAGAACAGAAGAATTTTTAATGCTCTAAAGGACAATGACAAAATGAAGATAACTAAATGAAGATAAAGATACTGTGGTGGGCCAGTAAGGTGTAATCCTTACAGATAGTGCAGAGAAGGAGAGGAGAAATCGGAGGATCTTGATGCAAATTACTCAAAGGCTTCTAAAAAAGAAATAGCAACTTCAGGTTGCGGTGGTGCGGTAGGTTTCCATAGGCTGATTCAATTAACTATACTCTGCTTAAACTCACTAGGAATGTGTTCAGACACATGACTGAAGATACAGCGTGTGTAGCTTGTACCAATAGCAAGTGGAATTTTGAACATTTGGCTTAAGTAATGCAATGTGTCATTTGCTTCCCAATGCACTCTAATCTGCTTTAAAACGCAGATGGGTCGTCTCAATACCATAGAGTTACAGACTTTAAATGTCCTCTTCATGGCAAAAAAAAAATTAAGAGAAAGGGTATCGCCATCTCAGAGTTTATATTCATTTGTCTAACTATTCTGACTCTGCCATACAACCTCTCTTCTCCAGGATCTGATCTGCATACAGAAGTCAATGGGAACATTGCTCTCAGCTTGGCAGGGGCTATAACCAGTACTGACAGAGGTTATTGCTCTTGCTACACTGTAATTTTGGACAAGCTAGCTAACAGTGCAGTCTTCGAAGTGGATGGTTGTGAAAAGTTTTTAAATCTTGGGTTTTGTCCCTTAACGGCTTTTCCTTATTTGTTTTTTCTTGTTGATTCAGTTGGTTTGATGCAAATGCTGTGAAACCATCCAGGAATACAAAAAAAGTATCAGAAAATAACTTTCAGAACACTTACAAAGAACTCTCTAAGACTTCAGCTAGGTATAAAGGGGTCTCATGGTAGCATTTCTTTTTTAAAAAAGAATTTGTTGATTATTGCTACTGTGCCTGGATTTAACAGAATGTTAAGTTTTTCTAATAACTGGCAATTAAACAGAAGACGTGAAACGCATCCCTCTGAAGTGAAGGGTAAAATTCCCACTGTCTTTGGTGGGACCAGAAATTCACCCAAAATATACATGGAGAGGTATTTTCAACACTATGCTAAAAGCTGTGCTTTGTGGTAGTAAAGAGCTTTTATTAAGCTCACAGCTCTAGCTATTCACATGATGCATTTGAGGGGTCTCTGCTGCACTGCTGTTTTTCTGACTAAAGGGCATGTATAACTAATTACAGAAGGGGAATTGGTGGTTGTGTGTGTGTTTCTTTCAGGCAATAGATATAAAGAGGGTCTCCAGGTACCAGCCTGTGTCTGTAAGGTAAAGGAAATGTATCTCCTGCAAGAGAGGGAAGTCTCATCCCAGCATTTATTTCTTTTTCCTGGGCCAAAGGAAGGCTTAGAATCAGGTCCACCAGGTTTCTGCTCTGGCCTTAGTCACTGGGATTAACTGTTGCTGTGACTTCTTTAACCCGGCTGGTTAATGGATCCATGTTTCTTGGCTGGCTGGTACCTACTCCCCCCATGCAGAGTTACACAGCTCATGGTAAGACAATTCTATAATATCCACTTAAAAAAAAAAAAAAGTGCTTTCCAGCCGCATCGCTGCTTGTCTGCTTGCTTGCCAAGGCGTCATTAAGAAAAGAACTATTGACCTCATTAGTAAATTAAAAAAAGTCGGGCTGGGAACATACAAAATATAATTTGTGGGATGAGATGGAGCAGGAGAGTACCTGAGGTAGGGATGAATAATTATTTTTGCCCAAACTGCTCTCATAGTAGAGGGATTCTCATTTAGCTTTGACACCTTTACTTGTTGTGGGGGCCCCCAGGGGGCTTATCTGCCCCCCCAAGTCCCAGCCCGTTTTCTGCTTGCAACTGTCCATCGAGGTCTCGGGAGGGAGGACAAGAGAATTCAGCAGAAATGAATGAAACACAGTCCAGAGCAGGAACAGCGTAACTGCTACTCCCAGAACCTAGGAGCTCTCGCGGGGCTCTTGGCTGGTTGCTTGTAGGGATATTGCTTGTTACAGCAGTGGAGTAGCCAGTACAGAGAAAAAGAAATGTTTAAAAGCAACCAAACTGAATGCACTGATTTCACCCCAAAAGTGTATTGTAGCCTCATTCTCAAGATAGCCTCATGCACATTTAAAGATGCATAGAAAACATGCCGGTGCAGATCCCTTCCCAAAGGGCATTATGGATGCCCTCCACATGGAGGTTATTTACATGTTCAAGCAGTGATCATTGTCCATTGGGCTTCAGTTCCAACAGATTAAACTCCCACAAAACCAGCTTCTGCTTGATCTTGCCAAATAAGCCAGGTAATTTTGTGGTTAGCTCATGAAAGCAATACTTACTAGTGTGCTTTGTACAAAGGAGGTTCCAAAGTGAGAGAAGCTTTAGCTTTCTGTTGGTGCTTCTTCCAAGGGTGACTTCTTCTCATGTTTGAATGTCAGTAACTTGGAAGTCCTTTGGTAATACAATTTTCTTTGCTTGCTTTCGACAGAGTAAAACGAAACTGCATGGTGGTATAAATGAATGTGTGGGGTTGTTCCTGGATGCTAAATGCCCACACTGTGCTCACGTGCGGGAAAGCGATGTTGGTCCTACTGTGGTCATGGGACAGAATGACAGATTCCCTTTTCCCTGGCTATAAATTGTGTGCCTTATTGATTCTTAAAGCAATGCAGATTTAATATTCGTTCACACTACAGCTGCATGTGGGCTCCTGTGGTATGAGAAATTTGGGTTTGTGGCTTTGGTCTTTTATTTCCTTGTAATTGGGCGTGAAGATTGACTGGAAGAGATTCTTCTAGCAGAAGCAGGGGGATCACCGAACATGCACTGGAGCTTTTCTTGTTTAAAGGTAATTTGCTTCATGAAACCCACATAAAGGAACCCACGTTTAGAGAGGAATATTAACAAAGGATTTTTTTTGTTCGCACATCATACCCTATATAGTAAATACTGTGGCTGCTAAAGAGATTTTCTGTGTACAAAGGGTAGGATACAGTAACAGTTTTTCATTTAGTATAATATTAGAAATATACGGTAGGGTTGTACAGAGCTGAAAAATGGTGGTTTTGTGATATAGTCAAGGGAGTAAAACAGTGAAAAAATACATTTTCATCTAGCAAGAGTTGACATATGCATCCACTTCAGGTTTTGTTAATAATGTTCTTAATTTGCAGTGTGTCATAGGAGGGCAGCATTAGTTATTGTAATGCTGTATTTATGATGTTATCAGTAGCAGAGCTGCAGTATAGTTTTCACCACAGAGCAGAACTCAGATTACTGGGGATTTAACATGAAATGTCAATAACAATAATTTAATATGTACTATGTACAGTTAGAATGATAGGTTTTTTTCTATCTCTCAGCAGGAAATAAATGTGCTGGATCATTAAGCCTTGTTACCCTGTTCCCCATTCAGAAAACAAATATATATATAGGTCCATACCATTCCATGGTTTCACGCTACGTAGTTACATTGGCTTTAGCGTGTGACACTGATTTACATGAGGAAAGCATCCAGCCCAACTGTCAAAGATAGTATCTTTATATGGCCCTAAAAGTCATGGAAGAAATCATGCCAGAATATCAAAGGTATTGACTGTATTTTAATATAATTTGGCAAAAAAGAAACTGGGAAAGTGAGGGAAAAGTGGGTTTACTTTTTGGTGTTTGACTTCTAACTTCTGGTTCAGAACAAGCTGTCAAAGACCAAACAGACACTGATCCCTAAAACTTTTTTCAAGTGAATTTATTGCTCGTGATACGTGCTGCATTAACAGCCCTGGAGACTGAAACCTTTTAATTTGGGTGGATTTCAGGATTCCCACACAAAACCTGAATGTTTTCATTTTTGGGAAGGGACTCTATTTGTCTGTCATATAGTTACAGGCATGCTGTTAATGCTCAATAAATAGTCAAAAATAACAATAAAATCAGAGTAATGTGATCTACACAGCTGTTCTGGATGGGGCTTGGAAGATGAGACCCACTTCATGCTAGTTCCCAGTGCTGCTGCATTTCTCCTGGCTGCTGCTCTTGTACGTACTGCCTATGGACCACAGGAGCAGCTGCTGGTCTCTGCCTGGCTCTGCAGGGGCTTTGTAGGGTGCTCCAGCCTGCTCTCCTTTTCTCTGACAGATTTAGGAATCCCCAGCTTAAAGGAAGAGATTGCTTTCTGCCTGCTGCTAAAAGCAATTTTGAGCTGTCCCTTCTGGGGCCAGGCTGCTCATTCTGCACCTGAAGTTGAATGTTTTTTGAACCAAACCAGCTGGGATCACTGTCTCGCTCGCACGGGTATGAGGAGCAGAATGGCTTTCAGAACGGAGGGTGCCGTAGAGCAAATGTTGACCATTCAGCAGTGCTGTCACCATGGGTAGATGTCTGTGTACTTAATGTGAATTAAGAAAGAAGGAACTGAAAGTTTACGTGGAAAATTTCTCAAGCTTAGTATCACATAACAAATTGAAGCTGTTACAAGCTACAAAATTTTCCCATCTTAGCTGCTCCTCAGACTTAAGCATCAACCCTGGGATTGCTTGGTTGGTGAGTGGGGGTAAGAACATCAGGGAATACTCTGGTCCTGTAAAGTGGCAGCCCAAATGTTCATTCCCGGTGTCACCACAGGAGCAAAGGCCAGTAGCACCTTGTAGAAAACACACACATCTTGCAGGACTGGTCTGTGATGTCTCTTCTCTTTCCTCATCCAGTAAATCCGCCGGATGGTAGTCAGTGAGTGGAGAAACAGGCTTGAAGTGTCCTATATAGGGGATGTATGTTGGCGTTTGGACTTTCTTAGTAGCAAGGTCATGTAACTATGATCTTGAGCAGGTCACTTATATTTGGAAACAAGATTTTGACAAAAATGACCGATATAGGATGAGAATGATGTATGCTAAAATCAGGATGTGGGAGAAATGTGAAAAAGCTGAGCCAGGTTTTTGCCCTTTGAAGACAGGGGAATGTCTGTGTAATAAGCTACCCTTTATACTAGACTAAAAAGAAATCATTCTTTCTTATTGTTGTCAAATTGGCATGAAGTATCACTGTGAATACATCTAGCTGTTTCCAGTTGCTTTTAACTGAGCTACATATTGAATATTTGAGTTCTTTATAAACACAAGATGAAATTATCATCATTTTCCAGAAGGCTCACAATGCAGTATAAACAATTCAGCTAAAGTAAAGTATTTCTTAATAATCTCTGAAACACTGTAAAAATTATTTCCTGGTCTGTAGCTAGAAAATGCTATAGTCCTTGCTTCTGCCTCCACAGGAACAAAACATTGCTGGCTTGCAGGCACTTCCCATGGAAAGGCAGAGAAAGAGTTGTTCCTTACAGCATTCAGTATCCAGTAGCTGCTGGTTACAGGGACAGTGATTTCTGGTAGTTGTTGGTATCTGGCTATTTATCAATGGCCAGAAAACCAGACATTAAACTTTCAAGGCCGTTATCAGGACCTGGGCTCATGTGCTGAACTGATTGATGCTGCTGTATTATCAGAGTTGGCATCCTTCAGAAAAAATAAGGGAGGGTTTTTTTTTTGGACTCACTTCAATTACAGCTCCACCTGCAAAGGAATGCCTTGTTTTTCTTTTATTAATGAAATTTTGGATATTTTTTTTTCTCATTTTTCTCCCCTCTGTTCCCCCAAACTCCCACCCATTTCTCTGCCAGCTCAGCATACTTTTGATTAACAGGAAAAGATTGTATCTGCCCCTAATGTTAACCTGGTCTTTGCCCTTGTGGGAATGAAAAAATCCAATGGCATTACAAAAGGAACCATGAGGACTCCTAATGTCATCCTATTCAGCATTCCCCTTCTTAGTAAAATAAGCTTTAATATTCAGGACATTGAATAAGCTGTAGTGAGTGCCAATTTCTTGCTTGTATACTTGTTGCCTTGCCAAAGTCTCTTTGGCTCTCCAACAGGGATGCACAATAGTAGAAATGAGTAAAGTGAAATACCAGATCCAGCTCTGATCAAACTCTGGAGGAGTTTTTATTTAGATTTGAACTTTCTCACACCCATTTCTATGCAATAGTTGCTGGTGCTTGGTGGCTTGCCACAGCATAAATATCATATACCGGAATGTGTTTGGCTTTAGAAGATTACCTGGGAAAAAAGCTTTTCCAGTTGTAATGCTTTAAAAGTTCTGCTTCCACTCTGACTTCCCTCGCCCCTTCTCTCTTGCTTTTTAACATCTGCATGTGAATATAATAAAGTGCAGACTGAAGCTGGTCATTTACAGAGAAGGAAGAGCACTGGCGTCGTAATTGAGATGTTACTGCCTGCCTCTATGGCACATATTAGCTGAATAAAACATGCAGTCAATAAAGTGAAACAAAACAATAAAACTAAGCCCTTTGGTGCTCTGTTATAGGGTGTTATGCAACATAGAAACCTGCAGTCATAAAACTGCGAATGAGGGAAACCTTACACTTTCAAGAACAAAGGCATCCAAGCATTAAGTTGGAAACGGCACTAAACTTCCATTCTCTGTGCACCTGGAAGCAGTTAGTTTTAAAAGCCATACCAGTTTATACCGTTCTCTTCCAATTTAAATAGGGCCTTCATGTGCTCTTGTTAAATGCTTATACAGAAACATGGTTTTAATTAAGGCATGCATTGATCCAAGTCCAAAAGATACATTTATTTCGGAAGATAAATTCATTAGCCATGGGCATAAAAAGCTAGTGTTCTTACTGAGACAATTCCAGCCTTGGGAATGATGTTCTGTATCCTTTCTAAGTGTATAGTATGCCATACAGCTCCATTTTGTATGGCATCAATCAAATATACTGTATCCTTAAGCCGTTTGGCATAGTTAATTTTGAGAAATAAAGACAAGCTGAAGGAAGGAAAATTAAGATGTATAAGCATAGGAGGACAGATGTTTTCAGCTGTCAGATTTCACTAGCATTTATCAGTAACTTATATGTGATATTTAGTTATGGAAAATAAATCCTAATGAATAATTTATTGAAATATATGAGTTTCAGTAAGTTGCCCAGACACAGTAGCAAGTTTCACGAATGCCTTTGTAGGTATTTATAGCTTAAAGATATTTTTTCAGTACTTCTTGAGGTGTAAATGAATAGATCTCTCAGGGACATGGAGTATTTCTCATCAGAGGGGCATAACTCACTCCCTGTACTTAGAAGTTGAAAAATGTGTAACGTTTTTCACAGTTCTTAGTTTGCTAAAACCTATTCCCCCAAATATCCTCCCCTGTGTATTCGTCAAACTTCTGGGGGCACATGGAAAGCGTAAGATGGAAAAAATGTTGCACAAATAAAAATGATTATTTATGGCCATCTCTTTACAGTTGTAAATGATTAAAATGTTTATGTAGTTATATAAACTATATACAGGAAGAAGTTGCAAAACTATAATGCGAAAACTTAGGAAGAGTTAGGAATGTGCAAAATACAAGTTTTCTGCCTTGCTTTCTCCCTCTTCTGCTTTTAGATAAAATTTGGTATAGTATGCTAGTTTCTGAGAATGTATTAATGTGCACGCTTAGAGATGCTAAGACTGGTGCACCATTTTCCGATAAACACTTTAGTAAAGTCTGGCCTCTTTCCATGAACTCAGGCTTAAAATGTTTTCAGGCAAAGGTATTCTTGACTATCTTCATTCACAAGAAAGGCCCCATCTGACTCCTGACCATTTTCATGCTTGATGTTTTTTATGGACCTTGTTTAAAGTCAGGGCACATGACAGATGTGCCTTGACATCAATGAACTTTGAACATGGCACTGCAGGTTCAAACGCTTGCAGGCCTGGGTCATTAGTGTGCCATCTGCTTTCCATGGGGCTGTGGGATAGACCTTATTGTACCATTCAAAGGGACTTGGACTGCATGACCAGAACTACTCCTCAGTGATACATATCTCTGATTATACTGTACCAAGCTAAAGAAATTAAAGCTTTTCCATTTATTACTGCTTGTACTGCATGTTTAGACCTCGTTATTTGCACCTTGTCTTAATGTGGAGTTAAAGAGCCAACATCGCTTGCAGTTTCTTGCTTTATATAAAGCTATTGGATGCTGCATCTCCTAAATCAGTAAAGTTTGAATGGTTCAGCACCAAGATTTCAGTCATGAAACACTGTAGAAATAAATTAACCTTAACACTTCCTTTTACTGGTATCTGTGGATGTAACCATCAAAAATCTGGATGATTACTTGAACTCAAAACATTAAGCCCTGGATGAGGAAAGTATTGATAGCCTTGATAACTTGTTCAGAGTGAATAAACTTATTGTGGATTGGTTTGTTGCGATGCTAGCATTGATACAGAAACTTCCCAACACACTGGATATTTACTTCTTCTGTTTTATACTCCAGTTCAGGAGAAGCTCAGCATGAAATAAACTGACAGTTTGCAGAAGCTACTAGATATGCATTGAAGAAGTCTCTGCTGTACCGTGTGTGTCTTGGAATATGAATTACTTTAAAACCCATAAAAATATGAGTTAAGGCAATCAGATTACTGTGTTTACCTTTAGTATGGAATTTTATTAGAAAATCCATTTACTTCTGCTCCTTAAAATCTAATCCTGTTTTGTTTTGAAAAACAGAATATATATTTTTTTGTCCTCATGTAATATAGGATTGTACTTGTTTCATTAAACTTCGTTTCTTCATATGTAAAATGCCACTTCATGATTTTTGAGAGGTGGGAAGTCTGAGGATGCAGTGCTTGTGGAAGGGACTTAGTAGCCATCAAATAGTGCTTTTTTTCAGCCATCAAATAGTGCTTTTTTCTACCCCAGCATTTGCTTGCTTCCAGTTTTATTCATTCAAAGAATTATTACAAAGTTTTGAAGTGATCAAACAACCCAAACATTTCTCGTGGCATTTTTTTGCTATTAGAAAGGCCTCCAAAAATAATAGGGACATCCACTCCCCACCCTACTCCACAGCCAAAATTAACAGAAAATTCATGCTTGCATCATCGCTAGGGGAAGATGTACTGGAGAAGGAGAAAGGGGGGTGAGATTAATTTTTCTTAAAAGCTTTATGATCTAGTAATACCAATTAAGCGCACAGCCTTCAACCTGATGAATTCATTTTTCCTGTCACTTTTCTTGCTGGCTCATTTGGTGAGTTTTCATTAACATTTTGAAGGACACAGAATGAAAGCTACGATTCTGCTTAGGAGATATTTTCCGAATTGTCCTATTATTTATGTCATAAGCCCTTTTTGTTCTGTATCAGTATAGCATCTATTATAAAAGGACCTTGGTCTATGATCAGAGGTCCTACCTTTTACTCTGATTCCAGAGAAGAAAACTGGATAGACTTTGGTTCCCCTCCAGACGTGTTTAGATCAGGAGAAACTTCAGGGAAATGTCAGCTTTGATTTGAAGAATTGTGGGTTGCTTTTTTTGTTTCAGGGAAAACCACTGCAAATACATGAAGCAATTTTGTGGCCTTTTAAAGGAGCTTACTACAACTCAGCTCGCTGGCTCTGGCTTTCTGTCTCCAGCGTTGCTCTTGAAGCACTAGACAGAGGGGCTCTGTTAGAGGTGAACCTTCACAAGTTCTTCTAACACTCAGAAATTTCCTCCTTCCTAGTCAACAATTCTTAGAGCTTTTTCATGTTCAAGTGACTCTTCGTGCTCTTGTCTCTCTTTCTGGAAATTAATCTCTCAAATTAGTACAGACACAAACAAACATACTACACGCAATGTGTGCAACTATACTATGTCCTTTCATGTTAAACGTTGAACATACAGCTCATCACTGAACACATAAAGGAAGGTTATAGAAGACAAACTAGTGTATAAGATAATATGTAAAATAGGAGAATTCTGATGGTTTTCCAAGATTTCTTTTTAGGAATTCAACAACATACCGTTTACTGAATATTAGAGAAGGATTTTATAGACTAAATAATGGTTGTTCATGAACTTAAGTGCAGTATATGGATTTACTGTGGTGAACTACAGCATTTCTTCCTTGGAGAAAAACACAGCCTAGCTCAACATCCTGCAGTAAAATAAGCATTTTAAAAGCACTGGAGTTACAGTATAATTTATAGTTATCATTTTCAGACCATTTCCCTCTGTTTTCTCACTGGTGAGGAATGTTCAAGGACTGTAATATCAGCATGTCTCCTATTACAAAGTTAAACTCCAGAAACATTTAACAAGGTGAAAGTTCTAAAATTAGCCCATTTTCTCCAGCCCACACATCACACACCTGTGGGAGAACATGGCCATGTACAGTGTACTCTACACTTTCTTTCCTCATTACAAATCAAAACACGCTAACCTAGCATACAAAAACAAGCATTGCCTATTTTCATTAAGTCAAGAGACCTATTAATTCCAGACGTAAACCATTCCATTTATCCTTCTCAAAACTAGAAAGGGTATTTTCCTGTACCTGCATCTGGCTTTTGGCACGTGATCTTTCTCCCGCGTTCCTTGGCCTGCCTATAGCACCATGCAACCCTGAAGGTTTGTCATGTAGCTGGTGCGCAGCAAGGGCATGTCTACCCGTGAGGAGTTCAGCTAGTTCAGAGTTTTTAAACTTCTCCAACGTGCTTTCAAGATATTTGATCAATATGTGCTCACTTTCCATACTTTAAGTGTGTTACCTAATCTGTGATTGCTAAACTTAGGGCTGCAAACCCCTAACTGTCAATGACTGCTTTTGAGAGGTACACGACACTTATAACAAGCCTAAAAAAAAAGAAAGATGGTTATTATTATATGATACAGGGTCTTTGTTACAGCTAGAAAAAATTTAGATGTTCACAAATGGAGAAAGGTAGAGAACCACTGATTCAGATAATTTGTTTTCAAATAAAGGGTTGGCTTAATCCTGAACCATTTTTGCCTGTTTGTGGATCTAGCTTATTTCTTAGAAACTATGTGTTTTACTGATGGCTTTACAATTTTTTAGGTAGTGGAAGCTTCTTTGTGAACAAGGATGATTTCCCAGGAACCACTGCAGTTGAAAGAGTTTGCAGTACAGGTAGTAAGTCTGTAGTAGTAACTAATAATGACAACACCGCTTCATGCACTGATGGTTTCTGTCACAATTAGTTTAAAAGTTTGGTATTTTAAGCATTGGTGTGATCAAAGGAGTGGATCCTTTAGTCAGTTGAATATGTGTGGATTTGAATATCTGATTGACTGCCAGTTGACAGAAAATTTATCTATGGTAAAGGGTCAATAGAAGCTGATTTTAGCTGTAGTCCTAACACAAGAGGAAGAGAGAATGCTGGTCTTCTCATGAAATGGGCACTGGATGTGACCTGGCAGCCCTCAGAAAAACTTACTAGCTCCATCGCTACTTGACTAAGCAGCAGTGGACAACATATTGCTACCAAAATTTTATACTTCTGTTGATCTGCACAACAGTAAATAGTGACTTTGATCCTAACATTTAAAAATGGGAACAAAATTGGGAATATATGGATAAACCCATCAACAGCTGGGTTTGGGTGTAAATTTTATAGGAGAAGTTTTCAGGGGCAGCAATTGCATCTTTGATGTCTGTTGGCATTGTGACTAATGGGTAGCAATCTGTGCCTGGGGCTTGCAAGTGCCATGGTAAGACAAATGACTGTTAAACTGCCCTTGCTGCTGCTAGCTTTGTGGTATATCTGAGTACGTAAGTGTTTATAAAAATTATTTACACCACATCTTTGCTTTCTTTGTATTTCAGGACAGCACTTAACCAAAGTAGAGGAGTAGGCCTATGAACAACCAAGGGGAATAAAATTGTTGCTGTATTACTGGCAGACTTTCAAATGGAAGTGCCATGTAATTTTTTTTCCCTGTTTTTCCTTAAGAATAAAAAAAATAGTGTTTAAGACATAAGTCAAGTTGAAAATGATAATTATTTTTGTTGGAAACATGATGGAAAATAGAAAATTAGAGACAGATGAGTCACACGGTTCTTAGGTATAGACCCAGCATATGAAGTCCACTGCTTGGACTGCTGCCTTTGCAGCTGAGAAATCCTTTAAATTATTTATTTATTTATTTTTAAAGTGATTCATTTGGCACACTGAAGTAAAAGGAACAGAGGAAAATATATTTTTTCAGGTCTACTGTATACATAGTTTGGAGATAGTAATCTACAAATATTTCCAGTAAAAATTTTTGTTGTGTTGCTTTGGGTCTTGTAAGAAGGCAGTACTTTATAGCATTTTCCAGCTATCTGTTCTCCAGTGGACCTTAAATGAAAAGACTAGAGAAAAAACCTCTTCTGAAAAGTTACTTGTATGCCACTGAAACACTGACTGCTAGTAAATTAAAATAAACATTCTTTGTATAATTTATTATTTGATTGCTTTCAAAGCTGGAGCGTGGTGCTTGCAAAAGGACATTTTTTTTTAGCTGCCATGGCTTGCAATGAGAAAAGGCATCATGTTAATCACATGTAAAAGGAAACGCATGTTTCTTATGGGAGGTAACAGGGGTAACATTTTCCACTGTGTTACTGTAATACAGTAAATTGGGAAAATCCAAGCTGTCGTTCATTAGGGGCTGTTCTTGCTACAGTCTGGCTGTCAATGAACATTCCCCAACCAGTGGTGCCCATCAACAGTGGGATCAAAAATAACCAGTTGGGGAAACAATAAAATGAGAAGGAGATTGATGATGATGAAGATGTCTTGGGAGCGAATTCCATCTGCACGGTGCTCTTAAAGAGCTGTTGACTACATACAGTGCATTAGCAGGTTAAAATGCCGAGGAGAGAAGCCTTAAAGCAGGAAACTGGCTTGCTGATAGCTACATGAGCTGTATAAAGGTTGTGAGGGTCCAAGCTCTGTGCCCCTGCACAGCTGGTGTTGGATGCCATTGCTCAGAAATCTTCATGCTACTTTTGAGCAACAAGGGAGTCTCTATTTTGAATATGAATGAGTGAAGTCAACTGCCCCTTAATTTATACACATTGCCAGAGACTGTCCCAGGGTTTGGAATTAAATACTCCAGCACAAATCTCTTTAAACCTCTCCTAAATAAGAAATTATGCTAAAGCTCTTTAGTAAGGAGGTTCTCCCCCCTGTTGAAATAAAAATCAATTATGTTTGCTCTGCTGTGAACAATGTCGCTCCGTAGCCTTGCTTTCTAATTGGGTAATGCCTTAATGACCTGCTGGGAGGCTATGATGCATTGCTTTGGACCCTCTCTGCAGGCTTTTAGACTACCAGTCAGATGTCAATGAAGCTTGACTCAATAGGGGTCCTTTTTCTAAAATTCCATTATTCATCAGGGTTTATGCACTAAAATGATCACAAAATAAAACCTTCACATCAAGCAGAGTTAAATAGAATTATGGATGCTTTACTTCATTGTTAGACTCTGAGATTGTCACTGGATTAAAATTAGGTTCTTTTCTATTTGTTAAATTTGATGAAAACATTTTCTCGGTTTTGGGTTTTTCTGTTAAGAAGCATTGAAAGAAGCAACTTTAAAGGTTGTTTTTTGGTGTTTTGTTTTTTTTTTTTTTATAAGAAGGTGTACATGTATTTTAAATTAGTTTTACCTATTACTGTTTATTTTAAACCATGAAACAAATGTTTAAAAAGTCTTATTCACAGTCAGTGAGTGATAAGTATGAAACCATTATTTCACTTAATAGGTTCATTGAATCATTTCAGTTTTCTATCAGAATTATGATAAGTGGGATAAAAGTCCTAAATTTGCTTTATATTTTCTTCCTAATGTCTAATAGAGACCAGTAAAGTGGAATTTTAAAAAGTCTTATTAGCTGTTTTATGAAGCTAGTGCCTGATGAGGGGAACTGCTCGTTCTGGAGAACATCTCTTCCAGAGCAACAAGGACCATCATTTCCTCTGCATGGGGAAGATGCTTTCCATGATGAGAGCCTGACGATATGTAACTATAAGAAAGGTAAATTTAAGCTAGAAAAGCATCTTTCTTATTTAATACATACATATACACACACGTACATCTACACACACAGATATACATATTCAATTTGAAAAGTAAGAGGAAATGACAAATGTATTTTTTTATAACAGCCTCAAGAAAAGTTTTATAGCCATTTAAACGCAAGTAATTCTGTTATGCCGTACAAATCAGGAGTTACCAGGGCAACTGCATGTAATAATTTATTCATACTACCTCTGGAACACCTTCTTAACGTGATTGACTGATGGGTTGTGTGAAATACATGTATTTCCGAATTAGTACGGAAGTCAGTCATATCATTACAATAAAATGGCACTTTTCCCTCAAGTTTATAAAGGTTAGTGAAATGTACAAAAATACAATAACAAATAATTGAAGTGTATAAACAAGTGAAAAGTTTATTTGGCTTTACTTTTTCAGTTCCATATGTTCTGGAAAATTCTCTACTTTTTAAGTTTTAACCTTCTAGTTTTAAAATAAGGTGAGAATTAGTATCTCTTAGAATCCACATCAGTGAGTTATTATTTTTTAGTCAGAATCCTCCCTGTTCAGAAAGGTAAGAGATTTTCTGCAGATGCTTCACCACCTTATACACTGAACATTGTATTTTCAGTGATCCAGTTCTTTGTGTCAGAACTTCCAGGTCCCTGTCTTTCATTTTTAACAAATTTTAATGCTATACTTTGTATAATTGTCTAACATATAGGTACACTTAATAATTTGCAACGTAGGATCTTCTCATCTTACTGATTATCTATAACACAGAGGAAAATGAATTGATTTTTCCTTTCACACATGAAGGAGATTAATACAATTGTTTTCCTAAAACCTTGGAAAGCTCCATTAAAACCAGGATCCAAATCATTCAAACAATACATCTTAGTCCAGTATTTAGATGATTTTTTCACAGTTACGAAGATTTCATCAACATCTGTATCTCTTAAATTGTGAACTAGGTCATGAAAGGTAGTCCTAACTAGAGTTTCCTTATATCTCCTAGCAACTTCTTTAAAAGCCATTTTCTCCTCTGTTTTTCATTATTTTAGCAGTCTGCCTTAATAAACTATGTGTTAAATTGTCTCCAGGAACAAACACCCACCAGTTACAACTGACTACACAGGTTTCTCAAAACAACGTTACCCAGATCCAGTCTAGCTCTGCGCACAATTAGAATGATAAGCTTTGAAATCTCAGAAGTTTGCAGTTTCTTAATATGAAAAGCCTGTAATCCTTGAATAATATATTGCACCTTGTCAAGAACAAAGCATATTTAGAATAATTGGAGACTTCATAGTTTAGTATTGACCAATTACTTAAGGTGAGAGCATGAGCTGGAGATCTGGAATGCTACAGGCTCACCAAACACTGTTTTTAGGAGTTTAGACAGGCTTGTTATGGATTCAGCCCTCATGTTTGATCTGTAAATGCTAAAAAGCTGTTCTGTTTTATAATACCATGCCCCCACCCCTGTCGTGCAAGAACCATTCTCTGCACATCTAATTCTAATCAGTAAAGTAAATAAACTTGAACTTGGAATACTCTCAAGAGCACTTGCTCATGTTTTCATAAACACTGAGGAAAGGACCCAAGTTTCTGGTAGCGAATATTAAAGCTTTAGCTGAAATACTCATTCTGGCTGTCCCAAACTAGAATTTCTTCCAGTATGTGCTTGGAGAATTATGGGACTCTGGAAGGTGACATGACACTCCACAGGAAACCATAAAGTCTTCCGGCTCTGAGATACAGGACTGCTAAACTCATTAGAATTTCTTTCTTCATAATCCTTCTGGAGGTTGATTTCTACTTCCCTCTTCTCCCCCTCCACTTCCCACCCCAAATACTTCTGTGGATCTATCGGTTGTTGGGCTTAAACAGTTGTGTTTTAATGTTTTAGAAGGCATGGCAGGAGAAAAGCCTGGTTTCTATTTGAAACGGCACAAAGTAACTACAAAAATCATTATACAAATTATATGATTGCCTGGTGTTAAGCTACAGTTTTAATGGTTATAGAAGATTAGTGGGCCAATGGGCCACATTAGCAACTTCACCTCCCAGTGCAGACCTATCTGCCCCCCAGGGAATTAAAGGTTACATTTAACTTTGATATACATATAGTTTAATGGATTTTATAGAATCTTGCTAATGGGTGAATTAATGGCATCTGTTTGCCAAAGCTGTACTTCAGACTCAGGGTGGGATTAAATCTTGAGGCAGGGAGATTTTTGCTTCCTTCTATACTTCTGGCTGTTGTCTTCTTAAATGCCTCAAAATGTCTTTTTTAACACTTGAAGTTTTATCTTCTGAAACAGTAAGGTTCTGGGGTAGCCTACCCTGGTGTATGGGATTTTTCCAAGCTTGCTCAGAACTGAATTTCTTAAAATAGTATTTAAGTGTTATCTGGGCATTTTGCAGTTCTCTTTGCAAGGAGTTGGGTCACCATGAAGGATTAGGTGCTTAACTTATCCTGTCTGAAGAGATACATTTATAATGTAGGCACCTTTTTATCTATGGGGCAGCCATGTAAGTTTTCAAAGAAAAAAATTTAGCTTTTAATGAGAAAACCTGCTGAATTCTAGCTTAATTTTAAATATTCTCTATTTCTTACAGTATGGTAAACAGAAAACTGAGAAAGTAACTGTTGGTTCAAATCCATGTGTAGAATCTATGTGTTCAAATCTATGTGTAGAAGAAAAGCACATAATGACAACAGTGGGGTTGATTCTGAAGAAGATACCTTTTGCTCACTAAGTCCAACAATAGCTAGAATTAGCTTATTTTATACTGATGCATCCATGAATGTACCCATGTGTACACATTCTCTGTGAAACTCCTGGTTTAGCTCTGAGAAAGCAAACCACCAAATTTCTGGTATAATAGATGTTCAGCTGAAATTTCTGACTGCTCACTTGTCAAAGACAAGAGATGAGACCTAGAGAAATAAAAGAACTGTTGTGGATGTTCAGCTTTTCCATGGCTTCCATCCCTTTGTTCCACAGTCCCACTAACTGGAAAAATTCCAGAGAAAAGTATCTTCAAGTGGCAACTTCTCTTCTGATCCGTTGCAGAAACTGAGGGTTACGAATTAATTTAGTAGCATAAGGTTTTCAGGATTTGCATGACGAGCCGTAATCAAACTCCTTGGATGGCTGAACTGTCAAAGACTGTCTTCCCTACAGCTTGACTGCTGCACTCCCTCTGCTCCCCAGTGGTGTCCACGGGGGTCCCAGGGCTCCGCCTGTGAACATCAGGCTTGTGTTACAGCAAGACCCACCATGGTGTGTCTCATTATATCTACACTGAAAATTCTGGATGTAGCTAAGATGTCTACAACGTCTCATCCATTTGATCTCACATATATGTCAGGATCTCGGCTGATAATTTTGCAGACTTCTGCAGACTTCTCTTATGTCTTAAAAACATAGCCTTCCTTTTGTGGTAGACTTGACTGTGATGGTAATGTTTTGGCTCGGAGCTGAATGACAACTTCTTTTCATCTTTACTTTTCTTTGCTTACAGAAATGTTGACATTATTAAAATATGGCTCCAAAGGATTTTGGTAAGTTTTCAATTAGTGGATTTGTAATGAATAGTTTACATATGACATCATAGTTTTTTCCAGGCCAAGACACTACTATATGAGGTCACTTTAAAAACACTAAGCTGAATTCATAGTTACTATGTTAACTTTTAAAAGAACATTCATAGGAAAATGCCATTAGAGTGCTGGCATTTTCTGTCTCTCAGATACAGAATTTGGTTTTGCAGCCTCTCTACTGGTAAAAACCTTTCTGAAATTAGTTTGCTGCAAGGTGTCTTTCTATGAAAAGATTACTTACTATCACCTAAAAGTGACTGGAATCTCTCTGTCTTTGTATTAACGCAGGAGATATTAATTCCTGCCCTGACCAAGAAACCATTGTGAAGAAATGGAAGCTCAATAATTTCATGAGTTTACTGCTGAGTCCTTCCTGTTTTCTTTCAATTCATCTTGCAAATTGTTCTCTTTTTATTGTTTTTAATTTCAGGAAACATTTGTGATTCGAGATATTCAAGGTGAAGCTCGACGAGGCCCTGGGCAACCTGGTCTAGTTGGGGGTGTCCCTGCTGACTGCGGGGAGGTCGGACTAGATGACCTTTGGAGGTCCCTTCCGGCCTGGACCAATCTATGAATCTATGAATCTCCTATCCTATCCCTACATTAGCAAATAAATCAAGGCAATAGAAGCCGATTAGCCGAAAAAGTTGGCGCTGAGGCTTCTGCATCCACACTCCATGTTCTTTGGAGATTTTTCTTCAGAATAAATTCAGTCTGGTCTCCTGGACTAAATTTCCACAGCACAAACATGGTATGAAGGTGTCCAAAGGAGCAGCTATTGGTTCACATCCTCTGTCCCTATAAGTTGGTTAACACCTGATGACAGTTCAGTCCTCTCTGGAAGGAGTCAAAGAGAATTGCTCTGTCAATCCGACCAGCACGTGGTGACTGGGTTCAGGTGGGGGCTCACTTCAGAGCTGCTCTGCCGCTGCAAACGAAAACACCCATGTAGGTGTAGGTCAGCTGGCTCTGATTTCTCATAAGGTAAGTTTTTGGAATTTCTGAAAACTAGATCTCTGTGAGATATCTCAAATTGAACAGTCAAAACACTAGTCACTTTGGAAAATGTAGATCACAGTCAATAAATGATAAAAGGTTTTAACAGTGTCAGTGCATAGGAGTAATTTCACTACCGTTGAAAGGAGCACTCTGGTACAGAACTGAATAAAAGTTTTCCAGGTAAAGTGACTTCACTGGGAAATAAAGAGGCTGAAAAATTTAAAAATCTGGGTAAATTTTGGAAATTATTTCACCCAAAATTTAGAAGTAGGATAACATTTTAACATATCAAAAATTTTTCTTTTACAGATGGCAGTTTTGCAGACTGTTTCAAAATATTCGACTTTGTAGTTGAAAGATGTACCTGAGGTTTTTGGTGGTGGTTTTTTTTTTTTTTTTCAATTCTGCTAAAAAGCCAGAAATATTTCTGTTTCAGATCATTTTTTTTTTTTCCTGAACCACAAAATGGGAAAATTGATTTATTCACTTACTGTTTCTTATATGTTTAATTAACTTCAGATGTCGAATCTTAAATTCTGATCTTCTCCAGGGTAAGGCTGTGTCAAAATTTTCTGTAAAGCAGTTTTAGTAAATCAAAGCACTATGTAAATAAAAGGAATTGAGCTCAGAGCATAGCTGCTTCACTATTCTCATTATCAGCCAGAGACTGCTATATTTTAAAAAGATTATTGTGCTCTGCTCCTAGTTCCAGCCCAAACCAAGAGTTTCAGACACTGGACAAAACACGGAGAGAAGGGAAGCGAAACTACATCCTGTTCTGGTATAGCTCTTGCTCCATCTGAACCAGTTCACCCATTTACTGGCAATGAGAATCTGATGTGGTTTAGTCATGTGTGAGCAGACACTCAAGGGGACAAATGAAACCCAGGGCTCTGCAAAACGAGCTCAGGTGGCAATGTGAAGCACCACCATCTTTGGCTATTTGCTTTGTGCTGTCCCTTTCTGCCCTTCCTAGGCACTCCTTGGCCCTGCAACGAAACAGGACAGACATATGCCTGTCATCTCTGCGCTTCAGCCTGGTGTCCAAGTGCAACCCACTTTCCTTAGCAGCTTAAGCAAAATGTCATTTCTAAGCAGAAACCCATCTCATCCTGCTACGTGGCTCTGGAGGTGGACACAGGGCAGAGCAGGGTTCAGCTGCTGGCTGCCTTCTCAGGACTCTGCCTGGCAGAGCTCTAATATAGGCAGGCTTAATTAAAGCATATGAGTGCAGCATTTTGTGTCTGCAGTATCTCTTTAAGGTATGTATTTTGGAGAGGGATTTTTTTTAATATACCATACAGTGTATTGGAATGTTTTAAAAGGACCCACTCCTATACTAGTAACTTGAAATCCCTGAACTGGAAATCAAGCTAAAAGCAAACTCTCCCTGGTCCTTTAATATCCTACTACACTTTCAACAAGCTCCATCGTTAGAGGATATTAAAGTGCTTTGCCGGGGGGGATGCTTCCTTTCTGAGGTAGTCCACAGCAATCTGGTTTTAAGAAGGTTGACTGATTTGTCCAATATCACAGTTTGGTGGCAAAACTTAGCTCCCAACCCCAGGTCCAGCCAATAGATATTACCACCCCTCTTAGGGATTAGTTGATTTAAGTAAAGTGTCATAAAGTGGCATTATTTGAATGAAGTAATAATTCTGAACTACCCTGGAGTAGCTGGCAAATCTGCAGCAAACAAACAAAAAAGCAAAGGAAAAACTCTTGTCGCAATTTCACACATGAATACAGACATGGCAAATTTCACCAGGCTGATGAAAGGGGTAAAACAGTCCTACAGCACATCTTTACCATGCAATCCTGTTTGACACACTCGGTGCTCCTGGTTTTTGTGGGAGCTGTGCCTGGATTTCGTCTGTCTACGAGGAAACAGAAATGCTCTGCCCTAGGGAGAACAATTGAGGGGAAAAAGTGTTTCTTAAAATCCTCAGTAAAAGCCTCTCTGCTTTATCTAGAGCTCATTAGAGAGTTTAAAGAAAACCCAATGTCGTGTTTAAATGCTTTTCCCCCCTCAGTTTTATAGATAGTTAAATGGCACACAGGTTCTGGCTGTCTCAGCCATCAAAAGCTAAGAAAGGAGGTTAAAAGACCCCAGGGATCCTTCACATTAATTACTACCACTGTCAGTTGGTGTGAAACCATGTTTAGGCCTTTTAGAAAGGAAGAGAGTGTAATTTGTGCTTTCAGTTCAGGCTGAAACAAATCCTGCACATAGATGGTATATACTCACGTGTAAAAATGACTAATTTCTTTCCACTGAATTCTTGTAGTTAATCTGGAAAAAATTTATGGGAAACCCCCTCACCCTACCCCAATAATTCCAAGTGAATTTTAGCAACCTGAATTGGCAGAGTCTGTAGAACTGGCTTGAATTAATTGGAAGCCTAATCCATGGAAATTCGCTAAAAATGCATTATTCACTCCAGCGTAGCAGCAGGGAGGAGAAATGAAAGAGGTAGAGAGGAAAAGCAGAAGCAGCACCTAAGGCAAAGGGCTGTCATTTGAATTTCATAATCGAGGGTGAGACAAAGACACCTCTTTGTCCAAGTAAACCACCTTCTGAAAGGGAAAATCTGGTAGAAAATACAGAAGTATGCAGTCTGAGCATCGGGGCTGGTTGGACTCTGCATCTCCCATCATTTACAGTGGTGCACAAGAACAACCAAAGTGAAATTAAGCTTCTGTAGCGCTGCAGCACGGTGAATGGGATGCATTTGCCCCATAGTCTGCCACTCAGGTTTTTTTTGTATTGACAGCTTGCTGAGAGAGACACATACAAAATAAAAATTGAGGTGCACCACAGCCACAGGAAAACCAGTTTGAAATCCCTTCCCACACCTGCATCATGCCCCATGTGATGGCAAACCAAAAAGAGACATTACATGCAAGCTACTAAACACCTGTATGCATGCAGAGAAGTGGCAAAGATTGAAAAGATAGTTAGAAATTATCTGGAGCACATAGATGACAATTATCTTGACAACTGGCGATTATCTTGTGTTACCTAACAAATGTATCTTTGGAGGCCAGAGAAAGAGAATGGGAGCTGGAAAGAAAGCAGATGAAAACCTGTTTTTCATTTTTAGCTGAAAAGCCATGGACTTATAGCATCATCCTGTCCTTTCTAGTTATGACTGTAGGTGTTGTAAATAGGAGTGACAAACTTCAAATTAAGTCCACTCCTGAGTAGGAAATATCCAGAGAAAGGTTTGAGGCGGTTCTATCGAATGGCCCAGGTCCTGAGCAGGGTACTGCTGCTGAAACTGGCACAGCAAAAGGGGAGAGTGGTCATTGGAGGGTTGAGAGGACTGAAGTGGCTCTCTGGGCTAAGCTGAGCACCAGGGCTGAGCGCAGGAGGGGCACTGGACCATGTTGCTGAGCAGAGAGGAGCAGGATTAACTCTTTCAGTAGCAGTGAGTTGTTAGATCAGCTCAGTCATCTTCTGAATCCTCATCTTAACATGCCCTGCCCCACCCAGCAGTTTCACTTGGCTGCTTTGTGCTTGTCCTGAAGTCTTTGGTACTATTTTGCACAGTACTCATCCTTTTTGAAAAGATACCGTGTTAATCTACCCCAGAAAAGCGCATAGGTTGCCTACCAGAATTTGGCACATAGATACGTGTTTATCGCAGGAATTCAGTGTTTCAAAAAAAGAGAGCAAATATCATCAGTGTTCTTTAAAGGTGGGGAAACTGAGAACAGTCTTGTGCTTGCAGAAATACAAACTCTCATTTTCACACTCCTCAGCAGAGGCACAGAGAAGGTTAAAGCATGGACCTGGCTTATTATTTTTAATTAGTGTTTCATCCCCAATACATTATGACCTGCTTTTTGGCTTTGCCACATATGTGTTTTATGATGTGCAATCTCCCAGTGTCTGTTTCCGTCACCTGTGAATGGGGCTGTACGCAGACACGCTGCAGGGCTGTACACAGGCCTGGGGAGGAGGAGGAGGCTCTGCTGCCTCCCGGCTGCTCCCTGGTGCAGCTTGGAACTCGCAGGTAAAACTGCTCCTCCACTTACATGTGCACACCTCGCAGCGGGGGATGTGGAGGTTAATTAATTGCTGTTTGAGAACTGCTTGAAGATCTTTGGATGAAAGTGCAACTGAATATAAAATTATTAAATTAATTCTGGGGTTGGTGTAATCCTCATACAAACAAAGAAGGATAATCATGGTCCTCGTCCACCTCCCAAGCTGACCTTCACAGGCACACATAAGAAGCTCTCCTGTATTCCTCATGGGGAGCAGACGGGGCAGAGGACAATTTTGTCATGGCCTGAACTATTTGCCTTTTGCTCAACTCTTTTGAAGAAGGTGGAGGCTTCAGAAAGACTTAACATTTTAAAGATTACAGCTGACTCTGATGGAAGTCATTTGCCTGACACAGGTTATTTGGTGAAGGGATAGAGGTGTGCCATACAGCAGCAATCCTCTGCAAAGAGCTAATGAAGGGCCTAATTGCTTAGGCTTGAGTAGCTGACTAGAAGCAGCTGCTGCAACTCTGCCCCAGTCAAACGGGGGCAGGATGCAGAAGGACAGGGCTGCCACAGGAGCCACCAGAGGGGAAGTGGAGGAGGCAGGACACAGTGTGAAGGACAAGCACAAAATTCTCTGCTGCTCATGAGGTATTTGTGTGTGCTAAAGTCGGAAGAAGTGGAGAGTGAGGCTGGGGCGGGCTCTCCTCCCCAGCTATCTTGGAGGAGAGCGAAAGAGGCAAAGGATGAGTGAGATCTGTACTGGGGCATTGTCTATGGCTCTCTGGTTTTTGGTGTATGGAACTGGACCTTTGTTGCACTAGGAATGGTGACTCCTTGAGCTATGTAGATTAAAAAGTTTGTGGGTTTTTTGCCCAAAATATGGTATGAGGGGATTGCGTGTGGGTACTCTTGGGGCCCTTTTGCAGTTTAAAACTCATTTGCTGTGAAAACTCTGTAAGCTTCTCTATAATCTCTAATATATTTAATTAGAAAAATTGTGTATGGGTAATGATCTGAGAAGCTGGCCACATGTCTGGTTACTCTGGGAAGTAACTTCTGCTCTAGTTTACAAGCCTACCTCAGTTGAGAAGCATTTGCAGAGGTCAACCTCCTCTTAATTTTCCTACCTGACAGCGTACAAATTTCCTTTCTGTAACAATCTTTCTCTCTCAAAAACAACAAAAAGATATTTTCAGAATTCTGCGGCTGAGGAAACTAATACTGTTGTAGTCCTTGTTCTCTTTCTGGACCATATTAGAAATCCTACTGTGTGTGTAGTACTAAGTATAGTGTGTAGTACTAAGGCTGTTGAGAAAGCAGAAGGAATGGCTTCATCGACCACCTGGATGGGCCCTTTCCTACTGGCAGATACAGCTGTATCCTGGTTCTTACAATCAAGAAACCAAGAAATAATGTCTAGTTAATCCAGGTGTGACGACTGTAACCTATGAGTCTCCCACCAGTTCTGTATGTGATAAAAACCTAAGGTATTTTTCAGGTCTCTACATCCAATTACAAAGGCAAGATTGATGGTTTTTTTTTTCTTACTTAGTATGTTTGGGTAAAGGAAGGATTGAGTTGTTTTCAGCTGCCTTTCTGGTGGTAGACTGTGATTTGGAAATCCCTTACTATCTCCTAGGAGCAGCCTGTTGGCTACTAATATCGTGCTTTGCACTTGGACTCTGATTTCACAAGGAGTCATATGCTAAATTCTACACTAGTTACTTGGTGTAAACTTATAGTTCAGAAAATGTCCACACAACTGCTTGTCCTGCAAATGCAGCACTAGAAAGCCACGCTCCTTCTCCTTTCCCAAGCACGGTCAGAACCTGAAAATTAGTTTTCACAGTGACAGGGTGTAACCATTAGACATTAATGGGAAAAACATGTGCCCTTGTGTTGGGTTGCAGTTTTAGAATGCCTGGTTGTGATTCCAGGATTCTACATTTAGTGACGTTAATTTGAAGGCCATCATTGACCTCTCCAGTGAAGGATCAGACCCTAATGACTAATTTACAGATGTGAGCTTAGCATGCTTCTTGGTGCTACCATCTTGTTGAGGAAGGAACCTAGTCTGCTTTTTATTTTAGTTTTGTTGGACAGTAAGATTAGATCTTGAGATTAAACTAAATAAATGGCTCATTAATTGTTTATTTATATCCATACTCATAGCTTGAATCAGTGCTGTCAGGGCTTGTACTGCAGATTCTTTCTGGCTCCTGGAGCTTTCCAACCAGCTGCATCTGGCACTTGGGACTGGGGTGCAAAGGCAGAGTGGTGGTGGTGTGCAGCAGCACTGCTCCATGCTGTAACATCGTTCTGTGAATGCCCTCTGCCATTGTAGGGGCGAGATGGATAGCCATGGATAACCTAAACCAGGAAAAAACCAAATGGAGTCTCATGCACAGGGCAAATAAAAACATCAGATCTGAAATAAGGGAAGAACTCAGTGGGGCAACTGCTAATATGGCTGAACTTTCAGGGCTTTTCCTGTCCCCTGGGGAAAACAGACCCCTTCCTCTTCGGGACAGTCTGCAGAACAAATATTTTGTGATTGCTTCTCTCTGTAAGAAAAAGCTACAGCGATGACAAAGCACAGCTAATAAAGGGGTGTGTGTGGGGGGGTGGGGAATAGAAGGAAAGGTGAAGTAGTGAAAAGAAAAAGAGGGTAAAAGACAAAAGGTGAAAAGAGAGAAAGGCGTCAGATTTCTTTTGGCATTCATGTGCTCTGTATATAGAGTCTGAATATATTTTCCAGAAGAGGATTTCCCCTTGCATTTGCAATTCAAAGCTTCTAGCAAATTCCACTGTTTCCCTTGGCACTTCTTCAGCCTCTGTGGATTTTCCAGTTCTGCTTTTCAGATGCAGTGCAGTTGTCAAATTTTGGGGTTTTATTTTTTTCTTCCCTGAAGTAATGTGGCATTCCTTAAGAATTTGGTTCAAAAACTGAAAAGGTGCAGGGACCTGGTTCTCTTCTGGATTTCTGGTTTAATTCATGGTCTTTAGGACTGCTTGGATATATGACCTGTCTTTCTCCACTTTATTCCCATGCATGAATAAATGCGTAAGAAGATTTAGGATTCTCTATGGTATGGGTAGGTGGTGATACACAACTATTAAGTTCAAGTAAAATAGCAGTAATGGGGTGGTTGGGACATACTCATAAAAATAAATTCCATCAAAGGGGATGATATGTTTGGGGTGACAAGCAGAGAAACAAGAGACTTGCTACATCACTGTCTTAGGAACATAAAAGCTTCTACCCCATCTTGTAGCCAATTCTGTCTCCCATGTGTGCTTATACAAAGTGTTCTTTTTGGCTAGTCGTTTTGAAATCACATCGATAAGAAGATGATAAAGGTTGTCTAGCAGTAAACAGTACAGATGGTAATTTGCCTTATTTTTACCTCTCCTAGTGTATAAAATTAATGATTTTTAACAGAGCCTTGCTTTGCATGTATGATGTTAACAAGGTGAAAACATTTCATATCTGTCAAATCAGGACTGCAAAATAAAACTGTGATCACAAAAGCCTGGATGTCTGGAGAGAACCTTTATGGTGGAGAGCAGAGAAGTAACTAACATGTGGCTCTTCAAAAGCCCAGATGTGGTGAAGATGTGTTAAGAAAGTGAAAAATGTTCCAACTTGTTCTGAAGTAGGATCCTGCTAATGGATCCATTACCAACATGAAGACATGCAATAAGGTTTTTCCTAATCGCTGCTGTGATGGGTTGGTGAAAGTATTTGGGATAAGCTGCAGTAATAGCTAATTGTATGTGGAGGCCCAGCAACTCGACCAGGCAAAGGGTTTCAAAGGGCTGCATGGGAGAATTCACTTCACAAGAGGCCCCTTTCAGATACTCTCCAGGTTTGGAGCTCCTTTCCTTTTAGTACACATTCTGGGAAAGCACTTTTATAATCCTCCTTTAGAGTTATTGCAAGTGAATGCAGCGATGGTTCAATGAAAAAGCATGAAAACAGTAATGGAATTTCTTTTCTTTTTCTTTTTTTCTTCATTCTTTCCTAATAGGCCCTTTAGAAAGTCAGACCATACGTGTAGAAGCCTTATTAACTAGAAGCTGGGTTTGGAAAGGACTGTGGTAAATTACCAAAATGAATTTGAAAATAAACCTAGAAAGCCCATATCCAGGTTCTAAATTGGTACTTAAAAAAAAAAATCAGACCTATAATTATTTGGTATCTTATGACAGTTCATATAATGTTTGGTGTAATTTTCATAAGACTGAAACTTACTAGGCAGAAAGAGTATTATTAGGAAAACTTTAGAACACTGCATGTTTCACTGTACTTCGCTTCTAAGAAAGCTATTTCAATTTTACATTCTCTGTATCTTAATACATTTATTGCAGAAAATGATTTTTGGTAGACTATGTAAATGTTCTGGATGACCTACATAGGAAATATGTAAAAGCATTAGACTGTTTTATGTAGCTGAAACTTAGAGAAAACCAAGGCTGGGGGTGGAGGGAGAAGGCTTTACTTGTCTCAATGAACAAGGATTTTTTTTTTTAATAATTCTTTAATGCAGGTATCTGCATTGTAGGGCTGTGGGGGTTTTTTGTTGTTTTATTTTTCCTTGTTCCATTGTAGAAATGATGAATAACTTACAGAAATAATGGGAAAATCTTAGGAAGAGTTTTATGCCCAATTCAAATAAAGGTCTCCATTCATATACGTAATCCACACAAAATTCAGACCACTACTCTTCTGTTCAAAGGTCTCTGAAAACAACAATTTTCACCCTCTCATCCATAATAAGAATCTATCAGCTGGTCACTCCATGGAAGGGCAAAGAGAAGAGCTGTTAATTCTCTATTTAATTTAAACTAATGTTGATATCAGAATGGTTGGTGTAACTTCAGTGTATTTCAGAACAAATGTGCATTGCATATGCAGTGTGTTTGTGTCCTTTAGAGAGAATGTATTTATAGTTTCCTTCCCCAAACTGGTGTTAGTTACAGCATTGTCTATCTGGTTGAAGAAATACCTTTTCTTTACTTTGTTAACCACTTTTTCAGAGTTATGTGATCCCGCAAACTATTCTGACAGAAAATCTTCACAGCACAATCTGTAGAACTGAAGTGAATCTTTAATTAAAAAACTTTGGAGCAGTTTAAACTTCTTTGCAGCTTGATTATTTTTTTAATTCCCTACTGAATTAAATATTCTTATAACTGAAACATCTTGGAAATGACCAAAATTACCATGTTAGTGCAAAGTAATATGAGAAGTATAAAGAAGTACAGGAGAATTCTGCATATTGTACAATTCCCTTTATCTATTATAAAATGCACGTTGGTTATCTTCTAGGTTATATAGGTTATAAAATCCTTAATTTTTTTTTTTAAACTGGTTTCTCATGTTATGGTTTTTAGATAGGTAATGTTGGCTGTTACACTTGACAACTTTGTCCTGTTATGGGTAATTTGCCTTTGGGATTAAGATTTTCAAAAGGTTCCTGCAAACAATGATTGAGAATCAAGAACTTGAAATGTTGTTTCAATGATTTGAGGAAAAACAATTATATATAAATTGATAAACGTGTTTAAGATGACAAGAAATAACTCCCTTTTTCTGGCTAACTTTAGGTAGCAGGAGAAGAAAATAGAAGAGAACAAAGAGAAAAGCAGAGAGAACACGATCTGCTGGGTTTTGCCTTTTTTTTTTAATTTTTTTTTTTTTTTTTTGTGTGTGTTTAAAATCCCTAGTCTTTAGTGCAAATGGTCAGTCAGGGAAAACAAGGGTAGACTTGCTATCTTTCTCGCTGGTCAGATTAGAAATTGTTGCTACCTGACAACTGAAACCTGCAACTGAAAAAGCCCAAAGCAATGTGGAATGGAAGAAAAGCTTGCACTGGAAGCTTCCAAGGCTGAGACATACTGTCTTACTGTTTTGCTCTATGTGAAAGAGCAGCCTCATAGGAATACAGAGTTCTTCTTTAGCAACCTTATCTCAGAATGCATCTGACTCCCAGGTATAAATTACTGGAAAATGACAGCCTTTTGGTGGATAAATTAACTTTAGGCATGTATATTAATCATAATAAAAGGCAATGTTCATTTAGAAATGTATTTTTCCTGATCTTGATAGTTTACTGGACATGCTAATCAAGCACAGCTCTATGGTTCCTTGTGGCACCATGCAAATTAGCTAGAAATTCTGATGTGAATTAACATAGATTTGGCTACAGATGGAACTGCAGGCGGGTTATCATTATGGTTTAAACCATTAATGTTTACAACTGTGTTGCTTTAAATCAGATTTGTTTTTAAATAGGGTGATTGTGAGAATCCTTTTGTGTTTTGAAGATGAAAGGGAATGAGCAAAGAGCTGGTTAGCTTATCATTTTAGAAAATGATAATAAAAAACTGCAATATAGAACCCCTGCTCTAGGATTTCAGTTATGATTGTGGAAAAAAGATTGTTCCTTTTTGTAGAATTATTATTGTAAATCCCAGTAGTTCTTATTGCCCGAGTTCTGGAAAAATCGGACAGATTGAGTTGCTTACTTGACATAGAATATAATAAACTCATAGTGTAAATGCCTCTGCTTTTTCAATTGCTTTCAGTTTATCTTAAACAGGACACCTATTACTGCGCTCCCAATTTAAACTACCTATTCTGAATATCTACTCTTTTACTCCATCCTAAATGTGACTGGATCCAATTGTATCAATTTTTTTTTCTTCTTCTTCAAGAAAAGTCTGGTTATGAATGTGGGCTAAAGGGCATGTTGAAAGGCCTGGGCAGGTGTTGGAAACCTGGGATGCTGAATGGTGATGTGTTTTGCTGCTGGTGAGATAATGTCATGTTCGGCAAACAGCTTAACATAAGAGGAAGTGAGATTTAGCCTTGGTGTGGATATCAGATGATAAAATAGTATGATGCCCCACCATTCTGGACATTAAGATGAAAAACACCTTCTGCACTTGAAATTTCTCAGTAGCCTCGTGGAATCGACAGAAACTCTCCACTGTGCTGGTCTTGCTTGTATTTTAGAAGAAACACACAAATGACTATTTAAAAACATAAACAAAAAAATCCCCCAGGCTACAGCTCTCAAAGAGGCTCTTCATTTTGAAGAGGGGGATTAACGGAGGGTAACTGTTTATGTATGAAATGTATTTTTGCTCTCTGAGTCCCAATTAAGTGGCAGAATTATCTAATTTTTTTGGCTTACTGGGGAAAGCTTTGCTATACATTTGGACGCTAAATTTATTTTCCTTTTTTCAACTATAAATTTCCATCCTTCTCTGAAGTGGAATATTGACAAAGCAAGAGAGGGTTACTTGCAGATCAAGTGCATCTCAGCAAGCTGTCCATGCTTTCTATAAGCTTTGATATGGGAGCAATTAGTGCCATGTCTGAGAAGTTAATGCCAACTTAAAACCCCTTCTGTTCTTGACCCCAATCCTCAAGAGTTCATGAAAGGTACCTGTTGCAACTACTGTGTTTGTAATGCAGGCACATACACATTTAGAACAAGTTTCTGAGCATCAATTAGCAAGCAAACAACTTCTGGTCTTTTCTGATTGTTGTCCATAAAGAGGTTTTTAAAGAATAAAGAGCTGAGGCTCCTGAGAGGCCTTGGCTGATTAAGAGCTTTGTTATTTGTGTAACAGCAATAAATACAGGATTGCCTCAAATTAGACACTTGTCTAGTCATAGTGCTGGCATTCAAAACTTCAAGACACTTTGAGGTCAGGCTTCATATGTGATGTACTTGGTAAGTATAACTGGAGTTCAGTATTAAAATGTCAGAAATCTAATACTGAAACAACAGGATCCTAGATTTGATGGGATAAGCTACTACATATAGGTCACACATAATGCATTAATTTGATTATTTTGGGGAGCAAAGTCACATTTGACTGTTTGCTTCTAGAGATTATTTTTTTTTTATGATGAAATTTCTAACATTTGCCATTCAACTTGTTTCTGCCTGGCCAAGAAATCACTAGGAATTTTTCTTTGTTAGATCAGTTACATCACTGCAAGCTAATGAAGGTTGCTGAACTTGCAAGCTGCTTGTTTCTGCTGTGCAAGCGTTCAATACTTCACATGATAACTTTAATAAATTTCATGTCTTCGTTTAGAGAGGTGAGCCTAATAAAGAAACAGATATTTAAAAGTTATTTTTAGTTAACATTTAACATGACCAAAGCAAGTTTCAGGCAGGTTAGTGGGAGGTGAGAAGTTTGCAATGTCCTGAGGCATCCAGTTCCCCTGATCTTTCTTATGTGATTAAATTGCTGTTTCTAGATGTACATCTTGCCAAATAGCTGCTGGCTTTTTATATAAATTACAAAAATGTAACAGTGCAGAATAATCCTGATAAGCTGTATGAAGGTAAAGAGGAGTTGCTTATGCTCTTCTCTTGGCTAATTGCTTGTATTCACTGGTTAGCAAGAACTCTTTCCTGTCTTTTTAGCTGCTATGATTTGCTTTGCTCATAAGCATCTGGAGTTTAAAGAATATTTTTTGTAAGCAGATGTAGGAAAACATTTCTGCTTCTGTTCTTCATCTTTTCTTTTTTTTTTTTCATTTTATTCTGGTTTTGTGTTAAGAGTTGAGGTACACACCGAGACAAAAACTGGGAAAGAACAGACTATGTACAACAAAGAAGAGGTTGTACATCATTAAAGTGCAAGAGGAAATTTATTTTGTCATGTTCCCTAATCATGGGGTTCCTCTTCTGCTTGGCAGTCTTGCCTGGTATACATTCCGGTTTTGGTTTTTTTTTTAAATTAAAGAAAAATGCTTCTAGGATGTCACTTAGAGTGACATTGGAAAATTATTGCGTTACTTGAGGAATATTTGAGGGGATTCATGTCTTCACTGCTGGGACTTTGGAATAAGGGAAAGTGGGCTAGCAGACGGCAATGTCCTCAAAGTGATAAGCAGTTCAAGCAGGAGGGTCAGAAAAGCTGGAGAAGAAAATGGAGATGCTGTCCTGCATCCTGCTGTGTAGGAAATATAGCGACAGAGAAGGGAGTGTGTAAGTACACCACCTTTCTGCAGCAGTTTTGTCATAAGAGTGCTTTTACCTGTGACCTTCTCCCTGCCCTCTCTTTGGAGGAGGTGTAGAAAGGGGCAGCAGAGATGGAGCAGAAAGGAAATGTTATTCTCTCTGGTATGGAAGTCTATAATTATTACCTTCCCCATAACAACAGTATGTTTTTAAAGTTAGCTGCTCACCTCTGGGAAACAAAACTAAATGCCCAGCTTAGCACTTCTTTGGAGGTGATCTTGGAATGAATGGTAGCTCTGAGGCCAGACACTATGTACTGAAAGCTATTTATTCATTATGTCCTGTAAACAGAGGTAATTGCCTTGGGTGCTGCGATAGTACCATGTGAAACTGGGTAAACACAAACTAGTCCAATAGGACGTAGGTTAACATGAATAATTAAAACACAAGCAAAATGCATTCAGGGCAGCTTTCTAATTTTTTCACTCTGTCTCTTCACCTCCCCCTTGTTGCAGAGGGCTCTGAGGAGAGTGTCTGTGGCAGCCATCTTGTCTCATAAGCCCTCCTGCTGCTCCCTGTGAGGGATGTGTGGTGAGGAGAAAATGGCTGCCTCTGACCCCCAGGGGCTCCCCAGAATGTAATGTGGGTGAATGCTGCAAATCCTCTCAGGAGATGGCTATGTAAGCAGGCTCTTATAGGTTGTAAGCAATAGCAATTGTTTTCATACCCTGAGAAGGGTATACAAATTTTCCCTCTGTTTTCGGGCCTAGTCAGCAGAGATGTGCCCAGCTGGAGGGCTATGGCAGCACTTGCTGTGCCTACCGAGCAGCTGACTGGGGGCTGTAGTTAGTTAGAAGCTCCTTCATGCAGGAATTTGCATTAGAAGATGGCCCTAAGCATCCCATCTAGATCAAAGTAGGAAGTGCTGCTCCATAGGCAGTAGGAAGGCTTCACTTTGTTCCTCCCTCATTACAGTCTATTACCTGCATCCTCCCTGGGACACTTGTGTGAGTCAGTGCCAACCCCCTTTTGAATTGTTACTGGGAGAAACAATTTTGAAGTCATAACAATTCTTTCTGTCTGTATATAACTTATTTTTTTTTGCCGGCATTGTTGAAGTCCTTGTGTTATACAGCACTGGATTTGATTTTGACTAGGTTCACAGCATTTGGGTCTAAAAAGGAATCTGAAAGTAATTAAACTGTGCTAGTCTGAGTGTGTCTTATCGCTCTGTATCCCAGCACAGTTGTCCCAGTGCTATTTCATGTTTATCTCAACCTCTCACTTACTTTCTCTAAAAGAGGGCATTTTTTTAAAGTTACTTCCCCCATGCTGTCACACTTTCCATTCTAATCTTCCTCCTCCCTACTGTAATTCCGATTGGAAAAAAAAATGATTTAACTTCACCACTGCTATATGTAGATGACATGGTAATGACTAGCAACCTCCGGTCAAGGGACTGTTTCTCTTTACAACCCCAGCATGTAGGAATATTGCTGGCAGGAAGGTCACCCCCAAGAGTGGGGATTGATGGAGTAAACGGAGATGTTGGTGTGAGAGACTTTAAATATGGCCTGAACATACAGATCTTGAACTTTGTATATTCCTGCTGAAACATGTCTGGGGTGTTGGAATGTAAGTGTGTGAATAGTCTGATCTACATTATTTCTTCATGTTAGCCACTTCTTCAAGAGTTAAGTAGGTTCATGGAGGACATTTTATGGATATTTTAATCTGAGATAAACACACATTTAAGTTGTTCTCTGCTGTACCATTAAAGAAAAAAAAAAAAGAAAGTTTCCCTGTTCTGCCCTCCTTTATTCCCAAGAAAAAAATTCAGAGGAAAAATCTTCAGTTGCTATTAAATTCCACCACAACCTTGTGAAACAAAACACTAAGGCCCTTGTGTTATCATCCCATTAAAGGTTTAAATGAAACAAAATTCAGAGTTAAGGTTGTATCTACCAGAGTAATTTTCTCAGGCTTATATGCTTGCAAACAAATATGCAATATTATGTGTTTAAGGTTCAAATGCTCTGAGCAATTAAACTGTTCAGTTCTTAATCCTAGCATACAACAAATACCATACTAAATATTGGCCCATAAGTATAACACATACCTATGGTGGAGGTGCCAATAGCCATATATTTATCCTTTTGCCAAATTAGTTTTTAATGCAATAGTAATAATAGGAACTTTGTAACTATTCAATGTTCATATTGAAACAATCAATTTATGTTTAAATACAGTTAAACTCTGGTCTTCCGCAGGCTTGGGGGTATTCATGTTTTATGGAGGGTGGGTTTTAATAACAGTTCTCTTGCTAAAGATATTTTAAAAGTTATTTAAAACAGAAGTTCCTCTGGCTCTGACTTAAGTTGAGCCTCCAAGTGTACTGTGATAAACAACTAACAGTGAGAATGAAAAGATGTTCTTAATTTTAGAGAAAAAGAACTTAACTTTCACTCTGGAAAGCATTTGGAAAATGATGCTTCCTTTGTGAAACTGCATCCTGTTGTGCGCATGTCCCTTTGCAATTTAGCTGAAGAGACACATAATTCTAATGTTTGGTGATGCTTAACAGCTCACTTGGTATGTTTGCAGTTGAGGAGATGTATGGTATATCATGTCCTGTAGTGATTGCTAGTGCTGAGCAGCAGTTTGCTTGTCTTGCCCTTACAGCTGCTCCAGGAGGCAGGTGAAACCATGGATTTAGCTGGGCAGGTTGCTCTGTGGCTTGCAGGGAGAGAGAGCTTTTGGGAGGTGCCTGCAGATGTGAGCAAGGAGGGAGCCTGCAGCAGCAGTTCAGCCCAGGAACTGCTGGGTGAGAAGAGTAACCCCCAGGCAAGCTTCAGAGGTGATGGAAATGAGGGTGACCTCCTGAGAACTCAGATGTGACAGTGAGACACCAATAGTTAGACTGAAGCTAAGGACAGTCCTGCAAGTATAAGTCAGGAGAATTTGTATTTAACCCTTGCATTTTAATCCATTTCATTCAGTACACCTTAAAAAGTTTACAAAATCTTAAGGACTCTGCCATGCCTTTGGCTGTGTTTATTTTGAGGAAAAGGGACATTTTTCTTGGGGTAGTCCTCCCACAGTTATTGTGTGGCAATTCTCGATTTCAAAAATTGAGATTATCCAAAATTGGCCCCTTTTTAATAGCCTAATTGAGTTTCATGAGGTTCCTTGACAGAGAAGCTGAGATTTGCCAGTATTCTGCTTTTCATTGCTGTTGGGTTGGCCTGTACTTGGGGAATAAAATGTTGATGAAAACTGGAAAGAAAACAGCCATCCCACACAATCACCACATCTCACAGAGTGATCCTCCTGCAGTTTCCCATTATCTTAATGCACCCAGTTCTTATCTTAAAAGCAAATAGGTACTGCTAAGGAAGGATAAAAGAAAAACAGGGATACCAATGCTTGGAAGCTAAAAGCCATGCAAGTTCCAGATTTGGCTGCACAGTGTGTTAGGGATACGCCTACCTTTGCTTGCTTTCTTTTTATACTTGGGAGTTTTGTCTGGGCCCTTACAAAATGGTTGTTTGGGATTATTTTCTTTTTTCCCCTCTTCCCCCAGGTGAAATGCCTATCCCTCTGCCCAGTACTTGCACAGTAGGTGGGAACCTTGCTGATGTGTATTTTTGTGTGCGTGGCCTGGTGTCTGTACTTCTATTTCTGACCAAGATCCTAGATGGATTATTAGACTCGTATTTTGTATGAAAGTGCAGATTACTTTGGGTGCAAATGAGACGTGCTCTGCCTTAATTCAATCCCAAGAACTGATCTATTTTTTTTTTAAAAAAGGTTGAAATTTGCAGGGTCATAGTCATTAGGAAAAAATGTGTGATTTGTGGTTTGTTTTTTTTTTTTTTTTTTTAAATCAACAAGAAACCCAAACCACCAAACAAACCCCCAATTGTTTTCCCTAAATTGATTGCAAATGTGCAAGTATAAGTAACATTTGGGTTTCTTTAACAAATTCCCAAGTGGTTCAGCAGTTGCCAAGGTAACAGTGCTACTTTTAATAACAATAAAGAAACCCTATAAAACTTCTGCATTTCTCATTGTCTAAGATAATGCTGCCCTGATGCTGCAATAACATTATTAGCATGTACTTTCTTTTCTTTATTGAGAAGCATGTCTGGTTCATAAATTGGCTGTACAGTAGCGTCTAGCACAGTGGGGTCTGGGCTCATTAGGACTCTGGATACTACAGTAATGTGAAGAAATAATAAAGTATTTTTTAGCTCTCCATCCATTTCTTAAAATTTCCTTTTTGATTTTGCTTCCAGTGGCTGTCATTGTAGTATGTGGTTGCCTTAGTTGAATATTACTGTGATCTTTTTAATGCAAAAGCATCAGTATGTTATAAGCAAGTCCTACAGATAGTCTTCATGACTAAGCTATACTTCATAAAACATTGAGAGTACTCTTTTATTATTCATGGGAAGCTGTGTATTACTAAAGAAAACTCAATTTCTAGTACTAAAATATTGTTGTTCTTGCATCTTTTAGAGTTGCCCTTTTGAAGTCTACATGGATGTCTTCTGTTGTGCTATTTTCTCTCCCCCCACCCTGAAACTTGAGCTTCATCTGATCTTTGGCAGATAGCTCAATGTGGTTACTGTGGATATAAACTCCTAGGTCTGGGTGGATTATTTGCATTCTGAGTACTTGACCTCATGTTTCATTCTGAGTTTTCCACCTTTCTACCAAGATTTTGGCACTTAACAAATAAGACAAACCTGTTTTCCTGCTTAGATTTCTGCAGTCAAATCTGTGAAGATCATTCTTCTTTTGGCTTCTGTAGTTGTGGCAAAATTGAGTCTTTCAATTAAAAAGGTCAAAATAAACATTCAAGAGCCTTTCACTTGAGATGTGGGCTATGTTATTTTCTTTTTAAAAAACCCCACCTCCTGTTGCTTTTCAATATTTTTGTTTTGAGGAAATTGCATGAGTAGTTATAGACAACTCTGTGCCACCAACTGGGATGCTTGTTGCATTGGAGACACTGCAATTTAATCTGTGTCTCTAAATGCAGACTATTTTAAGTTTGTTTAAAAAAAAAAAAAAACAACAACCAACAAAAAACAAAAAAAAAACCCACCACAAACCAAACCCCAACCAACCAAAAAACCACTCCAGGCTGAAGATGTGAGATGTGGAAGGAGGAATCACTTCCCCGTTTTGCAGTCTTTGCCAGTACCGACTTCCTTGGCTGGTCATCTCTCACCAACACTTACTGACCTTAGGGGAGGCTAAAGCAGGATTTAGTTCATTGAACGATTAGATGATAGTTTCTGAGGTATCATCTACACAAGTGCCTAGTTCAAAGCAATAATGTATTTTTGAATTTACCAATTTACGATGTGTTCATGTGGATCATGGGATGCTCCCAGTGCATGTGAACATGATTCCTTTCTTCTAGAAAGAACACAATTATTTCCAGTTCTGCTGCAGCTGCACACCTAAGGCTTCCAACCCCACCCTTATGTGGACACAAGGGTCTGAACCAGTGTCCCACCCTGAGAAATTTCTCCAATGTGTACTGAGCTCTTGTGCACCAAAGGCATGTCCTTGAGCTGCTGAAGGATTTTTACCACACCCTTTCTTTTCTTGGTTTGCTGTAATCTTCAGTGTCTGTTATGTGGGATTGGTTGCATGGCATCAGTGAGGGTTGACTGAGGGTACATGCTGCTTTTATGAAGATTTTGAACAGATCTTCAGGAAGGAGTGCACAGGGCTCAACACTGTAGCATGGGAGAGCCCAGAGGAGGACATTGCTTTCAATACATGTCCTTAGATGTCACAGAAGACCTTATAGAGTCAAGCATGATGTCTAGGGACGCCTCTTTGGGCCTACTCAATGTTACTGTCAGTGTTGGAAACCCCTCTGTTGTGTTATAGATGTAAGATCATTAATACCAACTCTGTATCTGCTTTGATTGTGCCACATAGGTTGTGTCTATACTGGAAAGATATGATACATCAGGATTAAAACTGAGTGCATTTAAATTTGTATTATCTTTGTCTAGTGGTTTTTCTTACATGAAATAAGAGACTACTTTATCTGACTTGTTATATGAGGGTATATTTTATCTATAACAGCATCAAATATTTAAAACTTATTTTAAAATGTTAACTACATTAATACAAAAAACCTTATCCTAAAGCAGAAAGTTTGCTGAAGGCCTCTGACCCAGTGAAGTCCTTCTTTTATTTGGCCCCTGTGCAGGAATTTGTTCCAACTTGATTCTATCATTCAGGTTCTTTTTTGCTTACACTGAGATGCTTTGGGGCAGGAATTGTCTTTTCTGGTTTGTTTGTGCAGTGCCTAGGACAATGTGGTCCTTGTCCCTGGTGAGGCTACCTAAGCTACGTTGTAAAGCAGATAAATAGGTTACTGCAATGGAGAAGGATAGCTCAGGAACAGCTTATTTGTTCACTTTTAAAGAATGATATTTCCAGACAGGAGATGTAAAAGAAGAGCAGAATGGTGGTGACCATTAATAATGATCTGTTATAGGAACAGACTGGAGCAGATAGTATAACTGCCATAATTTACAGCTTGAAATATAACAGTACTGATTTAAGCTTTGGCCAAGATAAAGTGCTTATAAATCTTTTCACCTCTATTATGGGAAAACTTGTTTTTGGGATAAGTACCTGGTGGGCTGTATTTTAAGAAGTGCAGAGCAATTGTTTCTTCACTGCAAATTTCATTCCTCAGGATTACAGTAACAGGCCTTTGTGCTTAAAAAGGAAAAAACCCAAACCAATCAACAAAATGCTCTCTAAACTTTAACAATATTGCATTCTGCCTCTCTGTCCAGGCATGCATACACCAAGAGTGCAAATTTGCCATTTCCAGAGAAAATTGTTGCCTGTTAGTGGCCAAAGGCTGATGTAATAGTAGACTGATGAATTCAAGATGTAACTTTCCACATCTTTACTATTTCACTGTTTGGCTGATGTTTATTCTCCTGTTATCTGTTTTTTCCTCATTGCAGATATTATTGATGTTATTCCTAATATAAAGGAGTTAGTGCTTAGTCTTCTATTCTTCCTTTCTCTATTTCACTGTGCTTATGTGTTGGGCAAGATTTTTAACAGAAGAAAGTCTGTAGCTTGGTGCTGGCCTGTAGGAAAAGGAAAAGTACTTTCTGATGCTGGGGTTTTTTTTCTTTGGTATTTCTTGGTAAGGAAATGGAAGTATTTTGAATTGTCTCATTCTACTTTGTCAGTATGCCCAATTCCTGTGCTCAGCACTCACCTCCTGAACAACTGCCTTGTTCTTTTCAGTTCTTTGGTGAACACATCTGAGAGTTGCTCTGCTTCAGAGGTGTCACTGGATATTTTATCTCCTAATGTTTATGCCCGCAATCAGCACCCTGCATGCCATGGGCAGAGCAATGTCTCATTTTGAAGTGCAATGCGATGTCTGGACCCAGTGATGATGGGAAGAAATGTTCGAACAATATCTTAGAGAAATGGGGCTAGAGAGAAGTTTAAATCGGTGTCAAATGGTTCTGAACTTTACTTGGATTGATGGGCTTCTGCTAATTCATTAGTGGATCTGCCAGTAGGACTGTTGCTACATTAAAACACAGGCCTGCCCAGCCTTGGATGGAAAAGCAGGAAATAACTCAGTCCTTAACTGGATTTAGGCTATTACAAGCTTCTGTACTGGCCTAATTGGGAGCAGCACTGGACTTAAGAATATAAAGGCTAAGGGAGCGTTAGAGCTTTTCCTGTAAAACTTCATGCTCAGCAGGAAAAAATTGTGCCAATTAATTTTTATTTTTTTTTTTTAAATTATAACAGTTGGCTGTGAAGAGAGCTGTGAATGAAGCACTGATACTATTTAGATGTTTTATTAGAGATGATGTAGGAGATGATGTAGGCTCCGGGGAGACCTTATAACAGCCTATCAATACCTGAAGGGAGCCTACAGAAGAGCTGAAGAGGGACTCTTTGTCAGGAAGAGTGGTGACAGGACAAGGGGCAATGGTTTTAAATTGGAAGAGAAGAGATTTAGATTAGATATAAGGAAGAAATTCTTTACAGTGAGGGTGGTGAGGCACTGGAACAGGTTGCCCAGGGAAGTTGTGGATGCCCCATCCCTGGAAGTGTTTAAGGCCAGGCTGGATGGGGCTTTGAGCAATCTGCTGTAGTGAGAGGTGTCCCTGCCCATGGCAGGGGGGTTGGAACTAGATGATCTTTAAGGTCCTTTCCAACTCTAGCCATTCTATGATTCTATGATTCTATGTAGTAACATACTTGAATTCAGAGAAGCTTAGGTGACACTGATCAAGTTTCAGTCAAAGGTGATGCTGCCCAGGGCCAGAGCTGGCAAATACTATCCCTTTTTCTAGTTGCAAATGAAACTTGACTACTACTATCATAGCTGCTATTCGCTTTAGTCACAAGCGTGATTTACTTATTTTCACCATGAACTGTTTGTTAACTATTCTCTTCCACTATCCACTCTTTGTGGTATATGCCTTGTCACTTGGCTTACACAGTATGAGTTATGTATGCATGGATGGCAGAGGTTTTTTTCTTTACCGCTTCATTATTTTTCTAAATGACCAGTTACAAATAGATTGCGCTTTTCAAGATAACTTTAAATAAATGCTGCATCTTGTGGAATACTGATATCTGTAGAACTTTTCTTGTTTGGAAGTACTTCAAGTATCCTGTCACCACCTTACCAATGAGCAACAAAGGGCAGCAGAGCCAATGCTTTTAATGTGTATCATTGAAAACATTTGCTAACAATTGATTCTGAAGTTTGAACAGCTCTATCAAACAAGATTTTGACAGATCAGTACAAGGTAGTGGGTTTTATAAAAAAAAAAAAAATTATCTAAAAAGAATCATTAGAAGAAAGGATGGGCTGGTCAAAGGGTTTAGATCTGTTTGGAGTGTAGGAAGCTGATGTAATTTAGTAGTTGTTCACGGTGTCAGAATATGGAAACATGCTGCTACTGAGGGGGGCTTAGTATGTGTAGACTCTGCAAAGTATTCAGGAGCAAACACAGTGTTGAAAAAACTGTCTAGCAAGTTGATATGTCTAAGGACCATTACTGCTGTCACTGAGTGGAGTTCTGTTTTTCAAGTTTTGGGGTTTTTTTAGAAAATATTTTCTATGGCCTGATACTTATGGTCATGCCAATTACCTTAATGAGTGCCTGAGACTGGAATATGTAGAGTTGTGAATTTTCTCTGATCGTAAATCACTTTGCTAAACATGTTGTGGCAATTACTGCCCAAGATCAAATGTCTTTGGCAACTGTGTGGTGTTTCTGCCAGTAGGTCTTTTTATTAATATTATAATTTACTTTTAAAAAATAGAAAAGGAATTGCTGATGACCCTCCCAGTTAGAGCAATGTTTGCTCTTCAACCTGGTAGTCACTCAAAAAGCATTGTACTGGGATTCAACAGAAGAAGAATGTAATGTACCCAAGGAAATGGTCCAGAAGAACATTCCTTATAATCACTTTAATATGATGAAACTAGGTAACTGGACACTTATGAAAATGTTCATGGTTGGGGTAATAATGTTCCTATTGCTTATTGCTGCTTAATGACTGAAAAGGCAGGTTTGAAACATTGATTGAACTTCCTGAGTAGTACTGATCAGGTTTTGATTTGTAATAAAACAGTTTACCAAGAACACAGAGTTTTATTTCAATCTCATGTGTAAGCAAGCAGTTAGATGAATTCAGAAGAGGTCAGAAATTATGAACAGAGAGGAAAAGCTGGCTCTAAAGCTTTTTTTATAAATCATCCTCAGTAAATGGGAACTATATGACATTAGTATGTGCCATCCAACATAGCTACGTCTTCTGGAAACTAAGGTAGCACAGAAACAAAATCTGTGGTAAGACTCTTTGCTCTTCTGGTGTCTTCTATAACTTGCACCAGTTATGTTCTCCCTTGCAGCACTGGCAGAGTATTTGGGTGCCAGTGCTGAACTTGAAATAAACTAAAAAATTGCAACCCAATCAGTCAGTGGAAGGCTACCTTTTCTGAGATGGCCTCCCAGAGACCCACTGAAGCCAGGAGGTCAAGGCTGCTGTTGTATTATGATTTCAAGCTGCCCTTTCCACCTGTGACGGACAGCTGTTTGGTTTTGGCTTGGGATAGTTTCTTTAGGGAATGACTGGGCAAATGGCCTGGAAGGAGAGAGAAAATTCATTGGGGAAAACAGATTTACTGAACACAGTCACAGGAGAGACTTTGCAAACTGTGGGTTGTGGTCGATAAGGAGTGGCAGAAGAGGCTACTTAAGACTGACCAACGATCTTATGCAAAAAGCAGGGAGCAAACAGCCAAGCCTCAGGCATAACAGGAAAAGCTTGTGAAGAACGAGAGTGTACTGAGGAGAACTTGCTGCAACTTGGAGTTTATTGCTTGCTTTAAAATGCAGCAAAAAGCCACAAAACCTATTTTTAATATTGTCGCTTTACCATTCACTCTTGCTTTTTGGTGGAGTCTTATGCTGATGACATGGAAAAATATTGTGTTGCTCACTCTTTCTTTGTGTGACACTCTGGAAGTGCATATTTACAAGCCTGTGCATATGTTATATATAAGGTGGTACCTTCTGCAAGCAGTGTTGTCAAGCCAGCTTGTCATATTGTTAAGGAATTAGAAACTGGATGGTGGGTCGTATTTGTAATACATCTAGCTTAAGATCGTTGGGATCAGACTTTCCATAGGATCTGACAGAACTGAAATGTGTTCCTCTCCATTTTCCTGTTTAATCTACAATTATTTGTGTGCTTTGACTTTTTTTTTTTTTTTTTGCATAAAACCCCCCCTCCATGGAACATAAGATAGCCATAGAAGAGCACTTTGTGTTTCTGTGGCAATCTTCAGCCTGTGATGTTTTTCCCCAGGCTTGGGAGCATGCCAGCGTCCATGCATTGCACGTAGGGTGGAACTATGTCTTGCTGGCATTTCACAAATCAAAAACCCCCTTCTGTCATTCATTCTGAACTCAAGACTTTTTTTTTCTTTTTTTTTTTTTTTGCATTTGAGGAAGAGAGTTGAGCTAGCCTTCATCTTGCCTGAACTCTAATGTGGCAATATTTTTCCTCTGTAGATCTGGTTGCGTATGTCATTCAATTTTTTTGCCCCAGTATTATTACCTGCTTTTAACAAACTGCCACATTCCATTGGAGAGTGGTTGCTTCTAGGCAAAGGATGATATGGAATTTATTCAGAAAACCAGTAAAGAGCTTTGAGATCCTTTTATAATGAAGGACCTCAAAGATAACTTATTTAGACTTTAAGCCACATTTGAATTTTAACTTTCTGCTTTCTCATTGTGACATTCGGATCAGGTGGATAATGACATTACAATCACAAAAAGGCATTTTGTTGTCATTGCAGTGTTTCTTGGAAGACTAGTACTTTCAAGAGTATTTGTCTATAAACTGTTTTTCTTGCTTCCATTTGAACAGAGATTTTTGTTTTAAAGGCCAGTACATGTATGACTTGGGTATCTCTCTGTGAGGTAGTATTATTGTAAATGAAATTTTTTTTTGGGAAATAGCATGTCTTTCATTTTCGCTAAATAAAATAGCCAGGCTAAAGGAAGAAAAATCTAGCCTTTCAGTTTAAAGAAATCTTTGTTTCCATGAAATTGCACACCTATAATTAACAACTGGTGTTGTAGCTGTGCAAGCTTTTATAATTAAGATGCTTGTGCACTTGATTATCTGACTTACAGTAGCAGAACAGGCTATTTAAGTCATTGTGATAAAATGAGTTGAGCATCATGGCACTTAAACCTCTTGGATTTAAAGCACAGACTTTTTGAAATGGTGCCCACTCATCCTCATGCTATTCATCCTTCTTCTCTGGCTCTCCTTTCTTCTAGGCAGTGATAGTAGCACTCAAACATCTGGACATCTAAAAAAAAAAGTGCTAACACATAAGTATTTGATTTAAATGTGTGCAGTATCCTCTGGGATGAAAGGAATGCCAGAAGGATGTAGTATAGTGTTATTTGCTCGACATACTTAGACTCTCCTGGCAAATTAATTTAGTAGCGAGTTTTCAAGAGAAGTGTGTTTCGAAGGAGGAGTGAGGGGCAGTGGAGTTTTTCATTTGTTTGCCACACTGTGAAAATTAGGTGCTGATAAATGTAAGGCTGATCTATGTAAGGCTTACAGTCTGCTGTTTCTCTGCAATACTCGTAGCTCTCCACTGCCACCCTACTCATGCCTATCATTGGGAACAGCTTGCATATGGATTGTCAGAAAAATTGCATTAGATTAAGAAGCAGCTGTGCCCATCCTACCAGACTTCAGCAATTCTTCAGACAAACACTTTTTGTTTGCAGGGAGTTCTCTGCAAACTTAATGAGAAAAATAACCATATACACTTTTCATTAATGAAAGTGACTCAAGTTACTTTATTGTTTGAGATGATTACTGTAAATAGGACAAGGAACCAATATTTACTTTTGCTTTAATCTTTTCTTGGTGATTCATAGGAACTGGCAAAATGAAGCAATAATTAGGATCTTATTCCAGTATAAGAAAATTCCTATCGTCTAACATGTGGTGTTTCTCTGGTTAACAGAGGGAATCTGACTTAAGAAAATGCCTCACATCTTCACCTCTTGGTGAAATTGGAATATTACTTCTGACTTTGGTGTGGCTGCATCTGTTGGAGAGCGTGTATGAATATGTAAATTATGCTAGATGTATGGCCTATAAAATGGTTTGGGGATTGTAGGATAAAAGTTGTTTTATGAATGTGAATTAAGATATCTGATGACCTGTAGCTGTAGGGTGGGGGTGAGGGGTTTTGGCTGGGGCAGCTTATTACACCCCTTCTGAAGGCACTAGAGCACTATGTATCCAGTTCTCCCTTGTTGCTTGACTGATCTGGGTGATCTAAATGGTGCTGTAGTCTGTTCTGACAGGGACTTCTTTGGGCACCTGCCACTGATAGTTTAAGGGATACACATTTAGTCATGCCTAATAGATGTAGATTTTGCAAAAAAGACTATTGTGATTTTGACTAAGACTAAATGATAAATACCAAGGGCTGAAACTCTTAGAGCCCTTCCAAACAGTGATTTCAAGTGCTCTCGTAGGGTAGGTCAGGAAAGTGCAGAGTCAGAAGCAAATACTTTGCTGCATGATGGAGCCACAGCATCCTTCTTTCCAGGAGAAATCCTCATCCACTTACTGCTAGGATGCAGGGCTTCTCCTGGGGGAGGTGATACCTATACCAGTGCTTTCTTATTTTATTTTCTGTTCTTCCTGGCATCACCACTTTTTTTTTTTCCCTTGTTCTAGTCTCCCCTCTGGGAACTTATCCATTCTCCTTTAGAACCTGGATCTTCAATTTTACCCTCTTCTCCTTGCTCCCGTCTTTTCCTCTAAGTATATTAGCTTCAATCCTGTAGTCTTCCCTTGTCCTTAAAGGCCTTCTGACAATAGGTTTAATGGAAAATTTAGCTTCCAACTCTTCATCTGGGCATGTTTGGGAAAGAAGAGCTGCATTAAAAACTGGAAGTTCTTTAGTGCTGTGCTCTAGGGAGATGATGCGCACAAAAAACATGCCAAGAAAACATTAGTCAAGGTCAGGGCAATCTAGCCTGGACTTGTCCAGGTCAAAACATGCCTGTTAATTCTAAGTGCAAGCACAGTATCTATTTTAAATGCTTTTCTAAGGCAAGGACATTTTCATTTGTAACATATAAAAGATTCTGTGGGCCATGAGTATAGCTAGGTTCCTCTGATCAGGTTGCACTCCATAAAGATGGAAGATTGGTATCTTTTGGGTGACGCAATTAAAATCCGCCTTCAGCCCCCTTGCTGTGCCCATCAGCAAGCCAGTGGCATCAGAAACAGCTGATTCTTCGGACTGTATAATGAATAACACTTGTGATTGATTGCCTTCTATTTTTTTGAAAGTCTGATGTGTAAAATTTGTCAGTTGGGGATCCCTTGGAGCTAGGAACATGTTTGATCACATCTGCTGACAAGCAGAGGCCAGCGGGGTGTGTAAGGGGGAGTCTGGCTGTGGGTTCAGGTGACTGCTTTCCTGAGCTATTTGCTCTGGCACTGCCTGAGATGAGAAAGTAGGGGATTTCTGAAAACCTGTTTTGCTCAGCCCTAGGCTGCAGGGGAAGGGCATTCCCTCCCACTCTTCCTTCCCTTTCTCTGACAGTCCTCATCTTCTCTGTCTTGCCTTGGGGCTAAAAAGGGGCTGGAAGAGAGAAAACTAAGAGCTCTGGGAGAAGAGCAAAGATGCATATAGGGTTAGGCAGCAATTAAAATGGGGTTGTCTGGAGGGTGGGAAGGAAAGTAGAGGAACGCTGTTCTCATTGCCCCAGTCCTGGTAGTTTTAACTCCATCTATACGCTTAGAAGTTGGAGGCCTGCAAATACTAGTTTTGAGCACCTGTCCTGATTCAGTAGATTACTAATTGAGGCCTGCGAAGGAGGTTTGTCAGGCAAGGCCCTTGTTTACTTGTAACAATCTAAATGTATGTTTTAGAGAACATGTTGTTAATAATTTTTTCATTGCATTATGTATACCTGGGTATCTAAACACAGAGGCTGTTACAACTGCAAAAGATGTAGCACTGTGGATCAAGGAATAGCAAACTAATTTGCATGAGATTACCGATGTCCAGAGAAGAACCAGCAGGAAATGATTTATTTACTGACTCTTAACCCCATCTTCTCATTGACTGATTGCATATAACTTGCAATTTGTTTGATGCCAAATAAAATCTACAGAGGCTTGTAGGCCTATCTTATATGGACAGGTATATATACAGTTAGTTGGTCAGATTGAAACTAAATAGTATGGTTTCACTTTTATTAGACATATAAGTCGTATTTTTGTTTTTCCCTAAAAGTGTTCTGATCTGCTGATGTTCCTGCCAATAAACTCATCTACTGGATTGTTCATGGAAGATGAACAAAGGAGTTTATAAACTCCTTATGTAAATTATTTCTTTTAATTTGAGCAGTTTTGCATGAAACACTGTGTTGGGTGTTTTTTTTGGGGGGGCACGCCATTAACTATAAAATAGCTTCTCGCTAAACTCCACCTTGACTCCTGTTTACCTTTGAGAGCAGCCAACTTCTCTTTTCATCGTTTTATGTATTGGAATTAATGGGTTTTGGCTGGTTCAGCAGAAAATCTCGTTTCCTGAAAAGCACCCTGAAATGTTGTTTTTACAGTACCGTTCATGCTTGAACAGACATGGTAAGTACCAGAAAGTCTCACTCAAGCTGTTCTCTCGAGATTTCCAGCTCTGCTTTGCAGATAGCTGAATTTTCTGAACTTTTGGGTTCCTATCCTAAACCAAACCTCTGAACCACTTTTGAAGCCTGCCTGTTCTTACAAGAAACCTTAGTACAGAGGAGGTTTATTTATGAAAGGATATATTAGACTCCTTCATTTGCAGCCAACAAAAGCAGCTCTCTCTCTTCCTGGCTGCTCTAATTGATTTTTATTTTTTATTTATTGTTTTGAAGTTAAACAAATCATAGATTAAAAAACCTCCAACCAATGCCTCTAGGTGTTTTTGCCACATAGTAAAAATACAAGTAGTAGTGCAAACAAAAAGCAAACCACTGAAGCTTGGAGTATAATGGTGCTTGCAGATGCTTTGTCTGTGCCTATTAACTTGTTCATGACCGCACCTCTTTTCATGGTCTCTGTTGCCATTGCTCTGGGTTTGTGATGTTGGAACCAGCAGTGGTAGCCTGAGCTCAGATGAAGCTGGCAGATATGCAAGAAACACAAAACTTGTTTTGGTGCAGATATAAAAGTATCTGAGTGAATATAATAAAAAAGATTGTTTTTAAGTGGACTTTATTCAGTATTTCCCAGGAAGGGTTAAACAAGAATATGCTATCATGGTGCAGAACAAACAGATAATTCCACTTTTGATCCCAATTCTGAACCCCAGAAGACAAATGACAATTAAAAATAGTCTTAAGAAAACAAAGCTTTGTATTCCCTCTTAAACTTCAGCACAAACTAAATCTTGTAGTGTTTTCAATCTGGTTAGACTTCAGCTGTCAGTCTTTTCTTTTTCCCTTATATTGCTCTACTGCTGGCAGCGTTTAACGAGTTTATAAATGTATGTGATGAACAGGCTGGGTTACTTGATAGAATATGAAATGTCTTCATGATAGAAGCTTTTTCTAGATTCATGACAGAGCCATTAAGAAAAACTAACTTTCTTTGCCATTCAATTTGGACCACAACATTTCTATGAACGTTATTAAGTTTGAATTTGTAACAAATATACAGTTTGATCTTAATCTGTGTACATTCACAGACCTCTTTACACATTTTTACAGATGTGGCTCCTGAGCAGTTATTTAGGTCCTTGTGTTCCTCTAGCCAATTCCAAATCCCAGTACCGGGTCTCTCTATCCTGTAGCCTTCAGTTAAATGTCATTACTGACCTTAAGTGACCTACTGACTGCCTTCCCCCAAGGTGTGCTACTTTAGATGTGAAGGACTGGTGGGTGTGTCTGCTGTACTCGGTATTCTTCAAAACTATCAATGGGTAAGATTGAAAGCTAAGTGATTAACTCTCACTGACATCAATGGAGCCCCTTATTTATAAAAGCAAGGTACATTTATGTACCAGTGACGGCAGGGAACCACAGATCTTCATGAGACCAGAACAGAAGGCTGATCATGAAAACGAAAGGAGAAAATCTTGTGTATGCTGATTTTCCTTCTGAACAGATAACATTTTTTTCGTTACTCTGAGACTATAAATATACGCCTAATCTTGGCGGAGAGCAACCTCTTCTTGTTTCATAATGAAACTTGTTTAATTTACTAGTAAGGAGATAACTTTTTATTTATATGCCAAGAGCCTGTCTTTGGAAATTGTACAGTCGTCTGTATTCTGTGTTGCTAGATAATGGGATTATGTGAAATTGAACATATACCCATCATTTTTGCATATTACAAAGCAGTGAAATTTATGGGATATGCTGTAGTTTGTGTAGCATTATGACCATTTTTGTGTGGTGTTCAACTAGCAGTCATTTGCCCGAGTACTTCAAAAACAAACCCAAACCAAAAAACAACCCAAACAAACAAAAAAAAAAATCCCACAACAGTGGTGGTGGGGAGAAATTGTTTTACGTAAATGTTATTTGGCTTTCATAACACCTAATGCTTTAAGCAGGTCTGAAGTTGTCTTCACTTCTTCCCCACCCCCGACCCATTCCCCAGTAATATGTGAGAGATACCTACTTATAGGAAACTGGTAAATGGTTAAACTTTCTTAAAGAATTCATTATAAGATCTTGAGAATTAAAAATGCTAAAAACTGTAATCAGAGTTAGTTTTCCTCTCAAAGTGGGCTGATGCAGTTCGGAATCAGTTGTTAGCTCTGAGGACAGAGCACTTCGAAACAGTCCATTAAGGCAAGAGATTGCCCAATTAGATATTCACGTGGCAGTTAAAATTGCATCAGAATCTTAACCACTTCCAATTTTCAGTCAAATGGCCTTTTTAAACTTTGACTGAAATGTTCCTGGTTCTTGCTGCATGGCAAGAGAGAAATAAGTGTTTGAAATACTTGTTAAAAATAACCAAAACCCCACATCCACATTAAGTTCATGCCAAGTTGTTCTGTATGTAATTTGAAAGGGCTGTGATATTGAACTTCAAGTATTGAGACTTTTAAAGGGAATATTAATGTGCCCATGTAATTTTACTGAACTAGTGCAAATGATGCAAAGATTTCTTTTGTAAGCTGAGGCATGAAAAAATGCTTTGAACCGACATCTTCAGAACTTTTGATGCATTTCAGAGTTTGTGATATTTTTTTAAATCGCTAAGAGAAAGGAAAGAAATCATAGTCAGACATTCAAGTTGAATTTACCTTATTTAAAATAGATTTAAATGCCATTTGTACTTTCCTTGAAAAAAATTTACAGCAGTTGCTTAAAGAGGTGCCTTTACTGTATGGTCTACAATTGCTGTTAAATTCAGCCTCATTAACCAGTCTCCTGAGAGCTCTTGGAGTTGTGTTGTGGGTTTGTTTTTTTTTTTCTTCTTGTTTTTTTCTTTTTTTAAACATTAGTTCAGTAAATAGAGAGTTGAAAAGTACCTTGGGCTAATGGAGCCATGGATCCTCCAGAGCGACACATAGGTAAAGCTGTGGTATTCAGTAAAGTTGATATGAATAAATTAGACATTATAATAGTAGTCAGACATTTGCAACTGTCTAGTGAAAACAAGATAATAAAGGCTCAGATCAAATTACCTGGAAGTCTGCATTAGTGCTCTGTATTCCTGTATGTGCCACACCAATACAGTGTCAAGTATATTAGAGCAATTCCTTCAGGAATGACAAGAAATGCTGTAATACTGAGACTGTGCAGAGATGAATGCTTACTGCTTGCAGGGTTGGCTAGTTTAAAGACAGTGCCAGGGCTATTTGTTTTAGGAGTCAATCAGCATCTCCAGGTACTGTTAGAATTATAATCCCGCCACTGCTGTCATGTCTATATTTAGAAAGGTGATTTTGAAGTGTTTATAGGAATATTCAAATTTAGTTAATTTGAAGTGTCTGGTATCTTTAAAATTTGTTCTGCAAAGGATCAACCTAAGAACACCTTTATCCCAAATTTGGGTTGTGGTGTTGCTGTTTTTTTGACATAAAAAGGGAAGGAACTCTTTTTCTTCAGGCAGTCAATGTGTTGGTGATGTTGATTATTTAACGTCACCATATTTAGGTATAGATGTTTGCTAGGGGAAGTCAGGTCCTCAATTACTGATATTGTGGAGTGTGTGCATATTTTGTTTGGGTTTGGTCTGTATATATCAGAATTTAATGTGAAAAAATGAACAAAATGGGCTGTACCAACACTCTGTGCTTGTTCTGGCATATGCGAATGAGGTTACTGTTCTTGCTTGAAAAGTCATAAGGAGAATTGGGTGGGAAAGAAGTGGGGATGGTATGTGATGTCATTATTTTATTTCTATTGAAACAAAACTTATTTGTCCCTTTGCTAATGTTTTGACATAAATGCACTGATGTGTATGTTGTGCAAATGCTGCTCAGCAGGACTCCTTGATATGTAGAGTGTTATTCCTTTCTGTGGTACTGTGGCAAAACCCAAACAATACTCAGTGAGTCTGTGTTGCACTGGAAAAACGTAGGAATGAATAGAGAAATTGAGTTTAATTGCCTTGTTCAGTCCTCTCCCACACCTTCTCTGTCTATCTCCAGGGTAAAATGGTGTAATTTATCCCCTTATGTGCTGCTCTTAAAAAAAAAAAAAAAAAAAAACAAAAAACAAATAAAAAAAACAACCCACAAACAAACAAACAAAAAAAACCAAAAAAACCCCCCCAAACCTGAAAATGGAGACCCTGTGCAGTGTTTTGCCTAATCTGTTCCTTTAATCTGCTCCTTTCTCAATCTTCTCAAACACCATATAGCTGTGTTATTCTCTCACTTGAGCTGAGAGCTTAAAAATTAGGCTCTCATAAATTAAATCCTCTGTCGCTTTAAAAAGTAGACAATTCTTCCCTCACAAGACATCTAAAGAAAGTACAGCTAAATGGAAAAAGGGCAAGTGTGGTGATTTTTTTCTTTTATTTCCTTCTTTTCTTTTCTTTGTGTGTGGTTTTTTTTTTTTTTTTTTAAATTTTCAGGGCAAAAGTCTGGAAGGCTATTGAATGCTAAATAGTTGGGATGAGCACAGAGTTGATGATATTTCAAGTTTCATGTGGCTGTGATAGCATGAATGTAGGTATTAGGCTAAAAATCATAGCAGAAAAGTAGTATGCCAAGTTTGGATCAATGAAAGTAAAAATATTCATAAGCTCTTGTGATGTCTGACTTTATTTTTTCAACCTTATAAAATAAACTAAACTTGTTAAGGAAAAATTCTTCTGTAGCGTAACCGGAAAAGTATCCGGTATATGGTTTCAATTTAATCACTGCTTAAACAAATCAATAAGCAGTGGATGCTGTTAGATTGAGGGAGTCATTCACTGGGCTACATATGCAAGTAGAATAAGTTTCTCTCTCTTGTTACTTTAGATTTGGAAGCCAAAAATGTAGAGCAAAGTAGTCTAATAACTCCTTCAGTGAGAAAGCAATGATTGAAAACTATGAGAAAATGATTCAGACTTATGATGAAAGGTTTGCAGGTGCAGTAACTATACGCTAGAAATGCAAAGATGTCCTTTAATCATCATTCAGATTTGTTTCTACCAGAAAAACAACACAGAAATTGTTTCAAGATATAGAAATGGTAACTAGTATGTGACAAGCATAACTGGTATCTACCAGTATTGCATGGGGAAACGGAGATGAAAAGCTTTAAGCAGACTTTAAAACAAATAAATAAAAATAATAAAAATGCTCAGTTTAAGAGATTCCTGAGGTTTAGAATGTGACTAACATCTAACGCCTTCATTTGAGAGGGTCAAGTAACATACTGGAAAACTTGAGACTGCACTGTTTGATGTCATTCATGTGGAAAGTCTTAGAAGCTGTTTTAAAGTTTAAGTGAATTTTAATGGCCCAAATGAGAAAACACTTGGAAAAAATGTCATAAGATTAACTGTTTACCTGCCGAAGTATAAACCAGTCTCATTGGCAGGCTGCAAAGGAGTATGGAAAGCCAAAGAGATCCTTCCAGAATCATGAAAGCTCTGAGGAAAGCTGCAAAGAGATGATGCTGGGTATTACAAAGTGCTGGTAGCTCTTTTGCCATCGATGTCTTGCTGTTCTCGATAGAAGCCAGACAACAAAAATCCTGTCTTGAATATGCTTAAAATCTTTAAAGATGTTAAGAAAATACTGTATTAGTTTCATTTAAAAATTAAAACAACAACCCAATATACTTGGGTGGGAAAAATAGCTCAGGGGGCCAAATTCAGGAAGCAAATCAGAACCACCAATAAGGTTTACGGGTTATGAAGACATTGTAGCGTATCATCTTAGGATCTGTGGTGGAATCCAGGCTTTACTCATGTACTGTAATTGCCTCTGACAAAGCAAAAATTTCAAGGTTAGAAATCAATGAAAAGGCACAACAAATAATGAGGCCTCCCTCGCTACAATTAGATACAGGAGATTCAGATCATTTATGTTTCCGCTCATAAATTGCGAACCACAGTCAGGAAGCTATAAATAGGGGGGGAGGGTGGCAGGAAAGCCTAACAGACAGTTTAAAACATCATATATAATGGGTGAGATTCCAGAGCGTGCTGCCCAGGAAAGACACTTTCAAGTGAACATAAAAATCCTTGAAGTGCTGATCCCAACATGCACAGCTGCAGTAAAGAAGGCAAACAGTGTTACTGCCAGAGGACTGCAGTGTAAGTGAGGGAGCTGCCATTCTCATTATCTGCTGGTTAGAGCATGAGCACGGGGTCTGTTCAGTGTATCTTTGACAGGAAATAGCCACTCTTAATGGGATATGAGGGAGATGAATCCAACTGGCACCATAAATCTTGGAGGTGTTGGTAAGCATAAGGAAATTAGGATCCTTTTCAGTGCAGAAAGGAGACACTTTTATTACTTCTTTTAAAGTCTATTTTTTTCCTAAGTGATATAGGTGCCTATTTTGAAACCATTTCATTTAAATATAGCAACGAATGAGGGAACATAGTCTCAACAGGAGAAGCAACCTGAGGTTTTGAGTAGGCTTTTACACAAGCATGGTCCAAGCCAGCTGTATGCCAGTTTAAAATAACTCAAAGTGGGGTTTGGTGTGATCACCCATAGAGCAGCATGCAAATTTAGGCTTCCAATACAGTTGCCCAGTCAGCGTTGCAAAAGACCTGCTTCGTAGATGATAATTAACAGCTCCAAATGCTGCATTCCCTCTTCCCCTGCTAATCTTGGCTCCCAGTATCTCTCATTTACTAAATCCAGTGGTAGTCTTTTGGATGCAAATGGTATCTCTTGGACTAAGTGCTCCTGGGTAGGTGCATGGCTCTCCAGGTGTCACAAAACAGCAGTGGTGGAAGTGGGTGGGAAGGGGAAGTATGTGTATGTCAGTGCAACAGCTTTCACAAACAATTGCAGAGTTAACATTAGCATCTAGCTTGGGAAAATTAACACATTTTTTGTTTTTCCCAAGTTCTAATGCAATGGCCAAAAGCAAGTTCAAAGCTGTGATCAACAACATGCATAAGACCAGTCCAAAACACATAGCTAGACACCTCCTGTGCCAAGAGGTGCCTTTCCTGGGGTTGTGTCGGTTGTTTTTGGTGGGCTTTTTTCGAGCAAACTATGTCTGTACTCATTTGATGGACAGTTCTGTAAGAATCTTTTATTGTATAAGCTGACACTCTTTCTTTGTTTTTGTAAAACGCTCATCACCATGGTATCTGAGTACTTTGTTTTGCATTGGTAACTTTAGAGCGTCTGCTAATGTATAGAATAATGTTTTTCCACTACTTTTCCCAAAAGGCCATTACCTACATTTCCTGTACCAGCTGGGGACTTCACTGCAGATTAACACACCACCCACCACCCCCATCCTTCCCAGCCCTACACCAAGACTGGAGGAGATGGTTTATTCAGATTTCCTTCTTTCAGAACTCTGATGATGAACTCAGTTCTGAAAGAACTGAGGAATTTCCTCAGTAAATGGGCTGGCGCACACACCATACAGCTAAGTGTTTGTGTGGTAGGCTTTTATTTTATTCATATATCCGGACTAGAAATGTATCACTATCTGCAAATTGTTTAAATTCTTCATGCCTTGCCTTGGAATTCTATTATAGAACTGTTTTATGTGAAATCTGTGGTATGGTTCTTAGTTTTTTCCCCACACTCTGTGTTACAGCTTTGCATGCAACCCAGATGCTGAACTATTATGGATGTTTAGTCACATATCAATGGAAGAGAAATTTAATGTGATATGCTGAGGTTTTAATATTCATGTGTTTGATTTCTGAGCCTAAGAAAGAAAAGGCTTTTTTTTCTACTAGATGGAAGGGCTTCAAATTCCCCTGCATCTGGAAGACAACGTGTTTCTTTTCTTATATTGCTAATAATGATTTCAGTAATTCTATTCTGATCTTGATAGCATGTACTCTTACTCCATTGCCTGCGTATTTCTGATCCTTACTGGATCATCCTCAGTGTTGATACTAACAATCCCTTTGGGCGTCCCTGTAGGTTTCAGTGGGAATTGTAAATATAAGTGTTGTCAATGAGGTAGCTTGTGCAAAAATGATGACAGTTTGTCAAGGAAAACTAGCTTCTTGTATCCATGGGGTTGCATTGTGTAAATTGGCTGGTTTTATTTGCTGAAGTTACATGAAATGATCACACGGACAGCTCATTTGGCTGGTGTCTCCAGTTCCAACTCCTCACATAGTCTTGTAGCATGGTCAGTGAACAGAGCTTTGGTCTATTCTGTAATCTTCCTCCCATTTGATTTGGGCTCTCCCCCCTGAGAAAACTAGGGTTATAAAACTGTTGGTTAAACAAGGGTTTCAGAAAACAGAAATGGAGAAAACTAAATAATATGGAGTGATATCAAATTCTCCTGTAACTTAGGGAACCTCAGAGTGGAAAGATTCCAGGAGTAGGGGTATATGGCTTGTGGTATTTTTAATTTTTTTTTTTAGGAGAATTGAAAAGTTGCACTTAGGAAATGGAAGATTCAGAATACAGTAATACAGACCTTGGGAAATGATCAAATGGAAACTTGTCTGCAACAAATTGCTTTAATGATCAGCATAAATGTGTTTTAATTTGGATTAATTACAGCCTGGGAAGACTTTACTTCTAAATAAACTTCAGGAAAATGTCATCCATAATGAATATACTAAATAAACCTCAGTATAAATAAATGGGTCATGGCTCTCCTTCCCACTGAAGACTTGCTGTGTTTAGAAAATGTAAACAAAGCCCTGCATATATACTATACCTTAAGGTATTTACATAATGACAAAAGATCACTTTTTCATTTTCCAACCATCACCAAGGGATTGCAAAGCAATCAAACTTTAACAGCCAATTAATCTCTCTAGATGATGTTTGTGTAGCACTTAACCAGTTTCAGTAAATTAGATCCCTGTGGGCTGGGCTGTTACATTGATAGAAACGTTACTGCTAGCTGGAGGCATTAATTTACTAGTTTGTAAGAACAGCAGTATTGAGAAATTGTGAGCATATGGAAACAAACTCTCTGCACCTTTTTAAAAGAAATGCTGTTTGTAAAGAATAGGAGGTTCTGGGAGTCACCCAGCATGGAGCCTCACTAAACTAAACAGGTAGTTTGTCAGTTCTGTTGGACTGGAGAGACTGCTGTTAAATTCCCTGTAAGAAACAGAAGAAATCCATTGGGAGGCAGCTGTGGCTAAAGAAAGATAATTTATTGCAATACCATCCACTTAATCTGCTCCTTTAACAGTTTGCTTTACTTAAAGGACGTCTCCTGTGCACCTAAGCAAAAGACATTAAAATAATTTAAAAAGAAAAAAAAATCTCCAGAAGAGCAAAAGCTTTTCAGTATACTGTCATCAGGATGTGTCGTCACAGTGTATCAGAAAAGTGTCATCTTGGAATGAAGTTGTAAACTTTCCTTTTCAATGTGATGGTTTAAGGCGTCTGCACTAGTGTTCAGGCTCCCTGTGTGCAAGTTGAAGCCCACAAAGCACAACTGCAGATCTCCAAGCGAGGAGCCACACAACTGACATCTATGTACCCATGGCAATGTAGCTACAATTACTAGGTGCTGGATTCTCTCTATGTGTTCCTCAAGCATCTTAAGAGTACCATGATTTCTATACTAGGTTGGTGTAAGGATTCCTTTGCTCATCATGACTCTGGAGAAGGGTCCTGGGGACTCATGAGTGAGTTACGCTCTGCCTGCTCCTTGCTTTGGTCAATTCCAGCTGGCACCAAGGCAGGAACACTGTATCAGATGAACTGTTCCTGCTTGTGGCTGCACCCATGTTGCATTCAGGATGCAAACAGGGAGAAGGGAGTTACTGAAATGCTTTCAGTCATCAGTTTCTGATCCATGGAAATGTCAGAAGGTCTTGAGGGAGAAATTAATTCCTGGCAGAATGAAGGCACCTGGTAAAAGTCACAGTTTAGACTGCTGCTCTTAAAACAGGTGTGTAGTCTGTGACATGGGGCTGGGATTGCATACTGATGTTGGCACAGTGGCTGTGGAAGTTCTGTGTGTGAGGTTGGCTTTTCCCGGTGAGGGTCAGGGAACCTGAAAATTCAGAACTTGCTGTTTTTACCCAGGAGTGTCATGGTCTAATTTGTTGGTAGGTCAGTTGGAGGGGCAATTGCTTTATGTATGTTTTTAATGACTGGTGAACATGCTCAGTGTGACTGGATGCAGGCCTTTGAAAGAACAGGCTGCCCAAACCCTGCTTGAGCCTGTGGAGCCACTTTGGTTCCCAGAATTCATTTGCTACAGTGTGCATGTGGGTATTTGAAGACTCCAAAAGCTGTTCACCATTCTGTGGGTGTCTACTGAGGGAAAAGCAGAGCCACGAGCACCTGCTGAGGAAGACAGGTGGTAGCAAATAGGAGTTCACCTTTGGGCACAACTCTCTGCTTTATTCCTTCTGATAACTCATATTATCATGTGGTGGCTCATGATGTGACCTGACCATATGGTGTTTAGCAGGAGAAGGTTTAATTATGTTGTTAGACAGGCAGCACATACACTTGGAAGGCCAAAGAAAGATGATAAAGTCTGTTGGTGTATCCCATTGTCATTGCTGAATTTACTGATTAAGGCCTAGAAATCACAGAATAATTGAGGTTGGAAGGGACCTCCAGAGGTCATCTGGCCCAACCCCCCTTACTCAAGCAGGGCAACCTGGAGCCGGTTGCCCAGGACCATGTCCAGGTGACTTTTGAGTATCTCCAAGGGTAGCGCCTCCACAATAACTGCCTGGGAAACCTGTGTTGGTGCTGGGTCACACTCCCACTGGAAAAAGTGTTTCTTGAAGTTCAGACAAAACTTCCTGTGTTTCAGTTTGTGCTCAATACCTCTTTTCCTGTCACTGAGCACTGCTGAAAAGAGTCTGGCTCGGTCCCCTTTGCAGGGCAGAGTAGAGGGGATGTTTTTGCCTCCCTAAACCTTCTGGCAATACTTTTGTCTAAAGCAGCCCAGGATACCATTAGCTGCCTTTGCTGCAAGGGCCCATTGCTGGCTCATGCAAATGATACTGTTTGCTTAGGTACAGTTGTTCTTGGTGGCCTGTTTGGCAGGACTTGGTACTGGCTGCGGTGCTGAGAACCACTCTTCAAACTTAAGCAGTAAGTGCTGTATCTGTGGCAGTTGTTCCTTGTGCTCTCAGTCATGATTGACTCTTCTACCAACCTCTCTTAGGTGTTTTTATTCCAATGCCTTTCAAACACTGCTCTGGAATTCTGCAGTGAATATGGGGGAGTGGCAAGTTTAGCTACAGTTCTAGATTGCTCCTTGGGCAATTGGAAGCATGATGGGGAAATGCCATGCATTGACTTATATAGACAATATAGCAGCTTTCATAGAAGGAAAGGCAATAGCTGTTAACCAGGTAAGCAGAAAGTAGCATTACATGGCTGCAGTAAGAGCAAATGTATAGGCCCTCATGGCTCTGTCCCCCAGTATTTTAGCAGGGCTTATGCTGCAAGTGTGTATGTTTGAAAATTCTGCTTGAAAGCCAGATAGGAATTTCACCCCACACTATAGCAATTGTAACACTTGCAAGAGTGGACAGGAATGTTTTTGAGTGTGGCTATTGTGGTCAAAACATAGTTTAGAACATAGGGAAGCCTGTAGTATAAATGTACTATTCATTATAATTTTCTAACAAAGATGTGGTCTAAATGGTTGATAATGAAATGCTCTCTCGGTGCAATGATTTTACTTACTGTTTAGATGCACAATGGACAAGTTTGGATGGAGGCTTTTTTTTTTTTTTTTTTGAGAACAGATGAACAACTTCATGTGTTTAATAAAATTACAACTTCCTAAAATGACATGCTGGGAAAATAAATGCATCTAAGTGATACTTGGCTCTAGGGGTGAAATAAAAGAACAAAACTACAGGACTCTCTCCAGCCAAGTGAAGTTCTGACAAGGTCATATAACAAAAGCATAATAATATCACTCTGGGTTTCTAGTTATCATTTCAGTATGTGCTCTGACCAGTGAAAGCATTGCTAATTTTGTTTTGCACAGCTGTCCTCCATGTCATGAGTTTGTTTTTTGTATTGTGGGATCTTGCTCTCTTCCAGATATGCCTGTTTTCTGTCTCTTCTGCAGTAATAAGTAGCTTTGAGACTGTTAAAATAATCCTCTCATAGTTTCAGCTGAGAGTGACAACAGAATACTTTTCTGCAATTTAATAACTGGATATAACTCTGGAAGGTTATACCATATATCTGCTAAGTATCTTCACTCTGCAATGCAGGCAGGCAAATGCATCTAATTTTTACACTGTAGTTTATAATCAAGCAGTGTCAAAGCAGGAGTGAGTGGTGTAAAGATTCAAGAGGTGATGCTTCCTCCTGTTCAAACACCAGATCTTTGCAGAGCATTTTAATGGGGTGGGAAGCTGCAGAAGGAAAGCCATATGATACTTAAATGCCTCTTCCTGAGATCTGCAACCTGGGAGACTGACAGCCAGAAGGGCATAAGTTGACGCACTGCTCCTGTCTCCTATGTGTGCGTTGTGCCCCCAAATCCCAAAAAACCCAAAATAGAACACCAAATTAAATTTATCAGCAGGGGAGCTGCTTTTTTCCCAGAGGTGGTCAAATATACAAAATCTAGGTGTATGGTGCAGGATGCCTCAGGGAGCAACCGAAGTTATGCTGAAGTTTGGGCCACAAAATTAGTCCTTGAGCAGCGGAGTGGTGATTTTGAGTGACCTTTAGACTATCCTACTGAAGCATTGCTTAGTACCTGAATTATTAAATTAATTTTGTACTAGTATTGAAGCATTTAATTTACATTTTCTTCAGTCTAGTATGTTGCAATTCTCTTAGTTTCAGAGGTGATTTTCCTGTGAATTCAATGTCAGGTAGTAATTACCATGCTTACACACTCATCTCTTTCCTCTGTAAGAGGAGGACATTCAGTTCAATAACAGTTCAATTCTGGTGGTATGTGTATTTCTTTCGTGGTCATCCTACAGCCAGTGGACACTAGCTTTGGTCTCTATGATTTTTTTTTTTTTTCTGATACTAGCAGCTGTGTTCTCCCCTCCACATCTCTAGTGCAATACCAAATCCCACATTTTAATCCAGCAATTTTCTGTATGTCTTTGGGTATGGTGAACACAGACTTTATTGAGGCCTTTGTATCAGGAGCCTGTGGGTTTGGGAGGCCGAGTTTCCAATTTGCTGGAAATTGTTGAACAGTTTCTGTCAAAAATTGAGGGGGCTCTTTTCATGAGATCACTTGTAGGAAAATACTTCTAGAATGGGACAGGCCATGTTATACAGAAGCATTGATTGTGTTCCTTCTGGACTGTGTTTTTAAGCCTGGGCTTGATGAGAACTACTTGAAAGTATATTCATCTTTACTTGAATCTGCAGCTTAAGGCTGTGGAGAGAGTTAAATTTGTTCAAAGAGAACTTTTTAGAAAGTTTAAATTTTTCTCATCCTCTGTCTTCTCTCTAGACTATATTACACCTACAGAGGGGGGAGTGGGAAAATACCCAATGCTCCTATGTTTTCTGGAATAAAAATTCTGCACTAGGAAGAAACACATTCAATCTCATATGCGTGTATGTGTGAACAAGCAGCAGTACTCTATGCCCCTGGGACTGGCTCCCATCCAGAGGCTTACTTACATTGCAAGGGGGAGCAGGTGGCATCTTTGCACAATCTCCAATTTCAGACTGCATGTTATCTTTAGGGCAGCTTTAGATTCTAGCCAGTGCTCTGTGGGAGCCTCTTGGCACACACCATCTGGTAGAAACAGTGAAACAGCCTGGTTTGGTCCTGTCCTCTGGCTGAGGTGGTGGTGCTTGTGAAAATACTGTACAATTTTTATTTTTTTTTTCCTGCTGTGGGCAACTTCAAATGGCCTTTTGGCTGGGAACTGTGAATTGAGGATCTGCTAATGGCAACCTGGCTCTAAACTGAGTCTTCCGAGTTGTGCTTTGAAGAAATGTTCTAACACTAAGGAGAGTCTTTAACTCTAGGACTGTATGTGATACTATATTCCCGTCTAAATCACCTTTTTACCCAGTCTGGAAGAGTATCATAGTTCTAGTCTCTTCCAGTGTTGGTGATGTTTTGTATCTATAATCACCCTTTTCTTCTAGATTTTCCTTGTCCCCAAGTGCTCTCTTGGGATTAGAAGCAGAACTGAACACAGTTTAAAAAAGCAAAACAAAACTTGGATACCAACATAGGTTTGTAGTGACAGAGACACAAAGCTGTTTTGTATTTCTTTCTCTGCTCTTTGGAGGATTGCTCCTTTGTTTAATTCACTTTTTCCTTTGTTGATGAATGCCAAGCTGACACTTCCACAAGACCATCCACAGATTTCTTTTCTGAGTGGCAATAGCTGATCTAATCACTGTGTATCACGGTTGGATTGATTTCCCCATCACGCCTGCAGAGCATGACTTTGAAGTTACTGATGTTGAATTCCATCAGATAAGGGCTTCTGGTCTCAGCAAGAACCTTTGAGGACTGGCCAAGGAAACTTAGAAGTCACCAGTCATAGAATAGTTATTTTGTATTTTGAGTTGTTGGCTTTTGCTGTATTGCTTTCATCCCTTCACACCTCTGAGTTATTAAAGATTTGTCCAAAAAGAAAGAGTAAGGGGTAGACTAGATTAAATGGAATGCTAGCTGTTCACTCCTCGAGGCTTATAGGTACTACTGTATTAGTGAAAAATGAGAAATTTAACTCCTAAGCCCAGACAGGATCTGAGGATATATCAGCTTAGGCAGTGTTCCACTGTAGTGTGGCTACCTGGGTTAGGAAGAGCAAATGGCCATCCAGCTTGCGAAGAAGATGAACCAAACACAAGTCTTTTGATGCTAACCCTCTTAGAAATGCCTGGAGAGCTCTGCACAAGTAAGGAAGTTTTAAATCATTAAATAAGTCTAATGACCTCATTAGGTCTCACTGAAAATGTAAGAAAAAACAGCAAGAAGATAAATATTGCTGTTACTGCTAATACATTTCAAAAAGTTCTTAATTTTGTTGTGCTTTCTCATTGTGCGTGATACCTAGCCATCCCAGTGCCACAGGCTAGTATTTTCATTAGTATTCCTATTTATCTTCAGTAAAAATTAGTTACATCTGAAAATGCATGTGCACAAGATACATATAACTGTGTCCTGGTGTTGGCAATTCTGTTGTTCATGCTTGTTAACTTTACTGTAGCCTTAGGGCTCTCATGCTGACTCTGTTAAGCATAAAGTGCTGTAACTCAGAGCACTGTTTATGTGTTAGGCCTTTAAACTTATCTTTACAAATATTTCTACTTTACTGTGTTCTTTAGCTTACAGCAGTTCTACATGTTCAAACTATACAACAAACACTCCTTTGCTTGTGAGTTTCCTCCTTTTTTTTTCACTCTTGCTCTTTTTCTTAAATATTAATAAAGCAACGGGAAGTAGCTCATAAAGAACATATCTTATACGTGGAGACTGAGTTTGTTGATGCCTATGTAAAGTGTTTGAGCAGTTGTGGCTGGGATGGGGGCGGGAGAGGGACAAGTACAAGAAATAGGACAAAATGACTTATGGTAAAAGTGCATAGCAGGTCCAGGAGGAGAAATTAAGGTGTGCAAACAGCTTTATCTCAGCAACACTGGCCTTCCATTGGCAAAGATCCAGACTCAACCTTTGTTAAATGTAGTTAGATAACTTGGATTGATTCTAAAATGAAAGTGCACCAACAATAGCAGTTTCACTAGTGTTCACTGGGGCCAGCCGTAAGGTGGGAAAGTTCCAGCACACTTTAGATGTCTTCCATGCTGATTCATGGGAACTGCGGAACACAGAGCTCAGGACCTCAGCAGTAGAAGCAGCTTGGTCTGGTTATGATAGCTCAAGTATTGTAGATACCTCCAATGTGTTACTGCCTGAAGACACTGCTGTTTGCTCAGCCATGTGCTCTGCATCACCTAAGGCAACGTTGGGATTTGCAGAGTCAGGAAAGAGGGTGAGGAAGGAGCATAGATGGGCAGGAGCTGAAAGACTTTGTGGTAGCCTGGGAGTATAGGGCTGTGTGGTGTTGGGACTGGAGGAAAAAGATATGGTGTTGAGGTCCTGATTGGAGATGGCAAGAGGTGCCATCAGGAAAAGGAAGAGGTTGGATCTCAAGCTTGAGGATGAGGTTTGGGCAGACAGACCCAGAGTTAAATAGCAGAGTAACAGAAGAGGCTTCTGCCTCTCAGCACTGTTTGAGGCCTTTAATCTAAGGCCAATCCTGTTTCCCTATCTGTCATCCTTATCTCTAAACAACAACAGAAATAAAATTTGATGCAACTGATCTACTTTATTTGCAACTGTTTGTATACTCATCAGAAAGTTTCAGGGAGTTCTTTATTGTATATTACTAGAAATTGGACTTAAATCTGCTGGATTCTATGTTATACTGTACCCTCTAAAACGAGATGTCAGTATGTCTTAGTGAATAGACTTCACATTACCGTGTGGGTATGCAGTTTTGCTAGCAGTACACCTGCTAGGATATTCAGAAATGGCTAATGATGTGGAAACTTTCATTGCCTGAGTCTTCAATTTTGACTTTGTTAACAGTTGTGATTTTAACAATTAAGGAATAAAATTTAAAAATCCTTGCTTTAAAAGAAATAGCGCTTCGTAAGCCACCTTTGGAGGGACACACAATGGTTGGGGTTCAAGTGTCATCAGTTGCTTTTTGAAAGCCCTGACTCCTTATTTCTAAACTGACAGAATACTGAATAAGTGAAACGTCTAGTAAAAAGGAAAATGTCTGTCAGAAATATTCCTTCCCCCTGTAGGAGGATGTTTTAAGTGTGAAACTTCTTCTTTAAACATGCTGCATGAAAGCTGCTTAAAAAAGAAAAAGATGAGATAATATTGCTGTCTATTTTGAACATATTTCAGCCTTTCAGTTCTTGGTATGCTGCTGTCTGTGGGTGAGATCCTGCACTATCTCAGAGAATGATGGTGGAAGGCTGAATATATGTCCATTTATATGCATCTACAGATTTAGTCACAGGCGACATAGACAGTTATGTAAAATATATCCTGGGGAAAGGTATTATGGTGTAACTCTTCTCATGATGAAATTCTTTAAATAAAAAATTAAAATGTTTAGTTGAATCTTGTTGGTGATAGCGAGCTCTGCACCTCTCTCCATGAACTCCAGAATCCTTTAATCTTTTGCATTTGCTGCAATTGCACCTACTTCAAAGCATTGCTGCAGGCATTGGAAAGGATCCTGGCAGTCGGTGGGAATAGGGCGGGGATGTGAAATTCTGCCATCACTTGGAAACTGCAGCCATTTCTGAAGTGCCAGTGTGATCTATCTTTACAAAAGGGCAGCAGCATTATGCAACTGATTTGGGAATGTAGGGAAACGTGTCTGTATTAGCTATAATTTTTTGAAATTTTTGAAAATGTCTTTTTGAGGAAAAAAAAAACCAGCCCACAACTCTTTATACTGAGAAGTACTTAACGAATAATCTAAGGAGAGAGCTGAATATAGCGTGGTAATGATAGCTGGACATCTATATGGATAAATGCCATTCTGTCTTGTGGTTCTGAAACCAGCTGTAAGAAGATGAACCCTGGACACAATCCAGCCATTGATATTGTGGGGTCTGGTGGTACCAGAATGTAGCAGAGGGTCTTGGGAAAGAGCTGGAGAAGAGGGAGTAAAAGTGTTAATTTGAAAAGGCAGGGCTGTGTTAGTTTTTATACAGAAGGTAGTCAGAATTTTAGCTGTTATCACTTATCTGTCAACTGATCTTTTAAGAAATAAAAGCTACTTTAGGATGCGTTAAGTTTTAGGTGAGCAAACTTGGTGAGATGGAAGGTGAGGGCAGTGATGCCTTAGAAGAAGCCAGTCCTGTGCTACGAATATCAGTAGGAAGGGTACATCAAACTTACTGCTGACTGTTGTGAGGGTGATCAAACTTGTAATGAAAATATTTGTTCTCTTTCAAGACTGGTATATTTATACGAATACACAAACAACCATTCACAGGTACCTTGGTTTTATATTGGCTCCTGTGGAAAAGAAGTTCAGCCATAAAAGTCTCAATCATTAATGGCATCTGCTTACACTGAGTTGTGCTTTAGCATATACAACTGCTGCTTTGACTTGCAAAACTGCAAGATACTGTTTTTCATTGAAGGAATTTAATTGTGGAAGGAGCTGTAAGGTTTTTATGGTTAGATTGTGTTTTATTTTAAAGGCTGTATTAAGAGCATTCTACAATTAAGTTTCAAAAGAATTAGGCACTATAATGCATTTCAAGATGCCACTGTTGTAAAGAATTACAATTCTTGCAGTATAAAAGGTGACTAAACTGCTCCTAAAAGTGAAATCCAAGTGCACTGCAGTTTTTAGTGTGCAGTGCACTTAAGTTATGAATTCACATGGTGCTAGGAGCAAAAGGCAACTTCCAAGGTGCTCCCATTGTTGGATAAATCTTTCTCTTTTTTTATAGTCAATGAATTTTCAAATAACCTGGACCACCAATCTCTCACAGTAAAAGCTGAATCAATTGGGAGGATGTCTTTTGTTGGATAAGATATATTTTAAAATAATGCTCAGACTTCTAAGTTTTGCTGTATTACAGCAACAACTTTTTTTAGCTCTTAATAGGAGTGCTACATGTCCATGCTCCCAATTAACACATACCCTAATGCCAGGGGAAGAAGATCAATTTCCAAGTTAGAGCTAGGAGAAATACAGGTCATAGTGCCAAGAAGTTGTTTTTTTAAATTAGAATAGCACGTTCTCTGGTTGTAAAACTAACCTATAAATATAAAAATAATTTTCGCTAGAAATTTGCCTCCAATCTTTAATTGCTGTTGGAAAGGAAGGAACTAGACTGCACTTTGATCTGTGCTTAATAAACTTGATCTTGGTTTACACTTCCTTCTGTTATGAAAGATCAAAGGAAGCTTGAAGCTGAGACCTTCTTGGATTTTGCATGTTTAACTTGATGTTATTTTGGTTTTGGTGTTTGGAGACAGTGTTTTCCTCAAGGCAATAAGCCCATAATAGGTCGCTATTATTGAGGCTTTGTGATAACCACTCTGTGTTAATGTTATAGATGCCCAAACAGAATATAATCTGTTCAGTCCATATGAACACTCTTAACCCAGTTAGTTGGCAAAGATGAAACCAAACACAAAAAAAGAAAACAGCAAAAAAACCAATTTTCATATTGTTTGGTGCTTTGTAAAAGTACATGATCTTTCTCTACAGAGAATGTAAAATCCACAGGCAAACTAATAGTAATCTTGGTCAAAAAAACTAGTACGTGCTGTACCTAAAAAAATCATGACACAACATGGCCAATGCTGACATGAATTAATTTATGTATATTACTAGACATGACATCATTCACAAGGAACATGTGTTCCTTCTAATTAATCTTGAATAGGACACAACTTCTTACCTGCCCAGGCAAGAACAGATTAAGAATTGTTGTACATCTGTACAATAAGAGATCAGGCTGTCATATTCATTCCAACTTTCTAGCTTTCTGCATAGATGCATTTTACAAGTATTGTAATTGCAATATTAGTGTTGAGTTTTTAATTGCATGATTAAAATATCATTTTAATCAGTGTACTTTATTTCACAGACATTCTGCTATGTAACCATATGCAACATAACTATGGTTTGTGCATGAATTGTGGAATTAATATGTGGAGGATTCTATAGGTGACAATAAGGATATGGGGGAAACTATATAAAAAAACTAAATGGACCATCCTCTGGTTTTTAACTTTACTAGTATATGTGCATAACTTAGAATTATTTTAGACCTACATATCTGTAATTAGGATTGGCCCTAAAAATATATTTTTCTTATGATGCATTCTGGATGTTTCAGTTTGTCCAGCATGATAGAAGGTAAAAATGAGTTGGTCCAGGATGGCCGGTATGTTAGGTAACTAAAAGAAAAAAATTACAAATACAATTTTACCACCTGTTCATCTTTGGTTTTCCTTTTCTTTTTTAATTTTCTAGTTTGCCATATTTTGATAAGAATTGCTTGTTTTCTTTCCTCAAAGCTGCAAAACCTAATTTTATTGGATTGTAAGCAGAATATTGGAAGAATCTAAGAAATACCAGTGTTCTAGGTTTTGCTCGTATACACTGTATCAACAAAAGATAGTCTAAGGCGGACAGATTCTGCAAGCTCAGCAATCCTAAACTAGACTAATGTTTGGCTGTGAGACCACCTGGGAATCCTGGGTACTGTAGGCAAAAACCAAGAGGTCAAGATCAAACTCTTGGCAAATATTAGACCACAGATGCTGAATGAGCAGAAAGACTTCATTTGGCAATATCACTGCTGCTGAGCTGACAGATGGGAATAAAAACCCACAAACAGCCCTTCCCCTTTCCCTCAGTGAAAGCTTTCTGTTGATCTGCAAATGGCTAATCACACCCAGTAAGCAGCACCCTGTAGCTGCCTCTCTTTGGGCTAAGGATACTATGCATTTTCTGCCAATGAAAGTGAAAAAGTTTTGAGGAAAGCCAAAAGATTGCCTTTTGTGTTTCTCGCATGAGACAATGTAGGACAGATACTGCCAGGAGACAGATAAGAAGAAGGAAGCGTGGACCTGTGGCTGAAAAACAAGACTGGAACTTGGGTTTTCCAGCCTGATGAGTGGTTTTGAAGCAGAATAATTCTCAGAAAGGGCTGATAATATAAAAATCTGCTAGATTTTAACTGTAAATCTGTAGTAGGAACAAAAAGATAAATAAGTTACCACTGGGAGCCAAATTTTCTGTCTCTATGACTATCTTAACATTGTGAACAAATACTACATTATGAACAAATAGCGTCTAGCATTGCTAATTATTGTTGTAGCTAATTTGTTCTTTCTCCTATTGTTTTATGAGTTTCTATCTGACAAAGTGTATTTTTGACTTTGAAAAAGTGATGTGTAGCTATTCTATAATTCACTTCTTCATGGCATTTTTTGTGGACTTATCAGGAGATTAGTGCCAAGAAAAACAATTATTTTTCAGCTGTTTTCCTATAGTTGAGTGGTGTCTCTCCTCTCTTGATACTTTATGACCTCAGAAGACTTTTTTTTTTTTTTCCCAGAAGGTCTGGAAGGCAAATATTAAATTTCACTAAGGTCTAATCAGATTTTCATAAAGTTGAGCCAGAAAATGAGGCTGTTTCCCTGTCTCCATTTTTGACAGATTTGCACTTTTTTTTTTTCTTAAATTACATCTCTAACCTCCCCTGCTCTGGTGAGCATACACTAATAGTCCCAACACTCAGTCTCCTTTTCAAGAAAGAGGATGCTGCACAGAGCAGGCTGCTGAAGAGCTCAGTGCAATAGCAGAGTTCTTGCTTCTGTTCTGAAATTTTTGTAACAACTTTCCATCTCTGAATTAGAAGAGCGGGACATAGGAGTTCTTGGCTGCTACTGCCGATTTCCCTGGTATAGGTGATGCTCTACAAACATCTCTAAAGAAAATCAGTGTCATAGGGGAAAGGGAAAGCTGACAGAAGACTTATGTAATGTTCATAGACTGACCATGGGCAGGTTTGCTGCTGTGAGAGTGTGTTCCAGATCATCATAACATGCAATGCAGGTCAGTTTCTGCTGATTAGTGTAAGGTCTGTGCTTCTGGAGAGTTTGAAGCGTGAGTCCAAAGTGCAAGAATTCACTGCACCAGTCAGATAATCTTTCGTTCTGCGCTAGGCAGACTGTGTTATGTGACTGTATAGACCACTCATTTGTTGATTCCCCATTAGAAGTATTTAAACTTTTTCAGTTTTCTTCAGTCCTATTCTTTGCAACTGAGCTAACAGATAAGAAGTGTGAGGTGCTGGCTTCACTCAGGTCCATGGCACAACTCCCACTTCCTTCAGGAGAGCTAATTTTGGTGTTCTCTCCTCCTAGTCCTCTGCTTTTCAACTTGTTTTTCTAGGTGTGATGTTCTTTTTCTTTCTTTCTTTCTTTTTTTCTTCTTTCTTTTCTTTTCCCCTACTAAAGGATTTCTCTAATGCAGGCGGAAAAGAAAAGGAGTGGTGGTATGTATTTTCTCAGGGTACTTACTGGGTGCAACAGTGATGAATAAAATGGTTGTGGGAACAAAATATGTGATAAATAACTTATTGGGTTGTAGTTAATTACCCTGTGACAGCTGTTTATCTGCATGGTATTTTGGGTGGATGGATAAAATGGATATGCAACAGTAAAGAAGGGTTCAGGGAGGGGACAGAATTTAAAAATAAAACATCTTTCTTTTTTTCAAAGATTCTTCTTGCCCTGTTACTTTATGGAAAAGCAAATCAATTGAGTAACACTGTCAATAAGTCTACGAACATACTGCTAAAGACATAATCATAAAGAGGAAGAATTAAAAGATGCATCTTGTAATGCTGGGGCCAAAAGTCCACCTGTATGCTATTTGCTAGTGTTCAGTACTGAATTATTTGTCCCCTTGAGATATGAGGGCCAACCTTTGTTTAGAGATTGCACTCATTAAAAAGCAAGAAATATTAGTTTTCCAGGGATGAATCCTTACATCCATATGCTCAGATGACAAGCATGTCACCCAGAGGGTTGCCTGTGGTAGCTGTCCTGTCCGTGAGAGCTCAGTGCAATGTACCAGACCAGGCAGGCAGAAATGCAGGGTAAGGCAGAAGAGCCACTGTGATATGGTATCCTGTGTGCTGTTAACATCTACTCTGCTCTTTCAGCTCAGTGCATCTGTGGGAGCAGCTTGTGCTATTAACTGACCTGCATCTTAATGTTTGTTTCCATCCCCATTCTTCAAATGCTGCAGAATTAAAATTACGAACAAATCAGGCTGGTGAACTTGGCAAATTCTGACTTTATTCATGAAGGCGGATCTAATGTTCCCTGACAAATTGTTCTAGAGAAACTGTCTTGTAAAATACAGTATCTGCCAGTTTCTCAATACCAAACTATATTCCTATTAGGACATAGTGTTAATGATCCAATAGAAAGTATAATGCCTGGTGCAGAGTGAATTTGAAATCATTTGCATACTTGATTGTTAACTGAACTAACTATCCTGTGAATGCATTGGCTGCCATCTGTCCATTTACTGACAGCCTTGTCAGAGGTGGTGTGGGGGGGAATAATCTTGAGAGCTGGCAGTGGTCCAGCCTGCTGCAGGTCTGCTTTCTGGTGTTTTTGTAACAGATGTTGCGCCACATGCCCAAACCTGCTGCCTGTAAGCTGCTGTGTGCTCAAATTTTTAATTTTGGGGGTGCCTGACTGTCTTTGGCACAAGATTTGCATTTATCTTAGCAGCCCATTATGGGGTGCCTTTGTTATAATGATAATCTGATGAAAGAGCCAGAGCCAAAACCTCGAGGCCTCTGTCACAGGTTTTCTGATAACTTCAGTGGACACTGGATTGGACCCTGACTTGCCAAGTGTTAATATTTTTCACCTTTCCCATTTAATTCTGTGTATTTTTAAGCATAACATTTATAAAACACTTTAGTATGGAATTAGAGAGCCCTTAAGTTTGCATTTTGCTTTTGAGGAATTCAGTGGTCCCTGCTTATCCAGGACGCTCAGAAAGAGTTTATATACATAGACTACCCAGCCTCTTCTACATAAACCAGAAATTGCACTGAGTTTGTCCTCCTCTGTTATCTTCCATACATAACATAATTCCACCGTAAGACAGTTGATCCTAAATTAATGTAAATCAACCAGGGTGAGGTGAAGCTTTAGAAACTGCTGTGCTTTTTCAATTCCGTGATTAAAATGCCTTCCTCCTTCTGTGAAGCTTGGTGGTTGTCAGCAGAGTAGCAGGAGGGAATTATCATCTTCCTACAGCAACCCCTGCTGCTGCTGATAGGAAAGATTTCTTCTTCTCTCCTTCCTTGCTTTTCATTAACAAAAAGCAAAAGGGAAAAAAAAATAGGTCAATTAAGCAATGCAACATCATGTATCTCTGTACATTTTCTACATACCATCCGTTTCAAGAGGTTTTCTATATAAAACTGATAACATGGTTATCCACAGGATCTTGCTTCCATCCTAGTTTATATTTCCACTTGATCGCTTTGTAGTGGTCTGCCTGTATGATTTCTTAGAGGATGAAAAATGGTTTGACTGTGTCTGTTCAGCTATAAAAGCAACTGCCCATTGATTTGTTGTTGACCGTGTGTGTAAATAAAATATAGCGCAAGAGGTGACTTATTTTATGTGTTAGGCATGGGAAACTTTCCGATCTCAGTAATTCATTTATCACCTTCCAGTGGAAAACTTATAGGTTGATTCTTCAGCATGTGGCTTAACTTGCCTTTTTATGTTGTCCGAGCTTCTTTGAGCTTAAAATATTTGGTTCAGAGTCTCTGCTTTTTAAAACATTAATTGAAGGTGTACAAAATAAAAATGCAATTAAAAGGATGAATCTTCTTGATCAGTCTCTGCTCAGTCTGTTAAATGCCATTTGTCTGTCAGGGAAATGCATCCCATGTGCAAGGAATGCTGCTGGACTGTTGCAAAAGTGATATATTTAGAATATTCTGAATTTTGGGAAAGGCCTTCATAATATCTCTAACTAAAATACTGTGACTAGGTAGTTAATCATAATCTAGGATCTCAAGCTGAGAAATGCTAGTAGTTCATGCTGCATATGCAGACATCTGTTATTCAGCAACAAATGTCACTCTCTTTCCAGATGAGTTATTAGCAAATGTTAAAAAGACAGGTATACAGTAAAAGTTTAATGCCTATGAAATGACCTGGAAGGCTGCAAATGCCTTAGCATATGGAATATAATTCAGAGTGATAGAGATGAGCGTTCTGGAGTATTTATGGTGATTGAAAAAAAAAAAAGACTGCTGCCATGTAAAAACAAAACAAAGAATTCAATTTGCTGTTCCAACAATGCATGTTTTACAAATGTACATGTTATGGTTTATGAAGGCATTTAGCTGAACAGGGCAACAAATGTTTTCTGCCATAAAGTAATATATGAGGCAATGTATTTGTCCATTGTTGAAAATGTGTAGTTGCTTTCCTAAAGATTGGAGGTAATCTTACTAAAGCAGAACAAGAACCTGTTACAATATCAAGATACCAGTAGAGAGCGAACAGAAAAACTTCACTTAAGTCAGGTGAAGATACAGCATTTATCTGTCTTGTCTGATAAAATACTACACCTTTCTGTAAGTCCTAGCATAAGAAATAGAGTTAGAACAAGCTGTAGCTATCACAAGCATTTTATTTTCCATACCGTACATAGTACAGACACTTGATTTTATATAATTTAAAACTATTTTTCTAAAATATATTCAGCAAATACTATAACAGTTGCATCAGGACAGTTTTTCTGGTTCTTACCTGTTTAATCCAGAGACAGATGTTGACAGTTCCGGTGCATAACTGCTTGTGCCAGTGCTCCAGGATGCAGCACAACTCTCTGTGTGCTGGGTATGCTTTGGTATAGATACTGAACCAGATTTGATTAATCATGGTACAAATAGTTTGGAAGACAGGCAATAAAAACAAAGAACTTGAAAGTTCATATAAATAAGGCTATGTAGAAGCTTTAGTCTTTTATCTCCTGTCTATCCTTCTAATCCTAAAGTCAGGCACTCTCCCTCTCCCTCGCCTTTTTCTCCATCGCTTAGCAACACTCATGGGTGAACTTACTTAAAGAACAGCTTTGTTCCCAGATGTGATTTCAGTAATATTTGCAGGCTCAATAGTACTGAGATGTGAAAATCAACCCCCTTCCTCCCCACCACCATTAACCTACTTCATTGAATATTCTTTCTTCCTCTCTCCTTCTGCATCCCAGGCGTGTTTCAGTTTTTGTCTTCACTGTTTTGATCTAACCAAGAGTGATGTGGAAGGAGGGGGGAGGTTCAAATAAAGCTTTAATTATGGACGACATTCATACGATATGTGCAACAAAGCTGTGTGTTGAGCATGGAATTGGACTATAAATGCAGAATGGGTCAAGAAGAGAACTGCTATTTCTCTCCACTCAATTTGATTTTTGAAGTTGGGATTGAATTAATGGTATTTTTCATGCCAACAGCTACATGCTGAATTGGTATGACCAACTGCGTATTATAATGTAGCCTTGAAAAAACCATTTTAAGTAGGGAGAAGCTACAGTAGCTAATTGCTTCCTACATAGTTTCTCTAATTTCGGCAACACAGCGACATATCAGCACTTCCTAGAAGTGTTCAGTTTGCCAGGCTAATCTGTATCTATATTCAGTCCTATTTCTGGAGGATGATCTGGTTTATTCACTCTGTTTCCTCTTCCTTTCCCTGTCTGTTTTTCTGCAGTTCACTAAACTTTCAGTTCTGGGTGGGTTTTGTGTGTGGTTTCTTCTGCAAGCCAGCAGATGTTAATGTAAGTCTCTTTGATCTTGGAGACAAGCTAGATCACTCACAGAGGAGACTTCTGTTGAAATGGAAACATTTCTATTGAAGTCTCTCAATTTATGTGCAGAACACTGTTTATATGAAAGACCTATGTAAAAGCTGGTGGTAAGTCTTCAAGAGTTGTATTGCTCCAACAGTGCCATAACCATGCTGCTGATGTTCCGTTGAAAACTCCCTGTGTTTTGAAATGGAAGACTTTGTAGTCGCAGCAAAACCTTGGAGCTTTTGCCAGGCAGAATAATCTAATGTAAAGGCTTATATATTCAGTATCTGTCATGGATTTTGAGGTTGACACTCAGGTGAATTACCTGTCTTGTGAAAGCAGTAATTTTGGGTGACCTGTTGCTCAGAATGGATGAGGTAGGCACTCATGCTCCCTCAGCTCTAAGACAATAAAATGAGGCATCTTAAGAGAAGGCAGAGCATACAAAATGCAATGGCAAACCTCTTGCATGTTTTGTAAGAGAGTCACAAAGTAGATTCTGGGAAAAGGCTGCAGAATTATTCTGTGATGACTTGGAGATTTTTAACTTATCTGAATCTAAAAATCTATTTGCCTCAGTTTGTCTGGATAGAAACCAAATGAAGTTCTGAGTTATTGTGCATTCTCTCACTGGGTCTTGTGTCATGGGGCTTTGCTGAAGGATACTGTCCTTTAAACAGGAGGTTGAATAATGAAGGCCTGTGTATCCTTAAGTGAAGTTATTTATATAATAAGGGAATGTGAGAAAGCTTTTATGACAGGAGTACTGAAGAACTTTGTGATTCCTTATTCTGTCTCCCATATGCTAGCTAGTGTGTTCCTACTGCTGCACCTTTTTTCACTGCTGAAAATGTGCTGTTCCTTTCATAATCGTTTGTTGTAGTTTAGTTTCTTTACTGAAGTGTTCGTTATTATAAGGAAACACCAAACAAAGAGGAAAAGCAAAACAGGACTGAGAAATTAAGTGTGTTCTTTTGTGTGAGAAAAGCAAGTCACTTCTGTATCACTGATAAGATGTCAATTGATACAAATACATTTTTCAATTCGTACACTGATTGTTTAAATATATACCTAGGAGTTATTTCTGACTTCTGACAGATCCCAGAAGGCCAACTGTATCCTGGGCCGCATCAAAAGAAGCGTGGCCAGCAGGTTGAGGGAGGTGATTCTGCCCCTCTACTCTGCTTTTGTGAGACCTCACCTGGAGTATTGCATCTAGCTTTGGAGTCCTTAGCACAAGAAGGATGTGGACCTGTTGGAGCAAGTCCAGAGGAGGCCACAAAGATTACCAGAGGGCTGCAGCACCTCTCCTGTGAGCACAGGCTGAGTGAGTTTGGGTTGTTCAGCCTGGAGAAGAGAAGGCTCTAGGGAGACCTTATAGTGGCCTTCCAGTATCTGAAGGGAGCCCACAAGAAAGCTGGAGAGGGACTTTTTACAAGGGCATGTGGTGATAGGATTGAGGGGTAATGGCTTCAAACTGGAAGAGGGTAGATTTAGATTAGATATCAGGAAGACTTTTTTCACTCTGAGGGTGGTGAGACGCTGGCCCAGGTTGCCCAGGGAAGCTGTGGATGCCCCATTCCTGGAGGTGTTCAAGACCAGGATGGGTCTTTGTGTAATCTGGTCTAGTGGGAGGTGTCCCTGCCCATGGCAGAGGGGGTGGAACAAGATGATCTTTTAAGATCCCTTCCAACCTAAACCGTTCTATGACTTATTTTCTGTACAGTGTAATTTCACCATGCTTTCCTTTCATTAAATGTGTGATCAGACAGCAGAATGTCTGAATCTCTTTCCTCTCTCATCCCTTTAAGTGAAAGCTCCTTTTTCAAGAGTTAATTGAAAACTGGCAATGCCACTTGCTGGAGTGTACTGTTGTCTGAATTTGGTCTAAAGAGCAATGGATAAATAAATAAAAGGGTTGCTCTGTGTTGCGTTCCCATTCTTCTGTTGGAAGTGGTTTTCAAAAGGTGTTGAACAGTCTTTGGACCACGGTGTCCTCTAACCTACCTGGATGGCCTTTGGAGTTATGACGTTTGTATAAGAAATCTCATAAAACCAAAGAGAGCTGCTAATTGCTTGGTTACTGTCAGCTGCTGATGATTTGAAAGTGAAAATCACTATTATTGTCAGTGATTTTTTTAGATATTTTTTTAGCCAGAATATATTAGGAATTGTACTATTGGGCTGATCTGAATGAACAGTTGATCACTTTTGCAAATATCTAGCCAACAATCAATTGTCATTTGCTTAAAGCAGATAAAGGGTTTTTTTGTGTAATATAGCAGTTTAGATAAATATTCAACTGAAACATGCATTGCAACTCAGTCCTACTGTCTAACTTCAAACTACTTGAACTATTGATCAGTGTGAAACCTGGTTATGGTTTTGCAAAAGGCCATGCAAGGATGGAACCGGTTCTCTATTATAATAGCCCAGTGTTACAGCAGAAGTTTACAAGATGCTGTATACCGTTAGGTAGGATTAGGCATAATGGTGGTGATGAGGCTGAAGATAACATGTTTATCTTGTGCTTTTCATGTTCAAAGCACTTCAAAGACAGTATCTAATTAATCTGTACCACAGCCAGATTAAATACTCCAAGTGGTTCTCCCTCTCAGTTGCTGTCATTATCAGCACTTTTCAGGTGATGGGATATTCTGCCTTTACTCTTTAAATTCCTGCTGCACTTGCTTTGTTGTAACCCTGCTGATTTTGCCATTCTGGCAGAAAGCCTGAAAATTGCTGCTTTTGTTGGGAAGAAAATTAAGTGCTTGACTTTGAGCATGCATACAGAAAGGTGTGGAAAACCAGGGCTGGAAAACTGGAGAAACTTGAGTCCTGTTGTCTGAGTGTCCTCAAGAATTGCACTGGAAAATCACTTTTGTTCTTTATACTAAGGGCCTGGATTAAGCAGTGAACAAAGGTTACACAGCTTTTGGGGGAGGATCCCAAACACCTAGGTTGCAAATTATGCTCGTTATACCAGGTGTTTCCAAAACATCTCCTCTTCTTTCAATCTCAGAGTGCTATTGCTGCTGTCAGCATTTGAGAGGTACTGTGTCCCCCCACTGCACCCCACCCCCGCGCCCCGCATTGTGTTGTTTTTTTTTTTTCCTATGCAAAACTATTCTGTGAATTTGAAAATTGGTGGGGAGAAATCAAAGACATGGGTCTGTTTGGCCTATTTTTCCATCCAGAGAAGGTACTATGCATCTGGAACTTCTTACTTGCGGAGTTCTAGTACAGGGTGCTGTCAGGTTGTTCACTTTCCAACTCTCTCTCACCCTTGCGACTCAGTATCTTTCGTACCTTGTCTTTATCTCTGTTCTTGGACTTTATGGGTGAAAATGGTCCACATTTGTTTGCAGCTGAGGGCAGAGGGGGGACTTGGATGGAGCACAGACTCAACTGTTGTTCTGATAGAAGTGGTGTGTAATAACTATGCAAAGCAGATTTGCTGTAGCAGACATCAGCCTTTGGGATGCACACACAAAAGTCTCCCATGTGACACGTGAAATATGTTACCTTGGTTTTGCAGACAGTTAAAGACAAAAGATAGGCAATGACACTGATCTTTTCTTGTTCCTGTGTTTTAAAATTGAAGAACCAGTAAGTGTGACATGGGAAATCCTTCAGTAAATTGTTCCTGTTATTAACTGTGGTGTGGTATTTCAAAACTTTTAAACCCTTTTATAATGGAGCTTTTGCATGTTGCTTAAATAACCCTGCTTGGTGACTGTGTCATTTCCCATTCTAATTACCCGCTTTTTGTGCTGAGTTCTGGGAAGGCTGGAATGATGTGCTGGGAGCAATAGTGGAGCCCTCCTGTGGCTAGTTCAGTAGGTGCACCTTCTCATGAGTGGGCTAACAAGGTAGGACACGCTGGGCCAAATCTTGTTAAGATTGCACCCTATTAGTGTTATAAAGGCATTGCCAAATCTTGATCTTTTCCAATTAAGTTAGTACACTTGGTGTGGATAGATTCGGCTTCTGTGTGTGTGCTCTGCTTGTACTTCTGTGTTGTTTAACCTGCTCTTTCTATTTCTAAGGAAGAGGGTAGAGGTGAGTGACTAACAATCCACCCAACAATTTGTGCTCCAGTCCTGCAATTTCATAGGCACTTGCAAAACTTTATTTGCAAATAGTTGTATTTATCCTATTCTGCAAACTAGCTTTTTGTGTCTAAGAGCTTTTAAAAATTGGGGCTTGAAGGGATGGTCTTGTTCTATTGCAATATAGGGGTTTGTCAGACTTCAGTCAGTCAGGAGTGAACCTTAAACAGGTACAACTTTTTTCCTAACATGGCTGCTTTAATAAGGGCATATTGTCTCATCAATTTTTAAGATAAACTCCCTATAAAAATCAAAGAAGGGTTCTGCTGAAAAATAATTGTACAGTATGACCCATAGGTACTGCATGTCTTACAAGATTGAACTGCTCTCTTTGTAATTTTGCCTCATCCCCTCCCCCCATGCCTTTTTTTTTTTCTCATTAAAACAAAGCAAAGCATGTGCAGTCTCTTTGGAGCACATATTTAGGCATGCCATCTGATGGCTGAAACTGCTTCATTTCCTTTGGCTGTGGAGGATAAGTTAACTCCACATGAAGCTTTACCTCCTGCAGACAACAGAATAGTATGTGAAATATTTACCATTTTAATTGTGTGAGGCTTCATTGAAAACCTTATTTTCCTTGCTATATGTCATTTAGAGAGGCAGTGCTGAACTATTGCTGAAAATGGGAGCCTTGACAGACAGGGAGTATGGCACTTGTTTAACAAAGAACAGCATGCAGGCTCCACATACCATAATGCTTAAGGCTATATAATTCCATTTTCTTCTGTAGATTTTGTTTCACTGCTTTAGTGTCTGCAACATGTATGCTTTTAGTATCCAAGGGAAAAAATTCAAAGCCTGCCTAATGCAATGTCATGTGCAGAATAAGTTATGTTTTTCATAATAGATGTTTACTTTTTTAAGCTAAATGTGATATACAAAGAATATAGAACTCTTTAAACAAACAAAAAAAACCAAACCCAAAACCAAAACAAACCCCAAAACAAGCCCCCCTCAGTTTTCATATTTTGTGTTATCAATGTTCATATAAGAAAATATGTATGCTTTTAAGTATTCCAGGTTTTGGTGTGTGTGTGGTTTTTTTTTTTTTTAAATTTCTGATCCAGAGGGAAATTACTGTTCCATGCAGAACATACTATTAGTTCAATAGATGATGCTTTTCATGACACAGTAAAAGAAATGCATCCTCCAGGCAAAATCATTAATTTTTTCTTAATCACCATATTGGGAAAATTTGACTTTTTCACATGGGTGAAAACCAGCTTTTCATGGCAGATTTCTCGTACTCCCCTCTTGCCTTTAGTCAGGAAAACAAATCTGATATGAAAATGAGATATTTATTATTTGTGTAAATTAAATTTTTCATTGCTCCAGCTAATGGCTCGTATCAGTTTTCTCAAGAGCATTCACCCTTATGAAAAACTACAATAGCTCAAATATCTGAAAATGTAGATTTGGAGGGTTTTTTTCCTTGTTATTTCCCCTGTTCTCTCCTCCAATCCTATGATCCATCCCTCGATCTATGGTTAGATTTTCATTCTTTGCAGGACTATAGCATACTACAGTATGTGTTTTAGGTAAATAAATTTGACTACATTGAGCATGAATTAACACATGGCTTCTTTAACCCTGATCCACAATATTTCTGGAGCTTTCTTTTAGTTTTTGTCTGGGTCTTATGTTGCAATTCTAAACTTCAGCACTGACTGGAAGCAGAAATACCAGACTCCTAAAAGAATAACATTCCTACTATTTCTCACCTGGATGGAAAGCTTAGGGTTGAGAGGCTTTGACAGATGCTATATTCACCCCAGGTTTTCAGATTCACGTAGTTTTGTATAAAGTTCAAATAGAATCCTTTGTGAATTGAACCTGAAGCTCTTCTGAGATTCAGCCATCATCACTAATTCTTTCTCCTACTTTGACATGCTTATAATTCATTTTGTATCATGTACGCTTTATAAGTGCAAGCCTCTTAACTCATTCTGACTAGGTAGAAATTACAAGGTAAAAATAAACTTTACCTGTGTTCCAGCAAGAATAATGATGCAGCATTTATGAATGAGAACGTCAGTGTATATCCATCACTAATAGGAATTTTCTTCAGTGGTTACCTGTGCATAGCCGTAGACTAAACCAAATTATATATATGATCCACAGCTAAGGTAGAAATCTGCTGGTAAATACTCAAAGCTCAAAAGAGTTATTGTACAGTGTTTTGGTGGCAGGTTGGCCTAACTTGCTTTGTGTGGAGACTTCAAAATTACTTTTTTCCTCCTTTCCTGGGGAGGTTTGGATGTCAATAACTTCTCACTATGTTCCTTTCTAGTCAAATAGCACGAAACATAATTTTTTCCTGCTGTAAGTAGTCTTTGAGGCTAACTATATGAAAATTCAGTGGCATAGAAATAAAATTGTTCTTTTTCTGTGTTAAAAAAATAGTAAAAAACACCTCAATTACATTCTTTCTAACTTTGCTTAAGCTAAGAAGAATCAAGCATCCAGGTAAACTGGAAACTTCAAGCAGTGTGTGAGGTGTGGCTTGTGTGAGAGCATGTAAAAATGCAGATTTCTTTATTATCTAAAAGAATAAGGAAATGTCCACAGCTGTTTTTTCTTGTATGGTAAGAGAATGTACAGAGAGCACCAAGGAATGTTTCATGATTTCCTGAAAAGGAAAGACCTCAGTTGCAGTCCATACAGCAAAATCCTTGTTAGCGTAGACCAAACATAACAGAAACTCTGCCATTATAAACAATTTAGTAGTCTATATGAGCTCAGTATACCTATCAGTGCACACCTTCACCTGCCTTCCCTCTGAGCTGGTGGCAACTTGCACAAATACTGTCACATCCATTTATACTGAGGGAATGAATCATTAGAGCTGTGGGCGCGGAGGGGAAGTTGAGGACACTGTGCCTTCCATACATGCTTCCTCCCTTTCTGGCTGAGGATGTGCCCAGGAGGTCGAGATGTGCTGCCTGGTGTTCAGGATGCCTGTGTTGCGCCAAAACTGATGAAGGTGCCGAAAGAACCCCTGTGAGATTTTGTTTTATTTGTTTATTTAAGAAAGTAAAGTTGAGGAAAATCTAAAGTACTTCAAGTATTTAAAACAAATTGGTTTGTGTAAAATAAGATATAGCAAAAAAGGTTTCTTTTAAGTCTTCGTGGGATACATGTTAGTTTCAGATTGGTGTCTACTGCTGTTGTCATGTGGGAACTTTGCCCACGTAAGATCTGTAAACTGGGACTGCTAGCACCACTTCTCTGAGGTGTTTTTAGTGCTACATAATGAAAATTTTGACCTGTAGTTTTCATAACTATCATGTTTTTAATACAATAAGTAGTTTAACCAACATGAGAGGAAAGAGGTTGTTTGGCAGGGAGAGACCTTGTGTGTCTCTGTGGACTTAATATCAAGCATAACCTGGGTGTTCCAGGCATCTTGTGGTGAAGATCAAGCTGCTAACTACCCTTACAGTATACAAAAGTGTCTCTTGTATTAATTTATCGGTCATTTTTCCCCCTTATCCTGAGAAACATTTATCTCTTAGAACAAAACAAACTAACAAATGCCCCAACTCCTCTGTAGCCTTTTAAGTTCCGTTCTTTGTGCTCCTGGGGTAATGGAACTGTGTAACATAATGGGGCTCTCACACCATGTACCAGGCACTTATACCTGGAGTAAGCTTATGGAAAGTTCTTCAAATTACCACTTTACCATTCATTCCTAATGTGTCAGACTGTATGCTATGGTTACAGTGATAGCATAAAAAGAAATCAAAAGCAAAATAGCGTTACTTTGAAATGGGAACTAAGTGCAGATTTGAAGTGTTATTCTGTTGAAAGAAAATTAATCTGGAGCTTCACACTCTGGTCACCAGTGTAGTTCAGTAACTTACTTTCACCCTGCTCAGTGTCTGTATTTCGATCTTGGCCTTGCAAATGATTCTGGGGTTACTGCTACATTTGTTAATCTTTCCCACCATGAAACAATATATTTTGGGGCTTTGGGGTGATATTTAAGTGCTTTGGTTGATAAAAATATTTTTGCAGTAAAGTCTGAGTCTATACTAAGGCCTTGGAAATACTGGATTCCATACCTTGGGAATAGCAGATTTTGTTTTGGAGCAAATGAAGAGGCAAAATGTGTGTTACAGTCCATGGAGGCTGAAGGGCTTGGGACTTCAGAAAACTAGGCAGCTTCTTTTATGTTTATGTCTGTACTTAAGTGTTTAGTCATAGGCGCTCAAGTTTAAAAAGCACACGTGAAATTTTTCATACAAGTGATCTCTGTGTGAAAAGATCACAAAAAATAAAGGAAATGAGATTCAGTGATGCCATGAATGGAGATAGCACTGTTACTAATACAACCCAAACAAACAAAAACCCCAAAGTTGGCAAAGCAACTTTGGGTAGGAAAAGTTGGCAGTACTGAAAAAGATGTAAAGAATCTTTGGGCAACATGGTTAGAGGCAGAATGTCTTTGGAAGCGCATCAGGCTAATAAAGCATTCATTATAAATCTGGAGGGAATATAGCATTTTATAGGAAACTACCTTGCTGATTTGGAGGATGAGGAATGAGAAACAACAGGAGAGGAAGTGAGAGTCAAAAGAAAAAATCTGTAGAATTGAAAGAAATTAATCCCAAGAGTTTTAATAATTGATTAAAAAAATTAAAACTTTTTTTGTTTTCTAAAATTGTGTTCTCTTACTGTTTAGTATTTTTTCTGCTTTGTTTGAAATAGTTTCTTTGAATACTATGAATGTTTTGTATACAAGAACCAGCTAGATTATGAGATTTCCAGAATGACTGGAAGTAATCTTACAGTGGTAATATAAATATCCATGTTATGAGGTGCTGTTATCAGCTGACATGGGTGAAGAGGTTCACACTGTGTAGTGTGCAGGAATGAACCCTAGTTCCTTGGCTTTCCAGAACCTATCAGAGTGTAAACTCTGTAGTTATTTATCAATAACTGTACAGCATCCCTTCTGTCCAGTGACGAGACAATTTGATTTGTGATTGATATGAGTTGTAACAGTGATAACTGTAACAGGAGCTCAGAAGAGTTTATGCATATATGTATACACTTCAAACATCGAAATTGAAGAATAATTATTGTAACACTTTGGAAACAGAAGAGAGAGCTCCATATAACATTAATACACATGTTTCAGCAAGATGCGTAAAGCATCTGCAATTACGAATGAATGGACTCGGTATTCTACCCTGTGCTCACTGTGCTGAACAGAAAGTAAAAATAAATCTTTAAGACACTTCTATCATTTCCTTTTTCATCAAGAATTTACATCTGGAATCCTCATGGAATCTTTCAGAATACTCAGCAATGTAAAATGATCTGCCTGACTAATACAACTATTACATTACGTTGGTTATGGCTTTCTTATGGTTTAATTGTTGTAGCCTCTGTAATGTTAGCCACTGGAATGGGGAGATACTGATCTCTGTCAGATGACAGATATTAACCTTTTGTTAACCCAAATCATTATCTTCTGAGAAAGGTCCTTTCTTCTAAAGAAATGAGTAGTCTTGCAGTCAGGCTGCTGTTACAGAGACCTCAAATTGAAATCTTTTACTTGCCCTTTTTTTAGTCAACAAATTATATGAATTTATGGCGCTTCATATTAAATACTCCTGAAAAAACATGAAGGTGTTATGTTGTTTTAAAGACCTGCTACATTTTCATCTTGAAATACGGTTTAACTTTGAGCCAAGTGGATAATCCTGAAATAGCTTTCCCTGCTTCCTGTCAGACACATGCTTTCATTCTGCAGAAAGCAGCAGGAGGCCTTCTGCTTGTTTGGAGTATTGCTCATAAATATAAAGTTGGACTGGACACTGCAGTTTCGGAGCAAAGGATGAATGTTAATAGATCACACACAAATTGGTCTCTGTTGCTTCCAGAGTCCATAGCATGAGGTCTACCAGTTGCCAGGCAAAGAGTTGTATTGTGGTATAAGGCTAACTCATTCAGCAATTTAGATGTTTCATGCAAGTGTAGTACTAAGAAAGGAAAGTTTCCAGAGTGCTTGATGACAAATTGGTGGGTAGGCTCTTCCAGAGGATTGGAGAAGTTATCTCAAGATTTAGGACTGCAGTGCTTATTTGTCCAGTACTTTTGTATTTGAGAATTTCTGCAAGGGTTTGAATTATTACTTTATGTTGCTGAATCTAGTATAGTTTATAAAGCATGAATTTTGTCAGTACTCAGACTTGTGATATGCTCCAAGGTCAGCACAGTCTAATTACAACATTAGTTGTATGTAAGAATAAGTGACCCTCTGCTCTCATGGTGGAGAACTAACTAGTCATACGTGTAACTTCATACTACTTGTATACTATTCAGTGTTGAAACATGAACTATATTTCACAATATGGGAAAAATGAATTCTGTTCTTGGAGGGGCAGAAGCAAGCACAGAAAGATGTGAAAAGATTTGTCTTAGGTCAGAGGGTAAGTGCAGCAGAGTAGAAGGGCTTCAAACATCAGGTTTCCCATCGCTGTGTTTACTTACTCAGTTTTGGTTACTAGCCCATCTGGGGATTAGATGAGAATTTCTTTCAAGTTAACTTGATTTTTAGTTGTGTAAATGTAGCTTGAAATAGACTTGGATTTATCAGGGAGATTATGGAGATGTTAGTCCTGTCTGGTGTGCTGTGTGAGGTCCTAATTTTAGGAAGAAATACGGTGATGCAACTTCCTAGACCTTCCTGCCTCAGGATGCACACTGTGGCTTCTGCCACCTGGGGATGAATACTTTTTCTTTAACTTCAGGCTCTCTGTGTATTTCCTGTCCAGTCCTGGGAATCCACCCTGAAAAACCACCCAGCTGTAAGGGAATTGAACTGGGTGTATGGCTATAGTGTATGAAAACTGATGTATTAGCCAATATTATTGAGGCACTTATTTTATCTATTTGCAGCCTTTAAGCTTTCTGTTAACAACAGTGACCTGAACAAGAATGTCACTTACTTGATACTGTGTCCCAAACTAGTATTTCAAAAGCTATGATGCTGCTGTGTCTGTGCCATCAGTGAACTTTTATCAACTTGAGTAAAAACTGTTTCAAGGCACTGTTCGTATAGCTTTGAAATCTCCTTCTCTTTTTTTTTTTGTGTGTGTGCACTAGCTCTGCTTTAGTATCAGCTAAAACGCAGTTTCTGTATGCAGACTTGTCAGGGTTTGAACTCTGGGTACTGATTTAAACTTGTATTATGGAAGTCAGGCTAGAAGATCACGGATTGAAGACAAATTACAATTTCTGTTGTTCCTTAGGTCTAGGAACTGTGTGTGGTGAGCTTCATGAAACAGATCATACAAAGTCATTGCTAGTGCTCATAACAGAGCAAAATAGATGTTTTTCCCTTCCTTTTTTCAGAGAAAACAAGAAAACTGCCTTGTATAAGTGAAACAGAAGGTGAAAATAGTGGCATGTACAGATGTAGGTGAAAAGCTTCTATGAGATATCGCAATCATAAAGAAAAGAGGTGTGTAAGGGGAAATCTGCTTTAAATGCTAAAGATTTGAAAAGAAGAAAGAAAAATATTGGAATTGCTTTGTTATTTTATAGTTAGCCTACCTTCTTGATTGTGGCAAAGAAATAGTCTTAGACCTAGATGAGTTCAAAAGGACTGCAAATCAAACTGCACATATTAACAAAGTCTCCCTGGTGGAAACAAATCTCCAGAGAAAAGCACTACTTGGAGAATCTTCACCCTTTAACATGATAAAAAAGATAATTAGGATGGGTTTCAATTTGAAATAAGATGACATGTGGAACAGTGGTCGTGCAGTGAGAAATTAAAGCCCTGTGAGAGAAGTGTGCCCAAAGTTCACACTTTAATGAGAATTTTTCTGACACTTGGGAAAGACGTTCCCTACTTTCAGATTCCACAGAAGAGCTCTGATCAAACAGGACTGAGATGGGGCCTGTCCTGAAGGAACAGTACAGGTAGATCAGATTAGGTTGCTCATTCAGAAGAGCTCTTGAATTATCTCAATATACATTAAGTGCTTGCAAAGACTTTCTGATTTAGGCAAGAGGCCCTTATTTAGGGTAATATACCTAATGAATGATGCAATAAACACATTGATGTCAAATATAAATTCATCATAAACACAGATGAATAGTTACTTTGTTTTCTTAAGAAGCAACTCATTTAACCTATGTAAAACTCTGTGGAAAGTCTTTAGAAAACAAAACATGATTGGAATTACTTTCTGTTATGTGGTTTGGATATGTCTGAGATCTGCTATGCTCGTTGACTTAAAGATACACCCAGACTGATTTTCCTGAGTTTGCTTCTGTGGTGTATTTTTAATGGTGTTTTATCTAGTTATTAAAGAGGCCTAATGGATGACAGGGTTGGCATTTCTTACTATTTTAAAATAATTATTTTGATTTTAATAACAGCTTTCTTTTACAACTGCAATATACAGTATCAAAGAATGTGGTTTAGAACCTGAAAACGGACTTACACACACTGTCACTATTTTATTAAACTGTCTTGTCTTATGCCCTTCAAATGTCCTTGTCTTTTTACATAGTGTTTTGCTCAGATGTGTGGGCTTTAAGCTTCATGACAACCTAGAGATTTTGGTGATCTTGCCTTTTGTGGCAAATGTTTAATGTGTGTGAGGGAGAGAAAGTTTCTTCCAAAAATGTGGCATCAGTTCAAAGATGGATAGTTCTATGGATGAAAGATCTTTTGGGATAATTGAATTTTTTGGTAGTTCAAAATAAATTATGCAGCAATTTGTAGAAAAAGGAGAGAACTATTCATGCAAGTCTGTCTGAAAAACAGTAAGGGCAGCAAAACCTGTATGTCTGAACTCACTGAATTTCAGCAGAAAAAAAAAAAAAGCATTCACCAAAGGTTTGACCGAGAGTCTGCTAATTCAGTTAAAAGACTTCTGATAATCAAAATTTCTACCAGATGGTGAACACTGAGGAAAGGTAAAGGCAGCAACTGTGACTGGAGGCCAGATTTGTGGTCCCGGATGCTGAAACTGAGGATTGATTCAGCCTGTTTGCTGACACAGGTTAAATGAGTCTGTACAGCTGCCTGTAACCACAACAGCCACAGAAAGCGTGTTTTGGAGGAATTCTTTGGCTTAGTTTGGAGCCTTTTATAGGGCAGAGAAATAAGAATCAAAACTAAGTAATACAGGCTGCATTGAGGAACTGATATGCTTTAACTGAACTTTAGGTTCATTCAAATTCACTTGTCAGTTTAAACTAAAAATCTTTCTTCAGCCTCTTAGATAACACTGCATACCTGTAAGATAGGCCTAATATGAGAATTGTGTCTTTTTCCAACAGTTAAGTACTAAAATCTAAACTCACATGAAGTTCTACCTTGGAACTCAGCTGAATTGCGTTTTATGGCCTGCTTTCATCCACCTCCATTTCACCCAAATCCTTATGCTGAGCCAAGTATCTCCTACAATGAGATAAGGGGGAGAGACTTGGGTGAAATTTGGGCCTGGTTGGGTCTGAGCCTAAGACAAAACAAGAAAATTGTGTTCCTAAAACAGAGTCTAGCTTGCACTAGCTTGCGTTAGTGTCATGGCTGAGATTTCTGAAGGGTTTGCGATATTTAAGGGGAGGGGTGGAGGAAAGGTGTGTAGTGGAAAATGGTCTGAGTGGACTGCCAGTACCTGGTCAGTTAGGTCTGCCTTGATCTGAGTGACCGTTTTGTCCCCACAAGACTTATAAATGCAACAACTGGCCTTGGAGCTGATATTACTTTATAATGTAGCTTCCCAGTTGGAAAGGGGGAGTCTCAAAGAAACACTATGAAAAAAAACAACCACAACCCTATTTTTAATGTATTTACAATCCGGTCAAAATTATTCCATGAGAATGCCATTTAATGTCTTAAGCACAGGCATTGGACTAGAACACATTTGTTATGAAACAAACACAGGCTTAGCCTGTTTCTCTTTTCCTTATGCGTATTTATAATGGGTGTATTATGAAAGAACAGAAAAAAAATATACAAGGAAACCTATTCATTTTAGTAACTGTGGCACCAGAGCTCAACAGGTAATTTTAGAGCACTGTGCTGTCTATGAATGAGATGAGTATCTATTTTCGTTTCAGCAAGGCAGAAAAGGCACTGTATTGGAAATCCTGCTTTAGCAGGGGAGTTGGGCTAGATGATCTCTAGAGGTCCCTTCCAACTCTGACAATTCTGTGATTCCGTATTTGTTGGCAAATAAGCAATGTTTATGCATCTGTCTGTCACCCATACAGACCTGGAAAAATAATAAAGTATGATTAGCTAAAGAGCATGTAATATTCAGTGATTTTGTACTGGATTAGTTTGTGATTGTCACGGTCTTCCAGTTTTATTTCTAAATATGTGAGTGAAGGCTTTTCTTTTTTTTTCCTGAATAATGAATCTGCACTCAGCTTCAAGCAGTTGCCAGGGCTTCTGGGGAAGCTTTATAATGTGCCCGGGAGCTTTTACTACTTCACTGGACACAAGGAACTGGTAACTTGCCTGACATAACACAAGCAGAGACTGTTTTTATCCAAGATGCATTCCTTGGGCAAGGAGAGCAAATGTAGGGGAAAAAGAAAGGGAAGAGCATGAATAAATGTTGTAGCTTTACATCTTAATGTACTTCCAGTGCACTCATGATAATACAATACAGAGCAGAGAAACAGGGAAATCCAGTTTACTGAGCTGGTGTCTAATCAAGGCCAAACTCCCTTCCTGTGCTTCACTTTTCAAGGAGGTACAAATTATCCTTTTAAAATTTCAGGTCAGAAGAGGAATGATTTAACTATAAACATTAAATAATAGTATTGACTTTTCCAGACCCTTTATTCTGCCTTACGCAGGTGAACGTAAAATAAGATATTGGCCTGAGTTGATGCACAGTACCAGAGTAGTCTTGAAAAAGAATTACAGGAGGCTGTATGTGTCCTCTGATTATTTTGTTTGTTTGTTTTTCTGGATAAGTTTTTCTTCCTCTGAGTACAGAGGGATCACAAAATAGCTGCTGCTTTTCACTGAATTTTTTCACAGGTGTGTAGCTGCTGCTTTCTTCTTTGCAAAACAATGTGCAGGAGAAAAATGGATCCTTTCTTTCCTTTAACTTTGGTGGTGCTGAATGTTAGTATGCTATGTGCAACATTAGCAGACTCCAGCCTATATGTGGAGGTGGTGACCACCTCAAGTGGCTGTGCAGAACCACTGCATCATGAGCTGTTTATGTGGTGTAACAGAAACATCTTCATCATTAGTCTTCTTCTGAATATGATGCAGAGGTTCCTTTAGTGGAGTGAAGGTGAGGGGCAGAGAGTGAAATAATGAAAGAATAGTCAGAGTAAGGAAGAGCGCTATATTGAACTAGCATGTTACCATAGAAATTTTTAAATAACATAATTCTAAATATCCCTGAATTCTCCTTTCAAGTTTTTTTTCTTTTTTTTTAATCTGAGGACCATTCATTGTATTCCAGGTCCTGAAAAAGGAGAGTCATATACTTCTTTTTTAACTTGTTTTATTCTTTTTCCCTGGTACAACATCAGGGATGGCTATAAAAGACAAAACTTCTCCAGAATGGTTGCTGATTCTTACTGGGAAGACTCAGTACTGAAAGTGGAGACTCAAATTGCAGGACAAACCTGGGAAGTCCTTCAGTCATAGTTCTTGAAACCTGTTTTGCATCTTAACTTATCACCTTGCCCTGTACTGTGAGACAGAAATAAACAGTAGAGTTCTTTTGTAAGGCATAACTTCCTCATATCCTTCCCTGATCTCTTTTGAACCAAAATGGGCAAAAGCCATGAGAAGGGGCTTGAAAACACAAAGGAAGTAAAACAAGTAATGGCAAGATTGATGCAGCTGAAACATACTGAATAATACAGCGGAATCCTTGAAATCTTTTCACAGGTGACCTACAAGTTAGGATCAAGAAGTGCTTTGTATAACATGATTTAGTCATACTCTTAGGAAATTTTGAATGCTGTCATCTTGTTGTCATTGGGCTCTATGAAACTTACTGTGTAGAGTATCAAAGAAAAAGAACTTCATTCTGGAGTGTTTTGTTAGTCTCTTTTAAAGGAGATTTTGAAAACATAGCAAAATAATCTGTATTCCAAACATGCCCAAACAATGCCTTAGCACTCTGACTGTTCAATAAGTTGTCTTTTTAATAGCTATTATGTTCAGTATCAATGGCTGACAACTGCTGTCACCCCATCGAATTGTGCTAAATCCTACTAAACAAGACACCCTTGTGATAAACCTTCACTTGTAATCATTTTTTGGCAAGCACATGTTACAATTGTTATTATTCTAACTGCTCACACTCGCGTACAGCATGAGGTGCCAATGTTTTCAGTTCCAAACATTAAAGATGTGGTGATAGAGAAGGCGAACCCTTATTAATTCTGAGAGATTTGCTTAATTGGGACACAATGTGAAGATTCTCAACAATAATAACAGATGATGGGGAATAAATAGGCATGGCAGGAGAGAGGCAGTTTCTAGTGTGAATTTCCTTTTGCTTCTGTTTAATTGCATTACATACTGAGGGAAGTATCTGGAGTATGCGTTTTCTAGTTAATTTTTCTTGACTGCATCCATCTAGCTACTGCTCCTGGACATTTTAATGTTTGATAATACTCTATTTGCATATGACTACACATCTATAGCTGTCATTAGAACCAATTTACACACATGATTTGCTTCTTGAAGTGTCAACGTCTGAATTTTATCTAGAGACAGGAATAGGGTCAGGAAAGTTTAATTGATTGTATAATGCAATTGAAAAGGCTGGCAGGGATCTAGGGCAATTTTGGGACATCTGTCTTTGAGTCATCAAAAATAAAGCACATAACAGCTGTGATAACAGCAGGATTATGATTAGATATACAGCATTCACCATCAGATTGAACAAGGACTGGAAAACAAAAAAGGGGTAAATAAACCAGTTTTGATAACATTACAAGAATTGTTAATAGGTCTTTTTTTTGCGTTTTACAGGTTTATATGTTGAACAGAAATATAAAGAAAAATTTGTGTTTGTTGGTTTCTAGCAAAAACTTGTATGTATTCCTCAAAAATAGAACTTGTTGCAGAATAGCACAGTTATGTCTTAAATGTTGCATCCCACTTACTATGTTGTGTGTTAGGTTAGCAATTCCTACTTCAAAGTTGCAGCTACCAGGTTCTGTTCATGACTTACAGTTAAAGGACATATGGAACATTTATGACTCATTCCCTTTGTAGCGTGGAATCAGCTTTACCTGTGTATCTATTATGTCTTTGTTTATTTGTTACTTGTATAAGTAAAACAATTCCTTTGGAAACTAATATAGTGAGCTGTACTGTGCTCTTTAAAATGTGAAAACTGCTGTATTTTTTTAAAAATGTCTATTATATACAGGCATACCTGCCCTCTTATTTCACCCGCTTCTTGTGTTGCCCTGCATGGCAGTTATGCTTTAGTTTTGTATGTGAATGTCACCTGACTTGAGACTGATGTTGGTTTTAACATATAAACTACTATCTAATTCATACGATGCACACCTAAGAATTACTTCAGTGAGTTCTGAAAATTAAGTCAATTTTTTACAATCAGAAATTGTTTCTTAGTTGTAGAACTGATTATAAAACATGAGGAAGTGTTAACTATTAACTAGTTAAGTTTGCAATTTGATGAAAGCTGAAGATATAAAAGGTACTTAATTCTAAAATAAGTTTGTATAACTTTTGCATCTAGCTTTTGGATGCAATTCAGTTAAACTTGGTTGTATGACTTTACAACTAGAACTGAACACACATCTTCTATTCTGTAGTCACTATATGAAATAAGAATAAATCTGAAGAAAAATGCATAACTTGAGCATTAAATTATGCTTTCTACTTTAACTTTAATTCATGAAAATTGGGTACATAAGTAATGACACTTTCAAAATTAAAGCACTGATTTGTTCTTCTATCGGTATGAAAAGTCATTATGCTACAGCAACGCAGGATAAACTACAGAATCTGACAAAAATATCCCGCCCAGAGCTGCTTTCTTGTCCACAGACGATTGGTTAACAAATTCATTTTAGGATTAAACTAGAAAACTGACATCAGTTGAGTTGCTAAGATGTTCTGACTGCCTAACTTCACACTGTGCTATTGGCTTTGCAAGAACGCTTTTGTTTCTGAGATTTCTCAGCAGCTGGCCCATGCGGTATAAGGCAACTTGGAGCCTTGAAATCTGTCACTTATTTCAGATATCCAAATCACTGCTTCATTTAGAAGTATATTTTGGCACAGAAAAGCACCAACTGTGGAGAAGTATGCGTTTTATGCCAGCTAGTTTTTCCGCCCATAAGTGTCAGCACACTAACAATCATGTCATAATCGGTGATTAGCAGATGCATGATTGTTTTAATTCCTGCAGGATCTGTAGATTTTTCTCTCAGATCTTTCATATGAACATAACGTTCTTATTTACTGCAGCCAGTGCATGTAAAATTTCTGCAAGGCAAAAATATATGCTGCTTTACTTATAGCTAATAAAACTAATTATCTAATCAGTGGCCTCCAAAAGATACTAAGGCAGTGTATCTCAAACAGTAATTAAGAATGGGTATCATGTAATAATAAGGCAAAGGACTTTGAGAGCCTGTGTGTGTTAGTTTTCATTGCAGTGATTAAAATTTGTAGGTTTTTTTCACTGATTTGTCATATGCCAGTCAGTAGTTTTCTAGTTCAATTTCTCACCTAGCTTAAGTTTGCTAAATGCTGCTATGATCCTGAACAACGGCAAAAAGGAGTGGTTCACTGGTCCTTTTTGAAACAAAAATGAAACTGCATGCGGGAAGTATTAAACATGTGGGAAGAAGTGAAGTATGGTCATAAATTTTGCCTATAGAGCTAACATAATGCCAGGCGATGCTGACATCAGCAATTTGCCTCCATAATGTACAAATGTGGTACAAGTTTTGTTTCTGTTAATGAAAGTAAACTCTCAAAGTAAACTGAAATATCACTATCAACCTGAATAAAAGTGTCCATGTAAGTTATATTAGTGTAAGTACAGCAAATGTGCTTTCACTGAATTAGAAGTGGTGTTAGCCTGCCCGGCCACTTCCTGGGAAGCGGGGCCTTAGGATGTGCAACAGTTGCTTAGGACACGTGCCTTCCACCAGCCTACTGGCCTTTGGGGAGAGGGACTGAGGTTGGAGAGAGCCTTACTGCTGCGTGAGCGCTGCTCAGCAATAGCCACAATGCTGGTGTGTTATCAGGGCTATTTTAGCCACAAATGCAATGTGCAGTACTACATGGGCTGCTATAAGGAAAGTTAACTCTATCCCAGCCAGACTTAGTACAGGGGATATTGAAAGAAAAAAGTAGAATCTGAAAAATTCTGTTAACCAGTTTTCATTTTCTCCTCCCTTCTGTACACCACTGCACTGTTACTGGTTTCCTATAAATTCATCTAAGATAATGTCCTTCTCTGGTCCTGAGCATAGTCGGTCTAGAGGTAAAGAGGACTTGGCAGGAAACACACTCTTCTTCACTGTTCCTGCTGGCAGGGGTCCTTGGATGTGTTGCAAGTATATGCTGGAGCAATTCTAAAGATAAGGTAAATTGGGCTTGTAAACTAAACCTGATCAGCAGTGAGGCCAGCAAACCTTAAAGGTGGCTGACTTTTCCTAGATGTATTGGGCAGTTCTGCCTTAAAGCCAAAACATAGATGCTCTGCTGGGACATTTAACTGGAAATAGAATGTGTGTGATTATATATTTGTATGCATGATTTCATCATGAATGCACATGATGCAGGATTTGTACACATGCAAAGTTGATAAGAGTCTGTAAATACAGGTGCAAAGGAAAACAGTTCACGGTGCTGCATGGCTTGATTAGAAATCAAGACTCAATCAGATTTTCAAGCTGTGCTGGAAAGTAGACATATACTGTGAATTTGGTCACTTGTAGCTCTGAATCTTTCATGATCCAGACTCATGCAGGTTATGCACTCTGCCTTTTTATTTGAGCTTCAAAATTTAGGGCTTCTGAAAGGAATAAAATGTTTTGGCATGAGTTTCTCCAGTCACTGTAACACTAGTGCTCAAGAGCTTTCCTGTATTTATAAAAATTAAAGCATCCACTGATTAGTGCAACATTTTGCAAATTGCATGAAACTGGTGGTGAAGGACTCTTGCATATGGAGAGTGTGATCCAGCAGCCACTGAAATTGGTGTAAAGACAAGCGTTAGCAAATGCCACTTATAAGTGCTTTAGCAGAGGAACAGTTTGTTAAATCAGTGGCTTTTCCACAAGCCAAATGCACAGAAATACGATAACTTTGTCTGCTTTTATGTAACCTTTTGTGTGCAAGAGAACATTCAAACAAGCTGCTCTCTTCAGCCTGTAGCTGAAGCCAAATGCGTTCCTTCTCACTCTCTGAGGATCAGAGATAAGATGTTATTCTGGATATAAGGTAGGATTGATTTTTCATAGAGTGGGAAGAAGAAAATACCAGAATGGGAATTACAATTTGAATTCCATTTTCTCTAAGTGTCACTTTGACAGGGGGATACTTGTAAGCAAGACACATTATCTAATAATATCTAGGGGAACTTAAGCTACACACTGCAGAGGGTGATTTGTTGGCTCCTACATGTGAGCTTTTCTAGTTGTCTTTCCAGGCAATGCAGCTAGGGTATCTGAAGAACAGTGGAATGGGAAGAGCATCTCCAATACCATGTGTACTAGAGCTGGCATAACAGCACTAGAGTCTCAGAACAGAGACCCTTAAATGCAGTGTTTTTCCCAGCTGGAGTGCCAAATGTCACTTGATTACCAGGGTCTTGACAGCCTGCAGATGAGGGGCAGAATGCACTTGGCTTTTGAAAAAAAATTAAACAAAATGGCAGCTAAGCCACCTCTTCTCCCTTAGTACTGTAACTCTTACATGCTCTCAGACTATATAGATGCTGTGCTTGAAATCTTGATCTTGTTTTAAAATATTTATTTCCTGAAACACTGCTTAGGCATTTAGTATTTGACAACATAGGAGTTATTTTAAACTTGAAATTGTATAGCGTCAGGTTTTCACTCAAAAAATCAGCCCAAGTCTCTTTTTTTTTAAAAAAAAAAGTCTGAAGATACGTAAAATGTTCTGTTCAAAAATGGGAGGGGGAGAAGAAGAGCAATTAAAAATGTAAGAATAGAAGCTAATTATGAGCAATTCAGACAGAGCTTTGTTTAGAAAATGTATCAGTAGAAAATGGATAGGTGAATAGATTAGCACTGATTGCAGTTTTTACATATAATAGTTTCTTTTTCATGAGTAATCATTAGCAATTATAATGTAGGCTTTAAATCAGCCTGGGATGGGACTGCACTGTAATATGAATACTAAATAATTGTATGTTCCCGGGAAGAAGAAAATAACTTTGTGATTTGGTGATAAAATCCGTAGTGCAAGTATTTCATTGGACTGTTTGTTACTTGCTCTCTGGGCTCAATAATGTCAGCATTGAATGCCAAGGTTCATCACATGAATGATTGTTACCTTGTGTTAGCTGAGAGTGGAAGTTGCAATTATCTTTTTAAAGAAGTATGACTTCGTGTAGTAATTACTGGCATTATTAATTGCTAAGGGAAGAAAAAAAAAAAAGATCCAGGAGATAAAGTGACTAAAAGTAGTGGTGTAACACAGTATATGACTGTAACAGTCCAAAAGTATTTGGAGGTTCTGTGTCATTGATCAATGATGATTTACTTCCCAAGCCTGAAAGTTTTGTGCATCAATAATTGTGCAGGACTGCATGAGAGAACCTTGTTGTCAGTGCCTGCTAACGCTTGAGATACTGCTTCCTTGGTTGCTAGTTGAGATTTTTAGGAGCGCTAATGGGCAATAAAGAGCTTATCCTGATTTGCCTCTGCGTTTCTGCTCAGGATTGAGAAACTTAGAAGTACTCTAATGATATCCAGCCAGGTGCAGGTTCACCGTTTGCTGGGGCGGCTGCCCCTCCCTGTGCTCCTTGGTGCAGCATGTTTTTCTGCTCATAGTGTTGCCCCCCAGCACCCTCATGCAGTATCTGCATCTGTTCTTGTTGGCAGCATTGTAAATACTAGCAAACAAAGAAAAGCTGCTGTTTCACTTTGGTGGGTTGTGGAAGGGTTTGTCTCACCGACAAAATCAAGCTGGAATTTTGAGCATGCCCCTTCTGTATTGAGCAAGGTTTTACAAGGTGTCAGCTAACAAAACTGCAAGCATACCCCTTTTACAAGTTTAGACCGACACACTTAAGTAACAGTCCATAGGAAGCATGCATGTATTTTATAGAAATGTAGTCTGGTGTGTTTTCTCTACTTTTAAATTGTATTGGGGAAAAAAAAAAATATAGCTCAAATATACATTTTAAAAAATGCCAGCCACCAAAAAATGGAATATATGGGTGTGTGTGTGGGGGGGGGATAAGAGCACTAGGACAAAACTCAAGGATCTCATGCAGATGTGTGTAGTCTTTTCCCTCAAAGAGAGACAAAGTTTTTTCTTGTAAGACATACAATCAGGTATACATGGTGTGTGTGTGTGTATATATCTCTCTCCCTGCTTTCTGAGGGGGAGGTAGTCAGTCAGTGCCTCCATGTTTTGATTTTTGTAGGTCTCAGTTATCCACTTCCTCCCTCAGGAAGACTGACATCCAGAAATATGGGAGAAGGAGACTGTATACTGCAGAAATCTGCATTCTAATATGTTGGCGCTACCCTAAGGAAATGCCCTGCAGGTATAAAAGCACTGCACACATTATACTTGGCCAGTCCAAAATGAGTACTTCTGCTTCTAACAAGGTCTCCTTTCAAATGAGTCCTACAGATTTCTATAAATAACCGTGTTTTTAATAGCCCAACCAGCACACTCAAATTTTTTTTGGGGGAATGTGGAATTAATTGCCTGCTTTCTCCCTATTTAGAGATTTCTGGGACACACACACACCCCCCCACCCCCCCCAGATCTCTGTTAGAAGGACATGCTGTCATTCTTTACCTTGTCAGGGATGAGTTACCCACCATTTTTTCATCAATTTGGCTATTAGAACTGTGTTAATATTTAACTGCAAAAAAAGGTAATCTTATTTGTGACTGACCAAAAACTTAAAAAACAATCCATAAACATTCAAACTTTAAATAAACTGCACCTGAAGGGAAATGCTTTGTTCCAACACTCATTAGTCCTTTTCATAGTTAAAAGTAATACTTTATTGTAGTTATCCCTGAAATCTTATATTAGAAAGTATTGAAGTAGAGTAATTCATCACCCCTAACATTGAATATTCTTTTTAACTGCAATGAATCAGAAAGTTGTGAATTATTCTGGTCCAGCCAAGTCTACCTATTTTAATTAACAAGTATCAGAGAAACATTTCCTGATGCTGTGGTAGTCAGTGGTGATTAAATTGCGGTGGCTGTAAATGTCCAAACATCTTGCGTGTGGATCAGCCCTTGAGAAAGTGATATGAAGGGTAGTCCTGGCTGCTGGCACCTCTGGAGTTTCTGTGTATTTAATTATGCTCCTTGGTCACCTTTCTGAGCCTCCTGTCCTCATGGAACAAGCTTTTGGAAGGCCAGGCTGAATGTTTTATGCTCTCTGTATCTGCCTGCTCTCACTAGTGCTAGGTGCTAGCAGACTTGCTCAGGTCTTTGGAAGCCAGAGCCGGTTTCCCTCATTTTGGTGTAAAGTTTCTCCCTCTTCAGATACCCCATGGACATCAGTAGCAGGACTAGGGAAGTAAGGTGAAAACCAGTCAGATTCTGACTGCTTGCAGAAAATCACAATGGCTCCGATAGCTACATCTTTCACTTTTTTAATAAATTAATCGATTCACTTCAATTAATTTATTACACAAACCAGACACAATCGAGTCTAATCCTAGCAAATTCCAAGTCTTCCCCCTTTCCAATGACTTTCCAGAATCACAGAATGATATGGGGTTGGAAGGGACCTCTGGAGATCATCTAGTCCAACCCCCCTGCCGAAGCAGGTCCACCTAGTGCAGGTTGCACAGGAACGTGTCCAGGTGGGTTTTGAATGTCTCCAGAGAAGGAGACTCCACCACCTCTCTGGGCAGCCTGTTCCAGTGCTCTGCCACCCTCAAAGTGAAGAAGTTCCTCCTCATGTTTATGTGGAACTTCTTATATTCAAGTTTGTGCCCATTTCTTCTTGTCCTATTCCTGGGCACCACTGAAAAAAAGACTGGCCCCATCCTCTTGACACCCTCCCTTTAAGTATTTATAGGCATTGATCAGATCACCCCTCAGTCTTCTCTTCCTCAGACTAAGAAGACCCAAGTCCTTCAGCCTCTCAAGAAGACTTTAAAGAAATTTGTGTCTATTCTTTTTTTTTTTTTGTGCTGTGCAAAAGCACTTTAGTGCTTGAAATATCACCTTCAGTGTGATGTGAACAGTCCCGTTCCTGACTACTTGCCCAAGCTGCTCTATGTTCTGTGGGCAGCCGCAGGACGGCATGTGAGTGTGAAAGAAATGATACATCAGGTGCTGAAGGAGAGGTTAAAATGTCTGTTTGCCCCAAGTCAGATAATGGTGTATATGTTACGGATAAACGGATGCACAGCTGTCCTTAATCTTTCATCCTTATGTTTATATACAGAAATAAATGTGTTTCCTCAAATGTAAATTTACTGTACTCATTTAAACAAACACTACGGGTGTATGGGAAACCTCAGCCTTTATCTAGTCCATAAAGGCAATAGAGATTTTATTTTCTCCTACTATAGTGGAGCTTCTGAAAGAATAATCTCTTAGCCCTCCTTCATGTTTTTGCACTGTCCCTTGAATAACCTTGCGGAAAGCTGAAACAAATGGAAATTCCTGTGTGAGCAAATAGCAATATGCAGCAAAATGGGGATTAAGCAGAATTCATGTCATTTCTACAGTAATAGATTGCCATTAAGGAATGTGAGTAACAAGACAAACTCTGTGCCTGTACTGAATAAAGGAAGTTGTGCCTGCCTTGACCCTCCTGTTTTTTCACCAGGGGATTGAGATTTAATTTCCATATATGATAGAGGTTTTTGGTGGCTGGAATTTCTGTAGTGCTGGAGCTAAGCACCTCTGAGAGCACGCTCATCTGCACTCCTGCGGTATGCGCCTCCCGTTCTTGCAGACAGGTTGTGTTGTGTTTTGTGTTGTTTTTTTATACTTGAATTCTGCTCACCTCCACATCTGGCTTGTCTGTGGTGAGCTGATAAGCTATCAGCATATCTAAACGAGGAGCACGTGAATGATCTCGTCTTTCTCTATTCTTCCCCTCCTGTGATTTGTAAGTGTTAAAGCACTCATCTGCTCTGGCAGTTAATGTATGCAGCCTCTCAATAGCTAATATCCTGTCATAGGCAGTGCAAACCAGCTTAATCTGGTTCCCTGCTTTAGCAAATAGTTGAGAAAATATAGGTGAACTGAAGAACCCAGCTACTTGCTGGGAGACTAGCGCTTGCCCTGCTGCAGAGTGATACAGAAACATTACATGGAAGATTGTGCCTGTAACAGAAAGATCTACACTTTGTCGCTCGTAACAGATTGGCTGTGGCTCTTTGTATCACTCTGCAGCTCTGAAGTCTATTACTTTGCAGTATGAACACTTTTGTTTGAGGATTTAAAATGCAGATGCAAAAAATCTGCAATGAATTGTAACTTGGCAGAGATGACTGAAAATGGGGAGAAAAATTGGTTTTTATGTCTGCAGAATACATCATCCTGAATTTTTGGAAGTCAGTTCCATTTGCTTTGGTAATAAAAAAAATAAATAAATTTAGTCATTTGGGCTCCAAATGCCTCTCTGCCCTGATATGCTGGGGAAGGAGTTAATAAAAACAATTCAAAACCCAGGCTCTCCCAGAACCAAACAAAATCTTTTGCACCTACGGAAAATCTGGCAGAATTAACTTCTGACATTTTACTGCCAGCTTTGCCTTTTCCTCTGAGTTCCCCCTTAACGTTTTCACAACTTTCCCTCCCACTTTCCCCTCTGCTTTAACAATACAAACAGCAAGAGAGTGCAGACTCAGCTGAACCTGTGTTTTAATGTTCAGCATCCCCATTTTGAACATGTGTTATTTCCAGTGTTTTGTTTTAGGATGCACCCTAAGTTATACTGTATCTCATAAGAGCAGTGGAAAGTGGAAGTGACTGATGCAGTGCATGTCTCAGGTCCCCTGCAAAAAGCAGTGAGGTTAGAAGAGTGGTTTTGAGAATCTCTGTTAGAGCCAGCTCTTGCTGTGCCAGGCACTCACATTTTTTGGGGGAGATGAATGGTAGAAATCTCCAGAGCTACTGTGCAGCAAAGCAAGAATAAAACTTTTCACCTCCCTTAAGAAGGCCAGGTGGGATTTTAAACATTAGGAGGTGGTGGCAAGGCCAGAGACTTAAGGGCAGAGCTGAGTGAGCAGCAACATTTCCTGTGGTGACACAGCCCCTTCCCTGGGGCTGCCTGGTGCGGGGGCAAGGGGAGGGCACTGTTACTGCTTACTGTAGTGCAGTCCTCTCCGAGCAGGTACTGCCAGTGACTTGTCAACCTGGCTCTTTGTAGAGAGGTGTGATAGCACAAGAAGACCTATACCATGTATGTTTGTGGCTATATTAATAGCTGCATAGTTGTGGAGCTTAGGAAATGTGTTTTGAAAATGTTGGGAATACGCAGTAATGATCGTGGAGTGGTATGTGTATGTTTGTGTGCCGTTTTTGTAATGAGCTTGCTATCATCTACATCAGTATGAAGGTCCCATATGGCTGTGGTACCTTACTCCATCTCCGCCTGGTAGCAAAGTCTTTAACCACCCCACTCCACTCTCTACTTCTCTGCTAAGGGAATAAATTGTGGATCATGCTTTATAACAAAGCAAGGAGCTCCTCCATCTCAGGTTGACATGTGTCCTTCTGAGGTGCAGAGGTTATGGTTATGCTGCCTGTTCTTCTTTTAATGATAAACAAAGGCATGGCTTATTGATCTGTCTTTGAATGCTGGCTTGCTGCCTTTTTTTTTTTTTTAGTATAAATAGTGGTGACATGAATCATTGGCTTTTCTACAGTTCTAGCAAAGTTACAACTTGTTACAGAGGGAGCTGGCAGTGATCTCACTGAAGAGACTTCCTACCACCTCTCATTAGAAGGGTTTTTTGTAATATCCAGAGAAGCTCAGCACCTCTGCTGTGTGCATCTCCAGCCTTTGGAAGTCAGCAGAGGAAAGCCTTAAGGCTGTGACAACACTGTTTCTTTGTTGTCTTAAATTCTGTTCCATCTTAGCTCAGATATATAATGGTGACTTGACTTCCTTTCTGTTGCCTGATCTCACTGAGTCAAGTCCTCTTGGCAGACTCACTTGATCCTCATACCTGTGGAGACAAACCAGATGTTCTTTGCTGTCTGAAGGAGCCACATTCGGTCACCTTGCCCCAGTGGTTACTTTGATTTATTTATTTATTTTTAAATATTCCCCTCCCCTTACGATAACAGCTTTCTTCTGCTGCCAGTAACTATATTTAGCCTTGTGGAGGCATGGTAAATATGGAACACGGTAGACATTCGTTTGTAATCAGTTACCTTTGTTGATACCCCAGTGCACTGAGCAGACGTGCAAGAAGGCAGAATAAAGATTGCACAAGTTTCCCTGAATCTCCATTCCCCAGCTTGAGTATCATATTGCCTTGTAAATAAATTCTAGTAACATAATTTTTGGCTTTTAGTTTGCACACAGGGTTCCATTTTGTGTACTTGTGCTTTCTATAAAAGTAAGGTTTTTACACTGATCTCCTTTTAATGCTCACGTTTTCTCATTAGTGTTTTGTGTAGGGAGTGTTCTTTCAAACTTCTACCCCATTGTTTTTAAGGGAGCACTGTGGGGTGCCACTATCGGGTTTGCATAATCCACTCTGTGCTTGGCATTATTTATTGCAGAACAGGTAATGTATGCTGTCTTGTGCTTCTGAAGTAGCAAGTATGTGAACTTCATCAATCAGAGTAGGATTTGCTCATCCCTGGCCTTGTTCCTTACCTTTCATATAGATTTTATGTTGGTGTGAGTTCATTGATTGTACTGAAGATCATACCGGTAAAAAAAAAAACAGCCACAAACCAATGGTCTGTCAGTCATTTGGATCCTGTCCTACAGAAGGGTAATTAGGCCTGTAATATTTTCTGAGTTATAGAAATAATGTAGCAATTATAAAAATGAATATATATTAATAATGCATAAATTGGTGATAAGTAAAATAGTTACCAGCAAGAAAATGAATCTTGAGCACTGCTTTCAACAGGGAGATTATTTTTAAAAAATAATGCTTGTAAAAGCTAGCAGCTACAAAGCACAGTGGAAAGCTCCCAGAGAGCAGTGGTGCTCAGCCTTTGAAGTCCCTGCCTCGCCTCAGCCTGCTGTAAATCCATTGTGTGTGTGGCCATGCTGTGAGCCACATAAGTGTACCAAGGGCCCTCGCACCTTTCTTGCGTAAAGGCACACCTCAGGGCTAGGGGAGATGACTGCTTTTGAGCTGACAGCAAGGAACGCTTTGTTCTCAATACAAACGCTTAGAGTAGCCTGATAGGCATTTTATCTCTTTATGTTTAGTCATGATATGCAGTTTTAAGAACACTGTATTACGAAGAAGTCATCTTTGTAGCAATGAGAAATGGGGATTATTATAGACTACTCCTGATTTTTGTACCTGTGTAGTGCTGCTGCTGGCTTAGATTGTGGTAAATGTGAGCTGAATTGAGCTGTCAACCCCGATCAGGTATAATTCCTCATGTGATAACTAAGCATGAAAGCTAAACAAGGCGTTATAGGTCGTTCTTTGGTCATTTTCTGATATCACACTTTTTCTCCACTTCGCTACTGTGGTTTATATAGTAATAACAGAGGTGGTCAGGGGGGAAAAAGCATGCTAAAATGGAGCTTCTGTTTCACTCTAAACCCTTTTTTATTTATTTAAATGCTCTTTTCAGTTTGCTGGATTCTTTCTGCTTTGTTGGTTTGCTGATGCAGGACAGATCGCGCGGGGACACAGTGTGAAGTTGATCTGAGTTTGTGTCAGCTTTTGTGGGGCTCCTGAGGGACAATGTCATCACAGAGAACAAACATCAGAATCAAATGGTTGCCACTGAAAAACTTGCCCCATTTAATCTCTGTTTTAACCTGAAATGCAAATTCAAAATATGACTTTGCTTATCCTTCCTAATTTATCTCAGTCACTAAACAGTAACAGCAGCTTATGTGTGGCTCCTACAGGTCCTTTGGCAAAAGCTTGGGGAATGTTTGTAGGCAGGCAGCTATAACTTATCTCTGTTAAAGGATTTCTTGTGAAATTTTTATTTTGGGGAAAAGTAATTGAAGCAGACTGTTCAGAAGGAGGTGTAGCTATTTATGGATTATTAGACATTCGCTTTGAGTGAGGACTAAGGAGGCAGACACATTTCCTCCTAACTGTTTGCTTGTTAACATCTGATGTAGATTAACTGTTGTTGTCTTCCAAAGGTGAATTCTCAAGTTCTACTGAGGGCATGTGCGCATGGGGATGTGTGCTGGGCACTTCTTGCTTCCATAGGCTGCTTGAGGCCTGAGAAGCTGTAAAGGCTTCTCAGTCACAGGTACTGTTTCTATCAACTTGTCCTCCTCTACTTGGATGGCCACATACACAAATCTCTGCAATGAGAAGGTGGATACTGAGGAGCTACTTGCCATCTACTAGCGAGGTGCCCGAGGGCGGGTAATGAAAGGAGAATGTGGATGGAAATGGGCACTGTTCTCTGGAACAAAACACTCTGGTTCTGTAAAGTTCCCCATGGCAAAGAGTGTGAATGGGAAGATCCACCAATGCATTCAGGGTGCCCATAGCACCCTCGCCCTGAAAACAGAGGTTGCAACTAGAAAGATAAAAGTGTAAGTAAGAGAAGGAAGCTTGTAAAGACCCTTTGTTATGAGAAACACTATTTGGGTTTTTACTACTTTGTTCAGAATTTTTATTATATTCCTTAGAGGAGAAAGTGTCTGGGTCGGTCATGTGGATCTCCCTGGGGGGATCATGCTTCCTCAGGGGAGCAATTGGACAAATGCAATTTTTGAGAAGCTGGCAGGCAGGGGAAGGAGTGGAAAGACATACCTTGAGCCAGAGGCCTGAAGATGGTCATGAGGAATATAAACCGGTCAGGCAGGTGTTAGGGATATTACACGCATGTTTTGCTGCAGCTCAGTCACTGAGTTAACTGGAAACAGACCCGGGAGTAGGAGCCTGCCTGGAGGGACACAGCAGGCAAGGGGAGATTCAGTAAAAGCCCTTAAAACACTTCTGTTGTCTTTTGTCTAATGAAATGAGTTTAAAGGAATGCTTGTACTCCAGATGGAGGATTGAGATTTTTTTTTAAAGTAATTAAAGTTTAAATGCTGTTGTCTTTGGATGTAGATGCTACTTTTCGTTTACTTGTCTGTATTTAAGTAGCCCGGATGTCATTGCAAGGCCAGACTTTTTTGAGATTTGTTATAGGCTAAAGCTTTTAAAACTTCATTGTGTAGAAGTTGGACTCTTCCATGTCCTTTTTTTTTGTGTGTGTGTGTGCTTATTTTCTAAAATGAAATTATACAAAGAGCTTGAATCTTCATTTTTCTCTCATCTGAATTAGTGGTATCCAGCTGCTGCAGAAAGACAGTGAAGAAGGGGAGAGGAGTTTGTATTTGGGTCTCTTGTTTCATTGGCTCTTCAGAGTTGGCCTCTCTGATCTGGGTACAGCTGAATTTCATAACACAAGATGAATACAAAGGCCAATGTTACGGTCCACAAATAAGAAGCAGACTGTGGAATTTGTTTGCAGGAATTTTTAAAGAGTCAATGAATAAGACTTAATGGAAACAATTTTTTCCCTCCTTTCTATTTGCAAATGCTTTTGCTGAATTCCTGCAGAGCGCTTACATATGTCGTAGCTTGTGACCCTGTGACATAAAAGACTTTGATTCCCACTAGAGGAAGTGGTCTGGTTAGGAGTCGGACCAAGCGTAGACAAAAACACAATAATTCCCAGAGAGTTTGACTCCAGCTGTTGCTTAGTTAAAAGCTACTTTTCTGGCACTATGAACATAACATAGCAAGACAAAGAAAAAGAGAAATCCAGGACATTCAAATGTGACTGCATTACACTTTCAGTTGAAAAAAGTATATTCTTAATCAAATGTGACATTTTTGAACTTCTATATATTTTTCATGGAGATTTTTTTTTTTTTTCTTCCCTATAGGAGGCAAGCTTATTTCCCAATTCAGCCTGACAAATCTAAGGGTGGAACATGCTTTCCTGGTAAAACTAAACCTCCCCTGAAATCTCTGGCAATTGTTCTTGATAACTACAGAATTAATCTCCTAAAGAACATCCATTGTTTTTTAAGGCTTGAACGTTCGTGGTGTTTAGGAAAGCACCATTTGGGTCTTGTGGAAATGAGATCTTTATAAAAAGTCTTAGGGACTGATTTTTATCTGAGCTGGGCTAAGCAGTTTGGCAGGACAGAGAGGTATCCGCTCTCACCCTCTGTGTTGATCCTTCTGCTCCCAGGACGGAACAGAGTCTCTCCTTTGTTCTGTGAAATTGCTGGGTTTTGACACAAAAGAGGAGCCTCCTAGGTTTATTTGAAGTTCATCATGTCTGTCCTAAACATCCCTTCCTGAACTTTTAAGGTATAAGAATAGAGATCAAGCCAAAACGGGAGCAGATCTGAAGTGAGAGGAATACTTTAAGCTCCTCCTTTTTTGTTTAAGCAGGTGTTGGACTAAGTCAATGCTTGATACTGTAAACAGTCTCATTTGTGATAGTCCTCTATGTTGCCTGTGACATACAGGAGCAGTGAGGGAACCCTTAGCCTGTGATGAATCTTATGTACAACTGCGTCTGCTCCTTGTTTTGCAATAAACCTTCTCCAAGTGATCTGATGGACTGTGAAGAGATTGAAATTGTAACTGAGGCCACTGCCTGCCAGATTTGTACTGATGTGACTCCTCATGTTTCCATGGTTTGCAGGAGAACTGGGTCCCACCAGCTGTCAGGTACCTGTTTTACCTCCCAAACTGTTTTCTACCCTTCAGGCATGCTATCAGAGCATCCTTGCTTGATAGCTATTTTTTTGAGCAAAATAAAGTTTCAGAAGGAATCTTTATCACACTAAAATAGGAATATGTACTTTAAAAATTTGGGACAGAATTAGATCAAACTTCTTAGAAACTTGGATGGTGTGCAAGAGAGAGAAAAACATTTATTTTTTTTTCATTTGGGTATTTTCAAAATGCTCTATTCCTGTCAATTTTGCCAGCAATTCAAGTGGGTCATCAGCCACCATGACATGAGGTGAGTGATGCACGTTGCTGCATTGCCACCTAATGGCGAGGTAGATATGGAAGCGGTGCCATATTGCTAGTGGTGTTTTGGCAGTGGCAACAGAGGAACTTGAACAGAAATGGCCAACTGAGCACCAGTCTCCTGTGACTGGGTCATAAATACTAAAGTGGGAGCTTCTGATAGGATTGGACATGAACTACAAGAGAGATGAATGATTGGAAAGTACTTGTTGGCCTTTCAAAAACAATACTATAGGGAATGAAATGGTCATTACCAATTGTTTACTTGATGGTTTATTTTGAACTCTTTAGTCTTCCTAGTTTTGAATTTTCTGTGGAACAGCTGATTTTGCAACAGCTATCTTGAGGGATTAGTTTATCTTTTATGTATAAACGTATGGCCAGGGTACCCCCAGCTTTTCATATTCTCAATAAAAGTGCAGCCACAGGAGTTTGGGAAAATAGTTAAGACCTTTTTAATGGTGTATTCCCATAAATATATTGTTTTAAATCATAAACTGTCCATATATTTTAAATCTGTTTAGCTGAAAGGGACATTTGCCTTATGTAGTGTATTTTTAAATTAAATGTAATCTGGATTTAAAGAGCTAGGATCAAATATTCAGTGTCATCTACTGAGAGTATATTCTGACATTTCTACAGGTGCAAGCACACACTTCAGAGGTACTGGCAAATTATGTAAATGAACAGAGCCCTTTTGGCTGATTTTATGCTTGTTTAAGTATTTGTTGTGAGTGTATATACCTGTTGGATGCTTATGCTAATGACCATTTAGAAATACTTAGAGGTTTAAGTAGTAGGATTAGCATTACCAACCCCCAAAATTACAAATGCTAACATTCATCCTGAGAAGTTGTATGCTTACAAAATTCTGAGGTTTCTTTTGTGCCTGTTGCTAATTATTTTTCAGTTAGTGGGTGAAGCTACTCCTCCCAGGACTGAAAAGACTAGTCTGGGCCCTCAGGCATGGCACTTTGGCCACTTACTAGAGGAAACTTTCTCTTTCTTGCTGTGGTGGGCTAGAAGGGTCCAAAAAGAGAGGCTGAGGGACAGCTGCTCTTCTTTCACATAATAGGCTTAAAGTTTCTATAAGAAAGAGTTGTCAGTGTGCTCTCTGTATCTCCTTCTTTTGGAGAATCTGAACTTGTTCACAACAAAAATTAGAGTATGAGAACCCAAGTCTGCATCAGAGAGATCTCCCCTTACTGAACAACCTTCAAGACAGCACAGCTTGCTATGGCTTGGCACAGTGGTAATAATGTATTTTGCTAACAAAATAGAGTTTCTTCTGTCTTAAACACTCTTGCCCTTATTTTAAGGGTGGTATCATGGCACATTTTTCTCTCTTAACTATAAACTCCACATAGTCCAGTTCAGAGGATTTAATCATAATTTTGAGTGCAGTCAAGAAGGTATTTCCTTCCACCTTCAATGGAATTCTGCTATTTGAAGTGTAATATATCGTGGGTTCTAGGCTATTTTTTAAATGTTTTTATCAAGATACAGTGTATGATAATTTCCTGTCTGGAAAATATTTATATGCAAATGTATGTTTGGAAAATAGAAACTTATTTTCTGAGAGGGAAAGGCTGTGCACAACCTCAGATTTAAGAAGCTTTTTCTCTATTTGTGGGTTTATGGTGTTGTGGGTTTTTTTTTTTGTCAAAGACTATATTTGGAGGTGATACTATACCCACTGCAAGGCAGATAAGTAAGTAACATCCAAGGATTTAGTTCCAGAGCACTGCATTGTTCAGGTTTTTGTTCAGACAATTCAAATTTTCTTCTGTGTTATACACGGATCATGATTTATACATTGAAAAAGCATTTTCTTGCAGTTGCTTATCAGACTTGGCAGACACTACTGCACAGAAGAATGTAGTTCTAGTATTGTGTCATACAGATATACCACTGTATAGAATTGTATTTATTTTCTGTCTGCAGTGCATTTATTATCATTGCTGAAAGATTGTTAACATAAGGTAAATACCACATTTACAGGAAGGCTAAAGGCGAAGTTAGATTTTATTAAAAGAAGCCTATTTGGCTACCAGCTGTGCAGTAGAGGAATTTCAATGCATAACCTGCAGGGCAGCCATCCTGGTCTAAAAGAGACATTTTCTTAATTACATACATACTAAGAGGAATCTCACTCCCAAATAAAAGGCTTATCATTTTATGCAAACTGAAGGGGAGAAGTCTGCATGTTTCAGCAGGATCCAGACACAGGTTGCAAATTCCCATTTAAAACAAGAAAAAACAAGAAGTCTGGCTCTGTGAGGGTTTTAGAGTATTTGTAAAGCCTTAGAGAACACTTGGCTTGATTGTTAAGGTATTTTAAATATAGGGATGTATTTTTATTTTTCTTAGAAGAAAAGGATCATACCTATAGACAAGATAAGTGTGTGAGGTGGGCGGGGTTTTTTTTCCTGAGGATGAAAAAGTAAAGTGAACATATTTTTCTTCACCTCCCACTGCACCTTACCTTTTTAACCAAGGAATCCCATAGAGGACACTGCTAAGGAACTGAAATAAGACAGCTTTGTTGCACTGAGAGCTTTTTTGACAGGTCTGGTGCTGCTTTGAATATGGTTGGAGAATGACAAGGCAGGAAAATCTTGACAAAGTGCCCATTCACTATCCCCAAAGTTGCTGGTACTGCTGTTGAATGTTATTAATTTCAACTAGTGCTGGAAAGGCAGTATTCAGATGTTTTCCTTAGGCAGAGTATGTCCCTTTGCTGTAAATTTAATAGATGAGCCTACTCACAGGTGGCTGGTGGTCTGTGTGAGCTCATGATGGGCAAAAAATTTTGAGGATGTGGGGTCTGGAGCTAGAAAGGTGGTGGTCTGGGAAATCAGTGCCTCGCCATTCACGCTAACAGCAGCACAGTCTTTCTAGCACTGTGTAAGGTGAAAACTCTACACAGGGAGGGACAACAATTACTGTCATGCATAAAAAATGATCCATGGAAATGTGCCTACATAAATCTACTCTGGGGAGCAGGGCCCATTATCATCTCTGAAAAGCTAAAAGCCCTAAGCACTTGAGTGAAAAGAAGTGCTCACCGTTAACTGTTGCACAAGGGTCTATCCTTTTTGAAAACTCTTAAAAACGTGGTTGTGATAGGCCACCCATACCTGTTTCTATAGGCTGTAATTTAGCCTCATTGAGAGCTCTGTGGAAACTTTGGTGTGTAAAAGTGTAGCTGATCAATTTTTGTCTTCCACTGAAAAACGTATCAATGCTACTTCTCATTCAGTAATTGTTGTGCCTGCAGAGTGTGCATATGTGTGTCAACAGAAGCCTCTACAACATTTGTAACTTTTTTTTTTTTTTTCCCCAATCTCTGTGAATTAAGAAAAGCTGTTCACAGCCTGCAACAGACCCAGGCCCTCACCCAGGGCCGTGCCAACATCGAGAACCCAGTGCAGCTCCCTCCCCGGAAAGGTTGAGTTGCCTGGGGAGAGGCTGCTGGAAAATCTGGTTGCTGGAAAGGGTTGTGGGAAAATAGAGGGCCTGGTGGAGGCGCCCTCTTTGGGTAATGTAAATGTCTTGACCAGAGGCTCCCAACCCAGGGTATCAAAACAGAGGGTGTGAACTGGGCAGGGGCAGCCTATTCTGCCCATGTAAGGAAGTTGCTGCTGCTTTGTATGGGTACGGAGCATTTTCTGTGGGGTGATGGAGCTGTACAGTTTTAGAATGCCTACTGCTGCTGTCAGTGACAGCAGGAGAAGAGTTACCCAGAGGGATGAGGTGGAGGAAATTATCTGAATTTGGGACTTTTTTGGAAAAAAACATGGGAAGCGTGGGCTAAAAGCGAGTCTGAAACTAAAATCATTTCGCAGCTTTCCATTTTTATTTCTTAAATAGCTACTAAAGGCTTGATGCACTGTTGTGTTATACATTAAACAAAAAAAAATCTGTAGAGGGGTTAGTGGAAATTGGCTTATTTTTCCTTTTGCTTTATTACTTCTGTTTTACATGAGGTATGCATGGAAATATGCTCTGTTTAATGAAACGTTGGTGATTTCCCGCTGTGGAAAAGACTGGCTTATCTGAGGCTGTCACACTTGCCTGATATTAATTGATTAAATATTCATTTGCTAATTTTGAATCCTGCGGTTCTGTGAGCACAATGAACAGCCTGCAGAGGTCACAGCCATTGCTGCGAAAGCAGGAACATCAAGTGGAGAGGGGCTGATGGCTGCTGGGAGGGGAAAAAACAGAAGTGTCCATCATGCACATTTTTCCCCCTTATGTGCCTTTTGTGGTCCTCTATGGTGTGTCCTGCACTCTGAGCTGGTGGTTCTGCTGTGGTTCTCCTGTCCAGCTATAGCTGCCCTGCTGTGTGACCTCCTTTCATGTTGTGTTACAGTGTCTCCCAAAAGACTGGGTCCTGTTCTTGCCTGCTCCCACCTGCCTACCAGTTACAGACGCAGACTTCTTCCTTGCCCTCAGTGATGAGGGATCTTACCATCTCTCCTGTCACTAGCATCTACCCACAGGCTGTCCAGGGTCTGACTGTGTTTTTGAAAAATTGCTAGTGTACACTGTGCTCTGGTACTAGTTAGTTCCTTGCACTGAACTGCAATGTACATCTTTAGGAATGAGACCTGTGTGAAAAACTGGTGTAGCTCTGCCAGAAAAATGGGAAAGTGCTTGCAATTAGACTTGAGCTACACAGGGAAAGGAGACAATAGCATTTTCTTCTCTTTATTCAGCCTGATTCCTTTTTAAACCATATTAAAATGCATCAGAAGTGCCAGCCATTATGAAACTCTGAGATACCAAGCAAATGATGTAAGTAAAATTAGTGGCGATTATGCTCAGACTACGTTCTACTGAGGAATATTAGCAAGATGGCTCCCTGGAGACAGCCTGGCTTTTACGGGAAACATCAAGAGTGTTGTAGTGAGCTGATGAGGTCTCATGACTTATTATGAGACATCAGATTTTTATTTTAAAACTTATGAGAATTTCTATGGTTTTGTGGGCCACTTCAGGTATTGTCTTAAGGCTGTACTCTTGCTGCTGATTTTTACCCAGCTCTGCTTGAAAAGCGAGTCTGAATTTTAACAGGCATATTGTACCAAAGCATTGCTCTGCATTTGACATTTGAAGGGGACATTGTTCAAATGATGGAACTAAAACAATAGGCTTTGTCCAAATAGGCCTCAGAAATTAATAAAGCAGGCCACAAAGTAAGCAATGCATTGAATCAAGGGAAGCTTGGTACATTTGGGAGTTCTGAAAATGTAGTTAAAATTTGTAAATAGAACCAGGTTCGGTGTCTTTCCACTGCTTCCCTTTCATGAATATCTATACCACTTGGAGAAGCATTTGTGAATTTTTATTTTTGCGTGTCAACTAAAATATACAAACAAGATCTTAAAATTCACATAAGAAATAATTTGTGCCTGCCTGTTTTTCAGATTCTTGAAAGAAAATGTTATTTTTGAGATGGGCACCTATTGGTAGGTACCAATAAGCCTAGGTCGGCCTGGGGGAGCTGGGTTCTCCTTTAGGTGCCTAAGCAGTGCTGAAGGGGGACCCCAGGGAACTTAAGGTGATGTGGGGATTGTGCAGGAGCAGTGAGCAGGGACAGATACAGAGATATTTCCCCAGGACCTGGCCACCAGCTTGCCAGCTGCCCTGAGCCTGGCTTTGTATTCCTGGGCTAGTGGGGTACAGGCCTTCCAGATGTTTGTGTAGGGGAGCAGTTTTTGGCTGGGGAGATGAGTTAAATGTCTGAAACTAAAATTATGCATCTGTGTCTCTTTCCTCATCCCTTTTTGCATAGCTGCCAATTTTTCTGAAACTGGTAGAATCGCAATGTTTTCGAAGAGCAAATGGAGCTCAAGTCAGTCAGTGTATTGGAAAGCTGCTGAGAGGACAGATAGCTGGACAAGCCCACATGTACAGTATGATTGCCCGACTTATTTCTTTGGGGAAATTGTACAGAAAAATCTGCTTTGGACGGAAGCTTTCACAAAAAGGATGCTTATGTCTGCTCATTGTGCATGCATGAAACTGTTTAGCATTAATGAACATCAGAGCAGAGACTAGTTTCCTCTAATCTTAGTTATGGGACACAACTCGTTTCCAATTTTTTTAAAAAAGAAAACATTTGTGGCAATTTCTATGTTATAATAATAGAAAAAAATAATGTGAAGAATGCTGTGGGGTTCTTAATTAGTATTTGTACTCAGCAATTTCTGACAGTTGTTTTCACCAGATATCAGGTCTAGTTTTCTCTTAAAAACTAATAAGCTAAGCTGGTTTGTTTATACAATATTTTTTTGTATGTAACGTTTAGCGTTCAGCTCTGGCGGGCTGGTCAGGTGTGAGACTGGCTCTGAGATTTTTTTTTTTTTTTTTTTCTCTTAAACATGAGGCTGTATTATATGAACTGCTCTATGCTGGCAGAGAATTCATAAGTCTGTGGCTAAGGTCAAGAGAAACAGCAATGTGTGAGTGACTGGGTTTTCTGAGCTTGCAAGTGTACAGGTATAGTGCTTCAGTTGACTCCTAACTGCTCACAATATACCATTCATGAAAGAATCCTCTATTTGAAGAGTCCTGCCAAAATCTGACTATAATGCGATTTCCTCCTCCATCTTTCTTACCATGTGCAATTAAATAATAATAAAGGACATTTTACCTTGAAAGCATGGAGGTGAGAAATCAGGGTAGTTGCTGTCTTTGAATTACAGAAACTTCAGTACTGCTCACAAGCAGCTTGTCACAAACCAATTTGTCCATGTTGGAAACAGAGAGTTTATCGTAGTTACTAGCTGGATGCCCGGTTTCAACAGACTAGCAACCATAAGCATTAGATAACCTCTATTAAATGATAGATTGGTGTATAACTGTAACGCTTCACTAATCAATCTCCTGCTGATCCTGCCTCCCAGGATCGATGCTGCCACGAGTAAATTGAAGAGGTTGCCATTATTTATACAGCAGAATTAACCATCTCAAAGAAATTTTTTTCACTGCTTTTGAAATGCAGAGTACTTTCTCGCTATTCCTCTAGATTTTTTCAACACTCCAATAACTTCTGCAACCTACCTTCTAATACAGTAAACATGGCTGATCATAGCCTCCATACCATGCCATGCTGTTATGTCTTCACTGCCTGTCTGATTGCTTTAGGTTATCTAGATTTATTAAACTGGTTGGAAATTATGTAATTCAAAACTGATCATGTGGCTCTTGGTAGAAGAAAATGAGAAAGCCAAGCCTAAATAGATTTTTACCAAGTTTGCATTTTCTCTGATGACTTTGCAGATTTTTTTATATTAATTATTTGCTAAATTTATATCTTTCTTGCAGACACTTCTGTAAATTTTCTCAATGTACCTAATCCATCTATACACAGCTACTTGTTATAATAAGGGTATTCTTTGCCCATGTATCTGAATATGTTGTCAGCAAAATCCTGCTGGAGGGATGGATGGATTTTCAGGACTGATGTGTTTGTTAGAAGAACCTTACTTGGAAGCAATAATTCTTTGTTCAAAAGCCTTAAAATATCTTGCTGCTTTGATATAATTTTGTACAGGATGAAATTAGTACAAAAATGTTTAGTGCCAGTGAAAACTGAAGGCGCCTGAATTTTCCTCTGTACTTATGGAGCCAAGTACTTGCAGTACCCTTTTACCCCGCACATGTATAACTTCCTACATTAGTGCTTTCATACATAACTTGCAAGTATCTAATACCAGGATAAATAAACTTTGAAAAACACAGTCGATAATTTTAGTATAGCCAATTTAAATGCCCTAAATTAACACAGTAATTTCTTGACAAGTAATGTTCAGTTATGTGCTCTTGGGCAGATAATGCTCCAGCCAGCTCTTTCTTCATTACCGATTGCAAAACGCAATCAAGAATGCTCTTCACCACAAGACCTTTGCTGAGACAGGAGTTCATTTCAACTTAAGGGACAGAATTATCCAACCATTAAAAAACCCCCAACCCTTATAAAGATTATAAGTAAATGAGATTCTTTTATTTGTTCCTAATTTAAAACTATTTGAGAAAACTAGAAAGTTTCTTTGTATTGCTGAGTGTGGCTTCTGTTATAATTGGAAAATCCATTCGTTTGCAGGGACAATTGCATTTTCTGGCTTTTAAACTTGCCCTACTGTGCAAGTTGCAAATTGCTATTAACAAGTTTTGCACATTAGCTGTATCCAAAATGCTTGCATTGGAGCAGGAAGAAGGAACCTTTCCTTTGCTCACAACTAAATAAACTTTCCAAAGACGTTTGTTGTTTGGCTAAAATTGTGCTAATTCAATAGCGAGGTAAAAAAAATAAATACATCCCATAGTCAACTACCTGGCTTCCCATTCCTCTGCTTGAAAATGGAGCAATAGTCCTGAAGGAAAATAATTTTCTGAGAGCATTTGTTTGTAATTCTTACTTAGGCTGCAGAGACCCATAATCTTGTTGCCTAGTAAAAACATTATTGCTATTTCAGATTTTTCTGGTAGGGTGAACAGATCGAAGAGGAGAGGTGATACAGCCAAGTCAATAATGTTGCAATGTGCACATTATGTATGTACCTAACTGTGAAATCATTATTAGATCACATCACTTTCAGATCAAGATTTTTTTTTTTGTTTTTTAATTTCATTACTGGTATTCATTTAGGAGGATTTTGTGAGAATGCTTGAGGTCTCTGGAATGAGCCTTTGTTTAACAGGTCAGTTCATTTATTGTTTTAATATAAACTGTGAAATGAAATTCTCAGCCTCTTTCCCTTTTCTGATGTCCTTGTCAACTCAAAAAACATGGGTACATAGAACAATTTGTGTATGAAGCTAAACCAGTGATGTTCTGTCTCAGGGATAGAGTAACATTTTGGTTTTCCTTCTATGCTACTTTCTCCACAAATTAAAAGGAATTGTAAAGCTGTTGATCATCCTTAAATACAATGTCGAGGATATCTATTAATTTTTAGGTGTGGAGACCCATCTTTTTCATTTAATTTCCACATTTTACCTTTAAAAATGTGCAAATTCTTCTCTCTACTTTGATTCTATTTCCTTTCTACCAGTGGTATCACGGGTGGTTTTGTGTGTAATTGTTCAACAATCTCATGTTACGTGATTAACAATGTCTACAAGCTATTTAAGATTCATGGTGTAACATATTTGTTTATTAGTTCAGCAAGTATACATTAATGAATTTTAAATCATTATGTGTTAAGTATATCTCCATTAGTTATTGATTTAACTGGAAATTAATCCAACAGGTCGTCCAGAGTAAAACCAATTCCTTGCAGTGATAAGAATTCTGTGTTTTTATTTCAAATACTAAGTATCTAAAAAGGCTTCTTGTGTATTTAGCTAATAAGATCGTGTACGGGTTGCTTCCAGTCAATGTAAGTGTAAGACATGCTGTCAGTAATTAGTATGCACTGCCAGACTTTGATTATACCGGCTCTTTGACCTATTTTTAACAGAAACTAGGGCAGTCCTTTGGATTGCCTTTCCCTGTCCCTGGACACCCTGCTGTGTTATGCTCTTCATATTTGACATTATAACATTCAACTGCAGTGCCAAACTGCGGAATATTCCTTGGGGGTTTTCACTGAAACAGATGTAACAGATGTCTGCCCACCCTGAAGTGCACAGCGATTTCTGATAAGTCACGCAGTAAATGATTTTTCTGCATTGTTTATTAAAGACTGCTTTAGTCAAGAGCACCTTTTGGAGTATACTGTGTGGACAATTCTTTTGGAAATCATTTTCAAAATGATCTGAAAGACTCTTCTCTTTCCCTCCCCACCACATTCAATTGCATCTCGGGCTGCAAGGGTATGGCTAATGACTTAATAGCCTGGTGGGTACCCAGGAGCTTAATAGTATTAACGATTAAACAACCAGACACATGCATACTGCTGTAGATACACTATAGCTATTGCAATTAAAAAAAAAAAGGTCTAAAAGCTACAGTCAGGATATTCAGTAATGTATGGCTTTGCTAGGAATGTGTTTTAAGATGTTTTAAAGCAATTGTAGCACTGCAGACTTCCAATACTTCGGGACTAGACCAAAATCTTTTGCTTTGCTCTATTTAAAGCTGTCTCTTAATGTCTGTCTGTGCCTTTTGGAAACTGGGAGTGTGTGAGTGGCAGTTTCTACGCAAGCCAAAAGGGCAGATGAACTGAACCATGCTAAAAGAAGAGGGGAAGTGAGAGGTTGGCTGTGGATGTGAGAGTGGACAAAGGAAGAGGAGGAGGAAATGGTAACCAGAGAAAGTGGGAGCTGAGAACTTTGCCTAAGCAGGGATGTGTGGAACAGATGCTTGAGGCTGGAGTGGATATTTGCCTTGAAGAGATGTCTGGCCTGGATGCTGATGTGAAGGACAAGTGGAATGTGGGAGGAAAGGAAGGCTTGGGTAGCAGATAAAGATGAGATGGTTTCACTGGAGGAATTGGAGAAATTGTGACTGTCTTGAAGGGTGGTGGGCATGGGTGTGAGTATGTGTCCATCCATCTGTGTGCAGGAAGAAAGGGAAGGAAGCATGGGATACTATATGGGGTTGTGTATATGTGTTTGTTCTTTCAGGAATAGCACTGTCTAGAAACAATCACTTGTGTTTGCCTCCACTTCTTCATGCTGTTCAGAAAAATCTGTGGTCAGTCTATACAGAGGCAGTCCTGTGACTGGTTTTCCAGTAAGTTTTCCTGTCTGTCGATCCTTGATCCTCTTTCCTGTTTCAGCCTTTGGAAACTGAAACCCATGGATGCTATCCATCCCTCCTTGCCTGTGCTGCTCCTATTAGAAGCCATCAGCGACTTGGGTGGTGGGAATGATGGACTAGGTGATACTACCTCTTTCCCTTGCTTTCATCCTCCCCTGTTCAACCTCCTTAGAGTTTTTACATACAGCCTTTGTACTGGGATTAAATGGGTCATTAAATGGTATTGGATAGCCCATGCACAGACTGGCTAAGGAGAAACCATGTTCTTCATGGTTGGTTGAATTAGCAAAAAGACTCTGGTCCCAGTCTTGGTGAAAAATCTTGGTGTTTCTCTTCAGGAAAGCAAGTTTTGGACCAAAATAGGCAGGGTTATTTTTTTCTTACATGAATGGGAGACTCCAAGTGTGAGGCTGCAAAGCCACATGGCTCTCCCTGAGAATTTGCTTTACTCAGAGTTAATTGACTGTTTCTGAAAATCCCACTTGATTTACTTGCCTGAGTCAGGAAAGGTTTATTTCACTGTTACACTGAAAATGCCTACTCGTCTCTCTTGGGCTACGATAACACACTAATTATTGAAGTTGTGTGTGATAGCTACACAAAGACGTTACTTGATTTTTTTATTTTTTTTTTTTAGATCAACATATTTGATATTTTTTTTTCTGTCACACTTTATTAACAACAGTGTCTTCTAGTTAGAAAATTAATTCCAACCATCATGAACAGTGTTATCCTAGCAAGCAGGATCACTTCATGCGTTTGTAATACTCTTACCATGTCACAATTTCTTATATTTTGTCACTGCATTAGAGTAATGATAGAACTTGCTCTACTTTTAAAAAAGTATATACAGCACTTGAAGAGGTAAATAACTGTGTGGTAGAATAAGTAATCTGGGGGTTATTTATAAATCCCTCAGAAGGTTGATGCTTGGTTGCATCTGCTTTGCTTGCCTAGATCCATGCAGTTCACTGGAGTCCCCTTGGGAGTAACTGGGGGGATCCCATTCTAGTGCAGAGATTTATCTGTAACAGTTTTGCAGGATGACAATTTTGAAGGCAGAAGGTGGTGGAGAGACCAGCTGGACTCCTGCTGAGCACCAAGGAGGTAGGGCAGCAGTTTAAACTAGACCACACAATGCTATGATGATTAGGTTTCAGTCCTTTGGTGCTTCATAAGGTAGCACATTTTTTCAATGTTATAACTAATGAGCAGAAAGCAAATAAAACTTCAGCTGAAACCCCAAATCTCTTGAAGATATCTTGTAAACTAAAAGGACTAGGAAGAGGTTACTTGTGGGTTCCTAGTCCAGCACTGACTTTGACCCTGAGAAACAGTGTTCTATATGCAGCTTCAAAGCTACTGGCCTTGTTTCTGCATACAACCTTTGTGGAAATGTCATGTCCTCGTGTAAGATCAATGAAATTATGCTGCATCCTATTGCTTTCTTCAGTGACCCTCCTGTAATTCATTGCAAACATGAACAGAGCGAAGATTAATGTTAGTGTTCTGTTTATAACGTAACTCCCATCCACAGTGTTTGTAAAAACACATTAAGCGAGGATCCTACAGGCAGCTTAGAAAACAGAGTAGAGAATGTGGAGGCAGAACTTATTTGTGAATTAGTAAAATAAAATGCCTTGAAATTTGTGCTTTGGCCCTATAGCTGATTAGCATTCCCAGTATAGTGCTGCACAGTCCTCTAGATTTTTGGGTTATTGAAGTCACTGCAGTCTTATGACAGGAATCACTAGATTGTACGTGCTGTCCGAGTTCTTGTGTAAGAATTACATAGTCCTATGTTCTGTGTTTTAGATGTATTTTTGAGAGAGCTGTTGCAGGTAACAAAAATAGTTGTCTTGTCTTTACATGGAATAAACAAAATCAGTTCTTGGAGCAGATTTTTTTTTTTTTGAGAACTGGAGAGCTATAAATAAGTTTTAGGTGCATTTAATTTAGATTTCTGCAGATTAAGTTCAAGGACTGTAGACAACTTCTTAATGAAATAAATCTGGTTGCTTTTGAACTTCACTGAAAGCACACTCTTTCCTTGGGGCACAGTTTTAGTTAGGTCAGTATGAGAATAATGATCTTCAGTTGTAAAATATACAGGCTGTTGTTTCATTTAATATTGAGGTGATGACTGCATGGGGGTATACTTGATCCAATCATGTCTCTAAGGCAGCAGCAGTCCCAGAATTTTTGAAAGCATAGAATATAAAAAGTAGTAATGAAAGTAAGTTGAAAAGATGCTGAAAGACCTAAGTTGTTATAATTATAAATTATGTAGAACTTCAATATTTCCATCACAAACAGTGTACTGAGATCTCTGTAAGTAGCATTTATCAATTATAAGGAGAGAGGGTGCAGGTATTTGTTTTTTGTTGTTCCATTTCATGCATGGATGGGGTTGTTCTGTATCGGAGAAATATTGATGCTGACAAATGATGCGGAAGAAAATTTGCTCTCTGTGACCAAGGACTTAGGTCAGAAAAGAAATCTGTGATAGTCAATTATGGATTTTTTTTTTTCTCTCTCTCATTTTTGGTTTAGGCCCCTTTTCACATCTATATTTAACTATAGAGGAATTGGAATATACTTCCTTGCTCTGAAAAAAAACTTACATTCTAAATAAATTTGCAGCATATGCCACGTGCTTTGGCTTTTCATTCAGAAAAGAAGGGGAGGTATAGATGACTATTTATTTATTTATTTTTAATTACTAGTATTTTTCCTAGCATTTTGGGAATGGAGCACACTGTTTTAACAAGGGGAAAAAGAGACGCTCACAATGACAGTGTAATTAAAAAATAAATAAATAATTGGCTAGCAAGATTTTTGGGACAGAGGAGACATTATTCACTTTTCTTTATTCATTGCAGTATCTTCTGGTAGCTTCTTCAGGGTTAAAGCGGAACAGTATGCCTGAAGTGCTTATGCTGAAGCACTTCTTGCCTTTCCTCTTTTGACTCTCCACTCAGGGTATCCAGTGGTAAAACATGCCGAAGTGTATAATTACTCCATGCTTTATTTCACTTTTTAAGTGTATTTTTTTCAACATTGTTTTTCAGTTTAGTTTAATCACATAAAACAGCATGCCTTGAAAAAGCCATTAGCAGAAGGTAGTAAAAAAGCATTATTAGAGACAGTATTACCCATGGTGTGGATATGTATTGTGGATATTGAAATGTTTCCCATATATGTACAGGGAATGCTGCAGAAACCACAGCAGCATTAATCTAAACTACATTAAATGCTATTTTCATAGTAACTTTTGCAAGTATCTTGCAAACTAGCAAATACCAGAAACTAGCTTCTTGGGAAGGTGAGCATTAAGCCTTTTGGCTTTATGCAGTGGTTGCTAAAGAAAAGTTTTGATCCTGCAAAATTTTTAACAAAATAAAAAAGGGTGCTTCTGTCTACGGATAGATTATATGATTGAGAACTGCAAGATAATAGTTTGAAGGTTGGGCTAGAAAGATTCAGCAGAAACCACCAGTTTGGAATGGAGGTGGCTTGAAAATGAGTTTTCTTCAGCTGGCTGACAGAAAGTGAACCTGTCTAGAACAGAACAGGTGTTCTCTGATGGTATCTTCCTTTCTGTACAGTGATGATATGTGTTAACTCCCCTGTTACAGCTGCTTCTTTCCTTCAGCAAACAAAAAGCTGCAACAAGGCAGCTTGTCAGGCTATGTAGTGATTTTGACTGCTCTGTTGCGAAGTAGGATGTAGAAAAGATCTGTCGGGTTAAGAAGGAAACACTCAAGTTAAGAAACTGTATGTGTCTCCTGAATATTATGGTCTCACGCAATAAGGAAAGGTGAATGAAGCTACAGCCGGAGGTGAGGTTGTGCATGTATTGACTGGCTAGCTGTGGTGCAGGTGGCTCTGTGATAGTGCCATTTGCCAGTGTCGCTCAGCACTCTTGTCTATAAGATGCTCATTTTAGTTCATAACTTCACTGAATTCTAGCTTTTGGGGTGAACTCATCCACCCTTAAGGTTAAGGTTTTCTTTCATTTACACTGATGTAGTCATGTCCAAGAATGATGGCTGTGAAAATAAAATCCTTTATCCTGTAAAAGCAATCATCTTCCAAATATTTAATTTACAAAATAAATTTTTATCATGTCAGGATCATTTTTTACAGTCCAGGATGTATTTCTTCCTACACAAACCTACTCAAGTCTGGCCAAACCTTGAGTGCACTTAGAAATTTGAGCTTTGTTCAATGAAAATTTGATCTTCAATTCCCTACCTCAGTAGGAATGAGAAGTTTGCCTCCATAGGCTAGTTAACATTAGAGCTTACAAATACTGAGCTGGCTGGTAAATGTTAATTATTATTCCTTATGGTCACACTGGAGCTAGGACAGGAGGTTTTACCCAGGTAACTAGATGGTGTACTATTTCTTTACAATCATTGCTTACATGATTTGTATATAATGACATGGGTAGCTGTCGTATTTTTTAAAAAAAAATAATCAGTGACACCATTGCTGCATTTTTATGACTGCCTTTGGGAAGATTTTGTATTGAATATATTTCTACTGATAATCCCAGTATGTTTTTCATTTTCATTGAAAAAAGTATTTATGACTATTAATAAGAAAGTGGTAAGACTTGTTACTTTTAACTAGTGGGAAATAATTTTTTTTTTTAATACTTCACTTGAAAGCATCCCCTGGAAGTATGCAGCATATGCTGAAAATAAGCAAATACCAACATATGCCAGTGTCCCAACATTGACTTAATCAAAGCGCAGACAGTATTTTCCTCCATGAGCTCAAGCTTTGGCCCATTTATTTAAAGATTCTTTGTGTTGCTCAGTATTATTATTTTATAAGTCTTTTCCTTCATACACTCCTGCTATTAACTGAAATATTTTACCATCTGGTTTTGGGTGGGGTAAGAAATTGATTACTGATTAAAATATTTCCAAGCCTATCTATAATTTAAATGTAAAAACATATCATTTTAAGTGTCATTGAGTTTAAATGGAAATTGTGACCAGATTATTAATGTGCTGAGTTTGTGTGATGGCACGTCTCCAAAGCATCAGCTCAGTGCAAACTGCTACATCTGCATTTCATGACTTCAGGGGAATGCCAAGATATTTCCATGGGGTTCAACTGCAGAGCTCTATAACAAGGCAATGGATGCCTTCTGGTCAAACAGAATCATAGAAAATATTTGAGCTGCATGTGGTCTGATAGTATGTCTCCCTTACTGATGTTGCAGAGGTTTATGTGGGGAAAGTTTTAATACAGTTTATTTCTTCAACTTTTAGCACAGTAACAGTTTGGTTTAGGCTCACAAGCATGCAAGTAGATAAGAGAGATAGAAAGTGGAATATGGCTTTTAATAGTGAAATACTAGAGCATTCTGCTAACACATCTGTGCAAGGGATTTTGTAAATCCCAGAGCTACGTGGAGAATGGTTGCTCAGGTGCCTTGATTTTGGAATGGCTTAGAGGTATGAAGAATAGCAAGAGCAATTGGAAAGAAATCATGAATGATGGAGAGAGTTTTATTGTGAAGCACTAGCAAGCTCCTGTGTGAAGGTGTTGCTTGTGATTTCTGTCGTATAGCCAAATAGTCATTGCTATACAAACTAGAAACAGTGTGCACTTCATGCAAGAGAACTCCATGGGACTCTAACTGTATAAGTGGATGTATGAATTTGTATGCCTGCTATGGGGAACACCCTTCTAAGATACAGTTTCCCTTGGGAGAAGATCTGGATGACATTGTTTGCTTTTGCTTTGTGTGGCTGCCAGTAGATAATAAGGATTTTACTCATTAATACTATTTCTGCTGGAGAAGATCATTGGCTGAATTTCAGACTAGTGAGCTTGTATAGATGGGAGAATATGAGGCTTTGCTACCTGTTTTATTCTGAACAGATCAGAAGTTCTAAGGCAAACAAAAGATCTTGGTATCTGCAAGTTAAACCAAATGCAGCCCTTCGCTGTGGTCTTCTGACTCTGGTTCACACCATTTCTTTGCTGTTCATTTTTATCTTTGTTTTTTATCTTTTGCTGTTAATTTTTTAATCTCAAAGTATCTTGACTGCTGTTACAAAAAGTGGGGCACAACAACCACAAGCACTTCTGGACTGCAAATCCAGAGCACAAACACCACCACACCTTCTGCCAAGAACCTCTTCCAGCATCTAGAAGCAGTGGCTAGTGGATAGTTTCCTATGTTTCCATTTCAACTGTGTAATAGGTTGAAGCTTTCTGAGGCAAGTGAAGCTGGAGACTTAAAACCACTGACAAATCAGTCAGAGGTCCAGAACACCAGGCTGCCAGGCTCCTGTGTTGCTTCTGTACAGCTTTTGCAAATAAAACCATTAGCATAACTGTCTGGAGCATGAGGTTCTAAATCATGTTGACAACAAGACCAGTAATACACAATTTTCTCTTACAATAAATTTGAAGTATGAGATATAGAACAAAATATTTCCTGGTTCAATTCCTTTTAATTTTTAGGAAGGAATCTGAATGATATTTAAAGACCAGATAGATTTTCTCTAAACAGTGGCACTTGTTGTTTTCCAAATTTCAAGGACCTACCAGATCATCAAAATGTTACATTGCCTTTTCATATTTCTTATCAAAAGACTGATGTCTGCTGAGATTCTTCCTCAGTGATGGGAAGTGTTAAGCAATATTGGTAGCAAACTTTCATATTAAGAAATCGAAGGTGTATTTATTATCTCTATAATGAGCATGTCCATGAAGCAAAAATGACATATAGCATAGAGATCCCTGATACGTGGAGGTGTGGAGCCTTTTCATATCTGGAATCTTTCCTTCTGGATGAACTGTATGTTTTCCATATTGAATCGTTCCATCTGAAATGCGTTTTGTACATTGTCTTGCATCTGAATCAGGGAGAGGCAGTGAGGAGGCTGCAAAGGGACTGAAGTTATGGATTTGATTAGGTGTGTCAGGCAACCCAAACATGAGGTAAAATATGGAGCAGATAACCATCTTGGCTGAGGTTCAAATGGTGTTGGAATTAATTTTTTGACAGGCAGGGCTCCTTTCCTTGCTGCAGGAAGGCCTGCAGAGTCAGGGGAGTGATTGGAAAGAATGTTTTTATTTTGCGAAGTCTGTGTGTAGTTTGTGGTTGTTTTTTTTTTTTTAATTGCTTGCAAAAGTTCTTCCATTTTTTAGATGCTTTGTGGAAAGCAAAGCTTGTTAAGACCCGGCTGTTGGGGAGCCAGTTCCCCAGTTGTTACCATAAGGAAGCTGGACTTTTGCCTTGGTCCTTTTCTGTCTTAATACAGAGGGAGTAAAACATTTCTGGAGGCGGTTAGCATCTGCTACCCAGATTTAGTTTGTTTCGCATTGATTTCTAATAAGCTAGAAACATGATGAGAGCAGTAAGGAGCAGTGTGAGTGCCAAAATATCTCCATTACTTTCCAAGCAGCCGTAGCAATTATTTGACGTGGTTTTGTCATACTGTTGATCTGAAATGTATTTCCTCTCTAGGTACTTTGTGGAAATTTCAGATAGACTTACAGGATGTTGTGAGAAGCCACCTCAGTTTCACCAGTACCATTAAAGGATGGATCCTGCATTTTGATCCTCCATAATCTGTCCCTTACAATTACCTTGTATGTGCTGCAGCGATTAATGAACCTTGAAATTATCAAGAATGAAAATTCTGTCTTTAAAAAAAACCCCAAACTTGTTTATGAAGCAGAGGTTTGCCTTTACAAGGGTTGCCCACAGCCGTCAGACAGGCAGACCCACTGAAGGGTGTTTCCCAGCGCAGAGCTATGCGATTATACCCCATTTTGGTTAAAACTACTTTCATTTCGCTGTACTCCAAATGCAGGTCTCTGCATTCAGTCTTGCATGACTCTTGTTTCACACTAATATCTTATTGTAGCAGATGGTAGAGGTGTCAGGGAGCTGCTGGAAATTGCCATATTTATTATACCTTCTCAGCACAGAGTAGCTTATCTGCTTCTGCTGGCAGAGGTTCCCAAGGGACTAGATGCCAGTTAGGATATTCAAAACACATTGTATCCTGGACATGTTCTTGCCTGGCTCTGCATACTCTTGCTTTTGACTGTAAGAAAAGATTTTGTATAGATAGGAGTATGCACTGGACAAATGTTTCAAACCTTCTCCAAGTTGAATATATCCATAGCAAGCATGAAAGTGGGAAGACTGAGCCCTGCTAGGCAACCTCGTCCAGTTCTGCCATGGTATTCTTATATGGTGACAGAGCAGGAAGCCTTTGATAAATTCCATAACTCCCATAACTACTGTCTGTAAGAGGGCAGGGTTACACAGGAGTTGCATTTCTGCAGTGTACCATGAAGATGCTTGAAAGTAGTATCAAATTTGGTTTGACTATCAGCACAGGAGCAGCTCCGGTATCCCAAGCTGCCAGGGTCCTAATGTTTGAACTGTGTTGTTGAAACCTAACCAGGTAAGCTGCTTGTATCAGTGTGGCTGTGTTGTTTCCCTTTACACTTAAAGCTGCTAGATAAATGGAAACAGCACTTGAATTCTGAAGTTACATTATTGCTAAATGTGTGAACATAATTGCATTATTCCATTTGATTGCCCTTCTGTGGACAGACTTTTAGATCAGAATAGGAGTGAATCTGCTTTCAACAATAAAATGTATGTGTGTGTTTTAAGCTTCTATATAGAGATGGTACTGTTAATGTACTTACTAACATTTTTAAGATTCGTAAAATAAATGGGTGGCAAATATTTAGCTTAATTACTGTTAATGTAGACTAGGACGGAGTTCAGGAGAACTTAGCCAAACCAGGCAACAAGGCTGAGATTGCATCTAATGTGGAAGGGGGTGGTAATAAAAGTTCAACTTTTTCCTTTAACACCTCTGTGTGCCAGTGCACACTCTGGGCTGTGTAATAGGGGAGATGCCGCACTGCTTTTCTGTGCCCAGCCCTACAGTCGTTGTCTGTGTAGCCATATCTAGCTCAGACAGCTTGACAGCAGATGAAAGTCAGTGTAGATAAGTGTGAGGTATCTTGCATCAGAAGGAACAACTTTAAATTACTTGCACACGTTGCTGGATGTGAAATTAACTGCTCAGGAAAAAAAAAAAACCCAAACAAAAACAAAAGACAACAACCCACCATCTTGGCATCATTAGGGATACATCATTGAAAACATCTGCTCTTCACAAAGCTCTGGTCAAAAGAGGAAAGAAATTTCATCTCCAACCCAAAAGATCAGTGGATTCCCTGGGGGATTGGGATGGATAGTGTTTGTAGGGCCAAGTTTTCATCTGAGTATGCATGTTTGGACACAACTCACTGACAATCGAAGACATGAGCTTGCTGCCTTTCCTGCACACTTTTGTGTCAGTTGCAGAAATAACTCATTGTGTTACATGACTGAAATCTGAATGCTTCCATGCAGGAAAAGATGATGATGAAAACCCTGAATGACTTAAAAACAAACAGAAAGCAACACCCTATCTGTAGCTTGATGACAGCAGCTCTTTTGTTCTTGAGACCAACCAGTTTCTCTCAGGGAAACTGAGATACTCTGGGTGGGAGTAGAACCATCTAGAAAGCAGGAATAATAAAACACATTTTGGTTTTAGTTAAGAGGTGAAACAGCCATGCATATATAAATGAAGCAAAGCTTTTATTTCTTAATCTGTTAAAGGTTTGCCTTTACTGATGTTTTCTATTAAGCTGAAAGTATATAAAATATTTTTACACAGGCTGTTTTGGGATTAATTTCATTTCCTCTCCATTTCAACAGGCTAAAACCTAATGGGAAATTAATTATTTGGGCCCAAAACTTTCATTTAAGAGCTTGACACACTATCAGGATTGTTAAACGTTACGGAGGAATAAAAGAATGAAAGAGTTAATATACTTTCTCATTTTGACATTCTTTCTCTGGAAAAATTCCTGGCTGAGACTGGTGCATGTCTCTAGTATTTCACTGTGTGCACAGTTCTGTAAGGAAAATACAGTGCTGTGTGATGACAAGTTTGCTACCTCCATTAAGAAAGAGATTTTTAGCTGTGGGCAATGAAAATCAATCAGATGAGATCACCTTTCTCCTTCAATTGATTGGCAGTGGCGATGAAAATAGCTTAGGCACCAACATCAGCTTCTGATGTTGAAAGGCTCCCAGTGGCAGGATGACCTGAAGCTATTGACACAAAGTCTTTGTTTCCTTGTTGATTCCAGCACATCCTTGGCCCTGAGTATAAAATCACCCAGGAAAAATTGTAGGGGTGTCGTATGGATTCACTCTAGGGAATTTACATGGGAGCAGGGTTCCACTGTTAGCCTAGCTTCTTCCCATGCCCCCTCTTCTGCCTGGTATGGAGTTTACATGCCCTTGGAGCTAACTTAGACTTGACTTCAGAATAATCTCTCACAGATTTTATATGTAGCATGGAGTATTTTTGGCTGTGTGTTGGGACAACTCATTAGCTTCTGTGACCTCAGCAACTTTTTTTGTTGTTGAAAAGATATCCTTGTCCATAGTGAGAATTTGACTTTTAAAATGTTGGAGCAATTGTTTTTACAGAGCTCTAGTCAAGAGGAAAAGATGTTTGGGGATTATTGTCTCATTACATAAAAAGGAAAGGATGTTAATTAACCCTATAGCCACTCCTGCTCTCTTCCCTTTTTTTGCTGTATGACTTGCCTTACACCACCACACCTGCAGTACTCCCACAGCCCATCAGAGGTGCCCAGTGTGGGTGGTGGAAGACTGACCTTTCAGAGTTTCCCAGGCATTTCCCTTGAGGAAAAAATGCAGAGCTATGTTAAAGCGCTAGTGTTGCCCTGGGTAATTCCCCCTCTTCTCCTCTCTACCCTCGCTTGCTTTGTCAGTTTGCTCTCCTAAAGGGCCAGAATGTCGTCTTTTATGTTTGGTTTGATTCATTTCACTTGGGATTCTAGTAGGTTGCTCTTTGGAGAAAATTTAGTTTCTAATATCTTAGTTAAGATTGATTTGCAAAATTGAAGGAGTTTTCCAAGGAACACTGTTTCACGCTCTTCTATGTGAGTGGTGGGCATTGCCTGTGGAAAGTGTCCACGCTTCAGTAGAAATCTTGGGGGGTTTAATTCCATTTCTCTATTAAAAAAACCCAAACCCAATGTAGTCTGTGAATTTGTGGTGGTCCATGGAGACCTGACTGCTTACATGATGCTGGCTGCTCCTCTGTGTATATGTTGCTATATATATTATGTCACTTCTATAATGTAGCATATTACTTTTCTGTGTAAGTAATTGCTGTGGTTACCTCAAGAGCTTTAGGAAATCAACAGTGGGCGGAGAAGTGCTAGTGAAACACATTGTATAATAAGTTGTGAATCATCCCATGAATAAGTTTGTGAGGCTTTTGCTATAGAATGCAAAATTGATGTCTGGGCCACCCACAGGTCATGCTTTTTATGCAGTGTAAAGTTTAAAAGATGCAGTAATTGAAGGACTGCTTTCAGGAAAAGTTAGCAGTGAATCTTTTGCAAATGACTTCAGGAAAGCTCTCTTGCTTTGGTGAATTATCTCAGAGAGCTAGCTGAGGAAGAGTTTTCTAATTTCACCACTTAGCAATGATTGTGTTGAGTTTGAAGTAAGTTGGAGATACTGTACAGCCTTAGAATATCGATTATGTTTGGCTAAAATAAAAAGCTATATACTTTTAGTCTTAATGGGTTTATTTCATATCAAAACAATACAGAAAATAGAAACATCTTCAGTAAAGGCATAAGATTGAATGTGTCTTTAGCAGAATTGTCACCTCTGAGGACTTTTGCAAAAATCTCATTCTGTTTTCAGGTTTTCATAAAGACTTGTGATTAAGTCAGTCTGGTCCATGTAGGAGGAGGTTTCTAGGAATATTTTTTTTATTATTGTTATTTACTTTTGGACAACATTCTGTGGTGTTACCTATTGCATCATCTAGCTGAATTGCTTGGTTTGACTTTTTCTTCTTTGGCTGCCCCACACTTAAGTTGACGGGAATGCTGTACTTGAGGTCATGCAGGGAATACTTTCCTAATGAAAGCGCAGCTCCCAGATCATAATGTGGTGCAGTTCAGGAATAAGAGTATGTCTGTTTCTGATATTGTGCTGCAGTTTGCTCAGTGAAAAAGTAGCTGTTGATTACTGTCACCACAGGCCCCCAGCATACCAGTAGAACTGCATAAATATATACCATGTGGTTGGTTGCTTTGAATAACCAGACTAGGCCATATTTCTAGAAGAACTTCTGCCATATAACAAAAGCATTCTGAATAGACACCACTCCATTTTCCTAATCTCTAAAATAATTGCTGATTAGCTGAACTAGCTAAATTTTTTTATGTAAAAAAAATAATAAATATTGCTGGTTATTCTTTCTTATTTTTTAATCTTTAGCCAATTTATAGTCTAGTTTCCATCTTAAACTATAGTATTAGAAGAGGTGAGAGTTTGATTATTTGGGCTGTTCTGGTCAAGTTCCTTGGTAATGTGCCCCAAGGTGAAATGGAGTAATGTGTACATGATAAAAATATGTTTTAATAGGTCAGCAGATGACTTCCGTGCACGATAAATGCCAGTTGTGCAACTAATGTAGAATGATTTAATATAATCAGCCCTCTCTTTTGTCATTGCATAGCTTCTGTTACATCGCCTCAATTGCCTGGTCCAGTTGCTATAATTTGTTTAGATACAAAGGTGCACCGTCATCAACAAAAATGTGTAGGTTTCTCTGAGCATCTTGGGCAGCCAATCTATGTAAGATGAAATAAAAATGATCCTCTTCAGCCAGCATCTGCAGGTAGCCAGTTTCAGCATGGGCTGAATCAGATAGTGCATCATCAAATGAATTCTTTGATTTTTGTTTTCTAAGATAAGATTGCTGTAAGTGCAAGAACATCAGCCAGAGATAACACTGTATCTCAGTTTAATGTCAAAAAGTGATATGATACAGTGGGACATATTATAAATATGTCAGAACAATGCTGTCTAATTGTTCCTCTGATCAATAGATGGTGTTAATACTCAATGGTTTAAGCTAAAGGGGAATCATAAATCTTTGTTTAAAAAAACTGCAAAATTAAGAAGGGCAAGGCATCCTATCATCACTGTGAGTTTAGTCTTGAAGACTATAAGCCATTCTAGACTCTGAGAGAAAGGAATAGAGAAAGGTATGGTGAGAGAAAGGAATCTAATAGTTTCTTTAATAGCAGACAAAAAGAAAGAGCTATGAAAATTGCTAATGATTCAGTTACTGGTGTTAGTATTTAATGCTAATAGCATTCATGTTGACTTATGATTCTGAGTGCAGTTGGAAAAAGCAAAATTTCTTGTTTGGAAATGCTCTTGTTATTTTCTGGTTTCCCGCTTCTATACTTTTTTCTTTTCCTGTCTCCCCAAATTAACGCTGTAGGATGCCCGAAATAACCATGTAGCTAGGCGAGCAGTCAACCATCCTTACCAACTGCAGTGAGTTGGTTTTTACTTCTGAAATGGGATCAATTTGCTAGTAAAAAACACAGAATAGAGCATAGGAATAGAAAAATATTCTCACAAGTTATCTAGACTGTCGGTGCTAAGCAGGAGAATGGAAGTGTTGCTTTCAGGTGAAGAGAAGATTTGAATGCTTAAATCCAATAATCCTATTATCTAAACAATCCCTTTTGGAGTCAGAATGTTTAACCGCAAGCTTATAGATGTAGTATGTAGCTAAAAAATTTACCTTAAAACCTGTACTGCAGCTCAAATACAGAAAGAGACCATTTATACTACAAAAGAAATAATCTTCATTAATTTTAAAGAAGTCCTTGCAGGGGCATGACTAACTGTATATGAGCAGGTATTGTATAGCATGTTATCAGAAAGATGTACATTTGAACTTTGGGAAAGTTGTTGGGTGGATGGTTAAACTCAGGTTTTCAAGCTTCCTTGTACGTTAATGTCTGGATGTACAATATTAGTGATCTTTGAATAGAGGTACAGAGCAAAGCTGGAAATAGACCATCTTTGGCACTTATATGCCTTTAAAAACAAAAATAGTGATATCCACTTTGCTTTCATAAAGGTGATTACTTTGTAGAGGAGCCAAATGTTAACTTATAATTCTAAAGATCAGTACAGCGTGATATTGTCACTTATTTAGAAAATCTGGAAGAATGTTCTGCATACAATGAAACATTTCTTTCTTTGATTTATACATCTTGCTTTTAACTTACTTTTGTATAGTTTTAAATAAATATATTAAATTCAGTGCTGTCATCACTATCTTGAAACAACCTTATTTTTGTAGTGTATTTCTTTTAATTGGGGGCTAGATATAAATTCAAATTAAGCTCTCACTGAAGCTTTTAAATTGGGTCCTGAACAATTATTTTTGAAGAGCCTGTACTTTTATGACAGGGATTGTGGTCAGGGTTGATAAGAGAAGAGAAAAAAAAATCAATTTAGACCTTTTCATATTTGAATTCATTAAATTGGTCTTACTCTATTAAAATAACAATTAATTTATGGCAGCCAATATCATGCAATTGCATTGGAAGAAGAAAAAATGCAAGGTAATAATGATGATAGATTTATCAAGTTACATGGTTGAAACTTATTACCTTGAGTGACAGTAATTTTGTATTCAGTTAAACGATTGTAGTTAATAATAATAGAGTATCCAAGGATCAGGATTTGAACTGATAGATCCCTCTATTCACGTTAGCTCTATATATTGCAAATAAGGATTTGGCATTGATGTAGCAATGAAAAAAGTCTTAACTGAAGCTCATTTTTATTCTTCAAATAAAATTTGAATAGGTCTTTAAGTATGTTTTGTCTCCTCCTGGCATACTTTGTACTGGTACCTAAAAGCAAGCTTTAGTTAGAAAAATACTATTTATATGTAATTCTGTGGTTAATGCACCAAACATTCTTGAAAAGTATATTACTGTCTGCAGTATGTGTTTCTAGCTCTGTGGAAAGTGGAGCAATTAGTATCCAAGAGAGATTGTCTTTTATTTTTTCAGAAAGCATTTACTGTGTTAGGTTAAAGACTGATGTTTACTACATGCTCTTACACAAAAGCTTTACTTGTTACATTAGTAGCTGATATATCATGAGGCACTTAGACCTTATTGCATCCCAAATGCTACAATTTAGGAATACGGTGTATCTTAAGCTATTTTTTGACTGACTAGATTGAAAAGAAAAAATATGCCAGACTTTCTCAATGAGAATGGTCAGTTGAGGTACTGCAAATTCAAAAGAAATTTTCTAGGATTTAGGTGGTTGTTTTTACAGCTTTGAAGAAACCCAATTAGAATTTTTTTTTGGCAGTTGATGATAAGTCTAATATTTGGACTAACTTAGTGGTTTTGGTAAGGGGAGAAAAAAAACCCAAAGCAGTTATGTCACATATGTGAACCCAAGCAGCTTAATTAATGCTGGGTACCGCTATCATTGTAGCTGTGACGTAGCAACCTGCCTGATGTGAGCCCAACATCCATCACTGGTGATGACAATGGGGGTGGTAAGGAGGGAACCAAACCCAAACTGGAAAAATACTTTTTTTTTTTTTCCTAATTTTTTTGAATTTCAGTTTATGTGAAACCATATATGCTAGGTCCTGATGACTTAAGTTGGTCACAAGCACTGAAAGAGGAGTGCCCCAGCTGCAGGCACAGGGACTCTGCTCTGGCTATGAAGGTGTGGTGTCCTTAGAGCCCGACAGCGAGGCAGGCGCCCACTGCTGTCCTGTGCCATGACTTGCGTGACACACGTGTTATGTGTCATAGACATGTGCCCATGGAAACTGGCTTCTTCAATGGTGCCATCAGAGATGCTGAATGAAATGGATATTAGCAGGATCTGTCTGCTGGATAAGAGTGGAATTTCACTCATTTAGAGAAGACTGACAATAGATATCCAGTTTCAAGTAAACAAAACCTGAAATGAAAAAAACTAAATTCCTGTTTCTTTCCTCTGTTCTTTCAACATGGCAGAAAACACAGTAGGATTGTGTTATGAATTAGGATGGCTGCTTTAATTTTCAATGAACTGCAATTGTATGCATGGGAACCTAGTATCAAAAAATAATCCTTTTAATATATTAGACCCATAGACTGAAAAACTAGATCTGCATGGCTTAATCTGTCATGCCAAAGGTAACAGCAGCACACCAGCTCTAGCGCACCTGCTGTGCAAGTGTCCCCACCTTCAGGGTGAGTGGAATATTTGTTTCACTTGAAATAATCTGTGTTAATGTAATCAAAGGCTTCCAAATTCTCTTACTTGCTGCTGTAAAAGTAGGTGCTGTGTCTCCTGGGGCTAATATCAAATTGTTACATCCTGATTTATGGTAGTCTTGCTGTTTCAAGACCAATTAAATCTTTAGCTGTAGCAATGGTGGACTAGTTGATCTTAAAAAATCTTTGGTTACAAATGAACTGCATAAGTAGCTGTAGCTTAGCACCATTCATGTTCCAGCACTGGTGTGACTCACAGCTGAAAGATCCGATTTGGCTCAACAAGTGAGACTGCCATTTCAGGCCCCTGAGGTCCTTCTGGGGGTGTGATGGTGTCTGGCTCAGCCACGATAAGGTCTGAGCTGTTTTGCGGGCATATAGACCAAGGCCAACAACCTGTCAGAGGCCTCTGCCTGTTACTTATGCTCTCTCTGGGTATCAGGCAAAATCAAAGGCAAAATAATTCTTATGTGTGTCACTTAAAGGAAAGGGAAATGCAATATGTATGCTGAGAGGCTTTCAGCTGAGACAATCTCTTGATACTCCTGATTGTAGTTCAAAGCATATGAAAAATCCTCTGTTAAAGTGATTGTTATTTCTAATTCCTTCTCTCCTCCCCCTTATTGATTTATTTCAAAAACTAGGTGGGAAAAGCGAAAGCGTGAGTTGTGCTTTTTGTTCTGACAGTGGTGGGAACTGCAGCCCAACCTCATAATCCCTTGCAGTCTAAATGTCCCAGTTGCAAGCCAGCTGCTGAGAGCACGATCTCCCATGGCTGTGAATCTCAGCTGTGGGATGAGCCCTCTGAGCTGCCGAGTTGTCACAGGAAGGCAGTACTGCAGGAAGGGAGCCTACCTTATGGGTGGCTGAGGATAATCTTCAGGAAGGCTTTGAAGATTGGGGCCGAAACTTCGGATTTGACTTACCTTGAAAGGAAAGTTTTCAGCACGATGTACTCCTGATGACTCCCAGTGAATCTATGACAATAATATGGGCAGTAGTATAAAATGAGCAGAGCTTTTCTTAACTGAACAACATGACAAAACCCCTTTAAATCCAATAGGGTAATCAGACGTGGAGCACTGCACTGACACAAGCTTATTTAAAATCAAGGACCTGTTTGTTGCTTCAGAACTGAGCAAGAAGAGGAAGTGCAGGAATAAGAATGGTTTCAAATAAAAAAGAAGAAAAAAGGAAAAAGCAACTCAAAAATGGAGAGAGAGAAAGGTGGTGATTGATTTACAAATTCTGTGTCTAGTTTGGGGTTTCTGACTTGAAGCCTCTTTCAAGATGCTAGGTACTCCTAAGTTGGGGAGTCAGTAGAAAGGAACAGAATTATTATTTTTTTTTTTAAACGTTCTATTTCTTATTTAACTAGATCCCTGGATAATGTACATGAGTATGGTGGGATGCCTCATTATAACTGGTTTTGAGCTCTTTGTTCATTAGTGATTTACAACAGTGTAATGTGGCTCTTAACATAGTGGGGTTTTAGAAACCTGCTCATTTCATATGTTTTGGCCTCTTTAGAAGACAAGCAGAAAACCCCAAGTAGGTAAAAGTCAGCATTTCATGTAAATAGCTTTGGAAACAACTCATTGTGAAAACAACTGTTCTCCCATTATGTGACTCTCCAAAAATCTTAACCAAGCTCCAGCTGATGCAAACACAGTGCAGACAGTCGCAGTAATTATGCTAACCAGTGATAAAAGCTTCCATTTATGTGGCCCATCCACATCCTCGATGCAATCACTTCCAATTGCAAAATGCATCTAGCAGTTGGAAACCCGGAGCATTATTAGATTGCATTGACTCTGCTCCCCACAGCTGAGGGAATGCTCTTTCCCTGCAATACATTTTCCTAACAATTTCAGGACCATTGAGATACACCCTTGAGTCAATTAAAATTATCTCCACTAAACTAGACTGCAGCTTTTAAAGTGTTGTCTAATAGCTCATGCGAGCAGCGCCCATCTAGATTGCAGTTATGTACGATGGCTTTATAAAACAAAATTTATATTCTCAGCATGTCAGTTCAGAATGGAATTCTTATTCATTTACTGTGATTTCATTTTACTAACAAAGCAGTGCATAAAGCCATTTTTAGTACAATACAGACTATTGTATTCATCTTGCGAGAAAGAATGAACAAATGTAAAGCATGGTATTTTTTCATCTGATGTTAAGTGTAACTGCTTTTAGGTTTAGGGGAAGCTGCACTTGGATAATGAGAGGCAGGTGACCAGGTAACCGCAAAATTCTTATGTGCTGCTCACTATTTCTGCAGATACTCTTTTCCTTTTTCCTGTTTGCTTTATAGCTTTTTTTGCTCGTCTTTTGGGTTCACTGGTAAACTGTTGTTAAGCTACCGCTGGACGCAAGAATGGTTACAAAAGTGGGTTTTGGCTATATGGTCTGAGCAAGGGTGGTAGTAAGTTTGTAAGTGACAAAAGTGATGGCAAACAGGCCAGTTCAACAGGGAATGAAGAGTTTTCTCAATATATGCATCAAAAGTAGATTTAAATTCAAACTTAGATGTTAAGCCTTAGTTCAGTGGTTTTCTTGTTCAGAAAGAGACAAGAAGTAATGCTGTCTTTAACTTGACTTTCAGAAACCATACACCTGTACTATACAGGGCTGGAAGAAGACAACCTATTTTCAGGTGGTTGCATTATGGCAGTTTGTCACTATAAATGTCTCAAAGGATTATGAGGCAGAAATTGATGTTCTGAGCTTTCATTTTATTTGAGGGATGCTGGTGGTTTAATTTAGTAGCAGTGGGCTTTGATATGAGCAATTCTCAGAAATAATATCTTGTTTGGAGATAATTGTGTTCTTGGAGGTAGTTGGAGGGATTAGATATTGCTTCCAAAAGGGATGTTTTGTGCACAGTCTAGAGGGTCATTCACTTGCTGTTGCCCTTTAATTAGGTGTCTGAACTTGGGATGAAGTTTTGTAGCGCAGCAGTGTAACATCAGATGTGCGCTGAGTCTGGGACTGCTGTAAGCATCAGAGTTTCCATAATGTTTTGGGCATTATCTTGTATACAGTGAAGTGTTTCTTTAGCAAATTATTCATTAGACATCTGTGAACTCTGGCACACCATCCTGCTATGGTTTGACAATTCTGAACTCGGTCATCTGTTCTGTAAGGCAGTCTTGAGAGCACCCCAGAAAAACTCCGTTACAGAAGCAGGCAGGAAATTCCTATGTGCATGATTAGGCAATAAAAAAAATCTGCTGGATTCCGAATGAGATCACTTCCTCATGTTTCATCCTTTAGACAACTTCTGGTTTGAGTCAAACCTGGTATTGGCTTAATGTATGTCAGCGAAAGACTTAGAAAGGAGGAATATCACAGTGGGCCTTGGGAGTGCAATATTTGGCATTAGCTTTTCAGTCCTAGAGGCCACAGGTCCTGGCAGAAGCTGAGCCCTTATGCTACCTGAAACCCTGGCCTCTTTCACTTTGCATCTTCAAATGCTTAGAAATCTGCTTTCTTCATAATTTTTTTGTAAGCATTAAAACATCAACGTTTTTCAAAGTTTAAACAAAGTCCTAGTTTGACAGGGCTCAATTTCAGCATTAAAGATGATAGCTGTTAGCATGGAACGAAAACATAACAAATAATTAAAACCAGGAAATAACTACTTAAATTTAACCTTTTCCTGATTATATTTTTTCAAACCCCTCTCCCTGACTTCTTGGGTTTTCCCATCCATCAGGGTATTCATGGATTTCACTGTATGAAAGGATGTGAAAACAAAAATGTAATTTAAAATTATAGGAGTTGGATTATGCCAAAAAAAGGCTCAGGGAAAGCTAAACTGACATGATTTATCTAGACACCAAGCTTTGTTAAAGTAATAAACCAGTCTTTGATTAATATTGGCAGTTGTGGAAAGAATATTTCATTCACTGTACCTAGTTTAGCTCAGTTAAATAGTGTATACTCTGTTTAGAAACCAGTTTGAGCCTGTAAAACTAGGAAAAGCCCGTTTTCCAATTCCAAAGTAAAAATCTGGTTCAGTTGATCTAAATGCATTTTTCAAGTTCACTAAATACAGCCATAATTGTTTCGTTGTTTTAAGTGATAACTCTCATTATTTAAATTAACTTGTGCATTTAAAAGAAGCTTTTTAACAAAGCAAGACATTTTAAAAGTGTTTTTTCTGTATATGAATTGAGTTTCAATTTCTAAACAAGATCAGGTAGAAGAATCAAGCAAAAAATTAGTCTTGTAAATAATGCCTTGTATTCCGCTGTTTGACAGGTTGTGCAAAATGAAAACCTGCTAAATACCAAGCAAAAATTGCTGAAAACAAGCAAAACCAACGCAAAATGAGAAATGTTCCAGCTCAATTTCAATCCACTATGTCGGGAAATCATGGCACATGTTGTACAAGAAAATAAAACAACCTTCAAATGAAATATGTACTACGTTGACAATGCCCATTAAGTAAGTTGCCATTAAAAATAACGGTTTCCACTTACAACATTAGGTAGTAGATGTTCGAATGAACAGCCACGACGATGGAGCATTTCTAGCTGGTACTTTGTGTCAGACTTACTTGACTAACCAATTTGGCCAAGACTGATTTTTGACCTCTGACAATGGAGTGGCGAGTTAGGGATAGGTGTGTTGAATGATGTACAGTGGGTGTCTACTTGGGGAATGAAGAAATAAATTGCAAAGTAGTGAATAATATCTATTTCTTGGTGATTAAATAAATAAAGTTTTGGAGTGGACATGAATGCAAAAAAATTTGGGAGGCATATTTTGGAAAGAATCTCTCTGCAAGAAGCTTTTAATTAGCTAAAGATTTTATACTGAAGTTTGAAATTGTGAGAAGAAAATAGCTTATAAAGGCTGGGGAAGGATTTGGTGTCTATTAATGCAGTGACCTCTACAAAGTTCAGAAACCTTTCAATATCCTGTTCGGGAGAATGAATGAAAAAGAAAAACTGAAAAAGGAAATTGAGGAAAGATGTGATTAGCGGTGGGTTTGTGGGAGTGGTTGCCCGTGTTTGGATTAGCTCTGTCAGGGAGGGGAGGGGCTTTTACCTACATATGGCTGAAGCATTATCTTGATGTGGGCTACAAGGGAATGTATTGCATGAGAAGATACTAAATTATTTTTTAAAAACACAGGTGAAAAAAAGGTACAGGCTTGCCAAGTCTTTCATTAAAATGGAGTGTTGGAACTGACATCCTGTGAGAGACAGAAGACGAGACCTGAAATAATTCACAAGTTGAGGGGGAAGCGTTACTCTGGAAAAGAGGAACAAAATACCTCTTTAGAACAGAGTAAAAAAAGCTTATCGATCATTCAACTTGAATTCTTGCTTGAGAGCAGATTACAATATTCAGTGGCTTGGGGAGGCTTTAGTGAAAGTAGATCAACGTCTTACAAGCATGGAAACTTGTGAACTTGCAGAAACACCCCCTCCTCCATATTAATATAGAAAACATTCCTCTTTGCCATTGTGTGTTACAAAAATGATGAGAGAAACAGGTGAAAGTATTTGGAAAACACCCAGGAGACAGCATATAGCAAACTTGGAAACAAAGTGGTTTGTGTTACAGTTTGGAGTAAAAGCACTGTTTGGCACTGAAGAACAGGAGATTAAAATAAAGAGGCATATGTTAACAAATGGCTTCATTTCATTCAATGTTGGGCTTCTGTGCAACCATTTTATTTCTCAAAAATCCTGAGACTTTGCCAGCCATAGAACTTACTGCCTTCTGCTCGTCCTGACAATGCCCAGAGTGTCTTAAACAGGCAGCTCACAAGTGCTATCCCATATCCCCGTTTTATCAGTTGACAGACACAAAAGGGAGTGGGTGTAAGAGCTGGCAGACCTCTTGAGCTGGACTGAATTAGGGTGGTTGGTGATGACTGTGGCAGCAAGGAAAGTGTTGCTCCAACTGGAGACAGTGGGCTTTAATAGACATTAAAACATAAATAAGTGGAAAAGACAAAAGAAGGATGGCTAGAGATTGGCTAGCTGCTTTAAACCTGATCAGGGCCATTACTTCTGTGTCAGATTGAGCCACCTCTAAGTTTTAATTAAAACTGGTGCTGCTGACATTAATTGTATATTCCAATAACTTTAAATAATGCAGATGATTTTTATTCAGTTGTCCTCTTCTGGCTTTGCCGCACTGAGATCATTGTTAATTAGATACTATATTACTTCTAGCAATGTCTTTATTGCTGTTAATGTTGCTGTCTATATTATCTGGATGGTTCCAAAGTGAGAACATGCTGAGAATTTAATAAGATGACTGGTAGTTGAGAAGCAGATATTAATGTGTTGTAAAACATCTCATATGACACACTTCTTAGTAAATGACCATGTTGTTCATAAAAGGGGATCATGCAATTCACAGTCAAAGCAAAGAGTTAACTAATTCAGCTGCTCAGAATGCCCATTTTTCTTTAGGAGCTTTAGAATAAAACAAGAAATACAACTGTCGTACACAGATTTCAAAATGTCTCTTGCACACATTTGCCTTGCGTTGTGCAGGATGCAAATGAAGCATTATTAGAAAACTATTCGTGATTAATTTGGTTTTGATGCTTCTGAATTGCAAAAGATGTGATAGCTTGGGGAGGAATAATTTGCTGGCTCTGTCTGCTGCTGGGGGAGTTGGTTCCCAGACCCAGGTTGGCTGGATGCTGCCAGACAGGTCCCTGATCTGCCACCTTTGGGAACAGAGGAATAGCTCAAGGTATCCCATCAGGCTCCACTGGGCAAAAGTGTGTATATTTAATATTAACTTCTTCTTTTTGTATTCTACATGAGGGTCAGGTAGCAATTAAAACTTGGAAGTAAAGATTTAGTAAATTGTGGATGTCCTGTCATTTTCAAAGCAGAAATGTGTTTCTATCAGTGCAATTCCCCTTGTTTTCACAGTGAACCCATTTTTATTTTTAGTTTTTAAATGAAATTGTTCTCTGGAATTGCTCAGAAAGAAGAAAGGATATTTTTCATTAAAATCAATTTCAAACAAGATTTTTAAGCAAGGGTTAAACCTTGGTCAGATCTGCCTTTGATGCTTCTGTACTATGGCTGCCATTTTTGCAAGCCTCATTGGAAGTAGGGACTTGAATGAATCCTGCTGGCTGCCCTCCTGTGCGGCTCCAGCGCCTTCTGGGCTGCGGGTGGCCTCATTGTAGATAAAGTTGGATGTTAAGAAGCTGGTTTCAGAGAAGCCGTGCCAGTCTTTCCACTGATAAAGCTTTCCTTTGAAGCTCTTGAGCTGTATTTTGTCTCCCTGTGTATTTTTGAAGAGCATTGTGTATGTTTAACAGCGCAAATAAATAAATAAATAAAGTCCTGCACATTTATCTCTGATGAAAGCTTGCTATAAATTTATATGCAAATTAGGCCCAGCTCCCAGTGAGTTGGTAATGTAGTCTTCAGGGCTGTTGGGGTTGTGCACTGCAGATCTTACCCTTAGGAATTCTTTCCTGATACCCAGACCAAACATTTTTCCCCTTCATTTAATCTCTTTACTATTAGTTATAGCAATTATCAGCCACTGAGATTGCTGTATATATTAATGATATTGTAGTCTTGTAGTTACAGTGGGAAAGAAGATTTTACTCCTAGTTTTGTGGTGTTGTGTTGAACTTAAGTACTTAATAAGAGTTCTTGAGTAATAGTAATAAGAGGTAGATATATTCCTTCAAGTCCTGTAGATGTGCAAGGGGAACTGGGGTGTATTTTTGTAGAACCTGCTCATATATGGTGATTCTCTGTATGTTGTAGATACTGAAGAGTATTGTGAACCATTTTTCTATTTTTTTTCTTAGCAAACAAAGTCCTTTCAGTTTATGCACTGTACACTTCAGTGATGTGCTGCATATGGGGATTAAATTACAAACTGTTTTCAACATTGCTTGTGAATTTTAAAGTCTGGAAAAGAAAAAAATCCTCCCTTGGGTTACCGTTTTTGATTATATCTTTCTACTTACATACATCTAGTGAGATTACATCACATATTCCACAGACATGACCAAAGCATATGGCTCAAGATTTATGAGATAAACATTAAAGTGCAAACGCATAACTGCAGTGTAATGTAATGTCAGTTAGGAAAATTGGGTTGAGGCTTCCAGACTAACCGCAAGTAGATCCAAAGCAGAGGGGAAGAAATGCAATTTTTCCTTCATCTGCTATATATTAGGGATTGCATTTCACAGATGACTCTGTGGGCATTTTACTGGTCTTTGCCAGCATGTGCACGTAGAATGATCTTTGGAATCATCCGAACAGTAGGAATAACTACAGAGAATTGCTGTGTGTTTAAATAAGTAAATAAATAAATGTCAATGGCTGTGCTTTTCTTACTGTGTGTAGTGGATTCCATAATGCTGAATGGTCACACTTTTGCTGTCCAGCTACTAAACTGTAGATATAATATTTTTCTTGCTCTGGTGATGTCAAGCAAAACGCGTTTCGTCTTAGCTTGATTATGATTGTGTCAATTGAGCTTTCAAAAGTGTGAGCTGTGACTTAATGCAAAGAAACAAAGAAAGAAGAAGAAAGCAAGGTACGCCTTCTAACTTCTCAGGAGTCTGGACAGGACAGAATACCATCCATCAGCTCATCAGTAGTATCACGCCTTGTTAGAAACAGTGCTCTGGCTCCTGCAGAGCAAAATGCAGAGTAGGAAAAGGGATCTCTGCATCACAGAGAAGAAAGATGTTGCCAATCTGTAGCTTTTCGTGACTGAGTTTTCCAGTTCCTATCATTTCCTGTTGTGGTATGGGGGCAATTTGCCTTGTGTTTCAGTAAATTAGCGCACCTGCTGGAATACTGCCTCTGCACCTCCTGACGAGCCATTTCAAGCACTCATAATGCTGTCATTTGTACCAGAAAGGTGGCAGAATGGTGCTTTTTAGTTTGCAAACCTGCTGGAATGTACCACTGTATTTCAGACACTGAGGGCAAGCTGTCTAGGTGGTAAAGCCATAAAATATTGCAAATAAGAAAAAAATATTCAGAATTGAGTATTGTCATAAAGAAATACAACAGTCTAAGCATCTACTTCCACTTTACCTTTGACATTCATAATTAAATTAATATTAATGAGACACATTTTAATCATTTTGACCTCATTTTTTAAAAAAAAATAAATCTGAGTTCCTAAAGTTAAGTATCTAAACCTATATTTAGACATCTCAGTGAAAGTGGCCTGATTTTCAAAGGTGCTGAGCAATTACAGGGATGGGAGAAGTGCGATCGCTTTTGTCCTGGATTCCTAGGCTTAAAAATTAACACAAGAGCTCATTGTTGGAAAGGATCAGACTATGAACTATTTTAAAAGACTGAAATCACGTGGCATTGCATGCTAATGGCAATTTACCCTTTTTCAGTAAAAAAAGGGAACTGGCTGTAAATGTTCAAATTAAAACTTGTAAATGTCTCTGAGTATTAAAAGGAAAAGAAAGGAAGAAAACTCAGTTGAAATAAATTATTTTATGCTGCCCTGGAATATATGCAGCCAAGCCAACATAAAAAGCATTTAAAAAAAAAAAACAACAAACCAACCAACCAACCAAAAAAAAACTCGTTAGTCCAGGTCCACCTTGAAGTATTTTGTTTTAATAGTAGTTTTAAAATGTGGAAATTAAAGCATAGATGGAAACACTGACACCACTTCAAATTTATTGGCATAATGGCACTACTTAACAATACAGTTAATGCAGAAACCAAGCAAATCCCCTTAAACTGCAGGGGGCTCTTCCTTATTTGGTAAATTCTCAATCTTGTATAAGATGTTTTAAATGACTACATCTCTTTCCAGTTGAAAAGTTACTGCTGGGCATTTAGTTTTCATAATGTTGACTTTAGCATTCTTCAATGCTCTCTGCATACATGTGATTTATTTGTGAATTACCACAAATTGGGGAAAAAAATTCTTATAAAATGACAAAGAAAATAACTTATGCCTCACAGTACATTCAGAGTCTTGGATCTTTGCTCTTAGCCTCTTGTTTTGTTTGCTTTCACTTCCCTGGGTGAATATTAAAACTCTGCAGTGTAGTAGATCCATTTTTCAGGTATGCTAAGGTTTTTTTTCTTCGTTTGTTTTCGTTTTTTACGTTGTCATACTAACATTAAGTGGCCATAAATGGAATAGAAACAACTCCCTGAAAGTACATCCTGTGGGAGAACCTCCCTAGATGTTTTGGAGCCCAAACTAGGGACAGGATGTTTATTTGGATATCACATTTGTAAGGAATGTGGTCTTGCTGGGCATAGGATTGGGATGGATGAATCTTCCGAGTGCTGTAAATAAGTAAAGTTCAGCATTGTGTGCGCAGCTGGGGCTGTGGGAAGTTGTGGAGAGCAGGAGTACATAACTCACGTTATGGTGGACAACCCCCATCAATACAATTGGGATGAGTGTTCCATACCTAGCTTGAGCCATGGTCGTGTATATATGAGACTTTTTCTCATATTTAATGCTAAGCACACACATGTGTCTGTGTTTACAGGATCAAGGCTGTAAGTATCTTAAAAGCCAGGAGAAATACTATCCTAGTAAAGATGATCGCTATAGACTTTCACTGCAGCTATGAAATATAAATGATTGAATGAGTGACTTGGAAGCTTTTAGTTTTCCAAGTCTCAAGAGTGCAGTTTACAGGAGTGGTGGAGCATTGATGGCTGACAAGCTTGGAACATGGTACACCACCAGGGACAGCTTGGTACAAGGCCCATTTAGGAAACAGCTTATCAGTAGTCCCTTCTCTTTTATTCCAGATGGTTGATAACTAAAGTCCGTTGGTAGACAAACAGGTCCCAAACCAAGGGCCTTGTCACTTGTGCCTCTCAAACATGAAGACAGTGGCAAGATAGGGCCGGTATCTGTTTCTTGGTGTGCTTTTCAACAGTTGAGGGAGTCCTTGTAGCAAGGCTACCATTCTTAACATCTGAGAGAGCCAACCTGGCAAAAAGAGGAAGGAGGAGAGCCATGCTGAATTGGTGGTACCTTGTTGCTTCTGTTCTCTTACCAATTGTTTGTAGGTCTGAGGGTAAGATGTAGCTTAAAAACAAGTGAAAACACTGAACCACCTTTGGCTTGAGAGGGTAGGTAATACAATGTACCACTCTGTGGGCTTGAGGAAAAGGAGGAGTGGATGACTTGTGTGGTCTCTGGTTGCATTCACTGGACAACAGTGAGTCATAGAAGGTTCAGCTGAGGTCAATATCCACTGAGAGGTGTGGAGAAACAATATTTCTATTCAGTAATTAATTTTGGGGAAGATACGTATTTCATTAAAATGTTAGACTAAAGCAGACACTCTAAAAGAAAAAGACCTGAATCCAGCATGAATGAGATTGCACAGCTGTTGACTTGTATGAACTCCTCTGGAAGGGAAGTAGCAGCCCTTTGCAGTATGAAGATTGTTGCTCAGCAGTTTGGCAAGGTTAGTGGTGTGTGCTGAACATGCACTGCTACAGCTTAATGTAAGAGGAGATATTTTTTTTCAGGTGTCCTGGAGCTTGGTCAGACCATGAAGAGTTTTGAAGAAATCAATACCCACAGCTGGTGGTGGTTTTTGGCTGACATATCCATTCTAAAGTTAAACCAAAGTAGGAGGAAAAAGTCATTACACCGCTTGAAGATTTACAAGAAAGACCAGTTTCTTTAAAAGAAAAAAAAAAAAAGAAACAAGAAAAAAACAAAGTGAAAACAAGAAGAATCTTTGTGCTCTGTAGCCTGTATTGTAGTCTTTGGCACAGAATGAGTAATGTTATGGCATAAAACCTGATTAAGCTGGGGCAATCTCTCTTCCAGGCAACCTTTTACGGGGCCAGATCTTGATCCATTTATTTCCTCTACTCAAAAGTTATTGCCATGGTATCATTAGGCAGCATGCATGCTGTTGGTGTTCCGTAAATAGGAATAATTGTTGTTGTAGCCAGAAGGCTGGTCTGCTTCCAGCTCTTGGTGCACTGGAGAGATAGTAGGATTAAAAAGAGCTTTTAGACCCTAGGAAGTTGAAAGAGCACTTTCTGGAGACTGTCTTGTATGCATTATCATGTTTCTAGGCCAAATAAAGGATTTAGGTTATTTCTTTCAGGGCATCTGCAGGAGGACAAATATTCCTCAGTTTAGTTTGCTCTAAGACAGAGTATCTGTGAACCTTTTGAGATGCCAGTTGGAAAGTAGACATTTTGAACTACATCAAGCTACAGTGATAGCACTTGTAAAACAAACCTGGAAGTCTCATGACTGAAAATATAGCACCTCTTTAATGTGTAACAAAACCATATTTTTTTCCCTATGTTTCTCTGACATATTTTAATTTACTGTTTATGTCAATAGTCAATTTATAATATATTTATAGAGATATAAATATTAAATAATAATATATATAAATATTAAATGCATTTATAATTTATTTTTAAGTGACTTTATGCTAAACAAGAAGCAAGATAGCACTACTATAATTGTTTTGGAGTGTACAAGAAAGAAATCCAAGAAGGTAATAAATTAACGCACTTTCTTATGCTCTTCTCCTTTCAGAGCTTGACCAGCCACCAACAGATACATGGTTTCTGCAGAGAGTAAAAGTAATTATACCAACCATAAGGAAAAGCTCCTATTTTTGTTGTCCATCTTCAAAGCAATCACTTTCAGTGGCAAAACTGAGCCAGCAGTTAGAAACAATGGGCACTATTGGACTGGAGGTGAAAAGGTTCCCAAGTGAACAGTGAGATGGTAGGTCCTGTTCATTATAGAAGGTGCTTTGGCTTTGCTCCCCTTGAAGTCTTTTGTTACTGGTGGTTGTTGGCTGCTTGATATATGGTAGCTTTCCAGTTGCTCTGTGTGGTTTATAAATCTGAGTCTTGGATTTGGTCCTTTCATATCTATAGAGGTTTATATCTTCGTTATTAAAAATACAATGTTGTGGTTTTTGGGCCAAGGAACTTAATTATAACCAGCCACAAGAATTTCTTGCACATATAAATTGCTTACGAAGAGGGTATACATGAAGAAAAGAGTGCTACCTTTTTTTTTTTTAGACTAGCAAAGTTGCTTTTAATACCTTTTCTGTGTTTCTCTTTCTTTTCTCTTTCTTTTGTTTTCAAAAGCATGAGAAATTTTAAACCTGACCCAGAATGAACAGCAGAAATTAAAATATATCCACTGTTGCCTTAAGTTTGTCAACAGATGCAGTTATGCCAGTGTCTCCTCATGAATTCCTTCAGTTTTGAAAGACGTTTGTATGGATGAAATGAGTGTGACCAAGTTGCTGAATTATAACATGGGGTATTAATTCCAACTAACTTCGTTTTTCAAGAGCAGTTTTCTTTTTCATTTCTTCTGTAAAGAGCACAAGGAAGGTAACCTGTGTTTGGTTCCAGTGTGGTCACTGCTAGGCAATGCGTAACTGTGATGAACTACAGCGATACAGGCCATGTAAGTGTGCTTGCCTTTGTCTCAGAGGGAGAAGGATGATGTAATGTGCTGAAGTGCTATTGATATTTCACATATTAGTTTGATTTCCTGCAAGCAACATCAGGCACACAGGATATGCATAACAGCTTTCTCTGTTTAATTTATGCTTCCCACTACATTATGTTGTTGCCTCAAATCCAGTCGTGTGTGTGTTTCAAACCAATACATTATGAAAAAATTTTGGTTGTGAATTCAAATATAACAGTTAACAGTGTTAACTCAGGGCTTGTAGTGGTTCATGTGTGTGAGATTAGATTTGATTTTTTGGTCTTTCCTGCACTTTTGCTTACTGTGTGGTCATTTTAGTGTGTTCGGGTGGTTAAGGGCGCAAAGCTACAATATTGCAAACACACGAGATTTACTTTATTTTTACAATTTGTCTTACTGGGATCACGTGAGGAAATTTAAATGTATGCTCAAGTGTTTGCTGCGTTAAGTTAGAATTTACCCAACTTCAAATGCTTTAGTGTGCGATTTTTTAAACAAAACCACATTTTATTTTTGTCCTTTTCCAAAAGTGTACTTACTGAACTATTACAGTATAGCTCACTATAAGGAAGTTGCATTTCATATAAGCTAAATAAAAAATAAAGAATTAGACTTTTAAAAAATGCTGTCATGATTTTTATTTTTTTTTTTTATGGATTTTGATTGGAAAAAAGGCTGAAAAGACAGTTTTCCAATGCAAATGCTAATTTAAGCAGGAAACAAGTTGGTTTTGTGGTTTGTTTTTTTTTTTTCTTTTTTAAATTTAGATTTTAATTCGACTATCTAAGGAGCTTAATTGTTTCAAGGAAAAAAAATAACAACCCCAGTAGTAGATAAAAGGAATGCTTATAAACTGCTTGCCCAGATAAAATTGTTTTTATAAAAAATGGCCAATTAAAGAGCTTTCCAAGTAGGGTTTTATAATCTTGCAACTAATGATTGTAACTTGTGTGCTGCTTTTCTGGAGAAGCCAAGATGAAATGATTTGCTAACATGACTGCTCTGCTTTGGTAGTTTGAATGAGCCGATTTGGAAACGTTGAGCACTGCTGTAGGTACCCAGTGCTGTAGTTGCTAACACTCTTATAAAAACTTTGAGTGGTGCTTGGTGACACTGCAGCTATTATAGTTACAACTGTGCCTGGGCTGTCTTTGGTGAGCTTACTGTTACTGCTATGGTTGCATGGGTGGAAAATATTGGAGGAAGAAAGCTGTTTTTCCTGGGGTTAAAGTAACCGGGAGAAAATTCTGTAGGAAGTCATAGCAAAGATGCAGGTTAGATCTCATTTTTCTCCACACAATGTCATGATTTTCCAGAAACCTTTATCCATCTTGAAGAATAACTAACAAGCAAGTAATTACATTCATTCAAGTTTGCTAGCCTATTTACCCAAAGGCAAAGTGTAATGATTTCCTAAATGATTTCATTCATAAAATGTCTAAATGAGTAAAGTAATTTTACACAGATATGGAAGAAGGATTCCATTCTCTTTCTCGGAGTACAACTTGTGAATGATGAAGGAGAAGGTAAAAGTTTCAAGCTGTTAAGAAGAAATGCATTCAGTCTACTTCTGGGTCTGCTCCTATTAAGCCAGACAGTTTTTGCTGGCTGGAATTTTTTGCTAGTCTCAAGGTAATAATGTGGCTGTGAGCATCTAAGAGAAGCACAGTCCTTTGGAGAAGGCAAAGTGTGGTGTTAGATGACTTAATGTAGCTGGAGTAAGAAAACAGGATTTCTGAAACCTCTCAGTGGGACTCAGCAGAAGATACGTTTCTTGGCAGTAACAGCAGTATGATGATCCCACCTTAATTTGTGAATTGCTATACCAGATGTCTGCCCCTTGTATAGCAACCCAGCATGGGAAGTCTCACATATGTTGTGGCGGGTTGACCTTAGCTGGATGCCAGGTGCCCACCAAGCTGCTCTATCACTCCCCTCCTCAGTAGGATGGGCAGGATCAATAAGATGGAAAAAAAACCCCTCATGGGTCAAGATAAAGGCAGTTTAATAAAGCGAAAGTGAAGGTCCTGCATGGAAGCAAAGGAAGACCAAAGATTTTATTCTGTACTTCTCATCAGCAGATGATGTCCAGCTACTTCCCAGGAAGCAGGGCTTCAGTATGCATAGCAGTTGTGCTGATTCACTATCATACATAGTGAATCCCTCCCAACTCTTCCTCCTCCTTTCTCTTTCATTGCTGAGCAGACATCATATAGTATGGAATATCCCTGTAGTCAGTTTGGGTCAGCTGTCCTGGCTATGTGCCCTCTGAAGATTTTGCTCGGCCTCAGCCCTACTGGTGAGGGGGAGAATGTTGGAGAGACAGCCTTGATGCTATGTGAGCACTGCTCAGCAGTAGCCGAAACACTGGTGTGTTATCAATGCCTTTCTAGCTACCAATACAAAGCACAGCACTGTGAGGGCTGTTATGCGGAAAATTAACTCCACCTCAGCCAGACCCAATACACATGTTAAGAAGCCTGGCAGAGGTGCTTAGGCAGTGCAGTAATGGGAATAAATTGATAAATAGCATGATTGCTGTCTTAATACCTGTAAATGCCTAACTACTGTCAAAAACATAATTGTTCCTAGTCACTGAAATGCAAGGACGAATCTTCAAAAAAAAATAAGAAGGAAAAAAAGGGAATGTCTTTAGTAAAATTGAATTCAGGTGGAGAAAAACATTGAAGCTTGAGACAGTCACCAAGTCCTCTTCCTAATCAGTTTCTTGTTGTCCAGTGTCTTCCCTTCTGTAATTTCATATATTAGCTCTCTAGTTACAATATAATCTTCGAAGGTCAACCTGCCCTCAACACAAAATATTCAAGGAAAAGCCATGAATCTGTCAATAAACCTTACTCCCAAGGAGTGTAATTCCCTCTTTGACAGTTTTTCTTACTTGATGTTGCTGCCAGATGTAAGTAGATCTTCCAGGGCTCACAGATGTTGTGCACAGGCTCTTGCTGGACATGTCTTTTGGTGCAGGTGTCCCTTGTTTTAGGAGCCTGCCCTCCAGCTGTGGCTGCCTGGGGAGAATGTGGTGCTGTGGCAGAGTTGCCAACACACAGCCATATAGCCCAGTCCCAAAATGAAGGAGAGGGACGTGTGTGGGAGGTTGCAGCTGTCCCAGCAGAATATCATTAGTCTGGGGTGAAAATGAGTTGTGCTTCTCGTACATCTACATACGCATTTTATGATTTAATAGCAGGAAGATGGGAAATGCGCTGGTAAGAGTGAGGCAAGGGAGAGCAAGATTGTGATCCGTACAGTTGTATGCATGCGTTTTCTGCCCTGTTATGACAAAGACTTATAAACACCTCTGAGATATTGCTGTCTTAATACCTGTAAATGCCTAACTACTGTCAAAACATAATTGTTCCATTTCTGGGAAATACATTAGGCTTTGATCTCTGCAAGTCATAATCAATAAATTTGTCAGGAGAGGAATCTTCTGACTTGTTTATTTTTGTGAGGTGCAAAGGTAAGAGGTTTTTTAGAAGCTAGCATGAAATACCTTTACTTGTGTTTTAACAGTAATAGTTTAGTAGTAGGGGGTATAAGTAGACAGTCATAGCTGTTGCAAAGAAAAAAGTTGCATAACAAAATTGAGCTTTATAATTTAGATTTCAGTTCACTGGATTGCAAGTCATTCTTCTAGGAAAAATAAGGGGTTTTTTATTTCTGTGTGCAAGTGTAATTTGAATCACGTACTATCTCTTTTTTTTGCTCAAGGCTTTTTTTCTCTACTGTGCAGAAAGCTTATCTAAAGCAAGAAGCTACTTTTATCTGTGGCTTTTTTTTTTAACTTTAGACCTACCTTCGTGGTGATTTAATAGAGTATAACAAGCAATTGATGACTTCTAAAACAATGGGGTTCTAGGCTTGTGCCATTAGCTTAAATTTATTTACAGTAACTTTCAGTCTTTGGTTTCTGTTTGTCTCAGAGACTACCTCTGCCACTGCAGCTTTCTCATCAATAATCAGCCAGAAGCCAGTATTTGTAGATGAACTTCAGCACAATATGAAAAGAAATTATTGGTTCCTGTAAAATTGTGCTGAAATGATGATATCTGCACAGCTGAGTTGCGTTGTCAGAGCCCAGCAGCCAACAGTCTAAGGCTTGTGTTTTTAAAAGATACCAATTATCCTGAAAATGTCAAGATAGCAAGATAGCTTTATATATAGTGTCAATTAGCAACTTCAGTAAATAAGGAAATCTGCTTTTTTTTTTTTTTTTCTTTAAATTTATGAATGGCCACCTTTGGAGACAGCTTCTTGCTCATGAGGACTTGAATAGCTTGCCAGAAGAAGTAGCTGAGACCGGTATCATTCAGCGATTCAAGAGTAGATTATGACCATGTTATGAAGGAGTTCTGCAGGCTGCCAGAGAAGCAGAATAAAATAATCCAAGATATTTTGCTGGACCTTGCTAATTTTGTTCTTGTGATTCTGTGTGTTATGGAATGGACAATTCAAAGTAGGAGCAAGTAGGGTTGGTTTTTTTTACAAATATTTTTCTTCTGAATCATATACAATGATTAAATCCCTACCAAAGGCACCACTTACCTTACCTCTGTGGTGGAGCCACAGTAAAAGCAGTAAAAGTTACTGTAAAAGCAACTTAAAAACTTTGCAGAGTGGTCCATGATAGAAAGACTTAAATGAAACTTCCAGAAGTCTTAGGGAATCTGCTTCAATGGTGGAGTTGGTGATGAACATAACATCAAAAGATGATGGAATATTGTGGTGTTTGGCATGTCATTATTCAGATGAAGTCTCAAATATTATCCCTTAATACCTTTCTCTGGTAGTGCTTTGTTACTGATTCATAAGCTATCATATCCCCTGCTGAGACACTGATTCTGTATCAGTTACATGGAATAATCTTTATTCTTGTGACTAGTAAATGCTGTTTAAGGTGGACAATTGCACCTCAATTTACAACTTATTTCTGCAGTGCCTAGTTCTTTTTTTGTGATTTCACATCTAAGCTCTAACTTAAGAGGTAAATTCTCACAGGATCATACCATTGTGAATACTTCAGCCTGAGGTGTATAATTCAACACCTTAGCTAATCTTTACTTCTGAAACTTCATGTGGTTTTATGCTTTACTGTAAAAAACAGTTATTCCCGCTGGTTGTGGCCTCCCAGGCACCTGTAGGACAGCGATTCATTGACTCTTTATGGCAGTATTAAGAGAAATACGTTCCTTACTTTATTATGACTAACCTTCAAGAAAATCAGGCCAAAGTTTTAAGTACTTTATCTGTCTTTCTTAGGAAGTATACATATATTTAAATGTAAATGTGATCTCAGTATTGGTAGTACACATGGAGCTGTACAATATGGACAAAATTGCGTGATCCTTTTGGAGACAACGCAGCTCAGTGGTTTGGTGGGGTTGGTACAGAGCTCTGAGTGGAGCGTCTTTAGGACAAATGCAAAGGATAGCACCAGGATACATTATGAAATCCAGAGATGGGATGAGCACAGGCTTTCCATTTTCTGCAATTCTAATACTTTTTTCTGGGAACTTATTAAGAAAAGTCTGTTTCAAATGAGGAGTGGCTTGAGCTGCAAGAACACAGGGTTTCATGCTTTTAGTAAAGTGCAGGTATGAGTCATTCTAAGCATTTCCCCCAGTCTCTAGAGTTGAAGTCTTAGGGGAAAAGCAAGAAACCCAGGAGCTAACAATAAATGCTTCTGAAAATGCCTTGAGGAACAGCTCAGTCTCTGTATCTTCTGCCAGATAAAACATATGCATTGAGATGGTTGTGATGATGTGCTTCTCTAACAGCTGGCAAAATAAGATGGTCACAGGTTAATTTTGGAACCTGTGTCGTGTCCCACTGACTTAGACTTCATTCTAATCAGGGTGCCATTCCCTCTCTTGGCAAACAAATGATGTTTAACCCTGCAGGAACCAGTGGGCTACTACTACCTGTGGGCATGTCAGGTGAGGGACATGGGAGCAGGAACCATGAGCAAGGTGGGACATAGGGATACTCCTGACTTTGCGAGTACCTCAGCAGAGAGATTTCTGTCCTGTAATAGAGAGAAATCTCCAACTGGAGACAGCCAAGCTTATTGGTTTTTATAGTTTTATCTCCCAGACCATGGCTCTTCCTGAAGTCTGTCCAAGTGGGACTTTTGTGACCAGAATTCCTGAATTATGTACAGGTGAGAGGCTCACTCTTTCGAAGAGAGGAGGAGCCTCCTGTGACAGGCAGCAGCTAAGATATCTTGTTAGATGCTGACAGTGGGGCCAAGGCATCCTCCTGGAGGTGAAGTGGTCTGGAGTCTGCAGTGCAGGTCTTTGGCCAACAGTAATTTCCTCCAGTAAACAGGGGACACTGAAAGGTTGTTATTTGGAGGATATCCTGATTACAGTAAAACCTTAAAGTCACTTAAGAGGCATACCTCATATTCAGTTCATCGTTTAAAGGCCTAAGGATTTTTTTGATTAACCAAGAAATTCTAATCCCTTCTTCCAATTTAAACTTTCTGGTATTTGTCTGTAGATGAATCAGCTCCAACCTTCAGCTCCTTATCTCAGTCCAGGAGAAAACCTGTAACAGATGCATCACACAGTAGCAAATGATTTTTCCTAAGCTACCTGGTACACTTTGCTCTCTTTTTAGCTCGGTCATGTCCTAAAATGGCACCTTGACTTTTAGTAGCTGAGAGAAAATATATTAAACCAAAGGGGAGATAAACACTGAGGAAAAGATATTGCAGGCAGATAAATCCCCTCCAGAAATTTTGCTGGATAAATGTCCCTTGTAAGATATATTAACAACAACAAAGCAATCCCTTCTCCCCCTCAAAAAAAACCCCAACCACCTAGTGAAATTAAGAGTACCTTCCATAATTTCAGAGAGCAAGCCCTGATTTTATTTGTTATTTTATCCTCCTGGGCAGATGATGGCACTTTTAGAAGCAGTTGTTCTGAATCGGGCTTTGCCTTTCTAGTTGTGGTAAAGGATTTCATTCCTCAGTCCTGCACCAGAAGATTGCATTTGTATGGGCTTACAGTCTAGCTATTTCCCAGAGTCAGCCCTAACCAAACATTTGAAAATAAATTGAACTGCCATTATACTATGCCGCTCCAGAGATCCTGCCATTTCCCTTGAAACTTATAATGCTATTAATTTTTAAATAGCTAAATACCATCCATAAGTAAAGCCCATATTAATTGCCAGGCCATTATAATTACGTCCACTAAATTTTTACATCTGTGTGAAAGAACAGATATGTAAACCTAAGTGCAGTAAATTAAAGTTTTCATTTAATTTTGGAAGGTTTTTAACAGATGTTAGTATTTTCTCTTCACCCTTAAAATTGCTTTAAAATGGTGCCATAGAGTTTCATTCTTGTGATTTGCTTTAAAGAAATTCAAATATGAGTCAACCTCTTTTCAAAATAATCATATTGCTATGAAGCGATCCCTGTTTGATATCAAAGGAAAAAATACTTTAAATCAGTCTTTTTGTTTGAGCTTAAAACATAACTTGTACTTTTCCTACACAGCCTGTGAAAAAACACCAATTAAATGTGCTACTCTGGAGGGCTCATGAATTTATTTCTAGTGTTTTCTAACCACTTTAGCAAAAAAGCAATGCACTACAGCCAACAAGGCAGGATTTGTTATGCTCTATTAAAGGTACTTCATGAGTGATAGAAGAAATACTGAGATTTCTGAAAAGATCTCTAGCTGCAAGAAAAGGTTTTTGTGTTAGTACAAATGCATCAATCCTTATGGATCCGAAGCAAGAAAAATTAGAGTAATTATGATTAAATTTGAGAGTTTTTAGGATGGAATATTTTCAGCATCAACCCTATAGACAATTGATAGTAGTTATGATTTTTTTTTTCCCCCAAAGTAACAGAGAAGAGAATTTTTATTTTTATTTTTTTGTCCAAATCATGCCTAGATTATACAGATTCCCTGAATAGCCAAAAGAAGTAGAAAGCTCTTTTAAAGAGACCTTTGGCATCTCTTTTGGACATTCCAAAACCCAAATGAGAAGCTGGGGACCAAGCAAGGCCATACAAATGGCTGTTGATGTCCACTGATGTTGCTGTCAGATCTGCTAAGCAGGCAGCTGGTGGCACCTCTGCCTCCCCACTTCCCACATGTTCTCCACTGGGTGAGAACAGAAGGAAGAGATGGCAACAGCTGCCGGTTGCGATGGTGTGGCAAAAACATGTTGTGCCTCCCTTGGTTCCAAGAAGTTGGTATTTTTAAGCTTAAATTATGGCTTCCCCTAAAAGCTTTGCAAATAGGTAAGCTGTGCTTTTATATCTCCTTCAGCGTGTTCGTTTATTCCACAGGAGCCCATCGCAGGTCTGCCACCCTAGTTGGAATCTTGGTTTTAGGACAAGTGGCTTGAAAGGCCAAGCCGTTTGCTGGCAGGGAAGCTGTGCTGGAGTGCTGGGCATGTTGTGTGTGTGCAGGCAAACTCTCTTCAAAGCAGCAGCAGTGTTTCTGTAGGTGCAGCTACTTCCAATGATCACTGCACCTTTTGGGGACATAAAAAATACATCCCTTTGTTGTGAGCTGTGACTTGATCCTCTCCCAGTGTATCTGTCCTTTACAAAGTTATGAACTAGCCTTACCTCTTATGTGGTCTTTTAATCTTATTACATACCATCAATAAGAATAAGAAAACAAGTACGGGTGTACACAGCTTTATAAGATAAAGGGGTAAGCAGATAATAAACATGAATATGCAATTCTGCTAAAATAAGCTTTCTTCTGATCAGTTTGTTTTTATTCATGTGCTGTAAGCCAGTTACTTGGCCAGTTTCTGTTCTCACTAATGCTAGGATAAAAACCTCACACCTTCAGTGATTAAAAAAGAATAGAATTCCTTTGTAGCAAGCGATTTTGTGTTTAATTATTAAATGTCAATGTTTTTGTTAGTAAGTACGTATTATCTCTGTAGGAATAAACAATATTACTGTGGCAGTAGTGAGGTGTCCTCTGCCATTGGTTCCTGATACATGAAGCTTGCATAAAAAGTTCCTTATCAGCTTAAAGTAGATTCTGGGTTAGGAAAATAAACAAATGTCTTAAATTTTCATTTAGAGTTGATCTCTCTTATCCACAATATGATGAAAATTTCAAGCAAGGTTCCAATTTGTGGTTTTGTCCTAAATGATTTCAGTTGCATCTTCTGAAGTCCTGATTTAACACAGACCTTTCCAAAGAGATCAAGGAAAAATGTATATAAATAGTTTTCCATGGAGACCATGCTCTGCAAGGTATATTTTTTGTTTTAATTTTAATTAACCACATCTCAGTTGCAAATATTTGCTATGAAAATCTAATAAAGCTTGCTTGGGCTTGGTTTTCATTACCATCGCAAAACTAGGAACAAATGAATAAACATGCATAAAAGGATCATGAACTGTATTGAATATACAAGGAATTACTTCCAAGGCTTCTAGCTCCCTTAGATTTGTGAGCTGACCTGGTTATGGTTTTGCAAAACTAGAACTTGAGACAGATTTAAAAAGAGAAAGATTTAAAAAGAGACGATCCTATGAGATTCTGCAGCCAAGTGGTTATAATACTAGCAGGGAATATTTCTTAATGTTACAAGTCTTCCGCCAGGTTACTTGTACAATTTTTTGCCACGTATCAGATCTAAACACACAGGGAATTTGGGATGGAAGTGGGGGGGCGATGTGGAAATCTGAGACACTTTAGCTTTGGCCTTTGTGGCTCAGACAACTACCTCAAGTCTTGCTGAAAAGTAGTGGTGTAAGGATTACAAAACTGCAAGAATCATGGTGTCCTGAGTAAAGCCCAGGCTTTACTTAAGTCAACTTAAAAATCCTTTTGATTTAATAGGGACAGGTTTATATAGATTTATTTTTTTTCCTTGTGGCTTCACCACTGTGTTGCTTGGGGCAACTCTCACATATTTTTCTCTACTTCTGTTTCTATTTTTATTTAAACAAGTAACTGTTTACTGTACATCTAGAAATGAACTGTTATGAAAAATTCTTACATGAAAAAAGATTAAATGGCTAAAATACTTTTGTTAAAGCAAATAATCAGGCAGGTTTTGCTGTATTTGTCTTTTATAAGAATTTTTTCAAAGATCTTGTTAGAGTAATTGCAGTTAATCTCTACTTTCTGGGCATCTGTTCCCAGATTATCTTTCCTCACAGAAGTATGTTTGCTTTACAGAGTTTACCTCAAAAAAAGAGCTCTGGATACCTAAATTTGTAGTTCAATACATGGAGCTTACATCAGACAAATCTGTGTGGCTCCTTCTGTCTGTCTGCACCATCATCATCCAGTTGAGGTGTAGGATTAATGAGACCATTTGTAAGGGAAATGCGTTGTGATACCAGAGAATACACTGTGGAAATTAGGAGGCTACTTGAAATCCGAGGCAGCGGCATATTTCTTTATAGTAGGTCTGTTTAACTTTGTATTGAGAAGTCAAATGAGAATTTTTACAGCTGGCTTTGAACCTCTAAGCTTCTGTCTTTTGCACTGTTTAAAGCTTCTTGGCTGTGACTGAAAACCCACTGTACTGGATTTAGTCTTGCTGACTTCTGCAGCTGTGATTTAACATGTTCAAGATGAAAAATTTCATTACAGAGCCTTTAAAATAGTTAATTCTTAACAGGGATGCTAATAGCGATAGAAAAATAAAATGGTAGTACCTGTAGTAACAGATGAAGTACAGCCACTGTGAATTGGATTGGTTGAAAAGAAGAATAATGGTGAAATTGTAAAAACAGTTTGAATACATACATGCTTGCCTTTCAAGTGACTTGAAGTGGTTGTGCCTGTTTTCCCTCCATAAACATTTATGCTTTTGAATTGGCATTTGTATTAGTGGAAAGCAAATTCTGAAATCACATGTGCAATTACCTACCAGAGCTGAATTTCAAATACCAAGCGTCCTACTGGTAGGAAAAAAGCATCGCCAAATGTCAAAAAACTTTTTCAGGTGCTGGTAAACTTATATTCCAGCTATAGATCCAAAGATTTTGCTTGTTTTAGCCCAGTTCTCAAGATATTTTTGTCTCTGTCCAAACACACATATCTGAGAATACACTACAAAGAAGTTTCCATTTTATTTTGACCTGCTGGTACCCCATTTACTTATTAGCATGACATTTTCTACAACAGAAAACAAGGAGCTGTTCACTTCTCTGTGGCGTTCAGGTGAAGATCAAATAAAGCTATGTTCATTTATAGGGGTCCATGATTTTGCTTCACTCTGTGTGAACCTTGAGTTTACATTGTGGAGGCACTGAGCTTTTTCCAGAGCTTGACCTGAAGCCCATTATGGTTGATGGAAAGACTCTCCTTAACGTTTTGGGCATTGGCTCAATACTTTGAGCTTTTTCTGTTTCCTTGTGGTCCATTTTCTTTACCTAATTGTTAGGTGACTTCACAGTGAGCTGCAATATCTTATTTGAGGAATGCTCTAAATAAATGAAAATAACATTCCTGCACTTTTCTAAGTATTTCCAGATATATTAATCTCAGAGGTACAATGAGGCATAATGAAATTGTTATTAAAACCTCTCTTTAAATGTGAGAATGAATGTATTATAGCTGCTTTAACGGGCACGTGAAATATCTGCTACATGGTCAGAATGTATTTCTTTGACCCCAGAATAGTTGGTTAAGTTGTTTTACCATAAAATTATGCAGAGGTTAAATGTAGTGAGCACCATGCTAAAATAATGAGGCATGCATATTTGGAAACACACTCACACTGCCCTTAGCATTAGTTAAAGTGCAGTTACTGTAGCTTAATAATCATGAAGATTTCACAGTGCTGAGCAGTCCTCACTACCAAATTCTCCCACATGCATGTCTGTAGCCATGGAAAGGCTGCCCAACACTGTAGTTGCTGGGTAAAAACTCTGTAGGTAAAACACCACAAAGCATGTGTTTTTGTGTCATCCACATTATGCGCTCTATTAAAGGCTCTCTGCACCTTAGTATGTGCAAATCTGTTGAGTACCTGTCAGGGGATCCATGCTTCTGCCACCAGTACCCTTTATGAAGGGGTGCAATTATCTTCAAGGGCCTTTTAACCTCAGAGGAATAATTCCCCTGCTTCCCACTCACTTGGATATTTGCCCACACACAGCCCTGGGCTTGGGTTTTTGTAAATAAAAAATAATAAAAAAATTATGATGTAGCAGTGACTTCATTTGGAATAAGGCTAAATTTAAGGCATAGATCATATGTCTAAGATACGCAAATATATGAAAAAAATAAACACCCATCACCCCAACACTCTAATGCAGCCTGGGGAGAGGGTACTGAACCACCTGCTCCCTGAAGGTAGCAGAGCTGAAACTGGAATATATGTTTTCTTCAACCCTTTCTGTGTACAGGATGGACACTGGGAGGACCTCAGAGCTGTTGTCACTTTTTAAAAAATTTTTCCTTTTTTTTTCCTTCCTGGGCATACGCACAAGATAGTTGCCTTTGGCTCTAATGATTTGAAAGTTGTTAGGATGCACTGTAGGTATCATACACCTCTCAGCTGGGAGGATGTTTTTTTTTTTTATAACCACAGACTGATGCAAAAGTAAATTTAATCTTGTTGCAGGTGCATCTTCAAAGGCAAATAGCTTTAAAGAACCTTTGCTGCTTCACTGGGGTATTTGCAAAAAGATTTCTCAAACCACTTTAAGGAAGAGCTAAGGAGAAGTCTAAACAGTGACCCAACCATATTTATTTACATTTTAATGCTTCTAACGTGATTTGGTGGCACGATATTAAATAAGCAGCAGCACTTTGAATTTCCTGGCCTGGGCCTGTTGGGACTGTGCATATTGGCCCATTATGCTGTGTAATGAAACGAAGTGTAACCGGAGCTGATGCATCAGCTCAGAGATCTCTCGCTCCTACTGGGGCTGGGGGAGGAGGGCAATGAATCATGACGCTTAGCAGCTTTCATATCAAGAATGTGTTACAGACATTACCCAATGCTCATCAAAAAAATACAGTTTTATAAAAAAACGTGGCTTAAGAAAGCTGATCTGCTTGTAAAACAGGCAGCAGTGCAAATCAGAGTATTGGTGCCTCGTGAAGGTTTTAGTGAGGTTGTTTTTGTTGCTGCTGAGATAAAGTAACTCTGGAAGGACAGGGTAAATGTAAGGTTGCTAATTATTTGTCTGAATTAGCTCTGTCTCACGATGATAGGATAGAATGTTTTCAGAATTGTCCAAGTTTATCACCTCTCTCCTAGAGGCACAAAGCATTATTTAATGTAGCAACTTGAGCTATGTTCTTCCTCTTACCTCCTTTTCATGCTTTCAGATAAAAGGAATGTAGTTGTCAAATGATGTCTGTAGGAGCTGAAAGACGACAATTAACATCCGGATCTGGTAAAGTGCTCAGCACCTTCTTTGTTTATTGTGTCAGCAAGTTTGTGGACATTTGGCATCTTTTTCTGACTTGAACTTGGAACCTTGAACAATTGGGTTCTGCTAGAGTAATAGTCTTTTGAATTGAATGTGAAATAAAGAGTTCAGTAAGAAATAATGAGGCTAACTCTTTGGGCTTTCCTCTTATCTCTTGCTTGAATTTTGTTTGATTTATGAGGACTGGTCGTCTGCTAACCTAGCAAATCAACACTGAAACTTTAAATTGTTTCATCTATCATATATCTACATCCTAGCATATCTGTGTTATATACCTTCAATAGAAATATGTTAATGAGTCAAGCTGCACAGTGCTCCCCTTGAGGTGAGTAAATATTTTTCATGCCTGGAGAGGCTGGAGTCTGGGGGAAAATGTAGTCTTTCCAAAGTCACATAGCAAACTAGTAGAGTGATAAGATACATGCTTTTTCCACATCTTTGACTGTTAAAATTTCTGTGCTAAAGCATTTTTGGAAAATGTTGTTGCTTTCTATGCAAAGCATTATAAATGACATTTTTGCTACAAGATTAGCCAGAGTAACCTTGTGATTTATGCATTACATCTGTGAGCCAAGTTCTGGGAAGACTGAGGTTAAAAATAGGGCAGCAATAATGAAAAATTTGAAGTAATATGGCCATGGAAAACATTATATAAAAATTCAATAAAAGATGGTAAAATGAATTTAGAAGATGGTCAGATTTGTTTTAATAACCAGGAAAAAAAAGGAACTTCTGAAAGACAAGGTTCTCTCCCTTCTGCTTGGTTATCTTTTCTCCTACGCTTTTTATCACGCTGAAAGATGTCTTATGCCATACAGTGAGTTTGCACTAACTGTGATGAATTTCACTTTGTGGTTAGGGTTGGGGCTACTAGCCATGCTAGCCCATTGATGGCTCCGCCTGGGCTCATTCTTGCTGTTGGATGGCACAACAATTGCATGTGGAAAGTAGCCATATTGAACTAAAGCACCCTGGCAATGTGCTAACAGAAACACACCAGCCCTCTTGGTAGCTTTTATTAGCATAATTCCTTGTGTTTGTACCTTATACAGTACTCTGTTATTTGCTTTGGGGAAAAAGCCCTAAGGCAGAGAATAGGAGAGATGCCGCAGGGCTGAGGATTCCCTGTTTCATAATATGTATGTTGTTTTGAAACATTAGCTTGCATTATGCGTGTAGATAAGCATTTGACTTATTTGTGGAGAGCAATATTGCCTGTCTCAGTTGTGAGAAGCAGAAAGCAGTTGTGATGAGGCTCTGCAGGTAGAACTTCATGCAAAGGTAATTCCCACTGGTGCGGGGCAACAAGGTGAGCTCTTTGGGTTTTGTTCATTTTGTTTCGAAACTCAGCTGCCTGGCATGAAAGGAGGGGGAAAAGAATATGTTAAGTAAACAAACATGAGTTTGACTATAAGCAGTTGACGAAGGCATTTGGCAAATATAGAGAAGGGTTGCTTGTTTTCATTCTAGGAGGAATTGTTCACACTGGACAAAGATATCTTGATGGGAAGCATATTTAAAAAAAAAAAAAAAAAAAAACAACAAAAAAAACCCCAAACCATTCAGATCTAGGCATATGATGAGACTATATTAACTTAGATCCTATCCTTTTCTGATAATTTATGGGACCGTGGGTAATTCAGGGATGCTGTGCACAAGTGTATGTCACCATATTCTATGGACTGGAATGCAGAACAGCTTACTGATTTCTCCTGGTAGATCTGGGATTAGTGTAATTGGAAACTTCTTTCAGGAGCTTCTATTATCAATTCTTTTGTATTATATTACTAGCGGGGGTCATGATGTTAATTTTAAGAGACCATATTTACTGGAATTAGTCATAGACTTTTCCGGTGTTTTTGCTTAGCATGGCAAAAACAGTAATATAACTGCTGCCTGAGTGTGAATTGTCACCTAATGCATTCATTGCTAAGGTAGGGCTGGAATTTGAACAAATATTGCTGATTTGATTGTCTGTTCTGAACTAAACAATTCAGGATGAATTTTCATAGAATCATAGAATGATTTGGGTTGGAAGGGACCTTAAAGATCACCTAGTTCCAATCCCTCTGTCGTAGGCAGGGACACTTCCCACTAGACCAGGTTGCTCAAAGTCCCACCCAAGCTGGCCTTGAATCCAACCTGGCCTTGAAAGCCATTTTTCAGTGACTTTACCATCCTTGAATTCTTTCTTTATTCTTTTAATTGTTTGCAAGGTTTCTGTCCTGTGACAATCGACTCCAGTAACATTCCTTAATTTATTTTTGTTTAGAATAGATTCCTGTATAGCTTTTTCTGGTGCAGTTCATTGCTTTTGTGAATCATGTAGGTATTAAAGAAAATACTGTTATGCTGGCAGAAGTACTTCTGAAACTGGAGATTATAACCATTCTCTCTTGTTTAAGGTAAATTGGAAAAAAAATCCACCCCATAACCCTGTGTGCTTGGTTATGAATGCTAATAATTAAGTGTTAGAGTTCAGCTGTGTGATGGAAGGAGTTATTCTGGAGAGTAGTAAACAGAGGAGTTGGGGCATAGATTGTTGGAATTTTTTCATTTCAGAGAAGTAAAGGAATTGTAGATGTAGCCCGTCAAGTTATCATTTAGGTAAGGAAGTAAGCACTTGTGCTTGGTAAAGTGATGGCCTAGGTTATAACGAAAGAGTATTTCTGCAGTTGTTTCATTCCTTTTGTGCTCAAGGAGTAGAAGGATTTCTACTCTATTTCACAGGACTCCAGTAATCCTGTGCCAGTTTTTCTGAATATTGCACTGTTGTTCTAGTGCCTATTCAGCAAAGCCTGATTCTTCGCAAAAGTGATGATTACACATGTGCTGTTAATTTCTGGATATAGAACAGTCCTTGGCAGAAGCATTCAATATATTGCATATGTGCCCTGTGAGGGTATAGCATGTCTGCAGTCAGTCTAGGGTTTTTGCCAGGAAAAGGCTACCTCATGTCTGGAAACCCCAGACAAATTCCTTAGAATTCATCCAGATGAGATTAGAAAGGGGAAAAAATAATATTGTAAACACTTAAAAAATTAGACTGCAGGAGACCTAAAGATATTACCTGTTATGCTTCCCTGATGGAAAATGATGTCAGGTACACCTATGAGGTTCCTAATTAATGTTTCTGTAACCTGTTCTGAAGGACCTGCAGGAAAAGGCTCTCTTGATAGAGCTTCCCTGGGCAACTCATTCCCATGTTTAACTGTCCTTAATTTAGAAAGCTTTTTTCCTAAAGTCTAAGTCTAACCAATTCTTTTAACCTGTTTTCATAGAAGGCTATTAGAATAATCAAGCACTGGAAAATGTGATCTCTCTCCTTGGTCCAGATCTATCTGTCTTGAAGTTAGGCACACAAACAGATGACAAAAAGAAAAAGGGGGAAGGAGGAGAAGAAGGTGGACCTAAGCTTCTGCTTCATGTATTTTGAAGCCTGTTTATGCCTTAAGTATTATATTTGCCCCCTTCCCCCTTACAGAATAGCATTGTTGATTCATGTTTGGCTTGGGATCCCCTATAAGCTTTCTGAATTTTAATCCTGTCTTCCAAAGTAGTTGCAAACTCTTTCTCCCTCCTCTGTTACTTGCATTTAATAGCACTCACTCTTTCACCAGCAAGTCATCAGTGACAGTTTTTAAGGGCAATGGCATCTAAAGAGTCTTTTATGCAACCCTGTTTGATACATCTCTCCACTTTGACAATATGTGGGTCACTAATCTGCAGTCCTAATTTTGCTTCTGTCATTTAGCAGTTTGACATAGACCAAACCTCCCCGATTTGTATATGAGGACATCGTGGCAGCATTAAATGCCTTAAGTCAGAGCTTTTTATTTTGTTACAGAAAGAAATTAGACTGGTTTGATATAATTTATTTTGGACAAATCTATGTTGGCTGCTCATAATCTTCTTGTTATATTCCAGGTGGTTACAAATGATTTGTTTGCTCCAAAATTTTTCCAGGAAACTGTAGTTAAGATGGCTAGCCTGTAATTTTTGTGCTCCTCAATTTATCCTTTTTGATAATAGGCATTAACTCTATCATTTTCTGCTTTTCAATGGCCTTGCCTGTCCCCCACAAATTCTCAGAGATAGCTGCTAACCACTGCTTCACTAGTTGCTTAGGTACAAAGGGATAAGCGATATCCCTAGGATTACACCAGAAAAATTTCTGACTCTATAATCAAATTATCTTCTTAATGGAAAAAAACCCAACCCTGCTAAATCCTGACGATTGGCTCTGTGTGAGTCCGGGCATCTTGCAATTTTTCCTTTAGTGATCCCAAAGTGGTATGTGATAACATAAGAAGTTGGAGAAAGAGCACAGTCTGCCCGATGAATAAACTGCCTTCTGCCTTTGTCTCCTGCAGACCATCTCGTTGCCTTTAATACCTTGCCTTGTATTTCAGTAGTTGCCATGGCAGCTAATAATTTATTATCAAGCTAAGTAATAATTGCTTTATAATTATAAAACCATGCAACATGCTGGCACATCTGTCTGAAAACTTATGCACTAATGCCTTTCATATTGATTGTCCTCCCTACTTGATCTTTTTGAATTTGCGAATTATGTTTTATCTCACCTCTTAACACTGAGTAAAATTAAACAAAAGCTTTTGTGTTGTAACCTCTTTTTGCATTCAGCCATTGGAAAGGCTGTCTGACCAGCGCAGCACTAGGTGTGCACCTCTTTGAATGCCTTGACAGAAATCCAGCAGAAGAGGAAGTTGCTTTGAGCGTGCCCTTGTACTTATATTCCTCATATTTTCTCTGTCTTTTCTTAAACAATTTCACAATAATACTTATAAATGTGTGATGATACTAATAAATTTGCTTTTATTTATATATATATAAAATCAATGGAGAAGAGGCATATGGGGAATAATTTTCATTTCAAAGGTTTAAACAAAAATTTCAAATGGTAACTGTTCTTTCCTAGATACTGACAGAAAAGAGGCACTGATTTAGTTGCTGTTGTATTTTTATGTTGCCTGTCTGCCTGTACAATCTGTTGCCTCTTGTTTCTAGTCTAGATTTGAGCTTTTTAGCAACTGTTCTGGATTCATGCATTTCTTAGCTCATGGTTAGGATCACCAGGTTGAGAGATAACACAAATAACAAGAATAATCATTAAAAGAGTAGGAAATTGATGTGGCTGAAAATTGAAATATACATTATATGCAAATGACAGAAACAGTCTTTTTCAACAGAGTAATATTTTCAGATAAGCTAAGCTGTTGATAAATGAATGTTTTCCTAGTTGGGAGCTGCGTTTCTCATGCCAAAACTGAGAACCATCTTTATTTAGTAACAGTCCTAAGGAGCCTGTGCAAAGCTTAGCAATAATGCAATAAATCAAACAGTCTTGTTACATCATGTAGTCCTCTCAAGTTAGATGACTATTTAAGCTTTGCAAAATCCCTGTCTTTTAGGAAAAAAAAAAAAAGTCGTCAAATCTTGAACTAGATTTTTGTTCTCTTTTCAGAGTCAAATAGTCTGCCAGTTTATCAGCCACAACTCCTGCCATCCTATTAGACCATTAGGTTTAAAACTGGGGTGTTTCTAGGTAAATAGGTATAACATACTAATTTTCATGACTGATGCATCTGCCTTGGGAATATGGTACAGACCAGTGCCAAGACAGTTTAACCTAATGTGTCAAATGTGTTTGAATTGTTCTCATAAGCATGTTGAGATGCTGTAGACACGTTTGTTCCTTATGCTCACTTATTTGAAGATTAATCTTGATTTAGGAGACATTGTACTTCACTGCTTGGCAGGATGTCAGTTCTGTGAAGGCACTGGAAGATTAGGCTAAAGTATTTAGTGAAGGAGGAAGCAAAAGCAGTTTAGTCAACAGCTCAGTAGTTATAAATGTATAAGTACTGTCATAACAGAAGTGAAACCAGTGAATATAGGCTTTATCTTTTTCTAAATTGATTTTTTTTTTTCATACCTGCATGGAAGGAAAGGACTCTAGTCTTCATTTCTGGTGAAAGGTCTTCACAGTAGTTTCTCCTGAAGGCATTTTAGATTATTCTACAGGTAAATAACATTAAACTTCTCTGAGTAATTTTTAGTGCTGCTTGATAGAGAGTTTAAGCAAACATTTTCAGTTAGGTGATAGTATGTAGACAAATGTTTTCAAAAAGGAGGTTTTGAATTTCAAAATATACATTAAAGTTGTATTGCTTGCTGTGTATTTGTTTTGCAAGACAAACTGTTTTCAGATGCATTTTCATCATTTGAATTTCTTTTCTTTTTTTCATTGATAACCACAGTGCAGCACCCTTGAGAGTGTCAGGCAGTTACTTGCTTTTGAATCAAATTTATAAGCAGGCCTAAATACCAAACTTATTGTTGGGCAGTGAGCATATTGTTAAGCACCAATAACACAATAATTCCATGGTTAATGTTTATCCCATACTTGACAGAAAGCGTTGCAAACCTCACTTCACTGTTCTTAAGAAGTTGTATTGTTTTCTTCAGTTTTATTGAAAATATTTAAGCTACCTTAAAGTCAAACTATATATGGAGGGTACTACCAAGACTGCTCCCCTCCACAAGCTCTGCCTAAAGCTGGCACTTTTGCACAGTACAATATATACATGGTTCATGTCTGGGAGCAGAAAAGCTGTGTTACGATGAGACTCTGCCCCATCACAAGACTTGAGTCAACTTTAGCACTGTGCTAATTCCAGGTCCAGACCCAGGCTGACAATGGCTGGCCTGGGGAGCCCCAGGCGGCATTCCTTTGCGAATGCAGGTATGGCTAGGGGCCCAAGCCATAGCCTAATCAGTGAACGTACGACTTCTACAACACCATGCTGCCTTTTAAAAATAGTTCCTGTTATCTAGTTACTTGTATAAAAACACACATGATTTAAAAAAATCACCATTCCTTGCATTTGACTGTTCTCAGTTAACCCAGAAAGCAAGTTTGTGTGCTGTTTGGCTGAACTACGTTATCTGTCAGTTTACAGTGTAGCTATACTTTTTCAGTAGGAGAAAGGACTAGTTTTAAGGCCTTTAAGGTTTTTAAGTTCGAGACCAGAAATTTAGCAAAATGCTATTAGTTTCAGCTAAAGTTGCAGCTGGTGCTGATCTGTTCTACCACATTGGTAACTTTCTCCCTGGTGTACAAGTTTATGGAGACTTGTAAGTACGATGTTCCCAAGTGTACAGAAAACTTACTGAAACCATTTATCTTTTAGACATTGTTCTATACCTATGTGGTAGTTCATGTCTCTGACCTGTTGTTCTCTGCTTGTGGCAGCTGAGCTATAACATCAAACTGAGTTTTAAATAACAGTAGTGTAGCTAATTGTTTAGAATTGCTCAGACTTGCTAATTTACCAATTTATCTAACAAACTAGAAGGCAAATACATCTGGGTCATAAGTAATGATCAAACTTATCAAGCCCTGGGCTATTTACTGCCAATGCATGGGGTCCTGTCTTTGGGGTGTCAAAGAATGCAGCTCTGGTAGTGTGAAAGTTGCGAAGACCCAGAGAGAAGTCATGATCAGGCACCTCGAGGGCCTTTCTACATGGTTGGGTACAGCCACTACGGGCTTGTTCTACCCACTGCTAACATTGATGCAGAGCCTTCAGGGCTCTGTTGAGCAGGTCCCACCTCTGGGGTGACCTGATGAGCTGAAAACACAGGCGAAAAGTCAAGCAGGACTCCACGCTCTGAATGTGGATTTTCTGCTACCATGTTCGTAAATTATTTTTTTTTTTTAAAGCTTTTTTGTGTTTGTTACAGTGCGCTCCAGAGCTCTACCCTGACTCTGTTCCTTGTCACAAGTGACTAAAGAGGACTGTCACACAGGGCCACCACTCTGCTTTTGTGTCTGTAGCTGTGTTTGTGCTGGTCATAGCTTTCTGTTTCTGTGCACAGCGAACAGAGAGCTGGTGTCACTGCTCCATCTGTTAAACTACACAGATATCTTATATCTTTTCAATGTGCTGTGCATTTTGTTTTTTATCATTAATACTTCATTTCTTCCAGTGCTTTCTTCTCTATTTGCTATAAAAGATAGTCTACTCATGTTACCTTGTAGTTTTGCTGTTAATGTTCTTGATTTGCTTGATTAGAAGAATGTTCTTGTAAAACTAACAAAAAAATCGTGCAAGATAGCACAAATGGCATGTAAGCTTATTCTATGAGGTTTGCTTAATTGAAGATAAATTTATTATCTTGCAATTAGTGTGGCTTGTGCATTTAAACAGCTTCCTAGCAAGTTTGGCAACTCCATTCAACATACTTCTTTTGACTTGGCACCAGGTTTCGCTTTACTTTATCTGAGAAGCTTCTTGGAGGAGTTTCCGTCCTGGTTCTCCTGGCTCATTGATATACAGAGAAGATACCATATCACACTCTTTCATATTTTTCCACAGAAAACTCAGTGATGATGAAGAATTATAAGGTGTCTCAAAAACACAATTTTAATTGTGTATTTTCGCAACTTTCTTCACAGCAGATAAGTGACATAGGAACATTTAGAACAGCAATACAAATATGAATGTTAGTGAGCACAATGCAAACTTAAAATGTTTTTCAATTTCAGAGTATAATCCTATTCTATGAGATGATTCCTAATTGGTAGTACCGATTAGCTTTCTTTTATTGTTATTATTTTCATAAGAGGAGAAGCACATGGAATAGGAGAAATTAGTAGCTTGGGATGATGGGAAGTAGTGCTGTTGAAATGTGAAACTGTTGTTGGAGCGAGGCAGGCTCATTCTGCCATAATTACCCCATTGACCCACAAATGAACTTTACTTTTCAAAGAAACAATTTTGGAATGTTTCCTGGGGAACATTGTGCTGTTGATGTGTGAGCATATAGTGCAAGATGCTAAAGATATATCAAAACTACTTGTGGCTAAGTATTAGCATAGTGATTAATGCAACTGCCTAGCCCTGCTACACAGTCACTTTGTAGTGCATCATGGCTTTTATAGGAGTGCTTTGTGTCCTTCTGAACCACTCCCGCCTGTGGAGCTGTGTGATGCTTGAAGACATCATTACTTCTGGATTTTTAAAATATAGTCTTTAGTGAGCATGAAAACCTGATCCTGAATAGCACTTTATTAAATGGGGAGTCAGCACCTTATAAATGGGACCAGAAGTCTTTTTAAAAAAGAACAGTGAGATGGTGGTGTGGATTTTGTTTTGTTCTATTTGTTTTATTAATCTTGTAGCTGAAGACTTCTTTCTCTCATTCCTTTTAAAGCCATGGACCCAATTGCCTTTGGTGCTTGATCCAGAAGTGAGCAGAGAGAGAACTGTCTTGCATTAGTCAGCCTCTAAGCCTGACTCTTTCCTTACATCTGTGTGAGCCACTACAAACTAGGATACCAAAACTTGGTCACTTAGTGATTTTCTAGTCTGCAGATCTCTAGTAGGGATGGGCTAAACATGCTAGAGCATGAATTTTTTTATTATCTAGTTCTTTTCATGAAATTCTTAATAATTCTGAAGAGTTGACTTGCTGTGGCTACTCATATTTCCATTTATATGTTGAGCAATTAAGTCTTTCAAAACATATCCCTGGCAAAAGAATAATCCTGATAATTCAAAGATGAGTAATATTTGATTGATAAATTAAATTATATTGTAATATAATCTAAAATGATCTAACACAGTGGTAGTTAATTAAATGGACAAAATTCTTAATATACTAATGGCCTAATTCAGGAATTAATTGCTAAGCTTTTGCCTTTAACAATTCAGATTTCTTCCTTCTTTGACATGGTTTTAATAGCTGTAGACATTCTTAATGCTTATGGTGGCATTTTTTGTTGAACAAACCTGTAGAATTTATCGTAAATATGAATATTGTTCTGTGTGGAAGATGGCAAAAGGAAAAAGTGTTTCTGAATTACTGAAGGTTCATCCTGAAAACACTTCTGAGCTTTCATTTTTGTTAATTATATTTTCCTCAGAGCTTAAAGAATAATATCTTTCTACAGACAAATATTCTGCTTCTTCAGAAAATGCAGCTCTCGGGTAACTTTCATTTCAGTTCCTTGCCTGCATAATTAAAACACAAACTCGAGACCTTTTTCTCAACACTTCCATCGTCTATTTCTCATTATGCTTCTTGATGAGATTTTTCGGCTTCACAGAACACCGTCTAGGCAGCTAATCCGATGCAGTGCTAAGATCACAGCACTTCTTGTGTAATTCTTATTAGGTTAATCAAGAAACTTACTGAAGCAGGAGGTTTTTTAAGGCCTGCCAAATTTGAAACCATAGATCAAAGTTCGTAGCCCTCTGACCCTTTTGCCCTAACTTGCCTCAGCAAAGTCTCCATGAATGGCCTTATTGTGAATATGGCAATGTCCGAGAGCCTGTACATTTGCAATTGTTTAGGCTTAGGAGAGGCATTGTGTTGTGACTGATGAAATGCATTTTCTTCTCTTTCTGAAGTGTAAAGGTTTTCACCTCCATTGTCTATACAAGTGCTCCGGTGAGCACAATAGCAGTTAGGTGATCCTTGTTCCTGTCAGACTGAGCACCCGGTTTTATGACAGGGTGTAATTAAATGGCTCAGAAGCCAACATTAGGAAAACAGCAGTGAAGAACGGGGTGGGGGGGGAAAAGCTTAATTTCCATATGGTCAGCCAAGCAAGAACAACACCAGCATTGTGATCTGGAGTAGACAGTTTAAGCGCTATTAAAGAGTTGTCTATTCTGTACATTGTCTCGTGAATGCCACTGCACTTCTTTTGATTACTCTTCTTCATGGTCAAAACCTCTTCCTAAACCAAATGCTTTTTGCATGGCATGACTTCTTTGGTGTTATTAATATAATAGCAAGGATTATTTTGAATAATAACACTGAACTTAAGAATGGAAATAAAATAATTTAATTAAATAGTTTGACTCAGAACGGCTGCAGAAATTTTAATAAGGTTGCCTTAATAACACTCTGATTTACTACTTCCTTTTTCAGGGGAAATTACAAAAGTGAGATCACAGTAGGATTGGAGCTTTCAAGGAGCATGGGGTAGAAATGCTAATCATGCTTCTAAAGAGGACCTGAAGTTCTCTGGGTAAATTAAATTGTGGTGGTTTTGTGGTTTTTTTTTAACTTCTTGAATTAATTTCCCTAAAAAATAACAAGTGACTCTTTGGATTTAACTAGCCAGCCAGAAGAGTTAAAAGGCCTTTGCAGTTCTGTATTCTCTAAACCGCCCACAACAGCTATTTAAGTACACAAATATAAAACTGACATCTTGGTTTTAGATGTGCATGTCATTGTTACAGCTACTGTAATGCTGGATTGGTCACTCTTTCTGTGCTGGCTAACACTACTGCCAGTGCCAGTGGGAATTTTGTTGTTTCGAACACGAGTGGTGGCTTTATGAGATGGGTTACCAGGGTCTGTGTTCTTGCATTGTCAAAAGAACACGTTTAAAAGTTTCCAATTGATATGATCCAGAAATGAAGGAGTAGTGTGTGTGTGTGTGAGCAACGTAGATTTGGTTGGTTGGGTTTGGTTTTTTTTAGGATATATGTCTCATTGAATTGAAAGCAAATGCTTAGAAACAACATAACACTTATTTTAAGAGCAGTTAACTTGAAAGTCAATGCCTGTATAATGGTAAAATCAGATATTTCTGAGCACACCCTTACAACCTTTACTTAGCAGAGCATATGAGTGTGGTACCAGCAATTACAGGAGTTTATTAAAATAAAGAAAGAGATGTTCAGATCATCAATTTACTAATTAGTGTCGATTGATTAAAGCAGGATGTTCATTTGCAAAGCAAACAAAGCAGTTTGGGCAATTATGGTTTTCCCCCTTATTGCAGGAAAGCATTGAAAATCTGAAATGCAGTTCTTTACTTAATAAGATTATTCAATTCTTCTCTAATCTTCAAATCTATAGAAAATCACTGTATCACCTGAAGAAAGTTCTCAAGATAAATACCCAATGGTATATTTTGGAAGAATCAGGCTGCAGCCTGCTGCCTTTTAAACGAAAAGTGAAAGGCAGAAGCAATAAAAAGAACATCTTTGAGGGGGTCTAAATTTTTTCTGCCCAACTCCATCTTGACTACAGCTTTATTTTAAAATGCATCCTTTCACCTGCCACAGCCAAATCGGTTTCCTCTCTGTGTATAAAACAGAAGTGTCAGTTTTGTTAGATGCTTAGATAGTGAACATTAAGATGCATTATTATTAGATGAGGCAAAGTTTATTCTGGTGAATTGTGTTAATGAGAAAGCAGTGTGACAGATCCGACACAAGTGCGTGCTGTGTCAGCTTGAGAAGGAGTGTATGTGCAGAAAAGAATATTGTCATCAATCTCTGCAAAATAATGCACAGTATTGCTTTATTTATGGCTTGAAAAACTGATAGAGACAGTTAAATCTTTGTGTCAGTCAAGTTCTGATTTAAAGCTCCGGCTGTCAGTATTCAAGGACTCAATTATGTTATGACCTTTCATCTTTTTCCTCTTTGCAGCACACATAGTGCCCAGGCTCCTCTTAATTATTTCTTTTTTTTTTTTGTCTTATTCTTTCTTTGTGCTCTTTTCTTGAAATAAAAGCAGGGAGGGGAAAATCTGTTTCCAGCAATTTAATTTTTTTTTTATTTTTATTACATCATTATAATTGTCACAGTTGTAATTCCATGGTGTTTCTTCCTGGCATATTGTCGCTTGCTTAGCCAGTGGAGCCAAATGGGATTTACCAATTTACTTCTGAAAACTAAATGGTCTAATGTTCCTCCCTGGTTATCTACCCTTTCAGCTGGTGGGATATATGCTCTGCCTTCTGCCTGCTTAGTGCCCTGTAGATAAATTTGTACAGAATTTCTTTAGCTGTCAGAGTGATGGATGGGTGGTACAGTGGAGCCTGCTCAGCCAGAGCAAGTGGCTGCCTTTGCCATCCATCACTCTTCTTGCTGTCAGCCCCCTGATCAGGGCTTCAGAGCAGGTTCAGACTTTGTCTAGGTCACAGTGCCACAGAAAAACAATTAGTTTGTCAAGGATATACATATTTTAGCATGACGATATTTGACATCTGAAATGCTGTTGTGTTTTGCGTTCGATAAATCAGATTTTTGCTTTGTTTCGAAGTAGGGGCTCTGTGTTTAGGGGAGAATGAGTGTGTCACACTGGGATTCTTGTGGTTATGATTGTGAATGGCAGGAAAGAAAAGTGCGTGGCAGGTTAGAAAAAAAGAAAATGGAAAAGAAGAATTTGATACCTGAGCACTGGAGGCAAATATATGTTTTAAAAGGGATGTTAAAAACATCTCTGGCCTTTTAGAGGATTTAGGGGTTTTTCCTACTAGTAATTTTTAGCAACTCTGTGGTTGTCTTTGGGCTTTAGATCATTCTCTGGCTTGAAATGTTGGCTCTTTTGACTCACCAACTATTGAAGTATTTCTTCTTACTTGTGTTATATTTCACTAAGACTTGTATTTCCCTGTATGTCATTACATTTCATGCATTCAGCTGGTAACTTAAGTTTCTGATCTTAAACACCAGCCAGGATTTTTAATTCAGAACTGTCCTTAACTCTTGCTCAGGAACTTAATTTTTTTTCTTCCCATTTAGAGGTGCTGGGGAGGAGAAATGAGAGCTGCCTAGGCTGACAATTCATTTAGCTGGCAGCGAAACAGGGTTAGCCATTTGAAAGCTGGTTGTCCTCCAGTGGTTATTACTGTTCTGTGAGGGACTTTTCCACAGCTCATCAGTGAGGACTCACAGATCTGCTCAGCTTCTGCTGGGGACAGTCCAACAGGAGCACTACCGGTTGCTGAACATGTGGTTTCACTCTGGAGGCATCTGGCTGTTGTGTCTCCTGCTGGAGAATATCCGAAGCATGGGCTCATGCTGAGAAGGAGAAACACTTGTGATACAAAGAGGGCTACATTAGTATTACAAACCTGCTTTTTGTGCCTTAATCACTTCAACAAAAGATGGCAACTGTAGTAGAGCCCAGGTCTGGGGTTGTCAAAGTGGTTACATGCGCTCGATACCACCCTGACTGTACTGTGAGGTAAGGGACATCAGACTACATGTGCTTCGTAACACTGGTACGACAGGCTAACAGCGCTGAGCCACGCGGTAGTTGAGTAGAGTTTCTCTGAGGGCTCTATGCACCTTGCTGGTCCTGACACAACATTAGTGACCCGAAGCAGTAGGCAAGTCTTTGTTCTTCTGTCTCCACAATTATCTTTCAGGAATAGGTATGATAGCACTGACTGTTAATAATCTGAACAATCTACTTGTGCTCGCGTGTATAAACCAATTACCTATGAAGTGTGCTGTGGCACTGAAGTATCAACAACATTTTCAAAAAGCAAATTGGTGGTATTTAGCATCTCAATGCCTGAAAAAGGTGTTGCAATATCTTGTGAATTAAATGGCCTTGCAAATAACTATAATGTTCTGTGCTTAAGTGGAAAAGATACTTAAAATCATGGCCGCCTTTCTTTGCAGCTTGTGCTGCATTCTAAAACTCTGCAAAGACAAAATAACTGTGTCCTGGATATGCTGAGCCAAGCGCGGAAATAACTCACCTCCTTGTTCACTAATATTTGCATTATCTGTCACCAGCCACTCTGTATCAGTCTGAGCAACTATGGTTACAGAATTGTTTTCTTAGAAGACTGCTACATATTTATGTTTGAGTGAGGAGGATTCTTGCTTGGAGCTGTTAGCAATGGATCAGCAGGGAAAATAAATCTTTGCTAAATTTGTGTTTTTCACATTTTCAAGTGATCAATTACATTTATCAAGTTTCTGGATAAGTGCAGATTATCTTCAGCTTGGTAAAATTGTAATGCTTCTCCTCCATATGTAGGGCAGAAGCTACTCCTGCGTGGATGCTGTGCAGGCAGCATTCTTGATGGCTGTGGGAAAGATGGCATAGCTCAGGCTGTGTTGACATATTTAGAAGGAATTAAGCTTTCTCCACACATCTGTATTTTAATAACTTAGCTTTTTTTTTTTTTTCAGTGTTTCTTTCCACAGTGGAACAAATCAGAAATAGTCACTACAGCTGAAGGCAACAGAGGCTCTTGCTCGAGCAACAGTGTGTGTTTCCTAATCCTCTTCCAAACCCTTCTTAAACAACTGTTTGTTACCTTATCGTGTTCAAACCTGTTCTCCTGCTCTGTTTGATTTGTTACTGTGCTGTCTCACACGATGCATTTAAATCACAAGGTCTTTGTGACATGACCTTCGTTTGGCATGGATCTAGAAGTATAATATACAAGCACAGTATACACATTATTTATTTTAAGGAAAGAAGAAATTTGGCAGCTGGCTAGGAAAAGATGGAATTTCTGATTATTAGGACAACAGTAAGGGCAGGTTTTCATTACTAAGCAAGCATATAGACATTTCTGTCAACATGCCCCATAACAAGATAGTTCGTCATCCTAATTTGGTACTAAGAGAGCGCATTACACCTAGGTGGAAGTTTGGGAAGAAATTTAACCTGTTCCTGGTTTATTGAGAGAGAGAAAATGAGACTACAATTTCAAAATAAATTAATAACTAAAAATATCTGCGAGTGGGCAATAGTTAATTGCTTCTTTTTAATCCTAGTTAAGAGAAGTTTATGGAAACAATAGGCTGACTGAATGACTCTGAACATGGTCCAAGTGGAGTGGGTTTGTTCTAACTTCTCTTGCTTTCAATAAGAGTGGAGAACCTGGGCTCTGGCAGATGTACCAAGAGTGTAAGAGTACGGTATCTGTTACAGGAACTTCAAGCCAAGCACCAGGTTGAGAGGCCACAACATACACAGTAAATATTTAAATACACTTTAGAACAAGTGCCTTTTATTTTAAAGCCTTTTAACATGTTATACAATATTTGGACAGGATAATGATTCTTGTGTGCTTTGCTCATCTTGAGAAATATTGAGTGAAAGTTCAGCTGACTTCTATTTTATCCTGCTATGCATCTGCTTATTTGCTTCACAGGTGGCTGCTAAATCAGCTTTATGGGGAAACTAGGTCTAATGTTTCTGAATTTCTGCAGGATCATCAACTGGGGCATTATATTAACATAGTGTGGTGTGTGTTCACATGGGCATTGAAGGAATTATCTGCCTAGTTTTGGTGGTCACAAAGCCACATTAGAATAAATGAAGTAACTGATCTAATACTGACCAAAAAAGTAGAATAAGGAGTTTTAAGCAGTAGATGACAGACAGTTGATGAAGAAAAAAGCTTGTAAGAGTAGATTTAGGAGATAAGTATCCATTATAGCAAGTATGTGTTCCCTAGTATCTAGAGGCTTGACTAGGTATCTGTAACAAGACCCTGAAACTGTGCAGTTACAAGCATCAGGTGTTTGGCATGTGGAACTGAATTTTCCACCTTAAAATCATCCTAGTGTTTTAAAGCTAGAAGAGACCACTATTGTCTTGTTTCACTCCTTTGTTTTATCAAAGAATATTCGTATGCTCAACCTAATATCTAACATTTAACTTCATTTTCAGTATCAGTTGGTTTTTATCAGTCCTTGGCCAAGCCTGATAGTTCCCAGTGCATTGTCATTAGAGATGGGATATAAAAGTAATGCAACTGATGTGTCCTATGTATACTGACTTGCAGTGACTCTCCCAGTTACTCAAAAGCTTTTCTCTCCCCGGCCCTGGTATGAACATGACTTTCTATAAAGCTGAATATTAAAACAACTGTTTTGAGCTTCATGTTTTAGTTTTAAAAGCAAAGGAGCAAAGTCATAGTGGAGGCCAGCTGGCAGACTTGCATAGCAACGTGCAAACCTTTCCCCTTTAGATGTACCAGAATTCAAATTTGCACTTAAATCACAAGTCACTATGAATTCAAGCCTATCCAAGAACTCATTTATGCACATCACAAAACCACCCCGCAAATTGGTACAGTACTTTTCACTTGGCAGTCATTTCTCCAGAGAGCTCCAGGACAGAAATAGCAAGCGTACTGCAGGCCAGTTATATGCTGACAAAGCTGCCAATGGTAGAAAACTTGTTCAGCACCTGCCTGTTTGTGCTGTGCCTGGCTGCCATTGCCAGCATTAGACTATTGCATTTATAATGACTGAAATTGTCAACGTTATTTAGGAATATTAGTGTTTCTTGTTTTATTGTTTAACCTGAGCTAAAATTTTTAGTGCAATTTAAAGTGAGCAAGAAGACAAAAAAGCACAGCAGGTCTGGGCAGAATCACTGCTTCCAGCAACTTGTCATTTCTTGGGATGCAAACTTGGAATTGGCTGTGTCTAGGAGAGTACTTGTTCCTATTCCCTACTGTGTAAAACTCTGTTAAGGTTGACAGGTCTCTGTGTGGGTGCACAGATCTCAAAAATGTAACTCATATTTTCCTCAGTATTAAAAACTGAAATAATCGATAATCAGCCTCTTTACTTCTGCTTGCCCAAGTTAATGTCTGATGGTAATCCCAGTGACTTTCAAGTGAACTGTGTGATGTCAGGAATAAATGTGGATAGTTAATTAAAAATAAAAATTGGAAATTGGTCATATCTTTTGGCAAATGTACCCTTGCAAAGTCAGACCAAAATGACTTGATGTTTTTGATCTGATTTTTGACTCTACATGGACAATTTTTAAATAGTTTTAGTGTACATATAAAAAAAAAGTGAAACATGATCCATTTTAGAGAGGGGAAAAGTTATTTATTTATTTTTAAGTGGCCTCAACTTTCTTGAAACATACAATTATCATTTAAACTATCTGAGGACCTGGGAAAGAAATTACATACACAAACTATAGCAGTAAATATCCTGAGAACCCCTCTTTTTCTTCCTGTGTACATCAAAATTGCATTGTGCTCAGTCCAAAACTCTCTTGTAATGCAAAACAAATAGCAGTTTTAGTGTGCTATGTCTAACTCCATGCTGTTCCCTGGAAGTGAACCGTGTGTTACCTCTGTGGAAAGCAAGGTCTTTTAGGATCAGTTTGATCCAATTGTGTTAATCTGTGTTAGTCCGTCTGCTCTAATTAGACCAGGGTTTTAATGTCAGTGGTAAGTAGAGTTAGTGCTCTTTATCTTACTCGGGAATTACTACAGTGGTAGCCTGTTCCAGCAAGACTAGAAGATTTTAGCTATAATTACTTCATGAAAGGCTGTCATTTATAAAGACATATTGTCACACAGCTGGGGAATATTCCCCCCAGCTGGACGCTCACCAGGCTGCTCTGGTTACCTCCTGCCACACAGCCTCTGGGTGTTTTACGATTCCTGTTGTTGAAAAGTAGGGAAGACAGGCACTTTGGTTTCTCTAGTATGCTCACAGGTCACAGGATGTCTATTCATTTTCATAAAAATGGGACCTCATTGCCCAGCTGCCATAATCTTCTTGAGACAACACTGATCTTCAGCCCCAGCCTCTGCTACCTCAGGCTGGAAAATGGTGAACTCTTTGAGAGAGTTCTTGGAGTTGAAAATTCAGTTTCCCTCGGTTGTCAGGGTTACAAAAAGCCAATTGTTTTCTATGTTAGTTACACAAGAAGTATAAGTTTTAAGACAAAGTAATAGATATGTGTGCGTATTTATTGATTTTTATTTTTTTTGACCACAGTGGAGTGTGCTTGGGACTTGCTGTCAGGGTCACCTGCAGAACCCAGGGGTCCCTCCTCTGCCTGTGTTTTCCTTTCTGAATTGTGAACTGCCTGATATGCAGCTACTTTCTCAGTTTTGCCTCTGGTTTCTCTCCCATTTTTTTCAGCAGCCAATTGGGAGCCTGACTTTACAAATTTTATCTAGTTTTATTAAGTGAACTTCTGCACCAGCAAAAGTCAATGGAAGCTGTTTGATGACTTCACAGGGGGTGGATTGAGTCCTTGCTGTATAGAGATGCATGGTATTTTGTAGAAATGTTTTTTCAGTAATGAACTTATAAATCTTGTAATTTTTGTTCATATTATCTTTTATGTCAATATATTAGATTAATGAGTTGTTTGCTCTATCCTCAGGTTTATATTATTGTTTATTTTCTGTAAGAGAGGCTGTTTCAATATAAGTATATGGGGGGAACACTGTACTAGGTAACTGACTTTTTCTAATCAAAGTATTTTTTCAAAAAGTGGTAACAATGTCTTACAGGCCTTACACTTAGTGTAGTGTGACATGATGCAGATTTTTATAGTAAGTCTTCAAAGAATCTCCATCTCTGATTCATGTAGATAGATATCTTACTGAAACATTTTTCTGTCATGTGAAAGCAGATGCATAATTCTTGGTTTGCTTTCTTGGTTATAAAGGGAAATTAATTCTCTTAACAGTAAATGATTTCAAGAAGCTTATTCATGCCATGATTTGAGGAAGTATGTGGAAAATATGCTAGTGGTGGAATTGCAGCCTTCTTTTATGTCCCGCAGCATATATGGGTTAAGGGGTTCACCTGTAAGACTCTAGTACAAGAACGGTGAACACAGAGGGATGATTCTTGAGGGTCTTTTGAAGATGTCTGCCTCAGCTGGCCCTCCCAGTTCTAGGATAAGCTGTATTTTTTCTTTTTTCCGATATCTCCAATCGGACATTAAGATGTCATTTTGGGTCCTGAAATAAAATTTGGGATTTTCTTTTGGTTGACTAGTTCACTTTCCATTTCTGTCTCAGGATGGAATTATGCAATTCTTTCCTTCCTCATTCGTGACTCAGGATATACGAAATTCACGCTGCTATGCACCCTTTTTTTTTTCTTTTCTCTCATGGGGAATCTGTGCTGATGCGAATGACACAAAAACAACAAATGTGCCATGTAGCTGTTTAGTGTCCTCTGATCTTGTATGTCACTACAAGCTAAGTTGAGGGCCTTCTTCCTGAGGTTATTAAGATAGCATTGAGAAATTGAGCTTTTCCCACAATATTCAGATCCAGATGTCGACTTATTCCAGCATTTAGACTATATTTTAAGAGTTTGTCTCTCTAAAGTAAAAAAAGACTCTGTGGTTGCATGAATTGTTAAGATACTGCTCAATGTGTCCCTTTATTTTAGTGAGTCAGGCAGGCATCCACCTTTGGCTGGCTGGAATAGTGGATCCCAAATGGGAGATTGCCGTCATGGTGATGCTTGCTGTTCCTCTGCTTGGGTAAGGAGAGCTGGTCACTCTGAGTGGATGGCTGCTGGGGGTCTGGCCGCTATTTTTCTTCTGTAAGCAAACCTCTTGCTATGGGGTCCTTTCTTTGTTTTCCGTGTAGACTTGCAAGGTTTCTTAAAATTAAGCCCACAGTGTCTACTGTGGATACAGGTCTAAATAACACATTGATTCAGACAACCTTACTCTAATGGTGGGAAATGTGAAGCAAAAGACATGAAGTGTGCAAGGATGTGCAACTTGGTATGTGGCAGCCTTTCATTTTAGAGAGAAATTTAGGTAGGAGTAGGACAAAGATAAGGAAGTGTCAAGCCATTGGAGTCTAACCTCTTTGGCTACTGTGGAATACTATGTGGGAAGATAAAGTGATTGGAAATATGAGTAGGAAACTCAAAAGTGCTGCAAATGCAGGGGATCGAGTAAGGAAAAATTGTTGGTAGTATCAGCTCACCAGCTGTTGAGATACCAGCCAACATCTTGGGGAATTATTTAGGAATCATCACAAAGTGAGTGAATTAGGAAAAATAATGTATGCTAGTAAACATAACTCAACAATGTATGAGAAAGTATCTGCCTATATAAAGCCATAGTTAAAAAGTTTTACGTCCGTGCTGAGCATACGTGTGTTGTTGCATACTAAGAAGCTGCTGCGATTGCTGAGCTCCTTTGAGGACTAGGCCTCTGGAATACAGAACTGATGGTTATTTTTGCAGGTTGCAAGTGTGCACTAAGGCTCTTTCCAGTGCTGGAACTGAACAGTGCAAAACACGTTAAAGAGAATTAAAATATGTATAAATAAAAGAGTGTGTGTGTGCAGAGAATAGATTTCACTACTATTTAGCATTGCTTGGGGATTTTCAGGATCCTAAAACTTACAGTGTATATGGTGTGGTTCACAAGCTACTTGGATCTGCAGTGAGAGCAGGAATATTCACTGAGGCTCTGACTCAGCTGCACGACAAATCTAACTGGTTCAGCTAGCTTCAAATCCTGAAATAGTTGTGTCCAAATGGAACCTGTGGAAAAAACACAATAACCATCACCTGTAAACACATAAGTTTCAGAGGTATTGCATGTTAAATACAAAAGGAAAGCCTTTTACTCTACTTGGTGGCTCATGTGTCAACTAGACTGCATATCCAATGCTGGATACTACATAACAACAAACATATGCATCAGACGGAGAGAGACCAGGGGCGAGCATTAAGGATGATAAAAGAAAGCATAAGCTGTGAAAGTAAACTGAAAGAATTTGGTTTGTTTAGTCTAGAGGTTAAGTAGAGAAGGCTGAGAAGATGTAGGCAAAAGGCTGCTGTTTGGAGGAAGAGGATAATCTGGTTCTTCATGTCTGCTGGGGACAGGACAAGGACTGATGAGCTTAAATTAAAGCAAAGGAGATTAGAAGTTAGATATGAGGGGAAACTTTGCAATTGTAAGGATAATTAGTCACTGGAATAGATTGCTGCGGAATCACTTCAGCTTTGTAAGAACAGGCTTGACAAACATCTGCCAGGAGCGCCATAGGCAGTGATGCCTGTACCTGGGAGTAGTAAGGTGAACTCGGGGACTGTTTGAGCAGCTTCCTGTCCTAGTTTCTTTGATATGCAGTTTGTATTTTCACTCTCACACTGCTGCTTTCTGGAGCCCCATTCACCTCAAAAAATCTCAGTTAAAATGTTTATTTGATGCCTATATCAATCAACCAGCAGCAAACAACTATAATACATGTTTTTATGACAGAAGAATCAGAATCGTAGAATGGTTAGAGTTGGAAGGGACCTTAAAGATCATCAAGTTCTAACCCCCCTGCCATGGGCAGGGACACCTCCTAGTAGAGCAGGTTGCTCAAAGCCCCATCCAGCCTGGCCTTGAACACTTCCAGGGATGGGGCATCCATAACTTCCCTGGGCAACCTGTTCCAGTGCCTCATCACCCTCACAGTAAAGAATTTCTTCCTAATATCTAATCTAAATCTCCCTTCTTCCAATTTAAAACCATTACCCTTTGTCCTGTCACTACATTTCCTGACAAAGAGTCCCTCTCTGGCTCTCCTGTAGGCTCCCTTCAGATATTGGTAGGCTGCTATAAGGTCTCCCTGGAGCCTTCTCTTCTGCAGGCTGAACAACCCCAGCTCTCTCAGCCTGTCTTCATAGGAGAGGTGCTCCATCCCTCTGATCATCTTCGTGGCCCTCCGTTGGACCTGTTCCAACAGGTCCATGTCCTTTCTATGTTGAGGACTCCAGAGCTGGACACAGTACTCCATGTGGGGTCTCATGAGCGCAGAGTAGAGGGGTAGAATCACCTCCTGCGACCTGCTGGTCATGCTTCTTTTGATGCAGCCCAGGATGCGGTTGGCTTTCTGGGCTGCCAATGCACATTGCCGGCTCAAGTTGAGCTTCTCATCCACGAGCACTCCCAAGTCCTTCTCCTCAGGGCTGCTCTCCAGCCATTCTCCACCCAACCTGTATTTGTGCCTGGGATTGCCACGTCCTAGGTGCAGGACCCTGCACTTGGCTTGGTTGAACTTCATGCGATTTGCACGAGCCCATCTCTCAAGCCTGTCCAGGTCCCCCTGGATGGCACCCCTTCCCTTCAGCGTGTCAACTGTGCTACCGAGCCTGGTGTTGTCGGCAAACTTGCTGAGGGTGCACTCTATCCCACTGTCCATGTCTCCGACAAAGATGTTAAACAGCACTGGTCCCAGTACCGACCCCTGAGGAACACCACTTGCCACTAGCTGCCACTTGGACATTGAGCTGTTGACCACAACCCTTTGAGTGAGGCCATCCAGTCAGTTCCTTATCCACCGAGTGGTCCATCCATCGAATCCATGACTTTCCAATTTTGAGACCAGGATGTTGTATGGGACAGTGTCAAATGCTTTGCATAAGTCCAGGTAGATGACGTCTGTTGCTCTGCCCTTGTCCACCAAGTCTGTGGCAGTATTGTCAAAGGCCATCAGATTTGTCAGGCACGATTTGCCCTTGGTGAAGCCATGCTGGCTGTCTCCAATCTCCTCCTTATTTTCCATGTGTCTTAGCAGAGATTCCAGGAGAATCTGCTCCATGATCTTGCCAGGCACAGAGGTGAGGCTGACTGGGCTATAGTACCCTGGGTCTTCTTTTTTTCCTGTTTTGAATCGGGATTATGTTCCCCTTTTTCCAGTCAGCGGGAACTTCTCCAGATTGCCACGATTCCTCAAATATGATGGAAAGTGGCTTAGCAACTTCGTCTGCCAGCTCCCTCGGGACCTGTGGATGGATTTCGTCAGGTCCCATAGACTTATGCACCTTCAGGTTCCTTAATAGGTCTCGAACCTGATTTTCTCCTACTGTGGGCAGTTCTTCATTCGCAGAGCCCCTGTTTTTGCCTTCCATGACTTGGGCAGTGTGGTTAGAGTCCTTGCCGGTGAAGACTGAGGCAAAAAAGTCATTCAGTAGCTCAGCCTTATCCATATCCTGGGTGGCCAGGTCTCCCGTTTTCTTCCGGAGAGGGACCACAACTTCCCTAGTCTTGCCTTTATCCCTGACATATCTATAGAAGTTTTTCTTGTTGTCTTTGATGTCCCTGGCTAGTTTTAGTTCTGTCTGGGCTTTCGCTTGCCTGAAGAAAAGTCAGCCTGAAACAGATTTTGCTATGGAGACCAGCTTTAGGGCTATCACATATTTTACAACATCTGTTTTGCTGTGGTGTAGCAGGAAGCAGCTTCTATTACACTTTATCAGCAAAAATTCAGATCCCAAAGTGACAAGGCAAGCTTAAAAGAAAAAACAGCTGTTGACGGGACTCTAGTGAATATGCTGTGGGCCTCAGCAAAATAAAACTTGACAGGAAAGGAAAGCAAAGCATCTCTTCATTCAGCTTTGGGAAAAATTTACATGGTCACAGATTAACGAATGGATTTATTCACCAGTTTCGAAAACCTGTTATTCACAGCTCTGCACTGCATGTTACTGTCAGCTGCCTTGGCGACCCTAGTGCAGGCAATGCATTCCCCAAGGCACTAGTGGCTTTTAATGTAACAGTGTGTGTCATCTGCACTAGTGAAGCAGTGTGGTGATTCCAGTTGCATAGTTCACTTCTGTTGGATAAAAGGAAATGGTGACTGTGTTAGGTTCTGTAATTGCACACGTTTCATTAGAGCGCTAGGGCTACAAGAAGGGAAAAGAGAGGATTGAGGTGTGGTCTGGGAGTACATACTCTTGACATTGCTGGTGCTCAAATATTGAGTACTAGTTCTGTAATACTAATTAAATTTTGTGTGTTTGCTATATTTCCCTTTTGAAAAGGGTTTCTGTTTGGGGTTTTTTTTTGCCTGCCTTCAGATCAAGAAGGACATGGTTAAGGGGACTGCTGCTTTTGGAGAAAAGATACCATAAGCCATCTTTCTCATAGGGTTTTTTTTTGTGTGTTAGATCATGAGCTAGCCACTGACTTTGAAATGAAATGTAACCGACTTGTTGCACTAATTAATGTGATGTTAACGCATTCTATTTTCTTAGGTGCCTCTTCAGGAAACACTAAGAAAAAAATAAAAATATGTGGTCATTATTCAAAAACAAAGCTGGAATTCTTGCTACTAGAAAGGCATTTATTGTCAGTGGTGTCTAGAGGGATATTAGAAAGAAAACTGTGTCATAACATCCACTTCTCAGAGTTCCTTGTTTCATCTGTGGTTCAAACATTTTAGAAAGCATAGGTATTAAATTCCAAAACAAACAAACAGAAAACAAAAGAATCCAAGTAACACTCTAAAATCCCCAAAAGTTATATTCTTCAAACCTGGATTGTAGAAATGCATAAAATACCCCAAACTTGGTGAGGTGTCTGTGTGTGTAGCTGTTAATGAGCTAAGTGAGCTGAAAAGTAAACAGGATGTGCCTCATTTCCCCTGATGAGCTTTTCCATACAGGATCCTGGAATTTGCCTTCAGGTGAAATGTCAGGGATTGTACTTTCCCTTGGGAGAGCCAATTCTAATTTAGCAGTATACAGTCAAAATCATCTCTTTGTTCTGCCTTTATTGAGAAACAATTGAATACCAATTTTATCACAGTACTAATGCTGAGAATATTGCCAGTTGCACATTACCTGCATGTATCTGAGCTCTGCAGTGCTACGATATGATGTAGGAACAAGTATAAAAATGGTGTCTACAAAATCTGTTAAGTAGAATGAGCAGTAGATGATCCTCATTACATTGGCTTTACTTTCAATTTAGACAAGGCACAAATAATGAAAACTTGTTAATTAAATAGTATGTTGGTTGATTTATTTAACCCTGTGAGGTAAATGGCACACTTAAAACAGTGAAAGCTATTCTAATGTAACACCATGGAGGTGTGGAAAATCTATCCAAATAATACAGACAGACCTTAGTTTTGCAAGAGAAGAAATGCCTTTAATTAAGTGAGAGTTGTAGCCACTTAACCTGGATTTTAAACTGAACATTTTCCTAAACATCTCAGGATTCAATGTTGCACAGTGTGGTCCAGAGCTGTGAGAAACCTTTGTATAATTTTGTATGTTGGTAAATGGACTTAAGACTATGCAAAGATGCAAAATTTTGTTTTCCTATACATGTTTGCGCATCTGGATTCCAAGATCATTCAACACACACTTTTAAAGCACATTGGGGAAAAAAATGTAGGATTAAATTTGGATATACACTTGTGTTTGAATTTTTAGTTCCTTTTAATGCACTTTGGTTGAGCTGAGCTTTTGTGGTAAAGGACAGGCTTAGTACCCATAATTGTACGTTTATTGTGGAATGAGTCTGATCTACTCAGAGCGCATGTCTTGGGATAAGCCTGTGAGATACTGTACAGTGACTGCGATTGTATATAAGCCTACCCTCCTTTTCAAAAACAGTGTAGGAGTTGGACCAAGTGCATGGAATTGGCATTAAATTGAGATTTACTGATTCATGGGTTACCTTTAACCCTGTCTTCAATGGTATGCTTGAGGCCATGATTCATTCTAGTAATGTTATTTTTCAGAGACCTGTTTGAAACTCATCCTGCAGTTGGTACCTGAGCAGTTTTGCATTCCTTCATCTTTTCATGCAAGTTGCAGCTCAAATAAACCCCCAGCTTCTAACGTGTAAAATATTCAGACACATAAAATTTCAGCTTTTTTTTAAATCAGTAGCCAATTTTTGCATAACCAGTACAAGAAGTGTATAGTCTGATGTGTTGTTTTGCTTTTATAAGAAGAATGCATCTGATCTGTTTTGATTTGAGGCTTATATTTTACTAATGAGCATTTTATTTACATGCTATGAGGTATTAAATAGATGTGATTATCAGTGTGATCATGAAACCAAACCAAGATTTTCAGAAATATCTAGTATTATCTGGTTGTCCAACTTCTGAGATAAATGAGATGGTTGTTATTGTAAAGCCAATTGAGATCTGTTTCTGAGGGATTTCTGTGGATCCTCAGATGTTCATCATTAGTATTAAATGTTCACTATTAAGAAATACCACATTGTTGAATTCAAATGTGAAAATAGGGAGACTACTTTCTATTGTAATTACTGAATAAATCATGTTCTTGATCTTAAGAAATTCTCCTTGAGAAATCCTCCTGTAATCACAACTGATGAGGCATGTTGGGTGATGGTGTATTTCTGTCTTTAGCAATTAGGTAGTGGCCATAAGATAGCCCGTAAAACTGCAGGTCATTATCTTGAAATGTAAAACATGTCAAGCCTCTGCCAATCCTGCCGTCTTCCAGATGTTCAATATCCTTGTCATTATTTTATTTAGCAATCCAGACAGCTTTGTTTCACGGCTTGTAGTGGGATATGATGCAAAAAGTGCAGTATCTGTGCTCTCCAACAGCCATTGTGCAAGTTGCATAGATTCTTTAAAATGCCCCCAGAAATGCCATACGTCTTGTAGCTGAGGCAGAGCAAGATGTTTGGTGAGCATGCCTCTTTTTGGCTAGAGTAGGATGACTTCTTGCCATGGATGGGCTTCAGGCTTTGTTTTCTGTTATTTTTCTATTGTCAGACATATAGTAATGCTAATGAAGAACTGAAAAGCCACTTGGAGTAATATTAGCTAATGTGATTTTGGCAGAGTGGGAAATCACTACTGTTCTGCTGGCAAAGAACATTTTTTCTGCTTCCTTTTGTTTCCTAGTAAGTCTCACTTTGAGAAACAAACTGAGGTAGCTCTGCAGGAATCAAACAAGCACGCTTACAGGAGGGGCATTAACGCTCTGGTTCAGGCATATGTCACCCTCACAGACTAGTGGAGAGTTTCATAGCTGACTTTGTAACATTTATTTGTTTCCCAACACATTTCCTTTTTAAGTATAGCAAAGAATTCCTGATTATTTTTTTTTTGCCATATCCAAAATACTATTTCTGCACTTTACTGTAATTCACCATTCCTATATATTTGGTGTGAACATTTGAGGCTGATTATTTTTTGTTGTTGTTTAGTCTCGTTTTACTGTTGTTATAAGTGCAGTTATGAGAGTTAACTAAGCTTCATGGTGGATTGCTTTATTGATTCTACAGACTATTCACTCTGCAAAACTGAAAACATTCGTAAGCATGGTGTAGTACCATAAGGATGATTGGTAAACATTTTGAACACATATCTTCTAACCTGGAAGATGTTATAAGTCATTCGAAGGCCTGTAAGCTACAATAGGGGTGCCCCTCTTCCCCCAATGCTCCCTTCCTACCCCTTCCTCCCAAAAAAAACCCCAACCAAAAAAACCTAACAACCAACCAAAAAAACCCCACAAACAACAAAAAAACACATCAACTGATGAGATTAAGAAACTCTGTGGGTTTGGTGTGTGTTTTTTTGGTGGTGTGGTTTTTTGGTTTTTTGTTTTCCTCCTGGCTATAAGGGTGACATTTATGGATTATGGCTAATATAGTTAAATGTAGAGGAACGAATAGTGATTACCAGTTAGCTAAAATCAGGGCTTGCTCAAGCTTAAGTGTGCGTTGATTGCAGGAGGACAACAAGCATGAATTGTAATCTTCAAGGATTTAGTTTGAATTCAAATTAATTAAGGACATTTGGTTTTGCTTATGTTAGGGAGGAAAGAACCTGACAGAAGCTTTTGTTTGTCCTGTATTAGAAGCAAAAAGCTCAAGATGACATTGGGTGTTGGTAAATACAAGGTCCTGGGCTGAACCTATTTGAAGTATAAGGACTAATGTGGATTTTGTGCAACTAAAACTTCCAGGAATCCTGAATGTTGGCACTTATTGAAATTGCTACATTACTATAGCTGGCCCTCAAGACTGATGTCAGTGGATCCAAGGAGATCTAGTCCTCACGTCACGAGTGTCTGGGCTACAGCTTCAGTTCTCACTAGTGAAGTGAAAGTAGCTCAATTTGTTTAGGTGGTGCAGAAACAACAACAGCAAAACCCCTTAAATAATTGTTTAGATAATATCGCTCATTTAAGATCGTATTCACTGCTACTAATTAAATTGTAGGTTTAACAAGCTAAGAGGTAAATTTTGGCACCGTACTAAACCACGACAATTATTAATGTAATTAAATTTAGTTATCTGTGTAGATTAGCAGAATGGTGCATTTAGTATAGCGTAAGCAGGTAGCTTAAGCCGCGTTGTGTAATGGTGTATAACATAAGAAAAAGCCATCACTTTTTCCCTTGAGCAAAACAGCAGTAAGAAGAGAGAATGCCTCAAAGGTACACTTTGCGGCATTAGAACAGAAATTGCTGATTGATAACAGAGGAAACTTAATACTCTTATTCTGACTTACTATCTTTGTAGTAAAGCCAAGCGCTTAGAAACAGTTAATTATACTTTCAATAAAAATATTTAGATGACAGCTGTAAGCCTTCATCATTTCTACACATATGTTACAGAACTCTTTTGTTGTTTCAGTAATGTGTAAAGGAAGAAGTTAAGATGAACAAGTAAGAACAGATCTGACATCCTTAAAGTTACTATCAGCAAAATCGCTGGAACGACAAGACAGATTGTTTGGTCTCAGTCCTCCCCCCGAGTTCAACTGAACATGGTGTGAATTATTGGTGAATTGTTGTGCCTCAGTCAGTATTTCTTTACAGGCTGCACATGCCCCATAGCATGTGGGGGTAGATAGTAGCTGAGACACGTTGAAGGGAAACAAAAAACTTTTTGCTTAGCTATTAATAAAATCTAGTTATTAATCAATTTAGGCTGTGCTACTCTGGTTAGCAGTTCTGTGTAAGAATAGTTAAGCTTTTTCTTCACTCTCCAAAGGTGGTGGATTGATTAGAATTTTCCATTCCCAGTACTGAAGTCCTTAATAACCTGCTGCTGTGTGTGGCCAGCACATTGTGACAGTCCCTATTGAAATAGCTAGCTGAAGTGAACTAAATATTGTCAGCATCCTGTAGGCATTTTATTGATCCTGGAATCAGACTTTATCTTTACCACTTCTCAGGTGACTTCTTAGCTGCTGCATGTTGGTGCTTGCTGTGCTACTGATGTGGTTGGCTTCGGTAGGAAACAGCTGGCGAGGATTACCTTACTCCAGGCTGTCACGCTGGCTTTTACAACTGATTTTTGGCAGGGAGAAGGATTGAGCTATGTTCTACAGCCGGGGAAGATGCTGACATGGCTAATTCCCATCCTTTTGTGGCTTTACAAACGCGCTGCCAAATGGCTGCAGTTCTGAAGAGCTGCACTCTATACAGAGGAAATGGTTCTCTTCAAACCTATGGGTTGCTGGGGGTTTTAAAGAGGTTTTCCAGGGATCATAGACTTTTACTGAGCAGTGTTTGAAGACAGGTTCTGTTTTGGACTTATGGTTTAATGTATGTATTTTCATGACGTGTTAGCAGCAGAAGTTCCTTTGGGAAAATAAACCTGTCCCTTGACAGCTTTTTTCCCCCACTTTTTTTCTTTAGCTCATGTGTTTGTAATTAAGACCTATTCTGCCCCACCAAGAATACTGTTTGGCAGTCCTCTTATACTGTGTCCTTTATTACCAGTGAAGTAATAATACACTGTAAACAATTTCTAGCAAGCTGAAGAGCAGGACAATGCCATCCACATGTGCTGTAGAATGAAAGATCCTGAAGCAGGAATTGGGGGACTTCCTATGGAAGTGATGGTGCATTCTCAACACGCCTTTTCACATCGAGTATAGCCATGTATTCTCCACATGGACTGAAAGGTGATGTTTATACACACACAGTTGCTGATTTATTCACAATACTTTGAGTCATTTGTCCTTGTCTTCACACATGCTGTAATTTTCTGGTATTTTTAACACAAAACTGAAAAAAAAATATCTGAGATTTAAAAAAATATATTTTTAACTGTTAACTCTGTTTAACTTGGTTCCTTTATCTCCTTCTTCAAAACTTATTTTACATAAATAAATGCAAGCGAAGGTCTTGGCAGGGCTGTTTACTTTGACAACAAATTCAACAGCGTTATGTAATAGACTTATTTGTGACAGTGAATTTGAAATATATAGGTGTGAATATTCACAAGGGAGGTGAAGGTTCTGCGTATCCTCTAGGGAAGTCCATAACATACCACGTATCTCAGAGTCCAGCCAGAATAGCTGGGAATTTGAATATTCAGAACTGCAATACACTGTGTGCAAGTATAATTTATGGAATGGTTCACAAGTAATATTTAATCACGCCTTTCAAAAAATCATTCAACCTGCCTGAAAAGGCAGACAAATATCAATGCAGGTTTTACTTAGACTATAAGTTATTTTTTGACTGGCTGGCCTCATAGGCAAAACAGCACAGAAGGTGTCTATATATTAATGCATGGAAAACAAATGTTTGTGAGGGAACCTCTAAGTGTGTAAGCCTGCTTTGTGTGATAGGATAAAAAGAAAGTAAGCAATAGGTGAGATCTGTCATGATCTGCTGTAGCTAGTCTTGATCCAAACTCTCAGTTGACCATTATCCAGTAACATGCCAGGAAAACTAACTCATTTATTTTAAAGTGTTTTATGGTAAAACTTTCCCTGAATTAGCCTAAGGGGAGGATATTCCACTCTGAGAAATGTTTTTTGTGTTTGATGCCTCTGTGAAATGAAGTCTGTCCTCTTATTCCCCAGCTGCACCAGAATCCTCTGTTACGGGAAACAAAACTGTTGTCCTGTCCTGATCAAACAAGTAACTTCAGCCTTGCCAAATCAATGTGGGAATGAGGTGGCAGCAGGGTCCAGGAAAAAAACAATCTGGAGATTTTTCCCTAACTTATCGTTTACCTACTATACTCATTCTTATTTTTTATATCAAGTACTCAAAGGTAATTTGATTTTTGATTCAGAATCAGAAATCAGACCTTAAAATTAGGCAAACACTCAGGCACCAATTGCCAAACTAAGTAGTGAAGTCAGTGCACCCAAAGTGAGAGCCAGAGAGCTGTTGAAACACGAGGCAATGTCCAGGGTAGGATACCAGCTCCATGAGTTCATCCAAATCACGGCGGCTGTTGTGTGTGTGCGGCGGCTGTTGTATGTGTGCGCATGTGAGTGATTCGTGCCTGAGGGTGCTGGGTGATGTGCTGCAGTGAGGGCAGAGGAAGGAAGGAAGAGAGGAGGGAGTGGGAATATGGATAGAACAGCAAACCGCAAAACCATCTCTTTGATCTCTGGGGGTAAGAAAAAAGCACTTAACAGTGAAAGGATGGGAGTGGGGAAAACTGTCCAGCTGAACTATTTGTAAGCTAAATTGTAGGACCCCAAAGAAGCAAGAGTAGTAGTTATGGTTACATAGTACCAAAACCACATTTCAGAAGTATTGAACAAATATATAATAACTAATTGCACATTTTTTCTATAAACTTCTAAACCACCCTCATGAATAATGTTTCATCCCTTCCTGCTGTTTCATTAGTTACCCAATGCAACGGATTTAGAGAAATTGTAAAAAAACACAGTTGCACAACTAGTTGATTGAATGTTTTCATAGTCTTGGATAACTTGTATCATGATGTATCATAACCTGTGTTTTTTGAAGAAACTTTGATTTTCTTTGATCATTTGGAGCCATTTTTCAGAAAAGGTCCCTCACTCATCTCTTTAGATTCTTTGTGGTTACAGAGTGTGCGAGCTGTGCCGTGTTTAACGGCACGTATGGTGCATTGAGACTGACATAATTCCAGGGCTGTGCCACCATGTGGGAATTGGGGATGAGCATATTGTTTGTTGCCAAAGAAATGAAGGCTGAATTCCTTCCTGAATGCTATAGTTCCTGATGCATTGGCACTGCTTGAGAGCTCAAAACCAAGAGATAGAACAGTGGATCTTACAGTGAAGACTGGCCTTCCCCAGGGCTGTGCAGAACGTGTCCTGTGGAGACATCAGAAATTTCAGGAAAGCTCCATCTGAACTTTTGTGTTTCTTCATGCTCTCCTCCCTTTCCCACCTCTCATTTCTTCACTTTTGAAAATGTTGTCCTCTCAGGCAGCCACGTGAAGAGAGTAGCATTTACTTTGATCCAGTGGGCTTTGGTCTAAGATTGGGACTCAGACCTGGAGTCAGGCTGGGGTCAGTTCTTGAACTGCTATGGAACAGGCCGGTATGATACTGTTCCCTCTTGACCATTCCCCAAAAGCTGGCACAACATAATATTTTGGAGTGCAATGGTTTGATATTGTCAACCTGATGGGATTTTGTCCCCTGCAAGAAGATGCCATAGATGTTAGTGGAGTGGCAGTGTAGGTGGGTATGGGAATGGTAAGACTTTGTCTGAGGTCCTCTTAGTATCTCCCTTTGCTATTATTTGACTGACAGCACCAGTCTCTCTGACTTTTGAAGTTATTAGAATATATATTTGTGTTTCTAGAGAGAGAAAAAAACGTAGTCTCTCTAGATTAGTTTTATAGTTAGTTTTTTTTTTATTCTATCAAGAAAATATTAACTTAATGTCATAAAAAGAATCCATATCAATGTATTCATTCTTCATGTTGTTTTGCTGCGGAGGGGTAAAGGAGTTTACCCTTTGCAGCAGTGCAAGACGTCGAATCCTTCACAGCTCTATGCAAAATGTTGCCCTGTGGCATTTCAGCAAAACACAGTGCAGTTTGTTGCCATTAAACTATGGGGTTTTGTTCAATGTTCCTATCTAAATGTGCATCCCTCTTCCTGGAAAATTAAGTGTTTTAAGTCCAAATGGGAGTATGTGTAGACTGCAGGCTGGAACGTTTCTTTAGGTTTTCTCAGATTGACTTTTCAGTTATTTCTCCTTAAGGCATAGGAAATAGCTGACATTCACAGGCTTTTCACTTTTGCAGGAGTATAGAATTGGGGGGTGGATATTTTTACTTTTTTTTTTTTTTTTTTTTAAGATAGAAAGCAAATCAAATCACTATTATAACTATTTTTTGTTATTGCATACACAAAATGCATAAGGGCACGTACATTGTTCTAAGGTAATGACTAAAAGGATGTTAGATCTCTTCAAAGATTTGTCTTGCCAAGCTACCTTGTTGCATCTGTCACTTGGTTCTGCCCTGCCATTTTGGCACCACAGCTGAAATTCTCCCCATCCTGACACTAGGGGATGCCTGAGACTGCGCTTTGTCCCCTGACACAGCCATGTTGCTGCAAAGTTTCAGACCTTTCCTTATCTCAAAGGGCAGTCCCAGCTTCCTTTCAACCCACACCTTTCTCACAGTAACAAAGAAACTGATTGCTTTAGGAAAACTGTGGCATCTCTCAATTTCCTTTTTATTAGCAGCTTTGTTACAATTTTTGTTGGCATTGTGCCAAGAAGGTCTGCCTTTTTACAAACAAAGATAAACTCGTTACTTAGACTTTTTTTGGCATAGAAGTGGATTTGCATAAATGTGATTTGTTTTTCTGGTGCTGGCAAGTCTGATGACTTAAAATGGAAACCTTTTTGGTTCTGCTGTTGCCCATTCCTGACTGTCCACATGTGTAAGTGAGGAGATAGTGACAAAAAAGGTATTTTTATTTTTTTTTTTAGGGGAAAAAGAAAGGAATTTATTAAAGATGTCATTCAACTCTGTAACTGCTAGTTTCTCTTCTATGGCTTTTTCAAAAAATTGCTTATTAGAAAAACAACTATCACACTGAGGAAAAGAATTAGGGCTATTTCAAGCATATTATTTCACTGTTTCTTGCCAGTGGGAGACTCGGGGAGGGGGTTGGGGGTTTACAGTGGCTAGACAGACCATTAAATTGGTATTAAACACTTTTCCATATGAAGGAAGTCCCCTTCTGCCAAAAATCCAGGAGCAGGGGGATCGGTTTCAATGCAAGTACTGCTGGGATGGGGCTAGATAAACTTTGAAAAATTAAGAGGTCACTGGGGTCAGGGTGCAGGCTTCAGAGCCCGTCTGGCTGGCTTCCTTATAGACTCTTGGAGAGTTGGCACACCAAAGCAGCATGACGTCCTGCATAAACATTTGATCCTCCTGACCAGTTTTTTCCATGGTATTAACTTTCTTAACAGAAAAAAAAAGTATATAAAATCGACTAAAGCTGGTTTATATCAATTTTCACCATGCGGAACCACAGAAAGATTCCTGTGTTGTGTCCAAAACAAAAGGGAGGGCAAAAGGAGAAAGAGCAGGTTGCCAAACTACTTGTGTAGATTCACAAACTGCTCTAGTTCCTAAAATAGCAGCACAGCACAACAGAGGGCTCCTCTGAAGCTATGATAAAATACACTGCTATTGATTTTTCAGCTGGTTAATCAAATGGAAAAGATAAATAATATAAACCCTACAAATCTGGAAAGATGGAAAGGAATGTTAAGGTATTGCTTTAAAAGCCCAAATCAAAGAAATGTTAGAGGGCTGGCTAAATTCCCAAAGGAAAGAGAACCTGAATGGAGAAACAGTGTCAGGACTGGATGGTGAGAGACAGATCCTGGGTTGAACAGGGAGTTCCCACTGCATGATGAAGGACATAGTTATACCTTCATGTTGCTTTTCTGTGCCATTGGCTTTGGGACCACAAGTCAGTCCCATGGCACCTAGTATGGTTCCAGGCCTGCTTAAGCTGCATGTTTTACTCTGGTCCCTGGAAACCACTGTATCTTTTGAGACCACTATGTGCAGTGCAGTCATGCTTTCTGTCTGGAAACAGAGACAAGTAAGGGTAGCAATGTCCTGGCTAAATTAAGTAAGGTGGGAGCTGAAGCCTTTCCCTTTCCCAGAAGCCAGAGCCAAGAAGAATGAAGGATTTGGCCCGTAATTTCTATTGTTAAGATCATCTCTTCTGCCTAGCTTGTCTTTCATTCACTGAAAAACAATGTTTCAACTTCAAAATACTCATCTCAGTTCAGTAAAAGCAAACAAGCAGAAATTTTTTGCTGTGCTGTTGTAAACTTTCCTCTTTGTATGCTGGAGTTTTGTGTGGTTATGCTTTAACATAGGGTCTAGATTCTGAAAATGAACTAATGTTCTTCTTCTGAGCCTGACCATGAGAAAGTGCATCATGTTTCCATGTGCAGCACAGCGCAAACTTAGACTGCACTCTGCACGGAAATCCACCAGTGCAGAGATTCGTGCTCGGAGGTAGCTCTGCTAATTTCCTGGGGAATTTTTGTGGTATATCTGGACTAGCAGATGGTATTGTAGTAGCGGAACTTTACTCTGAGAGAATTTGAGCCATTAAATAGTCAGCGAAGCCTCTCAGGAGTCTGTATTGTCAATACAGGATCAAGATGGTTTGTTAAATCTGCTGGTTTGTTGTTGTATTTAAAAAAAAAAAAAAAAAAAAAAAAGAGTAAGGAGTTGCTTTCTATTTTAAATCTGGAAGTTATTTTTTCATAACCATAATTCCATTTGCAAAACTGTTCTGCTGTTTCTGTAAAACAAGGGTGCCCGCCCTCTTTGCATATAGCTATGCAACCTTTTCTGGAAGTCCTCAAGGGCTAGATGCTACAACCCTATGTCTGTAATGGGACCAAAAAGCAGTTCTGTTCCCATAGCGGCATGATGGTTTGATCATAACATGCATATGAACATACATGTAATGATACAGGACTGAAAGCCTGCAATGGATTCCTTCATACCTTTCATATGACTAAAATGCACTTTGGAGGTGATAGGCTTACATTTGGAAGTATATGCATTCCTGCCATAAGGCTGGAAGAAAATTCATTATGTGTTGGGAATGTTTGGGTTTTATTACATAAAACATCCAAATCTGGTCATCCGAACGAAGAGGGACATTCAATTCTGTGATGTGACCTGTGGTCGGCTAGTGATAAAGGAAGAGACTCTAATGACATAGAAGACCAGTGAATGCAGCACATAAGGGGAAAGCAGGATCAAAGGACATGACAAAGGCAAGCAGAAAAGATTTAATATGTTGTACTAAAAGCTGAAAATAACTCAGGGAGATGAGAAAATCTACAGTATGTGGGTAAGGGGAGTAAAGCTTAAAGTGCAGAGAAGTGGAGACCACAGAAATGACCATAGTCCATTTTTAGTTTAACCACTTACAGGAAGGTGATGAGTCACCTCTTCTAGAGCTCTTTGATTTATGAGCAAGGTGAGTTTCCTGCCATGGAAATGAGAGCCAGCAGAACTGCCAAAGAGGGAGGAAGAGTGTGCACAGACATTTTCGTAAGCTCTGCAAGGAGGAGGAGGTGGCAACCCATTTGGCTGGGGAGAGGAACATGCCAGAGACACAGAAGTCAGAGAGCAAGACTTACGTTAGCCTTCAGAAGGTGAAAAATAAAATATTGTCTGAATTTCAGATACAGAATGGACACAGGTAAACGAAATTCTGAATTTAACTTATTTTTTAAGGATCTCTGAGTGCAGAAAATGTCACTCTTGAAACTATATTGCTCTGGTATGTCACTGGAAGGCCAGCTGTCCAGCAAGTTACAGAGCTATGTTAATTTGTTCCACATTGGGCCTTAATGCTACAATTAGGTGAAACAGAATTTTATGGAAACTTCTTTACTGAAGTAAACACTCAGATTTTCAGGTGCTGCCACCTATATGCACTTTCTGGACCTGACGAATGGTCCTGCCAGAGAGCTGGAAAACCTTCTGGTGGAAAGACGTTGAAATGTACATTCTTTTTTTATATGGTTTTGTTTTTAACACAGGTTGGGGAGTTCGGTTTGTTGGCGGTTTTTTGGTTTGTTTTTATTAAATTAATATCTTCCCACTTAAAAGTGTTCTCAGAAGTTGTAAGTGACAACTGAGTGAACTCAGAGTTACACAACTGTAACTGAGTGAAGCTCATCAAAAGGTTAAAACACTTCTAACAAAAATGCAGCTGACCAGGCTGCATGCATCTATCTGCCCACATATTGTTTGCCCCTCTGGGGAAAAGGACAGGTTGCTTAGAGGTGACAGACCTTCTTTCTTAGCTGAAGTGCTTGAGGCTTTGCACCGAAGTATTTTTGTACGTAGATGTGTAGGTATTGTAACAAATACAGACTGTATTGGGCATTAGCAGTACAACAGGATGAAGATCTGTGTAGAATAGTCTTGACTAACAACACAGCTGTAAATAAGATTGAATGTTTTCCATGTTCCCTCATCCACATTGTTGAACATCCTTTCTAACTTTAGAAATTCACAACATCTGAAGCTGGTGTTCACAGAAAACCAACAGAAGACCAGCTTGTAAAAGTTTTTTCAAGCTTGACAGTTTCAAACTGGCACCATGTGTTCAAATACCTCAGTTTCCATGAATCTGGTTTCCATTCTGAGCTTTGCAGATCAGGCCAGCCAAGTTATTGGGCAGGCATTATTCACACTCACTAGCATAGATAAAACATTCATCATCAGCATATTAATATTTGTTATATGGGTTTGTTTAATGGGGTTTCCAATTTCCCCTGCTTTTCAATAACGCCTCAATTTCTTGCAAGCCTTAATTTGAAACTGTTTAAGTTTATATTATTTCAACTTCCAAAGATGATTATTTGGCATTGAGTAAACAACTTTAGCTATGCACTTGCTGACATTCCTCCATAATAACTCTCTGCCCCTACTTTATCGCTTGTGGAATTGCTTTCTAATCCTTTTCATGGGTCTCTTTAAAAATAGCTTCCTTATATAATAGATAATAACATTTGTTATAAAATGAAAGTAAAACCAATTAAATCTGCCTTATTGTACTTACAAAAGATTGATGTGTGTAAAGTCTAACAGCTTATTTGGGGATTTTAATCTAAAAGTGCCCTGCAATAACATTCTCTTGTGTTCTGGGAACTAACCGTAATAGAGAAGCCACTGCCTGCAGAGATGCTGAACTAAATTAAAGCATTGTGTGCTGGTATTCTAGCATCTGCCTCATACGTTAATCTCTGGAAAATGCTTGAAAATACCCTAAAGTAGCAGCCATTTCTTTGTTTAAGTTTGAAAGCTTTTTGTATCTGTTCTCATTAATGCTGTAGTGCAGAAGATTCACTGTTCAGTAAATGAATTGAACAGAAGCTTCTGCAAACCAAGAACAGATTGCAGTTTTCCCATTTGTGTCTGCGTTTTGTTGTTTGTAAAGGGTTTAAATTTGAGCTCTAGGGACCTAGGTTTTACTGTGCTTGCTTCAACATATGTGTTCCCTGCTAGAAAGAAGCAAAATAGTTGGACCTAAATGAATACTGCAAAAAATGTAAATATTATGCTGTCTGAATGATTGAGGATTTCTTACCCTACCTTAGTCTTTCTCTTGAGTTATATTTGCCTGTATGAGACTTTAAGCATACAGTTTCTTTGATAGGTAGATTCCGAAAATGCTTCATCTTAATTGCAAAATCTCTCATTTTTCTTCTCCTTTATAACACTTTCATTCATCCAGCCCTGGATCAAAAACAATACCATGTGATTTACAATTGTATATGACATAAATAGTTGAAGCTGTAAAAGCAGCATGTAGTAAACAAACAGACTGTAGGCAGTAATATATTTGAATACAGGATTTTTATGCATGAATAATCCATGAGTTTATAAAAATCAGTCTGTTTATAGATAATTTAGGAATAGAAGAATGCTTTAATTCATGAAATAACTCATCTCCTCTAGCTTAAAAAACAATTCCCTGAAATGCAAGAAAAAAATAGTTGTGATGTACAGATCTGCTAAACTTAGCTGTTGCTATTTCAGAAAATAAAGTATGCATTCATTACGACAAGGCTTGCAAATAGAGTACATATCTCCAAGTGCACTCCCCTAGGCACTGATCTCTGCAGTGGTACCTAAGCTATAGGTGAACATCCTTGAACATCCTCGAACATCCTCCTGCAGTTGCAGCTCTGCTGGTTGAAAAGGTTATTGCTTCCAGCTGCTTGTCTCTTTCCCCTGCCTGGACATTATCCCCCTTTTAGAGCTGCTGGAGGAGCTCCTCATGCAGCCACTCCTCAATCCATTTCCAACAGTGAATGGATGGCAAAAATACATTATTTAAATTGTTTAGGAAGTTATGTATGTGAGCAGTTTTGCTAGCAGATCTGAAGGGACAGTTACAGCTGGAGTAACAATGAGTGTCCATCACCTTGCTCTGGCTCTGGCCCGGTGAACAAGTTAAGTATTGTCATGCCAAATAAATCATCAGTAAGAGGAGCAATGGCAGGATGTGTATCCTGGCACACAGTATAGCCCTGCTTAGAGATGCCCTTGGAGTGTCTGGGCAATCAGTGCAGAGTGTAGGAACGCCTTCTATTATACAAGAGGGACCAACATCTATTTGTCAGTCTAGCCTGAAAGAATGCAAGTGTTTTCGAAGTAATGACTATGACATCTCTGAGCCTTTTTCTTCAGCCAAAGGTATCTGTTGAATTTGAACTAAATTATATCTATGGTTTATGACAGATTTTAAAAGGATTTTTATAGCTAAGAAACTAATTTCTTTCTCCAACCAAAAAAAAAAAAGCCAACTCCCTTCCCATCTGAGTTCTTTTCTGCTTCTGATGCAATTTTCTTTAGTGGCATATAACAAGCTCTGTCTGCCTTTCACCTTAGGTCTCGTGTACTTAAAAACAATACTTGCAAAGGAGCTCTATTAGGATAAATTAATATCTTAGAGTGCTTGCAATAAGAAATGTCCTTTACTAGTTTGTAGTAGGAATAGTAAAAGCTAGCTTTAAAATGCTTACAAAGGAAACAATTTGAAATGGGAAATCGGAAAAGGACTGTGAAGAGAAAACAATGAGGGGATTAGGAGAGTGTGGTAGTGTTTCAAACTGAGGCTCCTTATATGTATTTAATTAAGAGCCAATAAAGTACAGTTTAAATGTACGTAAACTAGACACAGTAGAAACTTGTTAATTTGAACTCCAATAATTTGCAGATTTTATAATTCTTGAAAAGGAACAAAATGAGAAGCTTCCTTCTGCCTCCCAGTAATGGTTTAAACCAGAGGCAATAGTGAAATAGCCTATTATTAGCACTTAGTTTCTTTGGCAAGCATACTGGAAAGGAGTGGCTAGAGCCACTGTGTTATAAAGGATTAAATACTGGATCACTTATTAATGCACCATAAAACATACTTCATTTTATCTCTGCATTCCTACTCTTTCAGACAGCACCCAGTGTAACTTCTTAAGATTTTCACTGATTTGGAGTTGCTCATAAGTAAACACTTGTGCCAGGTCACAAATGCAGTGATTTGCACTAACTCTCAGGCATTAAAATTACAAATGGCCACCACCACCAGGGCAAAGGCCTGATCACAGAAGCTTTTGAAAGTGTGCCTGGAAATTCCTGGGGATTTTTTGAATTTTCTCTTTCAGGAGGTTTTAGTCAGCTGGGGTGGGTGGCAGGAGGTCAGCTCTGTTGCTGTTGCAGTTTGCTGTGTCTGTGGGATGGTTCACAGTATTCGTACATTGGTACTGGCGAAGGAAACCAAAATGATCTGGTTTAAGTTGATGTGAATTTTCCTCAGATGAATCCTGATAGGTCAGCTCCCGCCCATTATTATTATTAATCAATATTGGACTGATTTTATTGCTGACTGACTTGTGCAATATATGCAGGTCACATTGTTCAGTGATGCAGTTTCAGTGTATCTTCCTTTAGGCTTATTTACATAAAAGGTAAATTGAATTTGATGTTATTCTGTGATACTATAGTTGATACTAAATTAATATTTGACCCTGATTTTTCAGCCACTTTTAATCTGTTATTCTCGTCTTGTGTGCAATATTTTCAGCTTTCCTGGGTGAGAGAGTTTATACAGAGTCTAAGAAGTATATTATTCAAATAGAGAAATTCCAAACATACTTCATGCATTTAATTCATTAATTTTGTTATTAGATTGTGAGGTTAATCATATTTTTAATTCTAAACTAGTGTTTACTTAAATGAATTATGAATCAGTGCTCATTTTTAATACCACCAGAATATTTTAGAATATTGTCCTTCGAATTCCAGTTGTGTGAATGACCTTGATGCACTGCACCAACTCCACACTTAAATAGGAAAAAAACCAAGAAAATTGCAACATGAATGATGAAGATGTTCCAGTCTTCTTTAATCCTGACTCCAGTTACCTGGAAACTGTCTATCCAATTATATGTAAAAACTTGGAGGGGTGGTCCATTGAGGGAAATTTCATCATCTGCCAGGTAATTACAGCTCTTGTTATCTTCAGCAGGGAGTTATCCATGTAGAGCTCTGGGCAGAGTAGGACCCGTTTGTATTGGTTCTTCTCCTGTGGTGTCTTTGCTTAACCAAATATACTTGTCTGAAGCTTTCATTTCGCAGCTAGAAGGCCTGTAGCAAGGTAGAGGAACTGGCATTTGCATTGTGATTCCAATTAAGTTGAAATTAGCATGAATTTATGTTCAGTAGCTGATGTTTAATGTATGTTAGATGAAATGGTACTTTCATAAACTGACTCTGAGGATTGTTATGACATTTCTTGTCTGCATCCTACAACGTGATTAAACTGCAGTAGCACCATGTGATTAATAAAGTTAGTTCTATCTTGTGCTGTACCTTTCTGGCATAGAGAACCAACCAGATCAGCTTTTAAGGCAAAACTTGTTTAAAAACAAACAAAGCCCTCAAAACCTAAAACCCAACACACAATAAAGCACACACACACAAAGAGTTCCCTAGGAAAACTGGAACTTCTGTCCTAACTATTGTGGTAAATAGTAAGGATCAGAATAATTTTTAAATGGCATAGGAAATTATTATTCTACTTTATTTTAATCTATTTTGTATTTTCATTGAAGCAAAGGGTCTCTTGAAAATAGCACACATTAGAAATGCTTAGAAAGTGCTTGCATTGCATCTTCTTGGCAAAAACCAACCAAACAATAAACATTAAATATTTCAGCCATGCCATGTGTTGCAGGGGTTGGTCAAGTCCAGATCCTTCACAAAAGGATCTAATTTTTAGCATCAGTCTGTTGAGGAAATGCGTGTTACTACAGCTCCGTTACACCTGCAGAATGAGGCTCTAGCAAGAAATCAATAGGCACTGGCGACTTAAATGCTTACCTATCAGATGATCTGTGTTTCTAAAACATATCTCATGTTACGCATTTGCCAAGGCTTGTTTAAGCAGAAATTGGTTTGCTTGTTTTGTAGGAGCATTTTTCTCCCAAATACAAGGAGAACAGTTCATATTGTCAAGAAGTTTTCTTCTGCTCCTTCTACTGCAAGCGGTAGCGTTTCTCTTCACTATCCTCTTTGCCTTTTCCTCCCATGGCCTGCAATGACGCCTGCTGAGACAGCAGGAATCTGTTATCAATGGAGAGATGCCCCAAGAAAGGCCATAATAGCACAAGCCATGCACTAGAAATTTACCGCTACCTTCCCTGGACAAAAGGAGTTGAGCAATAAGACAAAAACATTATCCTGGCAAGAATATGCTCAAGGATGGAATTATTAACAGTGGTAAAAGAAAAGAACAGGTATGGAAACCTGCTCCTTATGTTGGTAACAAATAGTGATTTTTAAAGCAAATATGATGGGGCAGCACCAACTCCATTTCATTTAACTGCCAATGCTAGTGGCAAAAACTGGTGCCTCCATTTTCAAAAAAAATCCACTCTCACAGGTTGGGACTGAAAAGGTGTGGGGCCTCTGCTGTCCCATGGTGTTCATGTCTCCTGGAAGTTCAGCCTTTAACAATTGCGTGGGGACTTGTGCCACTGCTGAGAGTATTGTCTGTGTGAGGACAAACCGTGCCACGAGGGCAGCAGTTTTCTAGACATCCCCCTTTGATGAAGGTAGGAGCCACCTTCATTCTTTAGTGTTAGAGCAAGGCTGACATGGTAATTTATCTTTTATGTATTTTACTAGTGACTTGTTCAGCCAATATTTTTTTATTGCAAGTTAAAATTGAGCTTGTGTTTCTTTGAAAAAATGTTTTGAATTCCTCATAGGACTCCAGATATTTTTCTGTCTATTTTTTAAACATTCTTAGATTGTATTGCCTCACTAGTAAATATTAGTAATTTAAGATTTATGGGTTTTGTTCTTTTTCATATAAATGTTTCCCCTAGAATTAAGCTTGAAATAAATTACTTCATGTTGTTGCCCATTACTGCATTCATGAGTGAATTAAAGTGCCTGGTTCCCTGTCACTGATTTTTCAAATGTTAGTAATTAAAATTGCAGAAGAGTTTTTAATGCCAAAGATTAAACAGATGTTGTTGGACACGTTAGCTTTAGACACAGATTTGGCAGGTAAAATTTAAAGTAAGAATGGCTGTTTCTATATTCTTTGTTTTTAATTTTAGCTTTATTGGCCTTTGAGGTGTGCTTAAAAGCAAGATGAAATATGAAAATGTTTGCCACTATTTATTGGCATGTATCCCTCAAACAGGAACACTCAGATGAGAAACTCCTCATCTGGAGAGATAAGCGTAATGGCTGATATCAGAAGCTGTTTACCCATCCTATGTGATTATAACCTGAGAGTGGTTACTAAATTCATTATAGCAGCTGAAATGACTCTCTTCCTGCTATAATCTGACTACTTTGGGGTTTTGTCTGTACTAACTCTGAAGCTCATTCCTTATGCTGATGAGTGTCTTCACACGATCCTGAAACTCACTGTCGTCCTGCACGTCTCCCCTTGTTTCTCTTATGTTGCTACCTTGTGAGTGATTTCTCATAATTACAGCACATTTTTGTGAAGATACATCGCCTCTTCTGTCCTGCCAGACACAGTCCTCAGAGTCTCAGTAGCTGGAGGGCAGCCAGAAAAAATTTTGCAGCTGCTTTGTGAAAATCCCAGTGGCTGAGGCCTCAGTGATGTTAGGACTCTCAGACTTATCCAGATGTCAAGAATTCTTACAGGGCCCATCCTGAGCTTCGAAATGTTAACAAATTCCTGTGGATAATAGGTACACCCTGTCTAAAGAACATGGCTGTGCTGTACTACTTTAATATCTATTCTATCTCCAGTCCGGACTCCCTAGCACATACAAGTTTAGACGGGAAAAAAAAATGCTATAATCCATTTTATACTACAGTAAATACAGGCCAAGCCTCATTCTGTTATAAAAATAGAGCTGATTAAAAGCTGCTCTAATGTATTTCTAGCTGTTTGAGATACTGTTCACATACTGAAGTGTTGACTCTTGCCCTACCATCCTGTATGCCAGACAAGGACTAGTGAATTGCTGATCTAATACAGTGACGTGTCATGCAATGGTTTCTCCACCCTTGGGGAATTCTCCTAGAAGAGTTAAAGCTTGTCTGAAAACTGTTTTGCACTGTTGGAACAGTCTAAAGAAGCTTCCTTCCGTCAGTGAGTTGAGCCCGTTGTGTCTAACAGATGTTTGCACTCCTGTCTCAGAACTGCATGAATTCACATCTGAGCCTCAACCTGACAAAGCACATTCGAGTGAGGTCCTTTCACTTCATGTCATTTGCTTTTCCACTCAATTTAGTCTGCCAGTGTATGTGCCAATGCTGAGTGCTCTGTGCAGGGTTATCCTCCAGTCAGCACCCAAGTCTCTGAGGGATCTCACAGGCAAATGATATACATCTCTTCCCAGAAACTTTCTAATATGACTATGAATAATACAGAGGATGTCAAGACTGTCTGTTTGATCTAGTGAAAGTGGCAGTTTCCTGAGTTGGAAGTTGGGACTTCCTAGGCTTTGTTCCTAGAAGGGGAGAGGTGCAATCTGCTGCATTACTCTGGGGAAGTTATTCTGCTCAGTGCGTCTCTTTGTGCTCCTGTTGTTTGCCTGTTTGCCTTCTTTCTTAGACTAATAAGGTGTTTGAGATAGGGTGCTTTATTTTTTTCCATTTATAGTAGCCTGAAAGGTGAACCTATCCTCCATCAGTCTGTGGAATTTTCTGCACTACAATGAAAACAATTGAAACGGGCATTACAAGATTCAGTATGTTGTAAAAACCATTTGCTTGCTTGTTCTCTCAAATTTGTACTTCTCATTGTTGATTAAAATGTAAGTCTATATTTTGATATCAAAGTTAAACCTAACAAAATCCAGTTTTCCACCATGATTTCCCCTTCTTGCTTTTCAATTTTCCTTATGGTGTCCTAAAAATACCACCATCTTTCTGCTTTTCATATACATGTATGGATTGCGCTTCATTTTCACAAAGTCACCTGGGGGCTCAGGAAGAGTTTTGTGAGGACTTTAGTGTTAGTTGCCCAAGCTCAGTCCTTGCTGTCAGGTAGCGGGGCAACAGTTCCAGCTGATGCTAGGGGAAGGAGGGAGGCTGGTGTCCAGGAGGAAATAGCTGTATTTGGTATGAGTCCCCACCTCAAACTTCCTCAGTGACGGGAGAATTTTATTCTCTGAGCTCTCTGATGTGGTCCTCGAGTACTTTTTTTAACTGAACACACATTTAATTTTTCTTTGAACTGTCTGGTGCATTTAGCAGTTGGACACAGCTTTCTTTCATTCCACCAGTTCCAATCAAAGATGTCATCCATCTTGTCTTCTACGTCTTATTATCTTTACAGTAAATTCATATAACTTTTGAAACTGAGCATTATGCTCATAGCTTTACTTTTGCCTGTTCAGACAATTGTCTAGATGAAAAGAAATAAAATAATAATAATCTCATTATGTTTGTGAGAACATTTGCTTTCTTAAACCATTTGAAGCTAATTGTATCAGGCCATTTCTACAGCAGGTTTGTGATCTCATCCTTTATTAAACTCTGTCTGACCTCATTTGTCAACAAAGGTCAGATGTATTAGTTCCCTAGCTGCTTTTTTACCAAGTGACACACATTTTGGGGCTTCTTTCCTGATCAGAGCACTGCTTTTCTTCCAGGTGCAAGACTGCTTTTTAAGGAAGGCAGGTGAAAATCGATCCATCTCTGGAGTTCAGCTTTTCTTACTGTTAGTATGTGGGCATGGTTTGCTCTGGGTGGTTTGCTCTCGCCTTTAGTTTTCCCCTTTCCCCTTCTCTAAGTGTGTAGCCTGATCACCCACTATTAAAATTGAACTGTGCTAGTTAAAAGGGTCTGCCTGGCCTCTTTATTCTACGTGGAAGTTAAGACATGTCTTAGCCACTCAGAAAGTTTTGTGCCACTTCTTGACATCAGTGCAGAATACAAGCCTTGGGTGATGGTGGTCTCTGGATGCTTATTTCACTAACTGGGAGTGGTTCAAAGTCCCCTTCTCACTGCCACATTAGTGAGTTGGGGGCTGTCTGTCCTCAGCTCCTACTGCTTTCTGTGGGATGGGGCATTTTTCACTTTCTTCAATTAAGTTTTCTGCTGGCTTGATGATCATTGCAGAAGAGCTACAGGAGTGCCTCAGGGGTGAGTGTCTTAGTAGCCTCGGTGTTGAGGTTTGCTTGCAGGTCATGGAAAACTGGAAGAGTTGGACTTCATATTTTTCAATAACATTTTATTTTCGTCCAAAAAGTAGGGGTTTGTTTTCCTTGCTGGGTCAAAGCAAGTCTCTGAAGTAAGCATGTTGTGTCTGTCTTCAGTTGGGATATGGCTCTTGGAAATAGGAGCTTCTCCATGCTTTACTACCACTGTCATCTGAGGTGTGTCCATGTCTAACCAGAAATGTTAGTATCTGTTTTTTTCTCCGGCTTAATTTCTGACAAGTCTGGAAGGTAACTCCTTTCTTGTGAAGAATTTAGGATGTCATATAATTTCTTAGAATAAAACAGCATCTGCAACTATGTGAGTCAAAGTTCCTATAGCATTTGAGTTTCTTCTCCAGGCAGATACAATCCTATTTTAGGAATCACTCATCTGTCCATCCCTGTTGGTATTGAGACATAATATTCATTTGTCATCTCTATAAAGTCTGTCTGTTTTGTCAGTAACACACACATGCAGCTGCTCCTTAAGCCTCATCTGGTCCTTGAGTCCATCCATCCTGGAAATGTGTGCTAGTGTGTCACTGTTGTTGAACACTACTTTCCTTTTTTACAGTGTGTGCCTCCCCATATTTATCGTTCATATTGTCTGGGTTAACTCTGTATCCTTACCATCACCTTTCTGCCTTTTTCCGCCTTTTTACTTGCTAGTTATGCCCTGTTCTGGCTTACTTTATTCTTTTTCCTGCTGCTACCATATTTATTGATGAATGGCTCATTTCACCCCAGGCCACATAATCACTATCCTTCCCTTGCTGAGAACTTGAAAAATGTACTTGCAGAAATATTTAATGATGGGTCATTTTGTGCACTTCAGGCCAAATTATAGATACAAATATCATCACGTTTAATGAGGTGCTCATCTAATGTTTCATATAGCACTTTGAAAATTTATGTCCCTACCTCTGTTTCTAATTTAGGTCACAAATTGTCTCTGATTGTATTATAGTTTCTGTTGCGTCAGTGCTGTGTTTTTCATTTCATCCCACCTTTCTTTTTAACAGCTCATATCCTCTCTCTTGTAGGTAACCAATTAATGGTTTTACTTCGTGTAATTCATTGGCAAAATCCTTGCTGCCTCCACTAGGCAAAGGATCAATCCTTACAGCTCAATTTGAGGTCACGAGGATGAAGAACCATTTGTGTTGCACAACATCATGAGTGGGGTATGGGCACGTTTGCAGTTTCTGGAAATACTGCCAAGGCAATTGTCATATGCCAAATGTTACTAAATATTGTGTTTCTGTGGGTTCAGAAAATCAAAACAACCACCTTCCCCCAGCCTCCCAATGTGAGTTAGATATAGAAATCACATCAATGCCTCCTTTTTAAGGCATAGTGTAAAAATACAATCAGAGCAAAAGTAGCTCAAGTCTGCAGAGTTCCACAACGCATTTATCTCCTCCTTTGCATTTTTCTTGTAGAAAAAAATGTAGAATTGTAATTGTTTATTGTAGAAATTTTTATTAATATTATTATCATCCTTTGTCAAATCTGTGTGGTCTTCTTATCTTGATTCTAGTTTTTAACCTCTTAGGGATTCCCAGTTTCTATGTATTTCACTGCTTAACTTCATAATCATGCAAACAAATCTCCATGACAGGTGGTTAAAGTATGCTTTACTTTTTCATATGATGAGAATCACTGTTTTCTCTGTGAATACTACACTGAGCAAATGCTTTTATTCTTTTTATTAAAAAGCTAAGCGAAAAAAATCTGTTCTAAATTATGGTAGGTGATGATTAATATGTTGAATGAAGTCACAGCTATTGCATGCTGTTGTTGAATGAGTGAAAGATGTGACCAAAGTTTTAAAATATGACGGCCTGCTTCTGGATTTTGTGCCGGTTTTGGTAGCATATTTGGGGTCACATAACATAGCTAACATAAAATACATAATTTTCTGTCTTGAATATAACAATTAGTTCTGAAGAATAACATTTAAAGCTTACTTGCCTTCAGGTGTCAGTTAGGAACTGCTGTTACTTTTAACTGACTGATAACGGGAAGGAGGGGAGATCTATTGGATTTTGCACAACTTCTTTTCTTCCTGCTGTAGGTTTGTGTCTTAGTTTCTAGAGATGCAGTGAGCAAAGTAACCCACCAAATGAGAGGACAGGTTTTGTTTCCAAGATCAGTGCTGTTCAGCTCCAACATCTTTCCCTGTGTTTCTCCCCTTTCTCAACCACCTTTGGCTCCTCATCTGACAAACTGCAGAAAACCACACCTACCACCTTTCCTATTGTGTGTACTCATGGAGCATGGGCATGACTTTTATTTTGTGATCATCCACAGCTTCTGATGAATGAATACAGAGGAAAAAGGAGACAAATTATGTGGGAACCTTGGTTTAGTTGCAGTCCAAGGATGCTGTAAGTTAGAGGGAGATATAGGAAGCAAGAAGAGGGAAGATAGTGGGATAAGATGAGTGGTCCTGTGATCTCAATCTTGAGGTGGTTGCCAGCAGCTTGAAGCGTCTGGATGTTTATGGATACCTTAAAAGAAGTATCTGGCTAAAGAGTTCTGCCCCTACATAATCCTTCAGCTTTACGTGCCTCTCCATCCCCCTAAACTCTTGAGAGGAGGTTTCAAGTACTTAAAGTTTTTCATAGCTGTGGCCTGAAGCAGAGGATGAAGTATTGTCACTCAGAACTACCTGGAAAAGCTTTTTGTGGCAGTGTTGTGACATTTCAATGTCTGTGAAACAGTGTGAGTAGGAGAACTTTCCTTTACTGCTGTATTTCCATACCCTGCCTTAGCTGTTGTCCGTTACTTATGCTGTTTTCTTTCAATATTAGTTTAAAAAGCATTGGACAGGATGCCAAGGTTACTGATTGCCCTCGCCACGCTGAAGGCCAAGAAGGTAAAACAATTCTCATTATTTGTTTTTCCAATTTTTAGCTCTTTTTTATTGTATTGTTTTTTTCAATAAGATTATGAACTTTACTCCTGAGAGCAAAGCAAGAAATAAAATTGTTCAGTAACATATGTAATGGGGATGGAACCTACTTCAGGAAAAGAAAAGTTATCCTGTGTTTCACAATATCTTTGTGTGATTTCACTGTCTAATCAGGAGTTCGTGTTCCTCGAGTAACACATTGCCACCATCTCTTATTCTCAAATTTTCTTTCCTATTTCTTGCATCCACAAATGAGAACTCATGACATTTGTATGGATGTAACATGCTTAGATAACAAGCTCTCATAGTTCTGAGAGATCTGTGTTTGAGCTCTAACGATAAGCCTTGTAATGCTGGCATCTCAAAGACTAAATTATGGGATTGCTTGTAATTCTTCAATATATGAGACAAACCGATCTCAATGATCAATGATATCTCTGACATCCTGGGAAAAAAGAAAAAGTTCTCTGTATTCGTGACCAGTTGGATACTGTCATGTGTCAGAAAATGTTGCTGCAATTATAGCTGTGTCACACGTTGTTTCTATCTGTCATTATAATGTACAGCGTCTAGGGATCCTTAATCCATAGACTGTTTGACCCAGTTGAGTGAATTGCCTTACTCAGTTGATAGCATGTATTGTGTCGTTGCTTATTTGTGAACGTTAATTTAAGGATTGTTGGTCTGATTGCCTTCAACAGTTCTTTTTGTCGAGTCAATGAAAGCTTTTGAGATTTGGCTGCTTTATGTGTATGTCATGACCTAATTCTTCATACACAATAAAATAATCAACTGCATGTAGATAGTACAGCAGTAATATGGTATATGTAATCTGTATGGTAGACTTACAAATTTAAATGCTCAAAAATGAGCAATGGTTCTCATGCTTGCAAGTAAAGTAGGAAGCATCAAGATTAAAATTCCTACATTCAGGCAGGCATCTTTTAGGATTTTCAGAACGGTCTAACCAGGTAAATTGTCTTAGTTTAAGTTGAAATGGATCATAACGAGGGCCTAAACCACTATGTAGTTTTGAAAATCCAAAGAGGTACTGATCTGTATTTTTCAATATCTGTATACTTTCAAAAGTAACTATGGTAGGTGGGAAGCCTGTATTTAACTGGAAGTCACTGAGACTTAGCCATTAGTGATTTTGTATTAGTATTAAGTACTATATACACATGAAAAATAATAAAAAAAAAATCATTCTGAAGTACCAGGCCACTTGTCAGAAAAGTGGGTTTTGTTTAGATGTTTAGAGGATATTCTCTAGAACCCAAACCTGAAAAAAGTGAATTGGAATGACTCAAAATATATAAAGTTTTAAGTTCTTCACAGAGATGAGGCACATTAATGCAAAACTATCAGGCATATAAAGTTCTTAAGAAGATTAAAAAACAGGTGTTTTTTTGCTTTTGAATGATTAATCTAAATCCAAATTATTTTCTTTTCCAAGCTAAGCATGAATTTCCCTCTTTTTCAGTACCAAGCCAAGTCTTTACTCTTTGAAGATATTGATAAAACCACCTCAAAGTACCTCTGTCTCACACAATGTTATTTTCGGGAATTGCTTAAAGGTAAACAGTAATAAAACTTGATGTTATAAGGTGAGTAATTAAGAAATGAGAAGAGATGAATTCATGTGCTGTCCATGAAATTATCATTCTGATAATTGTTTTCTTTGTAATTATATCTAGCTTAATCTGACAATAATACTTAGAAGCTGTGGCTTTTTAAACTGTCTTTTGTTTGGGGGAAAACTCTAATTTGTTTGGCATGATTCATTTGCATCTATGCTTTTCTAGGGATTTTTTGCTGAACTTTGAATGAGCCACTGACTTGTGCAATTAGATACGTCAACATGGAAGGTAACATACTCCATTTCAAAAGAAAGAATGGAGGACCAAGTTGAATGTGCACTGTTCCAAAATTAATGATTGCACAATGTATCTCACTGCATTATTATTGTAGTCTCAGCAACATTTGAGCTGTTCAGAATTCTTTGGAATGTAGATCAGTTCTGAGGTATGAAAGGGGACAACTGCTCTCTATATTCTACTATTGATGGGCCTTTCAAAAGAAATGTATGTGCTGCCACCTCCATGCTCTGAGGATTAAAGACCTCTAATATGGACAAATAGAGACTGATGTTGAGTCTCCTGTGCCAAAATTCCCTTTTTCTCCCACTAGTGTGCTTTGCTGCATATGTTAACTTGTGAAAAATCCTATAATGAAAGATATTCCTCACGTTACTATGATTTCAAGTCTTGTGCCAGGTAATTCCTAGCAATGAGTTATTACGTGACTCCTTTGTTCCAAGGAGCAACTTCTAATGAGTTGGAGGGAGAAAAACTTCAGTCTTAATGCTGTATTTTCCATCTAATAGAAGTATTTCTGATTCTCAGCTGTTGCTGGAATTAAAATTCTAACCAACTTTCACTTCAATTCGTGCTATTGAGGAAAAATACTTCAAGCAATTTAGTCAGTATCATTTTTTTTCCTAGAATGTTGTACAGTCATAGGAATGCCAGAAATTTGTTGAACTTAAATAAATGCAATCACATATTAAGTTGTTGTATGGTAATTTCAGGAAACAGCTTTATAAAGTTTTACTCTCCTTATTCTTTTATTTTTGTACAAGTGATGACAACAGTGGATGCTGAGGTACTACAGCAGCAGGGGTCTAGAGGAAAACACAGGAATAGTCTCATTTAGATTTCAAATGACTGTTCAAGTTTTTAACTTTATCATGTTTTTCCTTCAATTACAAGTCTACACTCTGATATCTATATCTTTGTTAACTGTATTGTGGAAGTGATTCTAAAAGGCAGTCCTTTATGGCAAAACAGTATGATAAATCACAAATTACTGAGCTTGGTATATGCCAAAATGTGTGTATCTCTAGCATTAGGAAAGCTCTGAGAGAGGAATTGTGTTCATATTCTGCAGGTTTCTAAATGTCAGAAATTGTTCCAAAATCCAGTAGGATAAGAGTATTGAAAAAGTGCTTCAGTTGAAAAATTGAGATGTTGGTTAGCTAGTGTCCTGTCGACAGGGTTCTTACATGGACTTCTGCTGCACAGGTAGGTGGCTTAAGCATCCTACCTACTGGCTGATGGAGTCTGATCCTGACTTTCTGCATTTCTGCTAGGATGTTCCACTCTGTAAATATCAATTCGCTTAGTAATTTAACCTTGGTTTCCCACATCCAAGGTGACTGCACTAACTCCTAGTTTATGTAGTTAGACCTATTTTTGAATATTGCTTATTTGTGCAAAGGGGAACATTCCAGTAGAAACCATTGTGCAAGTCTCAATCAAAAGAAGCTGAAACCAGCAAAGGAGTTGTTCATGTTTAGACGAAATCTCTACTAGAGTTTGTGCTGAAACTAATATTGTCATTAAAATGTCTGGGCTGGACCTGGGAATTTCCTTTCAGAATTTATAGAGTATGTAAAAAATCTTGGTCGACTTTACTAGTGAGGACAAAACATAATGTCAAATGACAAGTAGAAATAGAGCATTGTTTAACGCATTGCATTTAATGCTTGCTTTATGAGTTATTGCTGACAAAACAGATCAACATGTTTGAAAACTGAAAACCTGAAAAGGTTGATTTGCCTGGGAAGGGAGGCTGCAATCTTCAGAAGTCACCAGTCCTTGAAAAAAAGATAATTATCCATGTATTGCTGGATATTTTTTCCCATCTGTATACTTGGGGAAATGATCATTTTCGGAACAAATTTACAATTTAAAACTGGAAATTATAGTGTTTCTAATCAAACGCTTAAGAATTTGCCATAGAGAATTCTATTGTATTTAAATTCGTATAGTTATATCCATAAACATTAAGCTAATATTGCTTGGTTATAGAAAACTGATGAATACAATCAATCCACTCAGTGAAAAATGTAAAGAAAAAATGTTCTACTAGCTTACGTGGCTTTCAAGTGTTTTCACTAGTCCCTTTAAGGGTGATCTCTCTTTCTATATATGTATAAAATGTGATTTTTTCCTTATATACAATTTGGTTTTGGTAAAGGTTGTTTTCCCACTGATCTCATTTTAAATCATCTTTGTTTTCTAGAACTTCCTAAAAGTAGCTATTTTTAGATTGTTGCTGTTTACATTCATATGGCAAAAACATTTAAAAGTTATCGACAGAAAATGGAACACAACCCACTGGATTTTTTTGCACTGCTCAAAAAGCCTTACTGCAGTTTTGGCCTCTTGTGTAGTGATTCTGTAGCATAGCAAGAGAAGAAAACACTAAGCAATATCTTTGTTAGATCTTTTTCACATAATCTTGTACACATGATGCAGTGATGAGTGTGGTGAATACACAGCCATCCTTGTTTACACAATGAAGCTTTTTGTAATGTACAGTCTATAGTTCTGTTGATCCAGTGCATTGCAGCTTTTTTGCCTCACCAAACTAATATTTGGGTTCAAATGTTCACTCTGTTGTCAAGGTCTGGTGTTTTTACCTCTCCCTTTCTCTTAATTTTATTGATTTTTCTAAGCCAAGCATTCCATAAATTAGTTATAGTAAGAAGGCTTATTGTGGAATGTGATATAATTGGCAACTGATTGTTGATGTAGGACATTTATGTTGGCCTTATAGTAATAGTTTCTTATAATTGGAAACATATGTGATTTCTAGTGTCTAGACTTGGGAACTTTCCCAGGAAGGAGTTCCAGGTGGTTATCTAAGCATAATAGGCCAAATGGCTACCACTTAAAGGCTGCAGACGTGGGAAATATGTAAACGTTGCTGGCAAATGTAATTATTTCATAAATTTAAGTTTATAAATTGCAACATATCCATTTACATCTAATGGTTTGACCAGCTGATTTGTTTTATATATTCATGTAGAGTCAACGTTTAAAACTTGAAATTTGCTTTCCCTTGATTGCTCCCTAAACTGAAAACACGTACAATACAGAGATGAGAAGTTCTTGGTATGTCTGGATGTCAAAAAGCTTTAATTATGTCATACTCCTAATTTAGTTGCACTAATGTATGAATGCTTAACTTGAAATAGCAAATAGTTACATATTCATATTTATTAAATTCTGTGAAATTTGGTTTGGTATAGCTGAGTTACATGGCACCTTGAGTTTCATCTTCATTTGCTAATAGACTAATTTCTGGAAGGACCTCAGAAAGGAAACGTGTCTGGAAGCTGTACAGCCTACAAAAGCATCTGGAGATCTGATATTGTCCTGATCCCAGTTTGCCTTGAACATGCTCTGCCCGTTAAAGCATCCCTGGAGAAGGAAAGCACAGTTGGCTATCCCAGCATGAATACTCTGCAAATATTGTTCTGGGACCTGCACAGCCTGTGACTCACAATGAATATTTTCAGCTCTGATTCTGGCTGTACAATAGGAAATACAAAAGAAAATCAGTAATTTGCTGGGGCCTAACACGGTGTGACTTGATCATTGTGGCTTACACAGAAGAGCTGCAGTAGGAAATGTGAAAAGTCCTCTCAATTCAGTTTTCATGCACCAGATGGTTGTTTCTTGTTCTTGTATTTTTTTTAATCCTACCTGTTAAGATAGCAAAGAATGACATACGTTATCTGGCTCTGCAGCCAAGTGTGTGGTCCAAATTATTTTCACAGAATGCCTGACAAAGTCTGCTTGCTTGCTTGCCTGCCTCAATCATTTTTCTCAACTAATTAGAAAAGTCTGCCAAGCATTGTTGGGCTAAGGCACTAATTATTCTCAAACAAATGTTTCAATTTTGCACAAGTTAGAAAGTGTCTCTGTTTTAAATGACTACATGCCAAGATGCCAGAGTAGTCAGATCAGTTTCTTTTATCAATATGTGGAGAAGTCCCTGAGGACCAAAGAGGTAAAACCATTTAAAAGCAAACGACTGTCTGGAGTCTTAGGTGCTCTTTTAGGAAATAATGCTGTAATACCTCTTTTTGTATACGTTAGGTTTTAATGAGACGTAGAGGGTCTGTTTTCCTTCTGGAAATGTTGTTTCTTGTGATATTCCTGACTGTGCTGGTCCTCAGATTCTCTTGGTTTTGGCACTGAATTAAAGGAAGTTTTGTTATTAGTCACACAAGACTGGCCTATCTAATCCTTTCTCAGGTTTTACAGCCTGCTCATCACCACCCTTATTTGAGCATTAAAGAGGTTGGTCTCTGATGTCAAAGACACTGGAAAATCTTTCCTTGTAAAACTTCCAATTGACTTTGGCAATCAGAAGAAACATGATTGGCTTAAAGGAAATTTACTGCTTGTTTTCCAAGCAACGGTGCTGTACCCAGACCTGAACTCCACACTTTCCTACTCAGAAGTAGTTGTGAACTTCCAAAATGGTGTCATCCAACCTCTGATCCTGAAATGTTTTAGTCATATCCATTTGTTTGTGACAGGGTTCACAGTCTGATAGCTTGCTGTGTTACTAAAGAGATACATGCCTCTGGCCAGCTGTATCTTTGCTGATAGGTTATACTTCTGCCATCTGTCTCTCCGACTGTTTGCCCTCATCCCAAAAGTTGCTCTGTAAGAAGCAGATACATTGTCATGTTTAGGAGTCTCTTTGGGTTTTGTTGGATCTGCCTATGTATACCCAACAAAAGTCAGAGTTTCCAAGAACTGCCGCCTTCTCATTCTTGAAACTAGGGACCTGCATATTTTCAGAGAAAAATGTTTTTATTATATTTCAAGGATGACAAGAGAAATTTAACAACTTATTTCACAGGGATAATTGGAGTGGTTTATTTATGAGCCAACTCTAGAGTTTGTTTCATAGATGCATGTTAGTTCAAAATTGGTAGGTTAATTTTTTTAAAGTGGATATTAAGAGCGAGGGGAAAATGAAAGACTTGAACCCCCAGAATGGCAGCAGAACTTGGAACATTTCCTTAATTTCCAACAGCCACCTGTGCCAAAGAGAAACACCGTAATGCTTAGGTACATTTTCTTATCTCCTTGAACGGTTACTCATACTAGGATAAATGGGCAGGCATAATGTGTATTTGAGTAATGGTTTATACATGTTTTCTTTTTAACCTCTCTCCTTCCTTCTTTTAGGGGAAAATATGGAACCTGGTGCCTAGATACTTTGTATCATTTATTGCTTGTTGCCCTTATCTGCTCCCACTGGCTTAATTGCAAGCTGTCTGCATAGTGTGTTGGTTTTTCCCGTGAATTTTGAACAATTATTTGTAAAGAGGAGATATACTACATGGGAAAAATCTACTTAGTCTGAAAAGAGTTAGCTATGGACAGTGCTGGCAGCTCCTGGAAATATCTGCGTTGCAGGGGTACGTGCAGACAGATGATCTCAAGTGAAGACATTGCAAATAAAACATTCCTGGTTCTCAAGTATGATGTAAGGCAACAAAAGATGAATGAGCTGTGAATCCCAGGGTGTTCCTCAAAGTTCAATCCATGGTCATCTCTCACGCAGCAAAGAAGGTTTTAAGATAATGGTGTTATATGTTTTGAAAGACTTTTTCTGTTTTGTCCTTCTTTTCCTCCTCCTGCATTCAGTGCATTCTTATTTGCTAGATAATTATCCCTGCTGATTTTGAGGTGCTGGCTGTCCTTGATGAGGAGATGAATCTTACTTGTAATGTCAATTATCTATTTACAACCAGGAAATGCACATTAAATGTAGTCGACTTCTAGTAGGCCACCTTTGCTTTTTTGACATCTGAATGTCTCCACAGATTCCTCTTCTGAGGGTTGGAGCAAAAGGGAGGATCTGGATTTGTTCAAGTTGGTGTTTGTGCTCCAAGACCAGGAAGGACCTGGTGGCAGTGAGAACACCAGAATAACTAGTAATGCAATGATTGGCAAGAAGTCCAGTATCCTCCTAGTGATGCGATACCTTTGTGCTATGAAAGGAACACCCTGCAGGCATGTAAACTTCCCAGGTCCTCCTTCTTCCATTTTAAGCATGTTTTGCACAAAAACCCTGCCAAGCATTGTTAGTGAGGCAGGAGGTCCCATCCCATACATCAGTTTCATCATGTTCAGTCTTCAAATACATTTTGTGCATCCTCCATTCATATTTAGGAACTGATATAAACGCAAAAGGGGAGGCTAAATTTTAATGTAGTACTTTTCTCATGATGTGTCATTTTTCATAAGTTAACAAAGTGGAATACCCTGAAATCAGCTCTCATTACAAATGAAATATTAGGTGGAACCTGTTACGTTCCCTCATAAGCAAAAGAGATTTTTTGGGACTGATTCCACTGTCACTGACACTTTGGCATATTTAGGCTAAGTCCAAAATTTAGTCCCTGTACTTAGCACAAGTCCTTCTCGTTTCATGAAAATGTCCTAAATAACTTGATTCGCCTTTTTTTTTTTTTTTTCTTTTTTAATGTAAAATTGAATTTTATAGATGGCCCTCAGAGCGTGGTAAGTTCAGCTGTGTGGTTTTGTGCTATATAAACCTCTTTACATCGAAGCTCCTTAGTTTTATGAACCACAGTTTCTCTAACTGAAAAGTTATACTTTCCATCCAAGAACACCTCCTGTTTTGTATATCTACACATGTGAGTTTGCAGGAGTGCGATGGGAATCCAGTGGGAGTAGAATTCCATTGTAGCTACGTAAGTGTTACATTGTTTTAAATCAAGAAATTTTATGACATAAAACCTATTGTTCTTTCTCATGATTCGTTGCTACAATTATACTTGATTCATGTACTTTATTTTATAACTTTCTCTATTTGGAAGTATTCCTTTGGAATTATTGTCTGATTTTTTTATTTTTTTTTTCATGTAGAAAGTTCAAATGTGTACAGTTGAAACAATTTGGAGGAGGTTTCCAAGTTTGCAATATTTTCTTCAAATGAAGGTTTTTGAATTGCGCTCTCAACATCTTCATAGTTTCCCCCATTTGCACCGATTCTGTCACCATAAACAAGTTTCAACTGTGAACTGATTTAATATGGCTCATCATTTATACCTGAGCTTTTTTTCCTTTTCTCCTTAATGCAGACTAAAGGATGTCCTGATTGAAAGTAAGAGGCTGGGCCCTTGGTTTGTTTTAATATTGAGCAGGAAATGTATCAGCACTGTTGAAGAAACCAGTAAATTGTTCTTGTCGTGGTGTTTGGGAGGGCGATGAAGGATCCTCTCAAGAGTCTCACTCTTCAGTTGTTTCTCAGTGCATCGGTAAAGCCTGTGTATCGCATAAAGCAATTTCCACATGAGAGAAGAGCATTCTTTTACATAGGTTAGCCATAAACTCACCCTAAGGAGTATGGAGTACAATGAATGTGAGATTTAAGTTGTCAGGTACATGATTGCACGTAATAGTAATCTAATCGTGCTCCTTGTGATGGAAAAAAGGGGAGACACAGGGGAGATTCAGTGTTCCAGAAAGAGACACTAGCACTGTACAGGTACCGGGGATAATTCTTTCTGTTCTCTGGTATATTGGTGTTGCTGCTGTTGTGCTTGCCAGAAAGCATTCAACCTAAAAGGTTGTAAAGTTTATAGCTCTTCACACGGTGTCACTATGTTGTGTAACCCAGTAGGGCACAGCTATGAAAAGTGATTTCTTGAAAATCTTGTTAATAAATTTTGTTATTTCATGATTGATCAAACTGCAAACATAAACTGTGTTTTTTAAGACAATGCTTTTGTCTTACAAAATTATAGTGTGGAAATGAAATTTACTGCTTGCTATAGGTGCTTGGTTCTACTCCAGCAATGGTCCTTCCTTTTTTTTTTTTCTTTTTTTTTAGTAATAATGTTTCAGTCCCCCAGCCTGACAAAAAAACAGTCAGTCTGATGCACAGGGTTTCAGCTGAAAATGGATTTGGTTGCAATACATAATTGAGAAATGGAGAGTAAGAGAGTTTTTAAATTATGGAGTTGATTTTAAAAGTTGACACTGGCATTAAATGTTCTATATTTGGAGCTCCTGCTTCGGTGGCTAAAATGGACATTTATAGATAGAAATAGTGATCTGAATTCCCCTTGTGGGTTTGGCAGATAGGTTTGAAAGTTTCATTTTTGTGTGTAATTTTTTTTTGGCAAGAACGTGTGCAGGGGGTGGTGGAGCGGTCAATTTGACTGTGTTTGTAGGTGCTGACAAGTTTTCTGAGATTTATTTTTAATTCAGTCTGCTTAAAAATTGCACGGCAGTGTTTTTTAAGATTTGCTATTGCCAAAGATTTACATGTTAACTTGCATGTATATAGCATTGCTTTTGTGACAAAAATTTGCTTTATTGAGGCAAAACATGTTACAGCTAGACAATAGCTAGTTAAATCTGAGCTTTCAAAAGTTCAATCACCACCATATTTTATAAAGTTATATATTCTGTGGTTTTTATATCTCATAAGAGCCAGATTTACACTTTTACTGATTAATCCATTTAGTAAGTTAACTACTTTTTGGAATTCTTTTAAAAAATGTGAATTTGATATTTAGTGACAGTCCAAAAATTTATGTTTTTCAGGTATTTAAAAAATAGCTGCTTTCAAGGTAGGCAAAATTATTGTATAAATTCTGGTTACTTCCAAATAAGTTCAAATGTACATGGTTTAAAACAAATTACAAAATAAATTAATTTAAATCTGAGCTAAAGAGCTAACCTGTTCAGCTGTGATTAGCTCCCATGCCTTCAGGCCATGTGGACTATCACCAGCATGACTTTATTTGCTGTGAAGGTCCTAAAGGAAGGGTGAGCAAAGGAGCAGAATCAGAGCTTTCCCTCACTCTGGCTTCTCATTTCTCAGCCACTGTTTGGAGGTATCAGTGCCTTCTGTTGTGTGGAGCTGTAACTTTTTTCAGGCATAATACTGCTGAAGCAAATAGCTGCAGTAGCATGTTACCAGCCAGATCTTCTCTTAGCTATGTTGCGTTGACACCAAAGTGACATAAAGATTAGTGTCAGGGAGAGGCGATGCCTGTACAGAGCAGCCTTGCTGCTTTCACAAAGGCAGTCCCTTACTCAGCACAGCAAGTTCAAGAAGACCATGGGCTGAGCGTTGCAACTTCAACGTCTCTGTCATGCAAATGCCCTCTTCTAATGAAGTTCAGTTAGATATTTGTCTGATACAAAATGACTTGGGATGTGAAGCAATTAATATTTCTGTCAATATATTATCCACAGTAGTCTGCACTTTAGTAGCTTTAGCCTCAAATCTCTGCTTGTACCTTTCCTTTCTGAACTAGCACCTCTTCATCCAGGATTAGAAGTATCACTTGACCATGAATTGATCTAAACTAAAAGCTTAGGTTAAGAACCGTGCCAGTAGTAGTAAATGGTTATGCTGCAGGAATCGTAGCCAGTTAAAAATTGGAATTTCTGAAAGGGGGGCTACAGTCTTAATCTCAAACAGCTCTGGAAAAATTGCAGCCCTGATCTCCACAGGGAAGGAGGAGGGGGGAAGCATTGATTCAGAAAACATGTGCTGCACTCCACTGTATAAATCTGGATTTCAAAAATAAACTTTTTTAGCATGCTTGAAAGTTGTTGCTGACTACTGCCAACTAGAAAATTTAATAAAGAGTTTAACTTTGTGCAGCCCAAGCCAGCTCTGCAAACACATGCTTTCCCGCTGAGATCAGAATGAGTATCTAGTGCAGTGTGCAAGAGCCAGACTGTACAAGCGAGCCTGTCTACATGCATCCCTCATCTGACTTCAGTTATTGTAATGATGGGCACAGTTCCACAGCTGTAATCATCGCAAAGAGCGTGTGTCCAAAGCTCTGCTCCAAACTCTATCATACTGCTTACATTTTCAATTGTTTTAGTAAGGCCCTTTCATCTGCAAGCTTAGTCTGTTTGGTAAATGGACACATTTACCTTCTCAATTATAAATCTTTTTATAGAAGATCTCTTGTGCTCTCCTTTCTTTTCTTCTAGTGTAGGATTTTATACTTTCTGGAATTTAGTCCCAGCCATTTTTGAAACAGCCTCTTAATAAAAAGAGACCAAATTAATAGATTGTGTGAAAAGTCACATAGTTTTCATTATTTCTTTTTGAGAAGCTTTTTCAAATCTAAATTTAGATATTTCAGTCAGTATAGATAGGGTAGATGGGGAAGGGAGTTGAAAACATATTTCTGTTTTCAGTTGAGAATCCAGCTTTTGTCAAGTGATGTGTGGTGGTGAGAGAGGACTGAGTTTGCGAGAGCAGCACATCAGGCTTTGTGTCAGAGTTTGTGTTTTCAGCCTAGACCTTTATTCTTCTCCCAGAAGGGGCTCAGAGTACAGAGAAATGAGTTTGCTCGGCTTGTTTTGGGAGGATTGAGACTTACGTAATGCTGAGCAGTGTTGATGCAGAGACCTGTCGAACCATGTCCAAATCTGTTTAGCCAGTTACACTGGGAATGGGGGAAGTCCATAAATAAAGGAAGGAACCATTTATACCACAGCCACGTGAGCAGGCATTTAATAAAATACCATCTCCGGTTATATTCCTTCAAATAAACATTTCTTTCCAAAGTGGCAAACAGGAAGAATATGCTTTGTTTCTCAAAAGCTAAACAGACTAAAATGTTGCCAACCTGTCAAGAACAGCTGAGGTAAAAGAAAGCATCTTCCCAAGATTTTGGTGTAATGGGGACTAGGGGGCTCAGGGAATAGCAAGGAGAAGAAAAGTTCTTTTGGTTTTGAAAAACTAAGTGAGAAAGAATACCTTAAAATAGAGAGGCTATCAGTGATGGCATAGAATGGGAAGACCCATAAAATAGCATTTTTTGCAACTTAGGATAGCTCTGCTAAGTCTTTGAATTGTCCAAAGTAGAATGAATGGTATTATGATTTTGCTCCTATTATTATTATTTATTTACTTATCAAGGTAAAAAAGAAAGAACATCCAGCCTTCACAAAAGGGCAACCATTTCTGTTTTGTTTTGTGGTCCCAGTGCCTTGTTCAGTGTGAGGGCAAGAGTCCAAGGGGTGAGATCATATACAGATATTACTTGGGCAGAATATGTGCTGACAATTATTGCATGAAGGGATTATTTTTTTTCTGCTGTTAAAAGAAGAACCACTTCAAGCAGTACTTCTGTCTAGAGACATTCTTGGCTTCTCTGCTGTTACTTATGGGGATCATACATCTCCTCAGTACGCAGAACGAGTTCTTCTCATTGCCTGCATCTCTGAGTACAGGGCACAGGGCTACCTGTCCAATATATCGAGGCATTTCTGGCTTGATCATAAAAAAAATCACAGGTTTGATTACCTCCTACAAGCTCTACAACAACTGACTGCCTGTTCCAAGTTGTGCTATAGCTGGCCTTTATTGTCAGCCTGTAGTGTTTTGTTTCTCTGGCATTTGGTCTCTATGTTCACCATTCTGACTAATGCAGAGTAAATCTGGAGTTCCACTTTCATGTCTCTCTTCTGATCGTACTTGTTATTCTAAAATAAATGCCATTGTGGCAGTGGTTTAGTTAGCAAAGCAAATAATGTCTTTTCAAATGAGTGAAAAACATATCATCTTTTATGTCTGATGACATGGCAACATTAATAAATATATAAATGTTTTGGGTAGTGCTTTCCAGCAATGTTGCCTTTCTTGCTCTTTAATATGCAACATGATGTGATGTGTTTGAATTAAATTCTAGTAAACATTTGCACCTGTCATAAGAACCACCATTTGTTGTCACAACAATCAGAGTAGTTGAAGAAGCACTGAAGGAAATGTCTTCACAGGATTGGTGCAGTGGGTAAGCTTGCATTGCAATTGCTCACTCCGAGCTTAAACTGAATAATTCAGCCTCTTCTATACACATTTCTAGTACAAATTTCCTTTGGCAAAAAGCAGTAGTAGAATAAAAAAATAACTAAATCCATTTGGGAAAAGATCACGGATAAACATTAAGAGTTTTTTTCTCAATTAAGTTTTGGGATGTATGGTGATTACCTTTGAGTAAATCATGTGTAGCACATGGTAATGGCAAGAAGACCTACAATATAAATAAATAGTGGATGGGTAAGGGAGGTCTAGAGTATCTCAGGAGAAAAATTAACTGTCCATCCTTGTCCAAAATACAGGAAAAGTAAACATTCTCATGTAGCATTTGCCTGGAAGCATTTTGGATAATTGATACAATTTGAAATGAGCATCTTTGATTTTAAGTTTTGCTGAATACTGTTGTTCTCCCAGACAGAGTATTGCAATGCTGAGCTCCTTGACTCCTGCTTTGACCAGCATAGGCTTCTTTTTTACATCCTTTTCCGGTCATTCCCTGTTTAGAGGGGAGATATAAACAGTTTGTCTTAATTTTCCTGTGGAGCCTCACCCTTATACGAGAACTAATACTGTAGATCCATAGATAAAATCCTGCAAGCAAATGCATTGTCTGCTATCATGGGATTATAGAGATATGGGTGAAAGATTAGGCTCCCCTGAGAAACTGAGTACTTTTTCTTCTTGTAGACTTCAGCTGAAGTGTTACGTGAACACTGCTGTTTGTGGTTTCACTCCTTTTGTTTGGTTTATTTTGGTTTACAATCATGATGAAAAAATGAAATTAAAATAAAAATGAAACAAGCACTAACCAGAGCCAATTGTTCTGCATGTTGAGGTTTGGTTTTATTGTGTCAATCTGAAGCACGAGGCTGGTTCAAGGAAATGGTTGGTAATAAGTGTTCTGCTAACAACGAGGCAATTGCATTAAAGTAACACTAGAAGACTGAGAAACCAAGAAAAGAAATGAAATTCAAATGTAAGGACTGCACAACATCCAGAAAAAGGAGGAGAGAGTTTGCAGATGCTGTGGCTTATTCCTGGAGCTCCAACTGTGTGTTGCTGAAAAGAAATACTTGCCATAAAGAGGCATTTTTGGATATGAACTAGAATGCTTTGAAATGCCCATTTTGTGAAAGTTTATAGGGAGAGCAAGAAATCTAATAGCTGAAGTTTCAACGAATTGCCCCATTTGGCAATTATTCCCAACAGAATCCAACACTCTGGGAATTTTGCTTGGCACAGCTCACTACAATTTTTGTACAGCCTTACTTTAGCTATGCAAAACGTACCTAGGAAAAAGTGCTTTTAATACCTTAGCTATTGCTTGTAGGGTTTTAGGGTATTGGGGTGGAGGGAGTCTGGCTTGGATTCTTAACTGCTGTTCTGTTTTCATATAACCCCCAATTGTTTTGTCCTAGAAATGTGAAATCCCAGAGTCATCTCTCTTAACTGAGATGTTAAATTTAGGATCATAGGTGTCCTAGATTCTCAATATAGTCAATGAAATATAAACATCTCCGAAGGGTAGTTTGACCCCTGCGTGAGCTGAACCTGCCCTCAAGGTAACTTTTCTTTGCCCATATGGTTGTGAGAAATGCTTATGACTAGCATCATCATTTGCATGCTTAATTTATGTAGCTATGTTTAGGACTGTACCTGAGCAAGTATGTCTTAGCTTTACTTTTTTAAGCAAAATACCTTTTGGTATTTTGATATATAAAAAGAACTTGTCCTAAAATGTATGAAAAGTGTGCAGAGAATGAAGCCAGCTAAAATTCTGGCTTTGGCTGCTAAGATAAGGCAGGGAGGGGCAGGATAAAGGAAATCAGCAATAGATATTATGCAGCATGTAAGTCTGGGAAGTGCACGAAGCTCAGATATGGATAGAGACACCATAAATCCTCCAGTTTTGCAGAGATATGGGTTGGGGAACTTGCTGTCTAGTATTTGAGGTTAGAAGAAATTGGGGAGAAGGAGAAAGATGCGGTGCTGTCATCATAGGTGAAGGGATGATAGAAAGCATAGAGCTGTGCTGAGGACTAAACGCATAAAGAACAGACAGAAATACTCTGCCAGTTGATTAGGGGAAATTGGGGCATACTATAAAATGCAATAAGGGTTATAAATGATGTTCTTAATGTTTTCCACATTTAGAATAAAATAGATGGTGCAGCCTCATTTTGAATACTTTGTGCAATTCCAGCTGTCCCATCTCAAGAATATGATGGAAGTTGTAGAAGTACAAAAGAAAGCAACATGATCAGAGGGATGTGATGGCTTCTGTGCAAGGGAGGATTCAGTAACCTAGGTCTCCCTATTTTTGAGAAAAGGTGACTAATAAGGGGGAAGCAAGATATACTGGAGTTACATAAAGTCAGCAGTGACATGAAGAAAGTGAAAAGATAGCAATTATTTATTATTTCTCACTTGACAAAAAACCAAGTGAAATGATCAGGCAACACACAATTAAATTGTGGAAGCTATTGCTACAGGATGTTGGAGATGCCAAAATACAAATGGTTTCTTAAAGTGATTAGATAAATTCATGGAAGAATAGTTCATAAAGAGCCATTAAAGCCACTGATAATAGGGCCAGCCTCCAGCTCAGGAAGTTTCTAAACTGCAGGTTTGCTGAGAATCGGCAGGGCATACACCGTGCTTGTCCTGTGTTCATACTCTTTCCTTAAGCATCTGTTTTGGCTGTTATCGGAGACAGGATACCAGGCTAAATGAATCTTTGGTGTAACCTGCTGTATGGCTTTCTACTTGCTAAACCACACAATAAAGATCTGCACTAAGTATCTATGCTGTAGACCAGATGCAATTTAGCTCTGAGAATTCTAACTTTTGTATATATATTTATTTCATTTACAGTATTATTTAATTACATGCTTAAAACCCAATCTAATTGGGCTAAATCCAGTGGTACAATTATGTCTCCTCTCCTTGCTCCCAGTGTGCTTCCCTGCAATGTGTTCCACCTATCATATTATGTTGCTACTGATTTATATTATGTGTGTTAATCTGGTCTATGCAGATCATCTTTTGGTATCTCACTGTAGCTGTTTAATAAGAATACTGACCTAGGTCAGTTACCTTTAATTATCTAGAAGGTTTCTTTTTAGTGTTAGTATAACCTTGGAAATTATTAACTAATATGTAGACCCTTGTGTATAGGTCTCATTGAGGGCTGTTCCTCAGGCAACTAAGTGAAATATAATGGAACTGCTACTATCTTTTTGGAGTTATTAGTTGCATCACTCAAAATAGTTTCTGCTCAAGCCCCTATGGCTCTGCTGCCTTTAGATTAGTAATATTTGTAGTCTCCTGCTGAAGTACTGCTGAGAGAGCCAGAACTAAGTGGTAAGCACAGTGGGATGCTGTATGCATTCTGTAGCTTTTCCAGGGTTTACCCTAAGAAGGTTTTCATACCCATGTGACAGTCACCAGCAGGCCAAAAAGCTTTTGTTTAACATTTAGTATGCAAACTGATCTTTAGCTTAAAGTTTGGGTGGTATTTCCTCTGAATGTTATATATTGGGGAATATCTGCCCTTCCCTATGTATGTTTAGTACATATGGGTTAGCAGTTCCACTGGTGCAAAGTAAATTAGTCATGTCAATATCCTTTTAAAGTTGTATTTCTAATGTAAATTCTTTTGGAGAATTGCTCATACAAACCAGGAGTTATACAGGTGTATTTACTGCATTAGCTACATTTAATGGGTTGTTTACAAGCAACTCAAAATATGCAGAATTTTACATTTCTTTTGAGAGGGAGGGCAATTCCAGTGTCTTGAAAGTACAAGAAATAAAATAAAAATATTTAATTTATTTTGAAGGAATAATTAGCTATCCTGACTTCTTGGACACTCTATGTTCCAGGAGTCTGCAAAGCTTGAGAATCCTTGAGGAATCAAATAGTCCGTCGTTGTTTGGGATAAGTGAACCCCATATTGATCCGAAGCTCCCGGAGCACCCATCTTCCTGGTGTTTGGCCTAAAGGTCCATAAGGGTCTACAAGCAAAGCACTATTTGCAGAATTGGGCAATTCCAGAGTTTAAGGCCGTGGAAACTCAGGCTTTCACAGCACTCGGAAAGATAGCCTGGAAGGAAGTCAGGAGCCCTTCCATTGTGTCTGCTTGTTGCTCAGTAGAGATTTTTTGAAATAGATGTTTCCATGTCCATGGCATACTCTTATTTCAACAAATTGACACTTCCCAAAAACATGACCTGTTAGAATTCCCTAACCAGGTCTAATTTAGACATCAAAGAGGGTGAATACATTTCTTGATTCTGGGATTCTTACCATTTATTCCCTTCTCCCTTTCCCTCCATTTCCTTTTCTTCCTAACTTATCTCCTGTGAAAGTAAATGCTGTGAACTGATGCTACAGGACAGTAATGGTTCTGATGTCTTTTGTGTGCTTCTTTGATCTATGTTGTTACAGAAGATATTGCAGTGATTGAAGGCATTAAGTTTTTAAAAGGTAACTCAGATGATTACTAAGACTAATTACTCTTGTTACATAGTTTCATGAGTGACTGCAGGAGCTGCCTGTACTTGTGTTTCTCTCATCTCCTTTCATTCTGTTAATGTGGGGACAGCCACTTGTACAGGCTCACTTTGCAGGACCAAGATTTTGCTTTCATTGTGGAAATTGGGATTTTCTGCATTTTTTGTTTTGCTTTAGGGTGTGTGTTGCCCTCCCCGTATCACCTCTGGAAACATGGAAGGGTCTTACCTAGACGTTATTTAATACCCGTATTTAGCATTTGCTTTTGAAAATCTTGGAAGGCTGCCAAAGCAAAGCAAACACTTCTTGTACAATCTTTTCTGAACATGTAGGGAAACCTCACAGTCTTAAAAGCTGCAAAGTGTCGGAAAAATCAGGGACTTCTGTAATGTTTGTATAATGCTAAAATATGGTGATATCTGAAAAGCTGAGATATGAAAAAAATACAAACCCTCTCTTCATTTATCCTATTTAGACACAGGTGTTGTGAAAAACACTGAGAGCAACTGCTGCCCAGAGAACAGAAGTGGGTTACGGCTCAGAAAAGGCTGTTTGCAGGGGACCAAGAACATGAGGTTTGATCAAATGCCAAATTAATTTGTTGCAAGTTAGCTTGTGTAAAAAACATCATCTGAGACCTCCTAGTGTGTCATTAAAAGGGTAGTATCAGTCATGTCTTACAGATGGGAAAACTGAAAACAGAAAGTGACTTTCCTGGGGTGTAAAAACAGGGCATGGACAGTGCTGAGGGAAGAACTGAAGCTTCTGGAATCCCTTTTTTTTTTTTCTCTGTTGGACCATGTTATCTCAATTACAGGGATGAGAACACTAAGAAAACCAAGCCTGGGGTGCTCTTTGACTTTGACCTCATTGTGAGCTATTCCTTTAAGAGAACTACTTCAAGGTTTACAGCAAAAGAATGTGCTTCTAAAAGCCATTTTGATAAAATCCCAAAACTAGCAGCAGCAGCAACCCTTTCTCACTTTGCAGCTTGATAACAAGCCTCACCAGTTGACAGTTTATTTTCTTTCCAACAATCAAGTCTTGACTGAAAGAGCACTTGATTCTTGAGTAGGCAATAACAAGCGTAGGCATGGAGTTGCTGCCACTTGTGCTTTCATTTCAACAGAAAAGTAGAAAACCAGATTTGCTGAAAATGAATTTAAATGTTATCCTTAGCCACCTTCTCCATGCACATCCATTTTCTGTTCAGTTTTCTTAAATGGCGCTCGCAGAAGTTGACAAAGATTCCCACTATGTTTTTATGTCTTTTTCTTTTGGCTTTTCAGTTTAGGCTTATGTAACAAGGTAAAAGACTTATGGTTCTTTCCAGCTTTTATAATGAGGTAAAAGTCTTGACTTTCTGTCCAGCTATGGAGGTGGTGAACAGAGGAGATGAATCTGAAATAAAAGAGTGGAATCTAACAGTGAAGTTCACATAAGCTTACTATATGCAGTGAACTCAAATGAAGACCAAGGTCAGTGAGCACCACATAAAAACCATGCCCTTAGAAAATCCAGTTAAATTGTGGAATATATTCCCTTGCTTGTGTCTGTAGCATCTAGAGGGGAAAAAACACATATGGACTTGACCAAGGTATCTGCTTTGAAGGTAAAATAGGATTTCTGTGGAGCATTTGTACATTCTGATTTCATGCAGTGTTTGGCTGTTCCCAGAGCTAAGCTACAAACAAGACTAATATGCTATGCTTCCTAGTTTGGAGTTCTGGGGACAGGAATTGTCACTGTTTTGTACAGGGCCTAGGGTACTGAAGTATTGCCCTCGATTTGGATCCTGAGGGGTGACCACAGAGAAGTATTGTGTGCATAAAGGAATAGGATTATGGAATTACTGCTAAATGTTCCCAGGGAGTGTCATGCCCAGAGACACATCCAGTATATTCCCATTCATTGGAGTAAAGTAGTGTGGTTGGCAGCTACCTCACAAAGCTTCAGTTCTTAAAACCACCTACCATGTTTCACAAGTTAGTTATTTTCAGAATATTTTGAGGAAACTTCATTCTGGATTAGTTTAAATCACAATGGCTCCATTAATTTCTTAATAAGTTCATTTTCCTCGGATGTTGCTACCATCCCAGATCCCAGAATTTCCATACTGTTTGAATAGAGAGAGAACCTTTAAATCCTTCATTAGAAGGACCTCCTGTCCTTCATTAGAATAAAGCTCTTTTTTTTTCTTTCTGTTATTCTGTGTAACAGGTGGTAATACAAGAAAATGATTTGCCATCTTCACAAACTCTTTGAATTCTGCTTCTAAAGCTCTTCTTTGAATCATATTCTCTAGCATCTCATGGGGGTTTGTGCAAAAAATCATTCTCTTCAGCATTACGCAGACATTGACTGGGAAATCTCTTTATCAGTGGTTTAAATCTAAAGTAATTTTTTTTCCTAGAATCCATTTCAGTCTCCCATACTGCTGTTTCTCAGTGTGAAAGAATCTATTTAACTGCCTGCTTTTTGGATGGCTTTTAATGTTGTTTTTAGATTTATACAAGGAGTATTTTGCCAATGAGCCTCTTCATCTTCACCACTGGAATGATTTTTAATGGACATCCAGTAGTTTCGTACTAAGTAGTTTCTTTCAGCTTTATTCTCCCTAGGGAGGAATGCAGTGAATGGCTGGAAATGTCAGCAGCTGCATTAGCCGAAGCAGTTTAGCTGCTGCCACCTCCTAGATAAATCTTGCCCTTTTTCATTTCTGTGTTTCTTACTGTTTCCCTCAAAGTAAGAGAGCCAAAGAAACTTCCTGTCTGGCATAATACAGATTAGGAACTAAATTAGCAGCTATTATAGATGGGCATTTTTCTATTGATTTCAGGGTGAAATCCATTAAAACTGGCAGAAAAGTTGGATCCATTTCCATAGAGTCCACAAAATTAAACAGAAATATGATGCTGAGAAAAAGGAAGGAATGCACGCAGCTGCGTGGACTACAGTCCAGCTCAGCCACTGGAAAGTGTAATGAGGACCCTGGCTGCTTGACAGGAAAGGTACATATGCTGTTGGCACTGCCACTCCTCTTGGCTGTTACTTGACACGTAGATGAAATTTAACATGAAAGTAAATTAGCCAGGATACTCATCCTTTCTTCCAGAGCATCTGATCACGGGCCTAGCTGGAGACTGGAAATGAATTATGTGAACCTCTGCTATCATTCAGCCAAGTAGTTCCTGTCTTGCCCTCATAAGCTGATAAAGTTTGGCATTGCTGTTGAGTTACTCATGTGGTTTGGCTGAAAATGCATAGAGCCAAGTCTTCCCCCAGCTATAAGCATTGCTGACATTAATTCATATACTTGTCTTCATTCATATGCATGTTGTGGTGATTAACAGCTCGATGGTTAGAGAAATTCTCCACCTAGTAAAATGCACCTACCAGCATATTTTTCCTGTCAGGAAAAGTCCATGACCTTAAATGTGCTTGCTTTTTTCATGTTATGTGTTTGATAAATTCAGAATTCTGTTTCTATAATTTATCGTGTTACGCAGAAGTACTGCAGGTTGCTCCTTAGAATATAGCTCTGGATCTGTCCTTCATCCAAGTTCCTCAAAGAAAGGAGAGATTGTGCTTTAGAGTGATAGAATTACATTAAATATACATAGCTGCCTGATTAGAACAGAGATCTTGTGTTCAAAGTTCTTGATTTTTAATACTGGAGTCAACATATCCCATAGCTGTGCAGTTATTTCCCATGCCAGAAATCAGATTTTTAGGAAAGAGATTGTATGTCTTGAGTCATCAGTGTGGATTAACCCCCAGAAATGTTATTTAGTGTAATGCCTTATCAAACTTTACGGTTACTTTCAGAATGGGTGTTTTTACAGCTTCCTGATGTAACGGTAATTTGAAATTTTATTTTTTGAACTGCTAAAACACAGTGACCACCTAATTGTCAGAGTGCATATGTTGTTAATGAGAATACTGAAAGGCTTTTCAAAAAAACTTTATAACTGTTTTTGAGTTAGTCAAACATTCAGTCTCACAAGTTTGTTCCAGTTAGAAGGAGAGTTCGATGTTGAAGACAAACGTCTTTCATGTAATCCTGTTTATTTAAAAAGATGTGCCAAGTACCTTTCCCTGAGCATAGGAGGATCAAACAACAGGAGATTGTTTTCAGCTGGTACTCAGACTCAAAAGCTCTCTCTAGGATTTTCTCAGTGCTGCATCCCAGATTTTCCCAGCCTGCATCTGGATTTTCTTTCTAAAATTCTGCCTGTCTGTGGGGTTTCTGTTGTCCTTTTTGTCACGCCCACACACACCAGTCAAATAATCTTTTGCATAATTCAGATTCCTGACTGTTCTTTTATATTCTTGTTTTGGCCTGTGACAAGCTGTATGTTAGGATCAAAGCTTTTTTTTTTTTTTTTTATAAAATACATATATAAAGAAGTTTGACTTTTGTGTTTTAAAGGAAGGATATTGGTTAAATAGCATCTCCAGTATTCTGTTCTGTACTGTTATTACTTTAACAATGATAAAAGTTGGTTGATATTATGTGGGCAAGCCCTAAGAAAACAGATCTCTTGTGCAGAAAAGTTCCAGAAGTGGGACACTCCCCATGCCCATGTTTTTATGAGTGCAAGCAGGATTGCAATGGGAAATGTTTGTTTGGTAATTTTTGAGTTTAACATCTGCATTCATCATTGTCTCAGAGTGAGTGGGTGTTTCTTAGCTTTGAAAAAAACACTCCATTTATTCATCCCATCAGAGTGTGAAATAATAAACACAAAGGGAGAGGCTATGACTTTAGGTCAAGGTCCAGAAATACTTATAGCCAGAAAAATGTCTCTGACAGAAGTCTTTCTCTCCTTCGGTCTTGCTCATGGGATTAGTAATTGATCACTGACTGGTACGAGCAAGTGCGTCTGGGCTGCGAAGAGAGATGGGGAGCTGAGTCTTGCCCCTCTTCTCCTGCAGTGGGGAGTTGCCAGGGGTTGGAGATGTTACTCCCAGGAAGGGGTGGCTTGGCTACAGATTGGGTGTAAATCAGAGTCATTTACTGTCATTCTTGTATTCATGCAGATATAGCTTCTACATGTCATTAGGTCAATTTGCTTTTTGTTAGTAACATTATTGCTAAATAGTGTTCCTCTGATTTGGACTACCTGTGAACACTTCTTGTTAATCTGCTGCTTGGAGGATAGAGCAGCTCTCTGGATGGGAGAAAAGTGTGTGCAGCACAGAGCAAAACTAAGGCTAAGATTATCTCCCAAGTCATTGTAGAGGACCAGGAATATATATAAATTGTCTTGAATGCTCATTTCTGAGATTAATTTCTTAAACTTTCTCTTTTTCAGCACTAAGGTTACAAAATAAATGAGCCAGAATTTTAAAAAGGGAGATGCTGATAATAATACATCGTGTCTGGAAACCAACTAGTTCAGGTTGTGCTTCATTATTTACAAATCTCAAGCATATTTTAACATTTTGTCCAAGTAGCATAGTGCTCTTTTATCATGTTCCTTCCCCAGACCATCTTTCCTTCTTATCTAAATGTCCCCAGATTCTTTCATCTCTCTATGGGAAGCTGTCAGACAGTTATGTAAATCCAGCAGGCAGGACGAGTTTTTTAGTGGCACTCATGACTCTGAAGACAGGATCCCATCTTGCCTCGAGCTACCCTTGGGCAAACTAAAAGGCCACCCATTTGTAGCACCAGAATTGAAGTTTCAAATGGCTTTTCCTTGGCACTCTTCAGCAGAAATAGACAAACGTGGCACAGGGTTGGGTTTGCCGCTTCCATACATATATTTATGGATAACTTACTTTTGGGAGACCAGATTTGCAATAACCTAAAGCCATTAGGAATGGTTCATGAACATTCAGGCGTGCATACGTAATTCATGTTAACTGAATACATTTATGCACACACTCATAAAACGGAAACAGGTTGCAAGTTATTAGTGAAATAAGTGGAATTGCTTCTTTATAGCTTGTGTTTTATGCTTCTCTCTAATTTAAAGCTAGATCATTAAAATATAAAATTGGCTGATAATTATAATAAATATTCCTTGAGTGTTTCTACTTTCCAGCTTGTGTATAATCTTCCTTTGTTTCTCTTTAAAAACATTTATTCTATTTCAGATTGTACAATATATACCATGAAGATTTCAAATCTATGTGCTTTTGGGTAACTAACCTCTAAACGAAGGCTTGAGGTAAAATGTCAAGTTTTACCTGAGTTAAACTATTTTTAAAGGAGATTGAATGAAAGGATTGAATCCACTTCAAAACAGCTGTTGCTCTTAGCTAAATTCCTCCTACATTATTAGACAGCTTTACTAATATTAAGTAATAGGACCCTAGAGGGAGAAAAAAATAAAAACAAAACATAACTTACTGGTGCTGTCTTGAGTAAGAAAAAAAACACCAAACAGGTGATTTTTTTCTGCATAAAAATATCTATATTTTACAGCCAAAATCCTGAAATGTAATAACTCCCAACCACAGTTTTTGATCTACATGAAATGATAGACCAGATCACGTGCAACGTGTCATTAGACTTATAAGGCTGTTTGTTTGATTTTGGGAAGTACAATACATGCCTCAGCTCAACTAAAGAAAACACAAAGGCTTTCTAAATGTTGTTTTTTCACAGTGTTTAAACATAAAAAAATCCTTGCATAGTTACATTTCTGAACTTCACTGCAGTCAAAAATAATTTTCCCTCTACTCAAGAATTAATGTAGATCTCAGGGCCTGAATTTTTAGCAAACTAATAATTGGCACGTAAGTTTAAATCTTATTTCAGTCAGTACAAGAAAAGGTGTACTGTGAAACAGAACATTCACAAAGGCCTAAGTATCTGAGTCTTATATGTCCACAATTTAAAATCTGAGCAGTTTTAACTTTTCTTTTATTATTTAATTAAGAAAAAGAAAAGCCACAATAGACATTTCAGATATAATTTTGATCAGATGGATGCAGATCATAATAACTTATATATTTGTAATTAAAAAATATGTTCATTGTTTATTCTTCTTATTGGTTTAGTACTACTTTATTTTGTGATTAAATACAACACGGAGGAATGCAGTTTCAAAGACACAGCTTTTGCACAGAGAGAGTTGACTAAAGTTAGAGCAATTGTAATGACTTCTATTGATTCTATGATGTATTATTTTATTGCTTTGCCTCAAAGTGAAACAATTATAAATCTTAAATCTGTAAAAATTGATATGAGATGTAATATTTTCTGTTCTTCTAATGTTCAAGTAATCATATTTATAGGATTAAATGCATGAAGTTTCTTATATTTCTGTCCTCCCTTTTTCAAGTAAGTTGAAATATCAATGGAAAACAAGCAGAAGAGAAAATTCTGTGGATTTTTTAAGACCCACGCGGTCAAATGGGACCTTCCCTGTTCCTTATGTCGAATTATATCTCCAGTATTTCCATCTTTCCTGTTTTGCCTTAGAATTAAAATTTTGACTAACAGTTTCTCCCTTACTGGGTCCAGCTTTATCAAAGCTGACACCCAAAGCTCCGTGCTACACAGCTTTCCTGTTTAGAAATGCTCTAAAACATCCTGTTGGGATGGTGGTGTTTTGCGTCAGTTTTTTGGTGGTGGTGTTTTTTTTTTTTTTTTTGTCTGACAGAAATCTGTAAATTTACAGATGCTTTCTCATGTTGTATTAATGAAGGCAGCTAAGACAGCTGCCTGGTTGCTACCTGGATTTGGTGGACAGAAGACATGAACCTTTACAGAAGCGTTGAACTTTGAAGGTTGGCTTTGGCATACAGTGTAACTAGTAATCATTGTTAAAATCACCCCAGCTTTTTTTTGTCTGATTGGTTAATAACAATCCAGGATTATATGGCCAAGAGTGTAATGTCTGGGTCAGACTACCCAGAATTGTTAGAACTTTAATTCCTTTGCATTAATCCTTTTGATGTATGTCATGAAAGTATAGCCTGTAGCTGTCAAATTACATATGCACTGTGAGTGTAGTCTGTTTAAGTTCAGGACTTAGCATCATGTATTCCAATTCAATTTATTTTTATATCTCATCTTTCACGCAGAGGGTCTGAAAATGCTCAACAGTGAGAGACAGAATAATGAGATAATGCTTTACAAAACTGTGTAAAGTGACTTGCATATAGATAGCAAGCAAGGCAGAGGTTGGACTTGAGTGAGAGAAGGCAGACCTGTAAATTAAAAGCAGTGGTAGTATAAATATAGAGCAATTCTACTAGAAGAGACTTGAAGGGTGTATGGAAAAGGTTTGTGTTAATGTTAACTTCTACTAAGAGCCAACAGTAGAAGAATAAAGCTTTTTACATGTATATAATGAGGAAACTTTGTGTTAAATAATATTTTGCATTACAGGAATTTGTATTATCAGGATGGAACAGCATGGTTCTAAACTTGTTACTTACAGGAGAAATAACATAAGAATGGAAAGGTAAAAATGTTATGATAGCATCTGCCTAATGACAAACAGAATTCTTACTGAAAGTTTGTGAAGGGATAGCATGATTAAGCTGTGTGAAGGAAGAAAAAATTTAAAAAAGGGAGCTTTGAAGGATCATTTTAGATAAAATTAGTCCTGGTCTGAGCAAGAGTCATAGTGACAATATGGAAATAGTGGTAAGCCTTTGGGGGCAGCAGGGGGCACTGGGAAATAAAAATATAGGAGTGTGGTGAGATGACTAGGTATCTTGGATTGCATGTTTACTCCCAGATTGATTCATGTTTTTCTTCCAGGACATGGGACTTTTTGCATTTCTCCCAACATGCAGTACCCAGCAATGCAAAAGGGAAAGTATCATTCCTCATTATGGATTTTTATCCTGGTTTTGCTTTGTTAAAATGCAGTCTTTAGTGAAGTAGTAAAACTGAGTTCTTATTTGAAGAGTAGTAGCAGAATCAGGGACAATATTCTACCTTTGAACTGTTCTATAGCAAAAGACAATGTACTACACCTTCACTTCCCCCACATTCCTGCCACCTTAGTTGCACGTACACAACTTGTAATGTAGACCAGATTCAGGCTGAGGACTATACTTTTATATTACTTGCATAGAATTGATGGGCCAGGCTGAAACAAGCATAGAAGGTCAGGAAAAAATGTAGTTGAAAGCACAGAGCCTTAAGCAGTAAAGAATGAAGAAGATATAAAGGCTGAAAGAAGTAGAAAAAAGCCTTCAAATATAGAGTTTGCTCTTTGAGGACAGCATCAAAGGCTGACGTTGGAAAGGTTTGGGAAGGACAGACTAAATAATCAATGTTGCCATGAAGATGTCTTAGGAGAAGCCCAGTATAAAATAATAATAATACTACTAATAAAAATTTTAAAAATGTAAGTGACTCAAAGATAGGGGAGGAGGATTTGGGAAGAGAATATCACCTCCACTGAATGTTCAGAGAAATAGTCATTGAGAAATGAAATGGTGATTATCTAGCCAAGAAGGGCATTTTGTGAGGAGAAAGAACAAGTAAAGAAAATGAGGGAAGAAGTTAAGGATGGAGAAAATCAGATAATCAGGATGGTGTAATGGGGAGGAGATAGGCAGTAGAAGATGGGATGGAAAAGAAACATGTTCAAAATTAATTTAATTGTATCTCCACTTCATGTTTTTGGGCACAACTGGGCTCATTCTAGAAGAAAAAAACTAAAGTCTTCCCCCTTCAATAAATAGTGTTTTTAGAAGTAGAGCAAGACTACTGACAAGATACAATCAATCTATTGTGAGCAAATCTAACAGTTCAATAATTTAAAAAAATGGAGAAAAATGTGCTATGTCTTCAAAAGTTAATGGTGAATTTCAGGATTCTGCCTTTTTTTTTGGATTTGCAGTATGCATCACCTTAAATTGATTTGGATGGGAGGAGTACAATACAGTACAGCTACACTAAGGGAGTTCATATTTTTGCTTTTGTGGAAAAGTGGATTGTCTCATTTGTATTTTCTTTGTCTCTATCAGCTGCAAATATGAAGACCCATCACAGCAACAATACAATATTTTATGGAGCTGCACAAAGCTGCATACCAAAATTTGACAACTCTTGCACTGATCCTGTCAAACTGTTGTGTGATGTTAGGCATGCTCCTGGTGATGCTCTGTTGGTGGCTCTTCTCATTGCTAACCTCTATTGACTACATGCAGGTTGCAGTCTGAGGTGTTTCTGTGCTTGTGTTCCATGACACTGAGTCAATAACTGATTTTAGAGAAAAAGCGTATGTCAAATAATGGATTATCAAGTGGTTCATGGTCAGAAGTACTTGGAGAAAAAAAAAATGACATGGCAAAAAATAAGTTATCACAGTGGGAGAATACATAATAAGAAAGGTATTAACAAAGAGTAAATGGATCTCTTTGTTGAACCGGAGTTCTTCTCCAAAAATTGCCAACTGGTTGGTTGGTCTTCACTGGCTTTCACTCAGCTTCTAAAAAGACATGATTTTAGAACGTATCCTCACTTTGATTTGCTGAGACATGAGCATCTGTGCACAGCTTTCTGCAAATTTCTCATACACCTTAATATGCAGTGCAGAATGCTATAAGATTGAATTACTACAGAAGTTGTTTTATTCCCAAAGTACCTTTTATATAAATGAGCTGGCTAGAAATCTTACACAATTGTGGAGGTTTTTTTTCCAGTGATGGCTTTGTCATAGGACTACAATATAACTAGTTATTAAATATTGCTAATATATTATCTACTAATAAAAAAGTCAACTGTTTAACATCATTATGCTAAAAAACCACAATGACCCTTAACATAAGTCCTGACATAAATTATTATTGTTTACACAGACCTCCCAGCAGTCTACTAAATGCAGTTTGCCACTCAAAGTTTTATAGCTCTGCTGTTTGAGACTGACTATTCTCTTACACACAGTACTGGGCTGGAACACAGATTACCAGTGTAACAGTGCATAAATAAGTCCTGCTTTCTGCTTCTTTTCGTGATGTCACGTATGTTATGAAAGCAGAAAGTACATTTGAAAATAGCATCCTCTCAGATTACCTGAGCAATCCTGCATCTTCCCTCTGTCCTTTTTATCAATAGCTTTCCCATAGTTGGTGTAAAATTGTAGCATGCTGAGAAAGGATTTGGATCTAAAAGATTTCATCACCTTTAAATGACATTAAATAGTTGAGCTTAGTTGAACACGTGCACTTTCTGCTCTATGGGGTAGTTAATAAAATATGAACTTAGCACACAGTCTAATATTGATTTCTCTGCGAAAGACTGGATTGATATTAGATAATGATGTTGCATATGGACAGCAAATGACTTTAAAGACCTCCTCAGCTTTTTGATATTCACACTGCACTTTCAGCACGTTCTGCAAGTATATCAGAATGTTTCCTATCTAACCAAAAAGGACTGCACCTGCTACTTGTCAGAAAGTCAGTCAGCTTTCCCTTAGTGTCTCAGTGAAATGTTTTAGGTCAGTTTTTGCAATTTTAGGGGCTTGGTTAGAGAAAGTGGTGACATATCCTCTGATATTGAAATGAGGAAGCCTTTAATATATCTCAAAATAACGGTCTTGACTTCGTTATTTTCCAGAAAGAGAGTTAAAAAATGCTCGGGCCATCCTTTGGGGAAGCAAAACCTTGGCTTTCTGTTCCCTTGCATTGCTAGTCCAGAATCTGAGCTGTATATCCACAAAAACATAAACGTAGTCAGGAAAGTGTCAGGGAATGCCAAAACCTTGGTTAATGTTAGAGTTGGGAAAGGGAGGTCAGGAGAGCTATGTCGTCTACCAGTGTGGTGGGTCAGTCCTTCAGTATCCATTGCTCTTTATCCAAGCTCTTTTGTATACTAAACCACAGATTTAGTAAAAGAAACAACTATAAACAATTTACTATTGTTAATACTAACTCTTTATTGAGATTTTAAGTACGCTGTGTGGAATAAAGGTCTGTATAACTGAGAAGAGTATGGTTTCTCCTATTTCGAGAGCCTTGTAGTTTTGCAGTAAGCCTCAGTCGGTATTAGGGTAAAGTGGTCGTATAAAAGAAATGGTCTACCAGTGGATAATGAAAACCTAGCAGTAGTAACAGGATGGAAATATAAGCAAGAGGTTGGAGGTTTACCCTGTGGCATGTTGGGATATAGAGGGCTATAGTTAAGGCTGAAATGAATGTTGGTATTAGGGCTAGTATCAGAGTTTCGTAAAGAGTGGGCTGAATAACTTCTCTCAACAAAGCCTGAGCATCTTTATGAAGAAGCTACCATAGCTCAGTCTGAAACTATGGGCCTGATCCAGAAATAATTGAAAGAGGAACCTTGGCTTGCGTTATATAATGGTTAGACTGGATGATAGGAATTGTCCCTTCTGGCTTCAAGCATATGATTACTCATTTCCCAAAGGACCTGCTTTATAAACTGAAGAACTCTGGTTTTTGTTTTTTCTTTGTCTTGTAGATAGCCATATTTGGAGTGTTCTGACATAAAATTCTTAAAAAACTGGATAAGCTTTGCAAAATGCCAAATCAAAACACCTAAAAATGAAACAAAACAAAAATCTAGGCCTTAAAACTTAGTGGTATTTTTCTCATGGTTGGGAAGCCCCTGTGGAAAAACAAATGAAAAATTTTTGTTATTTTTTTCTTAAAACTACATTTTTCATCCAGAAAATCATTCCAGTGGAACCACAGTTTTTCTTGCTAACATTGTAGTAGTAATCTCATCTGACTTTCTTTTTTTTCACTGTAGTTGCTTCAACTGTATACTTATCACAGATCTGCAATGCACAAAGTAATCTGGGGTTTCCTTGCCTAAACTCAGATGTAGTGGAGCCTCCAGATAATACTTATATGTTTCAGAGCTTTGCTGAACCTTACCTATAGGAAGCAAGAGGTATTTGCTTACCTTCATGCTAGCTAGCACAAAGAAAACTTGATTATTTTTTCCTCTGAATTGAATTAAGTATGCATACCATATATCTCTATTTAATTTTTTAACTAATTTTTCCATAAAGACTCAAGGCTTAAATGACTGTTCATTAAGGTGGTTTTTTTTTGTAAATGAAGACTGAGGTTTTCTGAATGTAAGTTTACAGATAAAAAGCTGCCATATTGAAATTGGTTTAAAGATTGGCAGAAACCTATAGGTGGTGGCTTGGTCCATGGTGTAAAGCTATTTGAATGCATAAGACCCCCTTGTACATTAGGGTAAACAGCCACAAGCATTTCCAACTGCATCCTTCTATATTATACATGGGGACAGAAGTTCAAACATTTTCATATTTCTTTCTGAAAAGTGAGTTATTTATTTACTATATCTTTAAAATATTCTGGACTGTCTTTTCAGAGATCAGGTGGGTTTTTTTAATAAGATATTAGTTTTATTTTCCTTTCATAATTAAAAATTAATATAAGTCATGACATAAGGGATAAGTTAAAGAATGCATTTTAGGGATGTATTCACTGATAAGGGATAGTTTCTTCTCGCTAAGAGTTTTTTAAGCCTTGAAGCTTTGGAAGTGGTTACATCACTTCCAGGAGGATGTGCTAGTCTTATCCTGGTTTGAACAACCTGAACTGCAGGTGTCTCCTGCTCGAGAAATTCAACCCTGTTGTTATTTGCAGCATTGGGCTGCACAAATCACACAATCCCTTACCCTACTAAAGCGTCAAGAGGAAATCTGATGGGCTGTGACTACCAAAAGGGAAACTTGAACAGGAGGCGATGATTACCGCTAATATTCTGGAAAAGATACTTCAGGATCTTTGACCTTGTGTGATTAAAGGTCTCTCTTTAGTATCTGCTTCATCACATAACATCTCTGGTGCTTAATAACACACTGGTGCTTTGGTTCAGTACCACCTCCAAGGGAAGAGTGCCACCTACTGAACTACCCATTCTGTTTCCTGTAACATCTGTATTTGCCAGTTTCTCATCCAAAATAGTGACCAAATCCTGTCTTGCTTACTGTAAGAAATGTGAGAGGATCAAAGCCTTTCCATGACACAGCCATATATAACGTTTCAAATCTGGATGAGATTACTGCAGCATGGCACTTGCTAACAGATTTTTTATTTTTTTTTCTTCAGTGTGGGCATTGGAACGTGTATTTTAACATGCTGATTATAACAGACTGCAGTAAAAGTGAAGTTAATAACAGCCCACATAGCATTACTACTATCTGACCCTGATTTGAACTCTTCACTTCTATAAACGCTAAAATATACTGTTAATGATTTCTTTGGAAATATGCTAATAATTGATGCAATATTTCAGTCTTAGTCTCATAAAAATTAGAAATGTCTTTAAAAAGAATTAGACCAATAAAACTCCTCATGCTTCCCACTAGATGCTCAAGTGCATTTCATCAGTCTCTCATGCAAAAAATTTCAATTATCTTTCCATAAATATGGATGAAATAAAGTATATATTTATCCCATAAACTCTTATATTCATTCCAGCGTAACTGAAATTGCAGAACTCTTTATGGTTTTTCCTTCTAAAATCTTTCTTTTGGCAAAGCAGAGGGAAAAAATTCCATCTTTGGAAATGTGCATGTTCGTTTCCAAAGGAAAACAGGACAACTTCAGTTTTGTACAAAACCTGAATCTCACAGAATGAGTATTTTGGATGCCTTTCAAATAGAACTTCAAACTTTTGTGTGAAGCTGGTAATTTGGCTTCTCACGGATCATTTGGATTTAGAAGATGGCTATTGGAACTTCATGGAACTAACCCAAGTATCTCCAGAATATGAGGCTTTATGTTTTATGTGCCTCTGCTAGAAAAAAGGGGAACTGAAATAAAGATTAAAATAGGAGCAACGAGAGTCTTTCTGATGGGAAAAAATAACTTTGAGAATTCTTGAAAAGTATTTGCTTCGATTTGCATCACGGTCCTTTCATGACCTTGTATAAACAAGCATCTGACAACTTGAGGTCTTTCCATTAGGCAGTTGCTGGACCATTTGTAAAATTAAGATCCTGTCACACTTCAGCAAAATCTTCTGCAGACACTCCCGCAAAATTTGGCAGAAAATAAGATAATGGATATGGAAGGGGGTGGGGGGAGAACATGTAGAAAAAAACAACTGTAGAAGCAGCAATTTATATTCTGCTTTTTTTTTTTTTTTTTTTTTTAAATTGGCGGGATTTAACTGTCATTGTGCAAAGTAGGCTGCACGGCTCTATGCAACCCGCCTGACAAAAAATTATCTCCAAGCAAAATCAGCAACATCTTGTGTCACAATTTAGTTACCTCTATGGTCTAGCAATACCAGGAACTCTTGCCCAGAAAATTCTTGCTACTTCAGTAGTTATATGTTCCTTTTTATTGTGCTGTGGCTTTTTGAAGAGCCATCACAGTCTGCAATTGGTGTATTTGAAGTAGAGCGAAAAGTTATTCTAAGTGGGCAGCTGGTTCTTGATACTCCACATGCTGGACAAAGCAGGTTATGACTCAGCCATAATAGAATTCTACCCATTTTTCTTCACCTTATTTTTGCACTCATTTAAAGGAATTATCTTATAGACCCACTCTCATTCCTGCCAGGCAATCAGAGCTGCAGCTGTAGCTCTGTACTTTGAGGAGGGTGCAGAGGAGACCGTGGTGCAACTTAACCAAAATGCTCACCCTGAGGTTGGGAGTCCTGGGTTAAATAGGTTATTTAGGTTGTGATCTAGCCCTGTTTTTAGCTTAACTACATCAGCACTACTTTAGGCATCCTGAACTGGTCATTTTACTTTGGGAAAAGAGTAGCTGACATAACCATTTTTATTTTGTGATGCAGCAGAAAATTCAGTAGAAACAAGCTGTTACAATGTGCTTTTTATGCCTTTTTCTTTGCCCCTCTCCATAATTTCCATTCTTGGGTTCTCTTCAGGTGAGTTCTCCCACTCATGAAAGCTGACAGGTTTCAAAGGATGCTCAAATAGCTGGTTCTGATGAGACAGTTACCTTTTCTGGAAAGCATTGGCTTGAAATGCACCAAATCTTAGCTATCTTCCATAGGGATCAAGGGCTCAATTCTAGAAAACATTAAGGCATCTAAGTGCTTCTGACTGCAGTGAGATTGCTCATGGGCTTAATGTGCTTAATACCTGGCTGATTCATGCTTTAATAGGAGGCTTTTTGTGCTGTAAAGGAAATTAATAAAAGGCTTGATTTTATCACTTGTTAGGTGAAGTTCACTAGTAACACTCTTATCCCAAAACAGCCCTTATTTAGGGCATGATTCTATTTATAGAAGAAATTCAGTGACTGGGGGGGGGGGAATTTTATGTACAGTTTCTTTTTTTTATTTCCTTGTATTTCTTATTTGGAGATTTATCTTTTCTGATTATCATAAATATGTAGGTAGCTAGAAGTGCTTTTATATGTCATGCTTCTTGCTCTGTGCAAGAACAAACTGATGCTTTATTCTTTTTGCAGCAAATTGTTGCTGAGTATAGATGGCACAGAGCATAGTTTCATGTGTTTTCTTTGTTTCTTTGCAGAAAAATGAAGTGACAGGTGCTTAGCCTCATTTTTCATGCTAGCTTTGCCATGCCATTTTCACCAATAATGAAGGCAGCTGCCAGAGCTTGAGGAAATCAGGCGAAAAATTCAGCTGGCAGGTAGACCTAGTCACTTTAAGAAATGTAATCTTATGTTAGCAGATGGTAATTAAAAGGCAGAAGAAATAAAATTTTGTCTCAGTTTTCTGCACTGTTACATCAATTAAATCTGCAACAGAAGTGCAAGCAGAAAATATAATTTATTTTCATGTGGCTACACAGTATGATTGTATGCAAATCTAATGATTTGTTTTGCAAAGACAATTGCAATTTTTTAAACCTAAGTAGAATAACTGATCATTTCCAGAGAGTATGTGTATGCAGTAAATCTTTAGTCTTCAATATGCCTAATGCAATGAAAAGCATCTCCTCCTTGTTTTCTATATTCACTGTTAAACCTCAAATTGCGTTCTTCTGTCTGTGTACTTCCAGCTTTCAGTAACACCAGTTTTAATCCTAAGAGTTCAGTAAATCTTAGTGTGGAGAACTAATCTAGCTCAGGCCTCAGCAGGGGTGCATCCTATTAAAAGAGAATATCCAGAAAGTGCAAGAATGAACCTGGTAAGAATTGTTATGATTTTGCAGGAAAATGATGTTTCAACTCTGACAGAACTCCTAAGGATTTTTTTGTTCTTCCTCCAACTTGCAGACATCTAGCTTTGAGCACAGAGCTTTATCATTCCTCATGTGTTACTTCTTATGGCTGTTAGGATCATGAACAACATGTGCAAATCAGCTGAAGTGTGAAATAATTACATAATTAAAGCTCATTATGGTAGTGCTGAACCTATGTCACTGTTTCCGTAGCTAGCTTTGATTTGCAGGGGTTTTATGAGTCATGCATAAATATTCACCCAATTTTATAAAAATTCACCCAATTTTGAATGTTATGGTATAGTCAAACTTGAATGATAGGTTCCTAAATGCAGTTAGTCATTTTTAAAAGACATGGCGTTGTTTAGTTTAAAATTGATTGAATGACTAGATGTTTATTTTGTATTTCTGTAACTCCAAGCCAGGTTTCTCTGTGATGCTGAAACCACATTCTTACCTCTCCTGCATAAAATCTGCATTAAAGACAATGAGAAATAACTAATACACGTTGCTTAAAAATGCAGTGCCCAGTTCTTCTGTCCCGTTGACTGATTGCTGATTCCTCTAAGCATAATGGAAATTTTATCGCTGTAGCTCCCATTCTGGTGAGACTGGTATAGCAAGCAGCATTTTCAAAAACAGTTTTTCTTAAGTGTTCAGTTGAGCAGAAATGCAAACATACTCCTTAAAGCTACGGTGATCAAAAGCATCACTTCAGATCAAGTAGTTAACTCTAGTTGAATCTGGTGACATTCCTGCTCATGTAAATATATAAAAATAAACAAACATATAAAGATGTGGGATTTTTTAAGTTTTTACAAGTAACAATGAATACTAGTTTTGCATCCAAGTTTACATTTATTTCACATTTGCCCATGGTGCATCTCCAAACTTTTGCATTTAAGATGTAAAATTGCAGTGAGTGATTTCACTTAAGCAACTCTACTAAAAAGAGAGGAAAAAAAACTGGGGGCATCTAATTTATTGAGGGACAGCCATACCTCTCTTGCCAGGACCAAATTTTCATGAGTGGAATCACCAGACTTCACCAGAAGTGGACGGGTGCCATACTCTTCATTAATGCACCATAGCACACAGAAACCTGCAGGAACAGGAGAGCGTACAAAGCAAATGTCGGGTCACAGCTTCTGATCTAGATTAGACTTGTGGTGACTGGAAACACTTTTATCCCCTAGCGTGGTCTCTGAGGTTGGGTTTTGCTTTGTTTTTCATTCCAGGTCACAAAATTTGCCTGGTAGTTGCTGGTTATGAGCTCTGATGTCCACAGGTGAAGGCTGGAGGCAGTGGCAGAAGGGGAGCAGAGACCACAGTTCCTGTTACCCCCCACCCCAGGTAATGAAATAGGCAGGGTGAGCAGGGAGTGAACTTCAGCTACTCTACAGCGCAGGTGTTGGCTTTTGTAGCCACAACAGGTAATAAATCACTTGGTCTATCACTGAAGGATTTGCAGTTGTGGTCAAACAGAAAGCAGAGCATTGGAGTTTGTACTAGAAAAGCCTCTGTTCGTGGCATCTGGATAGTAGTGGCTGCCTGTACCTGCGCCTCGGGATGTCCTCTACAGCTCTCATTATGTTATCTTTGCTCTTGCCACCATCCTGACCAATGATACTCTTGGTACTCTGTTCCTTGAGCTATTGTTCCCCCAAGACTAACACTATTGCCATGTGGTGTGGTATTCTGAAACGTGTTTGTGTCCACAGAGACCACAAATGTGTTTTCTGTGGAGACTTAGGCCAGGACTGATTCTTGGAGTTGGCTGAAAGGTTAGCGCATTTAACCCATCCTGCCAAATATCAACTCTTAAACTCATATTTTTTGTCATGTTTGCCTTACCACATTATTGGGTCTTAAATGTTTTTGAGTATCAGAGATTACAAAGAAACCAATAAATAAAGGAATTAGCAAGGTAAAAGTACAAGTGTGAGAAGCCGTTCTTTTATTGACTGCTCTTTGTTAAATGGAGGTGCACTTGATAATGTTGCTTAGTATTTCTCCTTTTTTCAGCAGCCTTATTACTGTACTTTGGCAGCGAGTAAGGTGCTCCACCGCTGTTAAGCCTTTTGCTTTCTCTAGAGATCGACATTTAACCTCTAAGTTGTTCAGCCCCAGGTTTTAGATCTGGAAGCTGTGTTTGTACTTGGTTTTACCATACACAGCAAGTCTGTAGCAGACTGAATTCCTGGGGTAGCTGGGGATGTTCATTATTGTCTGAGAAGCCAATGCTGCTGCTTTTGAAATTTTATCTATGTCCTCTGAGAAAGGATCTTTTTATACACCCAAAAGGATAAAAACCTTTCAGCTCAGACCTTCCAAAAAATGAATGCTATATTTCTCCTGCTGGGACTTTGTGTTGAAGAAGAAAACAGATGCTTCATTTGGTTTCTCCTCGCACACAGAAATCAATGAGTAAAGTAATATAAAGTCAAGATTTTTAAAATGTGCAAAGCAAACTCAGTGCCCTTACACTGGGCATTCTTTAAAATACTTAAATGCCATTAGGAATTTTGTGGCCTTAAAGTGCCCCACTTGGGGCACTTTGAGAAGCCTACGAGTCTTAAAATGCTGAGCAGCCTTTTTTGACAAACTGGGATTTCTGGGTGTGTCTCTTCCTTCACAGAGACCACTGATAATAATAAATAAATAATGGCTTCAGTATTTATTGCCCTGTCTCTTATGAATCTTCCAGCCAGTTTCCTCCTCCATTTTCAGAATTAAAAGACAGAAATGTTGGGAGTGGTCTAGAAAACCGGAGGGGTGTTGGGCTAGGAAATAATGTGGTCTGAAAATAAAATCAAAGGGGTTAAGTAAGCTCTTAAAGAGCGAGGTGAAGTGGGAGAATGAGAAAATAGTTTGGATTCAGTTTGACATTTTCTTTTACAACACTTGCCCTCAGTCAGTGCATGCAGTGATAGTAATTTCTCAGCACAATGTCAGGTACATAAAGAAATGTGACAGCCTTCCCTGCTAACCCAGGCTGCCTGCTAGAAATTATCATTCATTATCATTATTATTATAACTAATGAACTCCAAGTCTGATCCCACTCCAGTGGCACCGAAATGGCAAAAATCCCAGTCACATCAACCGTAGAGGCTCAGGCCTGACGCTCTATTATTTAAAGAAATCCAGTGGTGATTAGTGACCGTAGTTCTGTTATTGTACCAGGGATTTATGTTCTGGTTTTTAATGGAGTGTGTTAAATGAGGAGCTGTAAAATAGTAGCTATGAGAAAAATGGTTTAATGTGATTTTAGAGTTTTGATATAATATGTTACCAGATGTAGCCACTCAATCAGTAAAACAGCTTTTCTTGGACAGCATTCTGCTCCAGTGGATAAACTTCCATAATTACCCATCCACCACAATTAAAAAATATCTAGACTCCTTCTTTCTAGTTTGTTCAAGCTGATGAGAAACTGGTAAGATGGAGTTTCAGTGCCTGTGACATGTTGTTATCACTTGGCAATTCTCCAATGCAGAATATTTCAAAATCAAATCCATAAGTCTGCACGTTACTTTGAGGAAATGTGTCAACAAAGTGCTGTCAGCTCCTTGCCTCTTGACAAGCTGTACAGATTTCAGACTACTCTGAACCATAGCTTGTCCATCAAATCAGCAGATGTCCTTTTTGGCATCATTGGTACTGCAGTTAGGTTGCTTGGTGGCTTTTTTTAAAGGCAGGAGATTCTGATTGTAACTGAGGCCTAAGATCTGGTCTTGATGGAGTAGAGACGAGCAAGCAAAGCTTCTTTCTGATGTATCTGGCAATGAGAAGAAGGAAGCCCTCAAGACTTTCGCGCTTTGCTCATTTGATTTCAGATACAGATGGGGTGTCCTGAATGACAAGAACGGCTAATTGGAAGCTTCTTCCCTCAGCCCTAGGAAAGGAAACAAATGCTTAGAGTGCTTGTTCAGACCGCGACGTGTCATATATCTTGATGACTCTTACTGCTGTCGTAGTATGTAATTTTCTACTATTTCAAGAGGGACAGCACTGAAATAGCACCCATTTTCCCATCTGAGAAATTCCTCTACTTGCGAGGTACTTCTGGTTGCTATTATCTCCACTTCTTGTGAATTGGCTTGGCTGGAGAGGTTCAGCTGTTTCTAGTTTTCATTGAAAGGGACAGATTCAGCAGGTTTAATGTTTTACATGCCAGCTTAATAGATTGTTAGACTGAAGCATCTTGTCATGAGTTGAGAGGTGGTAGAGTGCCTTTCTCAGTTAACTCTGCAGATTTGTGTGTGTCTTGTGTGCATCCTGGTGCTGTACTTACCTAGTGCCTTTTTGGGCCCATTTGCTTTTATTCCCTAAGGCCACTTAGGACACAAAAGTACAGGCTATTTGAAGCCTACCAACTAAAGCTTTGTAGAAAAGAAAGTTGATCTATTCCTTCGTATGGATTCTTAAATTTTGCAAAATTTAAACCAGTTGAAATGCCTTTGAACATTTACAATTTCAAGTATAGGTATTTAAAATGTATGCGCTTTCACTCTATCTTTTGTTTGTAAATTAAATCTGATTTCCTTACGTTCTATAATAGCTTGCAGTTTTCTTTTTCCAGCCATGAAAGCTCTTTCTGTCTGCCCTTCAGTTAGTCAAAGGTAGAAGTCTCTCCCTGAGAAAGAGATTAGTTTTTCTCACTGGAATTTCATACTGCAGGATGACAGTCTTCTCTGGCACACAGTAAGCTCACCACCAGCCACAGTATACATGAAATCATAATCAAAGACAGATGCCTTTGCCTGTTATAAATAATCAGTGCTGCTTGCATAGGCCAGGAAAAATCCTTGTTTAGACTGGTCTTACTTTCTTTCTTGGACCTCTGTATTTCCCTTGGCCTTCCCTTTTTTCATCTCTTCTCTGTCTCTAATTCTAGATATTTGCCTAAGGAAATAAAAGGAATGGGGAAAGTAGATCTTGGCACTCTGAATTCTCGGTGGATTACCCTATGGAGTGAAATTAAATACACATGACATAAAAAAGGGAATGGCCTTTTAATTTATAGCAAAAATCCCAGTTCACAATAAATCTGTTCTTTCCTGTTTGTTCGTATGCATGATGAGAACATGTCATATGCTTCTGTGAAGCTGATATAAAAGCTCTTTGTTCCGTGTAGGATTAATTTTTTTGAATTGGTGAAAGGCTCTATGTAAATATCAAATAGCAATTGTGGATACGCTTTTAAATTGGTTATCAAATTCACTTGCTTTTCAGCAAAATCCAGTACTGTCTATTTTAATAGCTACTTGTGAAGGCATGGTCCTTCTAACTCCAAATTGTCCTCAAGTAGTGGTGAGATTTCTGAGGTATCAGAACTCAGAAGAGAGCCTCTTTTGGATAGCATTTTCAGATCTCTTTGTGGAAAAATTCTGTTCTAGATGTAGATGCTGTTATGATTTTTTTAGCCCCGGGCAGTGCACAAAACACTTCTTTGCTGAGTTTTAGATAACATTTTCAGCTGCAGTCACTACCCTTCCAAAACGCTTCTTATTTAAATTTTCTGCACTGTTCCAGTGCAGAAACTAAACTAAACTAACTAAACAGTGTGTGTGAAGGTTTTGTTGTAGTGTTTCATATTCTAGGTTTCCAAATTCTTGTGCTGTTTTATTTCAGGAATGTATAGTGTGACGAGGCAGGGGTTGCGAAAAGAGCATTGCACGACTAACTGCTTGCTGCTATGCAACCAACATTAAGAGTTTTAATCCTTTAAAAATCTAGGCGCTGCTGGGTTCAAGTTCTTGCCATGTCCTGTGTTCTTGCAGGAGTTTGGCAAAGGCCTGCCATTAAGAAATGAGAATGTCAGTTTGCTTTGCAAGGAGGGTCAAACAATGTGCTTGGGGTATCAATTTTACTCCATTAGATTATTTTGCTGCAGAAGTTTGCAAAGTGCACTGTGGTCTGGTCTCAAAAAGACTGAATTTGGTAGTACAGCAAATCATGATCATTCTTACACTGTTCATCAGCAAGGCCTTCTAATGTGGAAAGTAATTTTAAAAATATCTGACTAAGAAGGGCCAGTGATGGAACAGTAGGATTTGGTTTTTAAATTCCCAATCTTCTACCATAAGAAACCACCACTGCCAACAGTATGATACAATTTCAGGTAAAGTGGGAGTTGAGAAGCCTTTTATTTTTCTCCCTCTTTTTTTTTTTTCCTCCTTTCTTTTGAAGTATATGGGCAGATTCCAGTACTAACTGCTAAAACTCTTATTTTACCATAGTAAAAAAGAAATTGCTATGGTTGCTTGCCTGTTAGTATTTATAGTATTCACCTTTATTGAATATTGTCCTCCTCTGCACAAGACCATAAATACATTACAGGGCAAAGGAAGGTATGATTAGTTTGCCTTTAACACATAGACTCTTAAGCTTGTTGACATTAGTCACATTAATTAATCATTTTATAGAATACAGGTTTTCATAACAGAAACATCATCCGATTCAAGCAACTAATCCACTCATTGGAAAAAACTCTCGGCATTAAAGTGACTTATTGATACCTGTTGCCACAAAAAACACGCCAGATAGGTCAGATGCGGTTAAACTGGCTCTTAGATTTCTGTGCATGGCAGTCAGGCTCTGCCTGACTTAATTTTGCCTGTTTTTCCACTTCTCTGGGAATCATTAAAGAACATAATAATACAAATCTAATGAAATAAAATCCCTCAGCTTCAGCTGCCTTGGTAATATTTTTTTTTTCCCCTTCTGCAGAGAGAAGGATCTGACTACAGTCAGCCACTTGTACTTTCCTCTCCTTGAATATACAGATGGTTCAGCCGTGCAGGGCGCGTGTGAGGAAAAGCTCCGATCAGCCTGTGTTTGCAGATGAGCTCTGCCTTTCGTAGCATGTTCAACTTTGACACCGTTCACTGAGGATATGGTTCCACGGAATGAAAAGCCTATGGAGTAAGCCACACGCTCAAACTATCGCTGAAATTCCTGCTCTATCTGGAATGCCACAGAGTCTTTTTGAAGCCTTTGTGTTAGAAAGCAGCACATTTCTCGATAGCTGTGGTTTGGATAAAGTCATGCAGAAATGTCACACTGAAAAATTGCCCAATGTATATTTACACCCATTTAATCATCCATTGGAGAAGTGAGGCACGTATCACTGGTGATATGAATGCTGTGTGTTGACTTTCCAGCTCTACTGGATGTAGCTTAATCATATATCTAGGTTAATAAAACCAAAACATAAACTGTGCTCCATTCTCTGGAAGAGGTTGAGCTTTCCTTTTTCCCTCCTCCTTTCAATTTGATTTCTTTCCACCCTGTTCTTTGATTTCTCTGGCTCTGATAAAATGATAAATTAGAATGGAAACCAGTTAAATCACTTTACTAGGGAATGCTGAATCATAGTGTCTTTGGGTCACAGTTGTAAACAGAAGCATCTTGTCCAGAAGCATGAATTTCACTAAAATTTTGCATAAAATCCATCCAGTTAAACCAATGCAACCTGTTTAAATGTCTGTTCTTGTAGATGCAGTAAACCCAGCTGATAAACATTTTAGGACAAATCATGCAGTTACTAGATTAAGGTAAATTGCTAAAGAAAGTTTTACCATAGTTTATGCTTTTGTGAATGACCAGCACAAGCTGCATTGCTGTAAGTTGTCTGTAAACACAGTCTGCACCTCCAGCCTTTTTTGAGGTGCTTTTCTGTCAAAACCGGGCAATATAATAGTATTCTTTGTCTTGTACTCTGTGCATAAATAATACTGTTGCTGCTGAAGCAGTCCATTAGATTGATTTTGTGAGCACACAAAAGCTATAAGCACTTACTTTCTAGTTAGTAATTGTATATTTGACCTAGGCACTATGTTTGCAATCCTTTCAATTAATGTAACTGGAAACTAACTCTAATTCCTCCTTCCCCTCACCCAGTGCAGCATAACTGTAAACCAAAACCCATGTGACTGTGATTTCATCTTAATACTTGTTACACCACTGAGAAGCCTGGCTTAGTGTTGCTAATCGGTAGCCAGCTTGTCTGCATAGAAACAGTAAGTGAAGAAAAATGATTTGCTGTTTGTGAACAGGAGTGCAACGTTGAGGATTTCAGTAGGGATACTGTAAATAAAAGCTCATTACAAAAGTAACCATTTATGAGATACCTAAGGACACTTCATTCTCAAGCATGAGTTATCTCTAGCAATTTATCAAAGAGAGGATGTCTAGGATATCTAAGCCTGGTTTGGTTTCTAGGATGGGCACAAGCCCATGTCACAAGGTCACCTTGAAGAAAGTGGTTTCAGAGACATACAAGAGTCAGTAGATCAGAGCAAGGTGGGTGGTTGGTAGTGCACAGGAGACCTTCAGCTCTGTTTTCTGAGAGGTGTTTGCTTGTATATTTATGAATGTGTGTATCTGTGCTTCGGAGGCAGGCGTGGCTGCCAATGCTCTTGGCAATGGGAATGGCCAAGAGCAGGGACAGAGACAATACTAGATTGGTGAGAACAAAGACAGAAAGCAACATGGGATGGATCAGAAGCAAAAAGACTCAGAGCTGGAACTGGACCAGCCTTCTTTTGTAGTTTACTGGGGGAATTAACTCTCTCCAGCACATTTCATTTTACATTATCTTTGTCTTACTTTTCGGAAGTCTGCCTCTGTCATCCGCTTTAGATATTAAAATGGCCTTTCTTAGTTGTTCCTCATCTTGGCAGTTTTCAGTGGGGCTGCCAGGAAAGCTAAAACCCTCTTCCTTAGTCTTTGAAAGCATAATCAGGGAGCTAAAAGGCCAGGATTAGTCTTGCTAATAAATGTGTACAAGAGAACTCCTTTGGGAATTTCTGTTTTTCTAGCTGTTTGCTTTAAGGGATTATGAGTTTCTACCCTCCCCCAGTGAGACAGCTGGAGTTTGCCTCATCCTCCAGTGTATTGTGGAAGGGAAGAGGAATTACCCAATCAGTCTGCTCTTTGGCTTTCTGAAAGACTTTTTTTTCACTATTTTGGCAGTTGCGATTTTTTTGCTTTCCAAGGGCGCTACTGAGACACCCACCACCCCCTGAGGAGCTCTGGTCAGTACTGTCTGTTTCCTCCAGGGAATAACAGCAGGGATGGTAGCTCTGTCAAGTTAATGTGGGTTGAGGTCACAATCCCTTGGGCTAGCTGGCTGGCTTGCCTTGCAGAAAGGGGTGAGGTTCTCTAGGTAAACAAAAATCCCCGTGTGATAGTGAGCTGACATTTGCAAATATTCAGAATCCTTATTTCAAGTTGCTTTAGGCTGTGTGAGAACACGTCTCAACATATCTTTGTCCAATCTCAGCTAGTACACTGGAAAATGAGCAGACACTTGAGCGGGTCAGGAATTTCCACCTGGGGAGGGAGAAGCTGCACACCAGCCCATCAGGCAGCATGTCAGCCTCTGTCAAAGCCAGGGGAATGGATTCAGGCTGATCAATGACTTCGTGCTGGCTGCAGTCACTGATTACTGTGACCATTCATAAATTATGGTTTAAACAGTAACCTTTTTCAAGAGCTTGAAACAGTTAGGTGCATACATTGAAATAATGCACTGCCATGGTAGTTTTACACTGCACATCTTGGTAAATGATATTTAGTCTTTGCTGGTGGAAGCCTCCATCTGTGCAAACATTATAACTGATACCATTCTGAAAGAAATCTGATGAGTGGCAGAAGAGAAATAAGTTATTTAATTAATGATTTGGTTGCACATATGGACATGTGATCCCTGGCCAGATGTATTCAGACACTTCTTTTATATATATATAAGCAGCATGGTAGGTCTTTAGATATCCAGTTACAGGCCTCCACAATAAAGTTAATATTGCCAAGACCCCATTTTGAAGGTCGTGTATGTGTGTGTACACCATCCCTCTCCTTCTCTTGTGTCTCCATTTTTGCCTTTTCAGTTCAGTAACAATCACTTCAGCAGAGGCCCTTTGGATTGCTTTGATAAAAGCATTCAAAAAGATCAAAGAGAAAGTAAGACTCAGCTGGTGGCCTTTCCCTTTAAAGCAGTGGCTTTTAGGCCATGTCTATGCTACAGATGTTTGCTGGCAGGGCTATGTCAAGCCAGGTTTGATAAGGAGTTTGATCCCTGTCAGGCAGATCTGTGTAAGGAGAAGCCCTCAGAGCAGATGCAATTTTTCTGGCTTTGCTATGCGGACTTGCTCGGCAGGAGCGAGAAATAAATAGCCCTGAATACGCTCAGTGGTGCAAGTGCAGTATGGTCAGCGTAAAAGGCATTTGCACATAGGAGACCTTGACCCTCCTGCTGCAGTGGCATTGACCTGCCCGCGGTGCATTGCTGGCACCACCTTGGCCCGTGCTTAACAGTTTTCACCAACGTAGCTGTGCTACACGGGAAGCAAAGCAACAGAGCCCGAGCCTGATATAGTTCTATCGGCAAAGACCTTGAAAGAAAGACGGTGAAATAACTCTCTGGTGTTGAACTATCTTCTTTTTTAGCAACTGGTTTAGCCTACACCGGCACAGAAAGCCTTGCTGAGGCAGGTGGTTTTTTTTCAGCTGGGTTTATCCTCTACAGTTCAATTCTATCTCATTTGCTGGAAAACCTTTATATAAAAGGAAGATGTTAGTTGGAGTTTTAGTAGAGTTCCTGCTGAGAAGATCAAGAGAGAGGAGATGGACCTTTAAAATGGGACTGGCCTCAGAGGCCTTTCCATTTTTGATGGAAATGCAGTGCTTCAGCGTTTGCCAGAATGGATCATAATTCCACTGTTCTAAGGAACGTTTCCTCTTGGTAATGACTGTCAGTAATTTAGACACTTAAAGAAAGGAGAATTCCTTTCATTTCAGGATGTTGTCTTTTTAGTGCCAAGGTGACGCGCTTTGGGGAAAGCAGCCTGTAGCTTAAACCTTAAAACACTGAAATGGAATTATGGGCTGCTGAGACTGTATTTGACAGTGGTACTGCTCAGGACGCACATCTGTGGCTAGAACAGATACTCAGAATTGCACCTTCTGGAACAGAAAAAGAAATGGCTCTAATTTTTGTGATGAGAGCTGCTCTAGGCTTGCTTATTTTAAATGAAATTTAGGGTGTGACATCGTTCTCTCCTGCCATAGCCTAGACTAAATTAATTTTCCTTTAAATTCATTTCTTGCTGTGTTTGCTTTTTCTTGTATAGGCCCTAAGGATGGTCCAGAATGTTGATTACATGCTAGCTTTAATGCATATTACTGAACTCCACTATCGTGAAATTAGGTAAGTGCTCTTTAAGCACTGGGTTGGTTTGTTTGGGATTTTTAATAAGAGAACTTACCTTTACTGAAAAGCAAGCATATATGAATGCTATTGCCTAATGCCTGCATCTATTTGAATGAATCTGATATTTACCCCTTTCCTGGACATTTTTGCTTTTATTTTACCTAAGGTTGTAAGGTGTACAAAGTTGCTAGGTTTACTGGACTTCTAGTAAAGGATTTATTTAAATAATGATTTGAAGATTATCCCCCCCCCCCATGTTACAGTTCTATTTATTTTTAAAGAAGTGTGATCTTCAAGCCTGCTTTTGCAACAATCTACTCACTGGGGAGACTGATCCAAAGCTCTCTGAAATCAATGAAAAACCTCCAGCAGGTTCCTTGAGCTTTGGCATTTTCTTATGTTTGAGAGCATGAGAATGAAGGCTTTTTTGGTTTTCACTGTTGCATTCTTAAATCTGAATAAGTAGAAAATTGGATTTATTACTCATAGCAGTGGATCTACAATAACAAAGGACGCGTAGTTCTCTACTGTAAAGGATATAGTTTGGCAAGATGTACAGCAGGTAACTCTTATAATGTGAAAAATGTAGACAACGGGAATTAACTGCAACCAAATGTACCCTGGAACCAGGGCTGTAATTTATAATACAGTCAAGAATGCATTGCACACTCCTCAATCGATAAGCTAATGAGAAAAAGGTCTGCAATTAATTACAAATCAACTGGGTCAATATCCTGTAAATGAAAGATATGAAATTGCTAACATTTGGAAGAAACTTCTTTGCCAAGTATATTTATAAACCTCATATAAAATATGATATTTATAAAAAGAATAAAAGCTCCTTTCACTGTTCAAAGGCAGCACCATGAATGCTTGATTTCCTTTTGCTCTGAGAATCAACCGAACTGACTTTATTTCAACAATTTTTTTTCTGTGTATAAAAGAAATGAAGTAATATTTTACCTTTAATTTAAGACCTTACAATGAAGCATAAGATCTATAAATAGGACTCCCAGGGTGATGTTATCCATGACTTAATGGTCAAAACATCTAAAAAGATGAAACTTTGTGGCCAGATGATTCTCCTAGTAGATAGCAGGACCTGAAGCTGTTCTGATCGGTGACCTTGGCAGTCTAACATCTTGTCACATTTATAGAAACAGTCCCAAAAAGGGCAGTGGGGAGTGAAGAAATGGGCTAGTACTGGCGCTTGAAAGCAGCTCATCGTCTGCGTGGGTCTTCAACTTCAAACAACTCTGTGTCTTTATAACTTTCAAAATTGGGAGTGCTACTTACCTGGAATCCTTTTCATCTGTTAGTGATGATTTTTTTTTCATATGTATTTTATAACACTTCTGCTTTTTATTAAAAATGCAGAGGACAGTCATTTCCAAGGAGAAAATAATAGTATTAGACATGTGAATTTGCTTTTTTGTAAGTTTGTGGGTTGTTTTTTTTTTTTTTAATTACCTTGCTGCATACTTTTTACTGTCCTTTATGTGTGGGCAATGAAAATCAGAGGAATGTATTGTAGTTATAGTCAACATTAATGAGACTTAACTGAACAATAACTATCCTTGAACTGTAACACATTCATTGATACAGAAGCATTTTTTTCAAGCAGGTGGACAAAATGCCCATAAAGACATTGAAAAGAAAGGAAAAGGTTAGGGCTTTATTACTTAGTTTCCCCCCGTATCTTCACTGTAGAGGCTGCTGGATTTAATTTTTATCATCATAGGATTTCACAGAGATGTCACTAGGCTTCCCGGGTTGTCTGGGGTTCCTAGGGTTACTTGTTCATGTTAAAAATACACCTACCAGTCCTGTTTGTTGGTGCAGAGAAGAGCAATTTTTTTTCAATATACAAACAAGGAAATCAAACTCTGCCCACACAATGTTCCTGGTTTCACCATGGAAGTCCAAACCTCAGTAGCCATGGGAGTTGCTGAGACATGATGTGTGAACAGGGTCTGTCCTTTCTTCATCTTTCAGGGTAGAGCGAGGCTGCACTTTTCAAGCCAGTGAAAGAAAATGTGGAGGGAGAGAGAGAAAATCTGGAAGAGCATGTGCAAGTCGGTGAGCACCGACTCACTGAAAAGAGGGTCTTTTCTCTCCGAGAGGCAAATATCTGGAGCAACCCTTAGCAGCAAATACAGCAATAAGGGTCTTTACTAACTTTTTTAGGCTTTCCAAATTCACAAGCACGTTGATGCTTAATTTCTCTTTGCTACTGGCTTATTAATTTTTATTTTTTTAAGAAACCCCCTGGAGCCCCTTTTTATTTAATGATAGAATATTAATAAATCAATGTCTTTTCATTTATGTTAAAATGCTAGTATTCATCATGTAGACTACTGACTGCAGGTTTAAAACACCAGAATGTTTGATATAAAAAATATACTAAGCCTTGAGTCTTTTATTATGTATTTCTTATATATTGGGAATGATACATAGTAAAAAAATTTAGTTAAGGTATGCATGATTTCAGAGAAAAATGTGTCTGTCTGACAGCTTACATCATAAGAAATGACGGGGGTGATGTTTGACTACTGTCATCATAGTTTCAATTGCAGCTCCAGCTTAGTGCTTTTTCTGTTTTGTTTTTTTTTGTGTGTCTGACTTCAGGTGTGATGATAGTTGCATTGAAGTCAAGAATTTTGTGCTAGCGTTTGAGGAACATAGAGTTGTTGCTTTCCCACCTCATGAAACTTGATGTTTAGAATATCTTTCTCTTTTCCCCTCCTTTCCAGATTGTAGCAGTTAAGACACAGCGTCCCCATCTACCCAAGCCTTCAAATCTATGTGAGTAGGCCCATGAGGACAGTAGTGAAGGGAAGCCTTCTTGGAGTCTTGGCTGCTGTGTGGGTTTCATGAGACTTCCGTTAAACCTTTTCAATCTGGACTGTGGGTTTCTTTTCAAGTAGCACATTGCTGAGCTAGGCTAGCTCTGTTGAGGCTAGAAGTATTAAATCACCACCAACATTGCAAGTTTTTAGGTGAGAGAAGCAGTATCTGTCTCCACGTGAATGATGTCCTTGGCTCACAAAACACTTTTTTTGCTTCAAACAAGAGTGGGAGCTGTTTCCAGTCTTCTCCATTCTTTCTTCTTTGTTCTTCTCTTCTTTCTTCTTCTTTGTTCTTTACTTCTCTTGTGCCACATCTTCGCTCAGCCTTTTCCAACAAAATCTTGAGGTTTTATAATGCATAATAAAATGAAAATACATTAGTGTATGGTAATATGTCCATTAGTCTAAACGTGGGAAGTAAGAGAACCATAATGACTGTTCACGATTCCTTCAAAGAAAACCTTTTTTGGAGTGGAAAATATGTGTTATGATGGTTTTGTGTTATCACAACAACTAGAATTTCTATATCATTTAATTCTTTCAGTATGTTTTATATACAGCCAAGAAGTTGTTCTGCTGCTTATTTTTCACCTCCAGAATTTTAGTACATCTCTTTTGGTTGTTTCATCTTTCTAGAGACTCAGTTCTGATTCCAGTTGCAGTGACTGTGAGAAATATTAGTCAGCCTACCTGGAAGAAGAGTTTATTATACAAATGTCCAAGCACATGCTGTTTTTTAAAGAACAAAAATACAGAATATTTAAAGAAATATTCCCAAATGAGCAATGAATAAATAAATGAATGAATGATTCTATTTTCATATAAGATAATATTAACACAACACTGAAAAACATGTTATTGGTTTAATCAAAATGTTAGTGGCGTCACTGGTGGTGACACAGACACCTGTAAATTCCCAGAGAAAATGCCTGCATTTCCCATTTATACAATTAGCACTGCAAAGCTCAGACTACTCCTATTTCAAACACATCCCACCTGCTCAGGAAGTTGCAGATAGATTAGAAATGTCTATGAAATTTGGCCAGCAATGAATTCTGTTACAGTAATGTTAGCTGATTTCCATTCAACCTGGAGAAGCACAATCATTTTTTGTCTGCATTTTCCTCATTAGATATTCAAATGAAATTTAAATACATGAAATCTGCATTACTATGAATATGTTTTTCATTAAGCTACAGAAACTAATTAGTACTGAAATTAGATTTCACATACAATTCATGAAGTCTTTTGAAAAATCAAAACATAAAACAAACACAACAACAAAAAAAACCCAAACAAAACCTGCCAGCAGTTTTACATAGAGATATCTGCATTTTTAGTCAACTAAAGAATGCTGCTCCCACAACTCTGTTGTAGGCCACACTTAATTTCTTTTTACTTTCTCTTCAGTTAATCATTGGATTTTCTAAGTATAAATGCGTTATCACAATAATGAGGTTTTAATTTAAATGCATTCCTGAGTGCATCAAGTCAAGCAGTCTTCCTTCCTTCTGACGTGGCTTTTTTGAGGAAAGTGAGGGCAACATCACAGAATTTTTTTCTATCTTTGTTGTTGTTTATTCAATTTTTCTATTAGGGGCAGACTGTGAACCTTTTACAGTCATTACCATGGTAAGTCTATTGGCATTGAGTGGTCTCATGGTGTAAGCGGGCAAGAAAGGGGTCTCGGTATCACCTTTATAAGGAATTTGTAAGTGATGCAGCAGAGGTGAGTTGAGAGAGCTGGGAGAAGGAGACATCTTGAAATATGAAGCTAGAAGTAATTTCTTGTCTTATGTTATATACTGTTATGTTAAGAGTTAGCAGTGGTCAGTTAAATAAAAAAAAGGAAAGAAAATACTTATTGTGGTACTATAGGCTTCTTGTACTTTTTTTGTTTTGATGACTGAAATTCTGAGACATATTACAGTATGGCCATTTAATAGTTGAACAGATGACAAAATAGAAAAACAGCCAAAGCAGCCTCTTTGGGGTTATCTGTCACCATACAGGCGTGTTCTTCCATCTAAATTTCAAAGGTAATGCAACATTTTCTTCTTCAAAACAATGGGGCAGGGGAAGCTTATAGTATGTATGGCCCCTCTTCGGTTGCATATTCATTATTTCTAACAAGGGAGGTGACTTTTTTGTCAGTGGTTAACATTAAGCAATAAGTAGTGCTCTGGACAGCAATGAGCCTTTCTCTTAGAAACATCTGCTGCATGGGAAAGGCATGCAGTGAAGAGTGTGCCGTATATGTGCTGCTTATATCCGGTGGGCTTAGTTAAAATAAATAGCGAGATAAGATTTCTTGCTTTGATTTCCAAGTCTGCTGTTACTTTGTTCCATCACCTTGGTCAACTCAGATTGGTTTACCTAGTTGTAAAATGTGTTCCATAATATTTACTTGATTTACTGTGATTAAATCCTCTGTTATTAGTTTAGGTCCTCTTTGTTCTAGTTATTGTATAAATTTATAAGAAATCAAAGTCTGTGCTTCAGGGAAGGTATTACCTTCATAAATAATGTAGGCAGAGGTAGCAAGAAATTCTAGTATGAATTAGGGGAAACTGGGCAGTTGGGAACACAGCTAAAAAACAGGGCCATTTTTGCAAAGAAAGTTGGGAGGTGTTAAGTATTGGACCCTTCATTAATAATCATTAATAAATGAATAATATTCTTCATTAATAAGTGTTATCTGCTCTTTCTGCTAAAGGGGCTAACTTGAATTTTTTGACAATTTGTTAAAGGATTTTCTGACATCCTTGAAAGCTTCCAAAAAGAACTATATAAACCATATATGTGTTTTATGTGAACTGTACAAAGTAAACCATATAAAAACAATATCTGGTAGGAGTGGGCTTTTTTAAACACGTTTTATCAAATTGACAAATGGAGAACTTTGTACTTTTTAAATCAAAACAACAGCCAATTTGTCATGATTTTTAATATAAGAAAACTTTTGCACTTTCCTCCTTGAGTGTCCTCACATAATTTCTGGAATTGGTTTTAGCAGCTATGTAGATTTATTTAGATGCTGTATCTAGAGTTAAATACTCCTGATTTAGCTTTTAAGTTAAAAATACACACGTTCATGACTCATACTCAAGTCAGCCTATAACAAAGCTCAGCTTTGTTGTTCAGTATTTACGAGATGGCAGTGTAACAATGTTATTATGCATGGGTTCCTTGAAACTAACTACAAAAATGTATGCTGTATGGAGTACTCACCTGGATTTTAAAAAACTATTTTAGAGTCCTGACACAGTGTCTCTTTGGTATAAATTGCTGCCAACAGTAAATACAAATTAAGTGTGTCCCCAGCCTGTTTTGTGTTTTTATGCCACAACATTTTGAAATTATGCCAGTTTAAGATACAAGCAAAAGTGCTGCTGGCTCTGGCTTGCTACTGTAAATGTAAAACATTAAAATGATGATTAATGAGAAATGAGTGGAATTCAATCCTGCCCAGGAAATTCAGAAACCTAACAGGCAAAGGAGGAAAAAATATGTATCATGGCTCTGGTGCCTGCTTCGTTTTCTTGAAACTTGATTCTCCTCTGCCTGAAATCTGGTAGAATGTAGGGAAGATCAATAGCATTTGATTGCCCTAGGAAGGAAGGAATTGCTCTAGATGGTGCTAACAAGCGGTAATTTGGTTTTGGCGCTGTTTTTCCTCCCCTCTCTGCCAAATTCACTTTGCTTTGGCACTGTTTGGTCTTCGACCTTTTTATCTAACTTGTTTCTGGGGTTTGTTAAATTATTTTCCTTCATTACCCTCATCATCTAACGTGGGCATTTGACACTGCTTACACTTCCTTCTCCAAAGTTTAGGGATCATCATCCAAATCTGGGAGAATATGCTTGGCCAGGATTAGGAGCTAAACATCTGGGTTAAAAGTAGACTGAAAAGCTGTTCAACACCAGCTCTTTTCCAGTTTTTGAACATGGTTAAGTGGCAGCTTGGAGAGCCTTCATGTCACAGGGAGACACAGGAAAAAAGAAGGAAGAGAAACCTGTTGAGAGTTTCACTTTACTGTCTGAAAAATTGTGCTTACTCTTATTCTTTCCTTGCATCGATTTCGCACTTCTTCCAAATGTTTCTGTTGCTGCCTCTCACCTTCCTCAGCTGTAAAATAGCAAAAGCATGTCCACCTAACTGCTGCTCAGGTGAGTAATTCATATTTTCAAATTCCATTCAACACATAAAGTACAAGGTATTATTGCTTATCTGTTATTACTTATCTATTATTATCCTAGCAAGATTACACTCTAGGCATTCATTTGAATTACCCAATATATTTATTCCTCAGAAATCCTCTCTCCCCTGTAGCTTGGAAATGCAGATGGATCTGAATGACAAGCAAAATCTGATTTGAGACATAATGATATGGATAGAAGATATATTGATATGTTCCTTTAATGCTATATTTGCTGACAGGTGAAATCAGGAGAAGAGAACAGTTATGTCACTTATGCTGAAGAACCTTCAAAAAAAAGTCTTTACCAACACTGCTAGAAATACCTTCTGATCACTTCATTCTGATCACATTTAGGTAACTTAGTACTTCTGTAGCTGGTACTTTGTGTTTTGTGATTGTGTTATAGTTGTGCAACAAAATTGAAAATAAATAATTAATATATTTGGGGTGAATTTCATGTCATTAAGTTGAAGTGTATCATTTCCTTAAAAAAGTTAACTTGGCAAGAGATTTAAAATGTGAGTTAATTAATAGATAGAAATTACAGTAATCACATCAAGATATAAATTACTGTAATCATGTCCGCTTAAATCTTTCAGTGATTATAATGCCATCTTTTCAGTGTCATGCTTCTAAGAAGATATTAGTTTCTTGTTGTGAGTAGTTGTTTGAATTGGTATAACTGTGTATCATAAAGCCCCTTGCTCTTGGGGGACACAAATACCACTTTTAGTGGCAAAAAAGATTCATAAAGGCAAGAGAAAGTTACTGTAGGTGGATCTGCAAATCAGATAGCTGCGAGTCCATATTGACCTCACTACCGCAGTGCCATGCCATCGCTACCCCTTTTTTGAAAACAGTTGAGGGGATTCCACAGGGAAACTAGAATCCAAGGAGGCATCCAATGCTAACATCAACTTCTCCCAACTTAAATGAAAAGAGGTGGGGGGAAGTGAAAAATTTTCAGAAGAGGAGATCTCGTGTATAATACGTAGAGTGCCATGAGGCAGTGTCATTACAAGGGTTTTAAATCATCGTTTTCTCTGCTGCTGTATGAGAGTCCTGGGATTTACCAGGGCACTGCACCCATGCAACACAAAGGTCCTCTAGAGAAACATGCCCATGCTACCATGGATATTGAGAGTGACTTGAGAAAATTGTTATGATAGTGAAAAGGGCCTGCTGTTTTCTACAAATTTAAGGGTGAACTGCTATGTCATTTTTCTCCTGCTTTCATCAAAATTAATATGGGCCTTTGTAAGCCAAAACAAGGGAGAGGAGTCTGTTTTGTAATATTTTTCTGAGCATCACTTTTCCCAGTGTGGGTAAGGCAGAAGGAACTGTTTTGCACTGGAAGCTTCTGCACTGTAGTCAAAGGAGGGCATTCACAAATTACAGATGTTTATTGTGTCAGGGTGTTTTGGGTTTTTTTTTCCCCTCTCTCTTTTTTTAAAAGTAAGTCGTCTTTTTTTTTTTTTTTTTTAAAAAAAAAAGTACTTCCTAAGTCTAAACTGATTTCCAAGCTTCTGAATTGCTTGACTACTTGGTTGATAGCATCTTTGAGTATCTATAATTTAAATAATTGTACTTTTGAGAAATGTTTTGTCCAGTGAAATATTTTCCTTATTTTCTCTAAATGACTGGCCCTGTTCATTGAGAAGAGATATGTAAATAATGTTATTACCAGGGAGGAGAGTTAATAGCCTTTAATGGCTTAAATTCTGTGAGCAATCATGCCCATGAGGAACTCCTTACAGAGTAGTCCTGGTAAACTCAACAGGACTCTTCATGCGGTAAAATTACTCATACATGTAAGTGTTTGAGAGCAAAATGTCAGTGTTCCTCTCCCACGTTCCTCCTGTTCCTCCATGAAAGAAAGCCAGCACATGGACATCAGAAGGAATTTTTAGTCTAATATGTCCCGAACAAGGATTTAATCTAGACTAAACAACTGTTTTGAATATTTGCTGTAACTATTAATTATTGAAAATGTTTTGAATTTTTCTATTAATTTACTAGCTTTTAGTTCTTGATTTAAATCATCTGTAGTGTTCTTACTTAGTGTGTTCACTTGGTATTTAATGTTTATAATATCTGTTTATTACAATTTAACAACCTCTACAGTTAGCTGCATTTTACTTAAAGTGAATTTATTACTTGAAAAAGGTTCTGGAACCAGTGATTTAACAAAGAAGCAAAAATAGCTCAAACTTGTGTCCTGCTAAGAAGGAAATGCATATTTGTTTAATTGTAAATATGTATTCAAAGCATATAAATAAGCTGTAATATACTTATCAAAGACATACTGTCTCTAAAAAGCTGTCATTTTTGTCTGGCATGAGATTACTTCTAAAGTTACAATTTTCCTTGCAGGTACAGAAGTTATCCAGTTACACTTCATATTATTTAAGACCATTAGTGCATTCTTGGTACAGCTGTTTCATGGATGCACGTTTTAATTAATTGATAAAGCAACTGTTTTTCTGAGCCAGTTATTAAAACTGATCACAATAGGCCTGTGAATTTTTGGAAGCAAGCACGCAAAATTTCCCATAGTGTTTTTCAGGGGTTTGGTGGTTTGGTTTTTTTTGGTCTACTTTATTATCCTTGGCCCTAATGGTAAAATAAGAACTAACTGCATTTAATTTAGGCTGATTGTGAGTCAACTCTGTGTCTGATCTACAGCTGCTGAGAAAGTTACCTGATTCACCCTATAATTAGGTCTCTGCAACACCTTCCTCCCACAGAAAGGGGCAGATGGATTCCTGGTTGTTTTCCTGTGGTCACCAATGCAGCTGAAGGACCCACCTGAGTGACAGGTTCTTACATTCATTTGGAATTTTTAATCATGGCTTAACACTTGTCAGCTTCAAAGTACACACTGTTGGGAAATTAGTGTCACATCATGCGATACAGCGGTTGTTAAGTCTGCAAAGAAAACATTGATTTTTTTTTTTTTATTTTTTTTTTTTCCTTCCATAGCTAAGGTTAACTGTCTGGACAGCTGTGAGTCAGGCCTTCAAGACATGCTGCTCTATCTGATTGGTCTCAGTCTTGATCTGGCACATGAAAGGAAGTGTGAGGAAGTTTCAAGCAGAGATCGTTTTGCAAGTCCAAAGATGAGAGTAAGGTCAAATTTGCTTGCATTTTCACAGTATCTCATTACAAACATAAAACAAAGTGCCATGCAGACATTATGAGGTTTAGTGTAGCGATGGTTTTCACCTTCAGGAGATTTACATTGCCAGAGTATTTTTCATGTTCTGTTTACCAGCATCAAATTAAAATACCAAAGTAAAGAAAGAGCAGTTATAACTTTTTAGAGGTGACTCTTCCTTCTAGGGAACAAGCATATGGTGACTTTTTCTAAGTTTTGACGTTTAACTTCCACAGGTGTTGCCAACATCTCATGCGGCTGCAGGATAATGTTAGCATTTAGTTAAGGAGTACGTTGTCATTATTCACTTTACATTAATTTAGCCCATAATGTTACTGTAACTGCTTGTCTCTGCAACTGCATGTCTTCCATGTATTTGGACCTGTGGAGCTTACAGCAGGAATCTATGGGGTGGGAAAATAGATCATTTGGGGTTTTTTTTAATTATTTTTTTAACAGTGTCCTTTATGGTTATTGTGAGCAGTGTGTGAAACTTAAGATTTAGCCTGCAGGGTGGAAGGAGCTGTTTCTGCCCCATGAGGCTCACCAAAAACCCTACCTGAGCTACAGATGAGCATTGCTTTACAAAGCCAATCCTACCTTCCCACTGGAGAAATTTGGTTTTCAGTCTCAGGGATGGCTCCTCAGTTTGTAAAAATTGTCTTAATTCCACCAAGGTCTTGGCGAGATTTCCTAATTATTCATTTTTCTGAAAGCTTTTAGATCCTAAGTGTGTGCATTGTTATGCTTCAATGCTTTATGGCTGTATGTAATTACAGGGGAATTGTTGGTTAGCTGTACATTTCAGTAAAGCCACAATTTAAAATTTTGTTAGGTGTTGTAACATGCAGTAAATTCTGTGGTTAAAGGAAGAAGCATATTGAGCAAGACTCAATGCACTCCTCTGTTCAGTCACGTAAAATGCTATTTTGTGTGTGCTGGGCATGTGTCTGCGCACTTGTGACTGTTGCAGTGTAAATGTTATATTTCACAATATCTACCACAGAGAAGCAGAAGTTGGGAGGGTTTTTCTCTCCAAAAATACAAATGCAGAAGAGATAAGAACAGATACTGTCATTGCTTCCATCTGAACAACTCCCGTGAGGTTGCTGGGTATCGGCATTTTTGCACTTTGCGTGTTCAGTTATAAATGGAGGCCTTGTGCATGAAGTCATCATAGATGCTTAATGTGGTTCATGCCCAGGAAAAGCACTTTGTTTCCTTAAGCATTTTCACATTTTGGATTTTTATGTACAGCTGCATTAAATGTTGGAATATAGATGATGCACCTTGTATGATGAAGAATCTTTTTTGAGGTCTTCAGGTGTCTTCATCGGATGTTTTAAAAAGTAATGTCATTATCCCTCAAAATAGAAATCCATGTGGTGAAATAAGTCAGCTTTCCTTCATGAAGATGGTCATTAAAAATGTCATGAAAATATAGCTGTAGACTATCTTAATAGCTGTCATGCAAATCATTCTACCACTGTAATCATGTAAATAAGCATGGTCAATGCATGACGTTAATGGCCACAATAATGGACACCTTTCTGAATCCTTTTGGTGATTACAATGGTGCAAACTATAATGTAAAAGTGGAATCAACATGAAGTGAGTGATGTGTTGCTAGACAAAACTTGAAAAGGTAGAGCACTGATCTGCTAGAAATCAGCTATGTTTTTATTTTATTGTAAATTTCTAAATTCTCCAAGGTTTTAGTCTGTTTGGGATTTGGGTGCAGGTGGACGGTGGTTCTTTTGTCTTCATAAAAGCATGTTTTATAATCAAAGGGGCATGCACAGTACCAAGATGCTCTGATCACTTGGATGGTTATTATGGAGAGCTGTGCACCAGCTGGAACTAAACTAAACCCTCCACACAAATCCCCCCGTGCTCTGAGAGGAGGATAATACAAAAAGGAGCATGACATGACATGTCTTCGTGTCTCCCTTGCTTGCCTTAATAAGAGCTAGGAGGATTTCCTGGGGAATAAGTGTGTGTTCAGCTGTCCCACAGCAATCAATACAGAAGTGCTCTCCCATGAGGTAGCAGAGTCTGTTTGAAAGACTCAGGTTTTAGAACAATTCCTGCATATCCTTTAGAAGCCCTTTCATTTACAAATTCTGACAGTCTCACAATATTTCTCTGCTTTTCTGTTCTGTCTTCATCATTTTTTCATAATACCATGAAACTATGTTTAACTCCATGTAGCGCTTCCTTCCAGGGAGAGTTGATCTCCATACAAATTTATCCAGATCAATTTGTGTCCAATCTGTTACTGGCTTGATCGGGTAGAAATGGATGATATCAGTGAAGCTGGCATATTGCTCCTAACCCTTCCTGATGGTATAGTCAATACTTAAAAATACCAAAGGTCTAAATATAAGGGAAGTTCTGTGAAATCATTGTCTCCTTTCCAAGAAAAAGGGCAATTCCTATAATATGTATCTCATCTCTCTAAAAGTCTTATTTTGAAATCACTTTTTTTTGCTGCTGTTTTGGCTTTGTTCTCTTTTAATTTCTAAGGCATGCTATATTCTCCCCAAATACCCCCCTAGCTTTTAACCTTTACTGATTATTTTGCAGGTTTTTATTTTTATTTTATGTTATTTGTAAAAGCCGTTTAGTGGACTTGTTTTTCCTTTCAAAGGCAGTGTCTTTCATTATTAACTTTCAAAGAGCAAATCAATCCCACTAAGCTGCCACACATTTTATGCTAATTATTTTTCCATTTGCTGTGTTTCTTATTCCACATCTGCATTAATATAATTTTGGTCTTTTCTCTTTTAAAAATAATATTAACACTCATTTATGTGCCTTTACTTTCCAGCTTTATTAAGGCATTATTGACTTTCACCTTTGTGAATGCTTACATACCCTTGAAGTTTTTAATGTTTGTGATAAACATGCACTTTTGCTGCTATGATTAACTGGCAATAGCCGTAAATTGACTACTTTAGCTCCAATTCAGGTCCCAGTTCTCCTAAGGTGCTGTCAAAAATCATTCTCTCATAGCCAGCCATACACCAGAGGAGCAAGGAGAGCAATTTCAACATTTTAAGAGCTGCACCTCAGTATAATCTCATTTATAGTCAAGAATATCTTCTCCTTAAGTATTTTCTTACTCTTTCTTGGCTAATGGAAAATCTTTGGTTATTTCTGATAGTGTAAGCCCTGTGCACTCTCTATTCTTAAAAGCATCCAGACATTCCAAGACAATGGTGGTATAAGCCTGAACCACAACCATAACTGTAGTAAATTTTTGTGGGTATTACTGCCTTTTTTAGTTCTTTGTTCCAGATCATATTAGTAATCCCTGCTATCAGACTCTCCTTTGTTGTCATGTCTGTGACTGTGCATGAAAAGAATAGCTGCCCAGTTACATAATATATTCCAGTGATGTTTGCTTGTTACTCTGCTAATTTTGAGGTGTGACTACAAGAAGAATCTGAGAAGATACAGGTTCTTATTTCGGGCCTTGGACAAAAATGTCATGCCTTCCATAAGGATGTGATGGACTATATGAAAAACAATATTGTTTGTGTTTGATAATCTGCATTTTTATCTTATTCAGTGAACTTTGGGTTTGAAAAACAAAGACAAAAACAAAAGCATATAGTTTTGGAGAGAGGTGATAGCCAATCTGTGATATTAGTCAAGAAAAGTTCAGTGGTGGCGTGAGCCAATTTAAAGGAGTTAAAAAAAAGTCTGACAAGGCCTTCTCTACTAACAAAGTTTGTATTTTAGGAATTCTGTATGTTCTTTTGTTGATTTGTAACTGATATTATACATACACACACACATTTTCACCAGCTGAACAACACAGGTTGTTTAGGTCCCCTGGCAAAGCCCATTTGTTAAAGTGTGTACAACAGTTTTGCCTTACTGTAAAGCTCTAAATTATCCTTTTCATTCCTTCACTCTCAAGTTCATGTAGATTCCTTGTGTGCTGATATTTGCCCTAATGGTGTGTAACTTTTTCTAAGGTTTTAGAAGACCAGTATTAGTATCTTCTCACTAGAACTGAGGAGATACCTGTCTGGGTAACAACAGGTTGGGAAGATGATCTAAAAGCTGTGGAATAAGATTTAAAAGTCTTGGTCCAAGGGAGAGATTAGAGGAGTATCAAGTCATCCCAGGAGGTTTGACTTAGCTGAAAAAGATATGATAGACTCAAATACATTGGAAAATGGCTTATTAATAAGCTTTTATAGGATCAGTCTGTAGGAAGGCACTGCACTGCATAGGGTGGTAGAGTCTCTCTCTGAACATAGGCTGCCTCAGAAAACCGAATGTTTCTTTCCATGATTTTAATTTTTTTTTTTTTTTCATTCTACCCAATGTATTAATTACTTTGCTAAATTTACTCCCTAATTTACACATAAATGTGCCAGTCCCCTTCTGTTCCTGTCTATCTTAGAAGCAGCATGAGAAATTCAGTTGTTCCTCACTTACTTTTCAGTAGAACACAATAATGATGTTTTTTAAAGTAGAAAATAAACTCATGCTAGGGATCTTGCATTTTGACAGGCAACATTTAAAAAACCAAAGACTGATGGCCTTTTGCACTCAAAATTCCTTGTTATTATACTGCAATTTGAATTACTCTCAGTTGGTTTGGAACATCTTTTTTCTAGGCATAAGCCAAATTTTTTTCCCATCTGGCTTACAGAGAAATATACACTAGGTAATATAATACTTAATGCATAATTTTTCACTTGCCTTGAGATGTCTCTTAAATATAGATGTTGCATACATGTACACATATTGCAAGCTAACAGTAAGAAATCCCAATACAATCTATACTGGACAGTCATGTAGATTATTCAGGTATTTTACTGTATAGAATCCAAAACTCTTTTACAATTAAAAATTGACAGAAAACGTTCTTAGGATGCAACTTTCCTAGCAAATGCATCCTCCAATATTTCAATATATGCTGCAGTTAAAGCCCTTGGGAAGGGTACGATGTAGTGATCCTACACTGATTGTAGGATAGCTGATGTCTGTGGTGTGAAGGCAGCTACACGTACGTACCTATCCTACTGGTTTTACAATAGCGTTTCCCAACATTGGTGCTGTACCTGACTTTTCAATTTTAATAAGAGGTAAATGTATTTTTATACAGTGATTGCATTTGAGTTGCTTCTTTAAAAGGTTTTTTCTTCTCTTAAAGGGCTTTTTGGCCTCTGATTTCTCCGAGTCCTGCAAACTTAAAGCTAAATGCTTCCATTAGGTTGGTTTAGGTGAATGTGGACTTTCAGGAGGGACGTTCACATGTGTTTCATATTCAGCAGTAAGGAATGGACATAATGAGTTATAGACAAAATGCTTATCTTATGCCTCTAAGGCAGTTCTAGCCAATAGGTACTTCTTTAGCAGCCTTGCATAGGACTAACTTCTATGTGGGGTAGGGATGAATCCTGGGGCCGGTCTTTGATGATAACATAAATGAACGTCAGAAAAATCAATTCACTATATTGTCTTCTGGGTCTTTGTTTCATCTCTGGAGGAAGATGGAGAAAATCCATGCAGGAAAAATTCACCAAAGGGGTATTTAACAAAGAGACAACATCTGACTTAAAGTCCCTGAACCAGTAACTGCTGGAAGCTGGGAGAGGACACCTAGGAAAGTGTTGCTTACTCTCCTATTACAGTCTTCTGCAGTTATCTTCTATCACACAGGATAATTTGTCTTAACCTAATACAGCTGTTCTTGTCTTGCACTCAGATTTCTATGGATTTATTGATACATAATGGATATTTACATGTCCATTTTAGCTAGTAGGTATAGTTCTTCCTAAACCCTCTGTAGAGCCAATGAGGAGGAAAATATTCCTGCAGAAGGTGTTTCAGAGAAAAAGCTTAGCTTGGGTTCTCTTTTTCCAGGCAATCCTCTATCCACTGATAGCAGAGGGAGGTAAAACTGCTGAGCTGGCTGGTATAAGCCACAGAGTGTTGAGTGTTTTTTCCTGACTCCAGCCTGAATGGTACCCCCTTAACACAGAACATGCACAATCTGTGGCAAGTCCTGTGTAATGAAAATTTGTGTTGTGCTGTATCAAAAACCACATCGGATTTAACAGAGAATAGCAATCATAATGCAATTACTCTATTCCATAGCTACAAGGAGAACACGACACAATGAGGCTTTTTGTTGGGTGCATGTGGCTTTTTATCACTATTAAGCTGCAGTGTAAAATTCACTGTATCTCCCAAGCCCTGAAGGGACACCTCTTGACCTTTCTGACTGCTTCTCAGCACGGTGGATCGGGCAGCTCAGCATTGCTGTGAGTAGCTGTCATTCTGGTGGCGTAGCCGTTTGCTGCTGGCACAGTCGCAAACAGAGAGCCCAACGGAGAAATGATGTGCAAAGATTTGCCCATGCAGGGTGGGACAGAGGGAAGGACTTGTGGTAGGTGGGGTGAGGCTACCGCAGTTTGGAGGCTCTGGTGTAAACGTCAGTGACTGAACATGCCCCTTGGGCTGTGCTGGAGCTGCCATGGCACCTGGTCCCATGTGCCTCCAGCCCCGCCTGTGTTTTCTCACTTTATATGAGAGAACCAGGCAGAATAACAAAAGACTATGTCTAACACACTTCACATTTTTTTCCCCCTCTTTGTCTCCGATTATTCTGAACATAGCTTAAACCCTAGTGCCCTCTTCTGATCTTGAAATAGGTGTCAGCTCTCGGCACACCTGTGCCTGCAGCTCTGGCTCAGCAGACAGTGGCAGCCAATTGTTTGAAGTTAGGCAAGCACTTGGGGACACATATATTTTAATCTGTAATCAGCTTTAAAGGCTTCAACATTTGCTCTGATCAGAAACAGGAGCTTAGGCAGAAATTAGTCTTTCTTATTTGTAAAAACCATTTTTTTTCTCCCCTGGCAGGAGCCGTTAGCTTGATCTGAAGTCCACTGAAGTAAAGGGATAAACCCTTATCAGCTCTGGCCCAGCCCTTAACACAGCAAGCTCTTTGGCCAGTAGAGTCACTTAGGCTCAAAGAGGCGTACTGTCACCAGATCTTCAAGGGACAAATACTAATTAAGGATAATCTTGTAGAAAATGTTACTTTTTTGGACATATTTAACATGGGAAATACTGGTAAGTGATAATTCTACAATTCCTTACTTTTGGGAGGCCTTTCAATGCTACTAAACCAAATTTAGTTTATGTATGTAATGCATATTAGGTATATCTCTTTCACTCAGATAGCTACAGACTATATGAATAAGCTCATTCATCATTTATAGGCTGCCGCCTCTGGGATGGAAGGCAGCAGCTGTCAAGGAGCACACAGCAGTGCTGCACAGCGGTCTCAAGGCACATCCAGAAACTGCATCCAGTTTGCATTGCATTGTAGGGGTGATTCCATGCAAGGGGAAGTAGAAACCTCTTCTTTATAAAAATGCATGTTTGTTTTCTAAAATCTTCTTAAAATCATGTTTTTTACTGAGCACCATTTTACAAAATTCTAATAAAATGTTTGCCCTTACAGCACTTGATCTGTCCAAAGAATGCTAAATGTTGCTAAATCTTATAAAGCTAAATTTACTGCTAAATAAGGTTAGGAATTAATTTTCACAGTACTGGCTTTTCTAGACTGTGGCTGTTTGCTTATGTTTTAAGCAGCTAATATTCTGCAAACTCAGAGTTGTGCAACTGCAAATAAACATTATCCATTGACAAAACTATTTGTTGATAATTTTAGATGGGAATTGTTGAGAGACTGATGGGCAGATTAACACTAGAGGCCTCTCTAGCAAGAGGTTTATCAACACATCAAGCAACAAAAGGGATATTTATAGTACTTTCCTGGAATACGCTTTTTTCAGCTCTCTATTGCCATCTTGAGTCTCTTGCCTTCTTCAACAGAAAATTCAAGTTGGGGCGTAACACATATAGCAACAAAGCAAAAATAGAGTTCCAGTCCTGATGACTAGAGCCCTCTCCGGTCACTAGGGGTAAGTCATCAGGTATAAGAGAAACAACATTATTTATTTTAGTTGAGATTATACACATTGTGACAAACTATAGCCAGAGTTGAAGCATAATACCGGGGCAGTGTGATGTTAGTGGAAATTTGTTGTAAGGGGTGGCAGAAATAAGGTTCTTGGAAAGCAGCTAGCTCAGGCGCAGTGTGGAATTCTTGGACACGTGCATCACGCAGACACCACTGGCTGTGTTGGTCAGAGGAGTTAATAAAAGTTTAGAGTATATTTGCAGGGGGACAGAGAAATACTGAAAGCATTATCTCTATCTGTTACGCAGATATTTTGATACCATTCTTTTTGTTCTATAATTGCCCTTCAGAAATTTTTCAGCTTCCTCTGAAAATGAATAAGATAGGACAGATCAGGTATTGTGGTTCCTGTGATCCTAACTACCTACTAAAAAAATTCTACATATTTCAAAGTCCATTGGGATAGATGGCAATAAAAAGTAGAAGTCTGAGGTCTTCCCATGTATGCATTTCTCTAACACCTCCTGCTTTCTACTTTGTAATGTTAAGACTTCTTTTTGCAACTTTTCGAAGTCTTTGCTCTTATTATTCCCTGTTCTCTCCCATTGTCTTATTTCACACTTGGTGACAGTATTTTCAGCCAGTATTCAAAACTCAGTATTTATAAGTAATCACTGTCCTAGGCAGCAGGAATATGATTGTGAGATCATTGTTACTAATTGAATACTTGGTGGGGGATCCCTTCCCCTCCGCTGAGTGCTTGACATATACTAAAAATAAGTTGCTAAAATTTGATTCTGATAAAATCTACTATCCATAGCCCATTTTAGAGTCTTGAGTGTATTTGGGAACAATATTAGCAATCCCAAGTACCTCCCTCTTCCAAACAGAGGATACTGTTTTAAGGTGTCACTTACACTCCTTTCTAATAAATCTCATAGTAGCAGCTGTCACAAACACGGTTTAAACTGTGCTAGCACAGGGTTAAATTAAACCCTGATGAAAACAGCCTGAGCTGGATTTTCCACCCCACTTTCAGCTGCTCCTCTACTGCAGCAAATACTGGTGTTCTCTCTTAGCTTCTTGACCTGGGAGTTTCTGCAGCGTTTGCCAAACCAGTACAACCAGCTTCTAGACCCTCTTGACTGGTGCAGGGGCTATGCTGTGGTGAGATACAGAGGTGTCATTGGTTAATGCCCGAATGCAAGTAAAACTTTGAAGGTGTCAGACCTCAAGACCATTACTCTATAGAAGAACTGGCACAAAGGGAAAATGTGTGTTTTGTGCCTGCCACAGCTGAACAAATAGGTGTCTCTCCAGTCCTCTGGAAACCTAAAGTCACTACCTTTTTGTGGTTGTGTACTCATTTCAGTATTTGTGATGCCATCCTAGGATTTGGGTGGTTCTTCAGAAACTGGGTATGTGTCAGCCTTAGCATTTCTTTGAAAGAATGGCCTAATTTATTGGATTCTGCCTCCTGTAACCTGACTGCTGGCAGTGATCTTCCAGAGAGGTACTCAGGTTAGACACACCCATTTTAGGCTCTCAGAATTCATAGAGCTGATTATTTTTAATTAAATTCTTGGGAATAATCTTTGGATGGTGTGTATTTGCCTTTGATGTCACCACACTGCTGTAGTGCTGCCTTCAATGCTTCTTTTTATGTATTTCCTGCAAGTGCCACATTAAATGATCACGGGTTTCTTGGAAAAACAACAGGAAATGATATAATGGTACCCACAAGTTCTGTGTGTTGACTTTTCCACAGAGTTGCTAGTCTCTGAGCCTAAAAATTGTTGGTAAAATGAAGATATTTGATCTTACTCTCTTTTCCTGATTCTTGTTTGCATGCTAGAAGCCCTGACCTTCTGCTACTTTATTACGGGGGAAAAAAAAAAAAAAAAGGGAAAAAGAGAAAAAGAACTAGTTATAGAGATTACTGTGGTTTTGATTATAAGGATAGTTGTTTCATGTAGTTGCTTTACATTCCTAAGTAACTATTAGCAGGAATTCATATGGACACACTCTATTATCTGCAAGTAAGTTACAGCTTGCGTTGAGATGCAGCAGAAATGTCTGTATAATAGAATCGTAGATCTGCTATAAAATTTGTAGGACGTGGAATAAGTAATTATCTTTTAAGTCTACCTCAGTGCATTCAAACCATAAAAGATAACGTATAAAAATGGAGGAAAGCTACAGGGAAAACTATTCTGTGGCATTGTTCCTTGGTAGCCTTACAGGGGTCATAAGCTGTGGGAGGGCAAGACAAAGATTTCAGTGGAAAATTGTAGAAAATCACCTGATGCCAACATCAGAGAAGTAGCAATAGCTGGAAGATCTGTGCTTTTAGCCATGTCTGAGGGGACCTCAAAGTGTTTCTTGGAAGATTTGGGATACTTGTAGCTGAGAATTCAAAATCCTTATCTCTTGGTTGGCCTGAAAACGGCTTTGCTTTTGAAGATAGGATGACTCTTTCTGGTTTATTGTGGTGAATTTGCCAAATAACTTTTCTGTCTTTATGGGTTTAGTTTTCATCTGAGGGATAATTTATCCCCTAGATGCTAGCAATAAACAAGACCTATTAGATTGTTTAGAGCCTTCCAGCCTCATTTGGATAATTCCTTCAGTAAATCCCCTCCTCATCCTAGATGATTCCTCAATAAATTCCCCAGGCCAAGTTGGGTTTTCACCACATTCCTTTAAAGTCTCATCACTGGATGAGTCCCAATAGATGTCTTAGTCTAGCCAAGAGCTGGGGTGGTGAAACTGTGCATCCTTGCCTGCCAGGCAAAGCGTTGTCTCTTCACTTGTGCTGTGCTGTTGACCGTGGCTTGCCGGGAGCCTTTGGTGATGCTCCTACCTTGTGCGTTCCCCATATATGTTACTGTGGAAGGTATGAATACAGTTTTAAACTGATAGTCACAAACCCAAGGAAATGAAAAGAGCAGTCTGCCTTCTCTGAAACCTGCACTGAAGCCCTTCACTGTGTTAAAATAACTCTGGTACCAGGAACAGTCTAATCTTACCAGGATGAGGTCAAAAAGTGCTATTTTACCCTAAAGCAGGATATTTTACTCAGGCAGTAGATGAAATTAATCTCTCCTGATCTCTCCATTGTGACTGCTGGATGGCTTCCAAGACTCAAGCAGGCCTGTGTAGCATTAGCTTGAGTACTTCAGGATTCCTGCGGTCTGAAAAAAGACATCTCCTATAAATGCTGCTTTAGTTCTTCATTCACGGGGCTGGCAGCTCTGTAATGAGGCAGAGGACAAAATGCAGTGGCAGACCTCAGTGGCTGCATTTTCTGAGCCTTTCAGAAGGAGTCAAACCAAGTGCAGTTACTCTGGTTATAGCTCATTGGTCCCAGACTTTATCGTCTCTAGAACAGAGATACTGATAGTTGTCTAAAATCATTAAACACTTTCATGACGATCTAAAAAAAAAAAAAACCAACTACAAAGTGACCAACCCTCCCACCCCCCCCCCCCCAAAACCACCTGGAGTGTGACTACTGTGTTTTGCTTTTACTTTCCTGCAAGAGACAAGAGCCCTGGCCTGCAAATGTTAGCAATTTTTTTTCCCTTTTAAAAATCTGGGCTTGCTTGCCCACGCCCTTTTTTTTTTTTTTTTTCCCCTTGAGAATTGTCCTATTGATGTGACTGATTATGTAAAGGTCATTCTGGATTATGGGTGTTTTGCATACAATGTAGTTAAAGTAACAGTGGGGTCACAATTCACTGCAGAATTCATCCCCAGTTTTGACTTTTTTTATAATTTCAGTTGTAGGAGGTTTTGTCATTCACATATTTTGAGGGGAAACTGATGTCATTCAGATGGTTTAGCTATTTAATTACTGTCATTGGTATACTATATCATTTCCTTGTTAGGCTGATTTTGATCATCTGAAATGATAAAAATTAAAGACACCTTGGTTTTTTTGAGAACATTTTAACTCCACAGGCATGAGATTCTCAGAACCACTGTAATTCCTGAGGTTCCTACTTCACAATTAATTGAAATGGGGTATGAATTTTTACTTTTCTGAATGAGAATAGCCCCTCTTTAGCATTTATTTTAAGATAGACAACATGCAACATGAATTCTGACATGAAAACTGACATCAGCTTAATGTAATAATATATTGAACAGAAAGCTTACTGAAAAATCTTTAATTTTTCCCACTCCAGCAGAAAACCACTGTATTACTGTGCTACATAAGTTAGTTGCTTTCTACTGCTTAGGAGTTTAGACTGTGTGGAAAGTCTACAAATGAAAGCAAAAAGTATTGGAAACTTATACTGTATTTATTGAAAAAAATCCCTCTTCGGTTGTTCACTTAAATCTTTTGTCACAGCAGATTTTTGTAGCCATGTTATACTGCTACCAAAAAGACTTGATTCATCTGAGGAGGAAAATGAGACCAACGCACGTTGTCATAATTGAATGAAGAAAAATTAAACCTCTTTCCATTGTAAATACTTACCTGTTGGGTAGAGCAAAACTGTGCTTTGGGATAAGCGTTTACAGTGGAAAACCACCATTCTTTAAGTAGTCATAATGTTCTGAATGTTGTTGCTAAAACTTCATTTTGCCTTCTTTGTTTTCTGTTAGACTAGATGAAATGTCAGGTGATAAGTTTTCAGAGCAGGAACCATCATGCCGCTCTATTGTTTTAATCAGTTTGAAAGAAATTATTTGATTCACTATACAATTGTATTCCTGAGTAAGCCCATTTGAATAGGCTGAGTATTATATTTTCCTAATTTACCTGCTGATCATTAGGAACATGTTTGACCCCAGCTCAGAGACTGTTGTGTCCTAAAATTCAAGCGGGGATTAACACAGTACTAAGAAATCCAAAACAACTCTATGCGGTAGAGTTAGAGCATTTTGCACACACTCAGGTGAGAACAAGTAGGGCTGATTGTTTGTAAGCTTAGGGTTGTGTGTACTCATCTCCACCTGCACACATAAAGGTCAGGATTTTCACTGGTTAATGCAACTTCCTTAGCAGGGTTTAATAACCAGAAATAAAGTGCATGCAATGACAAGAAAAGTCAATTTATCATGTAATTTAACAGGTCTCGCACTGTTTTAGAGAGATGTTCTTGAGCTAGGTGAAAAATTGTATGTAGTTTCACTGTAGTGGCAGACTGTAAATGGATTCATGTATCTTCCCTGGAATGAAACATGGTTTTCCAAAACCTGGCAAGAGTGTGGAAAGGTGAGATTAACTTCTAGCACTAGCATGGATTTGCTCAGTGCAAATCTGCAAATTTTATCTATAAAACAAGTATTAGTTTTGTTAGGATTCCTTCCCTGTGCCAAAGTAAGTGCCTGAAAAACATTATTCATCTTTCCTATCTAACAGAAAATAATCTTTATTTATGGGAATTTTGGATATTAATTTCTGCAGCATTATCGATAGAACTAAATGTTTATTAAAAATAATCCTGAGCAATTAAATAAAGGGGTTTGGTTTTTTTAGATGCCTAAAATTTGGTCATGTTTTAATTTGGACCTGCCATGAAGTTAGTACCAAGAAAGAGATTTCTAGTAAGTCTCAGAGCATAATGCTAAATAAGAACTAGTCTCAGAACTAATCTGTTTTAAAATATGATTAGGTGTTTTCATAAAATCTTGGGTCTTAATTTCACTACAAATGGCAGTGCTTGGGCATGAGATAATGTTCTGTTTCCTGTTGGGCTATTCTTAGACCTAGAAAACCGAGCTTCCCAGACCTCCCCAGAAATAGGCTTATTCCCAAAAAGAAAAGCTGACAACAAGAATTATTAATGTCCCCAAAACCTAACTCCTACTCTGCAAGATATATAGAAATAGTTCAACCATCTGCAATAGTGTCAGTAGAGTTACATAACTTATATAATATCTGGAGTCAAGAAGAAAAGACAAGGAAGCAATTAAAAGTCATCCTATAGGCAATACAATACTTTGCGACAGCTACAGTATTTAGGAAAGTACATATAGACTAAACATAGTTTTGATATCACTCCAGAACACCTACAAGAGAAATTACGTAATTTTAACAGAAGTCCTTTAACTGCAATGAAGTGTCTGGTTTGATCCCTTCTTGGAGAACCACATCTTCATGTTCCAGGATGATGTAGTTGTTGCTCGGCAATTTTTTGTTTCTAGTTATGCAGTGAGACTTGACTGACAAACAGCAAATGCCATATGCCTCCTCCTCACCCTGTAACCAGAAGGTTGGGGTTAAAAGTGGGAGGGAAGAACAGAAGAGGAATAAATGAGAGCACAAGAAATTTGGCAGCATCAGAAATCTGTATGTACAGTGAAGTCCTGAATGACGCATTAAGGTGAACTATCTTAATTATAAATTACATGTGGTAAATTGCAAGATAAAAATATTTTAGAAACTACATCCATATCGTAATGGTATGTTGCATTATCCTGAAGTGACCCTGGGCAGCCAAATGTTCTTGCAGTCTGTCCTTGGCTCCTTTTGCATTTTAGAGGTTCCTAAGCCAAATTTGCTAAGTTAAACATCTGAGCTGTAAATAAAGATCCCCAAAGCCTACTGTGCTTTCCCTGTTCTAAGAATCCCTTCACAGTATGGCCCCAATTCAACTAAGTACTTAATATGTACTTAAATCCCACTTAAATCAATGGGATTTAAACATTTGCTTAAATGCTTTGCTAAATCACGGCCTATTAAACTGTCTGTGTTGGAGATCAAATTGTAATTTATATTGCTCTGATTTCTTTCTGGTGTTATACATGAGACCCTAAACTATGTTTCACTGTAGTGTCAGTTGAACCAGAGCTGGAAGTGTTTAGAGGGAATGTGTGCAAGACCTGTATTCATCATGTGCAAGAAACAGGTTTCAATTATTTTGGGCATCAGCTATTGTAAACTTGTGTTCCTGATAAAGCGAAGTCAAATAAGCTCAGGTAAGAGGCTGAATGTTTTCCAAGCACCAGCATTTTGAAGATTAGTAACATGAAATTTTCCTTTTTCAGTAATGATTGCAACCCCTGGTAAATGTGGGAACATAGTTTTTACAGAACATAGATACATGAAAATATTTAAGAAGGAAGAGAGAAGTTTTTTCTTCTTTGGCTGATTTGTTGGTGATCTTGTCTTGCTATTTTTTTCACAAATGCAACTAGGATTGACAAGGAAAACAACCTTTTGCAGCAGAGGAGGCAGAAAGAGTTGTCAAAAGGGTCATCAAGACTCTCCAAGTAATTTAATGCATAGGGAAAAATACGTCAAAAGTATTGCAACTGTATATACTATAAATTTTTTAGAAGTCACATGTCTCACTACACTGGGGATGCCCAAAGAGATTACTCTGGCCTTATCACTGTTTTTTTGGAAGAGTGAGGACGGATGGTGGGAAAGTGAGGGCTTTTCTTGACTTCTATAATGAAGGCTCTCTGCTTGTAGTGGAAATCAGCCAAAAGACAGCTCATAAGCCAAGAAAGCCCAAGTTTAGAGATGAGTGGAAAATACCAGATGCTTAAATTTGTCTTGGATTTTCTCAAAGCTGCTAATACTGGTTTTCTGCTTAATTAGCCAAATAAGGGATGGACTGTGCTTCACTTTCATGTACAGCTATTTCTTGGATCCTGTAAGAATGAGTTAGCCACCTCTAGGGCACTGCTATCCATGTAAGAGAAAGAGCTAGATGCTTTTTTAAACAGCATTGACAGGAGATAATTACTATTGAGCACATCCCAAACTCCTCACCCACAACAAAGCTACCCTACTAGAATTGCCTCAAGATTGGGATTCCTGACACAGCTTGTTGTCTGGAAGTTAGTTTAGGTTTCTGTCCAGGGAAGAAATTTCTCTCAATGGATAAGTTTTCCCAAGCAGAAAAGATTTTTCTAGTAAAAGTGTTTTGTCTTTTGTTTACCACTTAATTTTCTTTTAAGCAGCTAGGCTTTTCCCAAGAGTTCTCAGTATTTTCTCTATAACCTCAGGGGTATGGATGGACAAATAGGTCTATCTCTCTTGGATATGAAGTGACCCTTCTGTAAGTGATGTTTTTCATGGGCATCTGTAAGCATTTTTCAGCATTTTTGAGGCTCCTGAAAGGTGAGAATAAGTCGAATGTGCATTGAGGTGGTTTAAACGTGCAGTCATAAGAACATACAGAAGGGCATTTGTAGTAAAGAAAAGATGAGCCTCTCAACCGAGAAAAACTGTGTGGTATTGATCAACTGTTAGAATCAGCAGAGTGAAAAAGCAAACAGGTTCTGGAGAGAGGAGTAGGTGGGATCAATAAAACCATCAGTATTAGATATCATAAAACTGTTTAAAATATTCTTTGCGTCATTTGTTTTGCTGCATAATTACAAAGCCTATAGCATTTGATTAGTCTACCAAATATAACCGATAAGGCCTTTTCAGATAGCAGATGCAAGTGGTCTGAACACATGTAACTTCATACTAATTTTAATATTCCATTTGTTTCCATGATTTTATAAGATATACATAGATATTCATCTGTATGTAACACTTACAGAAAAATGAAATGCATGCAGGATAAAGGTCATGTTTATATTCAGAATATAGTTTAATAATAATTTATTACTAACACTTTTTTCCAAATGGTGATGCATGAATTTTAATCCTCCTTCAGGATGTAAAACATTAAAAAAATTAGAGTTCATCTCTGATTGACAATGCTTGTTATGTATTAATTGATATATATTATAAAAGCATTTATTCCCAGGATTTTTTTGACATCTCCAGTGAGATGTTTCACAGACTTCTGTGAAAGGGAGAAAACAGCAATCTGTTGAGCAGAGAAAGTAACTTTCTTTTCATACTTCATCTGATGATGCAATTTCTTCATATATTTGTATTCATTGAGGAATCTTTCTTTTTCAATTTCCTTTTTTCCCAAGCCTGGGTAAAAATTATCACTTCCTTTAAAAATCTTAGAATATTGCAGTGCACTTTGTTTCACCTCAAAGGCTGATCTGTGAATTGTACATGAAAGCATTCTGTGTTTTCATGTTGTTTTTTGAAGATTTAAAGTTTCCCCAAATATTTACTACTACTCCTCATTCCTTTCTCACAACTATGAAGTGTAGATATAAAAAGATGCCCCTCCCATTTTCACATTCTTTATCAGATACTGAATTAAATTAGAAGGGAAAATGGAAAAGAGATGAAATTGCAATTATTACTTTCTTCAAATGATCATAACTTGATTTAATTTCCAATAAAGCATTAATAAAGTATAAATTATTCTTGGTGGGAAATTCCATTAATGGAATCATTTTCCAGGGAAACAGAAACAAAGCGATTAACTGTCCTTTCTGCTTTATTAATGAGATATTTCTAAAATAAATAATTTTGCCTAGTTTAGCATTTGTCTCTTGCATATTTATGCCCAGGTCTAGGACCTCAACCTATACATGATATGTTCTGGACCTTGTTTGCGGATATCTTAACTTTCTCTTTTAATTCTCACACCACTTAGAGGTTGTAAATTACAAGCAGGCTACAACAGAATCTTCTTCAGATTCTGTAATAAGAAATAGAGAAAAAGTTATACATGTGTCTAGTTTCAGTGACACAACGCCTGAAAGTATTTTTTAAAAACAAATGAGAAATATGTCCAAATACAAATTCTCATGAAAAGTTCAGAGTTTCAAAATTAGATAATTTCAATGTTACTTTTATGGCTGTTTTTCAGTTAGAAAATTCAATTCCAGAAATGTTCCCCTTAGCTAAATGAGGTTTCTGCAATGTTGAAATTAATCAATCAACTCTTCAATAGGAGCCAAGCCTCAAATCCACAAACATGAAACAACAGCTCGTAATGGCTATATACATTGATTTCAGAAGGTTAAATGTGCCCATTCAGGGCTTAGAGAACAAAGTCTCTACGGCCTTATCCAAACAGATGTCTGTGTGACTCACGTTACTTTGCATACACTGTAATCATGAAAATTAAGGGACTGGGTTTAGATGAGGCCATGAAGTTTGATTCATGTTGGAAAGTTGGATCAGGGGTTTTTCTTCTGATGAACGAGGTCTGTGGAAGTCTGACACTGAATCATTTTGTTCACTGCTGGGGCAGGAAGAGGGAAATTATCCGGTTTTAGGACAAAAACAAAGGTACCAAGTATGTGTGTGAGGGTAGATTTTTCTGGCTGCTGGTTGGGCACATTTAGAGGATAACAATAGGGTTTCTCATTAGACCTAGATGAAAATCAACAGTAGCTGGTTTCCATGCTAAGGCTGTGGCTGAGGCTGGTATAAATGCTTTGACTAAACTTCAGAAGAATCAGTCTGAAAAATGGGTGTATGGTAAGAAGCAGATGTAAATCTGTAAGTAATCATGCCTAAAGCTTGACTGGGTAGAAATAGGTAGGCTTTGGTTTACTGTTTAGCCAGAAATTTGCTCCAATATAGGCATATCAAATGGATTTGAATAAATTTAATCATTCTGAATGACAGAGAAACCTGATAATAGCTAGATTTCAACAAAGACAGGGATAGAGACGCATTTTGGAGAGGTTTTCTGTAGGTTTTCTCTGTGGGACTTTCTGAACTAAGCCTGTAATTAGATACAGGCTAAAAAAGGGATCCTGGGCTGTGTTGACATTTAATATCTGTTACAGAAGAGGTTCCCAGGCTAAAATCAATGTTATGTCCTTCAGACCTCAAAAAATTTCAATTAGGGTAAGGGCGTGTAGATCTCCCTGGACAAAAGTTTTTGCATTGCCTGTGCTAAAACTGTTTCAGGTAGGATGAGGTAGAATTTGGATTGCAGCTGTTCACAGTAAGACAGAGGGAGTAGGAGTCCTTGGCTTAGATTTCTGTTTAGGTGGTGTCGATCTTCCTTGTCAGGGCAAGGTTTCCAGGGCTAGGTGACTGCCTGAGCTTTTCCTACTTAAGCTTATGTTTGGATTTATGCATATGTTTGGTTGAATTAGAGCATAAGACCCACAGCTAGTGTTGAGCTAAGGCACGGAAAGGCCAGTTATCAAAAAATACAAAATTGAAAGGTATCGTGGTATCGTGACCGCAGGAAAGGTGAAAGGTTTGAAAATCAGCATAATCAACACAAAAAGCCTAACTGCAGAAGACAGAAATGTAGTGGCTCCAAAAGATCATCTAAAAAAACATTTATTTCAAAAAAAGTAGAAAGAAAAAAATAATCTGATGCTGATGATTTGAATCACGTGCAGCATGTAACCAAAAACTGAATGAGAAGAACAAAATGAAAAACAGGAAGGAAAAAAAACCACCACCGCCTAAAAAGGTACTTTTAAATATTATTATTTTTTCCTTCCTTTTCATCCTTTGCATTTGGATTTGCATTTTTGAAAGAAGCAACATTTTGGAGTGTCCACGTACACTGGAAATAATACTTTGAGTCCTCTGAGCGAGGCTCCGTGCCCTCAGGTCTCATGACGCAGTCTCTGCAGCCACCTCGCGGGGAGGCTGAGCCTCTTCACTGAGGCAGAGACAGAGAGGGACACTCCTACAGTATGTGTCAGTGAATAGCGACTGCAGATACTGGTAGGCAATTTCTCTTTTACGTTTACAGACTGTTTTTTTCGCTTCCCTAATCACCATAAACTTCCTTATAAAAGTAGTATGCAGCATTTGGGGCACTGACTGTAGAGCAGCTGAAGGTCCCTTTTGTGCTAAAGGTAAATCTATCGCGTTATGGCACAACAATCATCAGAGTTGCTGCTGACTTCCATAAGCAGCCTTGGAAGGATTAGCTGTGCCTGACAGCGGTACCAACAGGATGAAAGGCTGGACAGTCCATTTCTGTTTCCTCCTTCCATCAACTTAGATGCCTTCTGTTTTCCCGTTCTCCCTGATTATACCCTTGCTGTTCCCATCCTGTTAACTCAACCACCCAAATTCGACTTTGGGACAGTATTTCCTTTCTTTTCATAACTGCTTTACTGTCTTCCCCCCTATGTCGTCTTGGCAGTTCTGTGCTCTCTGAACCAGTGAAACAAAGGATGCTCACTTCACTAGAAATAGCCATCATTTTACTAAGGGTTTTGTGGATTCAGCTTATAGGAAGGCAGAGACCAAGCAAGCTTCCTTCAGAAACAGATTATTTCTGATGGGATCAAGTGAAGGAGGTACAGGCCATTCAGTTCATGAATTCTTCTCTAAGGACTCTTAATGCCTTTTGACAATGTTTATCCCTGTGTCCTGCCGCTGTACTGCTGCCAGCAGTCAGCCTTTTGCCTCAGCATGTGCTGTTACGTATTGCAGTGAAGCTTTCCGTTCTGCTTCTAGTGCTTCATCGGCAGTTTGGGTCAGAAAGGTAGTCAGAGGCTGTTAACTCAGCCAGGTAGAAATACGTTCATAACCCTGAATATCTTTTTTTTTTTTTTTTTTTTAATTCCTTAGGGGAACTTCCTGAAGATCTCTAGCAAGCTGGCCTATCACCACCATCCCCTCCCCATGTGAGCTGGCCTTGTTTAACCATCCACTTGCCCATAGTAGTCCTCGGGTTTGTCTCCTAGTGACCTTGTTTCCTTGATATGGTGGGCAGTATGGAAATGTTTTCTTGGTTATGGCTTCTGCTTTTTTTCTAAATATATACGTGGTTTCTCATGGGTAAATTTCTGAACTGGAAACCAAGATTATCTGTGCACCATTTTGGGAGGCATGGCAAAAGGCTGCCATGAGAAGCTCAGGTCCAAAGCTTTCTGAAGTTGGAGAGCCTGTGGCCTCTGCGTCCTGGCTTTGGGCCACCACTGAAGGTGCTCTGTTGACTGTGCTTCAGAAATGTGCACACAGAAAAGGATTTAAAAAAAAAAAAAACAACAGAATTTTTCTTGCTGTTTGATCGGGGAACTGCATCAGTTTATTGTAGCACTCATTTAAATGCTCAGAGACTATTATCCCCAACAGATGATCTTGCAATGAAATGGATTAAACAGCCGAACCACCTACGTTTGGGTAAAAAAGCAACATAAAAATCGATTAAGCAGTTGTCAACCAGATCTGAGATTCATAGATTCATAGATTGGTCCAGGCCGGAAGGGACCTCCAAAGGTCATCTAGTCCGACCTCCCCGCAGTCAGCAGGGACACCCCCAACTAGACCAGGTTGCCCAGGGCCTCGTCGAGCTTCACCTTGAATATCTCAAGGGAAGGGGCCTCAACCACCTCCCTGGGCAACCTGTTCCAGTGTTCCACCACCCTCATGGTAAAGAATTTTTTCCTAATATCCAATCTAAATCTCCCCTTCTCCAGCTTAAAACCAGTGCCCCTCGTCCTGTCGCTGCAGGCCTTTGTAAACAGACCCTCCCCAGCCTTCCTGTAGGCCCCCCTCAGGTACTGGAAGGCCGCTATGAGGTCTCATAGATGTGGGATGAGATGTGAGAGCTAAAGCAGTGTTACTTTGAGTGTAACTTTGAGTGTAAATTACCAAGAGTGTAATAATTATTGACATGCCTATTGGGGTTTTGAAAGACGTTTGTTACTAAAAGAAAATTTTCAGACATCTCAATGGTTCCCCTGTAAGTTCCGTTTCTAGGAATATCTCTCAAATTTGTCCTAACCTGATAATTCGTCTTCATATGTCACTCATATTATTTGCTGAAACATGGATGGTTCATGGACTACCAGTGAAACTCATTGCTAATTGATCTTTTAGACGTTCTGAGATCTCATCTTTGGGCACATTTAGAGATGAAATGCTGTTTATCATACCAGTCTCACAGAGGAATTCCTTTCAGGTTGGTTTGGTATGGTATGAGTCACAGCGTCCTGAATAACTGAGCTCCAGCATTGGGTCTGATGCAACCTGTTCCCCTCCGATTCTTCTTGTAGTGGTCTGGTAGCTGATGCATTGCTACATTTCTCATGTCTATAAAATTGTATCTTGCGGACATTTCCTCCAATCAGGAGACAAACCCTTAAGGCACTGCTTTTTTGACTTTTCTTTCCATTACAGAACTTACTGCTAGGTGCTACACTGGTCAGAGTGAAAATATTACCATCAGAAATGGGTGCAGGAGTAATTTCAGCTTCTAAAATGGAAATTTGTGATCCAGTGACTTGAACCTTTCCCTTTCAGGTATTCTTGGTTCCTAACTGATTTATAACAAATCACATTAATGTTAAATGTTCCAGGAAATTAGTGCATGTCGTCTCAAATGACAGAATCTTGTTTAGCTACATCCATCTCAGATTCCAGTTGTTTTGTCTCTGTGTATGTCTGTTGCTTTTTTCCTTCGGAAAAGTGCAAATTCCTAATCTCATTGATCTGGTTTCTTCATATTAGGTCATGTTACAAATTCCAAATCAAATTACAACAAAATCAGATTAGTTTCTTGCTCTTAAACAGAACAGCTTAAATGCCTGGACCTGGTACTTAAAAATGTATATTTTACAGAATTTGTCTACTTTGGGTGTGCAGGAGCAGCAGAGCACTCGGTATTGGATGCATCACTTGCTTAATTTTATTTCAAGGAGACTTTCTGTAGTAAGTAAACAGTGGATTAAACTAATTGCCCGAGAAAGTAGTTTTCAGAGGAATGCTCTGGCAGTTGAATTGTCACTGCTCTTCCCACTGCAAGATTCATTTACATTCTTCAAAAACTCCTGTGAACGTGACATATCACGTGGTCTGCACTCCAAACTTGTTTTATGATCTAGCACTTATAATGTATTGATTTTAGTATTCATCATTACAAGAAGAAAGAAATTTGTTCTATGACAGTTAGACAATGGAGTCACATTTCCAGGAAACACATTACTCATCTGAATCAGACATCTCTTTTGTATCAAAAGCATCTAATTATGAGAGATTCACCTATCAGCTGAAGATGTTTCTGTAAATGTATGAATTTGTTCTAGGTCAGAGGGTGTGGGACCAGACTTCGAAGAAAGTGGTATTGCATTCCCACATTTTCAGCTTCCATGATGGGCAATTAATTGAAGGTGGAGTCCTCCTCCTATAGAAACAATATTTTCAAGGTCTTTACAGTTGGAATCCTCGGTCCCACTAGAGAATTTACAAAGCCTTTAGAAAGCCCTGGAAAAACTACTGAAAACCTTCAGGGGGCTTTGAATCAGAGCCTAAATATCGCTTTATTTAGGTTTCCTGTTGATAAATGTTACTAACAATAATACTCATTTTTCTAGTTGTCTGCAGATATTAAGCAATTACCATGGCATTGAATATTTGTGCTATATCGAAGTAGCGCTTAAAAAGTTCACTAAAGACTTAGCAAAAAGAATAAAGTAAAAAAAATTCTATTCTTAATGTTTCTGATATTAAAAGTAAAGGAAAAAACCAACCCTAAATGAAAAAGTGATACAGTCTGTCTGTCTCAGAGGCAGAAAGGATAATAAAAGCATCTTGCATGTTACATAGGTTCTTTTTTTTGTTCCTAATTAATAGCTTACTGTTTCTTATTAACAAATCCAAAGAACAGTCTTTGAATTTTAAATGCTTATATGGATTTCAAATGGGGGTTTAATTGTTTCTAGATTTTCACATCAATTTCCTGTGACTTTAGTATTCTTGGGCTCATATCAGATTCTGAGTGCCATCTTATGCAGTGCAATTAAACTAGATATACACGACTGTATCTGGAGTTGTTTTTCAGCTAAAAGTGTCTCGTCACAAGTGTACTGCAAGTAAGTTAGTGGAAAAGAACAAAGGAGAATAATATAAAAAATAAAATAAAATGCTATGAGTTAAGGTTATTGCTATTTGAATGGACCATACATCTGGAGTCCCAAATTGTACCAATTACTGGTTCAAGAACTGTAATTGTGTTAGAATTCCTGGTCAAAAAGCCCCAAGGAAAACATTTCAAATATTCCAAATGAAATTGTGATAGTTGAAAAGAAATATTCAGGTCAGAGTATGTCCTAATAAAATATCCACCTTTTTTTTCATGTTTAGACGAAAATATCTTCTTTTGAATGTTTTATTTGCTTGTCCAAGAGCTAATCTAACTTTTATTAAGGATAAAACTCATTTACGAAAGGAACCCGTTAACTGTGATAGCGAGCTATAGACAGGGAAGCACCTTGGCCACACGGTGGAGCCTTCTGCGCTCGCTGCTGGAAAAACGGTCAACAGAGCTGGCTGACTCTGCCAGAACCTTCCAGCAGAGGGAGAAAAAAGTTGTTGGGTTTCTTAACTTTTCCGCAGGTCTGGAAACTGCATCTAATGGTGAAATTAATTACCAATGCATTTCATTCAGACAAGCAAATTCAGTGTTATGGTTGCACCTTATTTTACTGTCACATGCAGATGAAGGGGTCCTCAGCCTATTCATCATCCCTAGATGCATAAAATACATCATATATATATATACATTTATTTTACAAATAAAAGCAGTACACTATTCTCACCCTGTTTCCTCACGGCTCTTCTGCCTACAAGGAGCTCATTATATACTTTGCCTTCCTCCAGGCTCATCTCATATAGTGCTTGACTTGGATCACATTGAAGGGAAAGGCTAAGGACCAGCAGCAGCGGCAGGAACATTACTTAATAAATTGCTAATCCATCCTCATTAACAAAGAACTCCTTCCAGATTGGATATTAAGACAAAGAGCTTTTGGCATTTGCGCAGGCTTAAGGGAACATCTGTGTTTGTGATGGCAGAAGATTCATTGCGTGATAACAGAAATGAAGCCTCAAAGGAAAATCCTTTCACTGATAAAAGTAAGACTTCTTATAAGAACTTTCACGAATGTTCTTTTTTCCCCCTTTCTGCCTGCACCCCCCTTTATTTATTTATTTTCATCACCTTTCTTTACCCATTGGTAGATATGGCATCCTGTTAGAAATGAGTACTCATCTTGAAAGAACTCATTAGATCATACTAGATCACACACAAATACTTTCAGTGGTTCTCTCACTCACTTTTGTGTGCTTTGAATTAGAATACAAATTTAAATACATACAAATAATACATACAAATTGCACAGGCTCAATTAAATAACTTTATTTAACTTGGAGTTGGTTCAGTTTAATTCTTTAGGCTTTTAAAGCAGTTACCCAATTAAACAAATCAGTATTAGTTACAGATAAGATGATTTACAAGTATATAGAGAGCTTGAACTTGTTTAATTAAACTTGCATAAAACTGATTTAATTCTGTTCATGTAATTTCCGCATTTAGGTCTCACCTTGGAAACATTTTCAAATTGTGAAAAGAACCACGTATCTTAAAACCTTGAGAAGAATATAAGCTTTTTTTAAAAAGGTCTGAAAATTAAATTTTGTGACTAAAAGAGAACTTCATGATCACATTGTAATCAGGAAAAGACAAGAAAGGGGAGCAAAACATGAAGCCGAACAGTTTAATTTTGCTGTGCAACATTAATGAAAAGCTAAATATTAACAATAGGTTGTGATCCATGATCCTATTGTCAAGGCTTAAACTGCTTTGCACGAGCTGAGCCTTAGAGGCTGTCCATATGCACCTTCTAAACTGTATCTTGCATTTTTTGCATTGTTTTTATAATCCTTTTGCACTGAGGACCGCATACACAAAAGCCCCCCAAATCCAAACAAGCAAAAAGTCCAAGATCCTTACTCTACAAAAATGGATTAAGAAAGGATCTTCCCTTGAAGATGTGAGTTGTCTGTGCCATCTTCTAAAAACTAGGCTATGAGCATTTAACGCAAAGGCTGTGGGTCTGACTTGCCATCCACTGAAGTCAGGAGCAAAAATGTTATTTTATTCATCATTGTAGTGTTCATTCTATTCAGTTGAATTGCATCAATTTAGAATACTCAAAAGCTCTATGGCTGTGCCTTTTCCTTTAGAGACTAAAAAGCTATTATGAGGAAATTTGTTAGGTTGAAAAAGTGAGGGTGCTAATGGATTATTAAATATCTGGGTTAACCTTACTAGAGATGTTTTCATTGGGATAACTCAATTTGATACAGTATAATAGAATTTTCTAGTATATGTTAAAGTCCAAATGGTAATGTGTAAAAGCAAAGAATGAAAGTCCCTTTGAGAAATCTGCTTGAAAGCTGATTATTTGAAATTGCTGTAACCTTATAACTCTTTATTCCTGTGATGAGATAATGATATAATTTAGAAACGGGTGGCTTAGTGATATATGTTTCCTTTAGATTCTTCCTAATAGGTGACATTTATTGAAAGCTTACTCTTGAACTGTGTTCCATGCCTTGTGCTATCTATCTGCCTCGGAGCTGTTGGACACTGTAATTACATTTTGCTTCATTTCCTGTATGATTTATGTGAAAATCCCTCCATGGTAGGAAAGTACAAAGTCCAGATAATGAGAACATGACAACGTATAAGATTTAAGATGGTTGTTTAGATTGCAGCTGGAACTGCCCATGACTCAGTCACTTTCAAGGTCATCCAACATGTAGTGAGCTCAGGCAGCACAGCACTTTTAAGACTGCATAAAATGAAAACATTTTGCTACGTATAATAACATCAATCTTAACATTATTATTCCTAGAAATTGAGGTGTGTCTTATGGGTAGAGTAAGAAGAATTGCCAAATCTTACTATGTTGAGTCACTGTGGCATTTAGCCACCAGCACGACATCTTTGTATAGAGAATATTGAGTAGTTTTGTGCCAGGGTACAATGTTTTGAAGTCTCCAAAGTTTTGCTATTTTGTTTTATTACACTTTCAAAGTTTTCCCCTTTAGCAGTTTCTTGATGGTACTAGATGTATTTTTTAACTAATGTGTTTTCTTAAAGCCTTTTTTTTTTTTTCCCCTTTAGAAAACTCTTGTAGCTAAATCATTATGCTGCCAGTTCCCCTCATCACCAGGCTGGTCTACATTACATCTAGAGATAATCAGCTGGATTTGTTTTCCAGGCTAAGGATATTGTATATCTTTATTCTGCACTGTTGATTCTGAGGGTTTGTGGACTTACTCCAGGTAGACTTTCTGAATCCCGTTTTAATACTGCAAACTCTGTATACGCCTGACTGTCTTTCATTGCATTCTTACCATATATTTCACGTGCTAAGAAACAGAACTGGGCCACAAGACAACTGCCAATGAGCACGTTGGCCACTGAAAGCGGCGTTTGATCTGCTTTGCCTCCTTGGTCTAAGGAGAGAGAAAGTTTGCTCCAGATTCCCTGTGGGAAAACTACAGGAGCAGCTTCCCCAGAGAATAAAGTGATGGATTTTAGTGAAGCCTTAAAGTCTGGTCTTAGGAAAACTAAAGGAGTTTGGGGACTGAATAAGGAAACGAGGAGACAAGTTTAACAGAGGAAGCAGATACATTTCCAAGGAAGGGAGGAGAAGACCAGCCACAGCTTGAAGGAAGCATCCTCTAAAAGGTACAGGCTGTGAACGAACTACTGCAGGGAGATCCCTTGGCCCTTAAAAACTCTCAGGCAGTTGTTACATGGCACCTCTGACATAAATCCATGCTACTGTTGAAAGCAATGAGCCCACCCGTCTTCCTGCATCCTCCTGGTTCACTCCCACCACCTCTGTTGTGCCCACAGCAAGGATTATGCTGCTGAATGGTAGCTGAATCAAAGAACTGATCTGCTGAAAACTCATCTTGGCAGTGGGGAGAGCAGGTGATTGTCAGAAGTATTATGCAGCGGTGTTGGATTCAAGTGATCACGCAACCGCAGCCTGGTTACACCTAGCTTTTCCAAGTACTGTGTTGGTGAGATAGCCTGGAGAGCAAGTGGAATAAGTGCATCTCTTTGTATTTGAATAGCTGTGTTTGGGGTTTTTCCTTGGAGAAATGAGGATTGTTGTTTGCTAATGAGTTAACTGTTGTGTATCTAAACAACCTCCTAGGTGATGCAGCAATAGAATTAATAACATTCGTTACAGAATGAAGTAAGCTGATCTGGATTTCCTCTCCCATCTTTTGTTAATATCTGGTTTGTGAAGCGGTTAGACAATAAACGCAGGTGAACTGATCTTCAATACCAAAGGCCCTCTAAAATTGGGCTTCAGTTTTAGGCTGTAAAATTGAGCAGATGTTACAAAAAGCAAGGAAACTAGAACATAGATTTTTATGGATGTCTGTTCCAGCCACATTCCACCTCTCTCAGTCTTTTGACCTGTAAAGCTTTCCTAAGTATCATCACTCCAGAAATTTTTAGTCAGTCAAAACTGTTTCTTGTATTTAATATGCTGTACATTAAGCGACAGTGTCACTTCTTTCTTCTCACTCTTCAACTAGTTGATTTAGCCTAAGCATTATTCTGGAAGAGGAGAAATATGATTTTTCTGAATCCCTTTAGTTTGAGACACAGACAGTATTCAGGTCTTGTACTTCCTCAGTGCCTGTTTTCAACATCAGGGGACTGGACAAAATTATCATAATCTTTTTTTTATTCCTTTAAATGAAGGTGGCTGTGGTAACTCTATGTGTGGAGCTCAGTCATGTTGTTCCGTGCTAGGCATGTGGGATAAAACTTTGTGGGGTCTTGGCGTAAACATGTAGTACCTCAGCCCTCCTGGATGGTAGAAGATCTGGGGAAGAACAAGGAGTGCCTAAAGGACCTGACCGGTGCAAAATCAAGCTCTCAGAGATAAGGAGGAAGTTGACAGGCTTCACTACTGGTGTTCAAAAGTGCTTGCCTTGGCTGAAAAAAACTGCTGACTGCTGTTTCAGTTCTCCTTAGCTGAAAAACTTCATCACACGCATTTCAAAGTGGCGCTGAGTTCTGACTGAAGGTGTGGTTTTGGTGGATATCAGAAATGGTGCAAAATAACATTCTAATGTTTGGAGGGAAATGAAAACTAACTTGAATTTAACCAGTCCCAAACTTTCTGCATTTCAAATGTTGACAGTTATTTGCTTCTTCACCCTGGGCCAAAATGAGACAATCTTATGGGAGAATGTGTTGCCAAAAGACCCTTAAAAATAGTAGTGCAAATTCAAGGTTTTCATCTTGGTCAAAAACACAAAACCAACCCCAAGCCCTGACTATTCAGTTATTTTCTGCCATTGTCAATTCCTTGAACATTTCCTCTTTTCTTCTAAAATGTACAATTTCTTTTTATTTATTTATTTTTAAATGTTCTAAAATTATCTTCTTAATTTTCACTGACTCCCTAGGTCTGGCTTGTAACAACTCCCGTAAGTCTGGAAAATAATTTGGTTACAGTGCTTTCAAAAAGGTCTCTGGTGAAATGAATATGTCTGTAGCATGCACAACATACTGCTGGATAGACAAAGTGGCACAAAATACAGATTCTCTCGTAGCAGCTACAGCCTATGACACTTGAAAATAAGTTTTCTTACAGTGCCAAATTACTTTCTTGCCACCCAAAAGTGGAGAGCTGTGAGCCACGGGGGCAGTGTCTTGCATACCAGGGCAGTGCTGCCAGCCATGAGTATCAGTTGAACTGACTGTGAAAGCCTGCTCTGCCCCACCATGGGTGCTTGGCTTTGCATGTGGCTGCTTCTGTTTGTCCTCAGCCCCTCTCTGCTCCCCTTCTGTTTGTCCTTAGCCACTGTACAGCATCAGGCTCTAAAAGGCTCTCAACAATTTTCTGAATTCAATGTATCCTGTTGTGGATTGTACTGTCGCAGAAATGTATATTTTAACAGTCATGATACTCATGAAATGAATAAAAATAGTCATCTTATGATGATGAAAGATCACTTAACTGCACAGGAGCAGCTTTTTTAAATGGAATATTTTTTATGTGGGATGCGAGTTCACGAAGAAAATTAAACCACGACGGGAGTATTTCCCTAGATCCAAGTCTGATAAATATCAGCAAGAGCTATGAACATGCTGAAATTGAAGAGTGAAACCTACTGTATGAAATTAAACTGTCCAAACAATTTTTAGGGGGAGACAATGATTTAACAGAGTTCAGCAGATCAATTTTACTCTCAGTATGGCTTTGGCATTGTTATTCTGGAAATCCCGTAACTTGCTCTTATGTCCAGCTGCACATCTATAATACCTTTTGGGGCTGAACAGGTGAACTGAGATTTTAAATTGAGAATGGAGCATCCTTCTTTGAAGTCCAACTGTGTTCTCTTTTGATCCTTAGTTATTTCAGCTCTAAAAGTAAAGGTCCTCAAACTAAAAGGAGTTTCAGTATTTTCACACAAACCTGGATGCTGTACAGCATCATTACCTATCACTGACTTCTTTGGGGCTGAATCAGCACTATTGATAATTGATTCACTTAAAGATGCACAAGTCTCCTTTTTCAGTGTTTTCAAATACTTCTTTTCCCATCTGTTTTATGTACTTAAGGATCTGGAGGGATAATATTCTCTTTTTACAGAGAGGACTGGAAAACTTGGTCCTTTCTGAATTTTCACCTTGGAATTGGGATCAGCAGTGTTGTGAACCTCCTAAGCAGGGAGATTTTGAAAAGGTCCCAGAGTTTAACTGAGGTGCTGGAAAGATGGGTAAAATTTAAACTGAAACTCCACAGGAATGGATAAGCATGGAGAATAGCCTACTGTTTGCCTGAATTTTCAGTAAGCAGAGTTCACCAACTTGGCTTTTTCCTGGATAAGTGTTTGAAAATGCAAAATGATCCTATGGATCAAATGTGAGGCTTCCTATTACACGCAGAGAGCTGCCACTAGAAGCTTTGCAGTAGAAGGTTAATGTCCTGGTTTACATCCAGTTAATGGCAATTGAAATCAAATCTATAACCCCTGTAGTATTCATTCAGAGTAAAACAAACCCCAGTAGGTTTCTGGCTTCAATAGAGCATATTGAAATGGGCAGCTGGGTGTTCTGGCTGCTAAACTGCTTGCCGAGTTGAAAAGCAAAACTAAATCCCTCTTTGTGACCCGAGTTAACACTTGAGTTGTTTAAAGAGGCCATTGCAGTGGTCATGGGCGACAGAGGATGCCACCAACTTCAGGGATAAGCTCTTGAAGTCTGCTTTCTATTTTCTCTTACAAAGCACTCTACGTCCTCCTGTCAGACGGGCTCTGAATTCACGAGTCTCTTGCTGCTCATTGTGCTTTTAGTGTTTGGTAGTAACTTCAGATTATGTATGTGATTCCAGCACTGGCAGTATTAGAAATATATAAATGTCAGGCTTAAATTGTCCCTTTGTTTTTCAGACTTCAGGCTTTCTCCTAACAAATGGAAACAAAATTCATCTTCCTTGTTGGCATGTTAAGATATATTAGCTAATTAAATCTATGTAAATCATTAATCTTAGCATTTTAATGATTTTGGTAGTGCTATATCACCGCCATATCAAAGGATACTGCTTCATCTGTGAAATGTAGTAATCTCTGGGAATTACCAATGATGTAAAGTCTTAATCTCTCCAGTGCACTTCCTTCAAATGAAAACCAGGGTATCTAGAAGCTCAGGGGAAAGTGGGAAGTAGGAACAGCTGTACAGAGGGAGGAACAGCTGAGCTTCTCTCCTGTAGTTTTTGGAGATTAGCTTATGTTCTCTGAGGGATTCAAGATGTTACTGTGTCAAAAACCTACTTTCTGGGCGTAGGGGAATAGTGAGATGTCTATCTGCAGCATGATTTAAACGTTTCTGTGCATAACTGGAATAAGCAGGAAACTAATGGACTTTAGTAGATGGCCTGACTAGAGAGGCACTTCTCATGAGCTAAGGCAGCAGAATCTGGCCCCCAACACCATGCCACTGGCCAAGAGGCAAAGAAATAACTACAGCCAAGGAAATATATTTGAACTGACATATCATTACTTTTAAATTATAAAATGGAAAGCACATCTTGCAGCAGGTCAAAAAAAAGTGGTGATGTGGGTGTGTTTACAGTACAGTGAGCATCAAAGCTTTAAAGGGCGTTTCTGGCATTCATATAATTCCTCTGTTTGTTTTTCCAGCTGGAAAGAGATGATAAGCCTTTTAGTGGAGACGTGTTTCTGGGCTGATACCCGTTCCTTTTGGCTGTTTGCTTTCACTTGATGAATGGTCTGACGCACAGAGAGGATAGTAGGATGCTTCTTCTGTCCTGTGATCTAGAAGCCAAACAAGAAAGCTATTCCAAGGCTGGTGGTTTTAAGTATGGTACAGATAGTTTGATATGCCAAAGCTCTAACTGCCTCTATTTTACAGGCTTCTCTATGAAACATAATAAAATGCAGCACAGTAAAGTTAAATTATTGTGGTCCATCCTTCTTGGGAAGCTGGAAATTGGAGCCCTCATCCGTCAGTCTGTGTTGTGGAAGGAGGTGTGTACAAGAGGTGCTCAGAATGGAGTTGGTACTAACGAGTTCAGTTCACTGAAAAACCCACGTAGTAACTAGCACGTGGCTAAGTGGTGTTTTCACTAGTGATTTTTATTAGGTTTAAAAGCCATGCATATGTGACAAAAGGGGGAGTGAAAGGGGTGGTGCAGAATACAGCTGCCTGGTTTTACTGAATTCTGAATAGGGGCATTTCTTTACCATTTTGGTGCTCTTCTGCTTTGTGTGCTAATGGAACTCCCGGATTTCTGGGAAGCTTCAAACAATATCCACCCGGGGCTCTGGGCTTTACTATTGACTACATTTTGGAAATGCAGAGTTTTCTTTATCCGAGCTGATCCTTCCTTGTCATCTAAGAAGTGTGGAGTGAATTACACCAAATGGATTTATTCTTTCAAAACTGTAAACCAATGTAAGTTACTCTCAGAGTATAAATAATGAGGCTTGTGACTACTTAGCCCTTTAGTTATTTAACTAAATTAAGTATAGTACAACAGGCAGAACCATGGTCATGGAAAACTAAAATTTCTCAGCAAGTGGCAATATTTTAGATTAACTCAGGGCAGAGGGAAAAAGCAGCCTGTGCTATTCTCTACAGGAAATTTGGCAGGGAGAACTTAATGTTCTTTCTTGTCAGAGGCTGCAAATAAAAGTAAACTGCAACAGACCGTTGATTTATGTAACTCAAACCCTTGCCACGTGCATTAGAGCTATTAAGGATAGAAAATACCACGTTAGGAACAAGTGAAAACTCTCTGGAAATTCTTCCTTTCTCTCCCACGTTTTGAGTGTCAAATTAAGGCCAGAGAAACTATTCATATCAAGTTTACTTAGTCTGTTTTGCTCTGTTTTAGTACTGTTACCCAGAATATTCGCAACTTCTACCATGGAGAAAGGCACTGGGAATTCATTCAACCACGTGTCAGGTTCTTCAGCTGCCCTGGTCCCAGCAAATCCTGGAGCAGTCTCTGTTGTCCCAACAACCCAATACCAGTATCACAGAGATGCTGATGGAGAGGTGGTGTTGGAGCTGACTACAGGAGATGTGTCAGGGGACTCTCCACCATGAAAATATGGCTGCCAGCAAGTACGGTATCTCAGTTGCCCAGTAGTTAATCTTGGATTAAATGTATGGATTACTTTTTATGTAGATGTAAGCTGGGTCAAAGCTATTGCTGCTGTATTTTGGTTGAGGCATCTCAAACTGAAAACTGGTGGTTTGCTCTCAGTTTTACCATGAACATGAATAATTTGAGGGAATTAGGAAGTTCATGCCCATGTGATGCTAGTTAATGATGTAATAATATGCAAGCATCATATGACAGGCACTGAGCGCATCATTCCTGTACAAGGCAGAAATGCTATTCTTATTTAATGTTGAAAAATAAGGTGCAAATTTGTTTTGAAAAATTTTGTGTTGAAAAATAAGGTGCAATAATGTTGAAAATTAAAGTGCAAATATTTGCTCCAGGACACACAGCAAGTGTGAGAGAGAATAGTTATTTAATGCAGGGTCCTCAAGCTCACAGCACCAGTCCATTTTTTGTCTTCTAAAGTGATTCTCTGTGTTAAATATACTTTTAGTATCTATTAAATTAATTTTGTAATAAAATTAGTTAAGTAGCAGAGCTGTAGAAATGGGAAATGAGAATCAGATGGTAATGTTTTCCAGTGTTTCAGCTCTAGGAATAACCATTCTTATTATCAATAATCTAGTCAATGCTTATTGTAAATGTTAAGATGATACAGTAATCACTGGAATTGAGAGTAATTACGATATTTCAACTATCAAGAAAAAGTCAATTGCTTGGTAATCTGTACTCGTCTGAATAGCAGGTATTTTGATTACCTCCAAGAGAAAAACCCCAAATTTAGGTATAACGAATGGAGGTCATGCGGAGAGGTTGGAGCCGGGGCTCAGGACAGCAGGAGCCACGTGTTCTGTCCGGGCTGTCCTCCAGGAGAGGATCTGGAAGTCCTGCGGGAGAATGACGTCGCATTTTTCTGTGTTGGTAAAGGTCAAAATGCACACTGTCTCTCTTTACCCCGGCAAGAACGTTCTCTCAAGTATGTGAAGCAAAGATGGCAACAGACGTCCAGTGCGATCCCAGGAAACATCACCCAGAGCAGGCCAGTGTGGTGTGGTGGGATGGTGCTTTGAGGGAACACATCACCCATGACAAGGGAAACTTGACTTTGAATGAAGGCCCGTAGCTGGTCCACCCTTGGGTTCTGCTCCCTACCTCACCTCTGGGCACCTCACTTAGAAGCACCCTGGCAGGGTCTGCTGTGCGCTGCCGCTTTAAGGGATGCAGGCACTGCCAGGAGAGGTCCTCTCCACGGCTGGAGCAGCAATCCTCTGCTCGGCTGGGCTCGCAGACTTTCTCTCTCGCAGCTCTCGCCTTAATAACATTTGGCTGCTTACGAGACATCTGACTGGAGAGCTGAAGGCTTCCTTCTAGCGCGGCAGAGTTTCACCTGGTGTGGGTGGCAGCTGCCACCATGGCAGCAGCAACGGGCTCCGCTGCGGCAAAAACTGCCAAGTCCTGCAAAAAGTATCGAACGGTGAAGCGGCAGGCGGGCATCTACACCTACCAGGAGCCACCCCACAGGTAAGAGACCCTCCTCTCTCCTGAACTGTAAATCTGCCTTATCTAGCACAGAAGTGGGATCTTGCCTTTTTGCTTACAGTCTAGTAATATGAAAAGGAGCATGAGAAAAATCACTCTTCTATTTTAGATATACTCTAAACCTCTTTTTTTTTTTTAATTTCACAAAAGTCATGTTTCATACTGCAACATAAACACTATACATAAAGCAGTGTAACTCCAATGAGTTCAGAGTACAGCAAGGTAAGAAATCTCTCTATACTTTTCCTGTGTATTGTACATTTCCCTTGAATGTCACCTCTGACCAAAGGGACAGGGCTGTGGATCAATGGATCAGTGGTCTGATGAAGTATGTCCTTTGAATGTTCTTACAAGGCACAGGTTAGGTTATGGTTTAGTTCTAAGTGATTAAACGTTGTTTCTTTTTCAGCAAAATTGCAGGGAACTTTCCCAACCAGTAATAGCAATGCAGTTAGAACGCTTCCTAGCTGATGGTTGTTGCGGTACTTCAGATCTCATCATTTCATTCAGGGGAAACAGACACCACAGGTTTTTAGACATGAGCCTTCGCAAGAACGAATATTGCTGCTGTTTCATATACAATACCCTGTTTCAAAGAGAGAACTGAGAGAGCTGTAGGTTAGCAAAGGTGGCGACAGCGTCGGAAAAGATAATTTAATAATCATTAATAGAAATCTGCATCAAAGCACGTGAATCTTTTTACAGGGACAAGTGATTCCTGGTGTTGCGAGGTCCCACGCTTTCATCCCCCTCAGCAGGGAACAGGAACGAAGGGTGACCGTGTTCTAAGCATCTGTTCCCCCCATTCTAACAAGGAAATATTTTATCACTATTACAATCAAAATAAAAAGGCCAACACCACACAGTGAATAAATGAATGTGAAGTGCTCTTGCTGGAAATGTTTAGACAGCACTTTGTTCCAGAAAAATATACAGAGTGTCTTGCTAGCATGATGTACAAGCTGCATGGCTGGAAATGCTCGGAAAGACTGGGATTCCTGGTGGGGAACGGGGATAATTTATGGCTGAGCAGCAAGCAGTGGGCAGGAAGAGAGGCAAATCCTGGAGATGGGGAAATCATCCAAATTATTCATCAACTTTAAAACAATAAGGTTTTGTGAGTTCCCCAGCTCACTGCTGTTATATTGCTCGAATGGGTTGGATCCTGTACAAATCAACAGTTTGCTGGGGATCTGAATGGGAATAATTTGTCTTGTTTTTCCTCTCATGGGGTGTGTGCTGGGCTGCCAGCAACTCGGACGATGATATCGGTGAAGAAAAGGCTGAGAGCCATGACCCAGAGCAGATCTTTCAGAACATCCAGTACCAGAAGGAGATTATGTCCAACATCCGCTGCCGGCCGTGGCCGATGAGGCAGAAGCTGAGGGCACTCAGGTAACGGTGCCGGCACGAAAGCTGTTAGGGTCACTGACTGTGACAGTGCTTCCAGCCTCGGAAGCTTTTCAGTGTAAGCTGGAAGGGATTGCCCTGCAAGAAAAGCATGCCATGAGGGTGCCGTGACAAGATCTGAGGGCTGGCTGAAGGCAGCAGCCGCGGGGTGGGAAGTCTGGAGGTGGTCTCCTGTGTGTGCCTGTGGCCCTCTTCAGACAGCCACTGTACAGAAGAGAGAGCAAGAAATCACGCTTTGGCTACTACCTATTAAAGCTGTGTCAGCTAATCAGTGGTTCACTGAAAGGCTGTCAGTAATGCTCAGTAATACATTTTTAAGCTAAATTGTTTCACTCTGTCCCAAAAAGGAAAAACAGTCTGCCATTTTCACGGTAATTGCATGTTACGATTGCCTGGTTTGAGAAGAGAAGTTGGTCTTAATCTTCAGGTAATATGTTGTAAAGGGCAGTAAATGCTGAATGCTTGTATGAAGGTACATTCAGTTTCACAGCTTAAGAGATTGCAATTATTATATTAATAATTCCAAACTTACAATGAAAGAGTGGGTTCCTAACTCCTTGTGCCACTGTCTAAGCTGTGTCAGGTCATTCACAGCATGATCTGTCTGGGGCTTGCTTTACTTTTGCTTTTCATCTGGCATTTTTCTCCTAAAACCCAGTGTGATGCTAGGATGGCATTTTAGTCACGAGGAATCCCCACCAGCGGCAGAGCCCTTGTGTAATCTTGGAAGCAAAGACAGATTTTTCTCTCTTAGGCAGAGTCTGAGTTGCTGCTTTCCTGCTCCTGTTGATGAGATTTTGGTGGTCCCCATCCACCTTCTGCTGAGGTCAAAGACTGTGTATGAGCAGATGAATACGCACCTCTGCATCTTACAAGAGCGCTACACTGTGTTTGCAGAATAGGTGTTAGTATCCACATGAGATTAACCAGATTGTAACGGGGATCTTTTTTCTTAACTCATTTGGGTGGCACCATTTTAAAGAAAGACTTTGAGTCAAACAGACAGAGAAAAAAATTGGAGAAATAGAAAACTCTCCCTGCTGTCAAAATTTTGCCGAGGTTTCTCAGACAAAATTCTCAGTGGTTTTGAAGAGTGAGTAAAAACCTCAATAGGAAAAGAAAAAAGCTTTGCATGGATAAGTATCTTATGGTGAGGCCATCCACAGCTGTATCTCAGAGCATTTGACAGCTTTGCTGGTCACTGCTGGTGCAGGATAAGGGGCTCTGAGTAACTGGATCGGTGTAGACTGAACTTCTACCTTCTTCCGCAGGCAGGCGAAGGAGATCGTGCTGAAGTACGAAGGGAGGCTCACTAGAACAAGAGGTTACCAAGCTGCTGGCGCAGAGGTATGGCTGCTTTTTGTTAAATTACAGGTCTTTTCTATACCAATAGTTATCTGCAGTTTTCATTCACAGAAGCATATGTTTGCTGTGTGCAGTCCTGATCTCCGATTCAAGAGCTCTGTAGAGGGAGGAAAAAGCTGCTTGCCTTTTTTTTTTTTCCTATTGTGAATTTAGTAATTACATTTTTGCAGACTAATTTGATGTGTTGAGGGATGGATGTCCTTCTATTAATGCAGTATAAGCTTCCTTCTCAAATAATCTACAAATATTGATGCCTGATAGAGGGGGTGATGGGAATGGGATACCAACAACTCGATGCCAGTATTCTCCAAAGAGCTATTTCACCAGAGCCTGGGGCCACAGTTCAATAGTTTAGTATGAAAAATGTGTCTGGCTTTTAGTTTGGAAGACTATACTACAATAGCTTATGGTAAATGCATTGTTAAAGAAGGTTTTTGCTTGCATAATACTCAAAGATTTTGAATCTAATTTTAGCAAATCTATTTACACCACTGAAAACAGACTCTGACCCTAGTTTCTGAAAATTAATAACATGTAGGAAATTGTCCTTAACGTGCAAGCAACAGAGAAGAGACCTTTAGTCATCTAAGCCATCAAAGTCAAGAATATTTTTGTCGTCATAATCAGTAGACTTTTAATGAGTAACTTATCTTAATTCAAAAAGGCAGGGTTGTAGCAGTAAAACAGAACATCATGCATTTTATTCACATACGCAAGTAAAAGGCTGCGCATGTGTCTGTTGTTCTGTTATGCTGGCCCACAGCAAAGGTTAGGAAAGAGTAATTTTTCCTTGCTCTGCCTTTGCGTGGGTGGCAAATGCAGTGGAAGTAACAAGTGCTGTTAAAATAAGTACTGGGTTTTGCCTTTGACTTGAGTGGATCTAGGATGTTTCCTACAGAATTGCCAAGGGTCTGCAGTACATGGCAGTAAATCAGAGATTGGGCTCATTACTTGTTCATATTCCCCTTCCTATAAAAAAACCCAGAGGCTTTCATCTTAGAGTTTGCAATGAAAAAAAGTTTGTATCTAATCTATTTGCATCTATTGTGTATATTTGCTTGAAGATGTTCAGTACAGGGATAAAATTCAGCAGTTAATTAGCACCACTCAGTACGTGTAGGGGAACTCCATTCTTTTTTCCAAGCACAAATTAAGGAATATAGCCTTTACATACATCAGGGCTAAATTTAGCAAATGCAACAGAATGAGCTACTTTTTATTTTAAGTGGAAGAGCTTTGTTTTCCCATATTTCCTTAGAAAACAGCATGGTGACCAAGGAGACAAAAACTGTTGCACAGCAAAACAAGTACTACATCATCAAAATTAAGAACTTAATAGCTGAACATGTGCTAAGAACAAAATACAGCTCTAATTATATACGTTTTTAAATAAGTTTTATAAATTGGCAAAATACAAGCTGTTCATAATTGGACAATACATTCATGCTATTATTTATGAAAATCGAAGTTAAAATATCTTTTACTGTTTTGACACTGAAATAATTTTTCCTTTTCAGTTCAATTATTTTATATTTTTTAAATATATTTTGTACATTTGCAATTAATGCCGGATACCCATACTCTGGATTCTAAGAGTACAAATCATCTGTTCAGGTATGCAGTAGGCAGAAGAGGTGATAGCTATCTAAGTATAATTTTAACAAATACTACTCCCACATGGTCACCTCTGTATATTTTATAAATCTGCAGTAGAACTGGCACAAGCTGCTTTATTCCTTTTCCAGCCTTGTGAACCCTGTTTTCAAATGAAAGTTGTGATCCTAGCAATTGTCATGCAATTCACAGTACCTACAGTTTCTTTGTTTAACTAAAATACTTCCCATTCATGCAATAAAATACTCATACCGCCATAAAATTTAATTAACTTTGGCCAAAGAGATTGATGATATATTGATGATATATCACTAAAATGTTATTTACCTCTCTTTGGTTTAAGATTAGATTTCATGATATAATATTGACACTGCTGCTGACTAAAATATAGGGCTTTTTTAACAACTAGCTGTACTAGAAATACTTTATAATGCCTGATACGCAAATATTATTTTTCCAATGATTCTGTAAAATTGTAGCTCTAACTCAACAAATCAAAAACTGCACTTAGTTTTGCACATGCAGATTTTGTTTCTTCTCCCACGTGTGTACGCACACCCCACTGTGCAGGAAGATGCTTTCCTCTGACCATGTGAAAAATGGAGAATAAACAACGACTCTACAAAATATAACCACAGGTTTTCTGCGGGTGTCAGCTGTAATACACAGAGCTGAGAATACAGAAGTTGAATTTGCTGCTGTTGAATACAAAAGCTTATTTCTCCTCTAAAAAAACCCGGCATTATGCTTCTCTTAAACTTGAAGTTAGTTGTCTGCTCATTTGTTTGTCTTAGAAATCAAATTGATTATGTGTAGCGCAGTGGGATTCCCTCATAAATTACGCAGAGGCTAATCATTCTGGCAATACCCAGTTTGGATGAACTGCTGCTGCCCAGAGCTGCTGCCTGGCCCTGCTCTGCAGTTCCTCCCCTCCGCAGACCCCAGCCGTGGAGGAGGGGACAGGGAATGGTGGTGCCCGTTGGACACCTCCTGTTGGTTCCTCACAATCTTTACGTGTAAAAGATGTGGATTGGTGGCTCCTGACTGTTCTCTCAGAGGTGTATAAGGGGCACTCTGTCTCATCTTTGTTGGCATTTGGCTGGTAAGCAGTCAGGGACTCCTGTAGCCCCCATGATTCGCATGTTTATAAAACCCACCACTGTTTGCTTTACCCACCTTACTCACAGACATGCTCTAAGACTTTAGTAATTGCTGTTTGTAATATTTCTTGTGGTACAAGATGAGAGAGATATGAACAAAATACTCTGAATTTCTATTTAATTTTTTTTTCATATTTCTCATTTTTTTTGCATGTCATATTTCTCATTTCTCTGCTTTTTTTTTCTCAGCTTTGGAGGAAGTTTATTCGACTTGCATACAATTTTGTGGTAGTCTTTATTCCTTGGGAAATGAGAATAAAGAAAATCGAGAGTAAGTATAATGATTTAATGGTATTGAAAAATAAAGCACCTACTAAAATGCTGAGTGTAGGGTTTATTTTTGAATTTACTGAATTAAATAAATAATATTTGGAGAGTGTTAAACACAAACTTTCAGCAGTGACATTTTTAGTAAAACTTTGATTTTTCTTCTTTTCCTGGTGCCTTACACCCTGCACAGTTCTTATTTATGGTCTTAGTGGGGGGTAACTTTTTAAAAGTCAAATTTGTCCCGCTGTGGTTCTGAAAACGCGGCAAGATTTGGTGATTGTTTGTCACAGTCCGTGGGGCAGCATCCTCGGGCCAACACCCCCGGATCTGCCCAGGGTTAAGTGTGGTTGTAACCTGAGTCACCAGCCCTTGAGCCTTTGAATTGAATTAAAGCAGCCCCTAATGTGACATCAGCATCAGGTCACACCTCTCTGCTTCAGTGCTAAAGGAAAATGGATGCATGATGTCACCCAGCACAGCAGCTTCTTGGGTAATTGCTGCTGGTAATTGGGAGACTTCCCCAGCAGACTTTGTGTTGGAATTGCAATTTCTTCATTGACACGTTAACATTTGCTCTCCTTTGCTGTATGCCCTGCGTGAATAAGAAAGGTTTTTCTTTTGTTTTATTATTCAAATAATGCTTCATGAATAAATGATATGAGCTTTTATACACTGTGCAGCTCAGATAACTATTTTCTGTGGTTTAAGGTCATTTTGGGTCTGGAGTTGCCTCTTACTTTATCTTCTTGAGATGGCTATTTGGAATCAATATTGTACTTACCATAATGACAGGAGCATTTGTAGTCTTACCAGAGGTAAGAACGTGTTGTTAATATTTACAGAAAAGTGCTTACTCTTGCACTTTCCTTTCTGAATTAAACAAATGTCACACTTGAAGGCATACATCAATTTGAAATGTACAATCTAAAATGAATTATTTAAAATAAATTCCACTATTAAGAGGTTTTTTTCTGCCAAAGGATAAAAGAATTTTGCTATTAGTGTTAGAGATGCTATTTTGTCAACATGGTACTAATGCTTTTACAGAATACGTTTGTATCTGATTACTAAAATGGAGAACCAAATCCTAAAAGCTGTACTTGGTGTTGAGTACGCTCAAGTCCTATTAGTGTCATTTACAGGCAGAAAAACATAACGTCCCCCTCCAGACTCTGGATTATTGTCCATTAGAAATCATTTTCTAGAAGCTCTGAACAGCCATAACTTTGTTTAGCTCTTGCATGCAAGTAAGGCTATTTGTTAACTTTGTTAAATTATTCATAAATATTACTTTGTCTCACCTAACCCATGCTTTAATAGCATTATCAAAAAAGATGCGAATATCTGATTTTTCTTCTAATTGGCTAAACTAAAAAAAAAGTATCCCCAAAACATATAAAAAGTAAACTCAAATAAAATGGTATTTGCTTTCATTTTTTACATTTTAAGGAAAAGATTTAATCTTGAAATACCATTTTGAGATCCAGCATGTCATAATTAATATAGAAATGCTTAAATTAAAACAAAGATAACTTTTAAAGCTATTTTGTTAATGGTTTCAGTTGATCTCTCTCTTCATTTCTCAGCCATTTTGAAGATGCCAACAGAGCACTAAATTTCCCCATAGGCAGACAACAGACAGCAAAACATCCCCCTCTGGTTTAGTGGAAAATAAATGCAGGATTTTCTCACACAGCTTCTAGTTTAGGACAAGGAATGACCCAATTCTTGCTATCCTGATGGTATTATCCGTGTGGGCAGCTCTTGGTGGGTTCTGCTGTGCAGCCCCAGGCCAGAGGGGCTCGCGCACCTTCTGAGACCTCCTCTCTCTTTCCCAGCTACTGGCCGGAGCCCCATTCGGCAGCACAGTCAGCAAGACCATCCCCAAGGAGCACATTGCATCTGCTCAAGACCTGGACACCATCTGGTCACTAGGGGCAAGACTCAAACCACTCTTTTATTGTTTGACTGTTGCTGTTTTGTTGTAATCATTAGTTACCGCTCTTACTTACGGGCTCTGGTCTTTGCAGGGCTACCTCCAGTACTCTGTTTTGTTTTATGGCTACTATGGTCATGACAGGAAGATTGGGAAAGCTGGATATCGGCTGCCTCTTGCCTACTTCCTTGTTGGAATGGCAGTGTTTGCTTACAGCTTCATCATTCTCTTAAAAAAGTAAGACTTCCCATTTATTGCTGTTCATAAGCCTGTGTGCAGGCAATTGTTAATGGTGTATTTATCCCATTTCCTCTGTATTTTTTCTGCATAGTTCTATTAACCTGTTGAAGTCTGCTAATATCAGGAAGGCAGACTGAGTTTAATTCTAGCTTGCTCTTTATCTTGTCATTCATCTTTGTGCTCCCTTCAGTTTCCCAGCCTATAAAAGGAGGGCAGCACAGAAGATGATCTGTGTGCTTTGTGTTGGAATAGTGTAAAGTCCAACACTCATGGAAGCCCCTTCTGTTTTCCTCTTTCCTGGCATAAATGACTGAAATCTATATTTTAAGTGTAATGCTTTCAGCCTTATTATTGCCACTTATTGAAATACAAATATAAAAAATCCATCCTAGATGTAACGCCATATGCGTTGTTTCAGCCGGTATGTGGCATCCTGTTCAAATGTAAGCTTCATTTCTTTGCTGCTGAAGGACCAGGAGTAGGAGTCACTTAGCAGAGAGAGCACTGACCATAAATCCAGGAATGTGCAATGCTTGGAGATGGGCAAGGTCACTCTATCATCTCCTGACCTGCTTTCCCTTCCCTTCTGGATACCTATTTACCCATGTCAGTGCAGTCCAGGGACATTTTTAGCGCTGCCTGTAATAACCCTCAGTTTTGAAGATGAACCTTCCCTTTTCATTTATTTTTATTCTACCTGCTGGTTTGTGCCAAGGGTCACTGATAAGTTTGACACTGACCTACACATCTGCAGTTTCTGGATATGATTAGCTCTTCCCCTTCTGACTCAGCTCACCGACTCTTTGCTTAGCTGCTTACAGTTCCCCTTTTAATGTTGTCCTTTTGGATGCCCTTCCTTTCACAAGCTATTAATCTTCATTTCATTTCTTACATTTTGCAATATTCTGCCATCTTGCCTATCCGAGATGAGCGGGTTGGGGTTTTCTTTCTTTTTCCCAAGATCTATAAAATGGCCCTAGGTTTCTGTTTGACAGTAACATGTATTTTGAGGGTGCAAACACTACAGAAAACAAACAGATCTCGTGCACTATCACAGTTTTGCCAAACTAGCTTGTCATCACAGTAATAGTGACAGTATCTTCCAGCTGGATCCTACCTGGAGATCATAAAACTGAAATATGTTTCAGTCCACAGCTCTAGTGAGATTTATTTGCTTTGTTTGTCAGCTATAAAGAATGTAAATATCAAAATGCCCTTCCACAGTGAGTCATTTCGGCACTAGAACAGAAGTGAGGTTCATGCTCTGAACCTCGCCCTGTTTTATTTTCTTCAGAAAGCTGCCAGCAGTGACACTAACTGCTGCAAACTTCTGGTAGTTCTAAAGGCATAGACACCTGAAAACTATGAACCAAATCAGTGATTTCCTTCATATTCATCTTCACGCATTAACAACAGTTGGTTTTTTGTTATTTTTCTTTTACAGAATGGCAAAGAACTCAAGAATGAGTTTGGCAAGTGCCTCTGATGAAAATTACACTTTCTGTTGGAGATTGTTCTGTGCTTGGGACTATTTAATAGGAAACCCCGAGGCTGCAGAGAGCAAAGCTGCTGCCATAGTTAATAGCATTAGGGTGAGCAACTGACTGTCAAATTATTTAGAGTTGATTTATTTGTTAATCTGTAAGATATATAAGTCTTTCCTCCCATTCCCTTGCATTTCCTCTTCTTTTTTGGTATTCGTTTACAGATGTTTGCCATGGGGAGTGCTGGTGTTGCATCTCTGTGTGGTGTTACAGTCACATCACACTGGCTGACACTGTCACTCTGTCCCAGCAAGGCCATTGTGTTCTTCTTTGGAAGAGTTTCATTTAATGTCACTGTATGTGTGACAAGAAGTTATATAACTAGAAACAAATTTGCTTGTGATGCAATTTCACTGAGTAATAGAATCAAATTCATGTTAACAATGTGAAAACGCTTATTTATTTCAGCTCTCCATAACAGGGGCATCTTACAGCTCTCTCAAAATTAGAAAATAGCTTTAAATACAGATGTTTTCCATTTAGAATTTAAGAACAAATGAAAAAATACAGTAATTTATTTCCCAAATTTGGTGTACTCTTATTAAGTCATTGAACAAAATTACTTCAAATTGTGTCAAGGCTAAATTATTAAGCTATGATATTTAGTTATTTTGATGACTGAAGATGACTTTTGACAGTTCTGTATTACATTTCTAACACATGGATTCTATAGGCACGTCCTGCAAAAAGATCTAATAGTGTAAACCGCTGGTTGTACCCATTGAACATGCATGACCGAAATGCACGAGTATTTGATTACTGTGTATTTGTTTCTCAGAAATCTCCTTTGTTAGTTAAGCTCATTTATCACTCCTAAAAAGCTATGCAGGACAGAAATATATTTATCTATTTGCACTTTCAGGATGTGAAATTTTTTATTAGTATACTTGATACCTTCTGTGAAATATATGTGCATTATGTCTGCTGAACACTATTAAAATGATAATGCTGTGTTTCTTTCAAGGAAGCTATATTGGAAGAGCAGGAAAAGAAGAAAAGCAAAAACTTGTATGTATATAAGACCAGAGATACTTTTCAAAGCACTGTTTCAATGCAGATAGCAGTGCTAATCTGCTTGTCTCGTACTTCTGAAACCATGTTAGAAAAGACCCCTGGTGTCATAAGACAACCTCCTGTAGTGGCTGTGTCTTTTTTTTTTTTTTTTTTTTTTTCCCCAGGGCAGTGACTATAAGCTTAAGAATTATTGCAAACATCCTTGTGCTTCTCTCGCTGGCTGGTAGTATTTATATCATCTACTTTGTCGTGGATCGATCCCAAAGGTTAGAGCGCACCAAAAAGGAACTGACTCTCTGGGAAAAAAATGAGGTACGCGGTCTTTCTGTCACCTCTGTGCCAGAAGCAGGATTATTGTCTCGGGGCTCTCTGTAGCAGTAGGGTGCACTGAGGTGGAAATTGCAAGAGATTGGCCAGGAGCAAGGAGAAACAAGCGTGAGGACAAAGCATAAACTCTCCTGTCGCTTACAAATCTACTGATTGCGCTGATTCCTTTCTACTCCCTTGGCCCAGTGTTCACTCAGCTGGGGGATACTGAACGTTCTGTGAATATTTCCATTTGGATGAATGAATGGATACTGAGAGTAGGAAGTTAATGGGTACGGAGAAGCTAATCTGCCACTTCAGAGGAAGTTGCTGGCTTCATATTTCTGATGTTAATTTTTTATTTTAATTAATAAAGTAGTAACTTTAAAGCTAGAATGTCTGCAGTAAAGATTCCTGCATGGTATTCCAGATCTATAATTTTGGATCACGCCTAAAGTTATTACCAATATCAGTAATACCTAAAAAGCTAAAATAATAGTTATAAAAGATAACATTGCTACTGTCAGTAATAGCTAAAAAGCTTAAAGCATCTCCCCCAAGAAAAGCAATCACCATTATATGTGCATCAGCAGTTAAAGGTACCACAGAAGATCCTCATGCAAAGCTACAAAAAACGCTGCATCTTTCTGACCTGTAGGTAAGCGTAGTTGTGTCCCTGATCACAATGATCGCGCCCTCTGCTTTTGAACTTGTGGCAGCTCTGGAGATGTATCATCCAAGGACCACTCTTCGCTTCCAGCTTGCCAGGTATGGGCTTTATGCAGTGCAGAAATTATGTGGGAGGAAAGGGAGGAAGAGGAGAGATGTGCTCTGCTCATATGTTTTAGTCCAGCCAAAGCAGAGAACGTGTGAGAAGCTGTTGGGATAAAAATGCAATAACCTGTATCTTATTCTTCTTGTTTTCAGGGTTCTTGTTCTATACCTGGGAAACCTCTACAGTTTAATCATTGCTCTCCTGGATAAAGTGGACAGTATGAGCATCACTGTAAGTTTAACTTGGTATTTTCTGATGTGTAAAGCTAGTAGACTTTATAGATTCAATTCCATTTATTGTGATAGATAAGAAGTCAGATGAAATTTTTCTGAAATTGATTAAAACCTATTACAGTTCGATAGGATTATAATGTTAAGCTTAGTTTGTAATGTTCATTTACAACCGCTTGTAGGTTTTCTAGGATAACTGGATCCACTTGGTTGCTGATGTAACACGATAAATAGATTTCTGTGAATTGCTCAACTATTTAAAAAAAAAAAAAAAAAAAGCCATCACTTTAGGGCAAATATTTCCAGCTGCCATAAATCAGCTTTCAGTACTGTCCTTACAAGTTCCATCTGACTCTGTACATTGACAGTTACTTGGCAGTCACCAAACTGCTGCTTGAAAAGACATGAAGAAATGCCTCTGTGTGTGTATTGCAGAAGGTACAGACGTGCACATATGCACAGCTGAAAAAGTAGCTTTTGGGACATTTATTATTTCAGGACTCTGACGTTAACAACAATGCAAGTAATTCTACCGCCTTCTTAGTAACCAAAACTCTTTCGAAAGAAGACAATTTATCTACAACTATTCCTGATGTACAAATGAAGAGAAATGGTGTTGTCACATTGGAAGAGTCTCGCACTCAAGGCTTGACAGTCTCCAACTCACTGGTTAACAACACAGTTTCCTTTAACACCCAGAACCCACAGGATCAGTGCTGGGAGACATATGTTGGTCAAGTATGTAATTGTTTTATTATGTCATAAACTTATCCTTAATCCATGTTTAACAAAAAATTAAAATCATGTTGTGCTATGTTCAATTTTAGAGCTTTTCTTTGTATAAATTCCAGAATTTAGCTACGTATTATGTAGAAAGTATCAAGACTACGCAAAGTGATTTGGCCACAGATACAGGTGTTGTTCTTTGTTCAGTATCTACAGTGTGTTTAGTGTTGTACAAATGTTCTTTTGCCAGGCTGCGGTCTCTGTCTTCAGCTCTGCAAAGGCAGATCTCTACAGGTGCATGAGACAGAGCCTATTTTAATAGGATGCATCCTGTTGAACTCATACAGAGAAACATGACTATAAAAATGCTTAGAGAGTAATGTGCACCCTGTGCAGATTCAGGCTGCTGCCGGGATAGACAGGGATGCAGACCCGAGCCAAGCATGAGATTGTGCGCTTGGTCATTTGTACACTATCTCTGAATTCTCTATTCATTCCGCCTGGGTAAATCATTAGAGAATCAAGTGTTCTTCACTTCTTCAGAGAGCAAGAGGACAACAACAAAAGGTTCCAAAGCACTGTCAGTCCATAAGCACGGAGGCAGTTGGGTGGCAGTGCCACGTATGCGTGTTCCCACAACCAGGTTGCAGAAAATATGGAGGCTTAATACGACACTTTTTATTTCCCTACGTGTGAAGGCCTTTACTTTGAGTGACTAGTGGTGGCACCAACACATACAGAGAGAAATTTTAACCACACAAAATTCAAAATATATCATTTGATCCAATATACTTCGGTCTCTGTCAGTGTCGTGCTTCTGTCTAGGCCACTAGATTAAGAAGGATGCTAGAGCGCTTCTGGCTCGCTGAGCTCCTTGTTCCAGAGTGAGCGATATTGAACGTCTTGTTTGATCATCTGGAGGAAAAGCCCCTTGCTGGGTTTGAAAGGCCGATTTCTGTTCTTGTACGCCCCTCTCCATATTGCATGGGCAACAGGACATTTTTAGAATCAGCATCTGTGGGTTTTTTTGATTGATTCATTGATTGCTCCCCAGAACGGACTAGAGATGTTTGGAACTGAATCTTTTCTATTTAAATGTATGTTTTTAAAGGCCAGTTAAACATAGGATAATTTCATTCATTTTTAAGCACTTTACAGGTCTCTTTTACAGCTTGATGATCCTACTGCCACTGGTTTTGATTTTGTATGACTAATAAGCCTTTCTCATTGTGAAGCCCTTAGCAAGTCTGTACTACCACAGTCAGTACAATAAAGGATTGGGTACAATGGAAAAAACCCAACTTATTTCAGTTTATCTAGATAAACTTTCGGAACAGTCATTAAAAAGAAAGCTTGAAGCTCTGATGACCAGTTTTATTGCTGCAAGCAATAGAAGGCACACTGGAAGCTTGATTATATTTGTTCTCTTTGCTAGAACAAAGGCCAGGGAGGGAAAAGTCAAACAGGAAAAGCTTAAAAGGAAATAATTTAGATATTCAAATCATATTTCATCAGTATACTAAGCTTAAGCCAAAATACAATTACAAATGCAAAAGAGCCATATGCAGCCCATTTGTTTCCAGAATGACTCAGTATGTGTGAACAATATGTATTTCAGGAGATGCTAAAGCTTTCGATTATCGACATGATTTTCACAGTCGCGAGCATCCTGCTAATTGATTTTTTCCGTGGACTGTGTGTGCGATATTTAAGTGACTGCTGGTGCTGGGACCTAGAAAGCAAGTTTGTAAGTACGGTCTTTATTTTATCAAACTAAAATGCTGAAGATAGCCAGGCTCCTTCCTTTAGCATTGAACTTCCTTAAGGCCTTTCAACAGATAAAGAATTTCTTGGCGGCACACATCTATAAAGGCACAGCTAACACTGTTTTTAACACTATTAAATTTGGGGGCACAAGGTAAATGCTGAAATTGGATGTTTTTCTCAAGCCTACTCTCATGGCCATGCTGCAAAAACCTCTGTTTTTCCCAAAATGAGATCATGGAGCAGTTCCAGAGTCAAAGATGAGAGTGAGGGCATGGGGTTGCTCCCCGCATCCCCTTTTCTGTAGCTGTAACGTGTATCCGTAATGTAGATAGTGGTTCAAGAAACAATATCCAAAAGCATATAGCCCCTTACGGAAATTATATTGAGTAATATTTGGGTAGCAAGATGCTGTTGGCATGAAAGACTGAGGACTGTTCTCTGTCCTTAACTTAAGAAGTGAAGTAAACTAGAGAGGAATTAGTTTAATCCCCTGCTGCAGAGTAGGTTTTAGTGTGTCCCACTGCCTGCCAAAAGCTCGTATTTGGTCTGGGTGTTTCAGGCTGTGTGCTGTCTGCAAACTGATTCCATCAAATGCTTCTAACAAATGATCTGAAAAAAAAAAAAAAAAAAAAAAAAGAGGTATTCATCCCATACTGTGTTTCTTGTAGCCAGAATATGGAGAATTCAAAATTGCAGAGAACGTATTGCATTTGGTCTACAACCAAGGAATGATCTGGTATGTAGTCCATAAGTGATTTTTCTTGTCCTTTGTTGGCTGATTACTAACTCAATCGGATGATTTCCAATGAAACCTATTAGTAATGCAGTCTTTTATAGTTTATTATAATAAGAGATCACCTGTTGATAGTAAGCTGTTGTTTACCTGTTTTTTCACGTATTCTTTTGCTATTAAAATTGTTTCTGGCAACACTGAGCACTAAAATATTATTTTTTCCAGGATGGGAGCTTTCTTTTCACCTTGTTTACCAGCATTCAACGTTCTCAAGTTGATCGGACTCATGTACCTGAGGAGCTGGGCTGTGCTGACGTGTAATGTACCACATCAGCAGGTTTTCAGAGCATCTCGGTTAGTCAAAAGACAAAGAATAAATCAAATGCAGACAATGGAAATGTCTTCTGTGCAGAGGAACAAAATGACAGGAGATATTAGCTCTGAGAGTTGACAATCAAATTTCACAGTCATACTGACAGCAAAGGTCTGTGAAAAAAAACATAGTTACTGAAACTGGAGGGTTTGTAAAGCAGGGAAGTTAAAGATATGCAAGAGCTGAAAAACATGTCATGGAATATTCCTAGACCAATATATGTGTCCTAACATAAATGCTTAATTTCCATACAACTTTGAGCACAATAGCCTACATGTATTAACTGCTGCAAGTTCTCTGTGTTTCTTTCTTTGAAAGCTGTAAAGGACCTGCTCTTGTCTGTTGCATCACACAACAGAATTCCCCTTTCTTCTTCTATCACGATGAATATCTTAATTGTTTACTCAAAAGGGAAATTATTTCTAACATGTTTTGAAGATGAGTCAACTTCTGCCTCTGTTCTGTTTCTCCCCCAACACAACTGGGCAGTCGGCTCAGTTTTTACAGAAGGGTGCTATAAACAGTTCTCTGGCTGCAACGGTGGCATCTGGAAAAGTTGCGCAAATAGGATTTTCATCATTAAGAGTCTGTTTAAACTGGTTCTGTTCAGACTTTCCAATCACAGCAGAATGATTTTGATCTTTCAGAAATGCAGATCTTGAACTTGTTGGGTAGATACAGACTTGCACCTTTCATGTTGCCTGTTTTTCTCTCTGATTAGTATAATCTGAAACATGTTACGCCTTCTTGCAGATCCAATAATTTCTACTTGGCCATGTTGCTGTTCATGCTGTTCTTGTGCATGTTACCAACAATTTTTGCTATTGCCCGATATAAGCCATCTTTAAGCTGTGGTCCTTTCAGGTAAGTCATAATAGACTAATGAAAATTGCAAAATTTGATTTCACCCTCTCACAACAAATTCATCAGGTTCAATAATACCCAAATTACTTAAAAAAAAAAAAAAAAAAGTTTAAATATAGGACAATCTTTTTCTGCTGCTGATGTTTTCCAGTTTAAGTTTAATTAGGTGAATATGTCAATGTTCTAAGTGAGGCTTGACATTTTGCTTTATATACATGGTTCAGCTATTTTATGTTTACACAACGTAATGTGTCACCAAGCAATCCAGCAAACATCACTGTCCTGTGTCCCAATTCAAGCACCCTCCAAGCCTGGCCAATGTTTTTGTGCTTTGGAAAAATTGTTAAAGAGCAAATAATCAACAAGTTACCTTTTTTTTTTTTTTTTTTTTTTTCCCCCCTTTCACTGTACTGTTCTGAAGTAGCTTTGGATGAAACTCCTTGTTCACTCGATGCAGCAATGCTCAACAAACTGAGGTACCTAGGATTTCTGGCAACTTTATTTTACTTCCTTTTTTTTTCCCCTCTTGTAGCGGACAAGAAAAAATATATGATATTGTTTCTGAAACGATTAAAAATGATTTTCCCGCATGGTTCAACACAGTGATCACCTACATCAGCAGTCCTGTGGTTGTCCTTCCTGCACTACTACTTTTATTGTAAGTACTTAGTTTTTCCCGGGCAGGTTAAATTGATTATATTAATACTGAGCTTATCTCTGGAGAGTCAAATGTTGACACTGAGGAACAAATGCTGCATTATTGTAATTTCATTAAGCATATCTGAAAAAATCCCACCTTACTGAATATATGGTATATTGATCAGATGGGAATGAGAGTGTAAGAGTATGTTAAAAAGACTGTCATCTCACTTTCAAAAGGAATTTCTTGTTCTGGGATACCGTGTTAGCGCAAGTTCACTATATTGTGTCAAGGCTTGCAGTGCTGCTGCTTCCAGGAAGATTTAAGATCCTTCTTCCCTCTCAAGAGCTCCTCAGAAATTAATATTCCATTTCCTCATGGTCATTAGTTTAGTTTATGACTGTGAACAGGGCTCAGTCTATCATTTAAAGCAGCTACCCAGTCATCCTGATTTCTGACAAGATAAATCAATTATGCAGGCCTGCTCTGAAGTGCTAATGTAATATAACTTGCTGCAGACTTTCCAGTGAAAGTCCTTTCTTACTCTAGTTTCTAAATACTTATTTACAGCTGGGAATTAATACTTACTTTGAGCTGTTTGAAATTCACTTTGCTCTATGAGGTATCATTTGTCTTGCATGTACCTTTGTATCATTTTTTTTTTTCCTGTAAACTACTGATGAATGCAGAGTTTTTCCCATCAGTGGGCTTTTCAGACAAATCAAAAAGACCGAGGCAATACTTCCTAATTGTAACTTTTTCCTCTAAGGTCCCAGCCACGTAAATGTGAACATATTTACAAATTGAAGTAGGCTTATTGACTGCTTCAAACTGATGACTAAGCACATATGTAAATGTTTGTGGTATAAAGTCCAGCTATAAAATTTTACTTCATCTGAAAGCCAGTGTAATCCATTATGTCAGGCCAGGTCTGATCTGGCTGTGCCCAGTGTAAACAAGGTTATTCCAGTCAGTCGACAAACTTATGTTGGTATGAGTATGCAAACTCAGCTGTAATTCTGGTGTCTCTGTTCTGTAACCTTGGACTGGGAAGAAAAGACGAGAAAATATTTATCAAAATTTTCATTTTGAGGAAGTCCAGAATTTAAACCCAAAAAAGCCAGAAATGCACACAGGGTCATATGCACAATGAAAAGACTTGCAAAAAAAACCCACAGGCACAATTAGAATTGCTGTTAAATCTGCTTTCAGTGTCACTTTCTTTCATGTATGTTTGCTTGAAAGAAGGCTGTCATCCATTATCACGGTATAAAGGAAATGCTACGAAGCAGCAACTGAGCCTGTACATCATTTTGATGACCTATAAGCCCTCAAAGAGAAGACTGTCAAGAATGTTTGATGTGACTCATAATCATCTCTTTCACTTCTAGCATGTTAATCTATTACCTACAAAGTATTGCGAGATCATTAAAATTCACCAACAATCAACTGAGAATGAAGATCCAAACAGTAAGTACAGTTCAAAGCCCTTTTACATGCAGTTTGGGGGGTCTTCAGAAAAGTACTAGACTAATTAAATCTCTAGAGTCACTTTCAGTGTTTCACAATGTAAAACCAATCCTGTATTTATCATCCTCACACAGCAGTGGATTTACTCTCTAATCAAGAATAATTTACAGCTTTTCATTCTCCTGAATGTATTTTAGGAAAGAACGGAAGATAAGAAAAAGGTGGTTCAGATGGCAGTAGGTAAGTTGGTGAGCTTTAGAAACGCCACTATTAACAAAGCCTTCAGATGCAAAACCATTTTGATTTCTCATACACATAGGAAAGTTCAACTACATTTTAAAAAAACTGTATTTCCTGTAGCGTCCTGCTTTTAGGTGGTTTTTGAGCTCAGCTTGACTTAATCTTGGCAGCACTGAAAAACAAGGTGTGTAGTTTATACCTAAATTCTGCTGGGATCTTTGGACTGGGTGTTTTCCTGCTTTTACCACCAACAGGGCAGAACCTAGGAGGCATCTCTGATTCAAATCATGTCAGACCTTGCATAAAACTCAAGAGGCTAGTGGGCAGAAGAGGAGGAAGGGCACAGCCCCTATTCTTTAACCTGAGATGGTTGAATATTTCACCAGCAATGAAAAAAATTTCAGACTTAAGTGTCTACTGTGCCTGAGGGAATTTGAACCTGCATCTTCCACTTCTCAGGTTTTAGCGATGAGAAACCACAGAAAGGATACCCTCCTTCCAGTGAAAGGAACAAGTGAAAATTTGCCAAGTCAAAGAGAAGACATGACTCAGTAGCCTTATGGCTAGATCTTAATGCTACTGTGACCCTCTTATAGCTCTCCGGCGGACACATAAATAGTGAAATACCTGATGTATAACAATTTAGTGATCAGGAGTGACTATTAAGGGCAATGAGGTATGTGTCCTAGTTGGATTTCCTTTGTTATAGAAACCCAATTCAGCTTTTGGCTGTGACCATCACAGCCCCTGGAGCCAGTTTGCTGAATTTGGCCACCTTAATATGAATAATGGTGTACATTGTGAACTAAAACAGGGCTCTTGAAAAGAGACGTTGGCTTGTTGCCCATTTTGGAATCCTACAGTGCAATGTCCAGTGTTTTTTGTATGTTCCTCAATAGTGCATCTGCCATGTACCGTAGGATGCTGAGCCACCCCTTTGTCACCCTGTCTCCCACCATGACACCAGCTTCTCTTCTCTGAACACAGAGGGGTTCTGTTGGATCCCCTGACTGAAGGGTGAATTTGAGCCACTGCATTTACACAGCAGGTTCTAAATTTTAGAGGCCTGGACAGTTCTTGTAATAATTTCTCTTTTCTAGCCAGAATCCAAAATCTGGATGGGAATGACAAGAGACCAGAGCAAGAAGGTGATATTATCAGCCAGGAGTCTTCTGTTCGGTCCTCAACTCCCCGAAAGAATGGCAGCGTTTTGAACTTTGAATCTCCCGTGAGCAAAGGCACCAGAATACAAACCATTTCCCAGTCTGTGCCTCAAACTGTGCCCTCAACTGATGTTGCAAGACCTGTCAACGCAACTCCCACAACTCCTACCTCCTTAACGCCAGCTCCCTCAGCATCAAGTGTACAGAAACCAAGAAACGATCATATCACAAACAGGCAAGACTGCTTTGGTTTTGAAATGGCATTTCTTCCAGCAGCTCCACGACATACATGTGTTTATTCACAAAATAGCTTAGTATTCAGACTGTCTGGAACAGTAAAACAGCTGAGGAGTTTTTAAAAAGCATATTCATTCATGGGTACTATTCAGAGCACTGGTGACACCACCTCCTTAACTCTCCCTTAATTGAGATGGGATTACAAAACTTTTGAAGTTATGTGGTTGCGGTTTGCATACACCTCAAGCAAAGGTAAATACTAAGCTTCCCCTCAGGCTTGTAACTACAATAGTTTGTGCAGGATACTGTTTCCATGAACAAGACAAACACAGTAAGAGTGAAGGAGCTCTGTGCAGAACGCCTGTGCAGGTTTGGCTGTAGGACAACCAGTTTTGGACAGTTGATTCAGAGAGAAGACCAATGCCTTAAGCTACCTGGTTTTGTTCAAGTGATCAGATAAAGAGCATTTTTAAATGGTTCCCAGAATTATAAGAAAACAAAACAGGAACGTAACCTGAGAGGTCAATTGTCTCCTGCCTTTTCCTGGGGAAGAACAAATGTAACTGCTAATTTCTAGACTATGTTTCTCAAACTGGTCCTAAAAATTTGCAACAATGGAGATTTCATGATCTCCACCCTTACACTCTAGTGTTTGACTTCCAGAACAATAATTTTTTATATGTATGAATTAGACTGATAGAAGAATGTAACTCTAAATATTTCCTTCCTGTTTTTTCCATCTTAAAGGTACCCAAGCGTTGTGCACGGGAGTGCAGGCGAGCTCTGTAAAACAAAGCCCTACACACCAGTGACTTTCAAAAAGCATACTGGAGATGTTCATTCTGAGCCTCTCTTCAGAAAAGGCATTCGGCAGGTAAATCCGGATGCTCTTGGGGCAGGGGCTCCCGTTTTTGTGGGTCGTAGACCATATGCTACCAGGTACTTTGTTGTTAATGAAAACGAGCCCCGCAAAAAATCACTCCGTTCTACCTCCCGATTCCAAAGGCACTTCAGAAAAGACGAGTCAGGAGACGTTATCGAGTTGTATCCACGCAATGTCAGAAGATACGTGGTTCGAACACCACACCAGATGTATTCCCCTCATCCCAGTGAAGATGAAGAGGATGAAGAGGAACTCAGGAGAGAATTCATGAACAGATCCCATCGCCCTCACTCACTGTCTGATCTTCGCCCACCACCAAGATTTTACATTGGAGAACGTGCTGATGGCCACATTCTTACGAGCAAAGATCTGGCCAGAGTGCACTACAAATCCTGGGATGATGGCTTTGAGCTAGACCTGGACAGGCCTCCATATGCTTACAAGAAAGTTCACCTGAACTATCCTGAGCCACGTGTGAAACCAAAATCAAAGCAAAAGCTGGAGCAATCTCTAACAGAATCTGATTCCATTTCCATTGAATCCAGCAGTGATCCGCAGAACAGCAGCAACGACCAGTATATCCAGGTGATTCATAGTAAGGAAAAGTATCCGAAACCTGGGACAAAACTCACTAAAAAGAAAACAAAAAACAGTGTTGATCTAAATATGTCTGAGCCTAATGAACTGGTATGCTCAAATGTCTGAGGAAGTGCCCCAACCTTTCTGTGTTTTGAACAGGTGTACGTGCATTTGTTGTACCTGCTGTTTGAGGTCTATTGGAGTAACTACGACATAGTCTTTGCAACGCCAGTGTATGCTGCCATTTGAGGTGGGAAAAGCCTAGTTAGCCTTGTGTTTTACTGTAACTGTACCTTGCTTCAATATCACAACTGATCTGTTGCAAAACTTGGAAAATTATTCCAATTTGTTACTTAGTGTTAATGCTGTTAAAAAACAAAAACCCCTACCTACTGGAAAATCAAAAGCTATGTACTTGGGGCACTTTAATTAAACCAGTACATAACTATGTTAGATGAGGCTCTTTTTGACACAGTCGCAGCTAAAGATGCTTCCACTGAATAAATTCAGCAGGTAATCAGCTTCCTACAAATAGAGGTGCTGTTTACAGTGCAGTTTATGACATCTTGACATGCCTAGTGTGACTACGGTGTGTAGCTCAAACAAATCAGCAACAGGCTAATTACAGAGAACACTGAGTTTCTTCAGAGGGTACTGCATGGGCAATGGAGTTATTTGATCGCAGTAATGCATGCCAGACTTCTAGATGAAATCCTAGATCTTACTTTTCTGGTATTAATTTTCTGGTGAGACTCCTCAGCCCAGCCTGATAGGCTTCACTACAGAAAACTTTCTATTCGTGGCCTTCAAAAAACTTCCTTCATTACTTCTAATTTAGTTCTATCCAGTTTTTTGCATGCCATTGCAATTTTACACCTTCTTTAGATGCTGAACATTGGCCTTTTTTTTCGTGTTGTTCGGATTACACTGGGCTGCAAGTGCATGAGTGAGGCGGCCCCATCTTAGGTAAGAGAACAGCAAGGCCTCCGCCATGGCTCCCCGCTTTGAAGGCTGGAGGCGACCCGAGTAACGTGTCACGGCAGCGGCCTGTCGCCCGGCGGCTCTTTTCACCTCAGGCAGCTGCCCGCAGGCTGCCGGGACAGCCAGGCCACCGCCACCCGCGGCTCCGGGCTGGCCTGCATGGCCGACCCCCACCCTGCCACCATGAGGCGAGACGAGGCGAGGCGAGGCAAGGCCATAGAAGCCGCCTCCTCCTCCTCCTCCTCCAAGCCGCGGCCCCTCAGGTGAGGGGGCGGCGCCGCCATCGGCCCACGGGGGCGGTGCGGCCCGGTGCCTTCATAGGCGGCGGCGGCGCGGCGGCTCCGCCCTCCGCGGCCATGGACTACGCAGGACGCGCCGAGGCGGCGGCTGAGAAGATGGAGCTCTACCGGCGGGACCCCGGCGGCTGGCGGGGCTGCCGGCGCACGGTGAGCGAGCGGGGGCGGCTGAGGAGGAGGGGGGGCCCTGGCCCGGCCCGGCGGCTGAAGCCTCCTCTCCCTGCAGAGCGAGGTGTCGGTTTCGTGGAGACCCTCCGCGGAGTTCGCGGGCAACGCGTGAGTACGGCCGGCGCCCCCCGGCCCTTTCCCGCCCTGCCGGGGTGAGGGATCGCCCCCCGCGGGGCGCTGGGGACCAGGCGGGGCCAAGCAGCGGGGTTGGGTTTGGTTTCGTCCCGCCGCAGGTACAGGGGAGAGGGGATCGTGCCCGCCAGCCCCCAGGATGTCTGGGAATGCATAAAGCCCGTGGCCGGCGGGCTCAGGACCAAGTGGGACCAAAACGTGAAGGACTTCGAGGTCGTTGAAGCCATCAGCGATGTAAGTTCTGCGAAACTGTCCTGGTGCGATTAATGCAGCGCTGCGCTCAGGAGCACTGGGCTCTGTACAGACCTTCCTCTTGCGGTGCCTCGTGAGACAGCCTGTGTTATGTGCAGGGAGGTATAAAGGGCTGAGGAAGTTGTACAGCCTCTCTCTCTGGACCAGTCTGACAATACTGGGATTGGACATCTTTTTTTTTTTTTTTTTTTTCCTCCCCTTTCTTTTTTTGTGTGAATTGCTTATATTCTCTTAACAATGGCTTATCTTTCTGTAAGGAGCTACTAATATGTTCTTACCTAAATACTGCATACTTAAAAATACGTAATTTATGAAATTAATGGTTCTAGCACTGCTGCAGATCAAGCAAAGTATCATTTTTTTAAAGAGCCTATTTGTGAGGGAACAGGAGGCATATAGAATACACAGCCTTAGCTGAGCAGTGAAGTGTCCATGTCATCAGCTGTTAATTCAGGCCCCATCTTTCACCACGGCAGCAGGCGATGCTTGGCCCTTAGCCGACTGACTGACCTTGGGACCCTGCGCTTTGCCTCAGTGTCTCTGTCATTAAAATGGAGATGCTGCGCTTGGAGCGTTACAGATGAAAAGGGCCATGTACGAGCAGTTGTTTCTGGTACTGCCGTTATACAATCTCACTTCCAATTATTTATTTTTTTTTTTTTACTTTTAAGTGTGTCAGATTGGGCATTGGATTTACATCCCTAAATCTGAAGCGGATGTAGGTGCTTGGAAGCAGCTGGGGTACAAACACTGCTATCCCAGGGGTGTTTGTGGAAGTCCTGGGAAGATTTTTTTTCCTTGGGAGAACCTCACAGACCTATAGTATTAATCATAAACTTCAGCTTTAGTAATGCTGCAACCTGCCACTTGAAATTCATACACTTTATCAGACTTGCCAGCACTTACCAGTGTGGTAGAAACCTCTGGTTTGGGGAGCCTATCGCCACAGAGCCCTCAGCGTTAAGTTGGTAACGTTAAGGTTTCTGCAGCATAACAAATGTGGGTATTGAGTTGTACTCGTACGATATGGTCCTTCCTGGAAGGGAGAAGCTTTTTTACTGTTCTATGAGCATAGATGTGCCAGATTTGATTTTCAGCATCCCTTGTGGTATCTGTCCTTGAACAACCTGGAAGTAACACATTATTACTCTGTTTTTCTCCATTAAACTGTCCTTCATCAACATACCGTAGTGCCTTTTGGCTATGCTGATTTGCATTCTGTCCAACAAAGGGTGTAACAGAACTCCGTGATACAGTTTATAACATGTAACTTTTGAAAGAGTACCAGAAATTTCAGGGATTTTTTGAAAGCATCAACTCACATAACTCTGTTTTGTGATTTCCAGACTGTCTCTGTATGCAGAACCACAACCCCTTCAGCTTTCATGAGGATTATTTCACCAAGAGAATTTGTGGATGTGGTGCTAGTAAAGCAATATGAAGATGGGACAATGCTATCTGCTGGTAAGACACTTGTGTTGGCAACATGTTCACGTTATGTTAAGAGATAACCAGCAGCTACCATAAATAAATTTAAAATAAAATGTAATTAACACGTTTTTTTAGTAGTTGTTGATCTGATCTTGGTCAGGAGATAAAATACTAGTGGTCTCTTTACATCGCTGTATATGTGAGTATATATCATGTTAATGTTCAGATAATGATTATGCGATTGGCCTGTCATTTCTTCCCTTGCTGTGCTTTTCGGGTTGAATAAGTTTGGGCGAGGGGGGGTTGTCCATGCTTTTGTTGTTTTTTAAGAATTTACAGAAATTGTAAAAGGAGTCCCCTTTAGGCTAAATCCTGTTTTAACATTTTCTGCAATGCCTCTAGATTTTGGTGAAGCCATTGAATAAACGTACCGCTCCTGTATGTGGAAATAAGTGTTCTCATGAAACCAAATAGTGCTGATTTTGAAGGGGCTGCCACTGTGTGGAAAGCTGTTTCTTTGTTTTTTCACTTTCATCCTGTTGCTTACCTGCTACAAGTCATTCCTTTTATTTCCCCATTATTCAGCTGTCCCGTTTTCCCATTCTGTTCAGGGTGCCTTGCTGGGAATTTATGTACTTGCTAGAGTGCAGCTTGTCAGCAGTCAAGTGGCATATACCTCTGTGGTACGGATTTGTTGGAAGTAACTTGAATGACCTCTCGAGAAAAGCAACGCCCTCGCACAGCATGGGTTCAGTGAAAGTCCCTCACAGGGTCTTGATGCTTAGTTCAGAGCTCAGTGACAGTTGCTTCTAAATTTAACACTTCTTTGATTTCTCCATTCCATGGCCAGGCTGGTTCCTTTTAAGGGTCATTTTTGACCACTTGTATGGCACGGCCCCACATTGGAAAGGTTTTACTGCCGTTCTTCTTACATGTATTTTCCTATAGTGAGTTTGCCTCTCAGCTGCTGGTGCTTTGAGTACCAAGGATTCTTTCCCATCTTCTGTGAAAATGATGCTTTCCTTGAATGCTTTTTCTTTTAGCCACCAACATGGAACACCCACTGTGTCCTCCTCAGCCAAATTTTGTGAGAGGTTTTAATTATCCCTGTGGCTGTTTCTGTATACCTCTTCCAGGGTAAGAAGCGATCTGTGTGAATGTTATGTGTTCTACAGCCCTTCTTATCTGTTGTGTGGTGTGTTTATGTGTATGTGGCCACATGTGATCTGTAGCCTCTTGGCAGTAACATGTTTCTGTCATCTTCTCACTGATAATCGTGATGACTGTGACCTTTCTGTTCTCATTCTCTCTGTGCAATGAATTAGTCTTTCTTCATTTCCTAGAGGGAATTTTTTAATGTTACAGGAACCATCATCATAGTAGGATTCTTGCTGACCTCTTAAGCAGAGATTCAGCAGAACGTACAAATACGGTCTTAATTTTTGGTAAATGAGTGTCTGGTTGATTATTACAGTGCCGTAATTCATAAACAGAATCATCTACCTAATTAAGGCCTAGTTTAACTGTAATTTGACTTGTGGAGATAGCCACGTTCATTGAAATTTTGAATTAATGTCTGTTGTTTGTTTTTTAAAAAAAGTATTGAGAAATGTCTATCATCAGACAATACATATAAGCGTCATTGCAAAGTTCTTAATGCTTTTAAACTGCTGGCTATAAAAATCACTTGCATTGTCTTTGCAGGGAACCAGACAGGACTCAGCTCCTCAGTTTCTTTCAGACTGATCTCGGTGGCTATCTTCCCCAGACGGTGGTGGATTCCTTCTTTCCAGCTAGCATAGCTGGATTTTACAGCAACCTGACCAAAGCTGTTAAGGCATTAAAAGCGTGACAAGACCAATAGCTGACATCACCAGCTAAGGGTTGGAAAAAACCTGAGAGCTTGAGGGCAGAAATAGGAAGTTGGCCTTACAGGACTGTACTACCAGCAAAGATACTTAGGAAAGGGGAACAATGGGTTGAGTAAAGTAAATTTTTAAAACAGCATTTTTCTACCTGTCTCTATTCAAAGCAATGTATTCTTTTCTAATACAATATCCTTCATTTTCATAATTAGAGAAATATCACAGCAGAAGCTGGAAGAATCCTGGAGGCAGCACTGGTGGCTGTCTGTGGGGAGAAGATGCAGATACTAGATCTGCTCTCGGCCACGTTTTGTCAGTGTCTGCGAGGAGCAGCATTGCTAAAATCCACTTAGCACTACAGCATTAGGCAGGTGTGGGGCAGCCTGTTTTTGTCTCTGAAGCTCCCCGTAGACTCCTGTAGAACAACATTCCTTCCCCAAAAGAAGAGGTAGCTGTTTTGCTGCCAGCGCTCAGACCTGCTAAGATGCTTCAGTGGGTCCAAACCAGCAAAAGGTAAAAGCCAGAACAAATTTGATTGTGTCGAGAATCCCGCTTGTGTGTTCCAGCAGACTTCAATACTAATGGTAAATACGCCTTAAGTGGTTTTTTTTCTATATCAAAGTCTACTAGTGCAAATCAGTTCATAGTTCTGTGAGTTGACAAATAGACATTCTTCCTTTCTGCTCTCTGTACCAAAACCAGTGATTTCTGCAATGTTGTGATAGAGCTGCACTGACATAGTGGCAATAAATACGAGGATTAAGCACTTTACTTGCCATTTTTTAAGTGCTTGAAATGAGCATTTTTAACTGCACTTGAACATTTTTCGGTCTCCTGTGGTGAGAGGTTTTAACGGGTAAATAGTCTTTTCTGTAGCTTAGTCTTGACTTGACAGGCCGTTAAGGACGCTGCTTTTTTCCTGAGACTGGTTTGCGTCACGGCATTATCTTGGGAAATCAGCTCCTGATCTTGTGTGCAGTGATGTGTCCGACTTTAGAAAATGTTTATGGTGCTGGTTACTGCAGGAATATCAGACATTAGTATGGATTACGTATAACGGCAAGAGGAAAATTAATTGCTGAATTAGGAATTTAAATGCGGGTTGTGATTTTAATGCTGTAACCTGATTATTTAACAGGGTGAATATGCTCTGCTTTCTGTCCCCGTGTTTGTTTTGTATTTAGTATAGGGCATGGACTTGCACACAAAGTTTCCCACTGTAAATCTCGCCCTATGGAATAGATTTTTCAAGGAAATGGTTTTTAATCTAGTCTTCTTTGTGTACAAAGATGTAAAAACTTGTATGAATGTGATGAAATAAATATTTTTCTGCTACATCTTGCTGTTTTTCTTGGATCATCCTTTAAAATGGTTCCTCATGCACCTGCCATCAAGGAAACATAAGAGCCAGTTGAACCTCCAGCATCTCACTGAATTCAAGGCAACAAGGCACAGAAAAGCCTTCGCTCCCATTTACACTCCCCACTAACTGGGGATAAAGGTGTTTTGGTGAAAGCACTCACCCTCCCAACTTCTTTGCCCTTGGTTCGTCCTTATTCCCTATGTAGGTTGCCGCTTTGTGTACTTACAAAGAGTAACAAATTCACTGAGAAGAGATTTGGGCCCTGATGTTACAGCCTCATATGTATTTATCTAAATGTACTGAAGTTGTTAGGCATGGAGTTCAGTATCTCAGCAAGTCTTTACAGGATTATGATTAATTTAATTGGCAAAAAGTTCAAGGAGGAGAGCTCAGGTCACCACTCGTTCTTCCTGCAAGTAAGCCTTTTGCAGACATGGGGGCTTTTTATTAGCTAATTATTATCTATTTAAATTACAATTTTTTTTTTTTTTTTTATTGCTTTGAGCAATAAAGATGGTAGGTGAGGCTCTTCCGTGGAGTAATTTACAGATCCCTTTTCTGAGTGATCAACATGTTCTGTCCAGAAGGAATTACGAGCCCTTCTGCCCTGCCAAATTGGAAATGGAAATGTCTTGGCAAAGATTGTCTTGTAAGATCTTGGAGGACTCCCCAGTGAGACGCGCTGCCTGTCACACAGCATGTTTTGACTTCTTTTGATCTTGGCAGATGCCAAGAAATGCAGAGGCTTGCAAAAACTGAAAAACCTTGGAAGTGAAGTGAGAAGAGCACCTCTGGAAACAAACAAGATCAAACCCGTCTTGGTGGTTCTTTGTCAGTTCTTAAGAAAATTGATAAAATTAAATAGCTGTTTCAGGTGAGGACACCTTCAGCAGATGGCATTGAAACAATTAAGGCATTCTGTGCCATGGCTGTAGCTAGTCCAGTCTGGTGTTAAAGTTATGAAGTTCACGAAAAAGTGTGATCTGTCTTTTACAGGAAATATCTGTAACCGTGCTAAGGAGTTCAGGCCTGCTTTTCTTAACAGAAATCATTCATTTTTTTCCTGAATTGGTGGTACGGGCAAGTGGTTGGAAAGTCTTAGCATCTTTTATATGTACCAGGCCTTTACTTCGACTTTATTAAGCCTAAGCTTAAAGGTAGATACAAGAAATTCTATAAAAAAACCCATAAATATTCAGAGGGTTTCTGGTAGGTACCAGTTAAAAAACGTACAAAAAGATTCCCTCTCGCATTTTCCTTCTATTTTGGTTGCTACTTGATTCATAGAAATTTTTTGAGGGTTGTTTCATTGATTTTTGAAAAAGACAGCTCAGTTGGGAAGGGTTTTGGAAGCGTCGGGGCAGATGGCTCATCAAGAATGTTCTTTCCAGATTTAACATAGAGTTTACTTGTGAAGAAAGGCCAAAGCAAGTCATGCCTGGATTCAATTAATACCTTCTGCTGTCTATCCTACTTCCGTTTTTCTCAATTGCTGTTTATGGTTTGGTGAAATTAAGTAACCAAAGAAGGGTGCAGTGAATTCCCAACTATGGGAAGGTGAGCAGCCGAGGGCAATAACCAGTGCAGCCACCTGGCTTTCCCCTGGTGAGTCCCTACTTCCATCCTGATGTTGCATTTCTCCCTCTAGTGAAATAGGTCAGAGACCAAATCGGCGCACAAGACGATCTTGCATAGATAGACGTGCTGCTGCTGGTAGAATTCCATATGGTGCTTAGAGAGCCTTGTGAAAATGCCAATTAGCAGCTTTTGAAGCACAGATCTATCTCCAAGTTATTAATTGTTTCCAGAATAAATGTTTGCATTCAGAACTTTTAATTCCCAAATACTCTCACTGGTACTTCCCTTTACAAACCTAACACAAAGACATTTCAAAAAATGTGTGTGGTTAGAAGTAAGAGTTGCTTCTAAATGGTCTCCTTACTCTCCTGCTGTAGTCCTCTGAGACCTCTGGCCGGAGGAAGCTTAGAAAAACCTCCGCTGTGTTACCCTCAGCTTCCTGCCTCACCCTTGCAATACCCTAAGACGCTCCTTTTCCTCCTGCCCATGTTTGTCTGCTGGAGATGAGATGGCTCTGACAATTGCTAGTAGAGAGTTACCCTAGACACGTGTTGACTGTCCTGGCTGCGCTGTGGTTTGAATAGAAACGCTGGAGTTTTCCAGGGCACATTGTCGTTTTGACACACACAAAGCTGCACGCCTTCCTCTGCCCTTTACACATTCATTCCCTAGGGCTTTTCCTTTGCTGTAGTGTTTAGGCTTAGACAAGTTTCTTTCCTCCTGGGATGATAAGGTAGGGAGCAAGACTTGTAGAGAAGGACTGAAAACTTAGCACAGAATGCTTCTCATATTTGTGAGTTAATGGCTTAAAATAGGAGAGTACTATAGCTGTCACATATTTTATTACAACCAGTATATTATTAATAGTCATTATTTTATAATTCTATACTTTGGAACATCTGTTTCTGAATGTTGAAATAAGAATCATGCACATTTTGTGCACAACTTGTTTTATCCCAGACAGCTTGCTCTGTAACTGTGTTCTTATATGTGCTTTCTGAGTATCTGGCTGTGGAAGCCAAATGGCTGCAAGTAATAAAATCCTTTTTTGTTTGCAATTTTGGCAGTAGTTTAATTCCTCCTCTTACAAAGTTTCAGATGACTTGGTGGTAACAGAGCTTGGATTCTTCCTCTTGATGATAGCTGTGATGGGGCCATCAGGTAATGCCTTGACGATATTCCATGCTTCAAAACGAGTGAGTCCTTGCATGGCAGTTGTGTGCACTTGTAACAGCTCATCACCAGGCTGAACAGGGCTGCTTTGTTCTAATGCAGTCCCTGGGGAAAGAAAATGAATTTCCTTTAATTCTTTGTGTGGAGGAGTCTTTAACTGATCTTTCATTTACTAAGGATCCACCAGCATGTTTGGTATAAACCACCTGGTCTCAGCAGGCAACAAATTACTGGCTGCACAGGATAATGCTGCATTTACAAAAAATACCATTTTCATGGGAATAAATCAGCAGTCAGTTATGGACTGCACAAGTTTGTATCAGCTAAGAACCAACCGTGTATGTATTTAAGCATGTTTACCTTTAAATATCCTGTGGATGATGATGGGTTTATCTCCATGAATAGAGCCTTTCCCTCCTTCCAGACTGAATCCTAAACCAGCAGGTGTTTTTTCTAGAGTTACGGTGCAGATTGTACCTTCAGTTGCTGGAAACAAATGGAGAGTTAGCAAATGGGCACTGCATAGGCTGAAAAGCTAAAACATCTGTTACAAAAAATGAACTTCTGTTTTGTTTGCAAAGGCACCATAAACGACCAAATGAAAGAGAAAGCTATAATTTCTCTTCTAATCATTGTAAGGCCCTCCGGGAAGCTGGGGAGCAAAAGTTGTGTTTGGGTTTATGGCAGAATGGAAATATGAAAATGAAAGCTGGTGACATTTACTAGATTTAGAAAAATCCAATCAATGAACGGAGTTTAAGGTAAACAAATTTGACTTGATGTTGGTTATGAAATAGTTATCAACTACAAAGCTCCTAATGTTTATTTGCAGTACATAAATAAAACTACAGATCTCCAGATTATGCTTTAGAAAAAAACAAATCAAACCAAAACAAAAAAACACAAAAATATCTTAATGTGAAAGGTTCTGCAAATATCTGACCTTGCTATGTCTCAGATGTAGCCACCTGCTCTATCAAACAATAGCGCATTGTTTGTTCAAACCAAAATTCTCTTTCACAGAGAAAATCTTGTAAACTAGAATCTAATAATATTAGAATAAAGAATCACTATTCACTGAGTTGTCATTATACCTTCAGTTTAGATGTCTTACTACAATAATAATCTTTTTATGCCTACAGAAATTCATATAGGGGACCACACGTTTTTTTTCAGAGGGTTCCTTTATTTTAGAAATCCATTAATTCTTTCCCTTTTCAACAAAGTTATTCCAAATGTCTGCTTCAGGAATGTTTTGTCTGTCTTTAATCACGGTTCTCAGATTTACACAGCCAATGCTGAGCTGCTTTATGAACGCCCAGGATTTCAGGTGGTGAGTAGACACTTAGCAGGTGGAGGCTGCAAGGTAATGCCACTGAACTTACTCACCAGACCCTTGTGAGGCATCACTTGCTACTGAAGATGTACTAGAATTGATTGAAACGTTGAGGCTTTTTTCTCCATCTTTAACTTTTCTAGTGACAACAACGGCTTGTCTGGGTTGTCGAGCCTGTCGCATGATTGCTGAGGCATCGTGGTGAGTTGCACCTTTAAGAGACTTTCCATTAATTGATAGTACTTCATCTCCTTTCTGAATAGTTCCTTCCTGAGATGCTAGTCCATTGGGAAACACCTTGTGAACCTATTGAAGAGCCCAGTCACCACACACACACACACACAAGGAAAAAGGAGAAAAAAAAAAAAAGGAAAAATCACTAGGTCACTCAGTTAATATTTTTCCCAAGTGTATTTTCCCTTCTTTGCCAGGAACAAGTTGCTTCTAGTACATTTCAGAACTGAGAGCTGAATAAATTTGTACAGAGAATTTTTTCTGGGCACAGGCCTCCTCAAGCAGCTTGAAATCTGTCTAACCCTGGTATCAGATGGCCAAGGCCTTGCTGCTGCCCATGGTGCGTACCTGCCTATGCTACATCCTTATCCCTGCTCTGCTGGTGGGAGGAAGTGGGCGTGAAGCTAGTCTCTAATTTCTAGACCCCTTATGTGTCTACGAGCTCACCTCGTTCCTCCTGACCACCCTGCATGGTCTTCTATAAGCATGTGAATAAGGTGTTGGTTACTCCCTGCTGAGGGCTTCCCTGGGCTTTCAGAGCAGTAGGTGAGTAAGGGGCCCAGGGGAGCAGTACACCCCTGCCAGTCACCTGGAGAGGGCAGCTCTGTGCAGAAGGATCCAGATTTCACCCTTTAAGACCATGATTCTTCTGACCCTATCAGTACAGCTGCCTACTTTGATTATGCCAAAAGCCAACCTCTGTAGTAGAAAAGCAGTAAGTTATATATTTTTAGATAAGGTAGTTAGTTTTTGGACTATTTTTTAAGAAAGATGCTACTTACTGTTACCACTTTGTTTTCTAGATCAATGCCCCCTGCCAGGCTGAATCCAAGCCCAGTATCTTCTTCTTTATGCAAAATTGTAACATGAATATCATCAAACTCCTAGGCAGAGAAAAAAATAACATCAAGAACTTCCCAATAGATATATCAAGGTGATTGGAAAATCAGCATGGTTTTTTTTTGTTGCATTGTGTGTTTTATAATGAGACTTAGTGGTATAAGCATAATACTGAGACGTGTTTTAGTACTTGGTTTTGATCAAATTTACCTACTGGTTACCTATTTTAAAAATGTGTTTCTGTGTCTAAAGTTGTTCTGGTTTGGTAAACCAGATCAGTTTGATCTGGACCATAAATGGAATTATCTTAAAAAGTACAGATATCATGTCCTGTAGAAACAGAAAATATTGCTGAATCACGTTAGAGGACCTTTTCATTGAAAAAGTGGAAAAAGAATTTGGCATACCTCATATGGATACAAGTGTCACAACTTAAAAGTTGCTTCTCAGTCTTATTTTTCTTTTTTAAAAATGTTCTAGTAATGGGTAGAGTAAGCTGTCTCTGGCTGTTATCCCAAAGGTGAGTTTGTATAGGGTAACAACTCCTGTTTTAGCCTAGTTTCCTTTCTTGACCATAGTTTCACAATCATGTTCAGTACGTGAGCAACTGTAGTTGCACCTTTTGATACTCTGTCTTGTTTCCTTCTACAATTGAATCCACCGGCCAGCTGCAACCAGGCAGAGGGTACACGCTGAGATTGTCCTGCATGTTCCCTGAAAACAGCCGACTTGATATGAGAGAGGCCAACGTCCCATCGAGGGCAACATTGCAACATCACTTTTGCTGCTAATCAGACCAAAAATATCAACGTGGGATGTTGACAAGAAACACAAGTTGATAGAAAATTTGGCTTTTGTAAATTCTGCTTGTCAAACTGCTTTTTGTTTGCAACATACTAGCAAAGTTTGCTGCAGTCAGTAAGAATTAGTCTCTGACATGAGAATATCTCTACCCAGTATTCTGATAGGCAGACATGAATTCACTACCCGTGCTCTGTGCAGTGCAGACACAAACCAGGACTAACCTGGGAGACACGTCACTGCAGTTAGCAAAGAGACAAAAAGCTATATTATCTTAGGCTCATTGGTGCATTAAAGCAGTTATGCTGCTTTTGCACAGCTTGGAGTGTCTTAACACAGCAAGAACATAGCTGCCAGCAGAAGCTGAACTTTTTTCACTGCAGAGCTCTGGAAGTTATCAGCTTTTTCTTTGAGTATGAGCAGTCTTTGAAAGTCTTTACAGTTCTGGAATGCGCACATTTTACCTTCATTTTGACTTACTCTGAAGTTTATTGCAATTCTAGACTAATCCATTAAGACTAAAGATTGCTCAGTATCCCAAAAATGAGGCATTGGGTATCTCAGACTGGCAACCCATGTTAAAAGAAAGGCCTCCAAAATACCAATGCTTACTTCTGCATACAGCAACCCATTAGTTAAATGGGTGTTACTCTTGCTTAGTTATCTTTGAATACTTCAAGGTTTGTTTGATCAAAAGAGCTAAATGTTACTACTGGTACATATTGAGATTACTGTTTTATTTGTTATAATATCAAGTTGCAAAGATTACCCAGGCACATCCACTCCACAGCTCTCTGAAAATCATGCCCGAAAAGAAAAAGCAGATTTACCTTCAAGGTTGCTTCATCTAGCGATTTGACTTCCTCTATGAGCTTTGCTAACTCTTCAGGGGAAAGCAGAGAGATGACAGACTGCCCTGACACACCGGATGCTTGAGGTGAGCCGTGTTCCTCTTTCTCTTCCTCTTTCTCATTGTCTGCTAGGCTCACGGTGTATTCTCTCAACTCAGAGAGGCTGTCCCATTGTGACAGGAATAAAAAAGAAAGAGTGAGTTATGAAAGAACAAAAGCATAGTACAGACAATTTTGGAGCAATCACCTTTTGATCTTATTAGCATTTAATTGGAGTGGTAGCTCCTATAGTAAGTATTATAAATACATAAAAATGTAAATTAATCCTGTTAGCCTAACAGAAACAGGATCCACCGCATAAAAGAACAGGCATAATCTCTTGTCCCAAGCGAAACCAGATTTAAATCTCCTTTATTTTGGAGATTCTAGAAATATTCCTCCTTAAGTAGGAAGAGGCTTGAAATATGCATGTACTTATATAGTAAAAATTTAAAACAAGCGTAACAGTCATGCGAGTCATTTAACCTTTGTGCTCTAAAAAAAGTTCTTAACTTAATCTGTGCTTTACTGTTGAGTGCTGCTCCCTTAGAATGTTAATCTGTCAGCAGATCAGCACTCATGTTCGCCAACGCTGATCTGCAAATCTATTTTTAAATATGGTATCTTACTTCAGCGAAAACCCAGTGTCCAGGTGATGACTCTCATTTGCAGGTAAGAGAGAAGTCCCATCCTCCTCCAGAGAGGACTGGGACAATGTGTCCAGAGTTTCCCATGCATTGTTTCCAGAAGAGACTGGAGACTGAGGAAGGCAGAGCAAAGATTTCATTAAAGCAGATGACACCTGGCTACTGATGGAATAGATTTTGCTACACTTTTCATCATACGCCTTCATCATCTCACAAGACTGGGTAGCAGTAAGTGGGAAGCTTCGCGATCGTAGGCTGTGTGCTTTTGCAACCGATAGAGGATGGGAAGTTGCAATGGCTTCTGTAGTTAAGAGACCTGAGGAATTTTCAGTATTGGCGTTGTTGCTTTTCTCTGAGCTAGCCACAAGGACATCCCTTGGAGAAGAAGATCTGTCTAGGCTCTTTGTACCCATGACCACAGGTGACTTTGGCTGTTGTTGGCTAGTTTCACAGCATTGGAGAAAGGCTTGATTTAAATGGGATGGAGCCACTTCTGACTCTGTTGCAGTGGGAGAGTGTTCTTTTTGGACTGAAGGTTTCAGGCTAAATCTTCGTGGTATTTTTTCAGGCGACTGCGGAGCACTCAAGGATTCAAATGAGCTTATTCTTTGTTTTATTGATGATCCCCTAGGAGAGCCATGGGATAAACTGGATTGCAGTTCTTTGCTGGAAACACTCTCAAGGTCAGGATGACTTTGGTTTGTCTGTGGTTTTAGATCCGAATTTGCTTTTCTCAGTCCTTTCAGACTTTGGCGAAACCAGGCTGGCTTAGGTGCAACAGGAGGACCCTTTTTCACACTGTCATTTTCATCTGATTTTAGCGCTTTTGAACCAACTATTTCTGATTCTGATTTCTTCAGAACTGTCTCTGAGCTGCTTCGACTTTTATTCTCTTTATTTGCATCGATGCCATGTTGCAAATCTAAGTGGATGTTGTCTTCAGTCATGGTAGGATTAAATAAGCTTTTTATGCAGTCGGAAATTTTAACCCAAGGGTCTTCTGTTGTTGTATCAAGACTATAATCTACCCGTGCTTGTCTTTTGAGTATAGGTCTCTGTATTGATGAAAGTGGATTCCCTGCATTAAAGAAACATTGATTGTAAACAAGCCTCCTTAAAATTCTCCTTCTCTGTCTCTTAACTATGCATCACTAATAATTCATTAAATTTGAATTTCATTCAAGCCTCCAACAGGTATTTTTTTAAAGTTTCTAAAAAATTTAAACTTTTTTAAAATTCAGAACTCTTGACCTACAAGTTCCAATTTTTGACACTTCAATTAACTGAACAACAAGGCTCTTCCGTACTTATACACAAGATCCCTTTTCTAAAAAGCCTGCAACTTCTAAATGTAACCTGAAATTCTGGGGTGCTGAAGTCATGATGTAGGCTATAACAGTTAAAATAGAAGGCTAAAACTGCAATGTTGTTTGCAGCCTAGTGAAAAAGTTGGTGTTACAGTAAATTCTTTAAAAAAATAATTTTTCTTTCCTACCTTTGTAAGTATATCCTGCTCTAAAAAAGACTCTCCCGTGAAGATCTTTGATTAATATTTATGCTTCCTTAAATTTGTGCAGGCGTTTCCAGTTGTATTTTTCTAGTAATTAAAAATTTAATTCTAATGTAAGAAGATTTTTTATATCACAGACCGATTAAGCATTTTGATATTAGCCATGGTAGATCTGAATGGCAAAAAACTTTTGTTGTGCAGTTGCACAGTTACTGTTATCTGCTTCAGTGTAAATAAAAATATATTTTTTTTAAGGCACCATTACTTTTTTTTTTAATGGTCTGAGCCAGAAGGTATAGAATCATGTAATTTTTTAGGTTGTAAAACACCTCTTGAGATTGTCTTGTTTCCTTAACACTACGTTTCCTTAATTCTATCTGGTGCAACAAGATACTTACTCAGTGGTTTGTATCGTTGCAACACTTGAGCCTTGAAACTATGCATAAAAATGTCCTCTAGAAATGCTAAAACTAACCTCTAATATCAAATTTTCAATATAAATAAGCAGTTTCATCTGAAGAAATACAGCAGTAATATACCTGTACATTAACACTTTTTTTCCAATAAATCATCTATTATGCTGATTATGATATAGTTTCCCCCTTATTTCAAAGATTAATCAATAGTTTGAAATTTCATCTGTTCACCCCAAAATATACAGATATGGATTGCTGTCTGCATTTAAAGAGAAAGGTGAAGTCAGCTTGATACCCATTCTGGAATCAAAACCAAATGATAGGTCCAGCTGCAAAAAAAAAGTTCATGGAACTAAACATACCTAAGTTAGCTTTTCTTTCTTGATCTCTGCCCGCTGGAACAGCAGTTATGTGTTCAGTATCGTAGGCTGTAGGAGAAGTGGTAAAGGCACTGTGGGTTACATCAGTTTGATGTCCCTCTAACATTGGTTCTCCAACTTCCTGCTGAACAAACAGGAAGCAGAAGTGTGTCAGAATGCAATTATACAAACCACCCTATATATGAATCTGAAAAAACCCCATAGTTTCATTTTTTTTAATCTGAAAAGAATTATTGAATAGAAATCAAGTTTTCACTTCTGCTTTGTATGTAATCTTCATAAGACTTAATTCATTATATATTTCAAGAGTGCTGGCATGATATTTTATGGTTATACTTGTAAACAGACTGTGAAAAAATGAAATTAACATCTCAAAAATTTAGTAATAAAAGACTTCCTACTATAATTTTCAATTTTTGTCAAAATTGGCAATTCAGTAGACTTTTGCAAACCAGTCAAGCAAATTTCCTCTAACTTCATATTAAACTCTCTTCTCTGTTGAAGCCTTTTGCCCTAAGCACAAGCTACACATGCTAAATCATCACTGAGTTTCATAGCTCTCCCTTTCTTGTTTTTGGCTGGAAACATAGGGTGAGAGGATTAGCTTGAGGTTGCAGTAAGTGCCACTCTCAACATCATTAACACATGCTCTGGGATTGCTTGATTCCTTTGTAATCAATGACACCAAGTTACCATCTGCCCTGCTGTGACCCTGGAAGTGCTCTCTGCTGTGTGGTTAAGCTTCAGGATTACTTATTAGGAACCAAAACCAAACAGGAACAGTGTGAAGGTCTAGAAACAAATGAGGTTGTCCTGAAAAAATCAGTAATAGAAAAATTTCTTAGCTTTTCTGTAATGGGCTGGTGGTTCTTATGCAACTTGCCTATTCTAGGAAAACCTTTCTCCATCCCCTGCTTAGAAGGGTCCTTCTTGAACGTTGCACTTGTGTTCTGTTGCTGTTAGACATGGACATCAGACATTCAGTAAGTGAAGTAGACAATTTGGAAGCACTGCGAACACACAGTTTGCTCTTACCATTTACCAATGGTGGTTATACCCACCTTTTTACCGATATGGTTTAAAACACAGTTGAAAATATCAATTAAGCATTCTTGTTTATGAAAAGCAACCTTATAATCTGCAGAACCCCCATAAAAAAAAGTGGTATGCGGGCCCCAAACTGACTAATATGAAATGTTTGGGGAATAAAGGTTAAAAACATATTAAAAAGCAGTTACAAAACTTTCTCCTTATGATCTGAAAGACATTCTGACAAGAAACCCTCTCTCCTGGGGACTTAAAGGAGCTATTGCCCTGAGATATACAGACTGTCTTACTAAAGAAAGTTACCTTCATTAACAGAGCTTGACTTTTCATAGACTTTATTGATCTGAAGATTCTTTTTTTTTTTTTTCTCCTTAGTACTGAAGAATAAGTTGCATGCAGTAGTAAGTTCAACAAGTACTTATTTCTGTGAATTTTACTTCTGAAAGGTGATTTTCTAGCAGCTGCTGCTTAATATGTGTCTATTGCTCTCTTATAGGGGATGGTAAAAGAGTGACCTTACATGGGGTACCGAATTGAAACTTTCTTGGATATTAACATTATAGATGGACTTCAGCCTGAGCTGTAACATTTCATTTTGATCTCTGCAGATTGGAAACTTGGTGGGGGGATGTGGGGGAGACAGTGCTGTTTGCACTGCATCGAGATCTGCTCATTTCTACTGGTGTCTTACTAAACCCAGGGGAAAGAGGTTTCATTTTTAAACAAACCACAACTTTGTTTCAACATGCAGATCTCACAATCCCTCACACTCATGCAAATGTGAAACACTGTCTTTCCGTTCTACCTAAGAGAGGGAACCGAAATTTAGTAACCTACAAATATACACTCAGTTTTCAAATACTGTAGCTTATCAACAAATATGTATGTGCCTTGCAATATAAATAAGCTTATTTAGTACCTCCTGGTCTCAAGAAATATATTTGAGCCCAAAACTACCTGCTGTGCATAATGTTAGTGTTTCCTTCCTAGAAATCCACTACTGAAACACAGAAATTGTTTCACGAATTCTCTACTGCATAAGTGATTGACTCTGTGAGTGCCGAGGTTAGGTTCAACCATTCCAAGCTGACATCAGAGGCTGTGCAAGCTCCAGTCCCAGCCCAGATCACATCCCTGTTCCAGTCACGCTGGAACCAGGGAGTGTCCGATACCACCAGTGATGCACATTCACGAGGAGTGACAGTGAGGGACTCACATTCATTCTTGCTGCTGCTCTCACTGAGATTTTATCTCAGATTCCTTGATATGGAAGAAAATTTCCTTCGGGTACTTCTCTGACTTCTGACCTTACTTTGAACATCACGTTTTGACCTAAACTGGCTTCACTAAGATACATATGTTGTTTTCAAAACAGAAGATCCTCATTCCCTTCTCCCAGTCCTCATATTTATGCATGCTTTCTCTTTCTCCCCTGCCTTTCTTCCTGCCATCATGCAAAGTCATTTACATACCTCCTTCCCCTACCTCACAAATATGCAAATACAAGAAAAATTTTGCAAATTTTGCCTTACCTGAACACTTGCAGAAGGTGATACAGACACTTCCGATGCAATCTTTTCTTTTCCGTCCGCATTACACTGGTCATTACATGTACAGTCCTGCTTAAAATATTTCCTTGGCGGAGGTTTTGGCTTTGATGATTTAGGTTTTCTAACGAGGATCTCTGATGATTTCTTAGTGTTTTGCAAGGGTCGACCTCCCTCACTATAAGTAGGAGGGGAATTTCTCTCCGAATTATTACCAGACAATGAGTACAGCAGGCCAGGTTGTCTGGTAATTGGTACATCAATGCTGTGGACTCTTGCTTTCAAGTCAGTCAGTTGGTATGCAGCACCGTTACTACATGAGGACCTGGGGTTGTAGCTGCTGTCACTGCTGGAGCGGGTCATTAGCTTCTGTGGCCTGCGGTTGCAATGCACAGCATTCCTTTCAATATGTTTTTCACACGGGTGTCTTCCATGCCAGCTTGTTTCTAGTTTTTTAACACCTGTATCAGGAACATGTTGAAAATGTCTATTCAGATATATGCAAAATGCTCACTTCAAAGATTCAGGTGATTACATTTGCGGCTAAATACCATCAATTGATGCAAAGGTATGATTTATGTATTGAAGGCTCGAAGATCGAAGAGTCAACAGTTACATTCTTGACAGAAAAATAACATTACATTTACCCTATATATATATATATATCAGCAATATAGTTTACTGCTGATGATTCTGTTACCTATGGTCCTTAAGAAGAAATGAGAAAACTAAAAGGAGTATCATTGCAATATGTTACAGTGGCAGGATGTCATAGCTGAACTGGGCAAATAGCTCCAGCCATGACTGCACACGCCTTTCCTCACAGGGGGATTAACAAGCTATTTGTCTCCAGGACATCGCCTGCATTGTGCAGTTCCTTGCTATCATAAATCCTCTCACCTGCTGACAGTTGTTTGAAATGCTTTAAACAGAGATTATGAATTGGAAAGGATGAACAAGAGCAGCAAGAGGAATGTTGCACCAAAATTTTTGCTGGTGATCAGTCAGGTGTGATCTTTTCTCATCACTTTGGTAACATATTTTAGGAGGCGTGTTAGGAGTGATGTCCTGTGAGGTTTCCTCCTCTTCCATTCTGCTCTGGGTTACTTCACTGTTACCAGGGATTCTAATACAGCAGGAACTCATCCTGTATATCTTTTAAGTCAAAATTACCATGTCTCAATGAATGTACTTATTCCCTTACCTTCAGTACTCCATTGATGTCTCTCCTTTCCAAATCTGTTGTTTTCCACAGCTTGTGCAACAGCTTCTTTTAGCTGTTGCTCAGACACCTAGGAAATACCATGCCATTTTACTCTCATGAGATTGCTGTGGGGCGAGTAACATTGAAACATTTATTCCTTTCACAAAGATTTCCAAGTCCTGCAAAGCCTCCAATGGAAATAATAGGCCTCGTTATATCTTGCATCAGTTAAAATTAAAGCTAAGTAAGTGCACGTCTTTATATTTTTATATATTCCAGTATAGCTATAGATGTGCTATCTATATATATGTGCTATCTCTATATATATGTTTATCTGTATAAACATATACAGGTTGTTTAGGTAAAGTGAGATCTGTAAAACATAAATGTTCTTTTGCGTATTTCACCAGAAGTGGAGTTCTGGATTTACCAGCATAAGATAATTTAATACTGCATTTTTATGATCATTCGTGAAACAATTTAAACTTGATAATAATTTATACAGCATTTGGTGCTAGGAAGCATTTTGTAGAAAAATCTTGCAAGAATAAAATATTTTACTTTATATTAACTTAATTATAAATATTCTCTGGGCAAGACCTAAATTTTAATTACTGAAAGACAAGTGTATAAACAATTCTTTCTTTGTGGGGGGTACGTTCCCTCTTTCAAATTATTTTCTTGGTTTTGGGAATTCTTTCTTGAATAAAAAAATATATTTTGGTTTATTCCTTAAATGTTATTTCTGTAGGTTCCTTATTCACATCACAGAAACTCATGGAAGAATGTGTCCAGTGATCTTCAAATCTTACATTATTATATTTAAAATAGTGCATATCTCAGGTGTGTCTGTGTGCAGCTATGCTTATAAAGAGATCTGCATCTTTGTAATCAATATTTTTCCATCTGTTTTAGATTAGCACCTGCTCCCCCGCTTAGTCTTAGTTCTCAATACGTGCTTTATTGAAAGTCAGAAAGAATAGAGTGTGTGCTACCTGTGGTTCAGGGTGTCTGCTAATAATAATCTGTACTGCACCAGGATCACAATGGCTTAGCACAGCATAAACTTCATTAAGAGTCATATTTTGTACTGAAGATTCATTAATTTCAATAATTTCATCTCCACACCTGCAGAGATATTAAAAAAAAAAGAGACGCAGTAAACAAAACAGATTTTCTTTTTCTCCCAACCTTGTCTCACCCATGTGAAAGTATACAAAAAGCAAATTCATATGGTTGGCCTCTAATTTGGTCACAGAATAAAGCATTATGTCTCTCTGTTCCTGTTACAGCAAATGGAATGGGAATGAGTTGTACATCAAGGTTTTTTTGATCTAACTGCCTTGTTGCATGCAACCTTTGAGCTTTCTTCATGTTCAGCTATGCACACTTTGTGTCTGTGATCTTCCTGCTGTATGCACCTCAGCTGCTGTGCTTCCACCTACATCTTCCTTCCTTTCAACCTAACACTTCACTTTTCACATCTTAAGGGTCTGCTAGTGTTATTTAAGGTCAGAAAGGATGTTCTGTTTCTGCTACATATGAATAGCTTGTTAATAGAAAAATTCTAGCGACAAACTATTGTAATCCTGCTGACTGCTGGGTTGAATCTTTCTAGATGAAACCGAAACTTGGCCCCATGGAAACTGAGACTCCCCTTCTCTGCTCTACTGCAAATACCCGCACAGATTAAGAGGCTGACTGGAGGCACTGATTCGTATCATACAAGCTTTCAAATAGTGAAAGACTACAGTTCTCTCAGCTAAAGTCTTAGGCATGTAGAGAGGAGGGTTACAGAGCACCTAAAGTTAAATAAAAAACCTCCACTGAAAATGATGTGTTCAGTTCAGTTCTAAATATGTTCAAAACTACTAATTGGTCATAAATCTTACAAAGTGAATCTCTACACTCCCACTAAAGCTTATTTCAGCAAATTTGTATTTCTATTGGGCAGGACAGGATAAAATTTGAGGAGTTTGCATCAAGGAAAACCAGTGCTCAAACAAGCCGGAATATGCCATATGTTTGCGGTTTTTCAGGTACTTTCTCATTTGGAAATCTTCAATACTTCAGTCTTGTCTGAGACCCCCAAAGCTAGCCCAGCCTGGACAAGAGGCAATAATTTCACTGGGTTGCTATGTATCTGGAAATCCCACATATCCTAAATACACATGCTCATACCCTCAGAATAGCACTAATGCTTTAAACCCAGAACTCCCAGAAAGCACTAGATTTCCTGCCCAAACGGGTCAAAAATAAACCCATAAAACAGAGCAATGAAAAACTTGTGGCATAAGGCAGACACTCTTTCTCATCCTACCTGAGTCTCCCATCCATATGTGCCACTGAGCCTGGTGAGAGGGTGTGAATAAAAATCCCCGAAATGCACTGGAAGTAAGCGATGCTACATAACCCAATTCCAAGGCCAACACCTGGCTCTGAAAAAATTAATAATAATTAAAAAAGACATAAGAAGCAGTCAAAACAAACCATTGTAGGAACCTTTTTTAAAAACGTCTTCAATGTAATTATTATTTTTTTCTGTACAAACCAGAACCCAAGTCTTGTGTTCATGAATGTTTCACATTCAATATTAACTGCTGCTCCTACTGCTTTAAAAAAAAAAAAAAACCAAACCAAAACAACCACACAGAAATCAAGGATGGGTGGCTACTGTTTGTTTTATCATGTCAATCCCCTTTCTGTTTTGTATAATGCAACTTTACATTTTTGTGAATTTACCCTCTTTGCTCTGGACAATCACTCTGATGTCAGATCCCATACTGTATATTTGGGTAAGTCATACTCTTATCTCATAGATACTTTGCTTTGTTTGTTGCTTTAATGTTCCCATATTTAAAAGTTTATTTAATTCTGCCAGTGGTTGTTTATAAACAGAAGATGCTGACAGCTGGAGAGGAGGTGAACAAACTACAAGGTATAGATACGTATTTTATTTGGTTATAAGCCTTCTCAAGAATGAGATGAACTTCTTGCATAATTATGGGTAAGAGTTTCATAATCTGCTTAAAAATTGGTAGTTGTTGCCAAGAGGTTCACTTTTTCACATGAAGGATATGACTGTAACTCTAAGGCTTTAGTGAAAAAAAATATGAATGATTGGCTCTTGAGGTCAGATGGTGTTCAAAATCCTGCTGTTGATAGATAGTTGTTAGCACTGGCAGGCACCAAGATCTCATTTAGTATATTAAAAAGACTTCAGGAAGAATCAGGTTAGTGAGGAAAGGTATTCAGAGAGAAAATGAACAGTGATTTGTCACTGATTGTCAATCAGTGCCTTGTTTGCCAGTGCTCAGTTAATTTGAGTACTTACCTTTGTTTAGGGTAACTTCCATTATGACCCTGTCATTGGGCTTTGTAGCATTTAATGAGAATGCTGCACTTTCTGAACTGAAAGAGCTGTTTTCTTTGGTTATGCATGTACTAGAGGTCAGTGACTGACACAAGTGGGGTGACAGACAGCTGGAAGCAGAATGAGGTGTGCTGAAGCTTGTCCTGACTGTAAGTGTCAGAAGACCCTTTTTGGCCTGCTAGAAAGAAAAGATAATGAATGAATGGGTTGAGTTTACATGTATATTGTGTGTAAATACAGAAATTGTTCTGGAAGGAGTGTACGTAACCTTGAATTTTTGTAAAGCATCATAATGTGTTAATCCATGCATGGATTCTCCATTCAGTTCCAGGATTTCATCCCCTGTTTTTAAAGAGAGAAAATGTAGTATGTTACTATTACTGTATGATGCAATAAGTTACATGATACACACATGTACATGAAAGGAGTCTTACAAATGCAGTAATGGATGCAGGTGTAAAAGTCATTTATGTCTCATTTCAGCTTCGCTATAATCTGCCTTTAGTATCATTCTTTAGGAATCTGGAGTGGGAAAAGGGAAAGACAAGGGATTTCCCACCTTCTTGTAGCCTTCCATCAGCAGCGGCAGCTCCACCAGGAAAGATGGTTTTGACATAGATGCCTATTGGTCCATAAATGCTGTCTTTCCCTCCAACAATACTGAAGCCCAAACCCTAATTTATGGAAGAAAAAAAGTGTGCGTGAAAGCCCATGTTCAGTTCTCATATTAGTTCATTTGCAGTTTCTTCTGGTTACCTACATGGGCACTGCTAGTAAACAAAGTAGTATAATCCATGAAAAAATAGTCATCTACATGCCAGCAGTAAAAGCAAATGAAAATTTCAGCAGTACACCCTCATGGTTTGCTTTTGGTTTGCTACAATAAATTAATTCACAATTATAAACGCAAAGGAAGTTGTCTAATTTTTTTTTCCCTAGAACCAATAAGCAGCCTTGAGAGATTAATTTATTTGTTCTTCTTAATTTCCTCTTCCATAAATGGCATTGATAAAACTCACCATATAAGTTCTTGATATTACTACCAATTTCAGACACATAGATGGAGGATCTCATGGAGATATCTCTCTCTTACAACACGCATTAACTCAGTTTGGCAGAGAGTAAGTTTACGCAACACCAATAGACCTTTATAGGGAGATACTTCTCATCTACTTCTTCTTTGCCCTTTCTCCCCTTATATAAAAGTCAAACACAACCTACCACCCTTAGAAGGAAGTTTCAAGACTAATTCACGCCTCTGAAGCAATCTAACGTCCCTCAAATGAAAAGTGAAAGTGCTGATGACATCCTCTTAGGCTCCCAAAATACAGGCAACAAATGATTATTTGGTAAGTAATGATACTTCATGGAATGATTTCTGAGAATCAGCTCACAGCTTAAATAGTTATAATATTAAATACTTTAACTTAAAATGTTATTAACGAACAAATTTAGAACCTTATTCAACAAGTTCAAAAGGTATGTGTTTAACCTCTGTCCTGGTTTGAGGTAAAACAGAACTAATTTTCTGTTCAGTAATTTTTCCTTTTTAGCTGGGCCTCTTCTAACCAACTAAACTCTGAAATTAATGGCATATTGTTCAGAAACTGCTCGCTCTCATAGTGATAAGAGCTGATAATACCAAGGAATGGTATGCAGAGAGGCCCTTGCTTATACTTATTGCTATAACAACCAAGGTCAGGTAAATTTGTTATTTGCCCCGTTGGAGGGTCGGAAGCGGAAAAGCGTAGAGGGGTCACACCTGTAGGGAGGAGCGGACAGGACAGGTGACCCAAAACTGACCAACAGGGTATTCCATCCCATCTGCATCATGCTCAGTATAAAAGCTGAGGGATCAAAGGGTCATGTCTCTTCCTTCAATGGCCGACATCTGAGGAGGACCCTGTCTGTTCGTCAGCCTTTGATCCTGATCCGAGCAATCCTGACCCCAGATCCGGAATCCAGCTCCTGTCCGTCACCGAGTCCAGCCTGGGACTTTCCCCTGTGCCTGCTGGTGACGTGATCATCATCCTGGGAGCTTGATATGGTTTTGTATATACTGTATATATTTTTTTTCCCTTTTTTTTTTTATTATTTATTATTTCATTATTTATTAATATTTTCAATAAAATAGTTTAGTTTTTTCTAAACTCATAAATCTCTTTTATCTCTTCCTCTCCTCTCTTTTCCTTGGGGGGGGCGGGGAGGGGCCATCTGTCGCTCTGATTGGTTAATCTGGTCAAAACCACGACAACCTCATAGCTTCTGTATTCTCTTTTTAAGCATCTTCACCTACATTTTTGTCGGTGCAACTATCTTCTGTCATTGTCTAGACTTTGTTATGGTTTTGCCAAGTTTATTGGTTTTTACTGAAGTTCTGTGTGTTCCTGGTAGCTCTTGTTCTCCTTCTCAACAGAATTGTCTTTATGGCTCAACTCTGACTTGGAAGCTCTAAAGCTTCTGTGCTAGTGCAGCTTATGGATGACACAGAGTCTATGATGCCAAGCCTACCTCTAGCTGCCAAAAAGGGTAGCAGTGAATGTCAGTGTTGCTAGCATGATGTGGATGTGTTATTAGAACCTGAAGACTGTGCTTCAACAAAGAGGTACTCAGAAGGTTATTAAGAAGCAAGTGATGATAGCTAATCACTCCTGGCAAAGCCTGGATGTGAATTGGCAACCCATAAGTAGCAACCTTAATATCTGTATTCACTTCTCTGCACTTCGCTGATCACATTTGTGAAATGCAGTAGAACTCTATTTACGGTAAATCAACGGAGCCAGTCTCACCTTCCCTTGTCCTTTCATCAGTACAATGTTTGAGATTACTGAAGCCTGTGAGCCACAGGATGCGTGTACTAGCTGTGCTGTACTTAATGATCTTGATGGCCTTGCAATTGCCTGTAAACATTAAAAAAAAAAAAAAAAGAAAAAATTATCATTTTAATGGAGAACGAGAAATTATTGGACATACATTAGGACAACTTGTTTATTTCAAATTTTCCTCCTTATAACTGATGGTATTAAAAGTTTAAAAAAGTATAAATCAATTCTCTCAATCATTTTGCACAGAACTGATGACGATGCTGAGCAGTCTGGGCTTTTTATGCTAAACCAGACTTTTTGCATGATACATTCAGGAGCCAACGGCCTTGAAGATGCATTGCTCTGATTTTGTCCTTCTTTAAATGTTCAAGACTCAAACTCTTGAAGTCCTGCTCGCTGAAATTGTCCTACAGTGACTAAACTAGACTGAAACTAGAATGTTGGCCCTTGAGGTGGTGCGATGGTGTAGAAATATGTATTTGTGCTCTCACTTGATTCCCCATGTCAAAATCCCATTTGTGGCCAGTAGGGGTCCTAAGAAAGTATTATCATATTTGCCTCTAAGAACTGAACTAAGAAACAAGAAATTCTGACTCCTTCCCTCATTTTGCCACTAAATATCTTTATATTGGGACACAGAGAACTTGTTTTCATCATTTCCTCAAAAATATGAATTAGTGCTCACAAAAGTTCTTCAGGCTGTAAGCTACCCTGTGCCGCCTCTGTTAAGCCACCATGTAGACTTCTTCCTACAGCTGAAAGAGGTGACGTGCATCCTTTTTGTTCGATAATCAAGGCAAGCAATTTCTCAGTGCTTTTCCTCCCTCCGTTCCACAGACTGTGGATTTCTTAACTCCAGCCTCTGAGATATGACCCATTTTAATGAACCTTTAATGAAATATTTAATGAACAACCTCCTATTTGAACATGAAATTGGGTATTACAAACTAATTTAAGCACTGACAAAAGTCATTACTTAAAGCTAACGATACATGAAGTTCAGCAGGGCCAGAGTTATTTGCACTCATTACCAGTCCAAGAGAGTTCAACACTTTTTTTAATGCAGCAAAGTGAAACTAACAGGTGTTGAAGTGTGTGGAACATCAGCCAAAATTTCAACTTCTGCATATGCAAGAAAATAAGTCTTGATTTTGACATGAAAACAAGATTATTTTTTCAACATGGGATTGGGAATGTGATTAAAAGGGAAGTGTCTATTCAATACCAAAAACATACTCTGCAAAAAGTATACCTCTGCCAGATCGGGGTGATAGCTTATTCCGCTGTGGGTCTTCTGAATCTGAAATTGGAAGTTTTCCAATTTCTTTTGCTTCTGTGTGAGGGGTTGTACTTTATATTTCTGCATGTGGTGGGTAAAGATAACCAAAACCAGTATGCCACCGAAGAGGCTCTGCCAATGGACAGCATCTGCCCATGCAGGACCTTCAAGGAGGAGTAAGTTTCATCTCCATCTCCTCACTCCAGGTTTGAGCCTGGGGACCTTCAGCCATAAATACCCACAGCCTCTCTACCCTGTCCAACCTCTGCTCGCCCAGCCTGGGGTGAATCACTTGAAATCCATCTGGAGAACAAGAGACTGTCAGTTTCTACCCTACGTTAATGGGGTTGTTTAAATATGTCTGATTCACTGTGGGGCGGAAAGAGGGCTGCCCCAGGCAGCCAGTGCAGCTGAGGGCAGTGACTTTCAGCCATGAGGCGAGTCCATACCTGCTTGTGGCCATGGCTGGGCCAACAGAGGTGACTCGGGACGTTTGCGGTGGTGGGGCCCAAGGCTCAGGATGGGGTTTTATCGGCTATGTGCACTGAGCATCTCCATGGCCAGCAGCAGGAGACACCAGGGAAGGGCCTCTTCAGTGGTGAGCTCTTGGGGTGGTTACCAAGGTGTGACAAACCACACGGGGGAAACTACACACACTGTAAAACCTGATGGGGCAATGGGAGGGAGAATCTGCTGAAGAAATGGGGCTTTGCTGGTGCAGAGCCTTTCCCAATCTCCTACTCCTCACTGAGTAGGGATGGGGTTGACAAGCAGAGGAAGCAGATGTGCACCATCTTCCCTGACAGGGCCTGCGAGGAAGGTAGGTTTTGGCGGGAAGGTGACTGCCCAGGTTCTTAATGGAGGTTCTTAGTGGAAATGGTCTTGTCTGTTTTTCAGGAGATTTCCTGTAGCACTTACAGGCATTCTCCCTCCAGAGCAGTCCAGCTGTTGGGAAAGAGATTTGCGGCTGGTGTGGAGAGCGTGGGGCTGCCGGTCTCTGAAGGGCACGGCTTTCCGGGGCACTGCGCACTCCGTCTCCCCTGTCCAGTATGGATTTATACCTGTCGGACGGGAGGAGAAAGAATAGGTTATTTCTCAAACACTGGACGTGTCTGCACATTAATTTTATGAGGTAAATGTTACTTAAAAATGTTTTTTCTCTTGTAAATCTCACTGTGAAGGGAGTGATCTTTTTCAATCCTCACTGTATGGATGACCGTTAATGTTAAATATACTGAAAAGCAAACATCCCCTACCAAAAAAAGCATTGGCCTATTTAGAATACCCCTTAAAATATATAAAATAGAATGCTTATGCACAAAACTCCTGCGTGTAGGATATTGTGAATATAAAAGCTGATGCTTTGATGCATCAGCAATTCTTAGCTGAGGATCCCAGACTCAATCTGGCCGATAGCTGCAGTTTCTTTCAAGACTGGGGTACCATCACACGATGAAGTGCTGTGCACTCCCTGAATATTGCAAGAGAAAAGATTACTTCTTTGCAACTTACTGGTGGAGTTGCTGCGAGCCCGTTGACATGCAGCTTTACTGTGCAGAAACCCATTTTGTATTTCCAAAGGCCTTTCCTTACAGGTTGGTGTTTCCTAAAAAACGAAAAGAAAGAAAGAAAATAAATTATAAAACAAACTAGGGCTATGGAAGAAATTCTTGAAAGTGGTCTAAACTTAAAATTTTGTCCTAATTTGGCTTGGACAAATTTAGTTGAATCAAAAAAACACGGAGCAAAACTATTATTTAAAATATATAGGATGATAAAAGAGAACGCAGGTCAAAACTTTGCTATAAACATAGTTATAACTTGCCAAAGTAATAAAATAGAAATAAAGTCTAGTCTTCAGTCAAAACTGACAGAAAAGTAATCAGATACCCTCAGTTGGTTCAAACAGATTTATATTTTGATGTATGGTAAACTATAGCAGTGCTTCTCTAATTTCTGGAGATAACTGGTGCTTTTAGGTATTCAGTTTCCATCACCTTAGAAGGGCATTATTTCCAAGAGGAAAATTCTTAGGCCCAGCTTTGCCATGGTGGGTAGAGGTTTAACTTCTGCTAATTTCAGAGGGACAGTTTTTAGTCAAAATACAATCCAGGTGTTTAAAAACCTTTGAGGACTAGGCTTTAATGTTTTTCAAAACTTTATCCCCTCCTACATGGAAACTTTTAGTTGTTTTTGAAAATATGAGCACTAATTCTAGCATTTAAAAACTTGTTGATAAAACATTGAAGTTTCTAAATGCAGGTCTTTAGAACAGTTTGAACATAAATAAATGATCACATCTGAGTAGCAGTTGATGCTAAGTATAATTTCTGGAGGTGTATTGTTCCTGAAAGTCCTGCTTTTGTTGTGACACAGGGAATGCAGTTGATCCTGAGGGTGTCGTAGTTAAAAGAAGAATACAGACAGCATATGGAAACTGATTGAAATATAGCAAAACTCCAAATATAAAAGGCTTTTGCTCACTGATATTCTGCAGGGTTGAAGGCAGCCACAAGAGCAGCATCAGTCTAATCTGTATAGAGCCAACCAAGACAAACACTTCCAGAAGGCTGATTTTAGTAGTGCTGTTAGGGGACACCTCAAGAACTAATGAATGATAATTTTCCTCTTCGACAGCAGGTGGAGGCATTGCCAAGTAGCAAAATACTGCTAAGGCTTTCCAGTCCCATTCCCCTGGGCAACTTGTCAGAATAAGAAATGCAGAGAAGATCCTTAAAGAGGCATTTTGAAAATGATTTTGCAGTGTTTTTCTTACCAAGCTAGGAAGTTTGAAAAGCCTTTGCTATTAACCTTTAATTAATTTGGTGTAGGCTTGTCTTCAATGCACAGTTTGCCTGGCTGCCTCTTGGGTGGTACTATGCTACTAATATTTAATACAGGTCATCTCTGGCCGCTTAGGCATTTAAAGGAGAGAAAATAAACAAAAATCTTGGCAGAATCCAGCAGACATCTGGGTAAGAAAATTCAGTGCTATCCTAGAAAGAGGAATACTCTACTCAGACCTAATAGCAGCTCCAGTCAGGGGTGTTTTCACTACGCTCCCTGACAAAGAGTCCCTCCCCATCTTTCCTGTAGGCCCCCTTCAAGTACTGGAAGGCTGCTATAAGGTCTCCCCAGAGCCTTCTCTTCTCCAGGCTGAACAACACCAACTTGTTCAGCCTGTCTTCATAGGAGAGGTGCTCCAGCCCTCTGATCATCTTTGTGGCCCTCCTCTGGACTCACTCCAACAGGTCCACATCCTCCTTAAGTTGGGGACCCCAGAGCTGGATGCAGTACTCCAGGTAGGGTCTCGCAAGAGTGAAGTAGAGGGGTAGAGTCACCTCCCTCGACCTGCTTGCCATGCTTTTGATGCAGCCCAGGATGCAGTTGGCTTTCTAAGCTGCAAGTGCATATTGCTGGTTCACATTGAGCTTCTCATCCACCAACACTCCCAAGTCCTTCTCGTCAGGGCTGCTCTCAATCTGTTCTCAGCCAGCCTATATTTGTGCTTGGGGTTGCCCCAACGCACGTGCAGGACCTTGCACTTGGCCTTGTTGAACTTCATGAGGTTTGCACGGTGCCACCTCTCAAGGCTGTCCAGGTCCCTCTGGATGGCATCCCTTCCCTTCAAGCTGCATGGAGTGGTCAACACGCTGGTGTCATCTGCAAATTTAGGGATTTAAGGCATCTTCCCTTAAATTCACCTCTGTCTTTGTTTAACTTGCAAATGGAAAATTAACATTGGAAGGCCATGTGTTTCTAAAAGGAGGGATTGTACAGCCCTTGCTAGAATTTCCCAGGGTCTTGGCCTCTCCATAGCCTCTGTTTATCTGGGAAAAAGCTATGCTGGAAGTCACCAGAGTCTGACCACAAGAGGTTTGGGGTTTTGTGAGGAAGAACAAAACCATGTTCTTCAAACGTCTGATGCACAAATTCCTCTGCTTTCTCAAGTAAATGTTCTCAAATCACCCCACCGTTATGGGAGGGGACCACAAACTTTCGTGCTTACTTTGCTAGCCATCATGATGTTCAGCAGCCGTGTGGTTGGGTGAACGAGAGGTTCAGCTTCCTTGCTGGACAGATCTTTAAGTGATTGTCCATTTAGTGTTAACAGTTCATCCCTTGGGCTCAGACGACCATCCCTTTAAAAAAGCAAAAAGGAACATGCTTGCATATCATTTTACAAAGAACAGTATGGCACTATTGTACTACATGTCTTGCTAACTGGTGTTGGTGGCAATCCTCTCTTTGCTTTGAACAGAGCTGCCATGAGATGTCTTGATGTGTGATGCACGCTGTTCCCTGATGGGATTTTTTCCTGTTGCTGCTCTCTTCTTGCTCAGTCCTGGTGATCAATGGCTGCCTTTCCACATATAGCTTACATCCAGGCTAAGGTGACAGCATAGAATAGCCAAAGCCAGGCAAAATATTCCTCCTTTCTCACCATCTTGCATTTGCAAGTTGACCAGAGACTATACGCTTTTCTCCCCTTCGAGAACTTTGACTCACATTGCTTTCCAGTGGCCTTGCTAGGCTGGTGACATCCGACCTTGATCTTTAATAGGGAAACTAGGAAAACACCATTTGAAAACTTGGTGTTATACACAGTCTTTCACTATTCCAGGGTATATTTCTAAGTGTAATAGAGAAGCGTTAGATCCCTGAATGGTCACAGTTTTATTTTTCTAGAATCTTCACCTGTCTCTCCAACAGGAAGCGCTGTCAGATTCCTAAACATCATTGCCTTTCTCTGAAAAATCTGTGCAAGACAAATAAGCTTTCTGACTCCACACGTACTGTACCTGTTCGCTGCACCTCCAGCAGACACCTGGCTGCCTGTGAACCCTTTCCAGAGAGATGCACAGTTCGGACTCCTAGAGAGCTTGATTCCTGAACTTCTGTTCCCTGTGGTTGTACACAGCCTGCAGATGCAGCTGTCCTGATTCAGAAGATGAAAAAGTGCATAAAAGAAAACGTATCAAGGATGTTAAAAGTTACTTACAGTTATCTTGAGCCTTTTTAAAGAAATGCAGAAAAATTTCTTGTTCTTAGAACCAGATTGCCTCCAAGTAGAACAGGAACAGTTTCACTGTGCAGTGAACACTGTGCAGTTGTAAAAGAATAACTGTATTATAGAGTCAGTGTTTAAAAGAAGTTGTTTTCCTTAGGACTTTAGGACTTCACTAGCTTCTGGCTACAAGAGGGAAGTAGTAGAATAGAGTGCTCCTTTACATAGGGGGGTCGAAAACAGATAATAGACTTTTCATAGTAACCAGATAAATTTTGCCTATGCTAACTATTATAAGGATAAGGAAAGACAGGGAGGTAAATAAACATATGCCATAAAAGGAAATACTCTGGAAAACAGAAGAGGTCTGAATGGAAAATAAGTGTATACAAAACACTAGAAGCTCCACCCTTGCTGCTGACTTAAGTGGGAGCAGTGGAAGATTCTTTGTCCACTCCAGACTGGTTGAGGTTGCTGTAGTCTGTGTTGCATCTGGAGGACTAATTGTAAGCACATTTTTAATACAGCTATGAATCATTAACATATGGACATACAGAAGGAGAATACTGTCGTCATATGAGTAAGAAAAGCAAAGAATGAATTGCCTAAACATATGAAGGACAATATGTTTGTCTAGGAAATACACTCCTGCAGAACAAATGCATGAACACTTAAAAATTTTAAAGAGACATGGAAAGCTGGAAAGATAGCACACAATTTCTTTTCTATTTGCTTAGTAAATCTCCTAATTCAAGTATTCACTCATTCTGCTCCCAGCTGAACCCACCTCCTCTGCCCTCGCCAGCCTCTCCATACTCCACATAGTGAAGAGGGCTCTCAGTGTATCCTGGATCCAGGCTTGTTCCCGAGAGATTTGTGTGATTGAGGTATAGATTTCTGAAGGGGAGGCAAATTTCATATGTTAGGACAGGCCACAAAATATAGCGGTGGTCAACTGTCTGTATTGCTCTCAGGTCCCCTGGTCAGAGTGGCATTTCTAGTAATCTGTAGTTCTCTGACAGCACAAGGAAAGCTGTGTAACCACCTTCTTCACCATCAGTAGGGCTTCATTTCTGCCCTAAGCGGAGTTCATCCAGCCCTGAGGGTTAGAATCATTATGCCCTTTCACCACAAATCAATAGGGATCACGTCATACCTGACTGACAGCAAACACGAACTTCAAATTTACAGCAACATCAATAAAGGTCATTATCTTCCAGGATGGCTGTTGAAGCCTGGCTCCCATTTTGAGACTCGCCAGAGTAAATCTCAGGCTGTGAATGAATGAAGTGTTTAACTTTGAGCCCCAGGCTCACTGTAGGCTGAATTCAGTAGGTAAGGGCTATACTTGCTTTGACTGTCTTGTTAACTCTGTGGGTTTGCTCGCATTCCAGATTGTCTGCCATTAATGCAGAGTGTCTGAATTCTACGAAGCTTCTATTGTTCATGAAGAGGGCTTCTAGTGAGTAATAGGTAAGTGTACAAGCATGGATAGAATTCTATTTTAAACCATCTTGTTTGAACTCTAGTATTAGTTTTGGTGATTCTATATTTACTTTTCACCTAAGGTAAACATTTTGGGAAATACATACTTGAAATCGGGATTATGCTATCTTCTTTTTTATCTTATGGCAGTGCTTTGAAGTCTTCGACATGGTAGCAAAAGAAAGATTAGAATTATGATGTCTTAAAATTTCAGATCTTGAGTAGCAAAAAATGTGAGCCACCTTTACTGTTTGTTTGCATTGGTTCTTTAAGTATCAGTAAGAAATTACAGGTCAGATTCTGCATACATGAAGCATCCATTAAACTCACAGGGTTTTCAACAGGGTACTGTGCTTGTTCTAAAACATGAGAAATGTAAGATAGATATTAAAGGTTGGAAATATTCTGCTGTTTGGCTAAGTACTTTGAGACATTGGCTGATTGTGGATTGGGGCTGTTGTGAAAGAATGATTGTATTATAGAGTCAGTTTTAAAAAAATGTTGTTTCCTTTTTTTTTCTGTATTAGTCAGAATTGCAGTTTGGACTTGCCAACTTCTCTTCTTAGGAGTCCTTGCTCTTGTGTATTGTTCCCTTGAAATATCTATATATCGTCTCACAGATACTGCTCAGACACATGCATAGAGCTCTGCATAGCTGTTCTCTGTGCTTCATTTTGTTCCTAATTTTACCTTAATGGTGTGCCTTTTCAGACTATCCCCAACTCATCTCTGTTAAGGGCACAGTCATGGTCATGATTATGCCCTTCCTGTAACTTGTTCACAGAGTACAGTTGCTATGTTCATGGTGTTTATAAAGATCTTCACAATTAATTGTTCAAAAGTGACTTGGCTCTCATCAGTGTCACAGGACATCATAGAGTGCAGTGGGCTTGGCTCTGAGGTTTTTTTGTTGCAGCACCATGTAAGTCCTTTGGGGAAGACATTGTATTTTGTACAATGGAACACATGCTAGGCTGGAAATTCTGGGTTTTATTGGGACATACATGTGAAATAACACCAAACAAAAACTGCTATGAATATTCTTTCTAAGACCAATAAGTTGCACTTATGCTCTTAGTCAGAAGGAAAGTAGAGGTTAAATCCATTGTACACTGCAGAAAAATCTTGGGAACAATTTTTTTTAAAATCTATAGTCATCTTACCAAGTTGAGCTACATTTCACATAAGCTCTGTGTGTTAATCGTTTCTCAATTCATTATGTGAATTACTTTAAAGTAAAAAAAAAATAAAATATTGCCCTGTAGGGACATGTGGCAAATATCTGTATGTTGTCAGCATCTGCACTTTTTTGGGTCCTGGATATAGACCGCTGTATTCACATCCAAGTTATTGCAACATGACAGAAAATTAATAAAAGCTGTTCTTTAGAAAAATAAACATTTGACCAATTCATGTGCCAGCAGTCAATTTGCTTTGGGTTTTGTTCTTTAATATCTTTTATTTCCTGGCTCACTTATTATTTTATGCATAGAAATACTGCTGATGGTTCCAAGAGTAAAGATGGTATTTATTTTGCATCCTTTTCCTTTTTAAAAGGTATTATATGGCACCTCATTTTGAAAGGTGTTTTATGGCACTGAATGTAGTGAATGCTGAAAATTTGCTAAAATAAGGTTGGCAAGTTTGGTGTGTGGGCAGGTGGATTCTAGGTCAACCTTGCCTACTTATTATTAGAACACATGTTTAAAAGCATATTTGCTGCCAGTGAATAAAATCTCTCTGTTTATAAGGAGCTTTGCCACCAAGCACTTCAAGATTCTGGGGAAACTTGTATCTGCATTATAATATCCACTCATTGACGTGAAAGCAAAATGAAGAAAGTCTGTGGGAGTGCATCATGAGCAAAATTTGTCTTTAAACTGAATCTGCTTGACTGAAAGATAAAAATCAAAGGTGGATTTCAAGAGCCTTCTTGAATGCATTTTTGTCACAGGTGAGAGTAGATTAATTTTTCATGTGTTTAGTTCTGGGAAAGTAATTTGCACATCCAGGCCAGCTCTCTCCTCCTGCTCCCCTTTTTTTGTCATGTGAAATGCAAAGCTTCTGAAGATAATTTTTTATCTTGCCATTTAAAAGATTTCTTTTTCCTTCATGCTCTCATTAGACTTTTCTAGCCCAGAGTCCTGTCTCAAAACATCTAATTCCAGATGTTGTTTAGAAGTAAGGGTAACCATGGCATCTGTGGAAAACTGAAAAACTTTTGTGCACTCTTAACATATGACACAGTAGTTAGATTGTCCCTGAAATGAAGTAAAGTGTTATACAAGGCTAGTTCAAGTAAGGTCTTTGACTGAGTTAACCAAGCGTATGACAATGAGCTGATTGACTCTGTTTTTAAAAAAAGCAAAAAAAAAAAAAGTTAAACAAAAAAAATCTAACAACAGTACAATAATTAATTTAAATATTTAGCTTTTCTGGCCTCATGATTGTGAAATGACTGGGATTTCCAAGTGGGAGATTAAGAGAATACAGTCCTTGGGGATTTTCTTCAAGAAGAATTCTTTTCTGCGTCAATTCTAACAGAGAAAGGGCCAGAGTCTCTCTGGCATAAACTGATGTGACTCCACTGATTCTGATGTACCTCAGCCAATGTCCTGGTCTTTTCAAAATATTTATAGTAGATGTAATTCATTTTCCCAGCAGCATATTCCCTTTGCAATTTATAAAATGGCAGAAGCTAGAAAGTTTTTGGATGATGCAAGAAGCAGGGCATGGGATTACGGTTCTGCCCTAGATAGACGATTCAGCACATCAAATGTTACAGACAGACCTTTCCACCCATCATCTGGCCTTTGGTATGTTTTTCTGGGAGCATTTGCCCTGGCCCACATCTTGCAGCACACACTGTCTTAATATAGCAGCCTCTTTCCCAACTTGCTCTGGGGGTAACATGGCCCTGATGCCACAAAAGCATGAAGTCTGGGAAGACAGAAAGAGAGAACAAGTAGGAAAAGGGAGGAGAACACATAAATGCCTAAATAAATGCAGTCTCCTCTCCTGGCTTTATTTTTCCACCCTGCCCATAGGCTCATGTTTGAGACATTACAGTCTGTTGCCATAATACTTGTCCTGGTACCAGAGGGCCAACTAACTGGTGTTTGCATAAAGGCAAGTTAATAAAAATATATTCTGGTGATGACCAAGGGAGAAAAATGACCTTTTTCTTTTTTCCTCCTTCATGCAGAGGGTCAGGGACCAAAGGAAGCAAGGATAGAGAATTTTCTAGAACTAAGCGGAGCCATGCAGTCAGATCAGCTTGGATCCAATGTCTGTATAAAGAATCAGCCTTTCCTTGTTATAGTTTATTCTGATGTGGTTTCAGTGCTGCTACCAGCCCCACTGGCTGGTAAGTCTGGATGTTTCCCAGGGCACTGATGGTGAAGGGAAGAGGTCATGGAATGCTTCTTGAAGCAGCTCTCAAACCCAGCAGAGACTGCTGTTCTCTGAAGAATAGGAGTTGACATTACCTAGTCCTGTCTGTTACCCCTACAACTGGGGTTGTTTCAGTCTTTGTAATGGCATGAGCAGGCAAGGCCATCTTCCAGTGTTTGCTGTGTCAGTGCAAAAGGTATCAGACACTGCTTAGAATTTTTTTTTGTTTTCTTTTCCTATCAGGCCACCTGAAAATTGCTGATTTTGTGAGAAACAAACTATAAAGGAGATCTGCTTGTTTATACACTGACAAACTGGCTTTCCAGCTCTGCCCATACCCGACTAAACACACCTCATCTTCGAAGCTAAGTGGTCTGGGACCTGGCTGAACAGATGGTACCCAAGTAATCCCAGGTGCTCTAGACGCAATAAGCAATAGTCACTGTGAGTGAATATTAGAACACATAAACCAAATTAATTAAAAAACTGGTCATCTCCTCTCATCACTGCTGACAGTACATTAGAGAAAGAAAAAAAATATATTTGCTATTTAGAATATATAATGAAATGAGATACTTTGAAGAGAACGTAGAGATTAACGTATCAGACTAAGACATTCTTTCCTGGGTACTATTTCACAAAGCATGAGTTTTTATGTGCTATAAGATTTTGATACAGCTTTTCTCTGCCTGGGTGTACGTGGTGATGTATTATTTGCTTCTACTTCTTTCCTGTACAAGCAGCCGGGCAGAAGGAGAGAGATGACTGGGAAGTTTATGAAGTGATAGTCCTTAGTGGCATCATCTCTACTTGCCTTTCTGCTGAGTAACACGCAGATGAATGAAGCTGCTGTTGCAACGCACAAAACGTGCCGAGGAAACAGAGAAGAAAAGAAGGAAGAATGTGTTATTTCATAGGAAGTGGGGAGTAGTAAGATGATGCACTTTACTGCAGGTATGATTCCTTCACTGGTCCTGACTGTCGCTTTCTCTTCGCTTCACTTGCTTTAAAGTGTTCCATGGTCAACTGTTTCCTCTTTTCCTATCTTTGTAATTCCACACGCTCGCTTCCCTCTCCATTTCCCTTTTCTCAAATTATCTCCTGTGTTCTTCCCTTCTGTATGTCATGGCAGCAGCTTTTCTGTGACAAAAAAATACTGGAAATAGGACTCCAGCAGGGAAGTGAGATATCTGTGGCAGAAGGGCAGGCTGAAGTCAAAGAAGGACATAACCACTGAGGACTGTTACACAGGGCCCTATGTGGCCTATAGTGGCCATGTCTTGGCAGGATGTGAATGGCCACCTGGTCATCTCAATATCTGAGGTAACTGCATAGTTCACATGGACAAAGCACTGACTGAGGTTTTTGCCCTGAATGAAATGAAACACTGAATATTTGCTGTTGGGCTCCTGTTTAAGCCTTCTCTCAACCTATTTCTTTCCACCTGTTATAACTTCTGTACAGATGAAAGATCAATCCCTGTAGCTCTACGTGTTGAGTGTGCTGCCATACCATATACTTTTGGAAAGAAGTTGCCTAGAAGATGAAGTTATGAACAGAAAGCCCTATCATCCGGTACTGCCCATGTAGCACCACAGTAAAAGTGGTAGGCAGCATCACAGTTAAATAATATCCACACCCTCTGCCTTTTTGGTCCGAGTAAATGGTGTGGTGGTGAAAATGCAGACTATGGATGCTTTAGTTAAAAACAAAAATATCTGCACAGGTAAAAGTAATTTTTTTTTGCATCTGTGGGCCCCAATCTTTGCAATACTTCTCACAAGAGCCAAATTTACCTAAGATACGAGGTTGTCAGCCCTTCTCACATGCATGCTAGCACTGCGGTATGAGTCAGATAATAGAGGAGCAGTGATACCAATTTGCAGTCCCACCCCAATCAGGGTAGTACTGTTGGCACCAAAACCTTGCACGTGTTGTTGAAATGAACAAAACCTGGTATCATCAGAATTTCAGCCTTCTGAAATTCTCTTATGTATAATATGATCTGAGTTCCAACTCAAAGTCATCTTCTTATTGCACAGGTAGTGCAATAAGAACAAAGTGTTTCTGAGTGGACTCTCTGGAGTCTAATATAGGTTGTGCTCATGCTGCAGTGCTTCCCTCAATGGCTGCAGCAATGTTTTGCATTGAAGACTGAAGTGAAAGGAATTAATGTCATGATGCGTAGATGCTCTCTCTTTAAAAATCCTTCTCTTGCCTCTCATTTCCTTGTTGTAAATAATCCTAAAGGTTTTGGAATCAGGGAAAACGTGACTCTAATAAATATGCAAAAGCCCAGAAACGCTGTTTCATTTGCTTATGGTTTATGCAATAGTGAATGCCATGCAATCAGCAGAGTATGGCTCAGAGAGATAAATTTTTGAACAGAAGAGAGGAACTGGTATTTGGAATACTGACATTCCAGGTTTCCCTTTAGCTCTGGAGAAGAGATGCACTGGGAGCATTAAATCATATAGCACTATTAAACATTCTTCTCTCTTTCCAATGTGGCAGCAAAAATTAAGTTGTTCAGTTCTGTGGGAGTTATTAGCACCTTCAGAGTCATGCTTAGGGCTGCAGGCACTGGAAAGCAGAATAATGGTGGAATATCCTCAGCAACACCGCAGAAAGAATGGAATCAATTTTCTTGAACAAAGACAAGGATCCTTCAGCTCTGAGTCACACATCATGAATTTCTGAAGTGTCACATGGAGATGGAGAGAGTGAGTGTTAGGCTGGAACTTAAAAAACGCTTATTGACTCCTTCCTTAAAGAGAGAGGCTTTAAGCTTAAGCTCTCTAAGATACGTGGTACAGGAAGATTGTTCTGACAGGCTTGTGCCATATGGAAGATAGAGATCACTGCTCTCATAATATAGGGCAAAGCATCAGCAACAGTAGTACAGGATAAGGTCAGTGTAGCTGTTACCAAAGTTCATCCTATTTAGCACGAGATAAGACTTTTTAGAATCACTCACTGATCCATGACTCTGAAAGGTCTGGAAGATTAGCAAGTAGCATCTGAAGAGGTTTATATTGCTGTGAGACCTCTGGAGAGGGAATTTAATGTACCAGTCCTCTACAATGGCACTAAGCAACCCAAACACTGCTGTAAGTGACTGGCTTGCTGACCAATTTATGTCACCATCCGTTCAGGGTCCTGACCCATGCTGTTCAGTGGCACTAACACTCCAGTTTAAGAGTTGCATTTATACCCTCAGCAGTTATATTTTATCTATGCAATGGCATTAGTTATTGGACTTGCTCTGTTCCCCAGATCCCTATTTGAGCTGCTTGGCAGCTATAAAAGCAAATGGTCTAAACTTACAGTCTGCAATAAGATACTGAGTAGTTACATATGGGTATGGATCACAACAGTTACTGAAGCCCTGCATATTTTGGAGGTATGCAATGAAGTAGGCTGTGGCAGCTGACACGCACCTAAGAAAGTGCTTCAGCTTTGTTAAAAGAGGGGGAGGAGTCCACAGAAGCCAGCTCCTTCTTCACTCACAGAAGGAAATCAGCAGAGTGCATTTGGACTATTTCCAAAAGGGTAGAGGTGGTATGGTTTTGCAGGTGACTGAGTGTATTTTGGGACTTGGATACGTGTCACCTATTTATATTTTCTGACAGAATGTAATGGAAAATTGGCTTGGTTTTGTCCTTGTGCTGAGACTTTGCCAGGGGCTGAAACACCTCACATCAAGATGTCTGTCCTGCTGCAGACTTTGCAATATTGGGCTGCATGCTGTGACCATTAGCAAGAAACTCAAGGAGTAAAGGGAGATTCTGATTTTCAGTATCACTGTGCCACTATGTCTTTAGATATAGAGGTCTAGTTTTAGCCAATTTCTATTGAAGGTATGTAAAATAAAATAGAATATATAAGAAAGAAATATTACAGGGGAAAGAAACAGTTCTTTCACATAAGCCACTATTTGCACAGGTAGAAGGCATATAATAAGGGAGGTTCCAGGAGGACACAAACTGTATTAAAAGACATATCATACTTGCAGGGAATTCCCTTTTATGCATCTCACCAGTGGTTGGGAGAAAGTGGAAAAATTAGGTTATGTCAGTAAAAAGGAACTTTCTAAAGGCATCTAAAATATATTGCTTAGACTGAAAAATTTTTCAACTCTTTGGGGTTAACATAGTTACTTCTTGATTAAAGAATAATGTTGTAATATGAGGCTGTTAAGAGTTTTACATCTCTAGGAAAAAGCGACATCTCTGGTGTTTTAGATCCATTGCTATCTCCTTCCTGAATCAGAGAGAAAACACATCTCTGCTGAATCTCTTGTGTCTTTCATAGTATTAATATAATTCTTACTTGCAGAGCTTGTGGAATCTCATGGTATCACACTTTGCAAATGCACTTTATTATAGTGAAAGCTTTATATTCTGAGCCGAATACTATATTGCAGGTAGAAAGCACCAGCTGCACTAGTCTGAGTACATGGAGAATGGCCTAGCAGTCACTGATTTCAGCAAAATGTCAATCAGCAGAGTGCAAGAGCGCATCAGGGAAGCTAATACATTTTCACGCTGTTTATACAGAGCAGGAACATTGAAGGCTCGTAGGCTCTGAAAAAGCCAAGTAGAATTCTGTGTTCCTGAGAAATATCAATTAATCCATTTAGGAACTACCACAATGGGAAACATTACAATATAGTGCACTGAGTTGCCTACCTTGGTGAGTAACTTTCTTCTCGTGTTGTTGCAGCTTTCATTTGCTGTAGCTTTGGACTGGACCATGCTGGTGATCACACGCTGAGGATCAGGTGGGCTGTCTTCTGTCTCTGATGTGTATGGTAGTTGTGTTCTAGGACAGCAGTCAAAATCCTCTTGAACCCAACTGGTAGAGATCTCAAAGGGATCGGGGCATTTTTCATCAGGACTTGACCCATCATCACTGTTTTTGGCGTTGCAAAGTATAAGTGATCTTGAAATGGAGCGAAACTTTCTTGACTTCCTATTCCCAGAATTGCTCTTTCGATCCATCTTCAGAGAGCTAGTGGTGCTGCTCTTTTTCCTATCATTCTCCCATTTATGTGGCATGATACTTTCAATAACTTGCTCCGCTTCTCTGGTGCTAAACATCCTCCAGGAAAGGAAATATAAAAAGTAAGTTGTAATATACCCCACTTTTTCCCACTTAATAACCTACACTACTGAAAAGCCCTAATGAATAAATCGAATCAACAGAGCCTTTCAGTCTGCTAACAGCCACGTGATATCTCATGACTTGCTAATTCTGTTTCTGTGCAGTACTCTACTAAAATCTCCTTCACCTTTTCATTCTCTTCCTATGCTCCCCAAGCACAACGGAGTGCTTTTAATAAATGTTTTTGATACTTCCATTGTGCTGCTTCTTTTGGGCTTCTGCTGAATTTGCAAGTTGCAATCCCAAATTGAAAAGGAAGCTACTTTAAAAGCATTATTCTATCCTTCTAACGTTATTTGGAAAGAGGAAGCTCCTTCTGAAGTTTGATTCATGAAACCACTATAATTCAAAGAAGATTAATCAAATTGTCAAGGTTAAGTTCTCCGCCCGGCACATCTGATTTGTAAGTGGTTTAGCAAAAGTAGATCTTAGCCATGAGAGAGTAAAGAATGTCAGGCTGATATGAAACTCCTCCTACCTTTGCAGACCAGAACTCATTTAAGACCGTGCATTTAACAGTAACAGAGAGATCCAGTGAAGCACTTAAGATGTGAATATCTGATTAGGAATTGAACTCTATAAAGGAGTACAGCTCCAATACATCAATCAAAAAGCGTCCCATTACAGAAATGGCTTGTTTCAGTGTATGATTCAGCATACAAAATTAAGAGAAAATGGAAGAAATGCTATGAAATCAAAATGTGGCAAAAGTTGGAGCTTTTGTAAAATGAGTAATGAGCATGTTATGTTAACAAAGGAGAGCTTTGTTAAACTGTTTCCTTTTCTCTCAGAAAAGGTTTTCTAGAAATATTTTGCTATATATATGTCAGTGTTGAAAATTCAACAAGAGGACGTCTAAATTAATTGCTTCGGCTTTCTTAATTTTTATTGTCATATTTATTACACAAACTTTTCTATTCTCTTCACAGTACCTGACTGATACTGTGTGATGCCTTCTAGAGAAAATACTTATTAAAACTAAAGGATTTGCATAAATCAAAGATGCTATAGGTTATTATATACAAAACTGAAAATCAATGTAATTTGAAAAGCACTTCTCAAGTATACTATTGAGAGAAACAGTTTGTACACTGTGCTCTAAACTGGGTTGTTGTTTGGTTTGGTTTGGTTGGTTTTTTCCCCTGCTTCTATGCAGAATTAGGTATATACGTATGCACTTTGTACCTGAAATGCCACTGGTGTTATAGAAATAGAAGGTGGTAAATATTCTAAAGACTCGTTACAGTCACAACAGTAGACATGCCTGCAAGTTCTGACCAAGCCAGATTCGTACAATAAATCCAAGCTAACCTTATAATAAATCTGCAGGACGTTTTTGCTTTCTTTTTTTTTTTTTCTTTTCTCTCTCACACAAATAACCAGGAAAACGAAAAACAGATGATAAACACTATGCCACTGAGTACCTCTCTAAAAAAGCTATATGGTATTGCTGGAGAAATACACTATTCAGAGTGAATCTGAATTTGTTTGGATTTGTAAAAGAAAATGAAAAAAATTGCCCGTAGCACTCTTAGGAGCAGCAAAGAGGTCCCTTCATCTCCCAGGGAGAAGGATGTTTACTTGTGCAGTCCTTTCTGGCATTTTTGATAGGTAATGCTCCTACAGCCTTCCATCATAACTTATTTTCTATCATAACAGTCCTAATATTGCTCTGCTCCCTGATTTCTCTTTTCTAAAACAAAAATCTCTAACACTTCAGAAACTCATGCCCTGAGTATTGGAACTTGTTAGATTTCCTAGCAGGACGCTATTCCAGGGCAAAGTTTAACTTGAAAGTATCCAGAGAACGTGTCAAGTTCCACAAAGCTGGTGTGTTTTCTGCCTTTCTCCTGTGTGTCTTTGGGATCCTCTCTGCTCCTGTGGGAGAATATGGCTCCATTGGATGGGAACTGAAGTCACTGGGCTCCCAGCCTCCCCCACACTGGCACGAGGGAAGCTTTCAGGGCCAAACTGAACTAGCCTATTCTCCTTTCCCTTCAGTACACAGAATGTTCTACTTTTTTCTTTTTTCAGAGTAGCCTCTCTTCTTACAAATAACAAGATTTTCAACCATGGATGGAGGACTTCCCAGCAGCACAGCCACGCTCCCTTCCTGTGACGCAGAGCACAGGCTGAATGAAAGGACATCCAAGCCTATATAAGGACACAGAGGCCAGAGGGGATGGAGAAAGGTATGACATAGATGGAGCTCAGCTTTAGCATATGGGCTTTGTGGTTGATGTGGAGTCTTATTTCTCTAGGACTAATCTCCCTTCCTGCACTATTGAGAGAAGCTACTTTTTCAAACCTCTATGCGGTAATTTACTTTGAAGTACAGAGATGAAAAGTGCTATGAATAGTATTAGAAAAATAATTTTGACAACTGAAATAAGTAGTTGTTGGTGGTGTAATTTAACATCACAAATTTACAATTTTTGTATGCTTTTTTGTTGATTAAATTAGTTAAAGGCTGACTGACACTTATCCCTAGTAATATGGAACGGCTTTCAATGTTTAGAGATTTTGTTTGCTTGTTTTAAATAAGACACTTTGTGGTGTTTTGGGAAACCTAAAAGTTTAGTCTACCAGAATCCCTATGCACTCAATTGCAATTTTTGAGGGAAATCCCTGTTAGCATACACAGTGTATCAGGAAATTAATCTTGTAAAGCTTGATGTTGCTTTTCCTGTATGTCTGAAGGTAGGTAAAAATGCGATCTGGCCCCTTAGACCAGAGCGTGGAGTTGAAAAAGCAATAGGATGACTGGGATGAAGGGAACTTCTGCAAGAACCTTCCCTCAGCACCTGGATAGGAAGCAGCAGAGCTAACTTGCTGAAGGTGCGTGGAATGCGCATCGCTTGAAAGTCTGCAAAAGGGATTGGTGCTCTTTCTGTGATTCTGGCAATCGCTATTAAACACTAGCAGTAATACTGTCAGAAATGAGCTCAAGTTGTATATTCAGACCTAAACAATCTTGGCTATGGGGGAAAATTAGAAGAAATAGCACTTTTCATTCAAGGATTTCAACGTTTTACAAACATTTACTGCACTCTTACTTCCCCAAAGAGAAAGAATTAACAAAAGAGCTATTAAGCGCATGGGTAAGGAGAGGACTTGATAGCTTAATGGTCAAAATACAGCTCTCTCGAGACTCGCATGCTAGAATGACGGATGGAGAGATGCAGGAGCCCTTCCTCACTCTGCCTGAAGCTGCTAAGCTTAAGAGGGAGCACTGCCGTCACTAGTAAATGCTCCAAGAGGTGCCTCTCTGACTACGCTGAGCATCTGGGATGCAGGGAACAGAGAAGCACCTGTTGAAACTGTGAAAGTAACATTGTTTTAAGTGCATTCTGCCATTCCACCCCCCTGCAATGCTCCTGAGGAATTTTACCTTATGCAGAGAGAACATTTCTTTTGCCCTGCTGCATTAGCTATTTCCTCCTCCCCCACCCCATCAGAGCTCCATCAGCTCAAAGACCAAGTTTAACCCTGGGTGACTTACCTAGTATCTCAAAGCAAGCCAGTGGCTGAGGTGAAAATAAACCCGGTAGACCTGAAGACTTCCAGTTAAATACTTGCTCTTGCTCTAAGTATTAGATCACAGCCCAAGTCTTAACTAAGGCAACATCCTTTCCAGAGCTGCTGATTCAGGATTGCATAAGTGACAGAAATATAGAAGGTACCAAAAACATAGTCTATAAGTTTTCCAATAAAAATATCCAGAAATGTTATTTTACACAGAAAACAATATCACAAGTGCCAGAGAAGCTTTATGATTCATTGCCATCTTCCACCAAATTTAATTCAAGGTATTGTGGGTATAGACAATTACTTCAAAGTCAATTCTCCAAACCATTCATCTCTCCCTCCAGTGCACTCACTGCTTGTCATTTTCTCTTGCCATTCTAATACCTCCAGCATGCCTGATGGAAGTTGTCTGTGGTTTGTAATGCAAACCAAATGTTCCTTCTCTGTTTCTTTTTTTTTTTTTTTCTCCAAGCTTTATTTTTCCAGCCTTAAGTCTAAAAAGCCCTAACTCAGTCTGTCTTCTGCAAACAAAATACATGATCTGAGCTGTGCCCATTTGGTTCAAATTTTTGGTTGGATAATAAACCGAGCATTTACAAGATGCAAATAATTTGGTGTAGCTCCCAGATTGAATACGAATGCTCTGCTGTTAACCAGACAGTAGGAAAGATAGAATTTTTCTTTACTAGCAAGAACAAGATGAACTTTACATTACCAAGTGCTAACAGCATGATATCTTGCATCCCATTTTAATCTAGATCTTGTGATCTTTGTCAGATTCATTACTGAGCAGTGCTATCAGCACTGCGCTACTGCAGAAGTCTAGGATTTCCAGGCAGTAGGAAGAGCTAGAGATTTGGAAGTTTTCTGATAAAGAGTAAGAAGCTCTTGGAGAGTTAAAAAATTTACAAAATTCAAAAATCCCTAATTGTAATATGAAAATTCAAAAGGAGGAACTTACAACAGCGAGGCAGACAAACCTGACTCCTGCAGAAGGCTGTTCCTCTTCATAGGCCTGGCAAAAAAAGACAGAGTGAATAATTGAAAACACACTCTCATGGTGTCACGTGACTCAGTTTCAGTAATTCTGCTCAGTACATTGGAACGGAGCTATTGTTTCCTAATTGAAGAAAATGTCAGCAAGGATAGATAAACAAAAGCAATGGGATGCAGTATTGGGGAAACTGTTTCCAGCAGGCTCCCAGATACCCAGAGAAGGCAAGACCATTTAAGGAGTTTGTGTCATTTGTTTTTACCCATCACTCTCTGGTCCTAGGATTGATGGGGTGCAGGCATGTTAAACCTAGTTGAGGGGAGGCGAAGGAGGGGCAGCCAGAATCTGTGCTAACCAAGTGCGGATTTCCTGCTGGAGGCTGAGATGGCAAGCATGTTTCTCGTAATTTTTAGTAGATATTTTAAACATTAAGCTAGTCAGAATTTCATAGGCCACTTCTGCTCCAGGAGCAAAACATAATAACTGTTGAATGCCAAACCCTTGTACTGTGCACCATGAAGTGGCATGGTCCCTTGAACCTATCAGTTCTTAAATACTCTCCGCTTTATAGGCTAGACTGCAACTCTGTGATCCAACCTGATGAAGGACTCAGAAAATTGTTGCTATTTCCATAGAGCATCTGGGGAAAAAAAAATTATGCCATGGATTCCAAATTGCCTCAATTACACCTTTCACTTGCTGCAAAGTAAATGATTCACAGTCTATTCTACTTTTGTGGCAACTCCCCCCACAAAACACTGCTTGAGTTGCATCTACCATCAGTTGAGGGAGCAGACAGCCACCTTTCTGCCACATCCCTAGGCACGCTTAGCTGGTTTTCATCTATCACACAGATAGATCTGTCAGTCCCCACTTGTCAATACTCAGCTCTGCTCACACTGACAAATAACAATCTTGCTGCCAAAACGTACTTTCTCTCGATGAATTTGTGTGATAAGATGCATAAGGCATTTGTAAATTTTAAAAAGATGTTTCATAACGTAAAGAATTGTCTCTGAAACAGGTTTTGTTAGTTTATTAAAACAGTAAGGCCTCTTTTGAATGTTCTCTCAAGCTACAAATCCTATACTATTCAGGAAAATGTAAAAAGAAACCTGAATTTTACACCTGGTCATGGAAACGGTCAACAAGAGAGTGCTTAGACATCTGCTGCCCTCTGTGTTCTGTGGCTTGAAGGTCCTGCTTTTATTGGTTTGTCACTAAACTTGCAAAAGAGAGAGAGAAATTATAAAATAGGTATAAAATATTGCAGGACTATGGTCTCATGTTTAGTGGTCCTGTGACTTCTGGGTAAAACAAAGACTGTGAAGACAAGCATCTGCCCCATGAAAATGATGTACGTACTGGGAGAAAAAGTATTCTGTCCCTGATAGTACAACTGTGGGTAATTTATATTTTAAGTGTTTACAAAAAGGAAAGAATTTAACATTATTTTCCCAACAATTAAGTTTTCAGGATATTAGTCCCCCAAAGGAAATCTGTTGTAAAGGAAATGGTTTTAACCTGGATCACTGATGACAATAAACATGGAACGTTACCCAACTCTTTTAAATTCTAATCTTGTAGACGAACCATGATTTGACACTGAGTAGCGAACAACAGCTATCAATTAGCTTTCCTGGAAAGGAGGAGAAATAGGGAGCTGATTTTGTGTTTTGGGAAACAGATCCTCACCATATTTGAATAGAGAGGATAGCAGCCTGGTACCTAAAATGGGGTTTTATAGTGCTAGTACTGTAAAAATGAAATATCAATGAGGAAGCAAAGCCACATACTGTTTACCACTTAACTGTCTTACACTGTAAGACACACATGTTTTTGTTTAGCAATAGAGAACTCATTCACACAAAATCTCAACAGCCCATGAGTTTTGATCCAAACTGATTGAGCTGGAAGCTCAAAAGCATTGGAAAGCTTTTTTATTTCTTCCCATTGTCACATGCTATTGCATTTCCTGACTATGGGCTGAATACTGTAGTCCCTAAGCCACTGGGAGTTTTGTTCATTCAGAATCTGGACTTTTGCCAGAGCCAGCAGCAGTAACATAAATATCACAAGGAGGGGCTGGTTTTTCATGTTGTTTCACTCTAACCTTTTGCAGTTTTTTCCATCTTCTCTGTACAGTAATTGTTCAGTGCCCAGTGGTGAACAGAAACGCACGTTTTTAGAAGCCATAAGGAAAAGGAGAGAGAGAGAGAACCTCTGCTGTGCCTGCCATGTTGCACTAATGGTATGCTTTGATATTGGATACTGTGGTCAATCTTCATTACTTAGCTCAAAGGTACTGTACCAGGAAAAGGGCAATAAACACTGATCAGAGGCTGGAATTTTGTATTAAAAGACTGAAATTGTGTGAACTCTCCTTTGCAGATGGGAGCTGCATTGATAAAGGCTTATAAGATAGTAGGTACTATAAGGAAAATCAGCTGGGTTTCTTTGCTGCCTTCTCATGTGAGGGACCGGAAAAGAAGAATGCAGTAAAACAAAGAGTTCAAACAACTAAAAGGAAATATTTGAAACCTAAAGCAAAATTAATGTGTGGAACAAGAAGATAGCAGGAATCACAAGCATTTTGAAGTTAGCTGTTTTGCCTTTGATTTCAGCGGGACAGAGATTTCACCTTAAGAGGTGAGTTGATGCAAATAATACCTAGAGTTAAAGGGGGTAGTATACAGAAGGGGCAGAAGCTCTTGCCTCAGAATAAAAGTCAAACTACCATTCACAGGTAGAGTGATATTTCTGCCCTGGGATAGGGTCCTAGTTATCATAAAATGGAGGAATTTTCCTGTAGTTTGGAGTTAGTGTCTATCAGAGGTGGGAAAAGGAAATAGAGGAGCCATTGAATTTATTTTTTATGACAGTTCTTTTCTTTTGCCTGAGAAGACAAGAACGGCCTTTTCTGCCTAAAATCAGGATGTGTCTGGAACGATAGCAGATACAGGAGCTGATCCCTCTTTTCCCAAAATTATTTTCCGTATCCAAAGGTTTGGATTCTAGAGGACAAATATGCAGACTATTCAGTACTAAATATTTTGCCTGTTGCTACTGGTGATAACCTTTTCCAAAAAGGAGCATATAAATTTGGGCAGAACACTAGTACTGGGCAAAGCAAATCTAAGTAATGATGGAACTTAGCCTCAGTCCTGATCTCCACCCACCTCCAAATACTGCTTGTGTTAATAGGAAAGAAAGCCAATAATTTGGAGCGCTCCGGTTTTTGTTCTATCCTTACATTGCTCAGCAAACTGATGAATTACTTTTGCCTTAAACACAGTCACAATTTTCACATGTTGCCATATTCCAGAAAACAATTATGTTGCACAGGACAGTCTATCCCCTCATTGCTCCTATGCCAGGACGGGATTAGTCATCTCTGTCTTGGGTTTCGCAACTTTCACTCTGCCCTTCCATCCGTCAAAACATAGCAACATGGCACACTGAGTTACCCTATAAGCACAATTAATCTGGTGTCCTTCTCCAGCAATGGCTAACAGCAATTGCTGCAAAGGAATTACCTTGTTAAAAAAAAAAAAAAGAGAGAGCTTGCTTTCAGGAAGAGTCTCTTCTGAGTACCTTATTGGTAAGGGTAGGCTGGCAAGTATTCCAAAATTGTTGGAGCTTTTTACCTTATGATTGGATAGTCTTGTTTTAACAGAAGCTACAGATGCCCCATAATGGATAAGTATTGCATTATGTCAAATGAGGTAAATCTCTTTCTAATTCCTTTCATCACTTAGTATCTAACTTTTGCCAGGAAGCACAAAGAATTTTTTTTTTCTTCTACAGATGTAATGAATCCTGTGTAATGTAACTGTAATTTATCCATTTCTGGCTCCCATTAAGCTTTTGATTTCAAGAGTAACCAGAGGCAATGAGTTTCATGTGTTACATAAAAATGTACTTCCTTGTAATTGTATTAAATTCACTGCCTCTAAGATTTGTTCAGTTCTTGTACTAGGAAAGATATCCTGATCTTCAAGTCTCTGTAGAATCCTTTTCTCATTGATCTCTGTACTGATGTCATCCTCTATCTTCTACGTACTTTTATCTTTTCTTCTTCTGCCCCTCCTTTCTCTCAGCTTCATGCTGCTTTCATATGTTTGGATCTCCTCCTTTTTCTTCAGATCCTTTTTAGAAAAATCCACTTCCTTTTGTGAACTTTATTACCTGACTCTTCCATAATGGTATCCAGCTCTGCAGCCTTCTAGACTGTTTTCCAGTCACTTGCCTTCCTGTGAGTTAGTAAAAGTTCCTAGACCTTGTCTTTCCAAATACATTTGTGTTGCATAACACGGACTCACTTTCTGCATGATTACTGACCTTATTCTAGTGTCCTTACTTGTTGCAGTGCCTTAGAGATAAGCCGTAAAATATTGTTTGTATAGTTCCATGAAAAATGGCCTAATACCAAGCGTAAACCCATCAAAAAGTATTTTTACCTCATCTTGAGAACCTATCCTGGAACTCTATGAAGAATATGTTACTGTATACATACAATGCTTTGTTTACAGAAAAAATAGCCCATGAGGTCTACATAACTATTGTGTTAAGAGCATGTAATTGAAAAGTTACAGCTCTATCAGTGTAAAGAGAACTGACTGTAGCCATGGTGTGGTATATGAGGCACAGCAAGAATGGTACCCTTTTAACAGAACATTGTAGGTTGTGTTTGTTATTTTAATATTTTTGTACTGGGTATATAGACTATGTGTAAGTGATTATGTTGGGCAGAGAAACACAACAGAATATTTGTGTCAGCTATGAAGTTGCTAAATATCCCATACTGAAGAAAAGGTCCATGAATTTTTTTTAAAACCATTGACCAATACACAGTTTATAACTTACTGCAGCACCAGAGTAGTAAAAACATTATGTGAGCTCCTCTGTATGGTGTCATTCTAATTTAAGACAAATATTTTAAAAAGTTATGACTTTACCTCTTCTTTCCACATTTCCAGTCACATAATGTTCCTTTTTCATCTGACTTTGCATTTCTTTTGATTTATAGTCCCCTGAACTGTAGGCTGACATAAGGGGCCCTTTAGGTTGAATGAAAGGAGAATTACCAATTGCCAAAACTATGATTTATCAGGAAAAAAAGTAAAGGGCAAAAGAAAAATGAAATGCATTTCATTTTCTCCACGCAAAAATCTGTATTTTTCATGAGTTCAGTGTAAAAGGTATATTTAGACCTGTCTAGTTTTACATTCTGTTGTGAGTCCGTGTTGGATTTTGCCATGTTTGTTGCTACTGCCTCTCCTTTACTCCATGAACAGCCAGATATGAGTGAATGGAAGTACTGAAAAGGTGGATATATTTAGTCTATCTGAGTACCAGTGGCAGAATTTACTCTGTATTTCACACTCTGGCACAGGCACCACTTTCTACAGCAGCCAGATCTCAGTCTCACTGAAACCAGGGGCTTGTTATCCCTTTAGCATTTCACTGGTAGCATGCGTGGTCCTGCCTTGGTTGCTGGGTATGTTGGTTTGGGTTTGGGGGTTTTTTTTGAGGGGAGGTGTTGTGGAGTTCTTTGTTTTTGTTTTGTTTTTAATTAGCATTGTCAGTGATTGATGAGGAATTATGCAATCTCTTCTCTTGGATATCTATGCCTCAATAAGATGACTTTACTACATTTATAAGTACAGTTGTCATTTCAACTGCAAGGCTTCAGCAGTAACTACTTCTGAGGATTTGTCATTCCTGGTGCTTGGCAGAGGCAAAGCTACTTAATGCAGGCTGCTGCTTAACTCTGCACTAAAGAAGTCTTGAGGACCCTTCACATTTCTGCTGCTTTACTTTATCTCTAAGGCTGTGACAATCAGAATGAAGCACAGCGGATGATTTTTATTGTGGTGTTGAAGATAACAGTATAAAGATCCAGCGGTAGCTCTCTTGCTCTTAACTTCTGCAGTACTGTAGCTTTTAACACTAACTTTAGTCATAACACACACCACGTATGTTGCTCACTAGCATTATTGTTGACACCAAGACGAGACTAGATTATATTTTATGGGTTTCTCATGGGTGAAACAGTATAATCTGTCACATAAATAGCTCCCTGATAAGACACAATTCTTCTGGCGCTTCCTGAGATCTGATGATACCCTGCTCACAGGTGCGATAGATGGTGCTGAAGTCAGCTGTAGAACGGTCTGGGATCTAGTGTCTTTGGGAGATAACTTTTCTTCCATGTTTTGAAATCAGCCTACACCTTCAGAGCCGTCTCTAATGTTAAATAGCTTGGAGGTAGTGACCGAGATCTCAGCTGAGGTTTTCCTGATCTCGGACTTTGTTTTTCCTACAGAATCAAAGGTTTTAAGCCCAGAAGAAGTTGGTATAATTAGTTTGTCTAATTGATGTGTCAAAGAGAAAAAATTAACCTGCAATTCCTGTACTGATGGCAATAACTTTTTCTCCAGGTAAAGCATATCTTTTAAAATAAGAACCAAATCTGAATGTAAAGACGTTATTTTCCCAATCTTGAAAACTTGCTATATCCTCAGATAGATTCTTATTCTGGTTAGTTACCATTTCTTTTAAGTATTGCTGTGTCCTGATACTCATTTGCTTTTATTTATGTATTTGTCCAAAAGAGCTTGACTGTTACTGTTACAGCACAGTAAAGGCCCATGATCACTTCCCCAGCATTTTTTGTTGGGCAACCATGGGGGGTGAGAGGTGTCATGGAACTTTATTGCATGACCTAATATTTGATTGCATTGGGGGGTTTGTGATGATCTCAGTTTAAACATTGGGAAAATAATCGTTAGGTCCACAGTGTCTGTGGTCCAGGGCTACCGGGTAGTAAGTAGTTAAGCTCCATAGTGTTAGGGAGTGGAAGGGATACCTTAATCCTTAAGAATTTGGTATAACTCATGTCACAGGTACTATATTTCTTTTTCAGCTGATGGAGGGGACAAGAGCAGCTATATACTATTGGATTGTGTGACACAATGTCTGCCTCCTGTCCACATGGCTGTCTTATGAATAGACTATCTGGAAAGGTTGCCTGGATGTCCGCAAAAAGCCAGTAAGTCTGTGGATGTGTAAAACAGCATGCTGGGGCTCACACAATGCCATGTGCTACAATAGGCTTGGTCCTGAGGGCAGCCACTGAATGACCCTGACACTGAAGCAGAGATGAGCTCAGAGAGATCAAATTTTCCAGTGTCAGAGTCAGTTTCCAGTTTTCCAGTTTCCAGGGGATTTTCTGATAAAAAGTACTGTAAGATAATTAAATGTTGTGGGAATGGGAAAATGAACAAAACTATTAACAAGTACTCTTAGAAAACAATAAGAATTTGCTGGTAATGATATCCTACTCCAACCCATCTTGTATTATGCAGAATCTATTGCATACGTATTTTATTCCATATGATAAAGCATGCAAGTTATTTTACAGTGTATATGTCATACTGTAATACAGACAGCATAAATATTATGTTATAACAGCACTAAGCAAATAAAACCAGCAGATCCACATCATCAGTGCTCTCTAATAGCGAATAGCTATAAAAGTGATGAAGAGGCCACCCTCTGTTGGGTCAGTCCTTCAGCATAAATCGAAGTAATTTGACAGCCCCACAGCTTTATGTCATCCGTTTGCAGCTACAGGCTGGTATAGTGGGGGAAGAGGGGAGTGTTTTGTCCCTTTGTCCACCCTGACAGCTATCCCCCTGCAAAGGAGCAGCACGGAGTGTTTCAGAAGCCTCTGTGGTGACTGCGTCTCCCAGGGGGCTGCTCACCAGGAGGTGGGCGCTCAGCTCAGACTGTACCAGCTCAACAACAAATGAGGTTACACTGGCAGTATGGTTAATATATCATCAGTATGTGTGTGCTATACTAGCCTGCATGTTTTTTCTGTAGGCTCATACTGTATGAATCAGTTACTAATGAGGCTCATCATAAAGGGTACTATTAAGTGAACACTGCATTAATAATGCTGGCAAAGTTTCAAGTCTACAGATGTTATTTATAGTATATGACTAAACAAATATGTATCCCCTTTGAGGCTGAGACTCCGGAGCAATTTACTGATTTCCTGTATAGGCTAGTTCATACAGAGATTCAAGTAAACAGTGCAGTTGGATGTGTTGCTTGGAACCGTGCTCTGAAACTGTAGTAGATAATCATGTTAATGTTTAATTTTAAAAAGGTTTGGAAACACGTATGTGTTTTCAGAGGATTAGATGCTACATCTATGCAGTTCTCATGGAGAAATGCCTTTTGTTGCATTGCTTCTTTAAAGAAAAATAAAATATTTAAACAATATAGCCTGCAGTTACACGGCAGAGTAGAAAGGTCAGAAACAATTCTGGAAAAAAATGGACTTCGCAAAAGCTTAAAAAAAAATAATTCCTGTATCCCTTCCTTTTCATCTGGTTTTTAAATTAATTCGTTTCCCTTATTTATGAAGATTTATTGCCAGTAAGAGAGATTTTGTAGATTTAAAATACTTTTGAGCAATGAGTTGTTTGATTTGCAATTTTGTTTCTTTTCTGCCTCTTGTAATCTTGCAGGTTTAGAGAGGCCTTCAAAACTGAAGAAAGCAACAAACTCACAAAAGTCTCTGCTCCACTCCCCTGGCTTTTATATGTGTCAGGAAAAATAGGAGAAATAATATACAGCAGTAAGTGTCCCAAATTAAGGTACTTCCATGTAGAGCATCTCTGTTCTAAGTCACAATGCTGATAATTTAACAAATTTCTCATATAAATTAAAACCAAAACATCTATGACAGTGAACAGACAGACAAAAACATAGTTAATGAAACACCTCTGTTTTTACATCTTATCTGTTTACTCATTTCTTTTAAAGTCTTAAATTAGAACAGTCGAAAATGATACATACTGACATGCAAAAACAGCTGACGGTATGATGCCTAAATAATTTGCTATAAAAATATCACTTACCATTGCCAAGTATCTTCTTATTTAAGTCCACTATTATCATGCGTTCTTGGTTATGAAATATGCAGCAGAGTCAATTCCCAGTGTGTTAAATACTTGACAAAATAATAAATGCAGTGTAACTCCACAGTGTTTGGATATTTGACTGTAACTCCTAAGCATTCAAAGTGACTACTCAATATAACAACTTTTCCTCTGCAGAAAATGCCTTGCTATTTGCCAGAAAATCTTTAATGCTTTAGATTGGGTATTTCCAACTACCGCCCTACTTGCTAGGCAGATGTGTATAAAAGAGATGTTATTTCACTGAATCAACCACTGAGATCGTAACCCTTTTCCTGTACCACAAACAGAAATGTAAAACCTCAGACTTTCCTTTTGGACTTTTACTGACTTGTGTCTGTTGTAAGAAAGCAAAACACAACTAGTCCAAGGGCTAATATATGGAAAATGTGTTAAAATGTTTTAGATCATCTCATGGCTTCTCATTCCTGCAATTCATTGGTTAACTGGCTCGTTCTGTGTTTATGTAGTTGCACGGTACAAATACAACACCTAAACTTCTTGCCCAAAGTTGAAATGATTCATTTATTACTTTTTACAGACATACACACACCCCCCACAAGAAAAAAAAAAAAAAAAAAGAAGAAGAAAGAAAACACACAGTGCTCATTTAACCCAAGTGAGTGAAAACACCTTTCATAAGGTCTGCAAGGGCTTTGGGAGGTTTTTCTTTGGTGAATAAAGTCTGTGTAGTGGAGAGAAGAGTTTTGTCTGAGGATGGCAGAAATCAAGCTAAAGCAGACACAAGCTAGGATCCTTTTGCTGTGTGAAAATAAGATAATAGTAAAGGAGGTGCAAATGTTATTCACATCAGATCACTTGAGAGGGATTCATTGTTTTGGAGAAGTGAGTGGAGGCAGGAGGAGGTATTTTTGTGACAGTTTGTAAGACTCTGCTAGTGCTTTGCGCTCTGAAATTACATCATTGGTCAAAGTTTATTTATGTCTTTTTGTGAGGTAATTACTCACCCTAAACAGATAATATGTAGGCTTTCCATCTTCTTGGTGCTTATAAATATTAGTTAATTAAATGTTATAGTCACAGTGGAGAAAGCACAACAGAAATCATGAGTGAGTGCCATTCTAAGAAGTGGAAAACAGGACTGTGTAAAGACATTTCCTCTACTGCTTTTTCTATACTGGAGAGAACAGGGCTACGTGATAAGTCACTGTTCCATAGGATGTACCACCCTGATTTCTGATACTGGCTGTGGATCCAGCCACTGTCAGAAAGAGGGGATTACAATGGGTGACCCTTGTTCTGCTGCCTGCATCACAGCCATGATGTAAGCACTTCTAGCACACCTCTGATGGGACAGCATTATTCTGCCGTCGTTCATCATTCTCTCCAGAAGGGTATTAGACTTAATCAAATTCTATCCCTAACAGCTTGTTTCAGGACCACAGCTGGAATCAGCATGTCTAGACTAGCACCGATTTATTCCTGGCTCTCAGACCTATGTACATGCTACTATTCCATATGCTTCCTGTTACAGAGGTAGCATAACTTTAATTTTTCTTTTTTCCTCCCCTTTTTAGTGTAATTAGAATTTATTTTGCTTCTGTGGGAAAGTGTCCTACCCCTGCTCTGGTCAAGACTACTGCCAGTTCTGCTGGAACAGAGCAAAATTCCAGACAAACAAAACAAAGTTCACAAAGGAAACAGTTAAATTTTCTGACTGCCTTCACTGTCACAGAAAATGCTAAACGCATTTGTGAGTTATATAAAACTGCATCAGTTCATATTTTCCCCTCCTGGTTTCACAGCCCAGAGAAGCAAAAGGACCTTGCGACATCTCTAGGCTCTCAAGAGTTTAGTAATAAAAATAAAAAAGCCCTCAGCAGAAAACAACACTCCACACCCTCCTGCTGCTGGGCAAATGAGTTTCCCATTTTCCTCACTTATCCTCAGACTAAACAATGTTAAATTTACAAATCTGACATCTATTTATAGCAAGCACTCTACCCTAGGAACCGGAGAGTTTGGTGTATATCATTGTCCACAATCCACAGGGCAGCTTTCAACCTGGCATGTCAAGTAATTAGGAGAGAAACCTCCTGCCTTAATTAATATCTAAGCAATATGTGCACTGAAGCATGCTGTAGCCCTAAGCTGGGTGGTGTGGGTGTTCCTCTGCTGTAAATTAACCTCTGATTTTTTAGTTTTTCTCATTTACCATGGATAGTAATTGATAATGTCAACAGCATCATGCGCTTCTGTCAGCGGTCTGCAGAAGATGGGGAAGTGGCTTGCTGTGTAGGTACTGCAGGGGAGGCAAATTAATGGATGTCCAACAGCGCTGATAATCCTGGCAGCAGACGCTGAAGGAACTAAGCTGGTGAGCTGTGCCTGCCATGAGAGGAAAGTGGGCTAACACCATGTGCGGAGCGGTGGGGTAACTGGTGTGAGATGGTGGAAGCAGCAGAGGGTAGTTCAGATGTGTAAGTGCAGGGTGTGAGGGGAAGGAAGGGATAAAAGGAGGAAAGGTCTCAAGTTGGGGTGCTAGGCTGGATTTGAGGAAGTGAGTGAAGATTGAATAGAAGATGCTGGGCAGAGGCCATCAGCTGAGCCTAGGCTGCATAAAATGTGGTGCTGGATTGGGCTCTGCAGACTGGGCTCAGGGAAGAGCAGAGAAGAGGTTTGGTGCAGTTGACCCTTTCTCTTTTTCTCTGGAGCGGCAGCGAAATGACGTTCATCCCTTGTGCTCAAAAGAAGTTTATCCAGAGTCCATATGCCATTTTTCATCCATTCATCTCAGTAGATATGACAAAGGTCACTGGCTCCCGCTAACCTTGTTTACAAACTGATGAACTGAGGAGCGGAGAAGTTGTTTAGAGGAAAAAAAAAAACCACCACCTTAATTTGAAGGGTATGATAATTATGACACCTTTTAAAAGTCTTAGACTTTATAGAAGTTAATCTATGCCCCTAAATCCCTTTAATTGCCTTTTCCAGGCCATTCCTATTTCTTTTCAGATAATATAAGTAAAATAAGCTATCTTAAAAATGAAGAATACTTTATTGATGTATTTGATGGTATTGTTATTATTTCCAGTATTATTCTCCAATCCATCTTTAATATAGTCTGACATCTTGTTTGCTTTTTTGACCCCTACTGTGCACTGAGTAGAAGTTTCCATGAAGCTGTCCACAGTAACGCCTAGATCTTTTTCTTGAGTGATTTTGCAAACCATCAGTATATATGAATAGTTTGAATTGTCCCTTTCAATACACGTTACCTCACAGTCACCTCCACTAAATTTCAGCTGCCATCTTGTCCAATCCCTTCCTTTAAGGTTGTTTTTTTAAAGTTGTGGCTAAACGAAAGTTCATCATTAAGGTAATTAAAACTTCCTGGAATGTTTACTCTGCTCTATGCAATTTACAACAGCAGCGATATACTGTTTTGGACACATTAGCTAATCTCATTTCAACAGTTAATACTCTTCTAGCCAAGTTTGGGAGCTAGTTTTCTGTTTAGTTCTTTTTTCAGAAGCCTGCCCAGCCATCCATATTTTGTATTAATGTTCTTCTGGATTGAAAGAATGTAATGTAGTAACTGGCAAAATCAGGTAAAATAGATTCACCTCACTAATGGTTTGTTTTCTTTACCTAAGTGTAGCTATTAATTATAACTTGCAAGGTGTTGCCTTGAATTGCACTCAAAATGCAAATGTTACACAAATTAATGAATTTTGAGATGTAAATCCACTACACTTTTTATTCTATAAGCAGTGGCTTTATCATACCAGAATCTTTTTACAGTAACAGGAGCTATTTGAGGCAAACGGTTTTTAACTATGGCAATTTTTTTTTTTTTTCATCTCTGAAACACTCTTTCAAGTGAAAATTTTTAACTTTGATCAACAAGGGAGAAAAGCATCAACACAAAACTTCATAGACTGTTATTGAAAAACATGACTATGGCTATATTTGACTACTAAATTTTAAAGGTGATCATTGTTTATTTCTGTGGAGAAAATAACCTATGTTCACCTGCAGTGGCAGAATATCATATTACATTCTCCCCAGGTACAGAGAACTCTGCAAGTTTAAATATATTTTGAACAGCTTTAGTTTTGTGTTCCTCTTTTTCTCTGTAATTTTGTTTTCATTGATGTGTTTTCTGAACCCTTTAAGAACTCCTTTCATTGCCAATCAGTTGAGTTTCAACTTCATTGTCCCTCCCTCAGGAAGCCTGTCTTAGCCAACGCTGCTGTTATGTTGCAGGCACAAGAACTCTAGGTGATGAATACTCTCTTTATGACAGTTACACAGGAGGATTGTGTTCACTTAATTACACTGTTCATTTGGAAAAATTGCTGCCCTACCCCAGCATGTTAATAAGTTGTCTTTCATAGAATAGCTTCAAATATTTTTAAAAAATCATTATTGTGCATTTATACCAATTCTGACAACATCTTTCTTTGCAATATGAACCTTGCATTATTGCAGAAAACGGCTATAAGTTACATGGGCTGACCAAAAACCCTTCACCGCTTGTTGGCTTATACGTAAAGCTTAACTTCTGAAACCAAACAGCTGATGTTTGTGTCATGTAACAGGCCAAATATGTGGTATAAATCGACTTTGCCTCAATTCTTTCTGTGATGAATGAACGTTCTGTTCTCAGAAATAATTGCTTAGATGAAAAGGTTGCACACATCAACCATATATAGTGCAAATGGTTACTCCCCAAATCCTTGTTAAGCTAATTTCATAGGAAGCAGGAATTTGTGTTGGTGTTTCTGAATGCTGTATGAAGGTTAGCGTTCAGTAGAAGCCATTCACTAGTCCCAAAGTGTGATACTGTTTAAAATCTGTTAGCACTTAAGCACAAAATTCCATAACCGCCTAACATGGCACAATCAGTTGATGTATAGTTAGATACTAATTAGCATGGGAGAGAGGAAATTGTTGCATTACAAGTACTTCTGGAAGCATCAGTATTTTCAATGGGCAGCCAGAACACTAAGCTATGTTGTATCAAGGGTCATACATTGTAATTATTGAGGTAGCTTGTATCCCTGTTATTCAGATTGTCATTTGTATCTGAAAAAGGAATGTGGAGAAAAGAGAACAGGTCCAGAGAATTTTTGTCTGGGTAAATTGATAACTTAATCAAAACTGATAACTTTATTAAGTCAACCTGTAAATTTGGTACCATTTCAGATCAAATATACGTAGACAAATTTAATGGTAAATTTTAGAACGCCAAGACACTTAAGAACAATGATAACATTTTCTTTGTAATATTTCTGTCTTGTTCTTATGAGAACCTAATAAACATCTGCAAAATATTTCTTACTATCTTCCTTTAGGAAAGAGCTACACCCATTTAGCAGGGAGGAATGCTGATGCACAGATATGGTAAATGAGGGATGAAAAGGTGCGTGATATATGTGTGACAAAGTGCAGAATTATCATTGTCGTTATCTGTATTAGCTGGGGAAATGGAAGGAGTTTGTTCACTGTCCCAAACAAAGACAAGAGATACAAAGTTCAAAACCAGGCAATTTTTGGGCTGGGTAGTCTCTTTGCCCTTTACCGCAATCTACTATGATCACTGATTCACAACGGTGCCAAAAAACAAGACAGATTATTCCAATGGCTGATTATTCACATTGTGAAATGTTTTCCTCTTGTCCTAATTAGGACCTTATCACAGAACCTATCCCACCAAGGTTGAAAGTTGTTTTTGTGAGTTGTAATTATGACTTTTTGACCACACAGTAAAGTGATCAGAGTCCTCTAGTCAACGTGTTCTACAGACAATTATCACACTGACTGGATTAGGAGGAACAAAGACCACAGCTCATAGATTGGTCAATCTCTAGGTAACTTCTTAGTTTTTTTATAAGACTGAGTAGAACCTTAGGCCAGCTGGATTTGAGGACACAGTTGTGCAGCAAACAGAAAGGGGAATGAGGATGGAAAAGAAAAAAGAGGGCATGATGAAGCAGTAAGTCTAGCTAGGGTGTTATTCTGGATTACTGTGTGATACCTTGGAGTCATTTATAATCAGACCTGCATATGTCCCTGCCCATTTAAGATTACACTGAAAGAACTAATTAGTTCAGGTAGTTTCAAAAGAAACCAATTAATGTTTTTAGATGAGGAAAGATTGTTCTCCTGCATATGCTGAACTGCATGTTATTTCTGCACCAGCATTAAAGTACTTGGTGTGTGTATGTGTATATAGTACCAATTCATTTTTCTTTCTATATCTGTGTGCATTTATATGGCAAAATATGCCTCGTTTCATGGTCAGTTAAATTCACTGGTTATTTGAAAAACTATAATACATCTTGGGTGTTCTGAGTAAACTGATGCTGCCAAAATTGTCAGCAAAAAGACCGGAAAAGCTGATGAACCTTAAACCTTTCCCCAAACAACTGCTCAGTTGTTTCTTCAGGATATAGAAGAGGCAGAAAGCCCAAGCAAGACGAGTGGTAGGAAACCAGGGAGGAAGGATAGAAACTGCTGTCTGATGTGGATTTCACAAACTGCTGTTTAATGTTTAAGAGACCCTATAACAGCAATCCATGCTAATCAACATTTTAGGACTTTTAAGTGAGTTTGCTCATAAAGGAAATATCTCATATAACTTTAGTTCTGTGCTTTGCTTATTCACTAGTTTGTTACTTTCATTTTTCTTGGGGATTTAATGTTTTTGTAAATTCTACAAGGTAACATTTTCAGAAGCAGCTAAATGCCATTTTTGAAAGTGATTTCCTTAGTCAGACTAAGATCTCCAAAGGTATGTACAACCTAATTCCAAACAGTTTTAATGTGAACTGCAGAAACAGCCTTTCAGTTTTTCAGGACCAGTGTCACTTTTGCAAACGGGACTTAAGTTAACAGCTGGTTAGGTATTTTTAACTAGTATGACATATAATTAAAAACTATATATATATATGTATAAAAATAAATACTGCCATGTATAATTCTTATGCCCCTCTGTGGGTTTGTCAGACCCACAGGGACAGCACTGTGGTTTGTGGGCTCTTCTCCTAGCAACTCCTATTAACGTCAGAATTACTTGGGCAGCTCCATCTTTATACCCCACACCGAGAGTTTACTATAAGGTGCTGTTTTATGCACAGCTTTCATATGCCTGTACCTCTGGTTATCTGTACCAGCTGTACTTCCATTTTTTGTCATCTTACAATCATTTTTAATAACAGCTTTATGCTATTACTTACTGAACTTTTTTTTCATATTTGAAAAAATAGGATGAAGATATGGTCTCTGCCCCAAGGAGCCTATAATTAAAACAAGACCAGCATTATAGAAACATATATACTAGCTGGCCTGTAACTGGATGGTCTGTTTAGTTTTGTTTTGACGTACTGTATGAAACAGCATTTACCAGATGTTGGGAAATTAGCTCTCTGAGCTTCTCATACAAACATAGAGCAGAGATGTACGTGTATGAATTAACTTGATCATTGAATGTGGATATTAATGTCATCAAGCATTTTTTAATGTTTGTGCCTATTCTACTGTGCTTTGAGTATTCCTTGCAAGAAAATATAGAGACTTCTCTAGAGAAAGCTGAGTGACTCTGTTGTAGTAATGCTTTCTAGTGCAGGGCTGATGATTCTCTTCTCTTGCATAAAAGACATTGCCTTGTCCAAGGCCACCAGTGACAAAAATGAAGTGTCAATTGTTTCATTACATAACCTCCACACAGAGTGTTGACAAAAAAACCCCAAAACCAAACCAACCAAAATGGGTGGGTCCCCCTTGGCAAGTTGGCAACTTGGCGAGTTGTCCCTCTCATTATAAGTAATTCAAACCTATCGTGCAAATAATGTAGTTGACATTATTGTGGCTGCTCGTATCCCAGCTGAAATAGCACACATCTAGCAAGGTGACAGGTCTTTCCACTCCTCCTCTTACCCTGGGGAATGCAATATTGAGGATTAGATTCCCCTTTATGGCTTCCAGGGTGAAGTGAAACCAGCATGTAAGAGGGGAGCAGGCAAACCGTGGCTTGGCCTTCTCTGTACAGGCAGGGAAATCAGGCAGGTCAGGCAGAGGATGGAGACAAGACCTGGGACAAAGCCTCAAACAGAACAGAAGAAATGTGTAGATGACAAAATGATGTATAGATTTTCTAATTTCCACTTATATTTTGCATTTCACATCTGTATTTTTATTTTGTGTAGCCCTTAGTTTAGTTTTCATGCATTAAACAGTCTTAAGTGTTTCTAAAGCAACAACTATGGTTTTAAAAGAACATTCCCCTTCCAGATTACAACAGATGTGCCATATTAGTTTAGGGTGAGTGGGCACACATGTTATTAAAATCACCTTCTTACCTGCCAACTCCACCAAATTTTCCAGTGCTTGGATATTTTCTTCCACTGCTGTGTGGAATTTCTTATTGTAATGTTCTCTGTGCCTTTTTGTTTTTCCTCAGCTTTTTTATCCAGTTACTAAACCTGCATATGGTCTCCTCCTCTGATCTGTCTGAGCTAAAACAATACTTCATGACAATCACCGAAAAGCAAAGCAGCCTAAGATACCGATGTGATTAGGGAGAGGGGACAGGGACTTGTGCTGAGTGCTAGAAGAGCACTTTATAACCACAGCAAATCAGTAAATTTGGGCTAGATGACATGGCAGAGGAGAACTGATGTGAAATATGAATTGGGGAAGCATGCAAAAGAGAGGGAAAGTGAAAAGGCAAATTTAAAACTCTATTTTCATTTTCCTGTGTTACCAATGTGTGAGGTTACTAGGAGGAAGATGCTTTTCTTTGATGACTCTTTGAATTCTCTGCACCTTTCTTTACATCAATATTGTGCTGTTAACACACGTTTGCACAGCAAAGCATGTGCAGATGTGAGTTCTCTCCGTGCCTTAGGCCTGTGAAAAGCTGTATTAGCACAGCACTAAATCTGAACTAATGCACCCTGTCCCTCAGCAAGGACTAATAGCTCAGGATCAGCTTCATGCGAACAGCTTTTGAGCTGCCTGGAATGGAGGCAAAGTGAGTTTTGTCTTCCCACAATGTACTTCATAGAGCTATCCATATTTGGTCTAATTTGAAAGAAGCATTAAAAGCTTCCTTAGCCATGATTTTGCTTTTTGTTGGTACATGTCAAAGTGCTTTGCAAACGAGGCAAGCATCGCCCTCCATATTTCATGATACGCAATACTGGGACAAGCGAAATCCAGTGCCTCCCCTTAGCTACACAATGGGCAGGTCTGGAGCGTGGTTCAGATCGCCAGTACCCTGCCCACTAGTCTCTAACTGGGAGTCGCAGGATTGTTCAGGTTCTGCGCTAATATTCAGTCCTGTAATTCTTGACATTAAATCTTGTGTTTATCAATAAATGTCCGCAATGGCCAAATTAGAAACACTGCAGGGCATTCTACGCAGCCTAAGTTTTCCTAGTTTAATACCTGCAAAATCAAAGCAGGATTATGTCAATCTAGTGTGAAAATGTGCAGAATTTTAATCTCTCTAAATTGGAGTAAGTAATAACAATGCCCCTATAAAAACATGCATCGGTTGTCACAGATCAGGTTTCATATCTTTACATAGAAAGTGAAAGCAAATGCTCCTAAAGATCATTTCCTCTAAGTATGTTTTGGTTAGAAATTAATTAGTATTCCAATTAGCTTTAAGTTGATTGTACGCAGTACACAATGATCTATGTTCTCCTATTTACCTTTTTTGCTTAACTTTTATTTCCCAAAACCAGGATAAAACATTAATGACGTCTCCTAGCCCAGAATTCAAGCCTGATTTAAGCCGGTTAGCTTTTGTGGCATTGAACCAGAGACTCATTTGGATTTAAACATTTCAGGTTGCTTTACACATGTAGCAATAATTGTGGTGTTTAGAAAAAAGTGGTGCCATCCTGTGGACAATACTAGGAAGTGTAAAAATACAGTTTTTAAAAGAAAAACTAGGTAACATAAATATCTTTATTTGATATCATGAATTGGCTGAATTATAAACATGTATTATATGAAATAAGAAGCTACATAGAAATCTGTGTTTTTAAAACTGTATTAGGTAAGAAGAAAAACTGATAATGTAATCAGGAATTGTTGATTCAATTTTGTTTATTTTCCAACAGCTCAGGAAGCTCTTTCCCATGAGCACAGACTGATCAAAACACACAGAGAGTCTCCAAGCTACTTTTAATCAGCACGTAATTCCAACATTACCTACTTCTGTACTCATTTCTGTATCTGTTTATCTCTTTGGTTTTCCTCTAAGACTTTACAAAACTTGTTTTTGTACAGTCTGCGTTGCTTTGCTCCCCCACAAACACACACACACTCACACAAACACTCCTATCCATAACATTAGCCAGCCAAGGCACTCTGCCCACACAGTTCTCATTCCTGCATGAGTTCACACGAAGCTTTGTTTCAGCAATGGTTTTGGTTTAAGGCCTCTTCTTGTTTCTTACATTTAACCAAGAGGAAAGAGACTTTGCCAGATTCAAAATAGCTATCCCTAATACCAATAAATGCCCACAATGGTCAAATTACAAACACTGGCACTCACACAGCCTAAGTTTTTCTAGTTTAATACTTACAAAATCAAAGCAGGAAATGTCAATCTATTTTGGAAAATGTGCAGAATTTTAATCTCTGTAAATTACAGTAATAATAGTGCCTCTTTAAAAACATGCATCATTTGCCATGATGGCAAATGGTTTCATATCTTTACACAGAAAGGAAAAGTTCCTAAAGATAATTGCCTCTATAACAGCTCATCTATAACAGACCTGCGAAGGTTTACACATTAGGAGCAGGATTCAAAAACTGCCTTCTGTGATACACTCCCCTAAAGCAAACCTGCATGTCACAGAACCGCACCTGTCTCCTGCTCTAAGACCCTGTATGCCAAGAGCTAGTTAGCCTATTCTGCAGTCTGCTGGTTTAATTTGTATTGAATAAAGGCAAGTGGGTTTGAAACAGTCTATCTGGGATACAGCTTGAAGACTGAACATGTTCGGATCAGTCCCTTCTTCTGTGAAAGTTTAGTGGGTTTGTTTTGGTAAAACTTAGAAAGTTTTATTTGACCTTTGTGAACACTGAACATCTTTGGAATCCTTTTTGAGAATGGAGATTTATGTAGTATTTTACTCAGAAATTCACTTGCTTTGTGCAGAAAGAGCCTGCCCTTGTGGCACAGTAAGAAATGGAATATGTATACGTGTAGCTTTACTAAATGGATATAATTGAATGTTATACATTAAGAAGATTGTGGTGCTGTCTCAGCCTCCATATAAAGACAGGCAACTGTATGAAGTAATGATATATGTTTTCTATGCCTTTGCATCTCCTGCTCAGTTGATTTTGCTGTATAAGAAAATGTGAGTTCTAGCTGAAATTTTTACTGTTCTTGGACCATTTGTTTTCATGTGGATTGTCTAATGTCTAATTAGGTATGAACATAGACTACGATCTTTTTCTTATTGGATAAACTCACAGTGTCTCTTATTTTTTTTCTACTTTGGCATTTACTTTCATGAAACTTGTGAGGGCTTAATTGACTCTGGCAATTTTACCCTGCTGTCTAACTTGGTAGAAGTGGTTATGGATTGATTACGGACACATGGATAAGGCTGTCAGAAGTCTTTAGTCTACCACTGTGCTCAAGTTCTCAATTACTTGGCATTTAAATGTTTAGAATACATGGACAAAGGTAAAAATTCAATTTATACTTTTTAAAATAATTATCTTAAATCTGAAGCCAATCTCAAGATAAAGAGACTGCACTTGTGATTTTTTAATAATTTGCAACATTGTGCTAGACAGAGCGTGGAACAAGCTCAACAACCAATTTTCTTTCAGATGAACTTTAAATGTCAAAGTATCCCATGATAGCTTGCATGAGTTTAGTTTTCAGTGTTTTGGAAACTGTACACTCATCCTTTTAAAAAGTGTGGCACTGTTTTGGTTTTGGAAGAATTGGTTAAATACGCTCTGAAAGCCAGTAGGGTAATGAAAACATATTAGATTTCCTGGATTCTGACATCTTTTGCCATCAGTGAACATGAAAACAGGAAAACAAATCCTTCCTGATTCAAGAATTTTTGATGTTGTGCGTGGTTCATCAAATTTTATTAGTTTTTGCCCATCGTACAACCTCGATGAGTTAATGAGATTATGCAATACTACTAATGGTAGACTTTCATTTCCATTTTTAAAACAAACATCTCTAAAACTAAAATCTGAACAGAAAACCCAAGAACCAGAATCTCATCAACCTTTGTTTGCTGTCGTCTGGGATTTTTATATTCTATGTCTCTTCATGAAACTCATTCTTGCTGATCCCGCCTGGGTGAGGGCTGGGTCTATCAATCATTGTACCATTCTCATCACCAGGATTTCCTGTAACTATTATCCAGTAATTCTTATCTTCTTCAGCTTTATGGGAGTCCAGATAAGTGTGACAAATTACTTCATATTCTTTTCCAAAATAAGACCTGCAAAGTCAAAGAAAAGGAGATGGGTAAGGGGAATTAATATATACACAAATTCAGCAAATCTGCATTATCTGCAAGTTGTTCAAGGTTTCTCATGTTTCTCTTGTCTTATGCAGAAATATCACCATGCACTTTCAAATATCGGACCCTTACAAGCTCACTTTGATTTTAAATTCCTAAATTATTCACAGGAAACAAAGGGAAATGCCACCTTTCTATCTTCAGAGCTAAAGCAGCCCCGTCAGTATAAGGCACTGATACATCGACTCGGTATGTACAAGCTGGTTAGGTTCTTATCGCCATTCCCATCACCATTTCTCTCTGACTGAGGACTCTGAGACTGAAGACTCTGGTTACTTAATAACTGTTTCAGCCTCAAACTTTCAGACCTTGTTTCATCCTTAAACACCTGATACAAACGTTTGCTCAGACCTTGCTCAGAATTTAATGGGAAACACTTGGTCTATTTCTTAACAATGCTTAGTCAATATTAATTTAATGCATGCATATTAACTTGAATTGTTGGATTAACTTCAATTTGTTGAGAGATTGATTCATATGGATGTGAGCAATATAGTTTTATGCAGTATGCTTTTATTTAGTTCTCTTTCTCCTTACACTTCTTATCATTTCATTTTTTTCTTAAAAAAAAAAACCAAATAACTGTAATTGCTTAAGATATTCGAAGGGAGAACCACCAAGAAACTAGAGAAGGGTATAAACATGATATGATATGAATTAAAAAAAAAAAAAAACCAAGAACAAAGAAGTAAGATGGAGCTGATTGTCTGAGGCATCACAGTGGGCACACGTTACAGTCCAGAAATAAAATAAGGGAAAGGAGAATGTGCATTGTGTGTTCTTTTCCATTGCCTCAGTGCATTCCTAAAGCAACTATCTTGCTTCTTACAGTAATTCTTGATGTTGGCACATCATTATGCACATCCCTGCCAGTTATAAATTATTCTTACCATGTCCAAAAGTTCCTTGGAACAGCTAAGCTCCGATTAGTATGGCAATGAGTAATAATCATTTTAGAGTTTGCCTGGAAAAAAAAAAACAAAGGAAGAAACTTGATAGACATTTTAACACCAATTTTAACTATTCTTATTCACATAAAATGTTTTTATTTACTGCTAGTGTGAGCCTGCATTGCTCTGTATCACTCTGAGACTGCTGTACATCAACAGCGAGGTATTTTACACTCTATCAGTTCTCAACACAACTGTCTTAACAGCTCAGACCAGCCAAATGCTTAGCCCTCAGATCAGACACGTTCTCCTGTCCAATACATTCCATTCCACTCTCTTGCGCTGGGTATTTAAAAAAATAAAATAAAGTCAGGCAAGTAGTAGAGAGTCATTCCAGTGGCCTGTGCCATCAGGGTAATTCCTCTTACAATTATCTTTGCCATATGAGAGATCCTGATGTTTTAGGGACACAGCCTAGATATGGACCTTTGTATTTACCAATTTGCAATTTTTTTATGTATAACAGAATCAATTTTTAGTCACCTCCATTTACCAATACTGTGAATAAAGAATGTTGTCTCTGACAATTACATAATTTTGACCGTGTTTATTAGTAAGCTGATTCACGTAAATGAGTCACAGTTTGAGGCTGTAGAGGAATATTTGTGATATTTTGCTCCACATCAGTACTCCAGGAAGCCTAGCAGTTATGTGGAACAGGAAAATACTGTATCTGCTTAATGTATTTACAAAAGGTTAAAAACCACATTTGCATAAGCATCCCCTTATTCAGATGCGTTAGGTTTGTATTTTTTTTAATACTTTTTAAATTTAATGTACAGGAATTTTTAATTAATCACAGCTCCTAGTATTGGAAACGCAATTTAGTGCTCAGAAGACCCTAAAAGCAGATTCCAAGAACTGCATCCTCACAACATGATAATGTCAACCTTTAAAAAAATTCTGGAGAGAAAAACTGAGCAAGTCAACTTCAAAATGAACACCAGAAACTAATAGTTGTACGTGCAGATTCCCAGGTTAAAGAGATTGTTCCTTCTTTCTCCCCCTTCCTAGTATTATTGGTCAGAACTTACATAAGGAAAATATATAAATAAAATGGACACAACTTTTTTCTAAGTACTCCATCTAGTGTTTCAATTAAATCTTCATTACTTTATCTACAGTTTTAATTTCTTACAGGAACTGGAAATCCTTCATGTTCAAGACGCAGCTGCGGATCCAAGAAGGTAGCTTGCCAGCAAGTCAAATAGGAAAGGTTTTCTGTCAAAAATACTTGCTGAAGGTGAGATTTTTTAGCAAATCTTATAAATGATTTATGGTCACTTGCTAGATATAACTGTAAATAAAAATATATATTAAGGACAGTATAAATATAAAACAAGATATGTAATTTTAAAAAGTATTTTTCAACACAAAAAACTTTCTCTCGGCTCCTAAAAAATCAGTCTGCCAAGCTAAAGCTACACACACAAAGCCCGTAACATAGATCCTATACTGCTTATAAACTCATTAAGGAGCCATTCTATACACAGACTGTTGAATACTAATTTAAAATTGAAGTTTCATTCCAATGATTCTCTCTCACCAAAATGGTTGTTGAGAGGGAAATTTTTTTCAAAGTTGTGGTGATTTATTTTGAGTGCATATGTAACATGTAACGTCTTATTTGCTTCTAACTTGCAGAGGGAAACAACGTTAACCTTTAATAGAAATCTGCTCCCTCAGAACGATAGAACAGTATGTTACTTCTTATACCTGCTGTAGATTTATCTTCACAAGAAATGAAATCTTCTCATTTCGGATTTATTTAGAGAAAAAAGTAACATCCCCCTAGCCCCCAATGACGAATTCTTTCATGATTCACCAATTAATTTAATTTCCTTTTTCTTTTTTAAAATCTCCTGTATCCGGTCATTCTGGCTGACAGCCCTCTAGACCTGCACACCTGATCTCAGGCAAGTTGCATAAACTTTCTAAATAGGTATTGCTTATTTTGATCTATGTCTGGATCTGTTCTCTAAAGCTAAGATGTTGAACCACTGCACAGCCTTGCGCATATATATATAGTGATTAAATGCACACTATCAGTATATGCTACTGTTGTCATTTCCAACTTTATTATTGCCTTACCATTTGCCCAGAAAACCCCCCTGTTGTTCCAAGATGAAATTTTTGCCCAAATTTAATGGGTTCACCTTCTGCACTTCCATCAACACTGTTAAAATTGTAAAAAAAAGAAAGATATTCAAATAATCAGCTTTACTGTTCTTTTTGTGTGTTTGTTTTGGTCTATAGTTAGGTCTTGTGGCAACACTTCGTATTAAGTTTACTTTTAGAAATAGGTAAAGTATCTTATCTGAAAAGACATTTCATACTTGACTCACTGGTTAAAATATTTAACAGAATAGAAACAGACTGTACTAATTACTTTTTATGATGTATTCATTAACGTGCAGGGTGGAAAGATAATGTCCAATGAAAAATCAATGAGAATTCAGCACTGAGACCCCCTTTAAGATATACTTAATAGAAGCATCTGAAAAATCACAGACTAAAAGCAGAACAGTGTGTGTGTTTACTCTAACTTATGTGGCTAATAATATATGTAACTGATATTCAATAATTTTGTTCATTACATCAACATACATGCTGTTATAGCCCTATTTGCAGAATTATTTCTGTATTTTACATTAAAGAGTCACTAAATTAAGTGCTAGACTTTCTAAGTGTATTCAGAGTAAAAAACTTACATTGCCGATGAACTTACTAGTCAGTAAAGGAGGGACTTGATAGCATTCAGTGCCAATGACTCCAAGATCAGACAGCAGCTCAGCAAAAATACTTTGGCTGCAGTTCTAGAAGGCCTAAATTATGCTCTTGGCATCAAAATTCTTTCTTAGGTCTAACCCAAAGTGTTTTGCCCAATCAGGATTAAATGGGTTAGTTTGTACTCTTGTGCACTATTATAATTGCTAAGTGCACGCACTCAGGGAGAGCCTTCCACTGTTGATCAGGACCCTGTTCTTCTGTTTCTTCTCCCACAAGCAGCTGGAAGTCAGTCAGTCTTTGAGGGAGAGAATATGCTGTTTGGTCAGGGGCTTTTTAGGAGAACAGAAACACTGTCAGCTTCATGTACAGCAAAAGTATCGACACAAAGTTCTGCTCCAGAGACTTTATTTGCAGGAGAATGAGTAATACTAAGTGATATTTGGACATGGTTTTTATTCCATAGCTGAAATACGACTGTGCTGCAGTAGCTGCAGGGTTTACCAAGCGATACAGTGAACTCAATTCTGTTTTCACATGAGTTCTAAGCTGATTTAAACTTCCTTGGCGTTATTCACAGTAATATGCAGAGTAGAATCAAGCTTAATGCATGACCCAAGTTAAAGAGTCTTTCTTAAATAAACTAACCTTACTGAAATTCACTTGTATATTAGCAAACTTCACTGCATGTTTCTCAAAACAAGATTCTGAAAGCTAACATAATAATTGAAAACAACTCAAAATAAAGTACCAAACCTTAAGATACAAAAAGTATTTCGACCCACGGGGTCCACGCTCTCGATTGCGCTAATTCCACGAGGGACTTGCAATGATTTGGCTGAATACACGGATAGTTCATCAAGATTAATTGCCAGAGTCAGACGGCGGCACTCTCCAGGGCGATTCTCCACCGAGGATTTGTTGTCTGGGTGCAGGAGCATCACAGTGTCTCCAAAATGAAGAAATCCATCCTTAGACACCGACAGCTGTATCTAAATTAAGATATACATCATTTTTTTACAGAATTATCTGAACCTAATATCAGAAGTATTTTAGCATATAAAATGCTAACCCATAGCATTCTTAATGCATAAAGAACACTAATACCAGCTATGCAGTTCTATGTGGAGTCATAGAGGATTGACATAACCTCCTTAAAAAATTACCTTCTTGAAAAGATTATCTTGAAGTTTGTTTATTTTCTGTATCAAAAGTTCTCCTCGTTCTCTTTTATGCATAAAATCCCTCAGGCGCTCCTGCTCGCAAAGGGGAGAGAAGGGGCAGACGTTATCCAGCACTCACAACCTCGGGCTTAAAAAGAATTTACAGAATCAGGGGGAGACACCGCGAGGGGAAGCGGCGGGCGAGGCTCCCCGGGAGCCAGAGAGGAGAGAGGGGCCCGGCTCCGCCGCTACCTCCTCCAGAGAGAGGTCCTCCTCCCAGTTCCCCACGAGCACCCCGCTTCTGTAGGCGGCCATGCTGTCGCCTAGGCCGCGCGGCGTTCGCCGTCGCCATGGCGACCACTCTAGCCAGCGATTGGGCGCTGGAGAGGCAGAGCCAGCCAATGCGCGGGAGGGAGGGGGCGGGCTCTTTCAGCGCTGCGGCGACGGGGCCCAAAAGCTGAGGGAGGGAGCGTGGGGCGGTGGGTGTCTTCAGCGGGCCCTGGGGGTGAAAAAATGCAATAAATGTTAAAACCAGTTCAGATAAGCCGACTGCCCCTCCCTGGGCATGCCCAGCGTGGGTGGAGTTAGTGCAAACGGCACACTGGCAGACAGGAGCAAGTCTCTGAAGGTTGTGCCCTCTAAGGAGCACTGCCAGACCAAGGTCCAGCAGGGACAGGCCTTGGGAGGTAAAAAAAAAGTAAATCCGTTTGGATTCCCTTGTGTTTTTGTGCAGTCTGACACGAGCTCTGAAAGCAGGAGGCTTTCCCGTGGGGAGGCTGGGCTGAGCCCCTTGTCATGGAATCACAGAAGGGTTTGGGTTGGCAGGGACCTTAAAGATCATGGAGTTCCAACCCCCCCGCCGTGGGCAGGGACACCTCCCGCTAGAGCAGGTTGCTCAAAGACCCATCCAGCCTGGCCTTAAACACTTCCAGGGATGGGGCATCCACAGCTTCCCTGGGCAACCTGTTCCAGTGCCTCACCACCCTCACAGTGAAAAATTTCTCTCTGATTTCTAATCTAAATCTGCCCTCTTCCAGTTTCAAGCAATTACCCCTCATCCTATCACTACATGCCCTTGTAAAAAGTCCCTCTCCAGCTTTCTTGGAGGTTCCTTTCAGATACTGGAAGGCTGCTATAAAGTCTGCCCAGAACCTTCTCTTCTCCAGGCTGAACAACCCCAGCTCAGCCTGTGCTCGTGGGACAGGTGCTCCAGCCCTCTGATCATCTTTGTGGCTTCTTCTGGACTTGCTCCAACAAGTCTTTGTGCTGAGGACTCCAAAGCTGGACGCAGTACTCCTGCAGGTATGTGCTGAGAGGGTGGCCATGCTGCTGGGCCCAAAACAGGTCTTCATCTCCTCACCCCTCTCTGAGGGGTTTCTGATCACCTGGCTTAATGCTTACACCTTTTCAGGCATCATTGTACGTGCAAGTACTTCTGTTCCTGGTTCAGTTGTATGATGGTATAGTTGCACAAGTGGAAGATGCTGAAATTCAAGAGTTTGAGCCAAGTTGTAGTCTTAGCATGGGGCTTTATTTACAATGAAGTAGTCTTTTACACTCTGTATTGATCAAGGAGGTACATCAGCTTAATGCACAAATGGGTTCATGACACCGACACTACAGCATTGGTGAACATTGTGAATCATAGAATAGTTTGGGTTAGAAGGGACCTTTAAAGGTCACCTAGTCCAACCTCCCTGCAATGAACAGGGACATCTTTAACTAGATCAGCTTGCTCAGAGCCCCGTCCAACCTGACCTTGAATGTTTCCAGGGATGGGGCATCTACCCGCTAGCGCTCTGGGCATCATGGGCCAGTGTTTCACCACCCTCATTGTGAAAAAAATCTTCCTTATATTTAGTCTGAGTGAATGCATTAGGTGAAGATTTTGATTACAAATGTTTTGGGGTTTTATTATTTTTGTTTTGAAATCTACTATGGCAAGATAGGCTAAGTGAATATAGTAGGTCGAGGGAAGTCATTCTCCCCCTCTACTCTGCAGTGGTGAGGCCACAACTGGAGTATTGCATCCAGTTCTGGGCTCCCCAATTCAAGAGGGATAGGGAACTACTGGAAAGAGTCCAGCGAAGGGCAACAAAGATGATTAAGGGATTGGAGCATCTCCCTTATGAGGAAAGGCTAAGAGAGTTGGGACTCTTTAGTCTGGAGAAGAGAAGGCTGAGGGGAGACCTTATTAACGCCTATAAGTATCTCAAGGGTGGGTTGAAGGAGGAGGGAGCCAGACTCTTTTCAGTGGTTCCCAGTGACAGGACAAGGGGCAACGGGCACAAGTTGGAACATAGGAGGTTCCACTCGAATATGAGGAAGAATTTCTTCACGGTGAGGGTGACAGAGCCCTGGAACAGGCTGCCCAGGGGGGTTGTGGAGTCCCCTTCTTTGGAGATTTTCAAGACCCGCCTGGATGCAGTCCTGAGTAGCATTCTCTAAGCAATCCTGCTTCAGCAGGGGAGTTGGACTAGATGATCTATATGGTCCCTTCCAACTCTAAAAAAAATTCAGTGAAATTCAGTGAAATATGCTATGTGTTTACTTTCCAGGTAGCTTAAGCTAATGATTCTCAATGATGGTGCAGATTCTTGCACAGGATATTTAATCCCTTTACAACTATCATGGTTTTCTTGCAAGCTTAATATTGTAAGCTTTTAATGCTGGACAACTTTAAAAGCTTAAAAGGAAATGTTTTGTTGTCTGGACAGCTGGGCTGTATGTTATCATCAGCCAGTTTGGACAACAATTCACATGAAACCTGTCTCTTTTGTGTTTGTTTTTTTTTTTTAAACCAAAAGTTATTACACAGAAAGTTACTAAGCACATCCCAAACCTTTTAAGGACTAAATGCAATCTATTTTTGTTCAAATAGCACCACTTTGTGGTCAGTTCCGGTAAGTGATGCTTTCCTACACTTAGCTGGGTTAGAAGCAAGGCTGAAATAGTTTAATTGCAATAGGGAAGAAACTTTGTTCATCTTGGCCGAATGTCAAAAGCCAAACACATTTCGGAAGTATCAGATATGATGTGAAATCTGACGTGTTTTCAGAAAAAAAGAGAATTAATTAATTTCCTGTGTTGCTAGTAATTTCTCCATAGCACTTAATATCTCATTCATGCTTTTCACAGAGCTAAGGTTTTGATTAGGGTGACTGGTCAATAATACTGGTATGCAGATGATAAAGTGGATTTACCACACTTTTGTTCAAAATTGCATAATATATTTGAACTTAAACAATTTATTTTTGCTTATCTCAATGTGCAATGTCTAAGAAGTTTCAAATCTTGGATTATTTTTGTTTTAGAGTTAAGATACTTTTAAAGCAATATTCAGTAATAAATCATTGTTATAAAACTATGTATTATACTCAGATGTATTATTAAGAATCACAGAATGATATGGGGTTGGAAGGGACCTCTGGAGATCATCTAGTCCAACCCCCCTGCCAAAGCAGGTCCACCTAGTGCACGTTGCACAGGAACATGTCCAGGCGGGTTTTGAATGTCTCCAGAGACAGAGACTCCACCACCTCTCTGGGCAGCCTGTTCCAGTGCTCTGCCACCCTCAAAATAAAGAAGTTCCTCCTCATGTTTAGATGGAACTTCTTATGTTCAAGTTCATGCCCATTACCTCTTGTCCTATCCCTGGGCACCACTGAAAAAAGACTGCCCCCATTCTCTTGACAACCACCCCTTAAGTATTTATAGGCGTTGGTTGGATCACCCCGCAGTCTTCTTTTCTCCAGACTAAAAAGACCCAAGTCCCTCAGCCTTTCTTCATAAGAGAGATGTTCTAGTCCCCTAATCATCTTTGTAGCCCTCTGCTGTACCCTATCCAGCAGTTCCCTGTCCTTCTTGAACTGGGGAGCCCAGAACTGGACACAGTACTCCAGATGGGGCCTCACCAGAGCAGAGTAGAGGGGCAGGATAACCTCCCTCAACCTGCTGGCCACACTCTTCTTGATGCACCCCAGGATGCCATTGGCCTTCTTGGCCACAAGGGCACATTGTTGGCTCATGGTCATCCTATTGTCCACTAGGACTCAGAGGTTTTTTTCCTCAGAGCTGCTCTCCAGCAGGTCAGCCCCCAACCTGTACTGATGCATGGGGTTATTCCTGCCCAGGTGCAGGAGGCTACACTTGCCCTTGTTGAATTTTATCAGGTTCCTCTCTGCCCAGCTCTCCAGCCTGTCCAGGTCTCGCTGTATGGAGGCACAGCCTGGAGGGTGTCAGCCACCCGTCCCAGTTTTGTATCATCAGCAAACTTGCTGAGGGTACATTCCATCCCTTCACCCAGGTCATTGATGAAAATATTGAAGAGGACTGGACCCAGTACTGACCCCTGGGGAACACCACTTTTTATGGACTTCCAACTAGATTCTATGCCCCTAATCATGACCCTCTGAGCTCTGTCTTTCAGCCAGTTTTCAATCCACCTCACTGTCCATTCATCTAACCCATACTTCCTAATCTTACCTGTGAGGATACTGTGGGAGACCGTCTCACAGCATCACTGTGATACATACACTCTGTCTTGCTGTGTGTGTAGGTAATATATAGAATCCACATTAAACTTCCGTTGTTTCGTAGCCTTATGCACCATCTGTACGTAGTTACTTATAGACACTGATGCAAATATTACACAGAAAGAGGTACTTGTACTCAAAATGTAATCGTGTACAGAAATATCTCCATGCATTGCTTAGTAGGATTGTGCTGTGGCTGTCCGTGTCACCTGAAAGGCTTCTATATCTGATTGCATAGCATTCCACTAAAACAAACAAAAAGAGGTCTCTATAAATGTGTTTGTAAATTGAACATCTTTCCTGCAGGAGAGGTTACAGGGCTATTCAACTCAGCTCAGTTTCCTTTTGAGCAGATAAAAATCTATGTTTACTCCTAACAGCTGTTTGCATTATTAAATGGTGCTGCACTTGTGAAAGAATTGGTCTATGTTTTGTGTGTTAACTTATGCCAGCTTGTGAATTGAATAGGCTTAAAGGTATACATGATTTATTTGAAACATTAGTATTTCATTTTTTTCTTTAAGTCATTGTTAAATAAAATTATAGTCAGTGTAATTCCAGAGATACTTCTCCTACTGTTCTAGAGTTACAGCTCTTTCCCCTCCCCCTTTTTTTTTTTTTTTAATGAAAGAGAACTAGATGGTTGAGAAGACCCAAAATACCATATAGAGCTGTCCAAGCCATTAGTTTACATAAAATGTTGGGCTGGTTCGGCTTTTAGTTGCCTCAAGACTGTCAGTAATGTGTGAGATAGAGCATGTTTTAAATACTATAATGTATAAATGCATTGGAATGTATCAGTAGCACAAATTATCATCAATTAGTCAAATCTGGCAAAAAGGGAAGAGTCTGAATGGATGTGAACATAAATTAAGTCCAAGAAAGAGGTGTGCCAGCTTTATTTAGAGAAAGTAGCAGAGCATTAAGTTTTTCTGTGAGCTCTTCTACTCATATACCCCTGTATGAGTATTCTACTCATACCCCTGGAACAGGTTGCCCAGGGAAGTTGTGGATGCCCCATCCCTGGAAGTGTTCAAGGCCAGGCTGGATGGGGCTTTGAGCAACCTGCTTTAGTGGAGGTGTCCCTGCCCATGGCAGGGGGGTTGGAACTTGATGATCTTTAAGGTCCCTTCCAACATTAACCATTCTATGATTCTATATACCTTCTTATTTCATGGCGGAAAACATGGTTTTTACTTTTATCTGCTCTTTGGCAATTTGTGAAATTCTATTCATACTGAAAAAAATCGTAAACCAATGTTTAAACATATGCAGGTTGGATGAGAATATTTTGAATACCTGCCTTTACTGCCTTGGGAGAGTATCTATGTTTTTTCCTATTTTCCTTTGTTTTTTCTACTGAAAATTATGAGTGTGTCAAATTTGATTAACAGTACAGACTAAATAATACTGCACGGCAGTAAAATATATGTTCTTCAGGACAATTTGTCTCCTTTCATTTTATTATTTCACACTAGCGTTACTCTGACACATGCCATCAATCAGAGCATAGCTATCATTTTTCTTTGCTGTTATTAGCTTTCTGGCTACTACAATGATTAATCTGCTTGTTAATGATATAACTTAAGTTTCTTATTCTAACCTATTCCCCAGACACTCATCTGTTCGCAGAACAAAAAAATTAAGTATTTTATGTGATAAGATTTAAGGATTATTGTTTTGCCAGACGCTTGTACTGATGTCTCCCATTTTGGCTGTGAATTTCAGTGTGGAGTTTTCCTGTAATGGTTGTTGCTCAGGAACAATCAACCTGTTCATGGTATAGTAATTTCTGAAATGTACTAATCCATTGAACAGGCCTCTCAGTCTCCCTTTTACAAGAAAGGGGAGCAGGATGTTTGTGTGCTGTATTGGCAGTAAGTTTGCTGATGTAGGTACACAAGTTGAAGGTTTCCCAGTATTAGATCTGGTTGAAGACATCCAAGATGGCTATGATTGCTCACTTGGTGTTTTATAACTAAAAGAGTCTGCTAGAGAGAGAGGGAAGGGAGAGGGAATAATTTGTAATGTGTCTAAGACTGCCAAACACTTGCCAATTAAAGTTTGGATTGAGTTATCCACATCTGCATGGTATTCTCATTCTACTGGTCCCTAATTTAGACTTGTACAGAGAATGCTGTTTTGAGAAATTGCTGTATAATAGAATATTTTTTCTTCAAATTGAGCTGTTTCATCATGACTGATCATGCTAGCTATTTGAAGAGTTTCTCCGCTGCCTGGCTGAATCTTATTCAGGAGGTGGGCTTGAAAAAACACTAGAGCTCTGAATCTCTCAGAAAAATGTCATTTCAGGAGCAGTAACTTATAAAAAGAATATAGAAGTATTAAAGTATGTCTCCAAGGAATAACATTGTCTTTTGCAAAGAGATCCTTATTAACTCTGAAGAAGCTGGAATACTTTCATCTGCAAGAAATAGCTCGGCTGAGAACTACTGTGTTTATCAGCACAAGCAGAAACACCATTAACAAAGCCATATTGCTTCTTACGTTTATCTCTTCACAGGACTGTGTACTATGTATGTTTACCTTCAGACAATTTAAAAGTTCTTATTTTTCAAGATATGGAGTATTTATCCAAGGTATCATGATGAGAACAATGAGAGTGACTGCGTCATTGGTGAGGTGAAAGGTTTATATTTAATTTGCAGTATTTAATGTACGTGGTATGATCTCAGCTGACTTCTTTTAAGCACTACTTGCCAGGGACCTACTTGAAGAGACTTTTGTTAAGAGATGTTCCACCCTACTTCCAATATATCGAGTGCATTGCATTTACTGAACTACAAAGTTCTGTCATCACCCACAGGCACTGACACAAAATCATTGTGGGTGAGGCGTGGTCCTATTTATAATGGGTGGAAATCAGGTCATTGTCTCTCTTGTTTACTGATCTGTTTAAACTTTGGTTTCCATGAATACTAATGCTTGAGATTTTGAAATTTGCTTTTTGTTAGCAATTTTTGCATATAAAAAGCAATAGCATGATTATCTGTAGGGGGAAAGAAGCAGCCCTAAACTCCATGACTTTAGCTGACTTTGAGAAGGAGGTTGTTCAAACATACAGTCCTGTCAATGTGAACCTACTGCTCCTGAAACTGAAAAGCAACGTTTTTGCATGACCTCTTGTGAACCCAGCTCTTTCTGTTTCTTCCCACTTCAGGGCTAACTATAGATAGTGCTTAGGGTTGCCTTTGCTTCCCTGTTTAGCATCGCCTGCAGCATGATCCTTATCTTCTATTGTGAATTGTCTATCAGTCATGTCCCGGTTATATCACTTGTCTCCTTTTGGATTTTACTTCCCTGTGATGAAAGTGTCAAGATAGAAAACAGTCTGTTCCCTTAGTTTTTCCATAGTGGAAATATCTGCTTCCATCTCTTGAAGCAAAGTAATCATGTTTACAAATACCACTAGAGATGCATGTCAGTCTTTTGCTAAATAGGCTTATTAGAACCTGTATCCCACTGGGCCCACATCAGAAGTTTATTTGTGGTAGTCAAGGTTTAGAGATAAAGAAACGTTAGAGATCAGAATACTTTACTTTGGTTCGAATGAGTCTGTATGTTACATAAAATGAACTGTTAAGAAGCAGGAACAGAAACTGACTTACGTATTTATACCACAAAACATGAATCAGTTAAATATTTCTGGCATAACAAAAAGGAACATGATGAGAATCTTTTGTCCTAAGGGGAAAAGAACATGTGTATTGTAACTGTTTTTAACATTTTCTGCCACCATTCCACTATTTATGGTTTTCATTTGGATGACCTTACTCTGGCAGTGTATTTATGTCAGACATCACGGCCTACAGAAACTATTTTATACGTCTGAAGACCCTGGCAATTGTTCTAATTTGAGACTCTGAAAGTTTTGGTATTTCTGTGTCGCTGTTGGTTAGTAAATTAGCACTTCCTAGTTGGTAGCTTTTCTTTGAGCTGTGGGAGAGAAATGCTATTTCAATATAATCCTGAGGACTCAAGGAACAGACAGAGCTCAAATAATGTAATAAATAACAAAACTAAGAAAATAGCCGTGGCAAGGTGCAGCATTATTTGCTAGTCCAAAATGAAAAGCAAGACCATTCATTCCTTGAATACCTGTTCTGGGGAGAAATAACTTTATTGCCGAAATAACTTTTAAGTATTGGTAAGTTTCCTGCTCTTTTTTCTTTTCAGTGGAATGGAATGATACAGAATTGGCCATTTTTCTCCAAGTTTTACCTGAATTCCCCTGAAAAGAAAGGGAATTAGTATAAAAGCAAGCGTTGGGGCTCTTCAGAAAGGAGGCAGAATATCTGTCCTCAGGAATAGTACTTTGTGCTCTAGGATGAGAGTGCTGCTCTACTGGTGTATGTATTACTCCCACAGAAGACTGGGCAGCTTCCACAAGGGGGTGTCTGTACTCCCTTCTGGGTAAAGGGAGCCCCTGAAAGCACCACTGAATTGCATTTCTGTGTCATTATACAAGGAACCCTGGACTAAGGTTCACTTCAGAATAAAAGGTGTTTAAAAGGTGTTATTTATATTCATTGAGAAAATGAAAGCAAGCTTTCCTGCCTCCTTCAACAATGTCTCCAATAACAGAAAGCTACTTTCAATAATATATGCAGAACTAATTAGAAGGTAAATATACATTATGAGGATCACCAGGCCACATGCATTGCCATTATTTAAACTTTTGGGAATCTGTCTTTAAGGGAGGAAGTAGATATACAAAAGAATGCAGAGAGTCATTGTAATCCATACAATCTATTCATATTTTACACGGTTCCTTAGAAACTTTGTTTAATCTTGGTAGGAATTACTGATGAGTAAGTAATATCAAATAAATGCAAAAGTTTCAAGGCTATTTAGCTTTTTAACTAGTGCTTTCACATGGAAAGTGAAACACCGACAGCTTTGAACAACCTTAACCAGTAGTAGCTATAGGAAACGAGAAATGAAAGAACAAGATTAGGGATATAAAAACTCATGGGCTATATTTAATAAGAGGAAAAGCTGATAGATTTTTTTTTTATCTCGTTGCAAGATAAACCACTGAAGGGGCATATTTACATAAGATGGTAATCAAAGAGGGAATACATTTGCATTTAGCTCCATTTTACATAGTCTTTTGACATTAAAAACTGTTCTGTATCTTACAGAAGCCGTGTGGGGATGGAGTTCTCTATGGAGAACAATCACAAAATCCAAAAAGCACTTTCTAATCTCTGTTGGTCCTGGCAGCAGTCTTTGGCAAAACTTAAAGCAGCAATGGTGTCTTACAGAAGACTGGCATGATTTCCCATGATGTAACAGGGTATGTAAATGATTCGGTAAAGTCAAGTTTGAGATAAAAAATTTTTGAATAGAAATAGAGGTAGTCATGCAGGAATGCAAATTCCTAGGCTTAAGAGTACAAATATGCAATTAGGGCAACGATGCAGGCTTATAAATCAAAATATTAGGGAATGTGCAAAATAAGAAACATCAAAGGACTAGTTATATTAACAAAGAAGTTTCCTGTGGTAATCTAGGCCACTTGCATACAATACACCTTTGGGAAACAAAATAAATTCAGAGAGGAGAAAGGTGCATTAACCTTGGAACACCAGCTGGATCTGAACACTGTCAGAGAGAAGAGATTGCCTCTTAGTGGCTGGATGGAGGAGTAAGGGACATTCTTCTGATTCTTTCAGACTCCGGCCACAAAGAAAAAATCAAATCTGACCATGTGGTTCTGGTTGATAAGGAATGCAATAGTGTTATCATAACAGAGAAGGAAGCTTTAGAATAAACATTCCCCCCACCCCTCCTTTCTCTCTTCTTCCATTGTTCTGCTCCTCTTAAATTCCATTTTATTTACTTTTTCTACCTCTCAAGTTTTCTTCGTTCACTTTGTTTCTTCTTCCTAATAATCTATTTTATAGAATCTGTCAAGGCTGCTTAGTCCCTTGAGAGTTCATAGACACTCCAGATGAGACTCCACTGTTACAGGTATTTTTGCTGATAGGAATTCCTGCAGGTACTTACTGACTATCATACGTATTCTTGTTATCCATTTTTTTTTTGTAATGACTGCTCTCTTTTCCTTTCCTTCTGTGCTCATTTGTTATACCGTGTCTAAAATGTAGACAACAATAAAATTGAAAGGCAGTGCCTTAATCTGCTCTGAAAGGTATATTGAAAATCCTGTGGTTTCTCACATATATTTTATAAATATATCCCATTTGGGAGTGTATTTATAACATTATTTCTGTAGCAAGTGTGTTCTGCTGGCTGCATCTTACATATTATCAAGTATGAAAGTGACTAAAAGAGACAATGAGTTGTGGAAATTAGGAGCGGCCTTTCACAAGTTGCAGGTACATCCCATGGTTGGGTGAAGTTTGGCTAGTTTTTTTCATAACAAGATTACAAACTTTCCTACTTTCAGTAAAAGTCTTTCTAATATACAGCCTACACTGTCTTATAATGATTTTTTAAATCTGTTTTTCTTCCCCAAAAATGCTTGTGAAGTTTTGCCAAGAAAAAAAAAAAAAAGAAAGCAAACAAACTGAGTAAGCATGTATCCGACAGAAGAAATGGTTGCAACATAGAATGTGTATGATCCTTCTTTCTGTGTACACCTAGGAAAGGCAAAACCAAGACCTGCAAAAGAAGTCATTAGGAATAGCCCTGGCCCTTGTAAACTTCTAGCAGAAGCTGATTAAAGTAATGAGCTTCAGTCTGTAAAATCATGAGGGATGATTCTGTTCCCATCAGCAGGAAAATATTCTGGAAGCCTGGCAGCATCTGTTACTCCTTAATTTTTTTTGCATGTTGTATTTTGTGGTGTTAGAAATCCTGCACGATTCTAGTTAAACTTGGAAGGCTGGGGTACAGCTTTGTTGCTTTAATAACTTCTGCTGCTCCTGTAAAATGTTTATATTTGCATGCCAATTTAGCATGCTTAATTTACTATTAAGGTTCACTGTTCTCATTGTTTCACATATCCTGGCATGGATCAGTCACTCATTTAATTTATTCCTTTGTTAGCCTATGTTCAGCTGGTGAACTGGTAATCCTAGCAAAGGCTATCAAATGTGCCAAAAACTAAACAAGATTTTTCTTCAAGAAGTACTTTACAAGATATTTAACTACTCCATGATATCCTTCTCACTTTAACGACAAATAAATCTAATAATAATCTGCTTATGTTGCATGGCTCTGCTTACTTCAAAGCATACTCAAGATTAGCTAGAGAAACTTCAACAGCTTAGGAAAGCAACTATTTGCTCTTTATAGGTAGAGAAATTGAAATAGGGTGTCTGTGCTTTACAGGTAGAGAAATTGAGGTAAGGTGAGCAGCTACCTTATATAAATTGATCATGAACTTTCAATTTCTGTGCTCAAGAATACAATAATGTCCCAATAGGGTTTGAAGACTCTCCAGAGATTCTCTGCCTTCTCAATATGTCAAGTGATAAAAGCAGTCAATTCTAAATCTCCAGCAATGCCTCACATCACTCTGTTATACTTACGTGCAGTCATAAACAAATTTTTAATTGTCTATGGAAATATAAATATGTAAATAATATTTTAATCATTCCCTCAGTTTTCCTTTCTCGCTAATAAATACTTCACTTTAGTTCTGTGCTTAGTGTTCTTTTCCCTTTACATTTCCAACCTTTTCCCCTATGTATTTCATAACATATCCTCCTTTATTGTGTCTTCCTCTAACAATAACATGCCAGTGAGATGTGTAATCTTTCAGTGTGGGGAAATAGTTTTTATAACCCAAAAATTACAAGTTGGAAAATAGTGAGGAAATGTGCGTATTGAAAACTCCAGGAGTTTGGGGACCAAACTCCGATGAGTGTTCTCTGAGCATTCAGCCATTTTGATGTTTTCAAACTGAGGTCAGGCAGCACAGAGGACCAACTCCAGATTGTCGTCTTTACATTATTAGGCCAGCTCTTACAGCTGGAAAAACTTCCAGCAGGAGCTTCAGCCTTCCTCACATCTGAGACAAAACCAGGATATTTGGTACACTGGATAATACATATTATCCCAATAGGCACATGAAAACATGGATTTTGCAGATTTTATTGGCAATTATTACAATGATTGTTGAGACAGGCTGATAAATTTCACATTTTTTTGGTCAGGTATAATAAATTAACTTCTTATATCTGACCGTTTTCGTTGTTAGGATTACTTGCAGGCTTGGAAAGAGAAGTCAGCTTCTGAGAAAAGAGATTTTAAGGGCAGTTTACTTCATAATCTCTTAGTGACTTAAGATAAGCATTTCAATACAGGATGGCTAAGTGGTACCTGGAGTTGTCCAGATTTTTTGTGTTGTAGCTAGGGTAACAGTGCTTATATGCTTATACCAGTCATTAGTGTGAAAAGCAAAAAAAGGCAATTCAAAGCACTGGAATTAAAAAACACCATCTTTATAGTAATTTTTGTTGCCCAGACTGTTATCCATATTCATGCTTGTCACTAGAATAAGCTTGCTGGTAGCAGATGGAATTTTGCAGTGGTCTTACCATTTTTTTTCAGCAATATGTTATTCTCATATATTCCTGTGTTGTCCTCATCCTCAGGCTTTGACATGGTGACTATCCTGAATAATAATTTGTGTAATTTCTGAAAAAAGTACTGAGGTGCATTTTTTACCTCAGCTGTCTACACAACACAAAGGTCTAGAGACAAAGCAGTCACCGGAGGCAGTGACAGAGAAGTTGCATGGACATGAAGGGTAAAGACAGGAAGTTTGGAAAGGGAAGTTGAAACCTGTAAATGAGATTCAAAGAGAAGATGAAATGTGATGAATGTCAGGCAAAGCAAATGATAATTCCAGCAACCTTGTGGATACACTGGAGAACATGGCAAGGATTTCAGGAAGGAAGAGGAGGCAGTGAGACAGAATGATTTTTCTCAGTGTGGTCAAGAGCAAATAATGCCTTGGTGATTTTTTATAACAGTAGATATTCCAGAGCACCCTGGTTCTTGGAAATGTGTTTGTGCTGCAGGTTACACTGATAACTTCTAGAAATTTGCTGAAGGAACAAGTAGGAAAATATTTTTTTAGTGGCAGTCAGTCCTGCAAATAAGGGTTATAGCACCACTATGTAATTAATGCCAAATGTGTCATCATGTCTTAGTCAGTGAAAGGAATTTAGGAAGGATGCCTGGTTTTTCAGTGAATAAAATATAATTTCACCCTAATTAGACTCATTTTTACTGAGGACGCTGGTTAAATTATATTAACAATTCCTCCCCCCTTCAATATTGTGACAAAGAGAACAGAACATATAATAAATTCTACACAAAAAAAAAGAAGCATCCATCTGCAGTGATTTTAATTCTTTGTTGTATGATCAAGTGCAAAACAAGTTCTGTTGAGTAGCTAGCAATGCAGATATTCAATGTGCCTTTGTCTCCAATGGATAACTGGTAGTTTTGTTCAACGATCATTATGGGAAAATGTTTCCCATCATTGTTAATACCAGGGCAGTTCCTGGTAGGAGGTCCCCTGTAGATAAAGCTTCTCTGCCTATGAATATTTTCACTCTGTCTTTTAGACCCTCGGTAAGCTAGTGAAGCTTGTGCAGTTGCACAGTCTTCTTTCAGTTTGCACCAGCTTTGGCTTCATTGAGGTTGGCAAGGTGGGTAATGAAAAAGGCCTGAGGTATGTGGAAGTTTTTGTTTCATATCTCAGATCAGTCTGATGTGGAAACACCATCTTTAGAATAAAAAAAAAAAGTAAGCCTGTTTCTTAATCCTGCATCCCTCCAATTTTTTCTCCTTCAGAAGTGATAACTCGTTCATTGCATTCAATGATTCTTAGAACTTGGGGCTATGAATAATCAACCCGTTATGTTTTCCTTATTGTGTGTATTGCTTTAAATGTGACATTTTATTTTCTGAAAGCACCTAGAGTCTTAGGCTGTATTGAAGTAGTCGGAGAGCTTACAAGCAGTGAAGGAACACTAGCCAAATAAGAAGTGAGCATAAATATCTTTAAAGCTTTTAGCCTTGCAAATGTGTGAAATAAACATTTGTTTCAAGCCTCCAAAAAGCAGAACTGAGCTAGTTCATGCATTTTCTACGTGTACTTTTCAGTTCATTCATTTATGTCTTTATATCTGCCGACACTGAATTCATATATTGTTGTTACATTAAGTCAAGTCAATTTTTATGCAGATTTTGATTTCTTGTACTCATGAGTACAGCATCTTCAGCCTTTTCTTGTTGTGGAAAGAGATTTCCTACCTGAGTAGACCTGAGCACTCAGAAAAGAAAGAACAAAACCAGAAGACTTGCAGACTCTGAATTGTACTATGCCTTTCTGTTTTTCTATTTAAATTTTCACTTGTAATGTCAAAATCATACAGTCTCAAAGTTGCAAAGCAAGGGAATAGAAATAATTTTTTTTCATTGTTTTTTAAGTCAGTTTGAAAATGCTGGTATCAGGGGCCCTTTGATAAGCATGAGCACTGAACAAACTAAGAGTTTTAAAACCCATGATCTTGTTAAGTTTTACTAAAACTTCTGTAAGCTGCTGAGCTGTCCCTGGAGTAATTCACTAACAGGCCTCTCCATTTTGCAGATCAATTTACTTTAGGATTGTTTAGCCTTCTCAGCTGCTTTTAGTGATAATAAAATAAGTTTAGCATGAGAAATATCTTCTGTTGAATCCTCCAGGTACATTACTGTAGATATTTTGTCCATTGCTTTTTTCATGTAGGGGAATGAAGCATAGTTCATCCACTTGTTGTACCTCTATCAACCAGTTCCAGTCCTACATGCACCTTCTGTATTTTTCTTCCAGCTTTTGGAATAAAGTTGCTGCAGACTAACTAATTTATGAGCTAGACAGTAGGCCTATTATCCTGCTAGTGCTTGTAATTACACAAAGCCCAGTTGACTCAGGTGTAAGAGTGATAGCTGGGCCAGCAAGTTGTATTATGGGGCCAAACCAAAGTGATTTATAGGATTGACAGCAGACTGCGTGGTTCAAATATCAATTCCATGTGCCATTCAGTTCATTGTGATTATTTCGTAGTCTTTGCCTGGTCATTAGTTCAGATTTGGGTCCGGTCCAAAGACAGAATTCAGGCTGAGATCATGTTAATTTGTGGGCTCTGTAAAATGAGTTGCTGTGAACGGTCCACTTCCCGGAGAGGAACTGCTGCAGCAAACACTGTCAGTTCCTGTGTTCCTGATGATAATCCCAGTGAAGAGGGAGAAAATGGATTGGGAGGTACAATGCTATCAGGTCAGGACTGGAGTTTCATGGAATGATGTTGTGGAAGAAACGTTGTTGCCTGTTCTGCTTGTGTTAAAAGAGGACTTGGCTTCTAACCTTATACTGCCATGAACTTAAAGCAGCTGCTAATCCATTTGGAAAGGTGAAAGCACAGACAGTTGTGAATAAAGCAATTTAAAGAAATTATTGTTTACTTTCCATCTTCCATCATATTATAAGGACACAGATTTGATAAAGCTGCACAGCAATTTACTTTTTTATGTTTAAAAAAATGAATTATAGCTTAGATTGGAAAAGTACAAGCAAGTGCTCATTCTTTGACCTGGAACCCTTTAAGGGAGCCTCTGGCAAGGGCTGGCAAGGTCTTGCCAAGTTATAACAAGAGACCTGTCAAGCAAAAAAGTGCATTCCTGGGATTTCCTACTGCCCAGGAAGATGGTTACTGGAGAAATTAGAGATGCCAGCTGTGAAAGTGCCTTGTGGGAGAAGACATGTTAAGAGATCAACCGATACAGATTTTTGAATGAAAATCAAATGTCTGGAAACTGCCATTAGGTGATGATATAGTGTTTGATAACAAAGGGGTCTAAGAAGAAAGTTATCTACATTAGCATTTTGGTTTGAAGACAGCATTGTTTTGAAGCAAATCCCAGTGTAGTGGATCAGTTTGCAGAATAGTTTTGGCATATGTGAACTGAATCAAAAAACTTCACTCTAGGTTTGCACCTCATTTGCTCCAAACCCTGATGGGGACGTTGCAGTCTGTACCAATGACTGATCCTTTGGCTGATGTACAACCATACATGTGGGAGACATTTCATCTGGGGACCAGACTAAATCTAGTCCAAAGTGAAACCCTAGAAAAGTAGATTGTGTAAGCATAAAGGCTTGAGAACAAATTGTTTTGGTGTACTGATCCATTCCTATTGTGCCCAAATTACTTGCTAATGTAGACATAACATATATTGACAAATTGGCAGTTATTCAATTCTGGTTTTATCTTTTATTCTGAGAATTACTCCAAACCTCTGCTTTAGTGCTTTCTGGTAGAAAAGCAACAGCTACATCTGTTTCTGCAAACCAGGCTGGCCATGCATTAGCTCTTTAGCAGGAACTCCTCAGTAGAAAGATTTCTGAGTCTCCCACCCAACCGTAGATTCAGGAAAGGACATACCGAACTTGCCCTAAAATCCTGGACTTAAGTGTTTTTTAAATTACAGCTGAAAAGATCAACACTGCAAAGACATAATGCTCGAGATTCCCACACACATCACTCATTCCCCTGCTCATCATTCCATTTTCCCTCACATTGTATGGTGTAAAGGTGATTGATTGATTTAAACAGACAGAAGAGAACAAAATACCACTAGGCAGAAATCAATCTGTCTGCACAGAAGCTATTTTTAAAGCTGTTTAGAATAGCACACACTTTTTCCTGAAATGTGTTCAAAGATCATCATTCATAAGACAGAATGGTGTGTGTCCTTGTGTAAATTCTGTTTGATATTTTGGATTTCAGAGAAAACAGGAGCTGTGTGAGAGCTAAGAATTGTTAGAATGATCAACATGCTATCATTAGAACTCTTGAAAATGCCCATAAAAATGACATGTCAGTAGTGGATTAACGTTAAAAACTCTGGTATATAACAGGAAGTGATGCTTAAATCTGGGAAAAACAATAGGCAGTAAGAGCTTTTGTATCTGGGAAGGATTTCCTTATTTTATATTTGCTTGTAAACATGGCAGGAATTCTACTGAAACATATGGGACAGTTTTAGTGATCTACATGTCTGAGAACTTTCTCTGGTTGCAAAAATAGCAGAAATTTTATTTTTAAAACTTAAATAAAATGCTACCTAATCTGGCTACAGAAACTTCTATTTCTACCCGCTGCATTCAGATCTATTAAACTCTAATATTCCCCGATCAGATGTGTAACAATGCTTCTGGTTTTCGAAGCCAAATGAATCATACACTCTGGCATACCAACCAGGTCTCAAGGGGCTAGGGTTCTTTCTTACTTCTAAAGAAATTTAATTATTATTTTAAATCTTATTCCCAAAATTAATCTGGATGTGTAATCTGTTTGTGTCAGAACAACAGCAGTGGTGTGAGCAGAAGTTCTAATTGTTAAATCTTAATTCCCTCTGTCTCTGGGTACTAATTGAAATACTTAGAATATGCAATCTGTTTTCATTAAAACTATTAATCTGAAATCTGCTTACAGTTCTTTTCTAGTATAGCCTTGAATTCACCATTCATGACTATTTCTTGACAGTGATATATTGTTATTAACATTCTGCCTTTTCTGTTTGGCTACTGCAGAAATAAGTGAACTGGCCAAACCCCTCTGGGTGACAGATGACAGCAACGTGAAAAAAGCCGAATGTCTGAAATGAAAGCCCTGGAATGGGGAAATCAACAGATTGCCCAGAATCACACCTGAGCCATGCATGGGTCAGCCAAAGGTCTGAAAACTCTGATGTGACTGAGTTTTACTTGGGGGATCTTTTTTAGACATTCATTTTTCACATACATGTTGTAATAAATTTATGCTAATGAGAATTACTGTGGAGAAACGAAGGCCTCTAGGACTATCTGTGTTTTTCTGTTTGCCATCTTTGTGAAAAAGGAAACGGAATTTATCTTTTTAATTTTTCAGAATTCAAGTTTTGTTACCCAGTGGCACAACTATGTCTATCCTTTTAAACCTGTTTTGTGATTTTAACTCGGTTTCAAGAAGAAACTGATTTATTTCTTAATGATTGAAGACATTTAATAATCCAGGATTTCTTTGAATTTTGCCAGCTTGGATCCTACCACTGCATACAGCAAGGTGTTATATCTTCTGAAAAAATTTCCAACAAGTACTGGAAGTGAATTAGTAATTTGTATTTCAAGGTCAATAGTACTTTTTGTGCCTAGAACACCTATTGGTGCTTGGTGCTGCTGCTCTCTGCGGGCCAGAATATGGGTTTAAAAAGACAGCAAGCTAAGAATCCTAACCATTACCTAATGACGTACACACGGTGACTGAAGACATGGTGTTACTGGGAAATTAATCAATTCTTTTAGTCCTTTCATAATTAGGTTTGCGGCCTTCAGGGAAGGGCTATGGTTAGGAAGATAGAGAACAAGTGCTTCTAGAAGGAGGAAAAAAAAAGCCAACCTTGAAAATAGCCATTAATTTATCAGCTTAATTAATATCTAAATATAAATGCCAACCTGGCCCCTCTCTGCAGTCTAAATACTCACTTTACTGTATTTTGTCTGCTGATAAGAACTGGAGGCCATTGAGGCAGCTGCTAGACAGGCGTTTTCATGCCACTATTTCCTAGTGAGTGCTAGTTTGCTTAATGGAACCTGAAAGCTCCAAAAAATGCTACACCCGCTTCCATGTTATGCTTTCACATGGAAGCAAAAAAAATCTCAGAAAAAAATCACATCGTATTCTGTCCCATTTATACACCTAAAGCTGGACACAGAATGATGAGAAGATGCAATGGACCTGTTAGAAAGTTTCCTCTTCACACAGAGCAGTTTCAAAGGATTTGTGCAAGCTTAAGGAGAGACTGATTAGCTCAGGATGCAGCACAGAGCAGTATGATTTGCGTTGTTCCAGCAGACCAGGGTCAGCAGCCTTGCAAGCTTGCCAGACAGTATTTTCTTTTCCCAAATTAGAAGTTGAGTGTGCCAATAGTAGGTTTCCTGGTTAATTCTGAACTGTAAATTGAGGGAGAGCCAGGTGCCCTGGCCTCATCCAGAGTCAAGATAGAGCTAATCAGGGAGTCCAAAGTATCTCACTGCCGTCAAATTCAGCAAGAGCTGCGAACCCCTCATTGCCATACAAGGCCATACAAGGTTCTGGGGTGAGAGTACCCCAGAAGTCAACCCCTCTATTACAGCATTTGGGTTTAAAAAGAAAGCCTTGCTTTTCAAAAATCTAGCTGATTTAAAAAGAAAAAAATTGGAAAAAAACCAAAAACCCCAGCACTATGGGTGTGTGCAATATCAAGAAGTGAAAATGTATGCCATAGTTAAAAGTACTTTCTCACTTTGAGACCTCCTTCAATTATAAAAAAAGAAGCAAATTAATTCTGATACTCCTCTACTAATGGATTGAAACATCAGCAAAGTTTCTTTTGCAGTTCTTGATAGTCCTTCAGTACTCATGTGACAGATATTCTCAGCCCAATCACTATGAGAGACTCGTTTGTTTTGTATGTGCATAAAATGATGTCTCACAAGGTCTGGGGGTATGGAACGAATGTTGCATGTTAACTTACATGCTAATATTAGAACAGAATGAACAGCTTACTTCTTGGAGGCATCAGCAAGCTTTATTTGCAAATTTTTTCAATGGTATCAGACATGTGGAATAAATTATCATAAATTGCTTGTGATTAAATGTAAAGTACCAGGAGGATTTGCAATAGTTAATCCCTTTATTTCTGGGGTCTGTGAAGAGTAAATTAAGCTGAAGACTAATACGTAACTGGTTTTCATTAAAACTAATGCTCTTATATTATAGTATTGTTTTGTTTAATTATGCAACATAATTTTAGAAATAAGCTTTGGGAATAAGGCAGTTAACAATGTGTACTGGCCTATAACTGCTGTTATTCTGTATAAACTACAAGTAGCGAAAGTGATATTAGAAACATGAAGACTTGCTCCAACATTTCATAATATTCTAAATCTTACTTTGTACTAATATATTGCATGGCTATGGCCAAAAGCAGAATTTTCCCCTAAATTCATCTGAAAGATAAGCTTCTATTACCATATATTTTGACTTCAATAAAGTTTTGGGAGACAGTTTTATTTTCTATTTAACTAAAATAGATGAATTTCTGACATCTGAAAGGATTTCCTGAGGTAAATGTGAGTCTATGTTAAAAAAAAACCAAAGACCTTAGACAATATGAAGTGAGATTTTGTTAGCATGCAAAAGAAATTACTCTATTTTCTGTGAAGTGGTACTCCTGAACGCTTTTTAAAGGCACATTTGTTTGGAAATCAGTCCTGCTTCTATGTTATATACTACACATTAACATGACTTTATCTGAAAATGGTTCACTGGAATTCCTATGGCTTGTATGCCTAGTGTGTGGCACAGAGTGAGACAAACATGAAAGAGACCAACAGAACCAGTACAGTCTGGAGATTATGTGCTATGGTGTTCTTGGGTGTGCGCTGATTCACCCACACGTCAGGAGAACATTTATTTCCTGTTTTTTAATTATGATTTCAGCTATTATTCACTTCCCAGTATCATGAAATCACAATAGTTTCTCTGTGGACATCTCTGTGTATTTTAGTTATTGCCTGTTTTCGGGAGAGAGTTGAATGGAGTGGAAGAACCAGAGAATAACTGTTCAGCGATGTATTACTCTAAACTGGCCCCATTTTACTAAATAGGGCCATTTTTTGTTTTGTTCTTGCTATTGAGAAGTGAAACCCTGAAGTAATCCTTTCACAATTTATTTAAAGTAAATTTGCTTCATTGCTACCACTTACAACGCTGAAATGTGAATTAGAGATGAACAGAAAAAGAAAGCAAGAAAAGTAGATGCACTTAGTTTCTCATTTGGTTCCCTCTTTCTTTCTCTTTCTTCTCCTTTTAGGTATCTACCAAAGGAGCAGTCCCCCCTGATGTTTGGAATGTAAATGCTGCTGTGTCTTGAGATGTGGAGAAGAGATGCTGTCAAGATGGTGTTCTCCTTCAGTGGCAGAGAAGGGAGTTCTGAATTGCTGGTAAGTTCTCTGTGTCCATACAGCAGTCCCATCCTGCTGGCTAAGCATGTTCTTTCCCCATAGTCCCTGTAAAGGCACTGGGTTAAGTGGATTATCTACATGGCTGCAAGAGTTTAGAGGTAAATCTCTAAGCTTGCGGTTCCATGAGGCAAGGTGAGCTGATCTAATAGTTTACCACTGCCCAAAGGGTAATCTTGGTCCTTTGCTCCCCGCTACCCACACCCAGCGCTTACTCTGCGTCTGGTCTAGCCCTTGACAGACTCCTCGGTGAGCCACTTCTACCTGTTCACCCAGCATGAAAAGGGCAGGATTTACTTGAGTTAATAAACTGAATTGTTTCATGCAAATATTTGATTAGTGTCATGGTCAGGGCAAGGGGCAAGGGTGGAACCACAGCAGAGAAGGGAGGAATGGCACAAGGAAGAATGGAAACTGAGTCTTTCCCCCCTTTTTTTTTTTTTGGTTTTGCTCAGATTCTTGTGAAACTGCACCATGAGATACAGCTCTTATTTATTTGGGGTTTTTATTGAGGAGAAAAATAGAAAGGTTAATTCAGATAACTGGAAAATACTCTCTTGTTAAAGGGAAAGCAAAAGGTAGTGGAAGAGTATGAGGGGGATGCTTTGGGTTGGTAAGTGTGCTTCTTTTTTGCCCTATTTATAGTAAACATCCTTTTAAATAGGTGCCAAGATAATGAGGCAAAGTCTTTTCTTCAGCTCAATGGCATTGCTCTGTGTGTCACGTGATACCTTTGAAACATTGACTTCTGTATGGAAGGATCAGAAGGCTGGCCTAGAAAAAGGGAAGAATGTGTGCCCACATCCTTCTTGACAAGGGAGAGCACTGGAATTGCAAGAAATCTCTGAATTAAGGTCAGGTTTCCCAGTGTATGTCTTCTTTTTCCATCTGGAAATTTGTTTGCTGGAGGAATTTGAGCCTTTTCTATATTTGTCCAGGATTTATGGATGTTCAGCAGATTAGACAGGGACACTGTGCAGCTTGGAGATTCCAGACATGTTCACGTTACATGTTCATAACAAACACAGAGCACATTTGCAGTAAGTCAGGTGGATTTGGGGCAGCATCACAGAAGCTTGCTGTGGAGCTAATATGAGTATTCTTGTAATTCCAACAGGATCCAGAAGCACTGGACTTAAGTATTTTATAATAAGCATGTAATTTCCACTGTCTGTGAAATCTTGCGCAATCTGACAGCCAAGCACTGCTGTAGAGAATTGTGGGATTGTGGCACACAGGAATAGGAAAGTGTGGAAACAAAACTTGTAGTATTGGTATGTGCAGTGAGCCTGGCCAGAACACAAAGCGTGCCACTTTTTGGAAATGGAACTTGCCAGGGGTATGCTGAAGGCTGTGGACATCAGTTCAACAGAAAGGAACTTTTCCTGGAAGGCAGGATATTTTTTTTTCTGCCTTTCCACAAACTTTTCCCAATTTGTTGTCCCTTCTTTTCAGCAGGTGCCCCGCATTCTCAAGCACTGGCGTGCGGTTCAGTGTGTCTAAACCCCCGGGGAACAATATTGCTTATAGTTTTTGCCACACGGTTTCTGTTCCATGGCATTGCACACATCCTTCCCCCCAGGACCCACCCTGTCTCGGTGTTGAAGGTGGTACGTAGTAGCAGTCTCCTTCAGTCAGATGGGTGTGCTAATAAGCTAAAGACAACAGGCGAAGGAAATTCTATTCAGAGGCCTTGAGGTCCCTGGGGCTATGACTCAGATTTGGTGCAAGGGTGCAAGGAATTGCTTTATTTGGTATCTGTTGCCTTCTCAAGTGCAGTGTCATTGTTAAAAGTGGAAGACTGATGTACTCAGTCCTTTTCTCCTTGTTTTTAAGGGTGAGGTATGTGGATCGTACTCCTGTTAAATAAATAGAGTCATACAAGGTTTTCCATGTTCTAGATGTAACTTGGCAAAGGCTGAGGAATCCAGAGTTACGACTGCTGTTGCAGACATAATTAACTCCAGTGCCAATACGTGTAATACAGCTACACAGTTCCGTATGGGCCATCCAGTGCCTACCCAGTTCTGTATAATGGCTCCAGAATAGTAGTTCTAGTGTTCTGATTCAGCACGGGACTATGTAAATACCTCACAACATCTGAAAAATGTCTAAGGATGTGGTGTTTACAAGATGGCAAAGTAGAAGCGGGTGCCCTAACTGCAACTGTAGGAGAACTGACCAGTGTAATGTGGCATGAGAAGAATAATCATAGTAAAATGATAATTATAATCCGCTGATCTGTCACTGATTTGCAGAAATATTGTGGCTGATGTTTCTGAATTGTTGGCAGATAATTCTGTGCATCCTAACACTATTCCTCCAATCAGATACCACATGCTTTAAGTTTTAGGTTATTTAAGAGACTTCTTTATTTGATTCAGTCTTGGGTTAATTTTATAATGAAGGAGAAAAAAGCTCATTAACAAACAAAGCAATGTTTTTATACTCTGCGGTTTTCCAGCTGGTGGCTCTTATGAGAGGTAAATCACTTACATGAATGCACTAACATCCATTGTAGAGCTTGAAACCCACAGCGAGTTTTTGCAATAAATACATTTTAGCTTTCTTCTGCCTGCAGTCAGGACTGAGGTTTGCTAGTATCAGCAAACCACATGTGTTGCTGCACTGTTATTAATTGTGAGCAGGAGTTACTGAACAAACTGGAGGCAGGGACTGTGCATTCAGTTTCTTACAGTGCTCTCGCATGCACTAGTGATCAAAATGGAATACTGGGAATGCTGCATTTAAACCGAGTCTGACAGGAAGGATTAAGTGGGGCAAGCACTGAATTGCACTTGACCTTGAATGTTTCTGAAATATAAGCGAAGGTAAGTATTGAATGTGAGGGACATCCTGAACCTTTTATCTGAGCCCACTATATAGCAGGAAGGGGGGGAAGTTACTTTTACTTTTTGTGAATGCCTAAGGATTTGAGCATGCTCTGTCAAGCAGGATACAGAGCAGACTGCAGCTCTGTTCTGTGTCTGTTAAGGAAATGAGCCCCACCTCAGCTAAAATGGGCAAAACATCCTTGGTAAACAGAGCATTGGGCAGTGCTTACACAATTAGCAATTACTCCATGAAACCCAGGCTGGCCACTGCCCAACTTTAACTGAACTTTTATCCTCCCACAACATTTTGTTTAGAAACTATTTTTATTTTTAAACAATAATACTCACTAGCAACACCCATCCTGGAGGACATCAGCTGCTCTGACAGCCATCCTGCTTAAATTGGGAACAGCAAATGCAATCTCTTCTGACAGAAACGACGAAAAGTCAGTGACTAGTACTTAATGTCCTATACATCTTCATTAATGAAAGGGAAACAAATTGCTCCTACAATGCTGGATTGTTAAAATTGGTCCCGCACAAAGGGTTCCTTACAGTCATTGTGACAATGCGATCTTCATGATGGAAAGTGAGTATGTTGGAAAGCTGTCAATCGGGGAACAGGCTGAAGCCCCTAAAATCATCTCTCAGATTGGATTCAAACTGTGAGCCAGAGGCAAAATGTATTTTGCTGATTCCAGTTTCTGCGAGCAAGGTTATGCCTTAGTTTCCTTTCAACAATCAATCTCATTTTGTAATCTGAAAAAAAAATAATTGAACCTTAGTCCTCTGCTACTTCCAGTAGTGGCTTACAGCAGCTCCTGGGGGTGGCCAGAAAGTGTTAGCAAAATAACTGCTTGCTCTGTGACAGTTCTGGAGTTCAGAGTAGCTGGGTACTTGCCCACAGTGACTTGAAACAGCATTAACTACTGATGGTTCACCAAATCAAGTACCTCCTACCTTTCCTACCAGCATATCCAGCTCTCTGCAATCCACAGGCTTCCCAGCACTATTTGCTGGCTTGTTACACTGTAAATCTAGTTATATTGCAGCCATGGCCACCTCTTTTTGAAAACAGAATCGAAAGCACCACGTATCAACAGGAAGTGATGTAGAGAAAACATGAGGATAGAATTTACTTTTGTTTCATAATCCAATTGCTTTGGATACACTGAATCAATGGGGCTATTCCAGCTCTGAGAACAAGGCCTGCTCGTGTGAATACGTGCTTGGAATCCTAAACTCTGCCAATTCATGCTGGCATGACTAAAGAGATTCCTGCTTCCAGCTCTCTGCCTGTTCTCCTGCTAGATGCTATCGGGCCGGTGGGAGGGGTGGTGAGCCAGACAGTGTTCCTGTGCTGAGAAGCCGCAGTCTGGTGTAGCAAAGCACAAACTGCCATAAAGTTCAGTTTTTACTTTGCTGCGAACAGCCTTTGCTGAGGGCTCTGATTCACAGTCCTTGATGGATTTTGACTTCAGCCACTGAAAAGGTTACTGTCACACTATGCCTCATAGCTCCAACAAAAATTGTAATCAGAGCCCCCAATCAAATCACAGGGGGTTAAACTCTGTTCTGCAAAGCTGTGAGCAGTATGGACCTGTCAAAATTATTGCTTACATCCAAGGTCAGTAAAGTCAACTAGCCAATGTGTATTTATACACGTATACACACATGCTTTTAAATACACTGCTGCCAGATAACTGTGATCTCTCCCAGTGAGTGTTTGATTCCTATATGGTTCTAAAATCGAGTTGGTTTTGTCAACAGTTAGTCAAATCACATACTGACATTTTTTTCACACCAGAAAGAGTAGTAGCAGAGCAGCATTGAAGGAAAAGTGATTTATTGCACACATGTTATAAAGGAAGTTGCTCTGAAGAATATTTATATTTATGACTTAAATGAGATCATCTGGGTTTTTTTTTTCTCAGAAATGGAGTAATAAGAAAAATTTGAATGGATGCAGTCCTCTGTTGGTGTGAGAAGCAATCTTGATTTTTTGTGGGAATGTAGCAAAAAAAAACCAAACCAACAACTATTGCTCTGATTTAGAAAAACAATTTCAGAGCTATTTTGGGAGTATAGTCTCCAAATTACTACCCTTTGGGTGTAAAGCAGGCAAATGTCTGGATTTGCTACATAAAAAATTATGCCAGTAGATAACTGTTTGGAATTATTTTGACTGCAGCCAGCAAATATATCTCATCACTATGGTTGCAGAAACAAACACCCACCAAAGAACTGTATCTGACACAGAGAAAATAATTAAGGGAAATGGAACAATTTGCAGCCTGTATTAAATTCTTCACATTCCCTCACACAAATCAGTAGAGAGGGCTGAACTCTGACCTTGATGTGGATATTCTGTTTGAGCTCTTGCCACTCTGTCAGTAGCAAGTAGGGTGAACGTTACTTAAAAACAGAAAGAAGCTTGATATGTATCTTTCTACGTAGAACCATACCATCCCACATTTTTTATGATGGATGAGAGGAGGTTGGTCACATCTCTGGACTTGAATTCAAGAGTATAGTTTTACTTTTGAGTCCAAATTGAAAATAATTTGGTTTTTACCTGTGGTTTGGATGTAGTTAAAGATAACAAAACTTCCCAAAAGTGCCTTATTCTTAAGAGTTCTGCCAGTTGAAGTTTAATGGGATCAATCCATAGTTAAGCAAGTAATGCAGTTCTATACCACTAACATAAACAATTTCCCATAAAGCACATTCATATGCTTTTAACCCCAAATACTTTTAAATAGCAACAACAACAATAAAAGGAAGAAAAGAAAGGATTATGTATCCAGGGTTAGATATCCATATAAAAGTCAGCACAGGTTTTAGTAATGGGGCACAGCTCACACTGGAATGGCTGCTGTTCTTCCTTTTTGATGTGTGATGCAGTTGCTGACCATTAGCATTTAGTGCCAGGTGGAACATGAAATTGATGCTACTTTTTCTGAGCGTGGTTGGTTGTAACTAGACATTCAGCATCACTTCTTCCAGAACCTGAGGTGACCAATCTTAGCAGGGCAATCTTGAAAAGAGGAGAAGCCAGAGTAAGAAATAGTGCAGCTGGTCCCAAAATAAGGCACCAGCTTTCATAGAATCCAAGCTCTAAGATGATGACACCCCTTCCCCCCAAAAAAAACCCAACAAACAAAGAAAACCCAAAAATGCCTGAAAAACTAGCTCTGTGGGTAGGAAAACTTCAATCCCCAATCTCTTATCTATAATTTTCTGCTCAAGGCTGAGCTCAGTGAATCATTGTTGGCTTTGCCATGAGTGGTTCTATGAAGACAAGCTATACCAGCAATAGTAATGTCCTTCCTCCTCTCCCACTGGAGAGATACAGTTTCTCTTAATAGTTCTGAAAGATGGTGCACATCCATGGGACATGCGTCCCATTCTCTGCTAAGGAGATGCAATGATGAAATAATATGTATGAAACTTCAAAATATTATATACATTTTTCCTTCAGAAAAATGTGAGTGTTCCTTCCCCACACCCCACCATTTATTGGAAAAACTGAATCAGGAATGCTGAAAGACATGTGAATCCACATCAGTAGAAGAGCTGACTGTAATAAATTCCTGATAATATGCTTGTTATTCCAGACTCATCCAAAGAAAAACACTATCTTACTTAACAGAACTTACACTGAAACCAAATAATGCGTGCCTACTTACAAAGTAATACAGTGATGCACTTCCAAAACCTTTTTGGCATCAGCTTATTTAAAATTAAAGCTAGGGTTCTGTATTTGAATTGCAATTCATGGATAGCCACGAACTTTACAGCAGCTTTTCCTAGCTGGGAAAGGAGTGAGGGTGTAGTTCTACCTTACCTTTTCTAATGTATTTTGCGCAAGAAAATACATTGAAATTAAAAAATTTCAAATTGTTTCTGTACTTTGCCTGTATATTTTAGAAAAGTAAATCATGTAAATGCATTTTGCCCCCAGTCAGCAAGAAAGAGTGACATCATATAAAGGGAATGTACACAATGCCGAAAGTGTCCTGCTGGTTTGTATTAGCTTCCCTGGCCAGGCCCATCCTGTGTAGCACTAGTTAAGCTTTACCAGTTTGAAAATAGACAGATAGTCTATTTGAACAAAGAGGGAACAAAGAGTTCACTGTGGAGAGAAGCTTCCCTGCACCCAGCAAAGAGAGAGCAAAGCTGCTAGGAACATTTCGAAGGTGGCTGCATAGTCATCCCTCTTCAGACACAAACTGGTCAGTGCTCTTTTTGGTACAAATTTAACCGCTACTCCTCCTCCAAAATAGTAACACAGAAAAGAGCAGAATGAGAGATAAAAGAAATGAAAAATTATTATAAATAGTCTTTCTAAATGAATCCACTTCATTGAGAAAAACGTTGGCATAGTTCCCAAAACAGATGGAGAAACTGACCTGGGAACGAAGGAGAAAGTGGGTCCTTAACACAAGGAGGAGAATATAAATACTATTGTGTGTTTAGAACAAATGGTGGACCATCTTCATGCCTGATAATGGAGACTTCTCACAATGTTTTTTTCTGTGGGACTTTGCTGGGAGTTCTCTGCAGCTGCTGTTACACTAATGTGAGCAATAAAAACACTTATTTCTTGTATTAGTTGGAAAAATTTCATTTTGTAGGATGGATTTGAAAACCTCTGCTCTGAGAAGGAAGCGTGAAGTGGCATTTCTTCCCTGGATACAAATTCAGCTTCTGATATTGTTAGTACTAGCTGAATGTGTAACTGTGGAGGTGCTATAAATGAAATGAAAGGCAACTTCAATATGTTTTCCTTTTCCTTCCTGAAGTCCAGCAGCTCTACAATCCCTTCTGAAATATATGTATGCTATAATAGTAGTCAACCTACTTTTATTTTCATTCCATGAGGTACTGTTTAACTTAATGCTGGACACAGCCAAAAGAGTTTTCTCTTAAGTCCCTTATAGAGTCTCTTCTTGAATCCTTTGAAAGATTAACTTTTTGAAAATGTAATCTTATCCTAAATTTCTAATTCTTTTGGCAAAAGTTTGAGCAACACAGTGTTTGTGTGTCTATCCATGATGAAGGTGGCAGTAGTTTAATGGTAAATCATTTAGTGTGTGTGTGTTACTTGTATTTCTACAGTAGTCAATTAAGACCAAGCTGATGTCCAGCTGCTGGTCATAATAAAGGTAGCAGTATCATTGTAGTTAATCAATGGGTGCTTTGAAAATTGAGGTCCTAAGGAAGATTAGAGAACAGGAAAAAAACACAACCTTGTATTTGAACTGTGTGTTTACTGAAAGATCTCAGCCCACTGGTAGGAGGTATATTGAGCAGATGGGTTGGCAGAGACACATAGACAGCTGGTTTTGTCTGGCATACAGGTGTTTAACTTGGCTGCTTGCAGATTAGCTACTAGATGCCAGGTTTTTTTGAGGGGATCACCTTGTTTAAGAAAAAGTGGCTCTTGTCCATTCCTATAGCAAGTTCAGTGAATGAGCCAGGGTGGCTATTTTCACTTCTTCCCTACTCACCTCTGACACAGTCCAAAAATGCCATTCACCTTCTGCCAGAGTTGGATTTAGAGGGGAGAGAAAACAGTCTTTGCAGTTATGGTAGTGTGGCTTTGCTTTTTCTTATGGTAGAAACAGAAAATGCAGCAAAACCAGAGGTTGACGGTATTCAATATTCAAACTATTGTTAATGTTCTGTCATTCTTCAGAGAATTCTTTTTGGTTTGTTTTTGATAGACTGACAAATAGTAGCTGAGCTCTGTGTGCCTTCATTTGAAAGAATACTTTTCAGTTGTTCCAAGATGAGCTAGTACTTGATCGTAAGTATATTGGGATCCAGTGCTGTGAAATTTTGGAGGTTTGTCCAAAAGTTAGACTGCAGAAATAGCTGTATAACATCAGCAAAGCCAGTCTGCTGTTTTCCAAGTTGTAGTGAGCGATGAAGTAAATGTACTTTATGCACTGGTGATAGATGTCATCTGAGAATCTTCAACAATGGTGTTAGATACACATGATTAATGAAATGCTGTCTACTAGAACACTGAGTGTCAAAAGCAGACTTGGTGTAAGTAATTTAAATACATTTGTCCTGAGCGTAATGTTGTCATGGTGTACTTTTCTTCTGATGCTAAGTGTGTTTGCAGTTAAAATGTTCTGAGACTGCTGTTGAAGTCAAAGTTCTCCTGTTGCATTTTTGTCTGGTATTCCAAGCTGACTGCCCAGTCAAGAGCAATCACTTGATTCCTTTTGCAACATCTGTCTTTCCTGTATGGAATCAGATCTGTAAGAGGCGGGGTAACATCACTTAAATTCTGACATAAATTTCTGACCATTGTAAAAGGACAGTAGTCAAATGTTATTCTGACTTTATTACCTTTAATCAAGAAATATGAATATATGTAGAATGTAATATTTTGTTCTTGCTCCACAACAAAGGCTGGTTTTCATTACTTTAAGTTATAAACATTCAAAATACTATTAAAATGCTCTTTCTGATACTTTGATTTATGAACACAAGTTGTGCAGTCAACTTCCTGAACAGTGCATTGAAAATCTTATTCCTACCATCAGGATGCACTTGGTCTGAAGAGCTTGTTACAAGCATCTGTGTTTTGTGTTAAAGAAACCTGTGTGAAGACTCTGAGCTTGTCAACTTAATTTTTTAGCAATAATTTTTGTTGGCACAAGATTATAGCAGCAGCTATATTCAGTTAACAGGTAGCTCCTAATACATATGTGTGTGTTCGTATGTGTGTGATTAAATAAACAAATATATAAATGAACATTACGTGTATACATAGAAATTTAATTCTGCAGTGAAGTTCTCAGACATTACAATTTAAAATAAAACTCCTGGACCACAGTGACAGCCACTCTTAAGTACTCTATTTCTATGTGTATCCTTGGTTTTTTTTAAAGGAATTGGTTGTTTTTAGAAAGGAAGAGGTGTCAGATAACTGTAAAAAAAAAAGAATGTGTTTATATTTGGGATGAACAATCCTGTTATACTATTTCCAAGTCTGCTTTAATGCAGCATATTTTCATTATGTTTCAGAGAGATGGCAAAAAAATAGGAAAAAAAAAATCAAAATGTAGACAGAGCCAAGTAAGAGTGAAATAAAAAATGAATCAAGAGAAGCCTGTGTGTAAAGAAGCAAAGTAGGAAAATGAAAATTTTAATGCAAGTAAGTATCTGTGCCAGTCTACTTTTTAGAGACTGCTCTGTTTCAATGGAAGTTCAGTTAGTAGAAAACCAGGGTTATTAAAACTTAGAAAAGGGAGTCATTCTTTGAAAGTAGTATGAATTTAACTGATGGAAGAAACAGGTCTGTGAACTGTAGCAAGTTTTATTAACACTAAATATAGTTTGAGAAGTTTTAACTGCTCTTTTAATTTTTAAATATCTTGGTTTCTACTGTACACTTGTAAATCATGACAGTTCTCTAGTAATGAAATGTGTAACTTAGCTGATTTCTCCTAAAACTGCAACGCTGATTTTTTTTTTTAAGTTTTCTGCATATTCTTGTTCCTTCCCATGATATGATTGACTCAAACCTTACCATTTAATGATGTGTCTCAAGAAATGTTGTGGCATCTCTTGAGCTATTATGCAACAGCCCAGTAGTGTTAGCATATTTAACTGGCATATCTGAGGTATTTCAGCATCTGCCTTTACAACAGGCACATAGCTGTAAACGAAATATGGTGTTTGGGTTGCATTTTAGACACCCACGGTGCTTTGTCTGAATTAATCAATCTGCTTATATGAGATGCTTAGTTTCAGCCATGTTACTGGTTTTTATAGGTGTGGTAGGTGTGAAGCTATTAGGCAGTAGCCTACAAATCCAGACCAGTCATTGGAATACCATATGGAACCTGGATGGAGTGGTGAAGGTATTATACAAATGAATCAGGTATTTTTGTGTGGATGTATTAATTTTTGTTTAGTGAGTGGCTATTAGAAATGAAATTTGGAAAATAATACCGTTGGTCTGGACAAATGATCTCCCAAGTGAGCAGTGCTGTTGTTAAGACAGTGGCCTGCCTCCAGCCTGAATCTGTACTGGTGCCAGGAGTCAGCAAACTGGGGGCCCAAAAGAATCAAAGGGTAATTACAATTTGCTTTTCAAATGGCAAACTGATTGGCACCTTCTTTTCATAGCTGGCACTGGAGACATAACCCAATGAAGCCCCTCAGAAGACTGGCATGCTGAAAAATGCACAGTCCTGGGAAAGGGTAAGGAGAACCAGATTCTCAACGTAGTCCAGCACTTCGGAGGAGTTTGCAAGAGTCTTATCACAGCTGGAGCTTGTACTCTCAGCCTGCAGTAAATCATGAGAGTTTGCACCTGAACAGCCATTTTGCTGAGTGCCTCTAAATCAGTTTTTGCAGTGATGCCAGTTAACAAGTTGACAGTCAGCTTAATTTAAAACAGAGAGTGCAAGCTTCACTGTCCTCAATCCTGCATGGCTGTTCTGGAAGAGATGGTGTCTGCTCCACCCTCCGTCCCTGGGGTACTGCAGCTCCCCATAGACCCCTAAATGATGGCTGAACGCCACAAGTTACACTTCTGAATGTGTCATTACTGCTGTTTTACTGTAGTGACTGATTTATTATGCAAGTCTGTGGTTGCACTGTAATCAAAAATCCATATGGCTTGAGGGAGACGGGATAGGGTAACCAACATTAGTGTAGGGTAGATTTGAAACCTTAGGTGTTGAGTTGTCACCAAAAGTATTTGGCTTCCCTTTAATGTGCTACACAGTAGATTGCCTTCTTACTCTAAGCAAAAAACTGATATTGAATTAAAAGACCTTGTTGTATATTAAAGAAACTCGAAAGACTTAAAAGAGGGGAACAAAAGGTCAGTCATATAGAATGTGATATCTGAAACAAGAGCCAAGTTAAAAAATGATTAGCTGTTTACAGGCCAAAGAAAACAAGTCTCTGTTAGACCTAACCTGCCTACTCCTCTCTGAAGGCTCATATACCAACACATGGGAGCTCTACAGTGGAAATTTACATTTAATTCTGTTTTGTTTTACTTGGCGTTTGTATTCCTCTAACCTTATTGTTTTTCAGCATTCAATATTCTTATGCTGCATCTCAATAAAAGATACCTAAGAGCACAGTCAATCAGTAATACAAATATCACTTCCACTTAATGACATACGGCATTTTTCCCAGTGATTGGCCCGGAAGAAAAGGTTCTTTTGCAATATACTTGACCCATACAGATCTAATTTCATGTATCAACAATAGGTACATGAAAAATGTACCAAATATCAGTCATTAACTGACTGTTACAACTATTATCCTAAGTCTTGATTTGGAGTTTATTAATTAATGCACTTGTGCTAATACAGCATTTTTTGTTTGTACTTTTTTTCAGGTAAAGTGACACAGGATTTAGTTTTCTTAGAAAATAAGAAAGGCCCTACAACCCATGGGTCTATTTAATCCAACATCCTGTCTCCCAAAGTGGAGCATTACAGACAAATCTGCCATGATTCCTGGATGGGCAAAACAGCAATATCAAAAGCTGCCATAAAATTGTTTTGCCATCCAAGGTTGTGGGCCAGTGTTAGATACATTCGGTACTGGGGAAAAAAGATTGTCCTTACCAAGAGAGCAGGGGAGCTGACAGGAGATGAGGAGGAGCATATTTTCAGCAGTAGGCAGAACTCCCAGCAGCACAGGATCCCTACTTTGTGCCTCATAATATACGATACTGCTGCCATGTACTCTCCTGTGTTTCAGCGATTTTCAGTTGAGGAGATTTCCTGAACCTGTGGTGATTTGTCTGTAGAGGAACCCTAAAGGATTTATTTTCTAGGTACTTGTCCACACTTGTCACAAACTCACATAAGTTTCTTGCGTCCATGATACCCTTTATAAATCAGTTTCACCGCTGCCCGTTGCATGAAGAAAATCTACACTTTTGAACCTGGCTCTTTGTATCTTCTTTGTTTATGCCTGGTTCTTGTGTTGAAAGAGATAGCAAACAGTCATTCTTTATCTAACTCCATTATGTCACTAATGATTTTGCAGCCTTCTCCTCTCTCTCTATTCTGAAGATTTCCAGCCTGCCTAGTAATTTTTTATATGAAGGATTTTACAAATCTTTAATCCACCTTGTTACCTTTTTCAGAATATTTGCCTGTTCTAACATACCTTTCTTAAGATGAGGAGACCAGAACTGCACATAGTAGTTAGGGTGTGGATGAGTCATTTATATGGTGGCAAAAAAGATATTTCTTGTTTTGTTCTCTATTAATTCTCGATTCCTCTTTCTTAGGTTTTCTATGGAAATTTATTCTGAGACATATGTTATTTGAGTGTTTTGGAAAGAAAATAGTAAGAAAACTGGTCAGTATCTTGGGCCTACTGTGAAAAGCTTGAAGCATAATAAGGCTTAGGTACCTTTAGTATCCATGTGTTCTTCAGAAACCACATAGCTTTCTTTCTGGAATATATAATTTACTTGGAACTGTGGGTCCAATTTTCAAACAGGCATCTATACTTGAATATGTGTATTTCCAAGGTCTGTTCATTGATACATACAAATCTTTTAACAAAATGCTTTTCACTTTCAGATGAATTGACTTCTCCCTTAAAGAAATGTCATATACGTTTTAAACCTCTAGCACGAAATAGAAATATAGTGTAGCCTGTAGGCATTATGCTTGGGAAATCTGTGTTTTTAACGTTGGCTAAGGTGTGGCTTATGCAGCTCTTTTATTCCCTTATGTAATGGAAAAAAAAAAAAAAAGGTAAAATTTGCTTTTATCATGTTCATTACATTCCATGGGCTATTTGGGAGTAGGAAAACAATATATTATTCCAATCAATTCTATAGGTTCTCTTCCATAATTTCTTTGCTGCTACTGGGCCCTCTTGGTGAAATCATGTCTATTAGCACTTCCTATGTCTTTTTATGTTCTTTCTTCCGGTCCCTGTTTTTCTCCCTAATTCTTGTCATTTTATTTGTTTAAATTACATTGTCTTCACTGCAGACATTTCTTCAGAGTGTAAACATTCAAGCTAGGTTTACCTACTTAGCTTATTTAAGAGTAATAATTTAGAGATGGAGTAAGGAGTTTGTCAGGGTAATTTACTGAATTTCCACAGCAAATCACAGCTTGGACTAGACCTTGACCAAACCCTAGCAAGCCAATTTAGGACTGGTTTGGGGTATGTCTACATTATGCCATGAATGTCGACTTGGATAGGTTTTCTGTAGCTCTTTGAAAGTCTGGCCTCTGTTTTATAGAGTTCACATTTTTTTCAGTTGTGAAAACAGGAGAAAATGATCTAGTATTTACCTTGCTCCTTCACATGCCAAATATCTCAAATTGAAATAATTTCTGTATTGTAGTGACTCATTCAGTCAGAGAAACTTAATGCACTTTACTCACATGAATGTTTTAACCATCATAATACTTTTGTGAACTAGTTAAGTGTTATTAACCCTATTTTACAGCTGAAAAACACGGAGATAAAAGAGAACAGAAACCACATCTTCAAAAATGACCTTTAAAAATAATAAGTGCAAAAATTCAGGAGTTGCTTTTTGAATTTGGATGTTAGACATTTTGCTAATGTCACCCAGGAAATTTAGCGATTTTGGCAACACATCTTCTGAATCTTGCTTTTCAATTTTATTTGCACCTTAAACGTATTGTTTCAAAATGAAGATAAATGTATACTTCACTGACAGTCAGATCTACCAAGAATAAATAATACAATACTGACTTCATTGTGCTAGTGCTTTGCTCCAGCCGTTTATTTAATAGTGATGTTATTTATAGAAAGCTCCTTCATGTGATGTTGTTGCCAGTAACACAGATGTCCCTTGAATGCACTCTATTTTAAATAAAGGTGAAAGGCTAAGGAAAATATAAAAGAACCCACCTTTAATATTTGAATTCAACAATAACAAGCAGGGTGTGGCCACTCTGAATCCGTGGCTTGTCGGATGCTTGGGAGAAGGGAAGGGTGGGAAAGCTCTCTGCTTACCAGTTCCACAGTCTCGTTAGTAAAAACACATCTGACACCAGCGATTGTGGCCTGAAAGATACAGTGAGAATGGGTGGTGCTTTCAGCTACTGCAATGAATAAAGCGTCTTGCTAGGACTTGGAATGCAGCCACAGAACAAGCAGTTTTGCTGGCATTAATGTACTTCATGTTTGAGAAGTTGTGAATGAAAACTCAAGAATTGCTGCCTGCATGTTTAAAAAAAAGAGGTTGCAGCCTTTTCACTGTTTCCCCCCCCACCAAGGACACCGTGAGGCTCTTCACATAAAGCCTATTCTGAAAGCTGCTTCTTCATGTTCAATTTGCAGTACTTAAACCCGACACTGTGATATTTTCAGTGCTTAAAATAAGACTTACAGGCTGCTCTTTGCAGAAAATGTTATCTCTCCCATTTGACAGTCGTTTGATAGTAAATGAAATTCACAGGAATGTGGGTATGTCAGAGACAGAAAAATGCACATTTTACACATGGCTAATCCTCCCTGGAATAACATGAAGTTTTTGTTTGCTTTTTTTTTTTTGTTGTGGTTTTTTGTTGTTGTTTTGGTGATTTTTGAGGGTTGTTGTTTTTTAATTAGAAAGTAACAATCTGATGTTTCTGTGAACTGAAACTTTGAGGTTTAAATAATATGTATTTACCTGAAATCAACTTAGTTGAAGCTAGAGGCATCCTAAACCTGGAAAAAAAATCATATATACTTCCACCCAGAATAGACTTCCAGTAACCCACTATCACCCAGAACTTGCTCTCCAACATATGAGGTCACCTGGAACAGACACTTGATTTTTTTGAATTCTCCTTTTATTGGGGTTTATTCATTTAGTTCCAATTCAAGAGGAGTTAGAACCTAAGAAAAAAATATCAGCGCTGTATGTAATCACAGCCAATGTGCTTTGCTATTCCAGAAGACTCTACCAAATAGTTTCCACTCTGTCTTACCCAGCTATGAAGAATTTAATTCTGAGAAAAGGGAGTATTTTTCAGAGCATGTGCATGGTTGAGTGTCTGCCATAAGACAAACTGTTCGTTCCTCCAAAAATGATACAAGCAGGTTGTAGTGAGCCTGGTATCTAGACAGCTTTTGTCTGGGCTCATTCGGCACATGGAAAAAATATTTCATCTCAATTCCTCACAAGCTGACACCACAAAGCCATTTAATTTATTTTTCCTGACATGTTATTGTGTTGTTCAATACTGCATGTAGTCTCCCCTGACTTTGGAAAAAGCTGGTAGGGTTGAGCAAAACTCTTTCATTCTCACAGTTACAAGGAAAAATGAGATCATAAAAGAGAGAGTTAACTACCAAATAATGATTGGGCTCCCTGTACAGCAACATCAAGCACACATTTACCTGAAGTAAATGACTTGGTTAAGGCTTGCTAGCCAGATACTCTGTAGCTATTTCTGTTGCTCTCTATACCTTGCACAGGTACTGCTGGGAAAAAAGAAAAAAAAAAAAAAATGGCCTCCTACAATAAATTCTTACCTGGTCCTGGGCTGTCAACTTGAGAAAATTAGCAATGCTGCTAATGGCACAAGTAACACTACCTCACCATCTGTGTCATCTTCTAATCAAAGCAGGAAAAGATCAAACCCCTTTCCAGAGATAAGCAGCACTAAGAAACTTGCAGGGAAACTAAATATTACAACTTTTTTTTCCTGCAGCTCCCAATAGAGTGAAGGGAGGCAGGAAGATCTGCAGCTGGCTGAGAGAAGTTTATAGTGGTTCTGGACTGAATGGTAGATGCAGGGGTATAAAACCTATTGCTGTCTTAGACAGGGGCCAGGCTTTACTTGAACAAGAAGAGACCTGTTTCAGAGTTCAATATTAGTTGAACTATGAAGGTTAAAGGAGAAAAAGTTGCATTTCAAAAACGTTTGAAAGGTGCAAAAAGCTTGATTTACCACTATTTTTTTTGTCTCTGTGGTTCTTTTCAATCTGGCACCCATGTTAGCAGCTAGGAATCAAGCAAACCTTTTTCCACACTGATCCAGCAAATGTTTGCATATCACTTTATTCAAATTGATGCACCTGAGAAAAGAAGTAGGGACACATTTGAACAGAAAAGTAAATCAATGATGGGAAAGTTCAGGAAATGCAATGATGACAGAGGATCCTGATAAAATGAGAACAGAAAACCTGAAAGCAGAAGCAAGTCCATCATAAACATGGGACCACTGGAGCTCGCCCTTCCAATGGAGTCTGTTTTGAAGGTGTTTGCAAATAATTTATTTTTAGACTACAGCACTTATACTTGTCAAGGACTAACCCCAAAGCGATCGCAGTTCCCCTGAATTTACAGCTAGCAAATCAAAGGTCTTTTGAAATGTGTCTTATCAGAACTGGGACTGCTGCTTGCTTGCGCTTGACTCATCTGGGTGGCATGGAATTACAGATTTTCTCTTAGGTCTTTCATCATCTTTTGTGAACCAAGATGGCTGCAGATGCTTAGGTCTCTGAGCCTCAAAATTCATTTCCATGAACAAGAGTGCCTGTAAAATGTGACCACTTAAATGATCCTAGAAACTTAATGCAAAGGGGAGAGAAGACGGGTAATCTCCAATAACTGAAATCTAAACTATTGGTAGTCAACCATGAGTTAGCTGTGAGTCACAGCACATCAGGGGTGCAACCATGGGCCTCAGGAGAACTGAGCTCAGTAATTTAATCGCTTTGGCCATCTCCAACCTGGAGCTGATAATCTCCAGCCTTTTGCCTCTGTTGGCTCTCCAGACTAAAGGCTTCTAAAAGGTGGCAGTCTGTCACTACAGTGCCAAACTCTGTGCAGCCCATTTAGACATGGGGCCCCTTGCACACTGTCATCTGGCAAACACCATAACACAGTTCATAAATAATTACGTTTTACAATAGCCCTTTTCTTCAGTTCCCAAGGAGAAGACATAACATATTGTGCTAAAGGAACAACTCTCATCTGGTAATATTAAAAATGTTCTGAACTGCTCTCTAGTCACCCCAGAAGTCAGTTGAAGTTGTAAAATCCCTTTCAGCAAGTTGGTGTGATTTTAACTTGAGTTCGGGTCTGAGCTTGGAAATTCTTCCTCTGAAGAGAGTTCCTTTGAACAACTACGGTGTGAAATGAACTTCTCAAAATGATCATGGGTCTTTCAGGGTTTCAGGTTTTGTTCCAGTATTTACCAATGCCTTTTGGCTTGCTTTCTAGCTTGAATTCATAATTTAAGAGACAAGGAGAAATTCAGCTATTGCAAGTACATTAATGCAAGGTGATTTATTGCATGTGGACTCCAAAATGACAGCAATGACTCTCCAAACTGCCCAAGCACAGAAAGCTGTTTCTGTCAAATACTTATGGTATGACTGGACACATGCTCAAACTAAGATCTTTGTTTAGTAAATATTGAATATTCCCTAGTCCTTTATATCCTGTCGTCATTTCCTTTGTACGGCTTGCAGCTGTAGTTTCAAGCCAATGTACAAAACTCGTTGGTTAGGCAGAGTTTCATAACTGCGTTTAACCATGTAACAGAGATCTTTTCTGATGATTTTTCCTCTCAACAAAGTTCTTGGAGTTCTGTAGCCTGCATCCAAACTAGCCTACACCGACATCTTCTGTGTATAAGTCATAATCAGTAGATTTGGTTTTACCCATTTAAAAATGATACATATACTATAATACACATATACATTTATACATATATACATATATGTATAAATATATATAAAAACAAGTAGGGAACTTGGCTGCCATGTAGTCAGTTTGTGGTTTTGGAAAACCACAGGCTCTAGGGTGGAGGTAGCCATTGTATTACATTAGCTGTTTTCTCACACTTTAAGAAGCGGCAGCTCAAAACACTGAGGCTCAGACAGTAAAATATCCAACAGTAAAGCAGTTCCTTCATGTAGGCCCATGTATCTCACCAGGACTCTGAAAAGAGATGGGTGGAAGGGGATGTTGGCTAGTTCATGAGTGGTCCCAGGGTTCTGTGTGTCAGGCAGGAACGGCAAAAGGGGGAAATTGTGTAGTTGTGAAGCCTTGTGATAAGGGATGTACATTGTGAAATGAGTGTGAAATCAGTGGAGGACTGTGTACCTTGGGTCTTCACAGGACTTGCTCCACGGTAATGCCTACGTATGTGTTGTTCTTCAGCGCAAAGAGGGAAACCAGCAATATTGCAGGGTGGTTTTATCAGTTTTGAGTTGTGGACAGAACACACAGGTTTTGGATCGAAATTTTCCTTTTTTATTCCTAACAATATTGAAATTGATTAATTTTTTTGTGTGAATCTTTTTTCTGCTATGTTGTCCTCCTCCTGTATGTTTCTGCTCTGTGTTGAATGTGCAAGTGGTTAACACCAAGATAGAATTAATTAATTGAGTGGTAAACATCTGTGTTAGGGCTGCTGCCCCTCTCAGTTCTCACTCTTTCTAAGGTCTGCCAGAGGGCTTTGCTGTGTAGGGCTAGACAGGAGGGGAGTTTGGATGTCAACATCTCTAAGTCAGAAATGTATTGAACCTGTGAGCAGCACTCAAGTATGCCACTGAACAACTCTTACAAGGTAGCATGATTCAGCTCAGTGGCCTAGAGGTGGAAGGCAAGCCATTAATTTCACTTTCTCTGTCTTGTAGAACTTATACGTGCTTCAAAGCTACAGGGTGAAACCTGCAAATTTTGGAAATATTCAAACTCAGCACCTCCTAGGAGTTGTTCTATAAATGATGCTAGAAAGGCCATAAGGGAAAAAAACCCCAAACCCAACCCAAAATAAAACACCAACAAAACCCCCAAAACTTAGATGAGGTAGAATTCATGCTCAGTTTTCTGGAAACTAAGCGTAGCACTCCTGAACAGGTAGTGTTCAGCAGGCAGCATCCTATTTTCCACCCTTCCCAACTCAGACTGTTGTGATCCTTCCAGACATGGTTTTTCCAGTGCTAAAACAATGGAGCAGCACAAACTTTCACAAATGTGGAAGTCTGAAATTGAAATGGTTCTTTCGACAGGGTAGCAGAAGAAAGATGATAAATAACATTATCACACTAAGGGAAGCAATACATTTGCAGCATCCAGGGTATCAAACCAATGATTAGCTCATTCAGTTTCAAATTAACCTCATTAGATTTTATAAATGTAAAACCTCTTTTGAAAAATAACTTGAAAACTGAACCTTGCTCTAGAGAAATGGCTGGAATTTGACCTCTTTCTAATAGCTTTAATTTTTTCCCTTTTACTTTAATTCATTATGCTGTCGCCAATAAATACAATAATCTGTGTCTCCTGCCAAAATACTTCATAAAGTATTATCTATCTTCCAGGTGGAGTGAGGAGAGGAGTTCTGTTTGTTTAAAAATGAAGTGAATTTAAAAATAAAATAAAGATTATATAGAAATGTGTATTTTGTGATTAGACAATCTTAGAGGCCATGTTAAGAATTAAGAATTGGTCTTTCATATAAAATGGTTCTTGCCAATTCATTTACACTGCTAATTATCTTGCAGAAATAAAACTGTTTCATGAAGTTTCGGATCCTGAATCACAGCCCACAGTCATATCTGCTCGTGGGAATTTTAGCACAATATTCCCCCAGGTGCTACAATTGGGTCAGCAGCTCTCCTGGGAGCTCAAGTGTAGACGTGGCTCTGTGGGAGTTGGACAGCTTTAGCACTGCTTGCAGCAGACGCCATCCAGGGTACAGGAAGGGAATATCTATTTATTTTCTCCAGGCAGATTATGGAGTAGGAGCAGATCCGTATAATGGCTTTTCTGCTCCATAGTTCCCCAAGGTTGTTGCTCAGCTGGAAGCAAGGGTGTGTGAGTCAGCAGTCTGTCTCTGTCCTTAATGTCTCAGTACCCTGTATGCTATTTGGGCAATAAAACTATAAGATTTTTGCATTCAGCTTCATGGTGGTGGTGAACATACGTCACTGCCATTTCCAGAATAAAATGTTGTCAGTGTAGCAAGAAGGGCAGCTCTAACAGCACAGATTTTGGGGAGTATTTTTTTTCTTTCTTTTCATAGGACACTGTAGATTGAGCTCTTTCTGTGTTATCTGGCTCTCCCACCTGTTCCAGCTGCACTAGCAGGACTGTATTTAGTTTGCAAGGTTCAAGGTTAGCCTGAGGTTGGGCTCAGACCATGGCCAAGAAGTGTAAACATGTAAAAGGCATGTGATATGAACACACTTGGGAAATGCCATATGGTAGTGTTCCTCCTCCCCATCCTTGCTAGTGAAAACCCACTGATATTTTTTGCAGTGAATCCTCTAGGAGAGAACAGATAAAGCACCTAGAGGCTCAAGTTCAGATGAGAGTTTATCCCTTGTTTGAAAGCCTTAATCAGGCAAAGCTTACATGGGACTGCTGTTTGCAGACTTACTGTTTCTGCCTGTCTTTTGTGAGTCAGGGAAAGAAACATCATCCCTGTTCTCTCAGAGATACATCCGGGCTGCTTTAACCTGTTTCTAGTGGCTCTCGGGGTATGTCTGCATTGCGTAGTAGAGATACCCGTTCTGGCTACAAGCAAGTTTTCTCCAGAGCCAGAAGCACTACAGCTGTCTCAGTGGTGCTTTGCATAAGACTAATTGTCATGTGCTGGTATGTCTGCGCGGCCACGCTCTGGGCAGCGCAGTCCTATTGCCTTGTTCAGGCAAATGGGGGTAACTCTCAAAAAGTTCTGCCTTGTGCAGGGCAAAGCTTTGCTGTCCTCATGCACACTTAGGATTTCTCCTAACTTCAGTTTCTGCAGTCGCCTTAGCTAATTGTTGCTTTTTATTTGCTAATTGTTGCTTTTTATTTTGACAGGAGACAAACTCACATCCTTTCCCACCAGACAAATGAGCCCCCGCTGTTGCTAGCAGTGCTGAACTATGGTGTCAAGCAGTGGAAGAGTTGGGGATCTCCCAATAACTCAGTTTCTGGTAAAAGAGACTAACATCCTGCAGTCAGGTATGGTGCAATGCTCATGTTCTTGCTCTAGAGGTCCTATTCTGAAAGCCCAAAAAGACCAGCATCACACAGGATTGCCCTGGAACCCCCAGCATTTACTGGGAATGGCTGGTCTCAGTCCTTTTCCCCTCAGGAACCCTATTAACCCAGAATTTTCTCCTTTCCACCTTACCACTTTCCAGACAGCATACACTCTCCAACAATGTGTTGAACGGGCTCTAAAAAGGGCAAGAGATTAATGTTTCAAATTTAATAGAAGTACAAAATTCACAAGACTTTTTTTCCATGCACGTTGAAAAAGCTCACCCACCTTTTTTCCTTTGTTCATCCCCCTGCTTCTTTTCTTTTCACGCTTTCAGGTACAGCTCTATGAGAAGCAGGTTTCAGTGCTGATGTAGACTGAAACAGCCTGCATTTGGTCTCACTCCCACTCTGCATTTCTGTTTCTTTAGCTGTGATCCTACAACTGTGTGTGGGCTTGTGTTAGAAACTGAATCACTGACATAATACAACAGCTATACAGGTGGGGATGGGGGAGGAGGACAGAAACATGTTCAAATGAGTTCACCAAGTTCTTTTGGAGGATACCCCTTCCTTCTCTCCGCATGGCTTTCTCTCCCTCTTTGTCTTTCCTTACCTGAGCAGTCCCACCTGTCGCTTGTAGACCATGTTTCTTGTAATCAGCTCTTTACATCCCATGTGTACAGGTCTATATATATATCACAGTAACAGAGCAAAGTCTTCAGTCTTTGTCTTGAACACCTTTTCACCAATACAGAGAAAAGTGTACTTGTACTATTGGAGAATGCAGGACACCAAAAATGAGCAGCACGTCAGGTTAAACCAATTACAGTTCTGAATTGTAAGGATGATGTGTTAACGGGACTTTTCAGACAAGTGACTTGGCCTCTGACTGCTCATGTGGATGCTGGGTGGTATAATGATAGAATTTTCACATGACCAGAATTTCATTACATCATTTGTTAGTATATAGAATATCACAAGGGAGTTCTACTTTATTTAACATAGTAACAATGAACAGCTGGCTGCATTACAGTCCTCTGTGTCAGCAAGGATACAGTCAAAATATATTAGTCTGGTTTAAAACGTTCAAATTACATTTTTGTAGGTTGGCCAGTATGCACTGTGAATGAGCAAAACAAGGAAAAGACAATTCAATAGTGGAAATAATATGTCAAACACAATGAGACCCTGATCACTTTGCAGAAGAAATGTTGGCATGAAAGGTGTTAGAGGGATTTAACCTATTTAAGGGGCATAGATTATAAAGGTATTTAGTTTCCAAGACGCTCTGTTGCCTAATAGGACTTCACGCCAAGAGTTATATATGATACAATGTTTATATCCCTATTCTGTTAAAATTATGATTTTACTTGCCTGAAAATTCCAGTGTTAAAAATGTCAGCTCCTAGCTCCTTTTGTGCCTCTGTGAGTTCAGTAGGGATGTTTGATCAGCCCCAGCTACTGGCACTGCCTAGTCTGTTAGCATTGTTCTGCACCACCTTTTCTCCCTTCCCCTCCAGCCACATCAGCGACCATCACTGCTGCTGCAGTGAGGACACTAGACTTCTCTGCCAATTTTGATGTGTATAATACAGAGAAGTCTAGAACCATCTGCACACTAGCACTGTGTGATGCGTCACGGAAGCTGGTACGTGCAGTGGCAGGCTCTGTAATGGCTCACAGACTATTCTACATGAGCCTCTTCTCTCTCATTCATTCCTGCATGGCCTTCATCAAGTTTCCTAATTTTTCTGAGTCTCAGATCACCAACTAAAGAATTGGGTTTAAGCATGATTTGCTTGCGTGTTTTGACAGATGGACAGAGTTCTGTGATCTATTCCATAGCAAAATATAAATACTCTGCCCAAACTCCCATTCTCGTGGGATTTTTAGTGAAGTTTACTGAAATATATACAGTATTACACAAGTTAATAATAGGAAGGAGGGGGCTTAGATGTCATTTCTTGCCGGTTTGTGGTAGTACCCACAGCCCTTTTCAGAGTGCTTTGCAAATGTAGTTTTACAAGCTGAAAAGGACATTGTGTTCCCACAGCTGCTATAAAAGATCTTTCTGTGATATTAAAACATGGGATAGACAGGAAGCTTTCTCTGATGATTGGCCTGATTTTTTTTTTATTAAGTATGCATGTTTATACCTTGGCATCTGTATTTCTCTAATAGCCAATAGAATAACACAGTTTTTTGCATTGCTTTTACTGGAACATCCTCCAGCTCACCTGTTATTCTCCTTTGGAGACAGATGGCCGGAACAAAGTAAGGGCTTCTGGATTTGGCCTTACAAACCATTGAATGAACAACCAGTTGGGGTTTTGTTACACAATTAAATGTAACTTAGTCATACTCAAATGCCCAGATGAAAGGGCATTCAAAATTGGGAAGGGAAAAAAAGAAAAGCAAGATGCAACAGTAGCCTAGGGGTATCACCGTCAAAGCAGGTGTTCAACAAGATGGCCCAGTTTAAGGCTAAACAATTAGAAAAATGACTGAATGGTATTTTACAGATTTTTTTTTTTTTTTTGATTCAGAAACAGTTTTCTGATCTGTGAAAGACACTGAGGGGGAAACACTCTACTTGGCCCCAACTGAAGTGAAACAAAATTAATTTTTACGGTTCCTCTGAAACAAATATAAAGAGAGCATCATTGTCTCATATCTTACAGTCACTGATGGGGAAAGTGAGGACTGAAGGTGGTAAGGGTGGGAGAAATCTGCCTCATGCAGAGATGCTCTGCACCGACAGATGTACTTTTGGAAATGGACTGGAAAACACAAAATGCAAAGGTCCTGCTGACCTTCAACAAGAAAACCACATTCCTGCCTTTCAAGCGAGAGATGCTGAAACACAAAGCTGCTATTCTTAAACACAGCTCCTAGTGGAGAGGTGTTAAAATGGTTTATTTAGCTAACACAAACATGACTAGAATCTGCGTGAAGGAAGGTGCTTACTACCTGTGGCATCCCAGCTGAGGAGGCAGACCTCGGAAATGCATGCGATACCTGTCACAGGAGGGAAGAAAACGGTAAGTTGACTCTGCTGGGCCTCTTGATTAGAACCAGTGAATTAGAAAAAAAGATGTAGTGTTTCACGTTGGCTCAAACATTTCAAAGGACAAACACACAGAGGGCACAAATGTAATAAAAATTTTATTGTCTTCAGAATAATGGAGAGAGAGATTTACTATGTTTTTTGTGTGACAGCAAATAATGTAATTAAGACTGCACTATAACAACAATTGTGACAAGAGCTACTTTTAAGGTCCTCAAACTCTTTGACAAATTCTTCTGTTATGCTTTCTTGCTTCCTGCAACAGGTGATTTTAAAAAAAAGACCACATATTCACAAGCCCTTATTAAGCTTGTTAAAAAAAAAAACTGTAGAAAATTAGATAAAACACATATCCCGATTCCAGGTTGTATCTTTTAACAAAAACAAGTTAAGAAACGTTGCAGTAGGGTTCAGTGGAAAGAAATAGCTTATACATAGCAATTTCTATGCCTACTTCTTTTATGGAGCTATTAGAATAGAATTAGAATTCTTTAGAATAGCTTAACACAATTTTTGCCTAAAATTATGCATCCTAAATATCCCTAAATATTCCAGCACTGAACATGTGCACTGCTTGCCGATTCCCTTTCTAACAATTTAGCATTGCCATTATATTAAGGCTTTGATGTAGCGCATCGCTTTAAAAAGTCAGTCACTCTTCAATATTCCCTTAAGTGAATGTTTTGCTATATAGGGATGAATTTAAGCATGTGCTTAATTGTCTGAGACAGTTTATCTGCAGTATTCCTGTAAAATGCAGTGCCACAATGGACATTCCAGTCTGGGGCGTTCTGGTGCTCGGCAAGAGCTGATACCAGGTGGGCTCTGCTCTCTGCTGGGAGGAGAGGCAGCAGTTAGGGCTGCAGAGCTAAACAGCCTGCCAGGAAAGTGTTTAGTAAACCAGACTGTCGTTAGCCTTCATGTTTTCACTATAGTTACTTTCCAGGCACCAAAAGTTCAGTTTATTTTTTGAAAGAGACACCACGAGTATAAACCAGAGCATAACTTTTTATTATTTGTAAACGTTACATGTTTCATTGCTGAAGAGCAGTATGAAAACTTTACACAGGATATTGAATTTAGTGCTGTTCAGGGAAAATGATCCATCTTCCCTCTGCAGAAAGCATTACGTCACGAAGGGATGGAAACAAAGAGCTCTGAGGGACTGGGATAGGCAAACTTCCCTCCTTTCACAGGAAATGGGTGAAGCCTTGCTTGAAATTATTATTCAGACGTTTTGTGCTGTGAAGGAAATGTCTCCTGATAGCACAAGCTATTGGTTTCCTGTTGTGAACTAACAGTTTTGGCATAACCAAGAATGGACAGGAAGGGCAAATGTTTGGGGGTCATTTGAAGAACTTGTTTTAATGAAAAGACCAGCCCAAGTAAGCGGGAAGAAATTTGGCTTGAAAAAAAAAATTGAAATTAAAAGGGGGAAGGGGGAGGGAGAAAGGGAATCAGTTGCTGATTGCTACCATATCTTTGTGGAAATAAATAACAACAAAAAAAAATCCCACATCAGATTTTAGCAGGGTTAGCAGAAAGCCAGGGGGGACACTGCTGTTGAGCAGGAAGTACAGCAGGGGGAGAAAGCCCTTTGTGTCCTACCTAATTAAGAGCCTGATTCAACAAATATATATCCGGCTTCTGCACTGAGGAAAGCAATTTTTGGAAGTTTTAACAGATGCGGAATTGGGTTTTTTTCAACCAGGGCCTTGTAACAGAGGCACTTTCAAGTGCTATTTTTCAACCATGGTGTATAAATAGCACTGCCAGCAGGTCCCTGAAGCCACCTCAGCATCGGGCCATCTGACGGCTCATCCTCCATCCGAAGCAGAAGCAAGCAAAGGGACAGGCACAGATGGCACTTTCCTTCCTCGGGCCACCTTCCCAGCCTACTGCCAGAGCAGAAAGGTGGTGGCTTCCCCGCCTCTTTCCCTGAGGTCTCTGGGGATCTGTGCCACCTCCTTGGGTTTGCTAAGGTGGTGCCAGGGCGGCCCTTGCATTCCCACCATCGTCTCAGACATTTTGGCTCTTCTCTTGAGGGCACTCTATGAAACTGGCCAGTGCCTCATGCCTAATGATAGCTCCAGAGGCCATTTGGACCCTTTCTCCTGAAACGCGTAGCGATGGTGGCATTGCAGGGCCTGCACCCGCCTTTGCTGGAGGCCAGCAAGGCACGGCAGCGAGCACTCGCTGAAACTCTGTCCTGCAGCGCGGGTGCAGAGCTTCTTACCTGATTTCATTTTCAGGAGAAAAAAAAAAAGTAAATTTAGAAATCTCTCTTGAGTGTTGGAGACTTCTTTTTAAGACGGTGGTGTATGTTTCATCCTAGGCATTCAAAATGTTTGAAAGCTATTTCTGAATGAAATGAAACCTGCTTGGATTTTTGTCTTGTGTCCTTTTGGCAGCAACCGTTTTCACCCTTACAAAGATTATTTTGATTGTATGGAAATCCAAGTGGTAGAAAATGGCTGCCTATTTCAGAAAACAAAACATGAACGAAGTCACTTTATGTTTGCTGATTCTTAAAAGGCCTTCCTTAAAGTGTTTTTAATGATGCCAAACCCACAACAGTTTGTAAAAATGTGCCTCAATTTGTCTTTGGATTGAATTTGGATAGAATTTTTAAAACCATATACAACAACATTTCTGCTTTCTACTCTTAGAAAAATACAAACTTCAGTCACATTTGAATCACGCTTTTTTTTTAACATCTCCTTTTAAATATTTTTGTTTCCATTTAGGACTGCCAACATTACCATGGAAACACCCAAAAATAAAGACTTTCCCAGCCTTGTGAGAGCACACCTGCAAGAACAAGAATTGCCTGTCAGAAGTGACTCTCCTTCGTTATTGGTGTCACCTAAGGACATTTTTTGTGGTCAGTATGATTTGTTATCTCTAAATTTATTGAAAGTATATTCTTAGAATTGATACAATTTGGAATCTTGCCATGGACCAGTAACAAATGTCTGTTGCTATCCCGCAGTGCTCTCTTTAATATACGATCTCAGTTTCGAGAAAAAAATGAACTCTTTACAGACTGTAGAGTTGAGATTGGAAGCCCTGCAATAACAAGATGAAGTAAGCACTCATCTGAGTGAGACAAACACATGTAAAATGAAGTCCTAATAAGCTGTTTCAATATAAATCTTTCCACTGGCTTCAGAAGGACTTGGATCAGAATTACAAAGAGAATTGCAAGAATTCATCTGCTGCTTCCTAGTAGAAAGATGGAGCATATTTACTAGTGAACAATTGGCTACTACAAAAACTGATCTGTTTAGACTTTTAAACATTGCTAATTTTATACATATGTATTTTTTACTTACAGAATTAAATTTTAAGCAGTTTGATCTGAACTTTTATAATTGCAATTAATTCTATGCAGTTTTCCAATTGAAAGAAAAAATAATTAGATAATTACAATGGTTTAACATGTATTTTTTTCCAAGGAGAAAGCAACTATGGTAGTAGAACTGAATTCAGATAATCTGGCAGTATATATGAATAATATTTCAAGACAATATTCTTAAATTTCTTAAGTTATATTAAAAAACCGCAAACTGACAAGATATTTCCATTTTTTGGTGCCTACTCTCTGTTCTTAGCTATATGAATTGTATATTCTGCTTGCTAAATTGTTACATTTCCAGTATATGAAGGCTTTTGATTTGTATATCTTTCTGCAGGGTAGTGGCAATTTGACAGTGAGTCTGCATCAGTAATGAGCACCACTGGGAAAACAGAGATTTTTTTTGTTTGTTTCTTTTTACTAAGGAAAGAATTCCCATAGATCCCAAACCCAATGAAAAACTGAACCTGATATAATGTTAGAAATACACTTTTGTGTTATTAACAATAACACAGGAAAATAATCTACTTTTTTGTTGTTGTTGTTGTTATTTAAGCATGCTGAAAAACTTAATTTAAATGCATTCAGGTCTCATCTAGATTTGCTATTTTTGTTTGTTTGTTTGTTTGTTTTAATGAGCAAACTCCTTGGCAGAATTGTTTGTCAGCACAGACAAACCACAGAAATGCTAACTGTAACGTCTGCGTGATATGTCTAATATCAAATGATCCTGTTCAAATCAATAGGACATTTGGGGAAATTAGGTGCTATTCCACATGAACAGGAGTATCAGACCTCACCTCTACAGGAATATTAAAGAACGAAAGGAAAGAACAAATTCAGACCTCAAGCAAAGTGTTTTCATTACAGAGCTGAGTCTCAAGAGAGAGATTCATTCACATAGAACATAGGAACTGTATGTGACAAATCCGTGTCATGACTGTTGCATCGTCTCTGACTACAGTCTCATCAGAATATACATATTTGCAGGGCTGGGGCTTCCTGTTGTAGACATGAAAAATTTTCACAGAGAAGTAGTCTGGTATTTATAAGAAGAATTTTTCCCAGAAGTGCACAGCTACTATCAGCAGGAACAATGGTCTTTCTCACGTGGCCTACTCACTCCAGCTATTAACAAGATCTCTGTCCTAATCCCAGTGTTGAAGACCTTTTTTGCTGAATTTACCAGGTGTAAGTACAGTACTATCAAAGTTATGGATATTTGCAGTCAATAAGGTTTCTATGTCACAAGAGAAATGTTTTCCCAACAAATGCTGATTCAAATGTTGCACATTCCCACTGTTTCAATTTTTGCTCTAGGCTAAGTAGATGATTCTAGTGTTGCTACAAGCTGTCGTATCAGTTATGCGGCTCAGCAAAGAGGTGGTTGTGTTTCAGCGGTAGGTGGGAATCATTCCTATGCATGCATTTGTGCTCAAAATGACCATTTCAAAAGTTTTGTTGCATATGTTCATTGATACCCTTTAAGGTGAATGGGTGTCGCAGATTCACAAGTTCAATTTCCTTGTGTAGGAGCCCTAGTGGCAACCAGATTAAACTGGAAGGGGTTACAAGTGTTTTGAGCTCTTCAGTGGCAAATACTATGGAAGCTGCAGATAAATGAAATGCCTGAGGCCTATCATGCAGGGTTAATTTTTCGGGAATGAAGTGGAGAAATTAAATTAATTGTAGTGGAAGTTGTAAACTGGCATAGATTTGAGCTCAGTCGTTGTACAATTTTGGCTGGATGCTCTGTGCAAGCTGCAGTTCCTCCTCCTAAAGTGTTCAAATCACTTCTTTTCATTTGTGTGTGCTTTCTGGAACTGAAGAGACTACAACAGCATAATACCACTTCAACTCAATAGGGAATGATTGCAACTGAAAAGCATTTATTTATTTGGTGTGAATCATTCTGTACTACATTTCAGTCCCATACTGAAAGGGAGGTCTGTTTGTCTTTTCAAGGTTTACTTAAAAAGGAGAGGAAGCGAGAAGGAGTCCCTGGCACCTTTACTTTGCTAACACAAGCTGACACACACCTCACTTTATAGTGCCGATGTTCTGCAAAAGGACATCTAGGACGGTTTTGACTATTCTAGTGCTTATTGTTACCACGTCAAGTCTTTGCCTTTGGTTATCAGGATGCTGGTCAGTGTAAACAAGAAATGATATTGCAATATTGGTATCATAGAAAAGGTTACAAATTGAGAAAAATAGTGTGTTTTGCTGTAATGTCAGTGTCTATTGGTTCTGCCTTGCTAGTAGTTTTTAAAATGAGCTAGACATAAAATAGCCACAGTTTTGTCTAAAAATAAAGCAGGTGCTTTATGGAGAAAGTTGTCTCTTTAAGAGGACTGGTGAATTGTAGAGAGGATAACTTACTATTATGGTAACCACCTGGATTTGATTTTTAACTACTAAAAAACAGTGCTTCATTAATGACAACTTTCAGAAAGAGAACTCAAAAACTTTAGCTGTTACAAAAGTGAAAAAAAACAAACAACAAACCCTAACAAAGCAACATCTTCACTATTCATTTCCATCTCTGCCTTTTTAAGATTAAACTCTGCTTCTTAATCTCATCCTAAAAAGGCATGTTGAGAAGTAGAAACCTCATTTTTCTATGTTTATTGCGTTTTCTTCGCCTGCTCCTTAATCTGAATTTCCTCCATGAAATTGGCTTATGTTAGTGTGAACTAGTGATTTTTGTATTATAACTCCAGGACCCCTTTCAGTCTCCTTGAGTTCTACCTGGAAAGTAGAATCAGGTTTGTTTCCACACCGTAGGAGTCAGGCACTGTTCCTAACGCTGATCTGAGGAGCAGAGCTGGTCGCAAAAAGCTGCAAATTCCGTTACAGTTATAGCCACGGATTGACTTATGCCTTGTGTGCTCCCATGTCCTCTGTGTGACAGTGACCTCAGGCTCCCAACCCTAATGCTGAGTTGCTGGGGAGGGGGTTTCTTCCTCAGCCAGGTGGCCAAGGGCTCTTACACTAATGCACAGCAACTTTGGCTTTTTTTTTTTTTTCTTTCTTTCTCCACAGTTCAGGTCAGATCCCCTTATTCCGATTTACATACATGTCGACCATTCCAGGATGGAACTAATAATTGTATGTGTAGCAAGAGAGAAGCAGAGTTTGTAGGAAGAGAACATGCACGTAAAATTTTTATTAGGCCAGTTAATATAATTGGAAAGAATAGGGAGGCTTTCGGGCTCAAAGTCCTTTCTCTGGGTCTAAAAAGGAGTGGCAAAAGCCAAGCTAGAGACAAGGTAAGGCCCAATTCCTCTTAGTTTAATCTAATTATGTTAGTCAGGCCACTTGAGAGATAAGGGTACTTAGCATGTGTAGAGCAAACCTCCCTTCCATATTTCAGCAATCGTATTCTGCTGGGAAAAGTTCTGTTGCAAGGCGAGCTACGCGAGCCTGTACATCAGTTTTCAGAGAGACCTCCTGGGGTACTTAATTGCTGACACGCTTTTAGCCATACTGGCAGCATACACAGCATTTCAGCCCGGCCACATGGAATACAGGTTCTGCAGTGTTCCAAAATAATCCATTTTAACATCACGATGCAATGTTTGAACACAGGACTCCACTGAACCTGTGCCTTCATCGGTGGTTGTTTGACCGCTGAGGAGGTTGAGCCCTCAGAGACTGAGAGGAGCTCAGTGCCTGTGATTTTGGGAGCCCCTTTGGGACTCCTCTGGAGTCTCTCCCTGAGCTGGTGGGTGGACAAGATTCCAATCAGGCAAATGAATGGATTACCAATAAGTCTTGTTGTTTGGCCATCTGGAGGTACTGCTACTGCCAGGCTCATTTTTCAGCTTGATGACCGTAATGATTTTGGCAATGGTTGTGGCTGCTCCCATTCATTCTTTTAACAATTTCCATTACCCTGGCCAATTATTTTTGGGGTCCTGGCCTTTTTTTTTTCAGAGCTATGTGGTTTTATGCTTCAAGATCTCTGAATAGTGATTTGTACGAGTATGTCCCTTTGTGGCTGCTCCTCATCTTCTTGGAGCAGTTTTACGTACAGCATTATGCCTTTTGAACTAGGCTTGTGACAAAGTGACTCAGACCATTCTGCTCTAAATAACCTTCCCACAGAGAGTGAATAAAAAGGAGAGAAGTCTCAGCTCTCCATTTCGCTGGACAGGGCATGCACACTAAGCCTACAGTCAGACGGAAAAAAACGTGGGTTTAGTAGTGTTGTCAGTAGCAGATCCCAGCTGTTCCCTCTGATAACAGCACACACAGGGACTCGCTGTACAGGACTGGTTTCAGCTGCATTTTACTCTATGGCTTTGTCTATCTTTAGTATTTTGTCAGCCCCAACAGGCTGAAACAGGCATCTTCTTCTGTATTTTAGGCTGAAAGAAAAGTCAGCAGACAAATACTGAGAGAGTGGATACAGGCACCCAGAAACAAAGCCAGCATTATAGGATATGCAATCGCTTTTTCTGAAGCATTGTTAAGTCTTATTCTCTCAGATCTATACACACTGTCCAGCTCACATCTTAGTCCACTGGGGGAAAAAAAAAGTTCCCAAACGTGCCTGAAATACTAAACTAGTCCCAGGAGGGAAAACCTAAACAAACACTACTATCCCTTCACTGAACACACCCGAGCCTACCCTAATCTAAACAGCCACTGACACTGTTATCACTTTCTGCCAGCAACTCTAACTGTTTTATTGTTAGGAAGTAAGGCTTATGCTGCTTGTATAGGTTTCTACCACCTCTGTACATTGCATGCCTCAGACACGCAGCCGGCTGTGTGCTGCTGCGTCTTAGAAAGGCGCTCACACACAGGAAGGGATTCTGTATAAGAATGCTGCTGCACTAAGACTAGGTGGTGACTAGTGGTGACTGGTCATTAGGTCACCACCGGTGACTTGTGGTGACTGGTGCCATCCGTTACACAAGTGGCCAAACAGCAGACAGAGATTCTGGCAGGATGGCTTCTGCATTATATGCTTCCTATTGTCAACGTGTACTAGCGTATATACGTATCACAATAAAATAGACCAGGCTTCTCTAATTACCATCGCTAACTCACAAAAGTCAGGCCAGCTAGTCTTGGACTCTTGATATGAGAAGTTATAATAAGAATCAAAGCTGTATGTGGTGAAAATTGTTAGTTACCATCAGAAATAAAAGCATTTCAGATGCTGTTTCCTTGAATATATGCTTAATAGTTTCAAATCTTTGAGAGCGTGTACCAGCTCCTCCCCGTCACACAGCTGCACCGACTCCACAGTCTTTGGATTCCGTTCAAAACTTTTTTTCAGTATGACAAGAACTTTTGTCCACGCTGTAGTTAAGCAACAAGAAGAATGCCAGTAAGAAGACAGACAAACAAAAATACCTTAGCAAGTAAATCAGGATCTAAAGCCTTAGGAAAGGCTGGGTAAGTTTTCAGCACAAACAGGACTGTAGCTATAGCCCTGGAGGTTTGCTTAAATTGTACCTGAGGTGGCAACTCCTAGAAACAGGTTTTGAGACACAAGCCAACTTCTCCTTTCCAGGTGGCCCTTGCAGACAACCTGAATCCAGACTGTCTAGAAGTGCCAGGTGTCCTCACATCAGGCCATGCCAGGTCCTATCAGAAAGGCCACAGGACATCTTGTTTGTCTAGCCTCAAACATATGGTCTCATCACACGGGCAGATGGGATGTAGGGAGGTGACAGGGACACGTAATGCTCAGAGCCTGCTAGCACTGCAGGAGAAGGGTCAGATGCTTGGAGCAAACTCAAATTTTCTCCGAGTATGCCAGTTAGCTCATGAGTCCCAAATTTGATCCCGGGACCTGATCAGGTGTTTAATTCAAAGCAGTCATGAAGTTGTTCTTCAGGCTGTACTCCCATCTCACTGAGTGTCCCTATCTACTGGATCAAGAAAACTCCAAACAATTACACATCAGGTATGCACAATTTCTTAGCAAATGCAAATACACATTCTAAATGTCACATCAGTATAGGAGATTGTATTCATAGCATGCTGGCAGCCTACTTAAATACAAGCATTTTCTTTTCTTAAACGCATGTAACGGCCAGCTAATTTCACAAAGTTCTTCATGCTCTAGGGCTCAAATACTTGTATATATATCACTACCCTCAAAGACTAATAGTAAAAGAAAATAGGAAAATTCACTCCATATAGAGAAGACTCCTCTAGGCTTTAGGGACATACAGCATCCAATTAAAGCTTTACAAAAGGGCTCATGCGTGGAATGTGACTAGGGCTCAATACTACCACAATGTATGTCTGTCTGATGAGATGCCTATGGCACTGCTGCTGCATTACAAACATCTATCAGTAAATCCACCTCTGAATGCAGTTCATCTGTCTTGGGAATGAAGTTCATCTTTCATAGCACAACATGGTCTTCTAGGCAGAAGGAGAAAGAAAAAATCATTTATCATTCCTGTGCCAGGCAGAGTTCAACTTGAAAGAAACTGGATGAAATATGTATCGTTCATCTAAGGGAACAAATCCACACTACAGATTTGTCTGAAAGACAAGTGAATGCAATCCAAAAAAGCTATCCATTTCAGAATGGGAGGCTTGAATTCAGTCCAACCAGAAAACGCGTGCTGAGTAGCACCCATTTATTCAGGGTAGTAATGGCTTCTTTTTAAAGCACGTTGCCTCGATCATTTGTGTTAAACACGGCATATATACCAACAAAAATTCCCATCTTTGTGAATGCAGGCTATCTGCCAACTCCATAAAGGGATTTTTTTTTTTTTTCTTTAAATAGCTACTGCACTAGGGCTGTTGCCTGCAGAGCAGGTTTTATATGTTCAGCCTACTGCGATCATCAGGTCTGAGTGCACAGTAAATGGAATTCACAAGCCTTTCCAAGTCACCTCCTGCGTAAAGCCCTGAACAGACAGTCCCAGAAGTGAAGTAAGGAACAACTTTTCTCTCCACCCCTTTGGGCAGCTCACATGCATGCTTTTAGCAGTACCTAAAACAAGAAAAACACCTAGATCCACTTCACTGGGATTGACGGCAACAGAACGGAAATGAGAAACTGATTAAGTGGTGAGCCAGCTTCACATGCAGAGAAACTTCCAACTTTCATTCCTAATGACTTTTTTTAAAGCACTTCATTTTTTCTTGTATTCCATTTGAAAAAAAAAAAAAAAAAAAAAATCTTGGCCCATGAGTTCTCGGTGCCTACACAGATGAAAGCTGTGAGAGGCCTTAAATGACTTCAGCAGGAAACTACTGGGAAGGGGAGTGGTCTGTTTTCTGACAGTCCCATTACACATTTCTAGGAAAAATCTTTTCAAGTTCTGCGTACGAAAATGAAACAGGATTACAGCACTGCCTCTCTCTTGGAGACAATCGCAACAACACTTTTCCTGCTCCCCTGCTGGAGCCGTGCAAAGTAATTCCCTTCTTTTTCCTCTCTCCTGTCTATCTCAGGATCTTGGGCTCAGGAGTAGCACTTTAGATTGAAGGAATTTTTAGAATCAATGCATTTAAAGTCTGCTCAAATAGGACCCATGTCTATTTCAGGTAACCTTGATGAATACTTTGTTCTGAAGTTGCATTCATAAATCTATCTGCTATTACCCAAACCCCTCACAAACTGTTTAGTGAGCTCAGGAGTTTTCCACTTAGTAGCGATGACAAAGCACTAGACTACTGCAAAACCCATGACGGAGAAGCTGAGCAATAACAGACGCCAGCCAAATAGATCACTGGGGTGGAAGGTCATCCTTGAACAGTATTTCCATTTTTCCCCTCTTGGTAAATTGCTCTGGGAACAATCCTCTTTTCTAGCATAATGTAATCAAGAATTAGAAAGTCACCACCACTTACACAGAGCTGCAATTCCTGGCCTGACTGGCCGTGTTGGGAATTTTAACTGATGTCTCCACCCAGGCAGCATGTGGAACCAATGTAATGGCTAACACAATTCAGAGCTTAAAATGGAGTGGTGTTGCAGTTCCAGCTGTTTTTGTAAGTCAGTACAAGAGATTTTTGGACGCATTAGAGGAGAAATAGAAACAGAGGTGAGGAATGGCTCCTAGTCTGATGATGTACACCAAGGAATATGTGAGTGACAATGCAAAAAGCAAGACAAAAGTAAAGCACCACTAGCAGTATTACATAGCACCATGCTCGGGACCAAGACAGCAACGAGAAAATGATGACTGGTGGGACACACTTCACGGGAAAGAGGTGCATTATTTTTAATCTCTCTTATTAGAAAAGGCACAGCCCTCTACATATGGAAATGTGAAGATATATAACAGCCTAGGGGTAAACAAGAAAGCTTTCATTCTGATGAAGAAGAAAGGTTCACTCTAAGCATATTTGGCCCAAGTACCCTTAACAGGTACTGTGACTCAGAGTGCTCTACAAATCCCTTAACTATCAGAGCTGCATCCCTATGTATCAGCTTAATTCAAGATAACTCTGGAAGGGCCTTTTTCTTTCCTGAGAACTGATCTACGCTATTTGACCAACCCCATTTCCACATTCTCCCTTAGTCCTAACATGCAGAGGCCCAAAATTGCTGGCAAGGCATGGTGATGACAAGCATTTACCTTATTACTGAATATATTTCCATGTAGGTCCCTGCTTATAAGCAGAAGTTCTCATCTAGCTGCTAATTCTGATGCAGATTTTAGCAATTTAATAAGTACTTAGTATGTAATAAGTATTTAGTAGTAATTTGGTAGGTCTGCTGTCTATCCATGGCCCCTGTTTAATGGTTAACTGCCTTTCTAGCAGACTCTGTCTTCCCGACAGTACTTATTATTCTTTGAAGGCAAGAGACATACTATTTTGTAGAGAAGCGTGGGGGGAAGAAAGGTCAAGTCTTAGGAAGGAGTCCTCTTTGTGTGTGTGCGGTTATCTGTGTACCTCATGCCTGCGTCTACCACACCTGATCCTTATCTGTCTGAAAGGATCCCTACGGCTACACCATTTATTGAGATCAAGGCAAAGTTCATTGTTTTCAGAGTTCATCCATCAAGACTAACAGTACAGGTAGGATGCTAGAGACAAAGAATTTATCCAGTGAAGAAAATCATGATATAAACTATATCCGCACTGAAAACAGGAGATGATTTGCTACCAACATTTGCTACCATATTTGCACAGGGCACTTGCTGTGTATTTAGAAAATACCCTCCCTTCGCCCCCCCCAAAAAAGCAATGGATGCATTTGAGAACTGAAGAGAGGTGAGATCACCATAAAAAGCTTCTAGGGGTTTCAGCCACAAAAGCAAATTCAAAAGGCCACTTACAAAAATAAAAGTCTGTGTTTCTTTGAAAAATCCCAGATACCTCAATGCCGGGTAATGCAGTTCTTAACTCGCATTACAACCCCCTCACCGCATGCTAAATCTGTACGTGCCAGTTTCGTATCTGCAGGTAGGACTCACCCTGCAAACTAGAGCTAACTTGGACCATTTTCGCTAAGCATATTCTAAAAGGCTTTAATTCCCAAATAAGCTGGTCTGGAAGAGATAATTCTGTACTCTCTGGAATGCTAATAAAATTAAACACTTTGAAAATAACATGCTTCAGGCTTGCAAGAGTCCTCAAATACACTACTACAAATGCAACAGCCTTTAAAATTACTAGGTTGAAATTATCATCAGTCTGACTTATGCAAAGCACTAGCTTTCCCCCTAAGAAATAAATTTAATATTGTTTCACTCGATCATTAACCAGGATTATTTAGTTCTGAGGAAGAATTTATATAGAGTCAATATGACTGAAGCACATAAACAAGCTGAGTGCTTTTCTAAAATAAAACTGTAGGATGTCAATACAAATCAAGAGTAAAAAGGTATTTTAGAGTGCAGTAAGCAGTGGAATAACTTAGTTACATGGCATCTAATGAGCAAAAGGGATCTTGATTGTTTTCCAGTCCACTTCTGAAAACCAAGACAGGCTTTCACTTTGTTTTCTCCCAATATTTTGGCATAAAAATACATTTAAACTGTTATTTTTAGATAGAGAGATTATGAACAGAAGCAAAACATGAAGGAAAGCTTTCACGCACTATGTAGGTTATCAATTTTTTGGCAGCTGAAATTTTTTAAATACACTCATTAATTTTAAATTAATGTTCTTGAGGTAGTTCGGACATAGTTATTGAAAGAGAGTTGTCCATCTTGAAGAATTTTCCTGTAGATGTGCTCTGAACATTCTTTATGCTTTATTCTCTTGACAGGAGCGATTTTCCCTGGACATTAGTGATTTACGTGAACTCCAGATCACTTCAGTGAAACGCACGATCTTACAAGGAAGGACATGCAACATCTCACAGATCACAGCCTTAAAAAGGATCCAAAACCAGTCAGCAACCACATCTTCCGTAAGTGAAATCAGTCCATCTTATAAAATCATCTCATAGGGGAGGAAATGTCTAACAGTAATATTAATTGAATGTAACAACAAACCCAGGTAAAACTATGGCTAAAACAATACTTTGGGAAAAAGCTTTGTGAAAGTACTTTGTTTCTATCAGATAGATTTACTAGTTTTTAAAAATCTGCTTTACTCAAGCTTCTGAGCACCACCACAAAGCATATTTATCACCCAGGGAAAGTCTTCTGCAGCCCACCATTGTTTTCAAAGGAAAAGGGAAAAATACAGCAAAGGCTTCAAAGATGTGAGTGAATTATTTCATCCCCTTACAAGTGCAGCATGTGCTCTCTCTTCTGTAATGACACAGTACAGAAAACAAGATGTAATTAATACAATTCCTTTGCCAAATGAGTGGGATCTTATAAAGAATTGGCACATGCTTTCTTGTCTTAAACAAAACCAAACTTAATACAGAACGTTATAATGTACTAACGGGGTCCTTCAACAGATTTTTTTTTTTTTTTTCTTTTTCCCAATACAAGTGACTGCGAAGTGCTGGGCCTGTAATCAAAAGCATACTCGGTGTCCAAAACAGCAATATTGATGCAGCCAGGCATTTTTGTGTACTACAGTACAATCACGTAAGTGAACCAAAGAAGAACATTTGGCCTTTTGCTATCTTATGTACCAAGACAGAAAAACATGCCTTTTCCTCCATTCTACCCCAATAAGCAGATGTGGGTTTAATCACATACAAAACAAAATGCTCACAAGTTTCAGACCATGACTTTGAAAATTAGGAGTAAAACTATTTTTCAAAGAAAGTGATTTTCAACTGTGTACCTTGAAGCTGTCCATAAAAGGCAGATAGGCAGGGAATTGGATAAATACACCAAGTAGGTTTTTTGTTTGGGGTTTTTCTTTTTCCAGTTGGAGAGAAAATTAAGGGAATTTTGACAAACAAAAAACCTGTGGCAAGACAAGAAATTTTAAAAGCAGCCTCAGGGTCCAATATAGAAAAGTTATAGGAAATTCATCAATAAATAGATTTTACAGAGCAGTATAAACCCAGATGCCACCTCTCTGTTATTGAACTTAAAGTTGCAGATTAACTCAATACACAATGTTAGCAGAACAGTATAATTAATTAACAGGGGCAGAAAAAGCCACACAAATCCCAAATGCTACTCTGTTGGGAAACCAGCACCTAGAGCTGCTACAACTTTAAGCTAGTCACTAACCTACACCTCATGGTATCCAGCTCACTCGCCACCCCACCCCAACTAAAAAAACACCTCATAAATACCTAAAATCAGATTACGCTTTCTTCTGAATAGCATTACAGCTCTTTGACAAACTGTGTGTGAAACACAGTTCCAGGGAATATGCATTACAGGCAACTCTTCAAGACCTATTTTGAAAGGATGTATGTGGCATTGAGGTAGCTGGAATTTGCATACAGAGAGAACAGGTATGTTTCTAATGCGACCTGGACCTCAATTAGCATGAACTGTCTTTACGCATATGGTCTGTATGAGGATAACATGCACAGAGTACAAAGGGATCTCTGTTCCACATCTGGGTGTTGTACCAGGAGCAGAGGGTGGAGGGAGGGAGCTGAAATCTGTGGTTCTGAGGTGAAGGTAAGATGCACGATGCTGGCATCTGGCAACCAGAAGAGACAAATGAGGTAGAGCTGGGCCGCTGGCTGCTGGCCAGCCAGGGCGTATGCAAGGATAACAAGAGCTTTTAACCCGTATGGAAAGGTCACCATGGTAGGAACAGAATTATGGCTCATGTTCGTACTTCAACTGCAAATTTCCTAGCTTTATAGAGTTTCACAACAACCAAGAGTACCACAACATCCTAGAATTAATTTTAAAACCACATGCAATCAAACTTCATCACAAATGACCAGGTCCACAAAGCATCTAGACATATAGCTCCCACTGAAAATCAATGGGAGTTAAGCCCCTAAATAACTCACAGTTCTGACCAATTTTTTTTTCCCTTAAAAACTATAAATTGCGTCCTCACTTTGAAATAAATCTCTCTTGCTCATAGCTTTTTTCAGTCCTATATTTCACTGTAACTTTTCGTGAGTGTTACTACAACCTGCATTGCCCAAGCCAGCAGCACGTATCTCTGAAGTTTCAAAGATAATACCCATGTGTCTCTGGAGCTTGTACCATTCACTTCAACAACGGCTCTTCAGCCTATTGAGATGGTACCAGGCTGTTGGGACAAACTCCTCTAACATGACAGTCAGAAGACAAGATGAGATTACAGGTTCTGAGTGAGTTCATGCCTAAAGTCAGTATTAAGGAAATTTCATGCAGATAAGTTTTGCTCACAGATTTTCTTGCAATGCCTAGGACCAAACTGAGTTTCTAAAGTAGCGAGTTTTTAATTACGAGCAGAGAAACAATAGCTCACTTCAACATGAAAAAGAATACACCCACTATTTTTCCATGCTCTGTAATTTAAAAATAGGTTGACCCATTAGCTTTAAAGCTTTCAAAAACATTAAAACTGAAATACAGGGCTTAATCTCCTTTTCCTTTTTTTAAGCCAGACCCAGAGATTGAAAAGTTTCAGACTAATGGCTATTTTAAGATGATAAAAGGGGTGAAAGTTTTAGAACTGTGAATCTAACAGATTGCCAGAACAGATTGATTCCATAGTAAATTTTTAAACGGAAAGTAAATTTTTAAACATCAACTAAATTTGAAGCATTTAAATAAGACCAGAGCATTAAGTACATTCCAATTCAGAAGTGCTACAGGGCCTATAATTTGTCACACTGCACATATAGATCTACCTGACTGTTCCCACTTTTTTCCATAGTGTGCATGTTCAGAAAGCAAGCAGGGGCCAAAGTACACCTGAGCAGTAGGCCTGCCAATTCCAGAGACTTCCTATATTTGATGTGAACCAGACAGAATCAATACATACTGAAAAAATTGGCTAGGAAATGGCATTTTTTTACTCTGTACTTCAAAAACAGAACCCTGGAGGCCAAAATTACTGTCTTGCCCGTTTGGCAATTGATGACAACAGAATTATGATTAGCGGGACATTGACTCCCAGTGTTCCCCAGGCACCTTCTGCGTGAACTGGAGGAACACCTTGGAAGAGTATGAAACAGAAGGTCCCTCAGTTCGTCAACAGCACAGGGCCCAACAGGCACTGCTCTTCTGAGAAAAATTCCTAGACTCAGCAGTTTGCCTGAATTTCAACCAAATGGAGCTTCACAATTGCCAAAATCCAGAGGGAGGCCAACCAGACCTGGCCTGGCTCTGCTGCTGATGCTCTGCGTGCTAACGGAGACCCTGTGAACCCAACTGACCGACCGTGCTGAAGAGCGCAGCACCCCAAAGGAATAAAAGCCATTTCAAACCACCCCGTTACTATTCACAAAGAACCTCAAGACTCCATGCCAGCCATGGAGAACCTGATGTCAAATCTCTCCTCCTCAGTGGCTCACCTACATGTTCGGAGTAGGGAGACGAGAGACACAGGAGCTACCACGCAGGCTCTGGGTCACCCGAAGGCTGGTGAAACGAACCAAGCGGCTCGCAGCAGCCCAGCATACCGCTGAACCACACCATCCCAGTTATTTCCAGCAATCCTAGCAGCCACGGCAGTCTAAGACCGTCTTGGGGTTTCCATCTGAAATCCAGATCCTGTAAGAAACGCTGCTTGCAGGATCTGGGGCCGCGTTCTACGCTTTTCAGGACTCTTCATCCTTAGACCGAAGTTCAGGTTCCCGCTGCCCAAAGAAACCTGGAGAAAAACTGCTGGTTTAAAGTCTTGGTGGGTAAGTCAAACCCTGCCAAAACCCGACTACTCTGAGGTATCTCATAGCTGCAGTCACTTCACTTCAAACTAATTTGATTTTAAAACTGAAGTTAAGCAACTTGTTAGTAATCACTTTTCAAGTATTTATTTATTTTGTTGGGGGAGGAAGGGAGGGAGGAGAGAAAAATCAAGCTATTTAGCTTTCCAAGTATTTAACATAAAACCCAAAAGAGCTCCATCTGGCAACCAGCAGGATTTCTAAATAATCTAAATAGTATCTACATAAGAACCAGGCTGTCTATGGAGTAAGACAACTTCAACTTTTACAGCCACAAGAAGCCTTTATTAACATAAAAGGGAATTATAAAAAATTAAGTTAAGTTAGAACAGGAACAAGAGTCTGGCAAACTGCCAAAAGACCCCAGGAATCTCTGAATTAATCTTGAAATGCTGCTTTTTACTTTGTCGGAATATAGCATCATACACTGTGTGGTTTAAAAAAAAACAAAAAAACAACAACAAAAAAAGCCTTAGGTTCAAAGTACTCTAGTACAATAAAAACAGTTCTAGAAAAAGATTCAAATTAATGGAAATCAATATGTAATTCCTTGCTTTGCAACACAAGATGACCCCTAACATTTTAACATAGTTTGTGGAAAATATTTAATTACACAGACTTCATAGAGTCATGGAGGAGGCCCTTCATGTCCACAGATGTCCGTCTTCATTAAGAAAATGGTTGAGAATACTACTGCTAATTATGTTAATCAAATATACCTTTGAACTACTCTTACAAAAAAGTTTTGATAATTCATAATTCCCAAGTAAATAAACACCTCTTGGAGCACACAATATTTAATTTTCCAAGTTATTTATTCGTATGAAGGATCTGGCCTTGCACTTCATACCTGGCTGGTACAGTTTTTGGCCCGTTTGTGATTGATCCAAACCCGTTTGGTGGTTTGGTGTCCTATGTGAAATATTTTAATGGTCTTGATGCCCCTGTCAAGTTGCCACTGGGATTTTCTGGCAGTTTCTTGGCAAAACATCAGAGAGCGAAAGCAGCGGGCCCAAGAAAAAACCGTATTCTGGTGATCCTGTGAGGATAGGGCAGTCGTGAAGCTCTGCATTTTTGCTACCCCTGGGCTACAGGAAGAGAATTTCTATCTTTATTATTGCCCATCTGGCACCTTTCGCAGGAAGCAAGAACAAAGAAGTAAAATGTACTGGTCCCTACCATCTGCTTCTGCTTGTAAAGTCTAGAAAGAGCCTGATAGGGAAGAAAGAGAAAATTAAAAAAAAAAAAACAAAAAACAAAAAACAAAAAAAAAAAAGAAACAACCCCTTCATTTCCCACCAAACTGTTCTATCAGGTACACTTCTTTGCCTGTACTTCTTACGTATCTTAGGACAACCCTAGAGGCCCTCGATTCCCTACAGCAATGCAGCTGCTCGACATAGAGCATCCCAAACACTCCTCGCCCCACATCTTCATTCACAAGCATCTCACAGCCCGGGAAGAAAGGTTGCGTTGTTTGAGATTTGTTTTATTGGATCAGCCTATGTTTTATCTAGGGTAGGAAAATTCCTGTGGGTTTAATAGGAGGTATTACCCTACAGATTTTCTCTGGTTCCACCTCCTTTCCCATCAGCCACATCCCCTCTTGCTGCAAGGCTGCATACACCATGTGTTGGCTCGACCCCTTCTGTCTCTGACAGAAGTTTGGCCAAAAAGAGCAGATTTTCTGCTACTTTGATCATTTCCTGTGGTAAAAAATGAAGGGAATTATCTGACCCATGGTCTTTTTTTTTTGTCTTAGTTTTGAAAAATAACATGGATTTACATTTGTAATTTCCCTTAAATAGTGTATTTACTTTTCAATAGCATTTTGCTGCTAGTTTACTGGTTGTCTTACAGACTATTTCTTTTAGAATCAGAAAACACATTGCTCCGATCTCAAATTCCAAGATTCAGCTCCTGTATTAAATCAATAATGAACTTTCCTATGATGAAGCAGCAACCAAAAGGTAGTATCAAATTCACAGACAATATAAAAGTGACAACTTTTTCCCTGTTATAAAATTCTTACATTTAAAAAATAAGCTTAATTCACTTTTCGTGGGGATAGTGTTATTTTTAGCTAAAAATGTGCATTGCATAATGTGTTTAGAAATAAGTTAACCCTTTTATTAAATGCACTATAAGAGTAGATCTATGACATATGTGATAGAAGCAGCCTGAAATATTAAGTATTCTTTTGTCAAAACCACCAAGGTTCCAGATCAGGAAACGTGTCTCATGCTGGACTAAGCCTATGTTGCAATGGTGACTCTACCTGTTGACCTAAATGGTCTAAGTGGTTGGGCAACAAGGGCCTAAAGTATGATGCCAAGTGATAATCAGTGACCTCAATGTGGCCTGCAATTGCACCCTGAAAACTAGACCATTATTTATTTTTTGTCCCAGAAAGTACAAAGTAAATGAACAACATGAATATACTTATTAAAATAATGTCTTATAACATAATTAATATTCTATAGGAATACATTCCCAATAAATTATCACAAGATTAATTAAGTCCTTATAAATGTGGCACCACAGCATTTTAAATATACATATGTTCACTCTCAGTAGTGGAACCACACTCTTTCAGCTCAGAAAATGCTGCAATGTGCATATGTATATATAGACTTTTTCCTGTTAATCATTTACTCAGAGTGCATAAAAATAGTTGTACTTGTTTGCATCAAAAGCCTTTTTTCTTTTTTGAACTTTACTGTGCAAATTATATGAATAGCACAGATTTTGACAGATACTCTCTCAAGCTGAGGCCAGGGAGCACATGGCTCCCTTGGTGTGAGTTCTCTGCAAAGAAGTGATTGAACATTTTGAAGTGTTAAAATTACCGCTATTTTAAAATGTTACAGTAAGCTACTTTGGTGAATTTACTATTTGTGTGTATATATATATTACTTTTTTTTAACCAGCCTGTCAACTAGAATCATGGCCTAGCTACATTTCATGTTTAATTTTACAAAACTGAATCCCCCAAAAACACACCTCAAAAGCAAAGAAAGATCTAGAGCAGTTCATTTTCCTTCAGTATTAAAAAAGGGAAAAAAAAATACATATTTATATACGTGTGCATGTACTTCACTTCAAAATATAATCAGAAATGGGTGAAGAATCTGCAGTATCCTTGTTAAAACAAAAATTGCACTAAACCACTTAAAACAAAATCTTACCACAACAAAAATCAGCGCTATCATCATTAATAATATATTGCCTTTCATATGCAGAGGTAATAAGGAGGCTGCACTGTGATCCATGTAACCTCAATAATGTATAAATGAATCAAAAAGAATCTAATTAGTTCAGCAGCACCAAAAATTATTAAGTAGAAACATCAAAAGAGGCAGTGGGACATTACTTTTTTTTTTTTTTTTTGGTCAGACACGGTGCAGAGCTGCCCTTCAGAATCCTCTGGTTTGTACCTGGAGGGAGCCTCACAAATGTAGGTCATGGCAAGTCAAAAGAACTAGAGTCAAGGATGTCACCCCGGTACCTGCGCCCGCCCCCGGCAGCGCTGCCCTGCAGCCCTCTCAGCACCATCTCCGCACGTCCCACACGGAGTCCTGCACCATCCAGGAGCTATGCAAAGGAAGGGTGGAGCCCGTTCCTCACCTCCTGTCTGCAGCCACAGAAGATAGTACATCCTGAAAGCATGACATCTGCCACAATCCCTTTTTCCTCCTTCCCCTCACTGCAGCTGCGGAAGAGAAGGAAGGGTAGATTGGGACAGTATCTCGGATTCCGCGGAGACATGCTACAAGGGTGGGAGACACAGAGGGTAGTTGAGCAGACAACCACAAACACTACAGAGGCAAAGGACCTCCTTGAAGATGGCCTTGGCCTCCTACAAGTCCCTCCGGAGTCCTACAGCTGGTTCCTGCCATCCAGATGGGAAAACGTGCATGCACGCACACGTGAGAGAGCCCCTGAGGAAATACCTTTGGGGGCATCTAAGTCACAGTTAGAACAGCGTGTGTGTATATATATATATATATTTATTTATTTATGAAAAAATAGTGAGAGAACTTTTATGCTATACCGCAAAGATACGGACATCGCTGCCTCTGCAGCACACACTGCTCGGTTTATACTGCATCCCAGATAACGTAGTGAGAAAATCGTACCCCAGAGGGATGTAGCTTGGACTACTTTTCACAAAGAAAAGTCCTAATCATACAATTCACTGGAGTTGGAAAAGTTTCATTTAAAAATAAACAAAACGTAATACTGGGGTCCACTGTACTTAAGCCAAAGAATTATTTTTTTCTAACCTTGAAGATACGGATATATAAGCTTAGCTTGTATCTCCTTCAGCAGGATGTATTTGTCCACTACCCAGTAACACTTCACTCCCCTTCGAAATTAAGTAAAAGCATCCCAAGCAAGAGAAACAACACTGCTGTAAAAGGAAGACCTTTCACTACTCCAGGACTGTTCTATCTCCAAAACCAAACAGTTTACTTCTTCGAAGGAATAAGTAGGACAGTACTGGTACAGTAAAGGTTTAAACCACGGTAACAACATTTTTAAGGTGCATTCTCCAATGGCTTTTGACATTGCTCAATTTGCAGACCTATTAAAAAAAAAAAACATAAATGCCATTAGGCAATGGAGCTGGGCAGACAAAACAAAGCTTCCTTGCCAGAAGACCTGCTCTTCTATTTACCTTTCATGGAACATACAGAAGGCAACAGATCCCACAGGTCCACAAAGACCAGGCTGAAAAAAATCACCACTGCAGTTACGGGAACTACTGCAGTATTCCCTGCGGTCCCCTCACAGTTCCCAAGGAATTCAACTGGAGGTGGACTAGGCCTCAAAAGTCAGCTAACTTTTCCTGCTATCCGCAACATCAAACGAGAACTACTTTGACAGAAATCTGTACTGAGGAGCTCCAACACAAACCTCCGAGGAATCAGAGGGCCCACTCCTCCGCACTCCTCACCGGACACACGGAACAAGCAGGGCTATCCAGCAAGGTAAAGTTCTTCAAGAAATCCTTACTAAATTAATATGGCAAGTCACAGATTTAAGACCGATGGTCCACATCTGCATGAGTTTGAATACACAAACTTCCCAAAGATAAGACAGAGTGCTGATAAAGACAGAGCCAGCCTGTGCATGCAGCCGGAGCCCTCCCAACGCATCCAGCACTGCCCAGCTTTCCATAAATACAACCACAGAGTATCTCTGTCGGAGGCGTCCTGAGGAGGAGGGGTGGTATTGCGGGAGGGACGGTATTTATAAAAATAAAAGAACTGAACTGCAGCCTGTATGCTGCTGTCTAAAACTACAGTTACTTTTGTACCACCCATTCCCTGGGGAAAATGACATACAATGCAAACAGGCCTAGTTGTTCAACTCTTCAAGTATTAAGAGATTCACAGAAAGACATCTGAGAAACATAACATTTTAATAGATGAAATAAATACTCCAGTACATGCAAGATAAAAACTGACATTGGAAAAAAATTAAAAATCACTTTTGTTATAGTGTAATTTTTTTTGTTTGTTTGTTTAAACACTCACAGTAGCTTTTCCCCCAGTTTGGAAATCAACACATGGAAAACATAATCACAACCTCCAGTCCTTCCACTCCTACACACCAAATGCACTTCTAACCTAACACTTGATGCAAACTAAAAAAAAAAAAAAAAAAAATTCATACAAAACAAAAACAAACAAAATAGTAGCTACATCCATCATCTATGTGTTGTTGGGTTTTTTTTCGTTTTTTTAAATGAGTGAGAACTGAGGTAACCTTTTTCCTGCACAACTGAACAGCAAAATTTAGAAGGGAAATTTCGGAAGACAAGACAAGACAAACTTTAAAAACCGCACCCAGCGCGATTAAAGCTTTTTTTTTTTTCTCTCCTTTTTTTAAGATACCCCCACCTCCCCAAATATAAAAAAACCACCACTTTCAAACAGTTGTTATTACCATTTGTGTGAAGACCTTGTTGAATAAAGGAAAATTTATCTGCAGATACTTGCTTGACTTTAAAGTAAAAAGAAGCCCAAACTGGCTACCTTTATTAGTACGTATAGTTTGAGTATGTTCTGCTTCTTCACCACATGAAATCAAAGGATTGGGCTCATCCAAGCAAATTCTTTGGTATACAAAAAAGGGGAGAGGAGGTGGGATATTATTTTCCTTTAGCAATGACTGGGATCTAAACAGAAGATGTGGGGGTTAATTCACAGAATTGGAGTTCACTGGCGGTAAAGTCCTGGGTGAAGATCGTTCTCTTAGTGCCTGAGATAACAGGTTGCAACCATCCGAGACGGCGCAAGCTGAGTTCCTCAACCTTTCCCTGTAATCGCTCATTTTGGTGCTACTTTCGGGGTGTTGGGCTATATCCCTGAGGCATTGGGTCAGGAGCACACAAGCAGATACCACACTCATGGCTCCTCCTAGGATGGCAGTTTGCACAGCTTTGCCCTCTGGATTAATGGTGGCAGCTTTACCCAAAAACTGGGGCTCAGTGGCAAAGCCCACCAGAGCATAGACAGACTGCACCAAAGGTCCACTGAACAAGACGCATCGGTTCCTGGTCAGCTCGCTGGGTGAAGTCTTGACCTCCTTGACACACGCCAAGAGGGCAGAGGCGCTGGTGCTCATACATTTGACACTGAGTTTGAACTGCTCCTTAGCAAATTTATCCTTGGATTTCTCACTGGCCAGCACGCAGGCGTCTGTCAGGAATTTCAAGTTCTTGGACATGTTCTGAGAAACCTCCAGCAGGAGCTGAGGGCTCATATCTGCCAAAGGGGTGGTCTTCAAGACCCCGCAGCCGTGCTCCACCTCATGCCTACATCGGGTCACCTTGTAGCGATCCACCAAGCCAGGCATGGCAGGCTGGGCCCCCGGAGTCTCCACTGCAGCCAGGTAGGCAGCGTGGGCAGAGCATTCCGTCAGGGAGACCACCAGCTCCCCCATCTCCATCAGGCTTTCCCCCACCTCCCCGAAGCGTCCCATGTTGAGCTGGCTCTGGACATCATGGGTCAAGATGGAGAGTCCTTTGGTCCTGGCAATGATCGTGTCCCTGCACTTCTCGAAGGACTCACCGAAGACGGACAGGCTCTCCGTGTTCACCGGCCTGGTCTCGCTCGACAGCAGCAGCAGATCGGCCACCAGTTGCATCTTGATCTTGCAGTGGTCGCAGATAGAGATGAGCTTCTTCCTCTGCAGGGAACCGCTGCTGGGGATGCCGCCGCCAGACACCTCGCTGCTGGACTTGCCAGAGCCACCGCTAGCCATAGCGCCGGGGGGGCACTCGCATGCCGCTCGCTACCCCGCTGCCACCGCCGCCGCCACCGCCGCCCGCGCAGTCCCGACTGAGCCCGGCAGGATCGCTCTGCCTTTTCCGCAACATCATTCCATTAATCGCCGGGAAGCAAGAAGGGGCTCTGGGCGCCGGGGCTGCCGCTGCTGCGGGGACCGAGCTCCGCCGGGGCGCCCGCCCCGCTCCGGCGCCAGCCCTCGCTCCTACGGCGCTGCCGCGGCGGGTCGGCGCTCGCCGGGAGCCCCCGGGCCCCGTTCCGGCATCGTTTAGCTAAAAAATATATAGATGTATATTTCCTTTTTTTCTTTTTTTTCTTCTTTTTCTTCTTTTTTTTCCCTTTTCGCACGTTGGCTCCCCTCCCTTCCACCACCGCCTCCGGCCGCGGGATCCTGCGCGAAGTTCCCTTCACCGGGCGGAATACCTCAGGGACGGCCGGCGGGGAGTCGGGGCCGGGGCGCAGCCCTCCAAGTCGCTACCGTGCCCCCCGGCTCCTCCGGTCGGCGCTCGCCCAGGGCCGGAGGGGCGGCGGCTGCGCACCATGTGCCGCCCCCGGCGCGCCCGCCGCGGCCCCGCAGGAAGCGCCGCCGCGGGTGTGGCCCGCACCGGGCCGCGGAGGGGAGAGGGGGCACCGCGGGGGACCGGGACGGGGAGGGAAGAGGGGGAGAACCGCGGGAGGGGGTGGGTAAAAAAAAAAAAAAAAAAAAAATAAAAAAAGAAAGAAAGAAAGAGAGGGGAGGGGAAAAAAAAAAAAAAAAAGAAATAACAAAAAAAAAAAGATCCACCGGATCCGGGCGCTGGGGGCGGGCGGGATCCGTTCCCCTTCCTTCTGCCGCTGCCTCACTCCTTCCTGCCTCGGTCATTCGCGCGGCCGCTGCGCGCTGGCTCCCCGCCGCCGCGGTCCATGCCCCGCTCCCGCGGGCTGGGAGCCGCCGGGCCCTGCTCGCCCGCCTCCCGCTGTGGCCGCCGCCGCCGCCGGCACCAACTTAGGCTCTTCCCGCACAGAAGGGTGGTGGCTCCAGGCTACAGCCGCGGATGCTGCGACCCGCCCGGCCTTGCGCTCCTCCTGCCATGTTTTCTGGCTGAGTCGCCAACTCCCGGGGAAAAAAAAAAAAAAAAAAAAAAAAAATTAAAAAAAAAAAAAAAAAGGGAGGGGAGGAAATCTTTTAAATTCCCTTTCTCAGGCTTTCAGACAAACTATTGGGAAGAGGCGGCTGCGGCGGATCTGCCAGCCAGACGCTGCACGGCTCTGAGGGAGGCTCCCCCCTCCCCGTCGCCTTCGCTGTAACCTCACTTAAGCCTATCGAAATCTTTTGTGCGGTGTCACCGCCCTTCGTTTAAATCCTGCCCTCCCCCCGCCGCCCCGCTCCCCGCCCGCTCCTCCCGGGCGGAGGGGGCAGCAGCGCCCTGCCGCGGCCGGCACCGCCCGACCGGCCCCGGGCCCCCCACTCCCCCCCTCCCGACGCCGGGCGGGGGATTAAAGAGGGAGTAAATAAATAAATGACGGGGCGGGGAGGGGAGCGGAGAGGAGAGGGCGGCGGGAGGGGGCAGCCGGATGAGCTCAGCCCGGGTGGGCCGGGGCGGCCGCTGGCTGGGCGGGAGCGCGGCGGAGGGGATGCCGAGGCGAGGCGAGGCGGGGCGGGGCGGGGGGGGGACGGGGAAGCCGCCCTCCGCCCCGGCCTGACAGGCCGCCGGGTCTCCCGGGCAGCCCGCCGGTAAGTTGGACGTTTCGGTCGGTGTGAGATCCCGTCGCTGTCAGCGCCCGGCGGGGATGGCCGCGGCCGCGCAAGCTGCGCCCTTGGCGGGCCGGGGCGGGGGGGGGCAAGTCCATCCCCTGCCTCAGCCGGTGGGGTAACGGGTCGGAGACACTTCACCCTGGTAAAGACAGCGGGGGCCCCTCACATCCCCCGTGGGGGGGGGCGGTTAGGTTGGCTTTGGTCTGATTTAGTTAAAAAGCCCAACCTCTTGCTGGCCATAATTGGTGCTGTAACTATGGAATGGGGCATCACCCCAGCTTGATTTACATCCTTCCCTCAGCGCTGGTCCTGACCCGTTTTTTTGAACTAATGAAAGTGAATTTGGTGTGTCTCTCTCATGTTTCTGTCGTTGCTTTTGAGGACTGGTTACCAATTTGTTAGAATTTAGCAGGAAAAGTGTAAACCTGCCGGCAGGAAGGCTCTGCAAAGAAGACCTTCTCCTCTGGCCCGTTCCCATTCTGCAGCGCACCAAGAACTTTATTAGATGGTTCTTGTCAAAAGTAAGATGTTATGCTCAGTATACTTGAGGCATCCGAGTAAATGCTATTAAACAATAATAAAATTAAAATTACTAATTGGGCTGGAACAAGTTACAGGAAGATGGGTTTGATGCTGCCTGGGATGCCTCCAAAAGGAATATGTAGTTTGATAAATGATGGTGATGAGAGTGTCGATGGCCTACACATCGGATTCTCTCCTGTTGTGCACTATCTCCATCAACGTAATCCTGAATAATCAGAGTCCATCTTGAAACCACATCTTACATTTGTTACAAATTTTGCTGCAGCTAAATAATAACATTCTCTTGCTCCTTTCATTCCGACTTTACATTTGAAGTTAGCCTCTTAACTCCAGGCATTTACAATGCATTCAGCAGGCCAGAGAAAACCAGAAATAACATTTGTCCCAATTCACAGCTCCCTTAACTAAGTCCTGCTACGTTCGTACTCCTGCAGGGGTACAGGTGACCTTAAAAAAAATGACAGTGGGACCAGGCTGCTCCCTTACAGGCCAGATCTGGCACAAACAGAGCCCATCCAATGGTCTGCATACACTTAGAGAGCTTCACACAAGTTTATTTGGACATATTCTCATCCATGCGCTAGAGGAAATCCTTGGCCTTCTCCCCTGACTCGTAGAGAGGGAGGTGAGCAGGATGAATATGGATGTGAAAGTGGGGGGTTCACAGCTTTTGGGGGGGGGGGGCAGGTGACCCTTGCCCTGGAGCCAGGCTTGAGGCAAGGGGCAGATACTGGTCTGTGGGTGCGTCGAAAATAGTGCAGTTCTCCACCCATCCCTCCCCACAGAAATTCTGCGTGAGGGAAATTCTGTTTACTTGAGTCAGATTATAGCAGTTTAAAGGAAGGTCGTGATTCGGGCCTAAACAATTTTGGCTTACTGCCATTTCAACTCATTTTCAAAGCTATAAATAGGAATGATTTCAGAATACTCTGAAAAATAAAAATCAAAAAAATCAATGGGCAGAAGCAGCCAGCTGAATTGTATTTCAAAGTATTTCCAGATATGTCCTTAAATGAGGCAATGAGATATTATTTAGCACAAGGAATGCCTCTCATAAATATTAACCTAGTTTATTTTTAATGAGGATTGACTGCATTTAATTAGTGTTTGAAAGATCTCATTTTAGAAAACGTAGGTCTAACCCCTGGCTAGAAGAGGTGTTAAATGACCTAAATAATCTCTTCCATTTTTAGATGCTGCCGCCCACCATGATGCCGCCTGTGATCTGTGCCATTCCCCAAGGACAAAGCGGAGAGAGCCTTGGTTTGGAGAGTTCCTGCTGCGGCTCCTCCACCAGCCTTCCTCCCAGGAACACAGTTAGGCTGTAACCCCTGGCAGCTCCTAGCAGCTGACAGGGCCACCAGAGCTCTTAGTAACTGCTAGAATATAAAGCAAATATTCTTTGAGCTCCTTTAATCCATCCACAAGACCGATCCACTGCTTATCAGCCACAAGAGGCAAACCCCATAATTATTGTCATGGAGTGGGTGTTACTTGTGGACAGTCTGTCTCCGAGGTGGTCATTGCCAAATGTCATTTTCCGCCAGTAGTACCCCTGGGCGTTCAGCTCTTCTACATACGATATGTGTGGTGAAGAGTGACCTGACCATCCCTTTAGGTCTGCTGTTTGGACAAAAAATGATGTAGAAAACACCACCTGAAGTGGTCATTTTCACCATAAAAGAGGCATTTCTTAGAGCAGCTGCCTGTTAGATCCTTCCTACAGACTGTGGTGTTGCTTCACCAGTACACCTGGCCTGGCTGGGTTCAAGAGCACTCCATTTACCATGGTTATTATTTGAACATCAACACATACTCTTACTGTCAAAGGCAGCCTTGAAGACAGAGTCTCTTGGGCCCAGTAATTTGCGTAGAATTGAGGATCAGATAGTTACATGCTTTAAAGGTCCAGCAGATGTGTCTGTGTGGTTCTGGAGGAAGCTTTGCTCCATGATGTTTGGGGTGGGTATTCCCTTCATAAGCCATTTGCACATCTCTTTCAAGGAGAACATGCACATACCCGTTTATTTCATGGCTGCTGAGTCCAAAGGTGACACGCAGGATGTGGGCAGCTGTGTGAACTGGTGTACGGACTTGGAAGACGTGAAAATCAGGTGGCCGTGCTTGGCTTTAAAAAGATTCCACTGGCAGAGTCTGAACGAAATAGCTCTCTGGGGCTCAAAACAGCAGGCATTGTCAGATATAAGGGATTAAAAGGCTTTTTAATGTGGCTTAGTAGTGTACAGAAGATTGGCTTACTTGTAGGAGCTCTTCTTTCGTCACATTGATCTTTATTTTGCATTGTGCTTAGTACAACAGAAACTGGAGGCTGAAGTCTTCTTTCCCAAATCATCTGACAGGACTTTGCCCTCTTATTGCTTATTAGAATCTTCTTTTTGTGAAAGAGGAATCGATTTTTGCCAGTGTAGGCAGTGTTGAGCAATAGCTGGAGAATACCAAGTTGTGATAATTTTCTGAACGCTGTATGTGGCCAGGTTGGTGAGAGGAAGTTACTATACAGTGGGTTATGCGCTTTATATTACTTTCCTGTATAGATGTATTGATCTAACTTAATAGGGAGCTGGCTGATGAAGGAATAAAAGGCAATTCAGTGGTTCCCCTGTGTCAGCTCTATGTGACCAAACCCACGAGGTGGTAATTGCAAGATGATAGCTCCAATTCCAAGGGATGCAGCTGGTTTGTCAGGCTGAGAACTAAAAAACAGAGGAGGATAAAGCTGGCAGAGACCCACAGAAGAAGTAATTTAAGCTTCTTTGCAGAAGAGGCTGGAAGACGCTGGGCCTTCCCCTCTGCAGCAGAGGATGGTTAAGTCACACAGAAGGAAAAGGCGAGTGTGTTGACTGGTTTATTGTTTGTAAACTCTATTTTGTCTTAAACGGTTTGGTGCTAAGTAAGTGTTTTGCGGTCAGTGCTCGGAGTCATTGACTTCATCAGAGACTGAAACTGCGAGGTCTGGGTCTGTCCTGGGTCTGCGGAGGTAATCGTGGTCAATACACTGGGGATGCAACCCAAGAGCTGGTCTGCGCGGAGCGAAAAAAGACGGCTGGAGATCTGGAGAAGGAGTTAACTAACTCGTCACTTGCGACAGCAAAACACAAGCACAGTCACAACTTTTGGTTTTTCTTCTTTGAAAATTATTTTGTTTATAAATAAGTGACTTTTATAATAATAGGTGGGCCTTCACAGACAGGCTTAACCTTGGTGTTTTAACCTGTGTGGGTTTTTTTAGGGTTTTTGTTTGTTTGTTTAAATATGGCATAGTCACAAACACTGTATCAAAGGTAAGAAGAGATTTATTACATAGATACCAGTAATGTAAGTATCTCAGTTATGTCTAAAATACTGGTTAGTTCCTGTTGCTCATTTGAAACATAATACAGCAAAAGTGGTTTTTATTTTGTTGTCCTTTTATTCACGATTTATTGTGCTGTTATTTTCACCACTTACCATAAATAATCGATTGGTTGTCCCCTGCTGTTACCATGGATATTTAACACATCGACATGGAAAAAAGACATTTTTATGAAAAGGAAAATGCAGCTACAAAACTCCTCTGTACAGAAAGGAAGGCTGTGCTGTATTTTATGTCGACACAGCCAATAATGCCTTTCTGCTTCATGTTCTTATCTACCACCTACACAGATGGCTGTCCATCCCACCCACCCCACCCACCCCCCCGCTTTAGGAGGCTGGTGCCGAGGAGAGCATTAGGTGGGACATGGCTCCTGGTGACCATTCTCCCTCCCCGGAGTGGGCGAGGGGGTCCAGGTGCAGGGTTGTAGGACAGTTGGCCTGGAACTCAGAAGCACTTCATGGAGGAGTGGTAAATGCTGTTGATGAGAATGGTCCAGCATAAACAGGAATCCAAGACCCTCCCTTCAGGCTCTTCAGTCTGTTGTTGGGGTTTGGGGTTTTCTTGAGATCAAAGGGGAACACAGTATTTTGAACAAAATGTGCAAGGGCCCACCCTTCCTGAATTGCACTTTTGGTAGTGTCTTCTGTCCTGCAGCTGTAACACTCCTCAGAAGGGTTTGGGTTCTCCCTCTTCCCCTTTTTTTTTTTTTTTTTTTTTAAAATATATATCATGAGAAAACTTTAATAGATGTTTTCACAGGAGTCTCTGATCTTACCCTTTTCTCATTGTGCCTGTGTGTTCCGTGAGGAGAGCTGTTGATCATTACTAGCTCAAGTCTAGCACCTTTAATTCATCAGAAGTTCGTGTAATGTATTACTTACATTAGATGTAGGTGCCAAAACTGACCTGCAAACCTAAACTTAAATTGGGACTACAAAATTAATTTCACTTAGATCGTGGAAATTAGACTATAAATGGAATTCCTGTGGGAACTGTGTAAACCTTCTCTGACATTGATTTAATGTAATTCTTTCTTAATGGGGTAACTTTTAAATTGTGGAACCAGTACACAGTTTTAACCAGCACAGATCTGTAGTAAATTTTGCAGTAAGGTGAGTATTAACAGGAACGTTCTGTGGTGTTTCTGAATGTAAGGATTACAGCGTATAGCTTTATTGCAGCTGACTAGACGGCCGGGCGTCATACCCCCTCCCCAGACCTCATCAGATACGTGGCGCTGCAGAGCTCACGTGCTGCGTGCCAGACACCTCCGGTCAGTCAGTAAGAGTTAATTCCTAAAGTGCACGTGCACAGGATAACATACGTTTAGGGTAAAGCTTTATTTTGTGCTCAAAACTGACTTCAGAATCGGAATTTCAGGGTTTGTACCTGGATCGGAATTTCCTGTCCAAATCACAATCATCAACCCCTAATTTGGGAGAATTTTGAACTAAAGACTTAATTTTTCAAATTGGACCCAGGAATTCAAGGTCTGACTAGCTCTGGAGCAAAAATCTGCATTCTCTTGCTAGATGGTAAGTGAGTGTGCTCGTTTTATGCATGGAATTAATTTGAGGACTGAAATTACTCTGATTCATTCAAATGTTTATGCTGTAGATGACAGCATATTTTGTTTGCCATGCTGCTAGCAACAGTATTAAAAAGCATATTTTGAGATTTAGAAATATTCTTGTTTTTAAAGGTAACACACTCAGGTCTGATTCTTCAAGTTTTTCTCTGAATGTGACGGCATTCAGAGGTCTGAAGTAATCCATGCGCTGTCTCTGCGTGAGAGCTCATGCATTAGATTGTCTCTGCAGGGGAACATTTAGGGTACTTAGGATAATTTGACCTGTGAAAACATTAATTTTTAATGCTTTACTGAAAGTCACTCAGAATGTCCCGACGTTCTGTAAATGTATGATAATGCTTTTAAACAGAGTGAAAATACTCTGAATGCTGGGTCATCTCAAAACTTGCTTCAAGTTTTCTGGGATCTGTCACTCAGCAAGACTTCTGTAATATTTAACATATTGTCCTGGTCCTTTACTAAGCTGGTAGGTGCAAAAGCAGTTCTCATGACTGTCAGGCTGTATAAAGAGCACTGCCGTACACCAGACCTCAGTCATTTCAGATATTCAAAGTAATCACTAAAAGGCTGCCTTTCACACCACCTCATTCACCCAAGCCACTATTAAACATCTTCTTGTATTAGTAGAGTTCTTAAAATGAATTAATTCTTACAGACACAGCTGGAACGGCTGGAGCTACCTGCTATCAGCAGCTGTGTTGATAGCAGGTAGCCCTCGCATCTTCATTCCCCCTTCTGCATGCTTAGGGCTGATCTTCTGATCCTGTTAATCTCTTAATTGTCTATATGCCCTTCCAAGAAGGTGCTGCCCCTTCCTTCATGAAGTCAAGTTCTTTGTTCTTTCCAAGGCGTGTCAAGACAAGGTTTAAGACCCTACTGTACTGTATTTGCAAAGAAAAGTAAAATGTGATGAATGAGAATCCGCTTTAAAATGGAAAACTGCACACAAAAACCCCACCACCAGCAAAGACTTGAGACAGCTTTTGGAAGCTAAAGAATACGCACGTTCTTCCCCTAACTTCTAAGGAATAATGGTATGGAAAGGGTATTTTGCACAAATACAGTTCCAAAAATGAAGGTTATATTAAATAAAATAGACTCCCAAACGTCATTAACAGAAATTTAGAACATCCTGAAGCGTCTCCTGTTACAGCTTGATCCAGCCCTACTCAATAATGGAAACAGTTTACATCAACAGGGGAAGGTAGGTCTGCCTTTCTGATAAGGTATAACTTTGTAATTGAAAATGCTGCTAACAAAATTTGTGTGTTGCAGAAGTAAAAATGACAGCCACAGCTTGAGACATTCCCTGGCATGACTACATGGGACTTTAAGCTACGAGATAAAGCCTCAAACACCTTACTTTTGCAATCTATAGTGAAAGTAGCCATCTATTATGGGGTACGTTCTGAATTATAACCGTAACAGTGTTAACTGCTAGGCCTATAAGAACTGTTAAGGAATATGAAGGTGTTTAAGCTATAAAAAGCATGTTGGTCTGATTCTATAGATAATCTGAACAAAACACAGCGGGCTTCAATAAAAAGAAAATGCAATTTAATTTGCTCCCGTCAGTGATATGTATTCCTGGCTGCGCTGCTTTTGTCTCTTGCAACGGGCAAGAAGAGCAGCAGAGTCCGGGCAGAGGCTGAATCGGCGTTTCTCCTGCAGCTCACTCCACAACGAGCACACTCTGAACAAGTTCCTCCTGGATACGGAATTCTGCCCGAACAGAGAGAGTTGCAAGGTCAGAGCCAAGCGTGAAAAATATCTCCCTTTCAAATTAAAGCTTTTATATGCGTGACAAGGAAATGCATGGTGGTGTTTGGTGCGGTGCTGGATATACTGAATGACTTGTTCACTTCCCAAAGGGAATCAGATTACTTTTGAGATCCACATCTGAATGTTGCAGCTACTAAAGAAAGCCAAAGTTGGCTTGGTTTGTTCTAATAAGAGAAAACAGAATTGAAGAAAGTATTTCCCAGTAGAAATTCAGTGAAAATATTTTATGCTGTAAGTCAAGCATTCCAAAATTGAATCTTTAGCCTTTTTTTTTTTTCCCAGTGAATGTACGCATGATCCAGTAATAACAAAAGTTACCAGAAACATATTTTAGTAAAACCTCATTAATCAGGGCAATCTGATACAGTATACCTGATGTTCATTATATTTAATGAGAAATCACTGAGCAAATGTGCTCATTAGTGACTTATTGGACAGCTTTGTGGAAGGTACTTGCCTAAACCCCCGTTGCAGTTGCTGTACATTTAACAAGCCCCATTGATAGCTATGGTCTAACAGCTTCCTGTTCCCCGGGCGCGCTGGCGGCCTGGCTGACTTGTCATAAAGCGATACAACCCTCAGAATGGAGGTTACAGACCAGGCCGGTTGTTTATCAGGGTGCCGAAATCTTGGATCCCACATCCTCCTCTGCTGTTTCTCATGCTACGCGTGCACTTGGCAAGCTGCTGCTTCATGTGGCCTGTCTCCCCGGTTGGCTCGCAAGCTACGTAGCCCTTCAGTGTCTTTATCATCTCAGTAGTCCTGGCTTCGGAAAGCCTCCTCAACCCCCGCTCCTGCCTACAGACTGCTTTTCTTCTGTATTTGCGTGCTGTGGGCTCCTGGTTGATCAGAGGACTGTACACAACAACAGAATTGGGGTTGAACTGTTTGCTCCATGGAATGAGTTCTCTGCTCTGTGACTGCTCTCCATTCAGTGCTTCCATGTGAAGGGAGAAGCCCCCGGTCACTCATCAGCCCAGCCACCACTAATGTCTACCAGCGGCACTCACTGTGACATCTCCTTCACATCCCAAGTTTAAACTTCTTGGAGCCCAAGTCTAAAAGGCAAAAGAGAAGACAATGCTATTTACAACTAAAACACCTTCCACGAGGAAAAAATGAAGAGTGAAATAAGGCTCTGCAGACATCAATCTGCGTGATTTGCCTTGTTTTGGATAACGGAAAAGTAGTCTATACACAGAAAAAGCCCTATTTCTTAATTTTCTGTGTGGTGTTCAGACATTCTGGAGTTGTATTTTAGTAACACCACCGCTTTATTTTTGAAAGCCACCTTCTAAAAACCTAGTATTGCTGAGATACCAGTTAAAATCAGCAGACTGGGTGCAGCGAGCCCAGTTCCTATCACAGACGCTCATCATCCTGCTTTAAAAAAAAAAGGGCAACCAAAAGAAATCGCATAACTTGTATTCCAGGAGCTGGTCCATCATACTTTTTAAAAAACAAAACAAACCAAAAAAAAAAAAAAAAAACCACCACAACGCCGATCTTTTATTGGACATCCTGGGCCAAGACCTCCAGGGGCTACGCCCAGCGCGGCCCCGGCCGGGAGCCTCCTCAAACGGCCCCTTATGAGGGGACAGCGAGGAGGAGGAGGAAGAAGAGGAGGAGGAGGGTGTCCACACCTCGACTCGCTCCCGGTGCTCGGGGAACGGCACAACCCCACCTCAGCCCAGGCCAGGAAGGCGGTCGGTAGCCCCCGGCCGCAGTAACGCCCAGCCCGTTCCCGCCGCCTCTGCCGCTGCCCCTTCACCCCTTCCAGCTCCTCCTCCTCCTCCCCCCGGGCCCATCCGCCGCTGCCCCCGCCCCTTAAGGCAGCCGGGGCCGCCTTCCCGCGGCGGCGAGGTCCGGGAGAAGATGGCGGCGGCCGCGGGCTGGGCCTTGCTGGGCCTGGCGCTGTGGCTGTGCGCGGCAGCCGCGGCCGGCGAGCCGGAGGGGAAGCGGCGGGCGGGGCCGGCTAAGAAGAAGGACATTCGGGACTACAACGATGCGGACATGGCTCGGCTGCTGGAGCAGTGGGAGGTGCGGGGAGGGGCCGGGGACCCGCGGCCGGCAGAGGGGAGGCCGCTCCGCCGGGGGAAGGCGGGAGGTTTGGCGGCCGCGGCCCGGCCGTCCTCCCCCCGACAACCCCTGGGGCCTGGTGGCCTTAGGGTGGCCGGTGCCGGCCCGTGTGCGGGGAGGTTACAAAGTCGGGGGGAGCGGGCACGGAAGGGGCTCCTGGGGGACGGCCCCGGCCCCCACAGCCTGCCTGAGCCCCACACACAGGCGGTCGGTGCATGCCAGCAGCCTGGTTTGACTGAAACCTGTGCTGTTTCGGGGTATCGAGGGATATACGTTTTGTAACCAAAGGATACCGGGATAGCTGGAGAAATAATCATTTCGCTTTTACACAGTAGATAAGCGATTGGTTTTTTGGTTTGGTGTTTCCTTCCTTTCTGCTTCTCATGGTAACGACTTCTTCTAATTCCAGCTTTCTTGTCCCCCTTCATTCCCATCACCCCACTGCTGTAACTTTCTTTGACAGCTCCCCATCACTCTCTTCTCCGTGTGCTTGTCATGCCACTGTTCAGTTCTTTTCACTATTTTTGTCTTCAGTCATCTGGCAAATGCCAGAGCACTCATCAGTGTCTTTTATTCTTTCCCATGAGGCTGTTCCCCAGAACGTTTTGCAGAAAAGCTTGGGGGAAATAATAGAGTGAAAGCTTCTGTCTCCTGTAACTCCAGATACAGCTGGAGAAGCAGGTTTTGTATGTGTAATATAGATAAAGTAACTTCACTGAGAAGTAAGGATGTGTGCCTTGGACATGCTTCTTGGGCTTTCTTGGCAGGTTGTTGACTTGTTCATCCCATAGACTTACGGTGTCTTTCCCCTTAGGAAGAAAGATTCTTAGAAAATTGAGTTAAAACTTCAAATACGTAAAAAGTTCACCTTTCTGTTAGTGCTGTGGGCTGAGGACCAGATAGTCCCAGCTGCTAAAAAATCAAGGCTTGATTGATCATATTGGCTAACTTCAACCAAATTTGGCATTGAAGGAAAAATCTTAAAGATGAGCGTCTCTGAGTTTGTGAATTAATTGCCTGGCTGTCGTGACCCTTTGGCTGTGTGTTCTGCTCCATCCATGTGGCAAGCAGGGTCAGGAAGCTGTTTGGGTTTTTTCCTCTTTATCTGGAGCCGGTCTCTGATCCAGTTCTCCATGTGCTGCACAAATGCTTGTCGCCATGTTGTGTGCAGATGTGGCCGAGCAGCTGGGGAGTTGGCTGTTGGGGCTGGCGCTGCCGCTGAGGAGATGGAGCGGCGTGCAGCCATCTGTACAGCCAGAGCCCTAGAAGAAAAAAGTTACTAAAGCAGGGGCTCAACAATTAACAGTTGTTTGGTCTTCGGGATGGTCAGCTCTATGGCATTTTGCCTATTGGTAGTCAGGGCACATATAAGGAACATGAAAGACTTGAGGGGGTGGTGGCTGGAGGACAGAGGAGAAAGGGCATGAGTGGACTTGATGGGGTGGGATGAGAAACAAAGGGGCCATTATGAATTTGGATAAGAGAGGGAATTATGCTCAGGAGTGAGGGCCACAGGGCACAGATCTGTACAGAATCATGTTATTACTTTCTATTGAGTGAGATGACTCCTGATATTTTTTTCATTTCTGTGGCAATTACTCTAAAAGCGTTGGAGGATGGTGGCTGTAGCATCCTTGGGGTGAGTTACAAGCCTGGCGACGCTTTGGCTCCAGCAGCCTTCCCAGAAGGAGCAGACACTTTTCTGGTCAGGCTCTTGTCCTGCCCCTTGCGCTGTGCTGGTGCCACCCTGCGCACCACTGCCCGGTGAACTGGGAGAGTGATTGGTTGAAAATGAGCATGAGGAACGGGGAAAAGAGATAGAGGTTGCTTCAGCAGCTCAGTTGCAGTATGTGGCTCGAAGGAAGCCACCTAGGGATTTCCCTCATGGAGAGGGACTCTCCAGCAACCTTGAGTCCAGAGGAGCCAGAAACAGAACTGAGAATCTGGTCCGAAGGTCTTTCTGTTACTGAAATGTCATATTCTTTAAATAGTTCCTTATTGTTATAAGCTCAGTGTTTCTCAGGCTTGCCTCTGAGCTAAGACTATTGAATAGGCTAAGGAATTAGGTGATGTGTTGCTAGTATTTTTAAAAGTAAAAATCCAGGGCATTGATGAAAAATGAACGAGAATGGGAGCTGAGGGGAAGAGAAAGACACACTAATAACTATATATTCCTTCTCTATGTAATGCTTTCCCTCTGCAGCTGCCTGTTACTGTTTAAATGAGTGAATGCTGGACGTTTCAAAGCAAAGCTTGCACTTTTCTTCCAGTCTTTTACTTTGTAGATAGCTTTATAAATACAAACCTGCATGATAGTTTGTACAGAATCAAGAAAAGAAGTGTCGTGTAGGGGGAGCTTTTGACTGTTTCTTATAATATTTCTATTAAAACTGTAACAATACAGCTTTATGAACATTTAGTTGAATAGTTAAGGGAAAAATTGGTAATATATTTTAGGCTGTGTTGTCACTAAATCCAAAATCAATTTCTGTATTGTCTAAGGAGTATTTGGAAACATTTGTTTCTGCCTTTCATTTTCAAAACTGTGAAATAGGCTGGTTTTGCACTAGCCAAACTGGTCTAAAATTAGGATTGATTTGCTTTTACTTCTGAAGAATGTTTTTCATTCAATCATGTAAGATTTTGTACTTTCACTGTACTTTACCAATGTGAGCATTTTCCAGCTTCCTCTAAGGTAAGTTTTGTTCCCACTTGGTGATGGCAGAGGGACTTTCCTGGGGCTCTCCTTTGCTCCCAGTTCACTTAATGTGGAATTTTCAAAGGTGTGTGAGCTACTTGAGAGCATGCTTCAGGCTTGCAAAATTGAAACAGATATGTAATTAGTAAGGAAAGAAAGGATAAAATCTAAGGCTTCTACAACTTTTATTCTGTGGTAACTAAATTTTAAACTCTTGTCAGAAAGACAGCAAACTATGTAATTAAGGTGGGAAACGAACATAAGTCACTTGTATGAAACCTTAACCTTTAACGGGTATGGGTTGCTCTCAGTTGTGGGATGTTGTAAGAGGATGATATTGTGTTTGTATAGATACATGTACGGAGATGATGAGAAGGTAATTCATACTTAGATGTAAAAATCAAGCTCAGCTCCTGACCTTTCAGGCTTCTGAAGGGAATGTCTTTAGATACTGCTACAGTTCCTGCTCCTAATGGAGTGATGCATATTGTCACTAAATGCTTGAAGACAAAACAACACCTAAAATATCTGCCTTAATTCCTGCTGATTTACTAATGCTTGGTTGGATGCCAGTATAAGATTTCTGGGGTTTTCTGTCCTTTTTTTCTAAATTTATTTTTTACTTTTTAATTCTATGATACAAATACTGTTTAATAAATCAAATTCTTTCTCAATGTCAGTTGTCACTATATTCGTTCCTCTCTGTCACGAGCTGTTTTAAGGGGCAGCAGTTTGAATTCTGCCTTTCCAAATATTTAAATGCCTGTCAACCTTAGCAGAGGCATCAAGAGTTTTTTCTTTTTTTTTTTTTTTATAAGTGATTTACTCATGGTGATTATGTTGTCAGACTGTGAGCTGCATCTGTGCATTAGAAAAGTCATGAAACCTTTATTGAGTTTTCATGTGTCATGAACATTCACATTCTGAATTCTTGTGTTTTTATTTGTTTAAAGACACAAAGTAAGAAAAAATAAATTCTCAAATGATTTTATGATTCCTAGTAGTGAGTTTTGACCTCTGAAGGCAATATGCAGATGAATGACTGACTTATTTATGTGTATGAGGCTTTTTAATGCAACTTTCTCAGTTCATCTTGTATACTTAATGAATTTCTGTGAAACTGTGGAAAAAAGCATTATTTTGTGCAGTAGTTGGGTGGAGTTGTATTGAATTCAGCCTTGAGGCTGAAGTATATCTCAGTACGTGGTAAAATGAGATTCTGCCTGTCAGTACGAAAATGTGCATCATTTTGAGGGGAGGGTTATAAATGGAAAGAGCATTGTTGGTGAAGCATCCTGAAACAAAACTCACTATTTCTTTTGATTTGAGAATCTCATCATTAAACTAAAAAATACTTTCCCTTTATCAAAGCAGAGTTATTCTCTAAACAATGGGAATTTTCAAACAAGAACAGCTTTGTGGAACAGTTGAGTTTAAAGCCTCCTTTTCCTTTTCAAAACAGAAAGATGATGACATCGAAGAGGGGGATCTTCCCGAACACAAGAGGCCTCCGGCACCAATAGATTTCTCAAAAATTGATCCAGGCAAGCCTGAAAGTATCCTGAAGCTGACGAAAAAGGGGAAGACTCTGATGATGTTTGTCACAGTGTCAGGAAATCCCACAGAAAAGGAGACGGAAGAAATAACTAGCTTGTGGCAGGGCAGTCTCTTTAATGCGAACTATGACGTGCAAAGGTAAGTTCTTGTAGGCAAGGATAAAGTTCTTGCTTTTATAGAACCCTTGTTTCTTTCTTCCTGAAAATCTTTTCAATTGTTCATCCTGTGCCCTTCCCCACCTCCATCGTCCATCACTATTCCTTTGTTTCTGTATCTGTCTATACCAATTTATTTTAAGTCATGCTACAACAATTCTGGTGTGGTGCAAAACTCTCTTTAACACAGCCCACGATGTACATGCAGCCTAGTTTCTTTTTATCTCGTGATGTTTCGTCTGTTTACCAGTTCTAGCTGTAGTAGTTTGCCTTTCTGTGCTTGATGGAAAACATCACACTTGGAAGACTTCTCACCACAAAAGGCTTTTTGTTCCTTTGTCTAAAAAATGTGATTTTTCTGTCAGAGTGAGAGGATTATTTTGAAACAGAGGAATGTTGTGCTCTTGGATTGAAGCTGGGAAGGATTGCAGCAAGTGTATAAAGCAAATTTAATGCTCATTAGTGGCTTTCACATAGTGCCGAATTAGTCCTTAAGTTTTCTTTGTGTTCTTACTCCTCCTTGTTTGTTTGTAAACTTAATACATTTATTATTACTTGGGCTAGGAAATTGTTCTCTCGTCCCCATCCCCAGGCAACAACAAGAAGACCAACTTCTTGCTCTTAAATGTATCCCTCAATTGTGGAGGTGCTCTGAATTGGGCAAAATGTTGTAGGGCTTGAAGGTGCGGAGCTAACTTGTATCTTTCCTCTAGGTTTATTGTGGGCTCAAATCGTGCCATCTTTATGCTACGTGACGGCGGTTACGCCTGGGAGATCAAAGACTTTCTGATAAACCAAGAGAGGTGTGCGGATGTTACTCTGGAAGGTCAGGTTTATCCCGGCAAAGGAGCAGAAGAAAGTGAGAAAGTGAAAAACAAAACAAAACCTGAAAAAGCAAAGAAGAAAAAAGATGGAGACAAGAAATCTAATAGCGTCAAAGAGGACAACCGAGCAACCAAACAGAGAGAGGATCTATGACGGACGCGTTAACCAGACTGAATGCTGCTCTGCTGTTCCTTGAAGGGAAACTAAATTTCCACGCAATTCCTGGCTTTATTGGGAGGGGCAGGGGGGAAGGAAGCAGAGATTACTGAGGTTAAAAGACTTCGATGTTGAAATTCACCAGTTTACTTATTAATATTGTCCATTTGTTTAGTTACAGGAAAGGTAATGTTTAATACCAGTGATTGACTACTTTAGTTTGTAATTTTTTATGCTTTTGTTGTTGTTTAAAATTAACATACAAATCTGTGTGTCTAACATCACAAACTTAATTTAAATGAAAAAGAAGAAATACGGTCTCAGAATCCGCCAATGTTCATCTGTAGTAGCCATGTCCATTTCGGGTATGCAAGTTGGTCATTGATTGACAGCTGCTGTTAGGCAGCAGAGTACAGTGCTAAAAGATTCTCTTGGAAGCCAGTTTGCTAGACTCAGTTCGCAAAACTGCCTAAAATAGTGTTACAGTGGCCAAAGATGCCTGAAATGACAGGGTTTAGGACACATCTGGTTAGACTGCCTGTTACTTTAAAATAAACAAAACCTATTCGGTATGTCTCCAGAAATCCACAAAGTGTAGAAGCTAAGCAGGTATTTGACTAACGTGCTCCAAATCAGTGCAGAAGGGAGACTCTGCACCCATCAGAAGGGCTGGAGGGGTGTTCGTGGAATTGCAGTACCCACACGAGCAGCGAGGCGGGAAGGAAAAGTCAGGTTCATGCCATTCAGGTTGCTACTGCTGCCAAAGAATACTGCCTGTGGAAGCAAATGTTATGTATGCCCCTTTATCTAGACAGTGAGCTAGGAGAAATAGCTTTAACTCTGAAATTAATTTGTTTTACTGGTTTAAGAGATTGTTTAAATCTTTGAAAAAAGTACTGGTTGCAGTACAGAGTTAAACTTTGAGTCAGACACATCACTTAACGATGTTTAATAACCAGATTATATCTCGGGTACAGGTTCCTGACTGACATGGTTGATTGTCAATGAACATTTGATTTAAATACTATGAAGTTTGATATATGGGAGTAAATTTGATTTCTCCTTGAAAGACTTTGTATAATTGGGAAGGTTTTGTTATTATTTAGATTGTATTCAGTCAAATGCATTGCTTAGAATTGTTTCCCTTCTGCCTTACTCTCTGTTAAGGACTAAATGCACCTACTACGTGTGGTCCACATCATTTTCTAGAGGATGAGCACAGTATTAACTGTCTTCATTCGATACTACAAAGATGTTACTCTGACTCTTTATTTAAGGTGCTAAAATCCAAGTGTTTTGGATAAAAGGTCCTCATTGAACCATAATGGTTGATCTTGTTGAATACTTCAGTAGCCAAAGTGGGAAACGGACTTACTGAGTGCTTGTTCTGAAATAAAAGATGTCACTGTGCTCGCTGTTTCACTGAGTAGTAAAATCTTGTAAACAATTACACATTAGTTAGACTGACTCGTCTGTAGTTTCTGTACGTAAGGACTAAATGATGTTGATGAAGGTTCCAGGTGATTATTTTTATTTAATTATATTTGTATGAATTCAGGATTAAAGAAACCTTTCCTGCCACACTTCATCAAACAGGCCTTTGCCTGTTTGTCTGAATGGAAAGATGAAAATCATGTATTTCTTCAGGTTTAACTGTATTACTTTTGCATTCTACTATTAATCCAAATGTGTAGCGGAGTTGAAAGGAGTCTGTGTAGGTGTTTGGATATCCCATTGCATTGAGGAGAGACGTGCAGTCCATTTCTCGTTGGTAACTAATTTATCATTTTGTCAAGTGTTTTGGGTTTGCACCTCCCTTTTTTTTAAAGAATATTGCTTCTCGTCTCAAGAGATGAACAGAGGCCAGATGAAGCTATAACTATGAAATATTAACGAGGTTTTTCTTTCTACAACTTAAATCTATGGTATGGAGATAACAGTTCATTTCTGCATGTTTCTGATAATAATCTGCAGTTTCTGTAGTTTTCCTAATGTTATGAAACAAACACGATTTATTTTTTGATCAAATTGGGTTCTTCCTGAGCTAAATAATGAGGCAATGCAACACAGTATACACAATGATACAAAAGCAAATTAGCCAAGAAGAATTACACTATAGCTGTAGCCCAGCTTTTGAGAATAGGTAGTTGCTTTAGACGTTCATAAATCAACATTTACAGTCGGCTGGGTCTTTTCCCAGGGGGAGCAGGGAGCGGGCAGCTTTGTTGAATTTCAGCCTGCCCATTGACTGGGGTTGTTTGGTTGCTTTGAGTCATTAAGTTGCCTGTGCCAAATGCGGGCATGTTTTGTGCCACGTGGCTTATTTGCATTTTAAAGTGTTTGAGTTTGGGGTTTTTGTTTTTAGGTTTTTAATAGGAGTAATGACTTGAGGGTTGCTTTTTGATACAAAATTCAAAACACTGCCTTCAAGTATCTTTTGTCTTCCATAATTATTCTCCCCTTTTCACGCTTTACACTCAACAAATAAAATATGGCAGTGAGTAGGATGTGTCAGTCTGGCAGGGACTTCTTCACTAGCTGGTCTTTCTCTAGTGTCGCAGTTCGTGACTACTCCAAAACAACTTGTGTTCCCTTTTACAACTAATAAGTCTTTGAGACCCCAGCACTTGTACTGGTGCAGGGCTACGTAAGCAGATGTTGTTTTATAATAATTTAGGCGGCCTGAACACAATATCACTTCTCTATATATATATATATGAAAAAATAAGTATCTTCAAAAAGTTACTTAAGGTGTAAGTATGCCAGCAGATGTTAGATTCTGCGTTTGAGTCTCGTCAGACTTTCAGTAACACATTTTTGGCTCTACACGCAGCCAATTCAGATACAACCTTTAAAACTGATTTCAACAACTAGGGTGGTGATTATGGCTCTTATTATTTCCTTATTTTTTCAGTACTACACAGAGATACGTGGAATATCACTTGCTTTCATGACAGCTAAATGTCTGCTGCCTTTCTCCCCTCAGCTTAGTGGTTTCTCTGTTCTAGTGCCATAATGAAGTTTTCCAATTCATCATTATATTTTTAACCCAGCTGTCCTTCTCAGATAAAACACTTTGTCAATTATATTACACAAGATGCGGTTGCACTTTGTGAAAAATTTCCAATGGACAATCAACTTTTAATGTAATAAAATACTGGAACAAAGACCTTGGGGGTTGGTTTTGGTTTTGGTTTTTTTGGTTTTGGGTTGGTTTTTTTTAAAGATAATTCTAATATATTCTGTGTGCCTTAGATGGTTTACTGTGGAAAAAAAAAAAATCCAATTTAAATGCTTACCTAGAAGAGTGCAAGTGCATCCCCTGTTTTTGGGGACTTAACTTCATTGACCAAAGTAGGAAAGTTGACATTTAAATTAGTAGGACCGGGGCCCCTAGGACCCGAGAGAAGTACCATGTGCAATAAAGTAAGAAATGCTGGCACTGGAATTTATAACATCCTCACCAGCTACTAAATCTTACTAATTAGAGATGCACGCACTGGCAACATTTAAAAAAGATGACACTTGCAGGTGCAGTCACTGTCACGTTGCTGAGATTTATACATGGTGGGGCTATAAAATGTCCTGTAACACCACGCCTGTTGCCAGTCCTGTCTCTCTCTGCTGCGCACTCTTCCCTTCTAGTGCATCATTTTCTGGCAGGGAAGTTCATGGTTCCCATTTCTTTTGCAGCTTCTCTTGGTTTGTCTTTAGCTTTGTTGCTGCCCTTATTCCTAGGTGAAGAACACGTATTTTTTTTTAAATTCCGTCTTGGAGTCTGCTATGACACAGTTACACACCGTGGCAGGAGTTCTGATTTTCACTTGAGCGGTCAAAACGTTTCTCTGAACGGTCGGATCAGCCTTGGCTTCACAAAGACTCCACGTTCCTGTCGCTCTTTCTCAACTCTTTCAATTTTCTTGTGAAAAGGAAATCCTAAATTAAAATAGCGTTTTGTTAAGATACGGAACAGACTGCTTTTGTCTGATATTTGGCCACTATTCTCATGGGGTTTATAGCAAAGCTTGGAAATTATTTCCAGTCTTTATCTGCAGTTCATTTCCTTTTCTATTCAAGGAGTAGCAGCGTTTGCCTTTTCCAGAGGGTTGTGGGGTTTTCTTTTAATTGCATTGGATATTTCTAGAAATTCAAAGAGCCCAGGCCTGGATAATGGGGATCCCCCTGTTTTTACAAATACCTCTTTCATTGGTACTCTCACATTTCTCACTCTTAAGATTGCCATCCGACCTAGGTCTGTTGATGCACTTTTACTTGATAATTCTTACTCTGGGATATTATGAACTATTTTTGCATATCACTGTTTTTTGTCTTTAATACTGTGCCGCTTTAACAGGGACAAAAACCATTGGATTCAGGGAATATTAAACTGCCAGAAGGCTAGAGCTGCTTGGATTTATGAAGGAAAAACACTCTGAAGTTTTTTTTCTGATGGTGGTGTTTTTTCTCCTCCAGTAGAGGTCAGGTGGTGTGGGGATGGGACATACCATCCATCTCCAGCAGAAGAGGACTGTGCAGTGCAGTTTCTGATTAGTGTTTAAAAGGTTGATGTAACACAATCAAGCATTATAGGACACACCAGCCTCTATCCAAAGACAGCTGGAAAATGCTTGGTTTCTTTCCCATGTGATGCTACTTAACAGACCAGTATTTTCACTGTCCATACTGGTGTCAGCTGGGGATCAGTTATCAGTGGCATTGTATCAACGGATTTCTGTAGTACTGAAGCACGTGTCAACCATTACTTAAATTAACAGTAATAATTGTAATAAAGATTTTTTTTTAAAAATGGATTTTTTCTTTTTTTTTTTTTAATTATTACACAGACATTGGTATTTTGGGATGGAGAAATGGGACAGCTAAAGGAGCTTCAGCTTCTTCCCCTTCTTTCTGGTAAGGGCCAGCAAATTCATGTTCCTGCAGCACATGGTCTTGCAGCCTCTCTGTTAAGAAGAGGACAGTGATAACAGCAGCGTCTTCCCGTCTTGTGAAGGGCTATAATTCATCCCATTAGGATGCTGTCAGAGACCTCTCTGAAATGGCAGCAGGGAGGTGACCTGTGCCAGGGTTCCCAATGTTCTGGTGACTCAGTGCCTGCTGAGGCTGTAGGAACAATCCTGTTGGCAACGTCCTTGGCCTGAACGTGGAACAAAATGGGGAGAGAGAGCGTGCATCACTTTTTGATAATTCTGACAAACACAAACTTTTTTCTTTCTTATTTTCTTATTCCAGAATTCCTGTGCCTCTGCCGTGTTGCAGTAGGACAGAATAGACTCTGATTTTTTTACAGAACAGGGACCAGAATGCTCTAATCCATGAGGTTTATAAACAAATCCTTTTTCTTTTCTTTCTTTTTTTTTTTTTTCCTGCCTTACAAGTTCTTTTGTAATTTAGTGGTACTTCCAATAACACTGTGGGCCTGTCTCACTGCCTATAACACCTACTGCTTTCAAAGATAATTTTCAGTAGTGTCTACAATTGGCTGGATTTCTCTGTTGGTGAAAGGCCAGCTAATTCTGCAGAAACCACTGTCCAGAGCACTGAGCACTCATGAAATCATTAATATTTAAATCCGTTCAGGTGCCTCCTTTGATGGCGGTGTTACATGTCGGCAGGCCTCTGCCTGCTTTGGAAAGAGGGGAACAGCAAGGGCCCAGCATTGGCTTGCGAGGTGCAAGGCCATTAGCAATGACAAGTAGCTGTTTATTGAACATCACCATGACGTAGCCTGGGTCTTGCTGTAACTTAAGTAAATTCTTCTTTGTGATGAGAAAGTTGGAGTTATACACAAATAATTGTATTGCAAGGGTGCATTGAAAAAAAATATGGCTGAGCACTTGCCAAGTCAATAAACAAATAAATATAATAAAGGTTTAATAGGTGTATTCATGTGATCATTGCTTATTATTTCACAGACCCATCGCTACAAGCCATCCGTTATGTCTTTTTAACTCATCTTTAGTACAGTTTTATTTCATTTAACTTCTTTTGCAAAAAATGAGAAAGTCAGTTTTCATCCCCTCATCTAAAATGAAATCTCCTGAGCATCCAGAATATTGCATACTTTAAATTACACAAGACTTCTGTATGAATATTTTACTATTCATCCTGCCCGCTCTATCCACAGCCATACTTGAGACTTTTCAATCCTTGATAGTCAGCTGTTGTCTTTTTGGTGCTGTAAAACACATTAATAGCTGCGTGAACTTTAGATAATTGCAGTTATCACAGGATGGAGTTGCCAGAGAGCCTAATGGAAGCATAGAAATGTGTTTTGGCACTTAAGACAGCAGTTGAGCAGAAGATTTTGAAAAACTAACTAACTTTCATTTAATGTGGAAGCCAGGTATTTTGTTGTGCTCTAACGAGCTGTGTAACCGAACCAGGAAAAGGCAACTTTCCATCTTATCACTCCCCAACCCCTGTTCCCACACAGCATCACCATTTAAGCCACGTTGCTCAAGTCCCAAATAACCCAGTAAGGCCTGAAATATGTTTCAGCCACATTATTAGTTCCATCCATCGTGATAAACCAGGACAGTCTCACTTTCCGGGATGAGAAAATCAACTTTAGATTTGCAGTATGGAAGACCATGCTCAAGAGATACCCAAATGAGGTCATCGTACAAGTTGAATACTGGAGGTGGACTACAGGAAAGCAGAAGTAAAAGCTGAATCAGCTGCATTAATTTCCTGAGGTGCCACTATCAGCTGTCAGACCCTTAGGGTTTAGGTGAGGCATGTGTGCTGTAAGAAACTTTATCCTGTACTACTCATCCAATACTAACATGATAGAAGATGAGACGAGGTTACGGTGGTGCTAGGAATTTCAGCGTGATCTCACATTACATCCTTTGCCAAAGCGAAGAGGTGCTTATTTGTGTGGGGCTTTCCCCAGAAAAATTTCCTGTTGAGTCCTGTCACTGCTTCCTTATTGCAGGCCCCTATCTGTGTCCTGGTGCTTCTCCTGACCACCGAAATGATACCCCAGCTGAGACTCCAATTCAGAAATCACCAATTATTCTATTTGCAAAGTGATGGAGCTCTCCCCTAGGTTTTGTTTTTAAGATTACACAGTGGGTGTACGTGCTGGATGCAGCTCCATGGCCAAGGGATCACCACAGGGAGGAGCTTCCGAAGGTGTGTTTTGTGAAGAGGACACGCAAGAGGAAGGAAGGGTGTAGCTGCAGTGGTTGTTTCTACACATCCCGCCCCCATCCTTTGGTCAGAAAGAAGGTGGTGTGACAAAACAGCCTCTGAGACAAAACATTCTACTGGAATGGTCCTTGGGGGCTGAAAAAGCCAGGACACATCACGGTATCTGGGGGAGGTGAGGGCCTGGTCAGTCCAAAGATCTGAAAGGTTTGTGTAAAAAGCATTTCATCTGGGGAAGGGGACAAGGAGTGTTTCTTGATGTTCAAGATTTGGGAGAATCAAGGCTCTGTGAAGCAAAGGAGGGAGCATCCCTACATCTCAGCTGTGAGCAGAACCGGTGACAGCTCAGCTACTTGCTGCTCAGAGGAGACTAATGTGAGCGTGACACTCAGCTGGGATCATTGCTGTCACGCTGGGATAAGAAGGAGTTTATGTAAGAACCAAAATCTTTGGGTTTTTCTTGGTTTGTGATTCAACCCATATCCTCTTTTTCCATTGTCCAAAGCAGCATCTGAAACACACCAAACCAACACCAAAACTCCTCCCTGAATGCTCTTGCTGCACTTCTGTTTCAAAGGCAGAACCTGCAGCTGGAAGCGCAAGACAAACTTCTAAACTTTTGCCGGAGAACGTGGTAAATCACACCGTTCAACTAAGTTTTGCCAAGTGTTTGCTTTATAAAAAGCAGCATTAAACAGGGCTGAAGCTTTGCTGGCTGGTGGAACGCTTCAAGGCCACCCACGCCCCCTTTCCCTAGTCCGGCCACTTGGCCACTTTGTCCTTGACACCCGTGTCACCCGAGGTTTCCTTTGTGATCGTCTCTTTGGCTGCTGGCAGGGGACAGAGGGACTCGGTGCTGTGTGACCACCCCCCCCCCCCCCGCCCTTTCCCTGCTTCACGGACGCCCGGGGACAAACCCACCCTTCCCGCCCGGGCCTCTGTGTCCTGGGGAGGACACCCTGCAGCGGAGCCGCCGCTCCTGCCACCCGCGGGGACAACCTGCGCCCCACACGCGGCGGCGTCGCGGGGGGAGCGGGTGCGGCGCCACCTGCGGCCACCAGGGGGCGGGCGCGGACGGGCCACGGGCGCTCTGGGGCGGGGAGCGGCGGGGGGCGGGATATTTGATATACGGTATTGTGTTGGTGTTATACTATATTGAATATGGTATTATACTACACTATATTATATTATAATATAGAAATATTTCATATTTGTATAATTTTTATGCTTTTTAACAAGCTTAACTAATTAAGCATATTTTCACACAGAAGATGATATGTTTAATGTGCAGTGTATTTCATATATTCAAGGATAGAATGTATCCGGTCTGTAGTTAAATATATATATACATATAAAAATAAAAATTACGTGGTAATTTTAGAGCTAATGCAATGGGTTGTGTATGGTTAGGTATAGTTTGTTGTTAGGTTAGTTCTAGTGGCTGTATATAATAGATACCTACACACACACACGTTCATTCACACCCACCCCCTTATACAGACAAATACATATATATATCTCCCACACACACACAAATACACCCCCCCATAGACACACCCACCCCTTACAAACACACAAACATAAATATCCATGTATAGACACATCCCTTTTATAGATACAAATACATACATATATGTGAGCACACACACGCACACACCAGCAACACCAGTGCGGTGGCAACCTCTGCCTGTGGGCCATGGTAGAGGGGGGGGTGTAGTGAGGTGGGGGGGGAATCCTTTTCACATCTCCCTTTGACGCCATCATAAAATCAATAATGCGGAGAAGCTGAGACACTCTGGTTGCAACAGCCTGAACAAACCAAGTTGGGTAAAACAGCAGCTATTCCAGCCGCTCATCGCTACAGAGATAGACTGAAGAGACAAGAGACAAAAATAAAATAAGAAATTTGCATTGAATATTTATTTTGATAAACATTGTGTACTCCAAACAACTACGTGTTATTTCAGTTGTAAGCCACAATCTGTTGGAACCAACGTCCCAAGAGCTCTTGTCATCATAAACCAGACAGTCAATGCACTACCACGGTCTGCGGACATAGAGAGCTTTCAAGTGCAAAGCAGATTATCAGAAAAGACATATTGCCGACCTCCTTAACAACTTGGACAATGCTAATCTCCAGTAAAAATGCTTCATATGTCTGCAATTTAGTTGTCTTAGTGCCATTGTAATAAATTAATAGAAAATATATCTTTTTTCATTGGAAAGTCTATAAGAAAATGTACAAACATCTAACTCCGAAAAAGGACCAGCTATTTCGGCGACAGGTAAAACAAGCATTTGAACCGAGGCAAAAAACCCAAACATCCAAACAAACAGACAGACAGACAAACAAAATGCAATCAAAAAAACCCCCACTCTACCAATGGCAACTGCGTAGGCAAACATGGAAACATTTGCAGTAATAAACCTTACAAAGAGGGTAACTGCAGCTTATGCGGGGACTGTTGAAAGGATGTACAACGGACAAGCAGTCAGGTAATTCACTGGTCAAAATGTGCGCGTGTAACTCCTAGAACAGTCAAAGATTAAAAAAGGAATCATATGGCACAAAACTATTGCCAACTGGCGATGGTCCCAGGCTTCCTTCTGTCTCCGGAGCAACAACACGTTGGCTCCGTCCCGAAAAGGTGGATGGGAGCCCTTCACATTTCAGAGGAGCGGCTGCCCCATCACACCCCTGCCATGATCTGGTATCCCCCAGGCGGGGAGGCTGCAGGGATCCCCGACTCCCTGTTCACAGCGTGAGACCCACCCCAGCTCCAAAACAGGCCCCATGTGACAAGCTTTGCACGAGAGAACGAGCCACTTAAAAGTTTTCTTCTCTTAATAAGATTTTTTTCAGGAAAAAATAACAAAAAACAACAAAACCCAACAAACAGCAGAAGGTTTTCCTAGAGCCAAGTCTTGTGATTTCACCCTGAGAATTCCCAAAATTGTAAAATCGGAAGCCACACTTTAGCACAAAGGCAGCATGCTCACAGAAGCTGAACAAACCTGTCTAGGGGATAGACCCATCTGGCATGATCCTCCTGGGCATTCACAGGCTCACCGAGGGCAGGAGAAGGGAAATGACTGGTGGCCCAGAGCAGCAGCGTGCCACAGAGGGCAACCCCTGCCTTGCCAAAGCCAAATCCCAAATCAGGCACATTCTGATCCCAGCTCTCCGGCCCACCATTTGTGAAGTGCTCATGAAAGAAATACTCCTGCTTTGGTCCATCTCTTGGAAGCAAGTGAGTTCCACTAACGCCAGTGCAATGGTATCAACAGAACTGCCTCAGGACAGTGAAGAGCTTCAGAAAACCCAGACTCAAAGGGACCTTTTTTCAGTCTATTTGCTCAACTTCAGGCATCTGGCTCTGTTTTGGCTATCAGAGAACGTCAGATAAACAATGTTTGGTTGAACCACAAGTGAGACCGACTTTTTCAAGGGATAGTTTGTGAAATCCCCAAACCATCATAAGACATCGGGGAAAAAAATCCCACTTTACCTGCCTTTTACAAGTGTTGCCCATTCATTTTGGAAACAGCACAAATGCTGAAAGAGCATTCATTAACAGACTCTTGTTGAGAAGCAAGGGAGGCAAAGCTTGGCTCTTCTTTTTTTTTCCTTTTTTTTTCCTTTTTTTTTTCCTTTTTTTTTTTTCCTTTAAATACGATACACATGACATTCAGCATGTTCAAAACAACTATATAGTAAGACTGAAAAGAACATTTCCAGTTTCAAAACCCAGGAGAGGCTTGAGGGGAATGTAACCTGCAGAACTACCTTAATTTTGCTCATGGTTGCTTTGATTTTCAGAGCAATTGATTTAAACCCGGTTTATAGAGTGCAACATCTGCTCAGCCTTTGGAATGGCACACAAAATTTTTGCTCTTTCATTCTAGCTGCAAGACAGCATTTTGGATACTGTGGAAAAAAGACAACTTAATTACATGAGCTCTAATAAGAGCAAAATGAAATAACCATCAGCAACTAGAATGATTTCTGTAGCAATGGGGGCAGGCAGAGACAAAGTGGGGAAACAAACCCAGATATTGTTGGCAAAACTGACACTGCTTTGAAAAGCTCTTCATCTTGTCTTTTATCCCCTCTTAGATTTCTTCGAATAGCCACAGGCTCTGGGGACACCTTCACGGCATTTTTGAGCAACAGACAGAAATATCACTGAATACTGGAAGTGCTTACAACGTTTTACAAGATAATGTTTCATTTCCCAGCTTCGAGAGATGACCCTACAGGAGTCCTGATTCTGCCTTTATTACCCAGACACCGCTTTGAAGAAGGAGGAAAGGAGGTACACGACATCCAGCTAGGGTATGGGGATTCCCACTCTAATTCTTCAGCTACTTGGTAAGACCTCTGTCCCCTTCCATGCAGATCTTGTGTAACTCTTCCAGGAGGACCAAGATGCTCATGCCCTTAAGACAGGATCAGAAAGCAACACTCAGCGGAGCACTCAGATCCAGCTCCCTCTGACCTCCCTGGAAAGGCAAGGGCCGCTCACCTTATTTGAGGCTGAATAAGGTAAGTCCCAGTATTCCCAGTTAAAAAATGAAAGCCTCGAAGAGGAGATGCTTTACTTGACTGTCTACCATGAACCCTCCAGACTGATCCTGAACATTATTCTACAGAGGGACTTGTGCGGGAAAGGCTGAGAAAAATATATGTGCTAATTGACATTGCTTTCCTTCTAGACTACAGCTGTTTGTTGAAGGAAAACTTCCTATTTGAGGAACCACTATTAAAAAACCTTCACCCATAGGAGAAATGCAGTTTTCTGAGCAAGCAGAAAGATGTGGTTTATCAGTCTCCGCTGGCATCTTTTATCTTCTCCTTCTCTCATCTGCTCCCCAACTACGTGCCGTGGGTTAACATGTACAACACAGATCCCAAACAGCTTGATCAAATATCATAAAAGCTTTAGGATAAATTCTTGTTGTCCAGTTACGTTTCCCAGCATCTGGGAATTCACTCAAATATACTCTTTCTATCTTAGATTTTCAATCAGCCTTTGAATTGGCATTCCACGTGAGCAGCTAGTTACACCATGGGGGAAAAAAAAGCGTTTGGACAACTTAGAGGGCTGGTAAAAACAGTAATCCTCGATGGCCTTCAGACCCAGAACTCCCTCTTCGAGAGGCAGCACATAAGTTAGTCTGTTACAGCGGTGCTGGTAAAACCAGCACCTTGTAAAAGAGGTCAACCCTTGCTTAGTAACACGAGAGTCAACACGGCATCAGTGAGCAAGTCAGCCGGCGAGGAGCTGGTGATCACAGAACATGACGCTGATCACAGAGGAAGGCTTTTCTGGCACATGTGGCCACTCTAGCTACTTACAGTAAGATTTCTTTTTTTGAACAACAACAACAACAAAACACTACACCTCTGGAGCAGGCTGGCAAGGTGCCTGCGGCGAGCAGTCAGTAGTCCGTCCCATGGGGGCAGCGCTGGCAGCCAGAAGGCAGAGCAGTGTGTCCTCATAATTTCATTTTCTTCACCACAGGAATTGGCAGTGCTTGATAGATTTTAGCTGAGTCCTCATTAGTGACCAGCTTCACCCAGACAGGGCGGAAGCTGCCTTTGAAGCCGACAAAAGCCATTTTTTCTGCAAATCAGAGCAAATATATTAGGAGTGTGTCGGGGCCGCACCAGAAAAACACCCAATGGCTGGATGGATGCAGGTGGACAAGAGCACACGTCTGCACACAAACTTTGCCAATTATCCATTCTTCAGGTATTAAAGAAATACTTTCCTAACAAAGCTAAATTAAAATTTTATTTATGTGTTGTATGCTTCCATTAATTAACAACGTGTGATACACAGCAGAGGAGACAGAGAGAAGGAACAACCCTTCCTAGCAGGCAGCTTGAGCTATCTGTTGAAGCTATCATTATTTGCATGGTGCTTATACTCAAATCCCTTTCCTGCTTGGGGAAGGTGGGGGGATGACGAGGGACAGGCCAACAGACAAGACCTACATTAGCGAGTGTAACACACTCAGAAAAGAGGAAAGTGTGCCAAAAGCTCACAGAGCTGATCAGAGCAAGGTGCACAATGGAGCAATATTCTAGTGTAATAGGTGATGCTTTGAAATTGATATGCTTTGTGCCATCAAGTTGGAATTTTGTTTCAAGAGAAAACCAGATAAAAATAAGTTCAGACAAGTAAAAAATCCTGTTTGGGGGCATTTAGTGGGAAAAAAATTCCAATATTCCTACTGCTAGGTTGTCTTTTTATTTAAAATGAATCTGGAAAACCAAGCCCCCCGAATTCTTTACTTCTAAGAACAACTGCCAGAACACTTTTTCCATCTACAGTATTAAACCGAGTGCTGTTATCCAAAGCTGCAGTGGATACAACCTCACTGAATAAATTAACGACCGGTCCCAGGACATCTGAGCACATGCTGATAGAAACAAGCAAGGCAAAGTTTAGAAGAAGGAAAAAAGGTCCCTTTACTGCAGCCATGGGAGGAAAATAGATCAAAGGGGCTTTGAATTGCATTTTTAAAAAGTGGTTACCTTTTAACCTAAAACCCTCTTCTGCTCCGAGTTTCTCCAGAACTTTAGTCCATGGTCCTCTTGAAATGAGTCTTCCTTTAGATGTCATCAGTACTATGGAGCTGAAGGAAACAAAGCCGTTTATAAACAGATGAAGACTCAGAACATGTTCCTCACTTGTCTGTCTTGAGCAGTGGTAACTCCCGCCCGTGTGACTCAAAGACACCCATGAACTACAGTGCTTTCTGCTTTAATGGCTTTTGTCAATGCTTTCCAACAGCTTAGTCATATATTCACTTTTCCAGTCATGTAAAACCCACTAGGAAACTGACAAGTCACTTTTTTTTTTTTTAAACACTGTTTTCTAGAATGATTTAAATGTTTCCAACCAGCAGTTCCATCCTGCTTTTCTCAGAATGAAACATGCTCTCCCTGGGATGCTCTGAGCAAGTCTCAAATAATTTACTGTTCTTACATCATTAGCAGGACAAAGCCTGAAGCAATTCACTTCCTTGAGATCTTTGCTGGCCTGATGCTTTTCATTTTCATTGTGCACTTAAACACTGCATTTTACACTTTAAAAAGTGTATTACTGTTGCTGTTATTATTGTTATTATTAATAATAATAATTATTATTATTACCACCTTACTTGCATGTACTGTATTTCATCTCAAAATTCTCAGGGTCTTCCACAAATGGCAATTGATAAACAAAAGAGATTAGGTAAATGCATTAAGCTTATACAAATCCGTAAATGCTTGGGTAAAAGTTGGTAACTGCCTCAGCTTAAGTCTAAAAGACTAGAATAAAAACCCAAATTAAACATGAGGGGATAATCTTATAGTGAAAATTGTCGATAGAGAAGCACGTTAACCTCCTTACTTCCTCACAGATGCACAAACACCTCCAATGGTTATCTCAAAGCATATGGAAGACAAGCTCTGCTCCAGTGAGTTCAGGGGAAGTCTTGTTATTAAGCTCAGTGGGGCTGGGATATCACTCTTGTTCAGCTCCTAATTAAAGCTGCATCACAGAGTAATTGAGCAAACAGATGAAATTATTTCATTCCACCTTGCAGGGTTTCCATGAATGAAACTTCCCTGACTCGAAGGGCATTTGCTGTCTTGCAGAATGAGAGCCTTGCTGGGCTGGCTTCCCTGCAGCACGGTGGACACAAGTCGCCAAAATTAATTAGGCAACAGCTCCTGCAGAGCTCCAGCCCTGAGCTACTGAGTGCAGCGCCCACATCTTAACACCTCAGCTGGAACTGGAACTGTTCAGGGGAAAATAGCAACGGGTGGTGGCAGAGGAACAAGAGAAACAAAAGAGTTGAAGAGTCATCAGGACTTTTCCTAGAATAAACCTGAGGTGTTAAAACTCTCGGGTGCTTACGAGAGTGGATTGAGCTGGCAGGCTGGGTTTGAGTACTCTGGAAATGCTGAATCACCTCTTTTTTCTTCCTTCAGTTCACTAAAATCATTACTTTCTATTAGGCCTTATCTGCTATGGAAGTTTAAAATAAATTCACCAGATGTTTTGTTTTCTTATCCCTGGGAAACTCATCAGAAAACTGGATTTATTAAAAGAAAAAGGAATTTGGCCTGCAGAGAGTTGCTGAAATGAACAAAGAGGTTTGCCCTTGCTAGGAACACCTCTTCTTGTATCCCCAAATCCACAAACCTAAACGTTGTCCTAGCAGTCCCTTCACGAGAGGCTGGGGGAGGCTGAGGGGGGCCTCTTCCCCTCCCTTAGCACCATCTCTCTGTACAGTCCGTGCTCTGCATCGCTTCGGGAGAAGGGACAAGAAGCTGCTGGCTGTGCAGTCCCACCATCTGCATGGTGTCACCTGACTCTGAACAACACTTTCATCCAGTAAATGGACGAAAGATGTCTCATGACTGTAACTGAAGCTCTTGCCTTATCAGATTGGAAAAACTTGCAAGGGATGGGCTGGGAAAACTTTTGGTGAATGAAAGACAATAATTTGGGGGTTCAATCCTTGCCAAGGCACATCTGAGCAAGACCTGCCAAGGTGCTGACCATGTTCGGTCAACTTCCAGTCTTAATGCTAATTCTAATCCGGTCCCAATACTAATCCAAAGAAGACAATGAGGCTCAGAAAGACTTAAGTACACCTACAAGTCTAATTACGATTCAATCCTCTAAGGTAAGAAAGAATCCAGGAGCCGGATTTAGCCAAGATTGAAATTGGATTTTTTTCAAAGGAGGATGGGGGCGTGTCTGAAAAGTTCTCTTACTTTATTTTATTTTATGAAAGAAAAGTGAGCAACTACCATGCTTCTCTGCAGTAACTACTTGATGTATATTTTGCAACCTTCAGAACTATTTAAGACAGCAGAAATACATCTGTATGAACTTGCATGGCACCTGCTGACACTTCCCCCAAGTCTCTAGAACAAATGCCAGAACAATATCCTGTTGATCTGCCCACAGTTATTTTGAATGATTCATCAACAAAGCAATCGTATTTGCATGCAATGTTACATACCAGATTTCAAATCAAAACAGACTTAATAACAATGAAATATATTCATTTCCCAATAGCACTCCACAAACTAATATGAGAACAACCCCTTTGGTTAAAGGGTTTCTGATGCTGTTCCCAGTCCTACTCCAGCAGATGAACCCAGTGCCCTCCAGGATACAGGAACACGTGTTGGCTACTTACCACCCGCTTGCAAAACTCTGCTTTTCTGGCTGCCCATACTTAAAAAATAAAAGCAACCAGTCCTTAGGCCTGGGCAGGGAACATGTGCAGAGAGGAACGTATTTTATTAGTGGAATTTTCTGCTATTTGAGAGAGTATGCAGGCAATAGAAAAATGTAAACTGGGCACATCTGGACCAATAAATGCTGAGAGTTTATTTGTGAATTTAAGTCTGCAGTTTGTCTGTAACCCACGACGTAAATGTAGATCTGCAGTTTATTAACCAAATGTAGCTCTGCAGTTTATCTGAGGCTCCATCAGTTCCTAAATCACAGTCTACGTCCTCCTGCTGCCTGCACATCCCGCTCACGTTTGGAGTCTATGGGAGTTGGGGGGTACAAAAGCACACTGTTAGCCGGGTCCGTCTGGCCCATGTTGGGTGACAAAAACCAGGAAAAAGATGAGTGTTGTACAACGTTCTTATACATTGCACTTTAGTAACACCAGATTATTTACTCACTGATCTTTGATGTTGTGGACATAATTTTCTATCTGTGCTGGGATTCCTTGTAGAATTGAGTTTTTGAATGTTACTCGATCAACAACTTTTCCATGATGTCCATCAATCACAACCAGCTGGATGCCCTCATCAGTGAGGAAGAACCTGACACTGTCAACCTGCGTGGGGGGAAAAACATTCTTTATCTATCACAGTTACACAACTGCAACCAACCACCTGTAAGCACTGGTAGCATTAAATCACAAGACTGCTCTTTCTATCGAAGGGCAGAATTCCAGATCTCTGAGGTCAAGATGTCCTGCATTTTTGCTAATATGGGAAAGTTACAGCTTTTTTTTTTTTTTTTTTTTTTAACAAAATGCAAAGCAAAAGTGACCTGAATCTAACTATCTACGGTAACTTCAGAAGCAAGTTTTCCACAAAAAGGAATCAAGTGTCCTAGAATTTTGCCCCATAAAGTTGACTGAGAGGACCTGCTCACCTCAATGTATGCAAAGTCATCCTTTAGGTGGAAGTACTGTTTCTTATAAGTTTCTATTTTCACTTCTAGTAGGTGGTCCTTAGTCTTCTGTTTCCAAAAAAAAAAAAAAAAAAAAGTTTTTGTAGTGAGGATGTCCATTACCTGAATGCTGCATTTCCAGAAAGCATTTTAAACCTTGAAATTCAATCAACAAGAAAGCTACATAATAAGTACTGACTTGCCAAGTTACATTGCTAATGAGACCGGGGCACAATGGTAACCTCTCTGCTCATCCTGTCAGCATTTAAATTATTCCACCAAACGGCAGAGCATAAGTGACTCTCACTTTGCAGAGTTGACACACAATTCTCTGAGGCTTTGCTGTGCATTCCTGTTTCAAGGGTGATGAGTGAAAAACCCCAAAAAACAGATAAATACCCCCCTTCCTCCCCCATAACCACACTGAATTGGATATAGGAGACAGTGTTGTATGAGACCCTTCATATGAATGAGACACTCAGCTATGCAGTCCCTTCTCTGACACTGCTGTTCTTATAGTCTGCAGGAGCTGGAGGCCAGGCAAGAAACCTTCTGTCTCTCCAGAATCTCACTCCCTGGGCCAACCTGTCTCCCAGCTCATCACTTTTCACCCTGTGATTTGAAACACAGAACTTCACAACCGAGCCCCAAAAGACTAAGTATCCAACTTCAAATCAAGTCCTGGGTGGCTCTGTCCTTCCAGGACCTGTGCTCTCTACACGTGCAAGAATCTGTTTCATAACGTTTTCCATACCTGAACTGTTCCAGAAAATCAGGCGCAGGATATACTGAACCTGGTACAAAGTCTTTCTATGTCTATGGGCACAGTATGTGCCAGAACTACAGATTTACACCGGCAATAATTCTGTGATAAGAAAACTACTTTACCAGTTGTGCACTAGAAAGCTTCTTGGGCATTGGCACCTCTACTATTGGAGTCTCAATGTATTTGGGATAGGCCATGGCTTCACAGTCACTGACACCAGCCATCTTGGGGATCACAGCTTTGATCCTTATTCGTTCACAGCCTTTCACAGAGCAGAAAGCAAATTTCTCCTTCTCATTTTGAGCTTTGAGTTTCAGAAACAGCAGCCTGCAGGGAGGGGAGGAGAAGAATGAACAGCATCCTTGAGACTTCTGTGCAAAAAATGACTAACTCCCAGTTTTGGTGTACTCCTTCCTAATGCTTTGCAATTATGTGCGTTGCAAACCCTCAGTGCCGATGTCTGCCTTTTAGAGTGCTCAACGTACCACATGCAAATAAAAGGGGACACACATCTCAGAAATGGTTTGGGGAGGTCAAGGAACTTAAGACAGAGAAATTAGATGACATCTGAACTCCCTTTGAGCTCTATTTTATAATGATACATTTGTGTCTCTCTTTCTCTCCCATTATTTTAATTCTTTAAAAGAAGATAACAGGCTTTATATGCTTAGTTCCCGTGCGTCCCTGTCATGGTGTTTACAAGTGGTTGCTGTTCAAAACAAAAAGGGTTGGGTGTGTCTCCAGTTCAGTTTCATGGTCTGCACTTTGCTTTTTTCTTTTTTTCTAGTTTATATTCACTTGGCAAAGCATTTCCCAGAGTAACTGGCAGAGCAGCAGAGGCTGTGAACGACTGGTAGCTGTGGGAGTCCCAGGAAAATTAAACGCTGGTCACACTCCCAGAACGACTTTCTGGTTTTGTTGTGATCCCTGCTAATGGCATTAGCCAAACGCCTCATGATTCCAGCAGCTTTCTCAAAACAGTGTCCAAATAGGCAAGACCAGTTTCCTTACCCAGTGTCCTCATCCCAGTAGTAGTATCCTTTGCTAGGATATCTGTGCTCCAGTTTCTCCATCTGAGAGGTTCTATAGAAGGTTCCAGTTTTGTACGTTTTCTTCAAGAGACGATTGTGGATGTCTGAGAGAATGGAAAATGTTGTCCCTTTAGGATAGCAAAATCCTACTTGGATCCAGTCGTTCCTAAAAATAGCAAAGACCCACATTATAACAAGTCAACACATGACTATTATTTTCCTGGGCATGCTAGAAGCCAAACTAAATAATTCACTCTGAAATGTAACTTAATTTTTTCCTGGCCAGTTAAAATTTTAATGGTGTGGGATGAATAAATGCAACGTAAATTAGACATAACAACCATGGGTTAGTCAAGCAATGTGGGTCAGATCTGCTCCTGACTTCTACACCTGTGACTTCCATGCACCAGGAATGAATTAGCTCTAGGCTTCTAAAAATGAACCACGTTATCTTGCAGGGCTTCCCAGGAGAGGAAACAGGAATCTCAGAGGTCAAATGGAAAGACGGTGAACTCAATGGACTTCCTGGAACAAACATGTTCATTCTGGAAGAGCTCATAAGTTGATGACCTCATCCATTAAAAATGTGCAGGGCTGTTATTGGGCTGGAATGTTGGAATTTGGTCGGATCACTCACTTGTTGAAGTTGATGAGCCATATGGCCAGCTCTTCAGGGGCTGTCTTGTCCCAATGGATGGTGTAGCCTTTCCTCAGAGTTATGACTGGCTGATACTGCTGGTAATGAGTGCTCTTGCTTAACGCCCCTTCCAAGTAGAGTGGGTGATTGTGGTAGTCATTTTTTATTATTTTCATTTTCAGGTTGGCTGGCTTGTAGGCTTGGATGTACATCTAGATAAAAAAAAAGATCACCAAGGGTTTAATGAACGACAGTAAAAAACATTAAAGGCACAGCTACTCAATAGACGTGAACTGGTGCCAGGCCTGTGATACCAGCAGTGACCTGTTCGCCGTACACTTATGTTCAATTTCTTAGGCTTCCTTTTCAACAAAGTAAACTGTTCTCAGAAAAAAAGACGGATCATTTCCTTATTGGTTGAGTTCAAGACTATGTGTCAGTCAAGGCTTCAAAGAGGCCTGAATGAGGGTATTTCACAGTGTTAGTGGCAACCCTCAGCAGTGGGACAGTATCTACCTCAGACATCTGACTCCTCCTGAACAAGGACCCTTCTGTCTAGATTTCAGAAGCAGGAAAACCAGCTCAGTGGTTACAAATTGGCTTTAGTAGCACTACACGGAGAAAAACAACAGTTGCAACACCTAAAACAAAAACAGGCGATACTCATCAGAGGAAAGTGAGGGCTCTCTGAAGGTGGCAACACTCTGAGCTCGTGTGGTAGGAAGAATGGTCTGGTGGTTACACAACAGGATGAAAGATCATGAGAGCTGAAGTCTAATTTTGACTCCTCAGCACATTTCCCATAACACTGTGGGCAACACTTCCTTCCATAAATCAAGGAAAAATACCTAGCCGACAGCCCATAGATTTATGAATATTAATCTGTTAATGCTCGTGGAACTCTTAGGGGACTTCAGGCAGAAGTTGTTAGAGCTGTTAACAGTCAAGGCCAAAGTATCTGAAAATGTACCACAGTATCCTCATGTTCAAAACCACCTGCGCAGACACGCAGATAAATAAACCCTGAGCACTCTGAAGAAAGTCCATTTCTAAAGGTCAAGCTTTACAGTGCCAAGAAATTTAAAATAAAATAAAGCGATAATGATACCGCAAGATTAGCAGCTCTACCTGTGCAAAGTGTCCGCTGCAGACGGAACCTCTCCAGTCAGGCACATCGATGCAGTCAGGGTGCTTGATTAACCAGTTATCTTCTTTTATCAGGTATGAGCCTGGATATTCTGACACAGAACCATCTACATCATGAAAAACCGATGTCTTATCGCCGTCCATATCCAGATCATTGAACCAGGGTCCAGGTTCTCCAAAAAAGACCCTTGAGGTAATCTAAACAAAACAGTGAAATACATTTACATGTCCAGAAAGGAATTAATCACTCAGAGTACGGAGTGGCTACAGTCACTAGAGTGGCTCAAAGGACCCATTTTCTGACTTTATTTGGCATTGGAAAGTAGCTTGGACAATAAATAGTTCGGGTTTGTGGGTCAGTTTGTGCATGAAGAAATCTGTGTATGCATCAACAGCACCATTCTTTACATGGGCACAGATTTTGGCTGCTCAGCTTGAGACATGGTAGGCTTGATGTTCAATGGCTCTGAGGCCCCATGACTCCAGATGATTCTGGGGTTGCAGGTCCTCTGAGATAACAGTTATGTGGCAATAAAGCTATGAGCTTCTGAAACTGACCATCCAAAGATGAAAGCACCAAAATAATTTTCAACTGAGCCGGTCTTGTTAGCTGGCAGGAACATCACTGCCACTCGGTACAGCCATATCAGGATTGTCTCTGCCTGCACACTCCCTCTTTGTTAAGCCTGAAGTCAGGGTAGGGCTGGGTCACACACTGAAAAGGTGTGTTTGATTTGTCAGACAGAGCAGACACAGATTTCCCTGCTGACCATGGGGGAAAGGCTAAAACAACCAGAATTTCAGCCTCAGCTGTGAGAAGGTCTGTTTTAAAATTCTGGAGGAAGGTTCAGGAGACGGGGCAATTTCACTAGAGCCACCTCACTCGTTGTCTGCTAATATATTTTTAAGGTTCCAAAGCCACATAAAGTCACGCTGGTGCTGGGAACAATCAGGGACCTCCCCTGGGAAATGACTGCTCGGGCAACTTCAGACTGATATTTTTATCCAGAATAAATAAATGTCATGTCACCAGCCTGCCTGGTGCAATACGAGAGAGTGACCGACTAACACTCTTAGGGGAATTTTGCCTTTCTCATCCCATTTGGCACAAGGATTGCTAGTCAGCATTTTTCCTGACATGCAAGCAAGTCTGCTAATTTTTTGAAAGTTAAGCAACTCAAACCATTTCATTCCCAACCACTTTATTTATTTATTTGTTTGTAATGTTTGGCAGTTGGATTGAACAGCTGCTAGAGGTGAACCTCAGCAAACCAGTTAGCACATATGTGTGCAAGCAAATACAAAAATAACTCAAAAGCACAGACCCCAGGACAGGTTCAGACCAGCACCCAGAAGTTCATACTGTAATTCAAAGCTTGGCAGACCCTTTTTGGCTGGGCTCTGCTCTCATTTATGTCTGCAGAACTGGAGCCCATGGAATTACCCTGGTGTGCAGGGCTGCAGAATTACCCTGCATCGGCTCAGTTTCACTGGCTGTTTCCCAAAATCAGTATTTTCTGCTTCTAGGTAAGTTAGACCTTCCACAACAGACTTCCCTCTGTTGTTTCTTTAATATTATACTACTGTTGAAAATAAGGGGCCAGATACTTCTCCCTATTTCAACGGTTTCTGAGACACACGGAAGTGGAAATGATTTCCACTTGAATGTCACTATTTTTTTGAAACTGGTGCCTGCTTCTGGTTTGCTGCAAACCTGTCAGAGAATTAGACTTTCTTGTTATTTCTCTCATCCAATTTTCCCTTTCTTAGCTGCTACCCTCCTTGTTAAACTTCTGGCAAAGACACTGGGCAACCTCCTGAAGATCTCGTGTTTTCTTCTAAAAGCTGCTACACCTTTTTTACCCACAACCCCATTTCCCAGCCAACTGGAAAAGGCCTTTCTGAGAAGAATAACTCACAGGAACGTCTTCAAAATGAATGTCGGTGACATTGTTGTTGGGGCAGCTCTGCCAGGCGTTGTTGAGCCGGAAGGCCAGGGCACTCGTGTGCCGGCCGTCCAGGGCAGCGAATTTGCGGAAGGTGCAGTTCTGGACGTTGATCGGTCCATCGTAGAACTGAATCCCTCGAATGGGAAAATCCCTAAAACACATTTGGAGGAAACAGAGAGACTTGGTCATGACACATTAGCATGAGGATGAGAATGTATTCTAGACATGTATAGTCCCGCAGCACTTGTTTCTCAGCTGCTTCCATTTTTCACAGCCCTTAAGATGACTCCTGAGCTCATGTTTTGGAAGAGAAGGGATTTCCCTCCTTTTTAGGTCTGTGAAGTCCTCTTATCCTTGCAAGTTCAGCTCAAGTTCTTTCGTGTCTGAACAGATCATCTTTATTTCGTCTGTGCTCCTCAAGGGAAGGAACTTACAGCAATGCCAAAGCATTGAGCTAAAACTGAATAAATCCATGTTTGCCATCAGAAACGAGTTCTGCAGCAGCAAAACCTGAAACTCATCAGAACTGTGCAGATTCCTTGGGCCGAGTAATGGCAGGGCTAAAAGAAGTCCCACCACATCTTTCAAAGGAACTTGGAAATAAACAGTGCAACGCAACTGCAATAAAAAATGGATTTGAAAACAAGGAAAGGTCTTAGAATCTAAAGGGCTGAAAAGAGGTGATGGGGCAGACTAATGAACCTTTATTATCAGCCTTTCCTGGTATCATCTGCAAGGTAAAGAAGACACCATTTTTAACACTGATTAAGTGAACGAGATACTTAAACTCTTTAAGAGGCTAAGATAAGATAGTTCAAATTTCACTTATGATAAATAAATTTGATCCCTCCTTCTTCATATGAAATGTGCATTTTTTCTGTCCCTCTGAGCTTCTGCACCCAACACCCAAGATGAGATGTGCCCACAAGTATATACTTAAAGGATATTAGAGAGTCATAGCAGACTGGCTTTTCAGTATTACTATAGTTAATAATAAGCCTCCTATATTGCTAATGACAAGCAAAGTTGAGGTGCATAATATGGCAGGAAAAAATCAGCTGATCTTTTTGTTCACTGTAGAGCTACTGTTAGGATAACTATGTTTTTAGGAATAACAACAAAATATTATTGCCCTTGCAAATCAATCCGTAGGACTAAGGTCTAGGAAGAGGCCACACATGAAGTTTACTGGCCATTTCAAAACTATTTAACAAAGGCATCAAATTCCTGTAGCACAGCAGCAATAGTAACAGCAGCTCTGAGGACATCTATGACCACATCTGGGCCAGCCCAAGCCCAGGAAAGGGCTTCTATGAGTTTTCCTGGCAGCTGATCTGGACAGAGACTGCTACATTGCTCAACCACGTACAGAGAAGTGCCCAGGTAGCACACAGTCCTTGTGCTGCCTTCTCAACTCTGTTTGCAAAGGGGAGGGGAAGGAAAGAGGAGTTTGATGCTGTCTTGGCAGCCTGCAAGTATGTACCTGCCAGCAGCAGCTAGCTGCACAGTGAGGACTTTGGGATTGGGAGACGTGAAACCAAATCCTTTCTGTGTAATGGTTATTAAACTGAACAGCGTTGAAGAAACCACACTGGGCTGGAGATTGCACCGAGAGTGGGAACAGAGAGTGCTTTGATGTGCTGAGCCGAACTTACGGGCCGATGGGCAGGGTCCTTCCTCTGTGATCCAGGCCTCCAGGTCCCCAGATCTCGTTGTCCATCGTCTCGGTGCCCAGGTTTCCACTCTCGCCAACAAACAGGCTGTTCTTGATTTCTTGCTTTGAGCCGTCATCATGAGGGAAAGTCCCGCCACTGGGAAGGAAGGGCTGGAGGTGAAGGGGCTGCTCACAGCTACCCCCACCAGCTGTGCCCCAGGCTGCAGCACAGCCTGCCCCACACTTACCTCGCCAAGGTCAGGCCAATGCCATTGTCAGCAAACCTGCAAAGAGAAGGGGGATGCTTCAGAAGAGGTTTGGGGTTTCTTTCTCATGTCGTTCAACTAAAGTAACCAAACCAATGAGGTGGAGGGCAGCAGGGCTTAATTACTGAACAGTGCCCATGGGGAGGCTCAGCCTTGTCCGGGTTTGTTCCCTGTCTAGTTTTGGAAGATTTTTTGGCACATCTTGCAGTATATGCAGATCATATGAAGCAGCAGACATGCACCTGATTGCTCCGAGCTGAGGTTAAGCCAGTGTGATCATTGGGCATAGTTTACTTGTCTGATAAAGCTTTTTTCCCTGTGTCTAATGACCATGCTCTTTTCACTGTTAGGTAGAAAGATCAAGCTTATCTCTAACTAGCTTTTATTATTTAATAGTGCTTTGCCTTAATGTGCACCTCTGTGCTCCTCCATGTTCATGTATCACATACTGCTTCCATGAAATAACTTTACAAGAGGAACTGTTATTAAAACAGGGAAGCCTGGCTTCTCTTTCATCAACAGAAAGATAGAGATGAGATCTTCCTTATTAAAAATTAAAAAAAAAAAAAAAAAGATTAAAATGTCTTTCCATTTTGCTGAAATTCCAAAGCTTTTAGATGAGATAAATAATCACAACTGTCGGTCCATGACTCCTGCTTATAGGAAGACTACAATTAATATGATAGCATGAGTAAGTCTTGATGGTATCTCCACGTCGGTGTCACTCTTAAACACGTCTGCCACTGATCTCAGCAAAAGCCGGAGTGGAGGGACCGCAGCAGAACGAAACCCGGCTTTGTCCTGTTTGTGTCTGTAGGTGGCAGCCCTTTACACGCTATCGCCTCCCCTTGCCTTTCTCCAGCCCCATGAACGCACTCTGCAGTTTACATACTGCATGCCACATTAACATTTGTTTTGTTAATGTAATACATAAGTCTTTCTATAGCAATAGAAAAGGAAATTACTGTGGCTATAAAGACGATTACAGTTTGATGACTGCTTCCTCGAATTCACATACGCTCATAGGTTGGCTGCTGGAAACAGATATAAGTACTCGGTCTTCCAGCAACCTCCATACGCTGCATATGCTCCATAAGCAATATAAACGTCTCAATGACGTGAATGTGATCTGCGAAGACAACTCTTGCGGGCCATGAAGTGCACTAGATACTTCTGGTTCATAAGTTCATAAGAAGTACAAATCATATTACTTAATATTACATTTCTGACCGTTGTTCTACAGTCTCACTCTTGCCAACCTGACTTGTCACTACAGACGCTTATACCACCAGGAGCTTTAAGACGTTTGGGTCACTCAAAGGTAAGGCAGCTCTGGTCAGGAATTGGACACCAGATAACGGTGTGACAGCTATTCCTATTGGAGTTATCACAATATGTCTCGTAAAGTAGCTTTTTGCTGTTTTTCCTCTTTCTTCATTGAGGTTGGTATCAAGAGCCTGGCTCAGCAAAAGAAACTGTAGAAGATCATCTGTTTTCAAGTGTAAAGCAAATATCTGTTCTGACCAGTGCAGGAAACAGCCTTCAAAGAGCACAACACACACTTGTCCAGTCTCTCTCCCTTGCTGGTATGATGCATAGTTTTATGTCTGCTTTGTCGGTACTCGCTTATTCAGCATAACAGTGAACCACATAAAACCGATCTGTGACCAGGCTTAGTCAGGGAAGGTGGTGGATTTTGCTGCTTTCTTTTCAAAGCACCTTGTTTTTCATGTAAAAAAAATTTAGTTTTTATTTTTAATTTTTTGCATCTGCATCTATGTCTCTGTGTATGTGACCATTTTTGAACGCTCGTTAGCATCACACAGAGAGACAATCGGAGGGATCTTCAGTTCAGACAAAGCAGGTTTTGTTTGCGTAAAATAATGCCTGTGTTTACTTAACGTTTCATCTTTATTTCAATCTTGGCCATACAGAAGGTGCAAAGCAATATAAATAGTCTGAACCACAGCTATGCTCGCCATAAACACCAGGCTGAACTCTGAGAGTTGAAATAAGGCAAAACTCACTGGCAGTTGTCCAGCCACACATCTCCACCCCGCAGCCAGGCCCCGTGATCCTGATTCTTGTAGGCAATAAAGCGCTCAATTATTGCAGGTTCCCTGGGCTTCAAAGGATCGGCATCTTTGTGTGGGCTGTATCTGCAACCAGAAGGAGAGAAGAAAGGTTGGGGAAGGAAGGTAGCCTTGCTCGGTGCACAGCCCTGCTAAACATCTGGTTTCTCCTAACTTGGGAACAGCTTTGGGACAACAGCCCGTCCAAGTAGCGTGTCTCGTCAAGCAGTGATGGCCAGACCCAACTGCCAAGGGAAGGACGGTCCAGGCGAGGCAGTTGTAAAGACCCACTCCAAGTTTCCTTTCACCTTTCCATTATTGTATTGCTGATACACTGCTGAAAGCACGGAAAGTTTATTATTGCTCCCAAAAGTCTGAGATATTTTTTAATCCCTTACTGTTATCCTTTAGCATATTCCTGTTATTTAGATAAATATCCTTTTGTTTTCCCTTTTGAGCATTCTTATCTCCTAACCTTGGCTATACTGTGGCAATGAGTACCACTGCCAATTTTTCCTTGCTGTGGAAAGGAATGAAAACATCTTGGAGAGGGGCTGAGAGTATGGCCTTTACTATTCCCACTCTGCACTACCCAGGACACATGTACAAGTTTTATTAACTCTGAAGTTCTCAAGTATGATGAAATACTGACCCGATGCAGGGAAAAAGCAGACACAAGTGGGATCTGCAGCAATGTGTGCCCTCAGCTGCTGCCTGTCAGCCACCGCTATTGCCACAGGATCCAAGCAAGGCTCTGGCTCGCCAGGGTGGTGCTGAGCTCGGCTGTCATTTACCCGGTCCTGAGGCACAGCTCTCCCTTTTGCTACTGAAGGAGCATCTTCCATCATACTACGCAGCTTAGAAAAGCTGACAGATGAGTACCCAACTCAGTGCCAGCAACGGATGGTACAGAGATTAAAATTCATGCCTCAACAATGGGTAGCAAGGCCAAGCTGTCAAATCGCTAACAGATATTCAATAGCGCTTTGCTTTGCTTAATAAGCCATCATATCAACCTAAAACTGAGCATCAGACTGATAGGGTTCCAGTAAATGAATATTGCTTTGGCAGCTTCATCACTGTGCATTTGCTTTCAGAGAGAGATTTAGTATCAGCCCTTGTGAATTCCCCAGACATTCTTAAATACAGATATTTTGAGATAGATTCCAGTTTCATTCACATCCGTGTGTAACTAAAGAAACACTACAGAGTACAGAATTTGGCAGAGATACTTAATGCTGTAACAGGATGCAGAATAATCTCTCCAACTCTGTAACTGCCCAGCCTACCTCAAAGTTTGCCCCAGCCAGCCCAGCCCTAATCATTTATTCAGTCTTGACACACGAAAAGTGGAAAACGGTATAAATAATCTGAGCCGCAGCCTGCGCTGGTGGGTAATCCCCAAGCATAAACATGACTGCATTATGAACTGCTTGGCTTCCAGGGGTCATTCCTGCCCTTGTATGGCAAGGGACAAATTGCCTTTTGTAATCACTTACTGTGCCTGTGGCAGCAGGCAATTTCCCAAGACACGTGTTCAGATATATGGTTTTCCATATGCTGCTATATGGCAGCATCAGGCTCCCAAGAGAATATGGAAGTACTTGCAGAGCAGGCTGGTTTTAATAAATTATTTTTTAGCAGTTACTTTTATCATTGAATAAATAATGTAAATAATATTCACTTCTTAACATCTTTTAGCATCAGCTGCTAGCAGGGCACTGGGGTGATGTGGATCACAGATAACCAATAGCCGAGCTGCTGGCTGGGTTCTCCTGGGGAGGAGCCGATCTCACCCGTGCAGTGTTGGCCCAGTGTGTGACTACAGCCATCTTGGTAACCCACACCCCAGAGATGGAAAGGAGAAAAAAAAAAAATGGTCATTTTTCCCTGCTGAGCAAAGGTTTTCAGCAGGTTCCTCCTCCCTACATGGTTTCTTCCATCAAGAAAACCAGTCACGGGGGAACGCAGGTTGGGTGCAACTGGAGGCAGCTGGTCTGTCAAGAAAGGAAACTATGAACCTTAGGAATATTTAAGTTCTTTTCTCTCCCTGGGGTTGGTAACTAAGTTAACAGCCAGACTCATAGAATCATAGAATCATAGAATGGCTAGAGTTGGAAAGGACCTTAAAGATCATCTAGTTCCAACCCCCCTGCCATGGGCAGGGACACCTCTCACTAGAGCAGGTTGCTCAAAGCCCCATCCAGCCTGGCCTTGTTAGACTCAACCTCTAATGAGATAAAAGGGTACACATGCGGTCTTTACGCTATTACACTTGGGTGCCCAAGAAGCCCTCTGCTTATATCAGCCTCCTCAGTGGGGTCAGCTTTGGGGAAAGAGTGGGGATTCTCAGAAGCCACCAGCTCATGGTAGGTCTGTCGATATGATGCGCTGTCTGGAGAGGTTTCCAGTATTTCTAAATGACTCCATTATGCCACACGGAGGTGGTGCGCTGCAGCAGGGATGAAGGGTCACTCTGTGTATTTAATTGTTAATTGTTATTGCAGTGTCAGATTTAGAACTAGTCAGAAATTTGAAATCAAAGTGTGAAATCCATCGCATAAGGTCTCCCTGTTCAAGCAGGTCCTAAGTGAATGAATCAACAGCAGAAGGGTGTGGGTGCTGGGCATCCCTTAGGAAGGGGAATAGAGAAGATGAAGTTAGAAAGTTGTAAATCTAAGTGAAGACCTTTCCTCAATAACAGCCACCCCAAAGGGATAGCAATGATTCTTGTCAGCTTCCTTGGGGGCAATTTCAGAGCTTTCAGTCAGTGCTATAGAGAAGTCTTTTCCAAACCAAACTGTGCAAAACACTTTACCTCCCAGAAATCAGTGTTAGGATAGGCCTTTTGTCCTTGGCTGAGGCTGGAGTGGTTTTGACGCCGTTATCAATGATCATTCCAGCCTAAAAGAAAAGAGAAATGCAATATTATAGTATATTTATATAATCTACAGGTCTTTCCATCTCCAGGCTCTGCCTCCAGTTGTTCTAAACCCAAGTCAGTTGCGTGATCCTAACAACTGCTTCTTTTAGTAGTTTGTGAAACAGAGGGCTGCCAGGACTATCTGAACTTGCATATACCCCCCAAATTGCTGCAAATTTCCAGAAACTACAAGAAACTCTTGTAACTGCATGTGTCCCCATACACACAAACACCCTGCTGCAGCCTAAAGCCCTCAGTGACAGTAACACACAGCCCTACCACATGGCATGCTAAGGGTAAATAAGTAAAGAGAAGGCGATTAGACACAGTGGCCTGTATTTATCCCTCTAGAAGCTGCTCAGTTAATTGCTAACATTGGCAGTTGAGCTCTATAATTAGCCAAGCTGCCAATAGATGCTCCTGGAGGCACTATTTTAGGAGTGCAGAAGCAGAGAAGCAGGCTGAGCAGAGGGAAGAGCCTCTGCGAATGCCCAAGAGCCAAGTGTAGCGGGTGCTGGCTGACTCGGAGAGCTCCCACGCCAGCACACAAGCTGCTTTATCTGCAGACACAAACAAGCTTGCAGCAACTCCGAGTGAAACAGAAAGCACAGGCGTTAATAGCTTGCAGACCCAAAGAGCTGGAGCGAGAAGACGGTGTTTTTTCCGAGGGCAGCGTTCCCGTTGCGTGCAGACTCACCCGGTAGTTGGAATGCGCGCGGTTGTTGGAGAATTTCCCCATCGGCATGTGCTCGGAGTAGCCAGGGGAATACATGCCCGCTGAGGGCCCCGTCGGCACGTGGTGCAGAACAAACCAAAAGCCTGTTTCCTGAGAAAAAGAATGGACAACTGAGCCTTTGCTTGAACTTCTTTGCTGGTCTACATTAGCCCAAGAATTTATCAGAAAAGCCACAAGATGTAAGCCAGAAGATTTCAGGACAAATCACAGCTAGCAGCGTTGACCTGTATAACTATATGCAGCAAAGAGTTTAACACACACAGACGTTCACACTCACGCTCCCAAACTAGCATCTTCAAGGTGCCTTAAGTTAAGGTCTGACATCTAGATTGAAGCAGTAAGTGAGACTTTAGAATTCCATCACACACACACACATACACTGATGTCCTCCTATCACTGCATGCGCAGGTCTTAAAAATCAGATCGTTTTTATTTAGATGCCTAAAAATGTACCTAGGAGCCCGAATCTAGGTACTGCGATTTGGAAGCTTTGGGAAGACCACATCTCTTTGTTTAAGGCTTGATTTTCTTGTTTATTTGTCTCAGTAGGAAAATAAAAGCTCCTGATGTGACCAAGAATTCCTGTGGAATTAGCATCAGTGCTGATTGAAATTTCAGAGCACCGTTACTGTACTGCAATCAACAGAACCAGTGCCAAAGACTTCACTGGGACTCCACAGTCACATTTATTTAATTAATTCAGGCTGCACACTGTGCAAAGGCTGGGAATTTTTGTTAAAGCCATCCAGCTCTAGAAACAGCAAGTGACAAGAGTGTGGAGCAAAAGGAAAAGCATTATATTTTATTGGCGGCACTAGCCATATTAATGTATGTCTCGATCTAGCAGTTTCGAAAAATGCCTGAGTAACAGAAGCAGGTTTTATTCCAGCAAGAGCCTCAGCCTTGCAGGGCTGTAACCGGTCTGAGTTGTTACCAAATAAGAAACTTCTGCACTCACTTCAGATCCCGCAGCTGCACAGTTTATAAGGTTGTTGTGGGGGTTGGCTATCCAGAAGGTGGACACAGCGCTGCAGGTCAGGAAAACAAAGAATAACATGAAAATGACACTTCAAGCACACACCAGAGTCACCCATCAACTCCCCCCAGAACAGGCAGGGCTGATAACTCCCCAGATAAGGGGTCCTGCCTAGGGGGCAAAGGGAATGCGTGTTTTTTTTTCCTTTCTCTTCTCATACCACGTGTCCTCTGCAGTTTGACAGAGAGCATGCCCTTATCTTTTAAAACCCCAAGTATTAAATGAGGAATTTCGACCGCAATTCCAAGCCTGCTATGAAGCTGTCAGATGTCAGTCATGTTTTATGATAAGGTAAATATGTTGTTGCACAAGTCACAGAAAAGAACTTTGCCCCCAAATAAGCCCTCAGGTTCATTAGAGACTCGTTTAATCAAGGGACCCAAGGAATTGCCTCTTAAGGGCTTTCCAAGTGTACCCTGGTACCTGCCTTTTCTAAGAGCTGCTGTGATTCATTAACTTTATTTGCTCCCACCCTCCTATGCATTTATTTTGGGACAAAAGGACTCCATCTGTCTAATGCACATAAAAGACTCTTAATTGAAAGATTCCCATCAAGGAGGAAAGACCAATCCATCACTGTCCTTCCTGTGACATACAGCATTCATTAACCAACAGGCACATGAACTTTGGGAGGAAAACATCCAGCGCTTACAATCAGCAGACGGGCTCCCTAAATTTGCTGGGTGAGATCCACCCTCCTGCAGAGGATGAACCTACGGAACCCTTATGTCTGTTTTAATCTTGCTATGAAGGACTTCACGGGGGCTTTAGGCCAACTGATTTTGCTAGCCTAAGATGAAGTTCTATTTGTGTGACTTTATCATGAAAACACACCAAAATTTTTCTATTTTAGGCATAGGACTAGCCTAGAAAGAAACAATTTGAGATTATTTATAGACTACCTCCTGCTGCGCGGGCAAGGGCAAGGACATTGTATTTCCACAGTGACCTGCCTCTCAGCCCGATCCCGTTCCTCAGAGCCACGTGGCTTGGGCAGGTTACTGTGTCATTTGGCACAATCCTATTGTCCTAATTTCTGGCGGAGTCTGCCTGCCTGCCTGCCTCTTCCAAGCCGACGGAGCCGCAGCTGGTGCTCGTCCCTCGTCCCTGTGCTGGGGGCCTTGGCCCCAGCTCCAGGGGTAATGTTAGCGTGCTCAAGCACTTGCAGGCTGGGTGAGCCCGGTGAAAAACAAAGCTATTTTTCTCATCAGAGCTTGAATTCTTTTATAAAAGAAGACATGGCAGATGAAAGTACAGTAGGACCTGTTCATTAGACCTCCGCCTACCGTTCCTAGTGGTTTTTCATATAACAATCTTCAAAATGACACAAAATATGTCCCTCTGACTATTAAATGGATTATCAGTGGAAAATTAGGACAATGGCTGATTAACTCTTATTTTATGAATGGGTACATTAAGTGTAATTTATAAACAAACACAGATGTGAAAAAGAGCCTTGTATGAATTCAACTCTTTCCCTTGCCAAACTAAAAAGCTAAAAATATGTTTCTTTGGACAAAACCCCAGTTTGTTCTGAGGACAGAATGGGTGATACTGATACAGCCTCAGCAGATTGAGAGTATTTCCAAATAAAAGAAAACCCCTGAAGATTTTTAGCTGCTAGGCATCAATCAGCTTCTAACTGTCTTATTTTCAGGATGGAAGTCTGGCTCCAGAGACTTCCTCATTGACTTTTTGTGGGTCAGAAATGTAGCTTTTTTTTTACTGTAGATTCCTTCCTCCTCTCCAACTACAGCAGAATAAAATCATGGAGAAAAATATGAACCATGGGCAGAAGTGTTCCTGTCTACCAGAAACTTCAATGCAGCACCAACGCTCCATGGTCTTAGGACAAATCTTCACTGTGGAAGACCTCCCATTCTGTTGCACAGGGGTCTTGTCCTCAAGATGATCCACCATCAATTTTAAACTCTTAAAGGCAAGCTTGACTTCCAGCTTTTAATGAAAAACACTCTGAAAACAATGTGGTTCCACAGATCTGCTCCAAACCACTTGCTATGCTCCCTGGACTACAGCTGGGGATCTGCTTGCCTAGCCGCTAAGCACACAGGTTTTACTTTAAAAATTTAGTACCCTCTCAAGAAGAGCTGGGGGGATAGGGGAAGAAAAAGAAAGATATTTAGCTGCCTGATATGCATAAAAATGAGTAGTTTCCCTGAACAGCCAGTAATTAGAAATGAAATCATATTCCTACATTCTCCACCTTGATTTTGGGGCAGCAAAAGAGCTAGAAATTCATGGAAAGAAGGGCTAGAATGGCCTTCAGGAGTTCAGTGAGTCCATGCCCTGCCTTATGACAGAGTCAACTAAAACCACAGTATTTGTGAGCGGCATTTCTCTAACCTGTGCTTAAAAATTACTGCTAATGAAGAACCCATGAATTCCTCTAAAAAAAAATTCTAATGCTTAATTGCGTGGCCAAGCTGGTTGTGTTTCTTCTATACTTCACCTGAATTTTTTCCTACAAGGCAACAGAAATGCAAAAAAGAACTTGTAAAAATCCCTTCTGCTTCTATAATCCTCATCTAAACCTCAGCTGGCAGATCTGCAAGGACACTTAGACAAAAGGATCTTGAGAAAAGGGAGATGAAAGGCATTCAGCGTTTTTCATGTTTAATACAGTCTTTGTGGCAAATAGAAATTTGGAGAAGTTCTCATGGAAACATTTTCATGTATAGACAGACTATTAGAGATCCAATGGGTGTCTACAGTCTTTGGTCTTTTATCGGCAAGTTCCAATTCTGAACTAAACTGCATTTATTATATCACTTTGGTTTCACTCCATAATTCGGGCAGACTGACAAACGAGTGCATAACGCCAATGCCGTACCATTAAACAGTATCCATTCTTTGCAAATAATGACTTCTGAATTAATGGGAGTATTTTCAAAATTAGCTACCATTTTACATGAGCATGGATGTCAGGACCCAGCCCATTCTGAACTCAGCAACTTTTTGCTGAGCCATTGGGATCAAGACTCCATAAGGCAGAAGGCATCACTATGTACTTTGAAAGAGAGATTTTTCAATATCTGAGGTAACAACCATCTCAACTGACTTTATGCTAAAAATGAAAATTACACTCTACGTGTGCAGGCATCGGAATAGGACAAGTATAAAAGATCCCAAGGAGACTGCTTTCCCAACCTTTGGGGTATGCAACCCAGACTTCTGCAGAGGACTACATAATCATGTACATGTAATTCTATCTTCTATGGCTAAGTCCTACAAAGAAAAGAAAGAAGAAAAGGAAGGCTCCCACTCACCTACAGTCCTGCCTGGGTTTAGGGATGTACCCTGGGTAAGCACCCTCCGTGATCAGCTTGCACATCCTGCTGTCTCGGTCGGAGGGGAGCAGAGTGCTAGGCTTAACAAGCAGTCCAAGGCAGTGATCAAATGTGTTGCGCTCTTCTGGTCCATCCTCCGTAAAGAAGCAATGGCCCAGGGCATCATAACCCACAACATCCTTCACCTGCATGTAGAAAACAAAGGTCAGTGTTCAGGTTTCATGCTTCAGCCACTGCATAATAAGAAGAAACTTTACAGCAATGTCACGTAGGAAGCTCAGTACCCTTTTGAACTCAGGGTATATAAGCAAAAACAAAAGCAAGATCACTCTCTGCTCTTAAGAGCTTATAGTCTAAGCAATAACTCCAACACTTAAATTTAATTAGACTTTGTCATCACCTAGGAAATGCTCATTCCATTCTTTTGCCTGCCTGTGAAATCAGAGACTGTCTTAGCATGAGGTTGGAAAATACACGGGGTGGGGGATGAATGGAGGATGTTAGATGTTCAAATCACATCTGGGCTCATTCATCTTCACGTGGAGTTAAATGAGCAGCTACATAAAATGCATCTGAAAAATGCAGCTGAGCTGAAAAAATATTTTTTCAGGCTATCAGAGAGGCGGCAAGTTGTTTTCCAGACAGGCTGGCTTGTTTTAGGTTTGACCTGATCCTTTTTTCCAAGTTGTTGACAGAAGCTTTACTTGACCCTGAGACAAATCAGCTGGTGTTAATCAGGGCTGTTCTGGTTTTGGTTTGAATGTTGTTAACATTGGGACACTGTTGTGTTGGACAGAACAATACCCATCACCCCACTGAAAGCTCTGAGAAAACAATTTCAGGAGCAGATACATGAATTTGAAGCCTAAGGCTAGGACTGGCTGGGAAACAACAGCCCTCAGGCACACCATGTCCAGCAAATCAGTTGTTAGTGGATATGTCTGGGATATGGAAAATTAATTTCAGGTCTCCACTGTCCAGGTGAAGTGCTGGGTCTCCTGAGCGCTCTCCTTGCTTTTCCCATCAGCCATCACCTATCAACCACCTTGGACTTGGGAAACCTTTCTGCCAAAGCTTAGCCTGACACCGATGTGTTCCTACAAATGCTTCTGATGAAACAGTAATTGCCAATGGGCAAAAGACAATATTAAACTGGATAGAAGACCTACTCTTTACGGTGTCTTTGAGAGATCTGTGTACTCAAGCACCTGAATTACTTTTGTAAACAGGCCTGAGACTCCTCTGTCATCTTCATGTGTCATTCTCAAGGCAAGAGGAACCAATTTTAAAAAAAAAACCCAGGACTAGTGTTGAAATGATTACAAATATGTTTTCATATAAGAAAGAACACTTTGCTTGCCAAGTCTATTACAAGCTTACATCTGCACACACATCCATTATGTATCATCCATGTTCCAGTGTAAATACTCAAATCTCCGAACACGAGTCATCACAGTAAATTAAACACGGCTAAAATGACCTGAAAATTGGTGCATTCCTTTAAACTACCACACCAAAGTTTACTGCTAACTTCCCCCATCTAATTAGTTGAAAGCTTTTGCAAGGTCGAGGCTTCTTTATTTAGGTGTAAAACTATGTACGTACTCCTTAGAAGCATGAGCTGTCCCAGCCTTGTGACTGCAAAAGTTTACAGGATGGGAGAACATTTCAGGAGAGTGACCTAGCTTCAGAAGTTTTCCAACATGTAGAGGAAGTCTTAATCAGAGAGATGTGAGAATTGCACAGAAACTGCCACCAAAATGTATTACACATGGTAATATTGGAAAGACACATAAGTAATGGTGCTGTGACATTTAGATGACAGAGAAGGTTTCCTTAGAGAAATGTTAGCCACTTTGTATGACCATTTCTCTTTCCAGCCAGCACAGCACTGCACCAAGACTGAGATATGAAAACTTGTAGTGAGCAGATCATAGCTGAGGCAAAGCCCACCGCTGTGCATGAGGAGTAACATTGCAGGGGAAGGCATCTCCCAGTATGGCGAGAGAGGAGTGAAGCAGAGAGAGGAGTGTGCACTGGCAGAGGGGCTCAGAGCCAGCAAATGCCCGTTGTTCTCCTAACTCATCCTTGCAAGCCCACAGAACAACATGGAGTTATCAGCCAGGGACCTGGTCCCTAATGTATTTGTCATCCTCCGTTTGATTAATTACTTTCCCCATATCTCATCTCTTGGTCAGCTCTGACTTAGTTTCCTGTGTGTGTTCTCATGCACTAGCCCAGTACTGAAATGCTTGGATAGCAACTGAGATGCTTGTTCCAAAATATTTTTTCCAATGGATTTAATTTTTTATTTGATTAAAACCTTCCTGATAGTCCATAATCTTGCTTTAACCATGAGTAATATATGGCCAGATAATGCCCTTCATGGTACAATAACTGCTGTGTATTATAGCTGGATTACTGAAAGCAGATACCACTGAAGCAGTTAGATACCAACCTCTTATTCCATGAAGTACAGCTCTCCCCTGAATTCTGCCAGACTGTTTATTGACCTCCATTTAATTTCCCTCCCCAATGGCTGTCTCTATTTTAGCTTGCACCCTGGGATACAGTGGAGAGAGTGGGAATCAGAGCAAAGTTTCATCCCTGGGATTGCAGTGGCGCAACTAGGTGGTTTTATGGCCAGTATATTAAAGAAAACATTGGGTAATTATTGCATTTTCAAACTATAATTATGGTGAGAAAATAATTCCTACAGATTTGTTTCCAGAAGGACCCTCTGTGCCTTCCAGTGAAGATGAATTTGCAGACAAGTGCAGAATAGCCCATCAATAGAAGTGAGATAATGTTGAGATAGTGACTTTTAGCACACTGTACAGACCCACAGAAAAACATTTCTGTCATCAGGAAAAACTGGACACTTTTTTCTCCTAGTGTTTTCATTATGAGTATTTCTGAAGTGACATGAGAAAAGTGACAGCAAAGCAAGCAGGGAAGCCTGTATGTAAATTACCACCCTGCTTTAATGACAGTTAAAAATAACTAATGCCCCTCTCCCATTTGTTGAAGCATTTGCACAGGTACTCAACCACAGTCATGCAAGAAGCCCCTCTAATGGATTAATGTTAAGGACATCATTAAGTGTTGTGCCATGCTGAGGTTTAATAGCCCAGCTAGATTTTTTGTATGGCTATTTCCAAAGTGTGGCTTGTGCCCATCATCAAGGCAAATTTTGCCTCAGTAAAGTATGCTTTGGATCTACCTGATCTCAGAGGGAATGCGTGTTACTTGCGGAAAGACGGAGCTCATTGCTGTTTGCACAAATGGTATCCATGCATGTAGAAACAGGCAATGTTGCCCAAGTAAGAAGATAATAGGCAACTAGGAAATGTATAGAACAACTATTGTAATCATCAGAGACCCATGTGGGTGTCTGGGAATATATCTGGGACATAAGGAAGAGGAAAGGTAGGAAAATAGAGTCAGAAAGCAGATGAGGAGATTGTGGTGGGATCACCTGATGAATCAAGGCATGGAGCTGCTGACTGCAGATGTCTATCACAGAGCAATGAAACAACATTTAAGTGATGCAACCTTTGGAGCACATCTTCTGTGATGCAACTGAACAAACTTGGTCAGATTGCTTTATTTCACTGGGGCTTTCTTTTCAGCTGTCAGTAATAATTATACAGTTAAAATAAAAATCAGGTGAAGTATTATGAGTAGAGTTTAGTATTCATACATTTTGATAAGCTCTAATCAACGAGGATTAAATTCTTGACTAACATTTCAAATTATAAATCCTAAATTCTAAGATTTCTCTTGGGTGCCTTGTCATGGAGGCAAAACACGGTCATTTAGGGATTTGTGGCTGTTGAGTAACAGCAAGAGAATCAGGCTGCTTTCATCAGCTACATCAGCCTGTCTAGATTTCAGCATGCCATCTTGGCTGGAAAAGCCTGAGCACATGGACCCCTATGCCATAGATCCCCTACGGCACAGTCGTCACTTGGAGAAAGCACAAGGGACAGAACTATTTCCAAATGTTCTATATGAACCCATCCATCTGACCGATAAGAAACGCCAGGCTGTGGGTATTTGGTTTGGCAAGGATTAATCAATAGGGAATGAAGATCTCACATTAAATCCAGAAGCAGGGCTTTAGCTGGTCTGCAGCTCATCAACAGCTGTGTAACCTCTGTGCAGCCAGAGAATGTGTTTATGGTGCCACTGGTAACAGCCCATGGTGGTGTGACAAATGAATCCTGCAACGCTGCCCTTCTGCTCTGCACATTAATCGTATACTGAGCCCCTGTACTGGAGACTTTGAATTGGGAAGATGCCATATGACCCTGAATGCCTTATATAATTTATATAGTAGAGTGTCTTTTTTCTTCAGAAGCCATGTTCACTTGGTAGGTTTTTAGGATCGTGTTATAAACTTAGAAGGACAGACATCAGAACCAAAACCTCAGATTCATAAATAGCAGATAAAAGCTGCTGTGCTTCTGGAGCTGCAATTTCAATGTCCTCTCTTCAACTTCTGTGCATTTTAATTATGCCTGTGAATTCCCCTTCCAATGTTGCTGGTTTTAGAGGTTGTAGCCTGCAGTCCTTGCCAAAAGGAAGACTGTACAATGAAGCCCTCCGTGCACTAGAGTCAGTAAAGGAGGAAGAATTCATCAGCAAGTAAAGGGCAAAAATCATATCTTAGCGAGGTGTTGAAAGCAAATGCTATTCCCCAAATAAGTTCAATGAAAAGAGATTCTTCCAGGCTCCTACTATGAGATGGTACAGCAACTTTGAAACAGTGGTATGAATTTCTAATGCACAGTGACCATTCAGGTTACAACTGCCTCTGTCCTCTCTTAAAATTCTGTTATATATGGTAGCAGGGCTCTTGACTATACAAATGCTCCTCTTCAGGGCTCTGATACACTTCTTTCTTTGTTTTGGAATACACTGCGATCTCACCGGATGGGTGAGAGTCCTTTGCTCACAGAAATCTTGCCATTTTAAGACTTCGTATTTGAACTGATACAGACAACTGGAAAAGTTGTCTAACCTGATGTTTATTTCACACCTTTAGCAGCTCTGCTTTTGGGATAGATTTCTGCGCATTTCCTGAATATGGGAACCCATCAGAGGTGGGTGCCAGTCTCCAGGATGTTCACTAAGGTAGCGTTGTTTTCCCACTGCATCCTTACCCAAAAGAAGGCGGCACCGCTACATCTGGGAAGAATCTGACCGTGTTCTTGCCATCTCTGGTGTGCTGCAACTTGTCTCATAAGCACGGGTAATTTTATAAATTTATCCTAAAGAATATCTTGTTTTGGAGAGCAACTCTGACAAATGATCTGTGAGTGCTTAATGTTGTGAACAGCATCACAAACACAAACTTTTATGACGGGAAAGATGAAGCACACTTAAACCTTCTGATTATCCTCTTTAAATAGCAAGCTGTCTGTCTACGGATAGATCCAACTACTCGTTAGGGATGGGCTGGTCTGCAGACGTTGCTGCACACAGACAAAAGCTCTGCCTGCTCTGAGTCACACAGAGCCTACAGTGCCACAGTGGCCTCCTTTTTAATGGAGGTTGAAATATGCCTGGAATATGTAGCCACATAATCAGGATGGGGGGAAGAGTCAGAGACTAGCTCTAACAAAAAACCACATCATCCTGCAATATTTAAGCTGTATTCATGCTACGAGGAAATATTTTGACTGGTTTCTAAGGTAGACGTTAAGGCTTCTTACCAGTAAACCATTGGATCCATGGACTGTGACACAGCGGGAGAAGGTATGGTGGATGGAGACATCCTTCACGTATGTTGGAGGGTTGTAGCCTCCTTTCTCATCCACATCTCCAGCCATATGGAAGTGAATTGGGTAATGTCCCATTGTCTGCTGGCCCATGTATTTCAATTCTAGACCTTCAATATGGGTAGCCTTAAAATCAAGACCAATCTGAAGAACAACAGAACATCAGTCAAGAATCATCAAAGACTGTTGAGGGCAAGAAGGAGGGGGAACACAGGGTTAGAGAGATTTACTGTGTGGAAGGGAGGGTTTGGCTGCAGGGTAAGGAAAAAAGGGTCATCGTGGCTAAGGGGACCATAGTTGCTCTGTGATCCCACCACTGCTGCCATGGCTACGTTTGACTTAGTTTTACAAGGAAAACCATTTGCATTTAATGTTTTCTGTGAGTTTCGGTCAGCTAGGCTCAAATCAAACTCCTGGACTGAGCACCACCAGAATCTGGGGAAAACTGGGATTGGGATGTGGAGACTGTATCTCTGATGGGCTAAGCACCAGTCTGCCTGGCTGAGCAAGCCCCTGGTCACCAGGGGTGTGAGGTGCACTTTAAAGCCAAGGGACAGGCAGCAGCAGTGAGGTGGATCTGCTGCACTGTGGGGAGAGGCTGTTTGCTCAGCAGCTGACATGAGGGATTTTTCCTTTCCTGGCTTCCTTGGTATGTGAAGGTGTGGCTGGGCGAAAGAAGAAGGCTCCAGCCTTACCTTGATGTGTCCCCCAAAGGTGTCGAAATCAAAGAAGGAGCATAACTTGCTGCTGTACTCATAGCACTGCCCCTCCATCTCGCCCATCACCACGATGTTGCGGCTCAGCAGCCCCACTTCTGCCCGCATGTCAACGCCATCAACGACTTCGCCAATGTGGAGGTATGTTGCTTTCCCTAAAAGAACAAGATCCAGTTTCAGGGTTACTCTGCCAACGCTGCTGGTTTCCCCTTGTGCTTCCTCTGGTGGAGTCGGCTTGATAATGAAAGGAGCAACTGAGTCAGCAAAAACTGTTGGCCGACTCCTCAAAGGAGGGAAGGCTGGAGCACAGGTGCCACCCAAGGTCTTGCTGAGATATTTGCAACAGAGGAAGAGGGATTTTTGGTCTTTAGGTTGTGTCATCTAGCCAGGGAGTTAAACCGACAGTCTGCTAAACAAAACACATTTCCTACCTTGACAAGGGACTGAGATCACTCAAGAACTTTTTACTTTGGATAACAATCAGCTGTGTATGAACATCCAATACAAAGAAAAATGATGATGTAGCTACTGAGGCATCTAAATCCCCAAGGTTAGCACAGCACTTCCTATAGTGAGACACCAGGAGCTGCTCAGATCCTACAGCACTGCTCACAGGCGAGCATCAGTCTGATCCTGCTAACGCCACAGCAGTTAATCTAAGCAAGAGAGGACTGGGCAGAAATCCTTGTGGAAATTGTGGCTTGGGACAATTGCAACCCCTCATCCAGCTTGTGGGCTGCAAAACCTCCTGCTGCCTGCCCTCCCAAACCTCTCAATTTTAGATCCGCCCGCACACCTCCAACTTGCTCTCAAGGCTTCCCTCTGCCCTGGTGCAGTCGGAGTTGATGGGATCTTCCATCCACCCCATTCCACATCTCCTTTTGCCAAGCCAGGTTGCTCAGAACCTGCTCCACTGACACACCTGGCTCCATGGAGGGGTTAAAAGCACAGAAAGCCTTCCCTGGCCTGACCAGAAAGGGGTGAAGTCCAGGCAGTGCGGATGTCTAGAAAGCAAAATAATCTCTTTGCTATAATGTCATTCAAACATATTCATACTCCCTCCTTCCTTCCGCGGCTTTCTGCGGAGAATGCAGTTGGGAAAAGGTTCATCTTACTGACTACGTTCTGTATTATTCCAGTAAAAATAAGTAATAAACTCTTTAAGTAAACACTGAACTTTAAGGAATGCTACACTTGCATGTATTTAATTTCAGTGGAATCGTTCAAAGCAGTAATTAGAAACAAATGGCAAGCCTGAAGCCTGGCTATCGCTGTGAAGCACTTCATGCTTAAGCAGAGGCGCCAAGTAGAGGGGAGGATTTTGAACATTGAAACAGTCTTGTTTTTAACCAAACCACGATGCTTTGACTTTTTATAACAAAGACAAGCAAACACCATTCACTCCCTCTCTCTCCTGGCGCTGGGAGCAGTGCAGTTTGATGGAGATACCAGGATTTGGGAAGGGTGAGTGCCCCACCTTGCTCCAAGACTGCTGTGTTCATTCCGCTACATCTGCCCTCTGTCTTGGCACCTCTGTGTTGAAAATAATGTGATCACATGAAAAAACACTGTTAACGAGAGGAGTGGTGATGGCAGGACAGGCGGATGCTTTTACCTGGGGCTGTGGTGGGAAGATGAGGCTCCTCTGAGCTCCATGCTCAGCCCCAGAAACGATGGGCTGCAAGGGGTCAGGGGTTTGCACCTCACCCACATTTGCAATTGCCTCCCTAGAAAGACCTTGGGCTTTCCTGGGTTGTTGCTCTGAAGCCAGCGAGCCTCATCAGGTGTGTGGCCAAAACCAGACCCAGTCCATCCAAGAAGCAGCTTCGCTTCCCTTATTCACATACATTAAAAAAGCTGCTGCAGTGAGCATCCTCCATACAAGGATACTCTGTGCTGGACTCTTGAGCGAGTCTGCTAAGCAACACAGCCTCTCATTATGAAACTGTTTTTAAGCTGTTATTTTTCAGTTTCCCCCAGAGCTGACCTTTCCTTGATTTACTGAAATGCAGGAAGAAGTTCAGATAATCATAAGAACATCCTATTTCAAGCCACATCTCCAGGATTTGTAGTAGTGAAATTAGATAGGCAGTTTTGTTATTCATGCGCTGAGCTCTAGAATAATAAATGTCATGCTTGCATGTATTTAATTTAATTTAACACCAGTCCAGACATGCAAAATAGTGTAAGCACTGACAGGAATGTTAAATCGGACTAACCAGTTTCTAAATATAACTTCTTGGGTGCATGTTTTTCACTTTGTGCTTTTGCTGACTTGACTTGTTTGGAGATAAAAGGAGAGATGGAAAGCAATTCCCTTCTAATGTAAAAGTGGATTTTGAATAATAACTCCTTTAACAGAGTTTTGAAAACCAAACCTCTCCTCAAGACAGACAGAAATTCAAGCTCCCCATGGCAATGGGGCCATGCTGACAGGAGACAAACCCTGGCACGGGAGCCCTCAGGTGCTGTAAATGCCACTGGAAACCAGCACCCCAGCACTGGGCATTTCCCACAGGGCTGGGAGAATAACGATAGACATGTGGCATTTTGAAGGGAGCCACTGGGGCATATTTAGTGATGGGCAAGAAAAAAAAATAACAAAAGAGGCTGCTTTGTGGCAAGTTCAGGGAGCTCACATGGGGATGGGAGCTGAAGTTAGGCTGCTGCTCACAGCCAGCACGTGGAGCCTTCCCAGGGAGCAGCCACAATATCTGAGACCCTGGGCACTGACCATGGGCAAACCCAAGCCAAGGGTTTGCAAACTGGCCCTGAAGTGGTTTGATACTAAAAAGGCAATGCTGTGCTTTGAACGTGGGAGGAATGTGTCTGCTGCTTTAGCATCAAAGCCAATGCCTGTGATTGCCCAACCACTAACAAACCCAGGGGTCACTGATTCACCATCTCCTCCTTTGCTGCATCCCTCATGGACAGATGTTGCCTCGCCAGAAAGCCAGGCTTGTGCCGTGTTATAATCTCAACCAAACAAAGCCTTGCAATGACACGTATTACGTCTTCCCACAACAGGCCTGTGTGACGGACTGGGAAAAACACCCTGGGTTTGCCACTCTATTTGTCATACTGGTGCCTCCAGTTAGCAAAATGTAAATTCACAGGGAACAACTTCTTTAATGCGTGGGCTTGCCTGGTAGAAGTCTTGATTCAGCAAAATATGAACACATTTCCATGCTTACTCAAGACAGTGACTATTAAGTCACCAGTTTTTGGTAAGGACAAGGTAATTATTAAAAGAAAATATGCATTAAGATAAACATTGGTGATCCACTAATCAAGGGCACACTTATGTCAACATAGCAATTTAAAGCAGAGTCTCTCCAAACTCTACAAAGCTCCAGGAAAACCTGCTGTACTTGAACCTAGCTATGAAACCGGCATTGCAGGCCTTATCAAACGTAGGAAGGGTGGAATTTTAAAACTATTTCAGCTGCTACAGATGTGGAAGGGTGCTCAGCTCTGGCAAGTTACACAGATGTCTCTGAAAACCCTCTCACGTACACTCATGCATTCATAAATGCCTTGGCTCTAAATGACACAAACTGCTAAATCTCCCTTTCAGAAGTGAAACGGGTACTTGAAGTTCTGGGTTTGGTGAAGATAAAGTGGAGCTAAGATGCTTCTGGATTATTTTTGTTTTTCCTCTAAAGAGTCTTTTGTTCTCCTTTGAGCTCTCTAAGGCTAAGACCTTCTCTCTCATGGTCTTTCCCAACCAAGAGTTTTTAAAGAAATGTTAAACACAAACTTGTCTGTTCAAATCATGTAATCCAGTGACAGTGAATCCTTCAGGGCATCTTTAAAATCACTGCAACTCATTGTAGATGCCAGCCCAGCCCTCTGTCAGATTTAGCATTTTTGCCCAACATTTGTCATCACTGGTGGTAATGCCCCTATTGCTTATATTTAATAACCAACAAATGTTCACACAGGCATCCTGTCAAATCCTCATTATTCTGAATTATCTTGATGAGGTTTGCTATTGCATCCCTAAGCCACAAGCCTGTAATGCAATGCAGCATGGTTTGGGTGAGCTGACCAGCTTCTTGAGTCATGCAGTACAACCTGGTGCCTTAATGATCAAATACTCCTCGAATTCACAACTTTTACATGGAAAATTAAGTTTCCAGACATAAAGCAGAAATGATGCAACTCTATACGGAGTTCCAGTTTCCTGCTGGGTAACATCCTATTATACCCTTCATCCCTTTTCTCCTTCAAGATCCTGCACAGTGTCCCACAAAGGTTGGAAATACACCATCGGTTGTAGGAGTGTGAAGGGCCTTGAGTTCATGCGGATATTATGGTCTATGCTGAAATGCTGTGTTGGATCAAAGCCTCTGTAGCTATTTGGTTTCAAGGCTGAAATGAGTGGATCTTACTACTGCCGATAGGTGCAACAGCAGGACTGATGTGAACTAAGGGCAGTGCATCTGCTCATGCTGGCTTTAACTGAGCACTGAGAGGTCGCTGCAAGGTCTGTTAGTGTTTTATCCCAATGACAGTGTCACACTCTTTCCTAAACCCACTCCTGTCCCACCTCATGCCCTCTTTCTGCAGCAGCTACTCGGCAATCTACTGACATACTTCTGTAAAAGCTAGGTTTTCCCCCGCTGACCTTCCAGTTCTTCCTCTCCTTATCCTGAAATATAAGTTCTTGCAGCTGGGATGGGAAGATTAGGCAGGTCTGGTGGACAAGCAGATCAAATCCTTTTTAAAATCAGACTCAAACTCAACCCTTCCAAACCGCTGTGTGAAATTATGTTTCTTTCAACTCTGCTTCTAGGGAGTGCCCAAAGGTAGAAGAGTGAACTCTGAAAGATTGTTTGAAAGGGCTATTTCATGACGTTTCCTGCCCAGCCCTCAAGCAATGGGGTTGCCTTAAAAAAAGAGCTTCTGGCACATTCCAGCCAAAATGATGCCAACTTCTGAATAGAACCTCCTAAATCTCTAAGAGTATCTGAATTTTGATAGTGGAGTAACTTCTCCCATCCTTACAGCACAAGATGAATGCTGACACAGGCTGTGAAGTTGTTAGACAACCAAGTACTTACATTTTAAATTCAAAGTTCTCTGCATGAACAAGATCTCAGTAAATTCCGTATCTCTATAGTATTCACAATCCAACAAGCAGGATTTAAGATATGTGTACTTGTAATCATAGATGCACCAGTATAATTGGGATAATTGGAGTAATTATGCCAGGCACAGATAGTTTTTTCATACTGTATCAAGAGCATATAGGAGCACAAAAGAGCATTTCATCATTTTTGTTCCATGGTGAAACTTATCAGCATTGGTAGTAACTTCATACAGAGCAACCAAGATGCAGATAAGACTTGTTTCCCAGGGAAACTAGACAAAATACTTGATCTTTCCTACTATCCGGTTCTATCATAACAACACAACCCTTCCTTCCTTCCTTCCTCCTCCCTCCCTCTGCCCTGTACAGTCGTCCCTCCCCAGGCCTTGTGAAGTTGGAAGATCAAACAATTTTAATCTGTTCCCACAGAGAAAATAATCTAGGCACAAAAATGGCAAGTGAAAAAAAGTTAAACAAAGGAGGCGAGTGGAGAAAAAAGTTCCATTTAAATGAGCGACCGTTTGATGGGGAGCAGGACCTGCAGAGCTGGGTCCTCATGCAAACGGCGCTTACTCATGGGAGCAGAAGTTTTGACATTAGTGTAATTACTCCAATAAAGGAGTGCACGAGATGAGTACCTGGGAGCCCTCCCTCACTTTCTGCACTGAGATTTGCAGAAGTCCACAGTCAGACATCTAAATCTTACTAAAACCTGATGGGAATTTAGTATTAACTCTCTTAAGCTGTTTTGAAAAGACCAGCCTCTAGTCAATCCATTTCTAGCAAGTAAAGCAAGTAAGAGTTTTCAGCAGGAAGTATCAAATATAAATAGGACATGAGCTAACTAATGAGTTTGACTTATTTGGCACAATGCACTAAACCATGTCTATTAAAATATTATTAAACGATGAGAGCATCAATTATAATTAAACCTTGGTATGCCAAGTGGCTGCCCCACCAAATTGTCTGTCCACAAAGCGGAGGTTTTCTGCTTTTTTTTAAACAAAGAGACTCTTAAGTAGTTCAGACATGACATTTAGGTTTTGTTTAAAAAAAAAAAAAAAGGAAAGGAAAGGAAAAAATAATGATAAAAAGGGAAATAAACCCTCATGGGTAGAAATGGTTTTATCATTTGTCTTTCAAAGGGCAGACTTTTGGAGTTTTCAGCTGCTAAACTAAACCTCTTAGGAAAATTAGGCCATTCCACTTACTACAACTGACATCCCTCCGAGATGCTGTATATAGACGCATCTGCGTGGAAGTCGGTTTTTTTCAGGAGCAAAGCAATCTTGACTATATCTCACACAGGGAAAGGCAGGCAGACATTTACCACAAATGCTTTCTGCACACAAATGAGAAGCGAATGGAGCCGCATGAGTGCAGGCTGGGCAGGGGCTGCTCACCTGTGCCAAGGCTGGAGGCCAGCCCACTGCTTGCCACAATGTCTGAGCCACTGGTACAAATAAAGCCCTATTTAACAGTGGGGTAATTAATTGAATCCCAACAAGTTTCATCAAAGTCAGTGCTTGATCATGGGAGGTTCATACATGCACATTCATGCAGATAGGTTTCAGCCTGAGCCAAGAGCTCAGCGTGGTGGTGTTTGCCTCCTCCAGTGATGAACACACCTCAGAACCCACCACCGTGGTACTGCCACTCACCTGGCAGGGCAGAGGGAGCCCCGGCAGAGCTGTGCAGGCTGCAGGGATCACAGAGGGGAGGAGGCATGGAGATAACCCACCCCCTGGCTCATTAGTGCTCCTTATTCTGCCTAATTGCATGTCATGGCACAGGGCAATGGATGAAGTTACACCATGCCTGGGCACAGAGCAGCTCAGGGACCTCCTGCTCCTAAAGACAGGGGAGATCTCAGCCTTGCCTGGGTTTTATTTCATCTAGACTGAATTTAGAATCAGGCAGATTATTTTATTTTCTAGTGTGAATGTGCTGTTGTTACAAGAAAGTTGGATGTGATTTTTATTACTGGACCAGATTTTGCCTTGATTTATATAATCAGTGAAATCCCATTGACGTCAATGGAGTTGCCTGGATATAAGTAAGGGCAGACTTTGGCCCTGGTGTTCATGTCATTTGTGGTAATAAAAGGAATGTCCTAATTCTCCTAGAGAGTAATCGGAGACCAAGAGCACAATTACTTTAACAAGTGTTTCCACTGCTTCTTTACTTGAAATTCACATGAACTTTTTTGTTGGTTTTAACCCTTTATTCATTTCCTTAAACTAACTTAGTTGCCATTGTTGTAGAAGATAAATGTAATTACATGAATTTCACAGATCCATTAGATTATGGGCAGCCTAAGAGAAATATTCCTATGTCATCTCTATTTATACTGACAATCTTCCAAGATCGTCTTCATGATGTGACTTGTATCACTCTAGTCTGGTGCAGTTTTTCCAAAAGCTCAAAAGTTGCTCAAGAAAAATATTCAACTTGGACATGTGTCTTCTTTGAAAGTACTAGTCATTTTAAGTCATAAGTCTATGATACATTCAAACTGTGAATAACATTTTTCTTGGCTTGATGAACATCTCTTTCAGGCCATCCAACAATGAATGGCTAGAGATTTGTGGGGAGGCAGTTGCCAAAGGAAGTACATTCGTACCTTCCAGAAGATGTTGCATCAGAGATAATGGTGAAGTAGTTCATTTCACAGAACTGAGCAAAATCCCCAGTGCATTGGATGTTCCAAGAGCCCTCATGGTTTCTCAAAAAGATCTTACTGTAAATGCAGACAAAACCTCTGCCTAGAGCAATTGCCACTGCATAAGCAAAAGGTAACCTAAAGTGCATGATTTGCCACCAGGCAGATGCTGCCTTTGAAATACAGCCTCAGCTGTTACAGACTTTATATTGTAAAATAAGTTTTGCTTTTGTAAATTATAGCAATTAAAAGTTCTTGATCTATTCACAGATGAGGCACTTCATGTGGTATTTCCATGCTCTGTTTATCATTGTGCCAAAATCTAGTTCTAGAAGGAAAAGACCACTTCACAGTCTCAAGTGGAGATACAAATCTCCCATCCTGGATTTCACTTTTATGCTCATATCGGTAACAGTATGTGCTTCATCATGGTTATACTACTTAATTGGACTTAGTATGTGAAGGCCACTTTACAATCATTAGTCTGCAGTCTCCTTTCATCAAAAGCAATTTGTTCTGGATTTAAGCTAGTCACCTTCAAGAGAAAAATGCTGTGTCCCCGCAAAGCTGCTCAGACTAACCCAGGCAGGACCCTACCAACTCCATCTCCCCCAGAGCTGGGGCTCAGGACAAACCGCTGGCCACACTGACGCCAGGAATGTTTGGTTAATACATCACCTCTAAGCAATGCTGTCTAGAGACACAGTAACAGAGAAACAGTAGCTTCGGTAGTACAAAACAGTATTTCTAAAACGTAAGATCACAGTTCTTGTTAAATATAACTTTCTTAGGAAGATAGCCAGCTGCACATTACTTCATAGCCTTACAATCTCTCATGGTCTGCTCCTGCCCTAACTCACTCTTCAGATCAGCCGTGCTCATCTCCTGCTTTCTAGGAAGTGATACATTTTCAAATAAAATCATGTAAAATTCGGCATTTCAAACACATGACCTGTATTTGTTTCTCTTAAATAAACACATCCATTCAATAGTGTGATTGGGGACAAAAAATGGAGTCAGCTATGAAAAGGGAACACAGAAAGGAACCAGATTCAAGTTAGATGGCTTTCAAACATCAAAGGCACGTTTCCCAAAAGCATCTAAAAACTAGCCATCAAATTCAGGCATTTTTCAAATCTTTGCAGTTCTTAATGGAGTTACCTCAGTGCAAAAGACGGAATTTGGGTACTGCAACACCAGCAGGACAAGATGAAGCCTCTTACCTGCTACCTTGACCTGGGTGGGTCTGCAGGCTTTGCAGGGCAGTACTTGGAACTCCTCCGCCTGGTACATGGAGTAGTCAGTGCTTGCAACCACCAGCCTGTCTCCGGGTTGCCATGAGCTCACGTCATCTACCAGATTCAGGACCGTGCTGTTCACATTGGTGTCAATGGTTACCGTAAGCTTTGGTTTCACTGAAAAGCCAAAATGGAAGGGTGGAGAATTCAGTTAATCTTATCAGAAAATGCTTGCCCTATTTTTTCTTTTTTTTTTTTTTTTTTGCCTGGAACACCACCCAAAATGATGATTTCCTCATGCAACAAAAATAGTTAACTCTTCCAAACGTGCTTTTTACTGGCTTTGGCTTGGAACGCAAGCAAACAAGAAAGTGTTTTCCTTCAGTTGCAGGCAGGTGGATTTTCCACTACCCCACAACTAAATTTAAATGTAGCTCTTAGTGGCTCATTTTCACCACACCCACTTAGCAGCAGCACTTGTGGGCGCTGGGCACTGTTATTTACAGCAGCCAAGTGGTCTTTAACGTAATGACTGTTTTTTCCAGCAAAACACCCATCTTCCACCCTCCTTTTCCCGCCAGCCGAGCGCCAAGGAATCCTAATGACCTGCCTAATGACCAGGTTAGGAACAGTGGTGTTGGAATTAATAACTAAAAGTATTACTTTGAAAACCTCTTGTCTTTGCACACTCTGATTGACTAATCCTACCTCATCCCAAAACGCTTTAGCAAAAGACAAGATATTTGCAGGAAGGGACTTGCCAAGTATTTGCCATAGCCTTACTGGGTTTTTGAGCCACCACCCTGTTCCCTCTGTTAGCGCTCAGGAATTTTTCCGGAGATAAATCTTCAGCAGTTTTATCTGTGTTTGTGTCAATAGCCCAGCCGAGGTTTTAGCTTGGGGAATTACTCAAGTTGTTCTTACACCGAACAAGAGCCAGTCATTGGTAGACAGTATTTCTGCTTTTCCCTGGTCTGGATTTCAAGCATGGGGCACATACCAGATCTGCCACACAGGAACCGTACTCTGTAGTTCTGACAGCCCTCGCCCGTCTGGTCCTTGCCGTGGCACAGGAACCTGTAATCGTGGCCACTCTTGTAGAAAACCTCCGTTGTTAAATTAGCTCCATCAAGCGTCATTGCCTGGAATGAGAACAGAAATATGAAACAGGTGAGACCTTTAGGTGAAGAGATTTCACCAAAACATCGATGCCATCAGAAAAGGCTTTTGCTTTCTTTTGGGAGCTGCACAACAGTTGTATAACGAAAGAGGGAGACTGTTATGTGTACTATCCAGCCAGCACTCCAGCTGGTGCTCAGACACAGCTATTTTATCCGCAAGCTGCACAGATTATTGCTAGGTGCATGCATTTCTCCTGTATCTATATTAAGACCACATGCTTTTTTGGGAGGAGTATTCTGAGCTTCACTGTCATCTGCCTTGGTGCCCTAGATTTTCTCCCGCAGTTGGTTTGAGGGCAGATAAAAACACTGAACACAGATGCTTGTACCCAAATGAACCCATGGTTTCAAGCCTCTTCACTGCACTCATGCCATTGCTCGTGGCTAGGCTATGTCTGGGCCTTGCAGAAGAAAGAGGTGGGGGTCTTATTTCTTCTTTGCATGGATCAGTGTCTCTCTAAGAAAAAAACAAAGCCGCTCCAGTACCCGTTGCTCCAAAAGGAACAAAAAGAGGTAGCTTTTCTCACATACAAGTACCAGCCTGTAGAGCTGCCTTGAGGAAAAAGGCTGTATCATACCAAGAAGCAGTGTGATATGTAGCCTCTCCTGTGTTCCTGCTGGGGCAATGTCACCCCTCAGGCTCATGTTAAATTTCACAGTCTGGCTCTATAGCTTGCAATTCTCTTTCACGAAAATGTGATGCATTGCACTGAGCAATCCAAATATCACGCGCATTTTAACAAAGCACCAGGAGATAATCCAGCTTTCAATGAAGGGTCTGATCCTGATTCTCTCACTCATGCAGGCCTTCGTTATTAATGCATACACCCCGCTGCCATATATAGGATTAGCACCGTCAGCTGAAGGAATGTGCCTCTGGCTGTGCTGTGCTTCTGTTATTATCATCATATCTTCAATTTTCTTGTCGGTAGCATAGCTGGAGCAGGCCAGCTGCTATAAATCAGTGTAACTTTATGAAAGCAATGAGCAACACCAGATTACACTACCTGAGGATTTGCCCTAAAATCTGCAGGATAAACTGAAAAATGCTGTCTTGCTTTTATTATACACGGAAAAAAAAGTAACTGTCATTTAACAGAAGAGGAAAAAAGGTTTGTTCCTCGAACAGAATATCTTTCTTGTTTCTCTTTTAATATGCATGCTAGAAGGGGCTGTATCATAACAAACATCTGACCCCTGTTTTGAACTAAGTTGTCACTTCTAATATATGTATATGGAAGCAGAAATGAATGTGGATTTGCTAAGGCCTGGCAGAAAATTATAGGGCAGTTTTTTCCTTTCTGTTCAAGAGGAGATTCTTTATAACATCTAGCCCTGGAAACTTTCACTCATACTGTCAGCATTCCCGTTTACTTCAATAACCACATTCTTGTGAATAAGGACAACTGCACTGGTTCAGAGCACTCGGGAACCTTAGGTTCAGCCTCCCACAGATATGAAGTACTTTATTGCCTTTTGCTAGGCAATGTTTCTGCTGTAGTTGTTTTACCAGGCAGACATATAAAGTACATGGTGAACATTTGCAAAAATAAACCTTGGTTTTTTGCTTTTTTTTTTTTTTTTTCTCTTGTCCTTAAGGAGGCTTTTGCAGTCTCAGAAAAGCTATATGATTTCTCAGCATGCTGGCCTGATGGCATAATTATAATGTTTAGCCCCAAACATAATTCATATTTCTTTCCACAGAGAAAAAACAATTTACTCCAGGAAATGGCTGCAAGCTCACCGGTATTTTTTGCAATCCACTACAGCTGGTAGCTTTACCATCTCATTACTTTTTGTGATTAATTTTTTAGGTAGTGTCCATTCCAGGACCATTTAAAAACATTGAAATTTTCATGTGTTTTTTCCTTTTAATCTTCCAGCAGGGAACCCCATATTTCATGATAGCATCTGTGCTGTCCATGATCCCATCTGTACTCCTCTTCCAGCCAGAAGCCAGAATTTACTGAAAGGAGCTCAATTCTATAAAATTTTGTCTCAGAATGATACAAGACTAGATACCAGATCTTGTTGATTATGTATTGGAGCAGTAAAATAATTGGTGTCTTTTACTTAGAAACAAAAATTACTGACAAGCACAATTATTTTGAGGTTCAGTGTCAGTCTGAAGCTAGCCTACCTGGATGTCAACGGGTTGCCTACAGATTTTATCAGGATGAGCAGCTTTGAAGTCAGAAAGCTTCTCCATGTCCTTAGATCTTGCTTTATCAGGCTTCTGGAACCACTCTGTCCATTCTACATCTGGAGACAAGTGCAAACAAGAGAAGTCATTTGAAAGTCAAGCTTAATGAATGCAGCAAAAATGCGTGAAGCATAATATGATCTCAGATATCATTCACAAATTTCTTCACTGATGAGCTGATTCCTGCCTCTTCCTGCCAGTCTGCCAGCCGCCTTTAATGATGCTGTGAAGTGTAACCAGCCAAGGGAGAGCAGAGTTATTAAAAGCAACATAATTGGAGTATGCAGAATGAGCATTATTAATAGGTATGGATTTTGGATCTGTGTCCTCCTTAGCTGCCTTTTCTGGTCTTCAGATCAAGTTACAACCAGTTACTGTATGTTGTCTGAAACATGGACATGATGACTATGCAGTCAAAAGAAGTAAGAGGTTATGTGTGATCTCTTAGATCATAAGAGATGGAATTTCATATCCAGTCCAGTAAAGGAAAAAGGATCCCAGCTATTCAGAGTCCTGCAGACAATTGGGGAAAGAATCGGTGCATGTTCTTCACTTAGGTTAGTGGGGGCATAAACAGCAGCTAGCAAGTCCACTCTTCCCAAATGGAAAAGTATTGCAATAAAAAGGACGATCCACCCCATTTCTCAACTGTCTACCGCTGAGTTAAAAGACACACAGACCTCTTACCTTGAACCCACTCACTAGTTGAAGAGACGTTAAAATGTTCTCCATTCTCAGCTTTGAATAGCTTGAATACTTTGGCCACAGCCGACCCTTTGTGACCTGTAAAAAACAAACATTGGTAAAATCTCTGAATGCAATCGATAACAGTCAGAATTGAAAAGGTTATGGTCCACGTGTATTGCATATTTTGGCCCCATTATCCAGAATAAACCCTGCACAGCTTCCAGAAAAATTTACTGATCTTGGAATGAGGCTTCAGACACTTTTATAACTGCTTGGGTAAGCAGGAGGAAAAATCTTCAAAAATCAAGGGAGGATAAAAAAAATTGATTTGTAATATATTGCTATTTTTATTTGATGTTGTAGGAATCCATGTTGTTAGCTGCTCTTGAAAATGTCATGAAAAGACACAGCCTCAAATGTCTTCAGCTTGCAAGAATATGGTTTTGCAGGAGTATTTGAGGTTACCAATACAGGATACACTGATTAAATTTTCAGCTGGTGTGAACTAGGTTTGTTCCATAGCTTTGTGTCAAAGAGAGGCAGAGTCTGAGCTCCGCAGAGTTACATGGATTAACACTGGTGCAGGATCTCACCTTTTATCTCAGGGTTTGGATAACCTAGGTTATACGCCACTCAGCTGCTTCAGCTGCATTAATAGGAGGAAGTAATATATACAGAAAGCATTCAATTAAATATGTCCAACCATCAATTTGCTCACAGCTTCGATGTAATGCAGTGTCAAGTGAAAACACCATTGACCAAATTAATCTCAGCCATAATTCTAATAACTTCCAGGGATAATGTCAAGCCAGCATTTTTTGCATGAATTACCTTGATATTCAATATGGTCTTCAACAGAAGAGGAGGGATTTCCTTTAATGGTAATAAAACTCCATGGGTGCCTAAAAAATGAAAATGAGAAATGATCAAGTTATGTCGTGTATGAAGTGCATATTTTTTATAGCACAATGTTCTTACATTTCTCAGGGGCATCATATTCAAAACAGTCTGATTAATGTGATAGGCAGCTTAGTTCATTTTAAAAATATCTTAACACTATATTTCTTCAGTAAATATATCAAAAGAGAAGGAAGTTCGAAGACAAATCCCTGCTTAATACACTCCTATAAAGAGTGTGTTTCTCTTTTAAATGAGTGTTTAAAGAGGCTGTGTGTGACAGATCCAAGGGACATTGGCAATTCCTTGGGGAGCCTGAAAATCTTTCTTTTCAGAATATGAAAAGAGGCCACTTCTGCTTAAGTACATTTAGCTCCTGCTGAAACCTTGTATATCACAATTGTCTTTGGAATGACCCGTGAGGATTTCCAATAGACAGACTGGTTGGCAAAGGGCAGTAAAAATTACCTAGATAGTCCCTGGATATCTAGTTTCCTTGTTTTGAACATTGAACGGGGATAAAATTTTATGAGTCTGAACTGTCTGTTCAAATCTGACCCTATGTCAGAAGTAAGTTCATTATCGCCTGACGGTTATTGGATGGGTAGGTTCAATAGCTATCAGCAACACTGGAGAATGACAACATGGATGAGTAAGCAATGGAGATGGAGACTAAAGAGCCTCCCAGCCTTGGAGGTGAACCCAATTAGTGGGGGTCAGGAGGGAGTTTTATCTTCGAAAAAGAAGTTCAGGCATATCTGCTCTTAATGACTAACAGAATAACAAATATGCTTTTAGGGTTGTAGGGATACTGTCACCCTTACCCTGAATTTAGGAAACAGTCCCACAGATTAAATCATGTCTCTATAGGTATAAATACTCAGGGATTTCAATTGCATCAAGATTCACCCTTGAGTCTTGCAGGTCACCTTACATTTACCATCTGATGGTATAAACGAAGTTATAAACTTCTCTGGGACTTCAGAAGAAAACATGTACAGACATTGACAGATAGCCATTAAAACACACCCAAATTGCCACTGGTGTGAGCTGGGCTTTGCTGGGATTCGCAGCCCTGGTCTTTGGGGTTGGCGGTAGCAGGCTCTGGGGAGCACCAATGCACCCCATGCCGTGCCGAGGCCCCATGCACGCACCGGACATGGCTCCTCAAGGGGAGGCTGTCCCCGCAGCGTGTCCCAGCCCCAGCACAGGACAGACTCAGCAGGAGCTGCCAACACAACTGCCTCGGGAGCCTGCCAGCGAGCCAGATGCTCCTACTGGAAAACTTGCCTGTGCGCCAACTGCCAAAGGCACTGCCGAGCTGTGATCTCCATCCAGGGGGAGAAGGGAGATGGGGGCAGGAAGGACACGTTATCACTCAGCAGGCAAGGTACTTTTTTTTTTTTATTTTATTAGCATTATTACTTTGGTCATCAAATTTGAAACAAATGACAAAAAACATGATGGCCCCAAAATAATCTGGAAAATATTCTAAATAATAAGAAGCTAGCTAGTTCTGCAATTCAAGGTTTGGCCCGATTTCATATGTTAAAATACTTGTTTCTCCCAGTTATTTTATCACTAAAAATAATTTTAAAGTCATTCAACCCTGACACATAAGGACACATGCAATCTGTTTGGGCTATTTGAAATGAAAGGACCAGCAAATCTAGAGCCAAACCAGTGATATTTGGGTGGGATTCCAAAGAGAACAACTGTGTCGTCAAGCGCTGAAAGGCTTTCTTTTAATTTATTAGTAAAGGGGGCAGGGGGAGGAGGCAAGCTCATGCTTAAAAGAGAAAACTCACTTTTCAAAAGGACAATAGAGGAGGAATACAAGATTTTCCTTTCATTCCTAATGTTCTGGACTCAGCAAATAGGCAACAGAAAGAGATGCCAGGAGGACAGAAATATTTTTGGTTAAATCAGCATTGATCATTGGCTCTTCTGCCAGCAAGGGAGAGTTGCACAACTTTACAATCTGGCTGAATATGGAGCAACTAGAGATAGACAGGAATTTGTCCATAAAACCCCCACCACACCCCAGTGAGAAAACAACCCAGTCTATGGCTGAGTAGCCTGACTCAAGTGGCACCCCACAAAATGGGAAATAGAAAATTCCTAAGCCAAATTACTGCTTGGGGCTTACTCCGTGATTGTCTTGGTGATGCCATGATCAGCCCCAGCCACCAGCAGAGAGCTGAGAAGATCTGACAGCCAGTATTCCACAGGACTTGTCAAAAAACCCTGGGTGCCAGGCAGGGAGTGGTGAGAGCGTGTACATGGGCATGCTAAAAAGAAAAATCCATCCACTCTGCTCTTTCAGAGCCTCCCTTTGCCATATGTGTTAAAGTATGTGCGTGTGTGTGTAATTTTCTCATGCTGAACTTTTTTTTTTTAAGATCTTCCAAAAATTTCTGAAAAACACCTGTCAGGTATATACATCCTTATTTGTAGTTACAGATGTGTCTGAAACATAAACCAGTATGTCTAAATCTTGCTACACTAAAGTGAAGTGGAAGTTCAATTTGTGTAAGGAGAAAAGCTTGGACGCATCTGACAAAGTCACCCGTCTTCCATTTTCCATCTAACTGCCTTTGAAAATTTGGATCCAGCTGCCATCCAGACAATGTTTTTTTTTGAAAGTTGATGAACTTAAATGCTGAGAACACTCCTAAAAATGCAATATTTTGAGTAATGCACCAAAACACAGGTATTTTTCTACATACCAGTATGCAGGTGGGAGACAATATTTACCAACTCCTACCACATTATGGTACCCACAACGCCCGTGTTATTTATAGAAGGAAATATTGTGGTATTTCAGATAACAGCATGGCAAGGATTAGCTTTTTGACTGCAAACAATAGCAATGTTGAAAATCACACTTCCATGGATGAACTTCTATGGTATTTCCATTATAAGCATTTATGGCAAAGAAGTGAGAAAGTAGCATTAAAACACCACAGCAGCCTAAAAACGTCAAGTGCAATTTACTTTTATAAACATATGCGAAACCCATCAATTTCTTCCTGTTGCACAATTGGAAAAAAAAAAAGTATAATGTTCAAAAAAAATCTTTCTCTGTTTCCCTAATTTCAGTCTTTGAGAAAATACCCAGCAGGCTACTGGGCTTTAATATAGGTTGTGGGTATTTGAGAGCAAGCATTGCACTGATGGACGTAGCCTGGTTTTGGAGACTATTTCTGCAGCTTTGGCTGATTCTTAGAAATGCATTATCTGACGCACAAGATTCCCTGTAATGTTTGACACAACCTCGTCATCAACCACCCCAAATCTTACTCCATCTGCATGTGCCCAGCTGACACTTGTCTCTTCCCACAGACTGTGGTATTGAATCACTTCTCCCTGCAAAGGCAGATTTTTTTTTCATGTTCTGCAGTGACCCTCTTAGTGCCTCTTAAAAGAAAAAAGCCTACATAAATTCAGATAAACACAAAAAATATAATGGCTACAGTTGGGTAAATAGCAAATATTCTCAACAGTGTGTGTGCCAAAATAGACACTGTATTGGCCACAGAATTATTTACAGTCCACAGCATAAATTACTGCATGCTAGATTTCTGTGCTGTACGCGTCCCCAGATATGTATTGGACAAGCTGAAGAATATGTTGCATTTATGTCTATACCTATTTTGTCAGGATTACATGGCTATTATTCTACCCTCCTTAATGTTCAGCCCATACAATTCACTGTGTGTATGTAGAAATGTTTCTTAAATCTTTGGGGGATGGCTTGAAAATAAATTGGAATAAGTTACTTGTGGGAACAATATCTTGGAAAAACATCTTTTTTAATGTGAATCATATGCTATTCCTCAATCTGCTAATAAAAATACCCAATATAGACTTTGAATGCATCTTAAACTATCTAATTAACTGCTAAGACTTCACATTGAGGTTTCCCTTTTTTTTTTTTTTTTTTCTTTTTTTTCCATGTGAAAGAACTTTGTGCCTTTGAAAGAGTGGAATTATTTGGACATCTCAGGAGCATAATAAAGCCTCTGTGCTGGGAGAACTGGCAGGACTGGCACATACCTAAACCCAAGGTGGAGGAAATGCTTGCTGCCCAGTTTGGTCATTGCTTTCCTGGCCGAGTCGTCCAAATTTCTAGATCCTTCATCGTTCACTGCAACCGACAGGATCATGCCATTCACAACTCTGCCCAAATACTGGGCAAGACGAATGCTTTCCTCTTTTGCTCTGTAGGTATCAAACCTAAAGAGATAAAACCACCCAAAAACATTTACTTCGGTGAACATTGCAGCTTTATGTTCTGAAAAGTAAATACTTTAAAGAAATAACTATTTTGTATTGTTTACAGTAATGTTATTATACCATTGCAAAAGCACTTGTGTAACAGGGTATATTAGGGGTTTCTGTTAAGCTGAATTGACTAAATTCTAGTTGACAGAATAGCAAGGTAGTAGCACTACGCACTCTAGTTTTGGAGATTACACTGTTCTAGAAAGAATTGTATATACATGCAATAACACCCATTTGAACAAGATGCTGAAATGCGTGTTTCTGAGCTTGCTGAGGTGCTGTCCCCAGCCTGTTCCCAAAGATCCTCCCCTCTAGACAGTTGAAAGGTCACTCACCGATCTGAGTGGACAACTGCCCCCGTCTTTGGGTCAATAACATGGACAATGACACCCCGATGGCCCCAGCTCCTTTCAAAGTAGTATCCACCTTCTTCCATGCCACCAGGATGAAGAGTTTTGTTTAAGAAAGTCCAGGACAGCTTTTTCTTTCCGTGGATCTCAAGAGTGCCACCCTTACTTACTCCTAGATACTTCCGCCCAAAGTAGGGATTCGGCTGGCTGCCGTCATCCGCTCTGCAGTAGGAAGAGAGGAAAGGAACCAGTTTTGGGTTTGTATCTGACAGCCAAGGAGTATCTCCCGTTGTTCTGCTATGGCCCAAGGAGAGAAGTGTCATGATTTGCAATATATTTCTTCCAACTACTCCAAGAATCAGCAACTGCTCACGTTGTACAGAAAACAAATTATTTTAAATAATACTAGCAACTGCTGAAAACCAGCAGCAGTCTGGAACTCAGGTTATATATGTTATATTCATTATATCCAGGCCAGAAGAGGCCAGAAGCCCAGACTGAATGTGTTCGTGTTTTCAAATTCTGGAGGAGGCTAGGACCCTAGCCAGGAGCTAGGAGATCTAGTGGTTGTTAAATATGAGTTGGGCATCCTTGAAAATCGAAGAGATCCTGCAGCAATCTACGAGACATACATGTATTATCCTCTGGCCCATCACTTTCATGCGGAAAGAAAGGATGGTTAGGGAGAATTTTCAGAATAAAATAACTCTTTAGGCTTTAAGCCTATTCTGGAAAATCATTTGGAGTGGTTGCAAGGTGCTTGTTGATTTTCTGGCATGCCCAAATATCCCAATGTTCATCTCCCAGTAGTATTTGAAACCAGAACCAAAATTGCATCGATTTTTTACAGGACACCTAAATTGTTTAAGAAGCTACTGAACTTTCCAGGGAGCACTGATGATAAATATATCTGCGAAAATGTAATTTTAAGGAACACTTTGTTCCCTGTTGTGAAAGAAAGGTCCTAGAAAGTTCTAAGATAATATTTTATCATGCATACGTACCGCCCATACAAGATGATAACCATGTTGCTTTGGTAAGGGCACATCTCACTGCCGATATGTAACTCTCCATCATTTTCAATGAGTATGTGTCTAGTGCGCAAAATGATAGGCTGCACATCGTCTTTAATGACCAGTTTTCCTAAGTAGAAAAAGTTATGACATTTGCTTTAACACACAGCAGCTCATCAGAAGTTGTGATACCATTGTGCAAAACCCAGTGCTGGGCTCTCATCTCAATTTTTGAAAAAAATCTTCCCATCGTCCCCAAAACAGCTCTCAATACGAATCCTGAAGATATTGCATGTTTTTCATTCAGTCCAATTCTTGAAAAATGCAATTAAGATTTGCGGGAAAGAGGACTCATTCAAAACTGAGACAGAAATTCAGAGTTAAGATGAATAAAAGCTATTCATGCTAACAGTCGCCAGCAACACTATGACTCTGTCCTTAGAGACAAAGAGGCTTATATGTATCTGCCCTGTCCCGAGACCCCGGGAACACAACAATTGCAGTATGATGTTATCGGGACAACGATTTAGTAAAAAAATGTTTTTGAAGGAAATCATAGAAGTAGAACTAATGAGTCTACTGAGGTACTTTTGTAAATTCTCCAGAAAGGACTGCAAATAGGTTGATTATAATGGCTGAGGGACTGATAGCGTCTCAGCTACCACCCACCCTTGCACTGACTTAAAGCTGGGTTTATTCAGTAGCCACCCAGTTCTCAGCAAGAAGCAGGAAGCTCTCCCACTGTGAGACAGAGTGATTTAAATAGCCACAGGGGAAAGCACGCTTCAGCCAGCCTTGCCACCAGCAGGTTTTACCTCCGTCAGTGATGTGGATGGAGTGAACAGTCGCAGAAGAAGAGAGAAGGAGCTTCTTGCCATTACTGATTTCAACATGGTTTTCTTCGTTGTGACCTGGGTTCCAGATTTCTAGCTCAGGATCTTTATCAGGACACGTCACAGCTGCTTCTGCTGGGTAGAGACGGAGAGTGAAGGCAATTACTGTTTGTTCAGTGCAAGACAGAAAGCTCCATATCTGGGCATCTTTACAGTATCATTCTCAGTGGGTCATGACCAAAAGAAAACAAACAACAGCTTAAGATGTATGGTTTTCTCTTTTCTGGGAGCATGGAAAAACCCACTACCTGATGCAAAGGATCCTAGCAAGGGATGCAGTTTCCAGAAAATGACCGAGAAGAGGCTGTAACTGAGCTGTTCCTGCAGCGACATTCAGCTCTGCTCATACCATACAAAGCCATTCACAAGCCCAGGGAAGGTGTTGGTGAAAGGATAAAATTACTACCTTCAAAAATTCCCCCACAATACCTGTGAGGTTTGAAAAGCTTGGTTTAATGTAAAGATCTTAAAATATGTTTGCATACTGTGTTTTCAATGGAAATGAAAAGTAAAAATGCTCAAATTAATATGAAGACACCAAGCACCAAGGAATTGCCAGTCCACCCAGTACAAAGAGCAATAGGAATCTCACGAGAGAGAGTCTGGGTTTGTGAGGTTTTTCAGGCAGAAGCAATAAGGATTCGTTCGCTTTGGCTTCACACATCACCAGTCTCCACACACAAATTTGATTTCAGACTGCCATGACGTGTTAGTCTAAACGGCTCTCATACCAAACCCAAGAGTCTCATGTTGTAAGTATTTACTTAAGATAAAATATTTCCCTGATATAATCTCACTCGATATGTGAGCCTCACATCTTACTCTAATCAACAGAACTGCGAGTGTGAGACTCCCATGTGTGATGCATACTTTCTGAGGGTAGAACCTTTCTAATCCTAGGAAGCTGAGGTCAGTGGGAGTTTGAACAATGACCCCTTTGCCATCAGAAAGGGTTGGGAGTTCTCAGCAGCTCTCCAATTTGTATCCTCTAAAACAAAAACAGCATTAGAAAACCGCAGGATCCACAAATCAATGATAATAGACATGGGATAAACACCTTGACTTCAGCAGGGTTGTGTCTCTGGCACTTACTATAGTAAAGCTGGGTGGGTTTTGATACTAATGCATTCAGTTAATGGAAAGAACAATGATGTGAATCCATGCAAAGAAACATGTCCCGGTGCTGGTGTAGCTGACAGCGAGCTGTTGTGTGCTGCCACTGTGAAACTTGAGGGATGTCTGCAATTCCACAACAGACACAAAACCATTCAGTTGTCTCTCAGATTCCTCTACCAGTTTCATGTCTTAAGAAAACAACAGAATTGGACCAGCCACTGCCTTAATATCTCCAGAGACACATTAAATACCAGCTAGTCAGGGTAAGCAAGGGACATTTCGTGTGGGCAACATAGGCCTTGGCTCTCTGCAAACTTTTCCATACATGAGAAGTGATCAAATCAGACAGGACCAATAATCTGCCAGGTAGCAAGTCAAATACCGATAAACATCCAGGACCTGATTTTGATACCGCTTGCGCCAGCTGGAAACTGAAAGTATATCAGTTAGGTCAGAGGCACCTTTTCTGATTTACAGTAATTGAGGAAAATAAGAAGGAGTTTCTGGGTTCCTACCAGAAGACACACAGAATTAATAAGATTTGGAAAAGATCAATGTTTCAGGCAGGAAATAGGACTTGCATTTTAAATAGATGTTCAAATATATACGCTGTAATACACACTGTAATACACACTGGCAACAAATTTAAAAAAATGAGCTGTTATTCCCATAGGAATAAGGATAATAGAAAAATTTGCTCATAATGAGAAGCTAAATAAAACCAAAAAGAATCGATTCAAATGTAGAGGTATAATTTATCAACTAGATTAAGTGGACAGGATACAAGCTTGTTCATTTTTCTATTTACTTGGCTATGCTAGTGTCCAAAAGGCCTTCCTGCGGTCCCAAAAGACGACTTGTGCCCCCAAAATTCATTATTTCATAACAGAGAGGTAGACCGTGAAGCCTAAGGGGAAATCAAGAGGAATTTACACTGATGATTGGGATGACAATCAGCAAAAGCCAACACAGACCAGAACAACGGACCCAAATTCCCAATTTCATTAACCAATTCGTACCAGAGAGCAGGAGCCATGTACAGCACCCGCATCCGCTGCGCCAAGGACACTGAAGGACTGAGCATCTTCTGCCAGCTGGTCCAGCTACCTTGCCAGCTTGGATTATTACTCTCATTGTCATTTCTTAAAATGTGCAACTTATACCCAGCACAAGGAATTAACTGAATGTTTTGCTTCTTGACCAAAAGGGCCTGAGCACAGCAATGAAAGGTTGCTTCATGCAGCTGCAGCATTTGTGACAAGACATATGGTCTCCTTGCTTTAAAGAAATACAAGCCCTCAAATTAGCTCTATTTAGAATATGTATATCCAGCTTTCCTTTTCCTCTTTCCCTAACTGCTTAGGAAAAGGGCTGCTTGGAAAAGACAAAACCCAAAGGCCAGGGATGTCCCACCCCAGAGCTTGTTGCTCTCCACATCTGGGCTTGGGCAATGCAACAAAATGCTCGACTTCACCTCCTGCAGCCACAGCTATGAGGACCTGAGGTTTCCTTTGTTATTTCTCTGTGGCAGTTTGTTGGATCTGGGTTTAAGAACGAGCGGCAGAGTCTGAGGGATTCCTGAGGGTGCTTTCACCTGCTCAGAAATTTCAGCCTTTGCCTCTCTGGCTGCCCTCGATCGGGAGTATTGGCACACCAGAAAACTGCTTTTCTCCTGAGTTTTTGCACTCTGTCCTTGACTCTTCTTATATGAAGAAGAGTGAAAAGCTGCTCAGTCTAAAGCAGCAATGTCTTTATTTAAAAATAGTGTTACAAACAGTACCCTTTTCTCCATGGCAGGAAAACTTACCTGTGCTTACAGAAGAGATTACAAACAGAAGGAAAATGAAGTTTTCAGCTAGATACTTGGAGGTAGGTAGAGCCATTCTTCAGGATTTTTAATTCTCTAGATGGACACCTGTGAAGAAAGAATATCAAGCAGATGTCATTTTTTTTTCTTTTTTTCCAGTTCGTGCAAAAACCACTCACTGCACAAAAAAGGTTATATCCAGCTTTATGGCAACCCACATCCACTCCCATTCAGCTCCATGGCTGAGAATACCTTCACGCTGCTTTGACACCAACCCGAACAGAGCAAGAGACCAAGGGTAGCTCCTCACCCTTTGTTTGGTTTAGGATAAACCCACTTGGGAATCCAAATAGACACTTAGAAAGCAACCACCAGATGTAACCAAAAACGCCTTAGGAATGCAGTATAAACACATCCAGTGTCAAGACTCTCTAGAGCTGAATGTTCACATGTGCAAAAAAGTAATGAAACACAACAGAGAAGGCGTTTGCAGAGTGACAAATTTTCATGAAGTAACCTTTCAATGGCACCTCTCTCTCCTCGTACTACCCACACATTTCCAGCAATGGTGTTTTGTGCACCCCCAAGATAAACCGTACTCACACTTCCAATCTGAAGCACGCAGTTTCTTAGATTTCAGATCCAAGAAAACATTGTCTATTTAATGTGCCAGCCCAGAATTTTCTTGCAAAACCAAAAGCTGCTTTTGAAACCAGTCTACCTAAGGTTGTTTTCGTTTCCTCAGTAGCCAACCCCCAGGAAAAACAAACAAGCAGTGTCATGAAAGTCAAAGTTAGAATTAATGTGATTCTCTGCAGTGATTGATTCTGTAGCTCTGCCTGGTGCTTGTGACCATTTATTGACACGCATATTCACACTGAGGTAGGGACACCCACTTCGATAGGTGTCAATACTCTGTATTCATAAGGCACTGTTTAAAATTCACATGTAGTCCTTGGAGCCATTAGGTTTTATTATGTAAGCCAGTATCTGAGGAATATCGAAGAAATTTATTTGTAGCTGTCATGTCATATCACAATGATGAAATAGGGTAAACGTATGCATCGCACTGCTTAGTTAGACGCCAAAAAAAAAAGCAACTGAAAAATCTCCAGTGTGCCCCAATTTCTTTAGGACAAAACCCACATTTTATTTTTCATGTCACTTGTTAATATAAACCAAACAAAAAACATGAGAAAAAGATATGCAAGAAACCAGGATTTTAGTCTGGAGCAAATTTAACAGTGTATGTATGCAAAACACATATCTGTACTGTTCATAAAGGTGATATAGCTCAAGATGCAATGATCTGTTCAAACCTCATGTAATCCAATGATTGTATTAAAAATAGCATTAGAACCAGATTTGTCAGGAAACATTCCAGCAGGAAAATGTTTGCTTGTTTTGGTATAGTGTATTTGACAGCCGTGAGCTCTGGAAACAGCATAGACTCAGGGCTGGGTACAGTCTATCAGGTGCTGAAATGCTGTTACAGAACAGCAGAAGAGAGGAATGCACTTAGTAATGCTATAACTTCGAATGTTATACATTATCAGAGAGCAATACCGTCGCCATGGAATTTGTGCCAGAACCAGGCTGCACGTGCCTGACATTTTAACAACATCAACCATCAACATTTGATTGGCCAGGGCTCTTGTAAATGAACATTATTAAAGGTATGCCCAAAGTGCAGCAGTCACCATTAAAACGTCAAGATTTATTAGCGATTATTCCACAGTCTAATCTGCAAACCCCATCACTAGATTCTGCTTTAACGGTAGAGGAAAAACTAAACAAGTGGTAATACCTCAGGATGGTCATTACAGATAAACAGCGGTTCTGATAGTGTGGACACAGCTGTATGTTAGTGTTGGATAAAGCCGGATTCCAACTGGTAAGGTACTGGTCATAAAATACAGTCAGATGATACAAGAGTTCAAAGAAGTAACAAGAAGAGACTGAGTTTTTGACTGTGATAGCAGACGTTTGCTTTCCTGTTGCTTCATAGGTAGCAAAGAAATGTCTTTGTTCTGGCCCATTAAAAACTCAGAGGAGTATTTCTGCTCCCTCCTGCTCATGACCTTATTTCTGACAGTAACCTGGAGCAAACTGGGAGGAAAATAACGCAAGAAATTTCACAGTCTTTGCTTTCTTTAAAGCCAAGAACTGCACGGTACTTACCGTCAGGCTGTGCAAAATGGCTTCTGCTATTATATCCCCGGGGATATAATCCCCTGCGTCCCTGATTACGTCCATCTTCATCAGCAGAGATCAAAACAAGCAATCAGACACTGGAAAGTCAGGTCATTTTTGGAGGCGTCAGCTGTGTGCCAGGCTCCAATGTTTTTGTAGTGTCTGACCTGCCACAGTCCAAAGAATATCCTGCTTATTTTGTGGCTGAGGTAGGGTGTTTGGTTCAGCTCGCAGCAAGCCCGAGTTCATTGCAGTGTTAGTATTAACTGGCACTTGGGCTGGAAAGGCTGAGAGCTGAGAGGGCCAAGAGGATCCGACTCCTCTGATTCAGCTCTGACTAACTGCTGGAAAAATGCTGCTCGGAGGATAATCTCAGGGATTTTCCTTCAAAGGCTCTCAATTAAGCATCTTTCCCAAATATTAGACACAAACAGTGACATGTTTGATTTTTCTGATAAGATGACGAAGAGATACTGACTCTTTTCATTACTGTCTCCTGCTGGAGAGGACTCGGGAGCAGTTATCTCCTGCCAGCCAGCCATGTCATTAGCTCAGGGCTCAGCCACGTGGGGATAGAGGAATACACCACATCTCACTTGAACCGGCGCCACTTGGCTGAGTTCAGCCCTGATGTAACCAGCAATGTCAACAAATCTCCCTGCAGATTTGGGCACTCTGAGAGCGCAAGGGCCATACGAGTGTCTTCCTAAGTCTATCATCTCCAACGTTTCTCAAATACCATCTGTGATTCCTCTCTTGGGTGAGAAAAGCTTTTTCATCCAGCCATTAAAAGCTGCCTGGCGATAGCAAGGGGGACTCATATCCGTGGATCTGGCAAGGCAGGCTTTCTGAAATGATTCCCAGCTGCTGGATCTTTCCAAAAAGTGAACAATAGCAGCAGACAATGCTAAAAGTAGATGCAGGAAGCCATTAGTGCTCAGCTGGCTGCTACCGCAGGTGTCAGCAGCGGTACTGTACTAGAAAGCGCACTGCATGGACAGGAATCCCCGTCCACTGCCCTCCCTGCAGTTTTAACACTGGAGGAAACACAGGGCAGACAATCCCAAGACCAAAACAGCAAAGAAATGCTCTGAGGACACAGGATCATCACAGACATCATGGTGGGGTCACACAGACACCCTGAATCCCGGGGAGGGAAGAGTAGATCTCTCCAGAACAGTCACACCAGGCTCTGACCTCGACTTGCCACCTTGCAGGACTCTGGGCCAACTACCCAAGCCCAGCATCAAAATTTTAAAACAATTAACTCATGATATTTGGTACCTTGAAATGCTTTTTATGACCAGCGTGACACACTGTGGAGGATGTACCTTCAGCATCTGCTGAAGATGAGGGTCCTTTCTGGTATGTCAAGCAGGGCTTAACAGGACCATTGACCCATCTGTTACAAACACGGCAAGGATGGGAGAAAAGCAGCAGCTGCCTGATCTCCCTTGAAAAAGATGTCAAACAGGAGCAAGAAACCTGACGGCTACTCCTACTGCTACTGCCCAGCAAGTGAGACCACAGACCTACATGGGGGCAAAGCAAGGATGCAGAGCCATCCCCAGAGAAGAGCAGGAAAATCTTACATGGAAAAGACACTTCTTAGTCTGGTGGAGAGTGAACTCTCAGCAGACACCCATTTTCACTTGAGACAACCTGTGAGTAAATCTGTGTTCCCCAGGGACTCTCTCTGCAAGGCAAGATCTCTGGGAGACCCTGCTGGGTCCATGCCAGGGTTGTGATGCACTCTCGTCTTGCAGGTACCCAAACCCGGACCCTTCCACTGCCAGAACTAAGGCTGAGGTTTCACTGGTTTTATGGCTAGGACTGAAGCCTTGCTGCATATTTCTTCATTCATATGCAAAGAAGCCAACATCGATTTGGAAGTTGATCCCTGGGAGAGGGAGGAGCTGTTTAATTAGCGCCTCTGCTACATTCTTGCTGACATTGCATGGCACTGACTGTCCTCTCGCCCCACTTGGGGAATTTTACATTTTAGCCCCGGCTGGGAAGATGGATTTGAGGAGCACATTTGCCTCTCTGACCCGAGGACATGCCAGCTCTTGCTGCAGTGACGTTCCTGTGCAGGGGGAGCCTTTGCGCACCCAGCCACAAGCACAGCTAAAGCCTTCAGACGGCCTTACAAATAAACAAATGCACTTCTAGGGATGGTTAATGAAAATGCTTTCCCAGTCCCAGCGTATGACAGCAGCGTAGCTTCCCCTGCTCTTCAGCTTGATCTTGTGCTTGCCACCCAGCCATTAACGGCTCTTTTTTACTGGCAAGTAGAGGAGGATAAATCTCAGGGACAGCCTTTACTTCTCAATGAAATCAGTACTGGAGTCAAAAGCAGCCCTCTGACTTTTTACCCAACAAACTTTCATTTCTTATAAATTTATCTAATATCTTTCCCTACAAGGAAGAGGGTTCTGCTCAGATATTCTGTATATAAACATCACTGCAAATTCCTTGATTCACGATGTTCATAAAAACAGAGGAGCAGGAGTTAGAGGAAATTTTTACAATTAATAAATTAAAGGAAACTAAAGTGTTTTCAAATTTGTTGCAATATTGGCAAAGTATTTTGAGACAGAAATAAAAGGGGAAAAAAGTTATTTTAAAGCTATGCTTTTTTTTTCAGATTTAACATTTTTTTTTGTAGAGGCTTACGGACCTTGAAAAGGAAAGGAAGCAATTTTTGGCTCAGCTAAAACAAAATCATTTGCACATCACTCCACCCATCCGAGGCTGCCTGAGTCCCAGTTTCACATGCTTTTGAAGTGCTCTGCATTTCACTGAATTAAACCCTCATCCACTGCATGAAGTTTTCAAAGCACCGAAGTGGTGGGAAGCTGAACCCCCTTTTCGGAGGTTGAGGGTGCACTGGTTTTGCTGTGCCTGCTGACAGCAACTCGGTGCATAGCCAAGCTAATGCTTCCAGGGAGTGCCAGAGCTACTGTGTTCCCACTGCAGAAATGCTCTAGGGAGTAACCAGGACAGCCGTACGTCCTGAATGCATTAGATGTACGGAACATGCCTGGATGAAATGCAGGTCCACGTGGACGGTCCGTGTGGCCTCCAGCATGCAGGTGGAGATCCTCCTGCTCAGGAAATCCCCAGGGAGGAGTACTACAGCTTCCCACAAACACAACGCCCACGCGACACTTACCCCCGCAGCTTCACACACACAGACCTGTGGTGCATGCCAAGTTAGCGGTAGCCTTTGAAAACATCGTCTTGAATGTCCCCAGGGGTCCGTGGAGGAGCTGTACCCTCTGCAGAGCGTCCCTGGTTTTGAAGCCTTTTTTCCCCTCCCAAGGTAAGGAAAGTTGTGCAGTGGCTGAAGAGGATCACAGCATCCTGAATCCTCTTGAAACTGTGGCTTTTAACTACCCAAATAGTTGCATCAGGATGTAAATATTTTTCTTTTTGCTTTTGTGGTACTTTACTGTTTGCATCTGGCTTGCCACGGCTCCATGCCTTCCTCTCCAGGACATTTGCCATTTGCTCTCCTTCTGGGGCGGGAGGAGAAATAGAGATTTTTCAGAGGTTTAGGCACATTCCTCTCCTTCCTTCCTTCGCTAGGCTCTTCCTTTGCCAGTTGTTTAGTCTCAGCCTGGGGTTAGAGCTCTGCAAAGTTTTATTGGGATCCAGGGTCTGGACCTGTCACAGATTATCAAATAAATCTCCAAGAAGCTAAAAGCTTGCTCTGTAAGTGCTTGTTCCAATGTCGGGCTTAACGCTCACAAGCCAAAAACATCTTGCTTTTCTTGCCCTGCACAGCCTCAGAAATAATAACAATTAGGTACTAATAGGAGTTCAAAAGGACTTCAGGGAGCTCCTTGGAGGGTCAGTCCCAGCTGCTCAGGCTCTCGTACCATTTCTCATCTCCACCTAGGACATCAGTCTCCATTGGTCCCCGCAGGGGCCAGCTCAGGCCCATGATGTCCTGTGCATCACTCTTTAGCTTACCTTTGCTGAGCAGCATCAGTGATTTCTTCACACTTTCTAGCAAGCCAGGACCTCTCCCCTGGCCAAACCCAACTCACGCCTCTCCTACCTGGTGTGGGGATGGAGCCATGGTCTCCTCCTTTGCCTGTAAACCTTTCAGATGTCCTCTCACATGTCCTCCCACCCCATGTCCAAGCACCACCAGGTGGTATCTGATGGAGGCAAGAGTCCCAGCCGAGGAGTTCAGGCCCTGCTCAGAGGCACGACATCAGCTGGCCGGTGCACGGATGCCAAAGCGACTAACTCACCAGGGAGCCAAAGTCTGGCCAACAAAACACTAACCTTTCTCTGTAGCAACTTGTTTGGCCATTTCTGAGAATTTCAAAGAAACAACGGGACATTAGTAACAAAGCCTTCACCTACCTGTTTGAGTAATCTGTGTGACAAAGACACGGGTAGCCTGAAATTGCCCTTCCCTTCCCTGCTGTCACCAAGTAACATCATGTTCAAACCAAAATGAGTCTGTCGTCATTTTGGGGCAAGTTTGTACTTAAACTGTAGTCAGTGAGGTCATCAGTTGTTTCTCAGTTTGCATACAAAGCTCCATTTCAGTCTTTACTTCAAAAAGCAGCAACATAAGCAAAAAATCAAAGAGAATTATTCACTAATACTGGCAGTATTTCAGTCCTCAATGGGAGCAGAAAGTCAATACGAGCATTGTCTGAAAGGAACACAAGACTTTACCCTAGGCAGCACATACTTTATCACGGGTTTTATTCCTGTAGGTCTTTAATTAAATGTTCACATCAGTTGGACAAACATCATTTCACCAGTCATTAGCTACAGACAGAAACACATTTATAACTCCATGTTACACCCTGTATATTCAGTTCGATTAGAAGATACTATCATAAGATCACTACATGCTTACCAAGCAGGTTTACTGAGTTCACTTAAGATGCCACAGCAGGTGGACACTTAGGTTTTTAAAAGCAGACATGAATGGAGGGACAACAGCACTGAAGGGAGAGTTCCCACCTCCGCTGAAGTTCGTCTGTTTCCCTGGATGTTGTTAAAGTTTCCACACCAAATGTCATTTCCAGTCCCTGTGACACCAGAGAGCAAGTCTTTGCCTTTGAAACTTACCTTTTGATACCAAATCATGGACATTGTGAAACACTTCTCCTTGGGAAGGGCAGCCCACAAACTTTTTCTATCCTGCCCTGTGAGGCACCGCTTGAAAAATAAAGCTCTACCACGGTGGGTAAGATGAGAATATATTTATTAGTTATAAAATATACAAGTGAACACCATCGGTTTGGAACAATCCTGTAGAAACAAGAGCAGGTTTTGGTGACAGCGGCGGGCTTTGCCTGGCTGGTGTTACCCCAGGGATGTTAATCCTGGGGTGCCACAGGCTCTGGAGAGAAGCGCTCCGAGTGGTTCTGAGAAAAAGCGAATTTTAGCGACTCATCGGCATTAGCTGGACATTGATATTCTTTCAGCTTCAAGGGAACATAATGCTGTAGAGAAGCGGCTTTCTGATAACCAGCGTGATTAAGGACTTTAATCCAGGAGGGTTTGGCTTGTCCTTTATAGCCAAGCATGGCAAAACTCCCTGAAAAACAGACACAAAGAGAATGACCCTCTGGATAAGTCGGTGTACTTAGTAGCAGCACAGCACAGACTCCCTCCACACATCACGGAAACTTCTTAGCCCTTCTATTTTTCTTTGGATTAAAATAACAGAATATTTAGGAGAGAAAAAGGGTGAAAAAAGAGGGAATGAGCCTTGCTGCAACCTCACTGCATCACAGATCTGCAAGTATTTCAATAAGCTAAGATAGGCTCCCAGATGGCAGTTAGCAGGAATATTGTTTTACTCTTTATTTGTAAGTAAGACTGGTACTTTTTCATATTTGACTACATGAAAATGGTTAGGCACTTTCAATCCTTCTTTTATTAGTTTACATCAGTTTCTTCCTGTTATGCCTAAACTATTCCCCATGTCGACTCTGCTCTGGTCCTCTGCTGTCACAAAGTACAAAGGTATTATGTATTCTTCCAATTTAATAATAATGTCTTGTGTTTATATTATGCTTTTCATTGCAAAGACTCCCAAGGCTATTTGCAGCTGGTTGGATCGAGACTCTTCGTGTAAACACTTCTAATTTAAATATGGTTTTGCAAAACCAGGCAACAAGACCCGAAACCCTCCTCTGACTGGGGTCAAAGGGATAGGGGTTTTTTTTGCATTATCCCTGGCAGAAGCAGTAGACACTTGGGAGAAATGCTCCAGCCTGCCCTGAAAGGCAGCGCAGACCAGTCCTGCATATGATCACTTTTGGAGCTGTGAAGTCAAATACTGCACATACCTGAGTCAGCGGGAGAAGGCTCATGAAGCAGAACTTAATTACCCCGGCTGGAAATCAGGGCAGACACGTGGGTCAACACCCTTGCCCTTAGGAAAAGCAAAACAGAGGCGGCCCATGATCGGCCAGCAGCGGCTTAGTCCTGCCACCGGACACCAGGATCCCACTGAGGTGTCAGGGCAAGGAGATGGCCACCAACCAGCATGTCCGCAGGACTTGCTGCTTTTTGCACCCCAGGAGCAGTCAGGGCTGGAGGCTGAACCGAGCTCCCAAAACGACCTGGAAGTGCTGTGCCCAAGCAAGGGGCACAGGTGGTTCAGGGAACAAAGTTTGACAAAACAAACAAAAAAAGATTGCTTTTTTAATCAAAAAATTCCTTTCAAAAGTATTCAAGGCTTGGATGAAAGAATGAAGCAATGAAGTTCAGGACACAAACAAAAAAAGGAAACCTCAAATTTTTGCTTTTAAAAGCAGCTTCTCAGGAATCAAACAGGCACTGAAGTGAAATCACTGTCTCTGCTGTAAAAACTATGCTGTCCTCCCCTGGAACAGTCATAGCAATGAGCTTTGAAACTTGAACCAGAAACTGATATAAATTTCAGTAAAGCAGTAGGGAAAAAAAATCCCCAAGCCCTCAAGAAAAGAATGAAGCTGGAACTACAGCCAGTTCTCCATCTGATCTCTGCTTGAGAGATTGCAAATGAAATCTGAATTGAGATGGCCAGTTGTTTTCCTGATTTCTTTATCACCCAAATTATTCATCCAAACCTGGGCTCAGTAGCTCCTAGTTTTCTAGTAGGAAACCCAGCATGGATTTCCTGGACCAATGATACCAATGGATTTCTTGCAACAATCCAAAGCAAAGCTGTAACAAGAACTTTCCAAAACTGGTGATTTCACCTTCCTTCCATAAAAAAAATAATTAAATATCTCCTATTTCACTTCAGCCTATTTTCTTTTTCATCAACCTTTCAGTTTATGATTGTTTTTCCTTGCAAAGCAATTGAATTTCAGAGTTGGAATCTTTATCAAATTATTCTTTTTTGTTGTTGTTGTTAGAAAAACAAGCTCCCTTTACGATGATAAATTTGCAGCTTGCAGTTTCTCATTGGTGAAATAGGGTCAAAGCCCCAAAATAACTCCCCTGCTTCTCACCATCCCTAAGCCAAGAGGTTTTTACTAGGTTACACTGGCATATTGTGGTAGGAAATATGTTGATAAGCGCTATACAAGGATACGTTTTTGGTAGAGAAACACACCAGTAATTCTTAAGCAAAAAACCATGGAAGAATAAATACATTTACCTTCCTTATGGAAGATAATGGGCTTTGCTGAACCTACCCTGGTAAAAACAGACATTTCAGAGCTCCCCACCACCTCTGCAATATCTCTAGAGCAGATGAGAACAAGTGATCTGAAAAGAAAGACAGTAATTACTGCATGATTGCAAAATATTTCTTTCATTAAGAATCTGCAAGACCTTTAAGCTCCAATTCAGAAAAGTACTTAAGAGCTTTCTTAACTTTAAGAACATGCTTAAATCCCTTTGATTTCAATCGCACGTAAGCTTTCCTAAGTTTAAGCCTCTGCTTAAGTGTTCCTAAATTAAACCTGTGCTTCACATGGAATCAAAACAAGCACAAATGACTATTTGCAAGTGAATCTCTTACAGGAGAGGGACACTCAGCTGCAGAAGAAATTCAGTTGCTGTGCAGTCCTGAGCCTCTGAAACTATCTATGTCCTGGGTCTGATTTTCAGTCAAGCCTCAGTCTGCCTTTGGTCTGTCCAGATGTGCTTTCAGCCCCCAGTTAATTGTACCCACAATGAACTACAGGTTGCACAATTGGTTGCATTTAGCTGAATGCCTAGACTTGCAAAATACACATCGTACCAGAAAACCAAACCAAACGTACAGGCATCATATGGATATATGTCTCTTCATGCACGTTTTATACATGTACATACTCAGGGGCATAAATACAGACATAATAGCTCAGGAGTGTTCAAATCTTTGCTCATGAACTGCTCAGAAAGTCTATTTTCTGGTTATTTGGCCTGCTTCTACCAGCAGCCAAGAATTTATCTATAAATCTCTGTTGTTCCATGTTTATGCGGCGACACATAAAACCACAAGGAATGTGGGACAGACACAAACAGAGATGATGCAGACCAGTGCCAGGACACATGCAAGGTAACAGAGCCCGCAGGCAGGCAGGTCTATTCATTGGCTCGCCCAAGAAAAGTCCTATTGGAAAATCTGGCACACCTATGATTTTCATCTGTCACAAGAGGCAAAAACAATCAGTAAGAGTAAACAGAAGCCAACTCGTTTCAGAAATGGAAAAGTGAATCATCAGCTGCCAGGAAAATGCTGGACACCGGGATGGGTGGCAAGGACTGCAGATGTCATTGCCAGGACCTTATCTACTCCATGCTGGAAAATGAATGGTTAACTTAGAAGGAACTGCCAGTTTTCCAGAAAACCTGTTTCTGTCTGCTCTAATCTGTGCAATCCTGGGAGAGATACATTGCTTCTCTTATTATCTGGGTGATATTTGGGACTTGTACATATTTAATCTGTGCCAGATTTCTTCAGAGCACGGGTTTGGTTATGAAAGCAGGTAATTTTTTCCTTTCTTTGTCTATCAGCCACGGGTTGCTACATGAACTGGGCTTTCAGCAGTTTGCTTACCTCTCTTTTATAAATGTTTGAACATAATCAGTTATTGCACTGGCAGTGTTTTCACCAGTGACTGTGTCAAAGTGCCGCCTACTCACGACTGCTCCTGAACACGCATCTAGCACCACGAAGAATATCCCACGGCTATTGAACAGGAAAACTGTGTCATTTATCTGCAACAAAAAACAGAGGTAGGTTTTATGGAGGCAGGCTGGGAAGCTGCAGCCTCTCATCCTGCTTCTCCATATAAGGGAGTTACAAGCAAGGAAAATATCAAGGGTAATTTTAAATATATAATTAGGACAGACGAAGTGACATCCCTGATAGATGGTCAGTGTCAGAAGGAAGCGAAACCCTTAGTTCTCAATGGGGTACAAACCCAAGAGAAATGAGGTCATCGGCATCTTTTGTGTGTTAGGAAGATACATTTGGGAAGCCAAGAATCCTGGGAGTAAAATGCTTAGTTCAGTCATAATGCAGTTTCTTTCCATGTGAGGGAAATTACTGTCTCTTGGCAAAGCAGATTTGACCATGGAGCAAGGGAGAGGTGCTGAGACAGCAGATGGGGGAACAGAGGCGACACATGGACTTTTCTTGTTTTGCCTGGAAATATAAAAAAAAAAAATAAAAAATTCCTTCTTGGGAGGGCTGTCCCAGTGCCTCAAAGAAGTTGTAGCACAAGTGGCTCCTACTCCTCTCCTTTTCTACAGCAAGGGCTCCTTCCTCAGGTTACACCTCTCAGGATGCTCCACCAGCTTTGCTTTGAGAAAGGCAAAGGGTTTCTGAGGTGCCTGGCACTGGTGCATCTCTCCAGAATCCTGGGGGATGTGTCCTCCCAGCCTGGGAGGACACAATCTCTGCCAAGGAGAGCAACAACGTACCAAGGTCAGGCAGTCAGAAAGCTGAGCCCAGGATACACAACATGCCACTGTAATTCACATGGTCGTCCAAAGCCCAAGGCACCAGGGAGCTCAGATACATCCCATCAATGTGAGACACGTGTGTGCCTCCAGGGAATATAGGGACAGACTGAATGAGGGAGCCAAGTGTTAAAAAGTGGCTTCTGCAAGATGTTGGAGGATGCTGAATGCAATAGGGGGTCAAGGGTAAGGAAAACATGAATGTCCCCACCACGGGTAGGCAGAGGGGAGTGAGGAGGAGCAAAGACAGACTGAATCTTCTGCCTGCTCCTGGCTGTCTACACTCCTAAGCCTGGGAAGTGTGTCAAAGTCTGGATGCACACAGAGCAGAGAGCAACCACCACTGCAAAGCAACCTAAATGTGAGTCGCTGGCAAAAGAACCAGTACTGCTGTGTGTTCTACCCCACACACTGCACACGCTGCAGACCCACCGAGGAGCCAGCATGAGGGCTCTCACCGCCCCATGGGAGCTGTAGCAGGGCACTCAGTCCTTGGATTATAAATTTCAAACATTTCTGACTTTTGCACTTCATTCAGCAAAACAAGAAGTTTTGATAGTGGAGGCTCCTTTGCTTCACTTCTTTATTTCCAGATTTTCCTCACTTTTTAAGATGTAGGGTAAAAATCCTCCTTTAGACGTTAATCTTTATCATTTGCCTAGTCCAGCCTTTACTTCAGCTAGGAGTACATGTGTCAGAAATAAAACTCCCTTTGAGAAACAATACTTTGCATTAAAGCTTTAGAAGAGCCAAAGCATCCCTGAGGATACTACTCCTGTCCCACGAGCGCGGCACACACACAGGTCTCTGCACTTCACCGCATGTGAGGATGCTGCCTCCAGTAACACCTGCTTGCTAATGGTGTTCGGATAAATTTTTGATGATGCAGCCAGTGCACATGGCAAGAGACCTTGGCTGCTCAGACTCCTTAGGGATGCTGTACCAGCTTTACTTGGCATTTGTTAGCATTAATTATAATTCAGTAGCACACAGGCATGTATGCCTGGACAGTGTCCTTGCAAGCATGATTTCAGCCACCCTTCACCATCTAGACAGACATATAAGGCATGTCCAATCCCCTTCAGTAGTGAAATATAGTTATTTTTATCTTTTACTGCAATGCCAGCAGAGAAAATCAGAAAAACAAACTTGTTTTTTTTCCCCACATCCTTTGTAAACAATGACTTCTGGTGTGCTTTCCCCGCCCCCACCCCTTCCTCTACATTAGAGTGGTAGTGTTAATTCTTCTTCTGAGGTGATAAAAAGCCTTTTTTTCCCCTAAGGGCTCAAATCCTCATCTGAATAGAATACGAACTCCCAGTGACTTTAATGAAGTTAATTGTAAGGGAGAACAATGCACTCGCCTCTTCCAGGGGAACTTCCCGTTTCCTTCTGCCAAGGCTCAGCATGATTTTGCAGTAACTTTCCTTGGAGATAAAGTTTCCCCTGTTTAATCATCATCTCAAATGCGGTAAAACATAACGTACCTTAATGAATGCAGATGTCAAATGGTTTTGTATGTCTGCCCTGCTGAGAGACTGGATCTGGATCCTTACATACTTGACAGAGGGCGTGCTAGTGATCACAAGCTGCAATTACACCAGAGACAGAAACTTAAAAACTGGTTTTCAACAACAAAATTACACCAGTGCTCATATATATCATCACAAATTTTTCAGAATTCTTTTTTCAAACTGTGATCCTGGTTCACAAGTAAGTGCTTATTATTAAGGCACCACTAATCAAAGGATTGTGGCAGTGCTGGTTGGAAGGGCCCTCTGATGGTCACTCTGCCACTAAGTAAGTTTAAAACTTGAATATGAATTTCATATATTTCATAGATTTTGCCTGGCTATAAACTCAAGTGCAGATTTGTATGAGCCTGAAATAATTCTAGAGTATTTAGAGTGGGGTGAATTTACAGTAAATGAGAAAAGAACCTGGCTCTAATTTTCCAGTTGTTCTGTTTACCAGAATTATTTCCCAGTGTGAAATTCAGCAGCAATGTCGCACTTTGGAATTCAAAGCCAATCTAATCTGAGCCATCTCAAGACTCCTTTTTTTTTTTCTTGTTTAAGAGAAAGAAATGGGGAAAAAAGGTGCCATAAATGTGCATTCACATGCTTCCAGGTGAGCAATTTCTTTGAGACTATCTTTGAAGCATAGTACAAAAAGCTGCAGAAATTCAGAGCAAAACCCTTCCCTCTACACAGGTTACATGATACTGGGCTGATTCATGAGTGGGAATTCCCTATGCCTTTTCATTGTACACTGTGAAAACTAATTGACCTCCCATGGCTGCACATACACTGCAGAACCCGAGATGCTGTTCCATGCGGGGGGTACCTGTGGGGCTCCACACACCCGGCACGGCCCAGCCAGGTGTTGGGACACGGGACGGTGGGAAGATGGTGGCCTCTGTGGGAAGGGGTTCGGGTCACAGCTCCAGGAGTCCCCTGGGTACATACGTGCCGTGATCTTAATACGTTCACAGCCTTGTTGAGAGCAGTAACTGTGTCCTTTCCGAGCTACGTGGGCTTGCAGGTGAACAAAGAGGTACCTACAAATGAGGGCAAACAGTGGGATCAGAGCCACCGTGTTCCTAGAGGCAAGGTCTGCACATGCAAAATTGCATTATCCCTCCCAGTGCCCAACATCATGAACCAGCTCTGTCTTAGACCAATGCAATATGGCACAGCCATTGAAAAATGGGTTCTGCAAGGATGGAGGTCAAGCTCCCTTCTCATCCTGGTGTGATGAGACCTGCGGCACTCGCAGCCCGTATGCCCAAGCCAGCTGCCTTCACCAGGTAAGCATGGCATGGGGCAGACACCACCTCCATCCCCAGGGACCCCATGTTGCCCCCAGGTGTTGTGGCATCCCACCAGAGAAAGAGCAGTGGCGATGCTCAGGCTGCTGTGTAGAATGAGACAGCCTTGCCTGGAAACATCAGCATCTCCCCTTGGGCTCTCTGCATGGCTTGGTCCTGGCTCACAGGCAGAGCTTAGCCTCAGGCATGCACAACAAACGCTCAAAGACAGCCAGGTCTTCTGGCTTTCAGAGTGGTTTTTTTTGGGCGTTTGTTTTTTTTTTTTGCTAGCTGTTCTAAGTATGTTTTCAATCGTGTCCATTCTGCAATTCAGGCTGAGGAAATTATATAAACAGCTCAGTTCAGCTTCAGGATCAAAAAGATACATGAGGTTTAAAAGGATTTTTCATTCTATTTCTTTTAAAACTAAATATTTGTTTCTATTTGTCTGGAAGAAAGAATGAGTAAGCTTGGTTCCTTCCCAAGGATCCAGCATGTGGGGTTAAAAAAAGAAGGGGTAACATCCCACTTACTATGAAATAACATCTAAAAAACAACAACAGGAAAAGAAAAAATGCCAATCCCCTAACTTCTGTACTCTGGAAGGCTAAAAAAATCACTGCTGAATTCAACAGAGAACCAAAAGACTGATACTGCCAGAATTAAGTTAGGTTAGACCCATCAATCCTCAGCAGCTAACGGCTCTTCCCCCACACACCCACATGTGTAACCGTTTTCCCCACCATTTAGTAGTAAACAACCTGTTTACAGAATTTGGACAACATTTTTTCTCAAAAAAAAAAAAAAAAAAAAAGAAAGGAAAGGAGGATTAATTAGCAAATTGTTATTTCACAATTCCTATGATGAGAGAGACCTGGCCATCAACGAGGAGCCTGGTTAACAGGGAAGGCATTCCGGGATTCGATTGCTCATGTGTTATGGTTGAATGAATAAATATATCCCATCTTATTTTCAAATCTGGCACTTGTGGATTGATTCCTGAAGCAGCTACTTAGTCAGGTGAAGTGTCATGGGACCCATGGTTAGACCACAAAACACTTTTTTCCTCCCTGTTTTAGCTGACTGAGAAACACAGTTTCGTAATATGTTTTTTTAACCAAAGGTGTTCTAGAGTCTTACAAAGGTGGTGCAAGGTCTCTAGGACTCTCTTCATGCCTTCAAAATGAGAGATGTATTATTGTGCTTTCCTTTTTTTTTTTACAAAAAATAATTTTTAGCATGTGATGATCTTAGAAATCTGTCTTTATGGGAATATGAAGAAGTTGAAATTTCCCAAATTATCTCGGTGTTGGAGCTGCAACAGTCACGAGAGGGCTCCTTTTCATGGCCCTTTGGGGTAAAATAGATGCTGACAAATACTTACACTGCACCCACACCTGCAGCAATCTGAGCAGTGGGGATGCCTCAAAGGAGATAAGTCCAGGCAAGAAATCAGGCATTTTCTTAATAGCAATGCAAATCGCTGCTTGGTGATACAGAAACAGACCTAACCCAGGTACACCAGCCTGTAAGTCCATTTTGACCTGAAATCAGTGCAAAGACCATGCAAGATGGATGGGCCCAAATTTTAACTCTGAGAAAGGGAAAGGAGGTGCTGGGGCTGGCAAGAGAAAGACCCCGAGGGTTTGCTGCCCGTTCCCTGAGGGACCCTCGGGGACAATGTGGGGCTCACCCCGATGCTCTGTCGAAGTAGAAGAGCCGCTGGCCGGTCCCGTTGAGAGCGCTGGCCCGGGAAGGGGCGGCAAGGTAGTGCTTTACGCTGTGCACCGTCCCTGTCCGTCGCTGGTAGATATCTGCCACCACCTGGAAAACGGCTTCCCTGGGATAGCAGAGGGCAACACGCAGCCAGTCTCCTCTGTCGGCAAAAAGGGGAGGCAGGGGGAGAGAGAGAAAACGCACTTAAGAGCCTGAGTACAGGAAAGATGATCTGCAGCCAAGAGTACAGTCTTCAGGGGAAAACAAAGAAATGTCCTTTGAGGTTCTCGTCTTCCTTTAAAAAAACACAACAAATCCTCAAAGCCAAAGAAAATCAGATTTTTTTGCTTTGTCTGGAAACAACAGCTGCTTATTACAAAGGTCTGATCCAGGGACCCCGGCTGACCTCAGAGGACTTTGAGTCAGGTGCCAGGATGGCTTAAAACCAGAGATTTCCCTTCCTTGCCCCGTAAGGCTGCAGTACAACCAGTCATACACCCACTCGCATCTCCTGAGGCAGCCGGGGCTTGCTTTAGTTCATCTGGAGCTGCTGCGGGAGAGGGAACCGGCATCCAGCAGACGTTTCACCGGGGGCACAGATTCAGGAATTAGAAAGTAATCTCTGACTTGAACCAGAGCCACAGTCTAAAGAGACCTGCTTCCTCCACTTTACAGCAAAGTTTATTATTATGGTTTACATTAAAATCTCCCTCTCCTCTGCCTTTTCTTCAATGGCGGTTTAGAATAAACTAAGGGTAAAGTTAAATCATCTTTTAACCCTTGTGTATCACAATTTCAGCATGGACCTTTACAAAAAATTGCCCCCGTAGCTTTCCTTTATCCCATGATTTTCATCACCACCCTCACTGAGAGAAAAACTGGCTCCAAACTAGAAAACTTTGTTACGTGACTCAGAAACAAAAGATGCAGCTACAGTGCAATTCGGATACTGATGGGAAGGATCTTCCACAAAACCCGACACCCTTTCCCGTCTGCAGGATACACTTGCACTGTACAATGCGGAAAGCCACAAGAAGTTTACACTTGAAAAGAAAAACTGAATAGCAAGACAATTAGCTTAATTATTTTTTTTCTTTCTACCCTCTGAAGTGGCTCAGTGGACCACACCAAAGGGCCTGGACCAGTACCATGGTTAGCTTTCCTTGTATTACCAAAACCATCCAGGCTTTAAATGTATTCTTTTAATTACCTGGCTTCCGGGTTAAAAATGTAAGAATATAAATTTGGCCTAGAGAAAGACAAATACCACCTTTGTAAGCTGTCTTTCTGGGCTCTACAAAGCTGAGGAAGACAAAGTTTCTCCAAAGGCTCCCCTGAAATGACCCACCACCTATCCCTGCCTGCAGAGTGATAAATTGGGGGAAACCGCTTTGATTTGGAGAAAACTGGGAATCTGCATGCCTAGACCTCTACTTTGCATTATACATGGAGAACACAAAAGCAAAGCTATTTCAGTGTTTTTCTGATTTTCTCATTAAAACAAAACAAAACTGTCTACAGGATGGAAGAGGGGACAGGCTGTTCTAGAATAATAAATCAAAGCCGCACAAAGACCCATCAGCTTAAGCCAGATACTGCCCTCTAGATTTTAACCACCTCCAGCTGTGTCATAACACAGGACAGCTAGAAAACGGATATATTTTCAGATGATTTGGCCTCCGACTAGAGGAAATGAAAGAAATGCACCAGAGCCATGTTTGTGGAATATTTTTAGGACAGAGTCCCAAGACATTTGGCTGTTTCATAAGGGTGATTTGCATTGCGTTAGCACATTTCATCCCCTGAAGACGCCATCACAAAAAGGGCTTGTCATCTCCCTCAAATGCTGGGAACCAGCTTTGGTGCCATGCTACACTGACTGCCACCTCTCTGGGGAGCAAGAAAGGCACTCGAAAAGGCAATTGGAGGGTGAAAGAAAAAAAAAGTGTGAAAAACTCCACAGCTGTGACCATCTTGAGTCACTGGAGCATTTGGGAATACGAGGGCTAGAGCCTAGTGTACACGTGAGCAGGCTGAGTGAGACGCTGCAATAAATTATATCAAGATTGAAAAGATCAAATGAAGAGCGCCTACTTTGGTGTTTGTGGAGAAAGAAATGGAAATAAGTGCATTCCCACAACAAAGAGCCTGGGAGGAGATGTGAGAAGGGAAGGCATTAGAAGTTATCCTTTATGTAAATATAGGAAAGAATAAGGTGGTTATTTTCTCTTTAATTTAGTGGTATTTTAACAGCTTCCTATTTAGTTCTTTACTTCAGTTCTGTTTCTTCAGCTTGTACAAAATCTGCCGTAAATCACACCTGGCTGTGTGACTGAACTTGGCTCCACCATCTCCGGGAAAAGCAAAGCAAGAAGCAGCAGCGCTACGGCAGGACGGTCCCCAGGGCTCTGCCTCCCAGCTGGCCAGCGGCTGGGGGTCAGATGCCTGTTTTCCAGCCCCTGCCAAAACCGAGGGAGAAATGCAACCGCAGGCAACAAGCAGTAATCAGGCATGGGATGGCTTGGACATGGCGTTCAAAGTAAAACAGATATGTGTGTGCTTTCCTCAGCCACTGCGCTGGCCACCAAGGACCTCCTGGCTGGGTCTCCAGCACAGGAAGCCTTCATCTTTTTCAGGGTGGTCAATAAACTGCGGCTCCTGCTTTATTTCTCCATTAAACCTCTCCATTCTGTCTTATTTACCAGCTCTAATCCGGGGTGAATATTTGCAGACAGAATAAGAAAAATAAGTCCTTATTCTGCTGATCTCAGTACTAGCACGTCGGCTGGGATCTCTGCAGATGCCCCAGAGGCTTGGGGACACAGGCAGCACTAGCAAGAAGAGAAAACACTGAATTCATAGTAGATCCCAAATTATGAATTCAGAGTAAATTCAGACCCCTGCCTGAATACTGTGGGAACACCTGTCAGATGCTCTTATGCTTAAAGACCAGCACAAAGGGGGGGAAAAAAATTTAAAACACGAGGGGCAGAAGTCAGACTATTGATACACAAAAGGCTGTCCAATGTAGGACTTTCTTTTTTTAAAAAAAAACTTTTCATTCTTAGGAGTTTCTTGGAAGAGAAACAAATAAAAATATTCTCAGGTGGAAAGCCTGACTTTTGAATTAGCTGTCAGTTTAAGGGAAAGCCGAATTAACAGGTGTAGGAAATTAACTGGAGCTATTTAAGATATTTTCATCCCAAAACTAAGTAACTGGTTCACAACCTTTTCCAGTGATAAAGTTCAGTTCATTTTAGAAGTAAGGAACATTTTTCTTTCTCTTTTTCATTCTTGTTCTTAATCAGGCCAACATTTTCCTATGTGTTTTTAGAAAAGAAAAATCGGCGTTTGAAGAAGAAATGCTAAATATGCACTAGCAAAAAGTCAGTGTTTAGTGGGTCCCAACAATTTCAAACACCACTTGGAAAATTTTTGAGAGTCTGCTGACACCAGCATGTATAAAACCTGACACTTCTGCCCCTCTGTTACTGTCATTCAACAATCCCCACAGTGCATTTCATGCATTTTTATGAATGTATTTAGCCTGTTTATTTCCTTTTGGAAATGACTGGGTGAAACAAACCCAAGAAACCTTTCTTTTTTCACCAGGATCTTGGCATATGCAGTTCTGACTCTTTCAGGTGAAGCAAAAACATAAGGCAAAGTGTCAAAAAACTATTCTTGTGTTTTGGCAGTGAGCAGGCTTCCTGGGATAAGCAAAAGCAAAGAAGGATGAGGGGAAAAAAAAAGCAGGCAAGAGGTTTCCTGTTCTTGGGTATGTGGTAGATACAGATCTACACGTAGACACATACATATCTCATTTACAACCCTCAGAACAACCCCCCCAGCTCAACCCCAAACTCCCAAAGGCAAAGCTGTTCAGGGAAATGTGATGAGGGGAGACTTTTGTGAGTGGTGGGATGTGAAGTGAGTCATGTAACTTGGAGACGAGATTTGGCCAGAGTAAGCATAGAAAGAGTGCATGTCTGGGACTCTCACTGCCTGGCAGAGGACAAATAACACTCATTCAATATTGTGAACATGCCCCTTGGCTACATTGGATGTAGCATCAGTCCCGGGCAAATGGGTATGATCTACTGCTGGGGTTGCTGGTTATACTGGACACCAATCCTGGCTGTATTTTAGCTAAGGGAACTTCTAAGCTGATGAATATTACTCTAGAAAACATCTCCACCATGTTTATTGACATGGTGTGTCACATAGCTGATGACCATGGAAGTGCACAGTCCAAATCCTGATCTCACTGATGAAAATCTGGGGTAAGCTAATGAGGGAATGCCGCAGAGTACAACTAAAAAATTACTTATTTTTTCCTTGAGCTCGAAAAAACAAGAGACTTTCATCCAGTGAGTCAGTCTCCCCCAACTGTTATTACTCCTATTTAAAAACAACCCCTCTGACATTTTGGTCAACATCTACGTGAGCTGAACTTTCAAAGGGGTTGAGAAAATTGGGAATTTGAAACTTTCCTTTTCATAGTGTGGGAAGTAAGCAGAAATCCCCACATGCTGCTTTGGTAAGTTTGTCTCTGAATTTTGTACTTCAAAAGACAAAAAAATGCAAACCCATCATTCAGCCTCCAACCTATCCCAAGAACAAATCACAGGAGGTCAATGCTCCTTGCTCTAACTCAGGATACAGCTGCTTTTTCTCTCCAAAAATATCTTCCAACCTCACAACAACCTGCCCAGCACCAGGCTGAATCTCCTCTGGCACAAAACCTGCTTTCAGGACAAGCCACCTCCTCTCCAACCAATATCATGGGTGGGGAAAATGGAGTGAGAAATACCCACACACCTCACAGGTGCTGGGAAGAATGGAGAAAGAGCTACAAGGAACCTGGCCATGTCCTCACCACTTCCTTTCAGTTGAAGCTCTTTCCCTTGAACCCACATTTCCCACCAGCTCCCTTCAGCTGTCACTCACTCCTCCTCTTTTTCTAGACTTCTTTTTAATTTTCTGCCTTCAACTCAAGTCTGTCCAAACCCCCCGCGATGGCAAACACGGCTGCTGGGCAAACATCCAGCAATTTTTTTCAAGACCTCGTTATTAAGGATTGACTTTTCTGGAAGACAGCTTGCTGCAGGGATAGTAACAAGTTAGGTATGTGTTTAGCTAACTGGAGTTGTGTGTATTGGGATTTAAACGCCTTTCCTGAATGTTGCCATTTAGGAAATGCCATTAAAAATTCAAAAGCATAGGCCATCTCTTAATATAAATTAAAATTTTTGGTTTTACCCATGTGCCTCCTTAGGCAAAAAGAATGATTTTTGCTTTTGCAAAGCTCAACAAATTATACAAGGGATCCTGCCCTGAGGTACACTTCTGCTGATACTCATGAAACCTGGGTCTCATGACTCAGACAGCATTTGGCTCACAGACAATTGGATTCAAGGAAAAATAAGAACTTCCTGCATTTAAATACAGTACATCATCTTATCATCTTTTTTCCCACCCTACGTGCTTTCATGGAGGAATCACATCCCAATTCAATTTGTATCTTTTTTAATGTGTTCCCAAATAGTCTGACTATGTGTATTTTTTATTTTTCTGCTGCTGTTCCTTGGATGCACATAAGGTCAGGAGAGGCTGGTGGCCCTGAGGAGCCCCAAGCCCCACTTCATGGGCCAGGAGAAGGCTGAAAGCAAGGAAAAACCTACAGGTTTCACGTGCCAGGCTTCAAAGTGACAAGCAGCCCAGTTTGCCACAGCCATCTGGGGACTGTTGGATGCTCAGATTGCTCTAATTCATGCTGTAAAATGATCAGCTGAGGAAGGATGTCTGTCCTCAGAGTCACCTTGGTAATCCACGGGGCCAGCTGCAAGCACAGGCCACGGAGGACAGAGAGCAGCGAGGGCTGCAGGCGGGGAGGCAAAGACGGGGCTTAAGGATCGCTCAAACACAGCGATGTCAGCACCCGCTTTGGCCCAGCTGTACTAAAATGGTGCAATCTGCAACCTGGTGTTCTGGCAAACGTTTTAGCTTCTTTCCAATTTAAAAAAAAAAAAAAATCTTGTGGCTTTCATCCACGGGTTGACCTTTGGGCAATTTAAGGGATTTAAATAGACAGAAGGGAATTCAAATGTATCTGTTGACTTCTGTGTTGTGTGGATGATTAACTCCAAGTTACAGATGTTATCAGGAGGGGCAGGCTATGAAACCTAAGTAGCACTTATTATTATTGGAAATAGTGGTGGTGTTACTTGTATTACATCCAGATCTGGGGGATCGAGATCAGAACTCATGTATGTACAAGAACAAGAAAGCAGTCACAGCCTTAAACTGTTAACTCCCCTTTGAAATACTAATTTTTGCCTTCCTGTGCATTTATCAATCTGGGAAGCAAAAGGAAAAGATCATTTAGAACTAATCTGAAAAAGAAACATTTTAGGAAATATCTATAAACTGGGCAAGTCTGCAACAAGCACATTCTAGCCTTGTCTCATTATCTTTGTTTTCCTCCAGACCTTATCACCACTAAGGAATTTAATCGCAAAAATGACGAGTAGCTGAAAGTATGAATCAGACTGGCATTGAATAAGAAGCCGTAGGAAACACACCTACCTACACAACCCTGACAAATATGAATATAACAAGTCCCCCAGAGTCTCAGTGCAGACATGGGCTGCAGAAGTTTGCTTACACTGAAATCTCCTCTTTTGGATGGGTTGCAGCATCCTGGAGGCTTCACATCACCCAGCATCCAAAGGCTCCGCTATTTTTAATGAAGAATTTACACCCAAACTTATTCCAGGCTCTTGAATTTTCAGATAACTTAGATCATTCACTGGTGAATATGATAACAAGCCCTCATGCGGAACTCCAGCCTGGCAAATACAGGAGTCAAGCAGCACACCTGTGCCCATCCCTGCACAAACACGGCAGCAGGGGAAGGGCTGGACACATTCCCAGGCACACACATGGACATCTGCCTTTTTGCTTGTTGTTGACAAGGAATTTGGCCCTCCCCTGCCAATTTTTTTTTTTTTTTGAAGGCTCTCATAAGGATCCAACTCCTGCAATAAGGTACCAAAGAACATCAATAATGTGAGCCTCACTGTATCCCTCTAGGTGAAGCAAGAGGATGCCGATGAAGAGAGCCTGGGGGAGGCTGCCCTACACTGTCCTTGGAGCCAGCACCTGTCAGGAGAGGGGCAGTACAAAGGAAAACCCCTGTGTGCGGGACTGTGGCAAGCTACCTACAAAAATTACCCTCTTTATACTGTTAGCTGCTCACATTTCCCTGAATTCTCTGTTGAACTACAGCAGAGAGCCCTAATAAGGAAAAACCCTTCCCTCTGAGCCTTAACAGACCAAGTACAGAGATTTGCCTGTGCTCATTAAAAACAAGGAATGTTTCATCTAATTGCCACTGCTTTTCAGGCTGCTCCAACAACACAACTTATTACATTATGCTTCAGATATGTGCTTTGAGGAGATTTAATTCTTATCTGTAGATTTGCTGATAGCACAAAGAAGCCTGGCTGATTTACTGAACAGCACTGTGCCTTTGATAATAGTATTTGCCTTCGCTGCTTCTGCGACTAGAAAATTTGCACAGGCACAAAGCCTAGGTCATTAAATTGAAGGACTTCATTTCTGACTCTGCTTACTGTATGAAGTGCCAATCTTTGTACTGCTTTCCATGCACTTGCAACCAAATAATGTCTTCCATCCTCTCCTCCTGGTTTACCAGCCTCTTCCTGCTCTCCTAACAAGCTTGATGCTCTCTGGTGGCCTGTGTGCTTCAGGAAAGTAACTTTGAGAAAAGTCCTTAACCCAGTCTTACAGATAATTCTCTTACTTCTGTGAAGCAGAAAAAAAAAACCCAAGAAAACACACAAACAGCTCAGAGGGGAGCAGGCGGAACCTGCCCCCACAAAGAGAGGAATCCCATGGAGAAGGGGTCTGAGGTCCCCATTCATGAAGGTTTCGCACACGCTGTATGCCCGATGAGAGCCATCCTCGGCAGATCTGGGCTGGTTCTGGAGCACACTCTATTCCCAGTCATTAAAATTCCAGCCGGCCCTCTCCTGTTCGCTTGCCAAAACATTCAGAAGTTACTTGTCCTGCAATACCTCTTTCCAGAAACATCAATGCCCATCCGCCGCCTTCTCCTCCTCACAGGGAAACTCCCAGCCATTAGACAGACAATCCTATCTATAGCTTAATAAGGACATTTCTGCCGAGACGGCTACGTTCCCCAACAGCCTGAAAACACAGCCTGCGGGTCTCTGCCAGAGCTTTACATTTATTTGCCCATCAGTCACCTAGTGCCAAATGCAAACAAGTACACCTTGCATTGGAAGGGAAGCTGGCGTGCGTTAAAGAGCTCGTTTGCAGCACATGGAAATTTGCATGTGGAGACACAGCAATTTTGTTTGGTTTGGCTTCATATTTTGATGGAAGTGAAGAAACTGCAGAATTACTCTAAAGACGGTTTGACTCCGTGAGAAGACGACACAAGAACTGCAGCGAGCCTCCAGGTGCCCATGATAGAAAGAAAAAGATCTCAGTGACTGTGCTGTGACTGGTGTCCTCCTCCTCCGCTGAGTAAAGCCACCCGAGCGGTGCCTCTGAACTCCCTGGGCAAGATTCGCAGCTCACAGAAAGCAGCACTGCCAATTTCAGCTGAGTCATGGGAATTCATCCCAACCAGCTCCTGCCCACCTCAGGAATCCGGACGTTCCAGTCTTTTAATAGACATCTGAACTGGCATGACATCTATTGGGTCTTTCTGCAGTGCTTCAGAGGCAGGGAAAGCGTTAATCATGCAAGTATTCAACATCAGTGCTATGCCTGACCTCCACAGAAATCCAAATCCTGGTACGCATCTCCCTGTCAAATTCCTTATTTCCCCTCTGACCTTCCTTTAGCCAGCGCAGAGCAAATTGCTCCAGAAGCGTGAGGGCTGTCTAGCGGCACAGGCAGCATCCCGGATATATCCATCCATCATTTTACAATAACAAGGCTAAAAATAGTTTAATTGTTCACCCAGGTTATGTCTGAAAATGTTAATCCTAGAAAATTTCTACTAAAGTTCATCAAACATTTTTTGGCTTGCATCACATATTCTGCACAGATGTTGCTATGTTAAGAGCTCATTTTTTGGCAGATTATTCAGTATTTTGGATTATAAAAAGAACAAACAAAACATAAAGCCACTTGAGACAGGTAAGAGCCTTCCCTGATTTTCTAACTGTGATTACTCTGGGCTCCACAATCTGAGATTTCTTCCATTCCAGAAGTGACTGGAATACAATTTACTAAAGGTCATACATGGAACTGCTTAGGCAGGCATTCGTTTTCCTTCAAACTCCTAAATCCTCTTTTTCACCTCAATTCCCTTACCCTTCTACAGGAATCTCATTTCTCCATGTTTTTGCAGGTAGTCTGGACATTTGTCTATTGCCATTGCATCAGCCTTAAGTCTCACATTAGTTAGGATCCAGCATACTTGAGATGTATATGGGGCAGCCACACATTTCATTCCCAATTATTTCTTAGCAAGATGCTCTAAATGGAATGAAGTAAAATTGTGGGTTTCCTTCATTACAGGGTATTTCTTGTTTATAGTTCTTCAAAACACAAACACACACCTTGCCAACTGTTTCTGGATCAGAAAAATTTACAAACCTTTGCCCTATTCAAAAGAACTGGTTTCACACAAGACAAAGAGAACCACAACCACGTTGTGGTTTTTAGCAGTAAAATGTAAATTAAGTTGCTGCTTGAACAAGAGCTAAACTTCAAGCCAAGCTTTACCAAAGACCCAGTGCTGCCTTCATATTTGAATCTGTGCTTGAAGACTGTGGGCCAAAGCTTTGGCAAGTACTAATTGGCACAGTGATAGAGTAACCACCAGTTACTCGGCAGAAGATTTAGCTCTGCAATTCCAAGGAAATAGCTAATCGTTTTAAGAAAGATAATAATTGGAAAGATCAGCTTGTCCCTGAGTGACTAATGGGTTTTCTTCTTCCTTAAATTGTACAAAGATATATTAATACGGAAAACAGTGATTTAATTGTAGTAATTACTCTGTGACCAGAGTGTCAAAACACCGATCCTCCAGTGACTTAGTCATGGCCCTACAGCTACTACATCTTTAAATCAAGAGGACTAGGTATATCACTTACTATAACGGGCATCTATAAAGAGGAAATATTGCCCTTTGTGGCTGCATTCCCATGGGGCTTCATAATGGGAACTAAGGACAGTATTTTTCCCCAAATTTCTTCAGCTCCAAAGTTCAGGGGAACCAAATGGTGTTCAAGCTTTTGCCAAAACTATCCTATGCTAAAACCACAGCAGTGACACTCTGCTGGAGGAGCAGAGGACGTGAGGTTTGGTGGATAAGATTAGCTGGACTTGGGAACCTGAGAGATTTACCAGCAGTACATGCTGCTTCGTGTCCTCAGGGTCTCTGACTTCTTTCATCTCAACTATCTAAAACCTGCTTTGCAAATCTGAGCCTCTGTGTGGCTGGGTTGCGTGTAATCATGGAATATTTCATTTGCATAACTCTGTACTTCTGCTGCATTGCATTTTTATTGATAACTGAGGAGTCACATGAACTGGAGAGGCCAAGGTGATGGCCAGATTTTTTTTTGTGGTGCTCATCTCTGGCAGCATATCTGTGCAAACCATAGCAATGTCTGTCACTGCTAAGCTGGCTGGACTGCAGAACTCTCTCCTAACAGATGTACCAGCCCAAAGCACAAATAATTTCACTGAAGTAAGAAAAACCAGTACTAAAAACCATGAATGAAATTATGCAAAATGAAACAGACTGCAAGGGAGAAAAAGTAGTATCTAAAATCGATATACTCCGCTTTTATATAATGCTAGAAGAAAACATGGAAAATAAACATGGCACAACCTATAATTTTGCTGTACTGAGTCCTAACATTTTAAAACTTTATGTAAAAAGAAAGTGACTGGAGTGCTGTTTGGATTACAGAAAATGCAAAGCTCTGTGCGCATTCTGATGTACTTCTGCACTTTATATATATGGGAGATAAATTATGTGTCCAGCAACCAGTACAAACAAACGAACAAGAGCCAGGGCTGTTCTGGAGGGATTTCAGGGACAGCAGGCCAGGACTTACTTGGATTCTGTTTCAAAACTTTCTGGAAAGAGAAATGTCTCTGCACATCAAAAAAGCTGGAATAAAGCGAAAGCAGAGGCATCTTGTTGCATCAGTAAGTGCCAGCCATTAACACCTTGCTTCCACGCTCTCAGAAATTGCTGAGACATTTGAAAGGTCACTTGTGAATAACCTAGGAAATAACTCCAGATCTATTGGAAAAAGAATGCTTTCTAACAACATAGGGCAGTACCTGTTGAAGTTGATGGGGTACAAGATAATATCCTCAGGTGCTCTGCCGTCCCACTGGATGATATAAGCCTGCTCGAGCATGACGACGGGCTGGTACTGCTGGTATGGTGCTCCTCTGTTCACGCCTTGCAACCGCAAGGGATGGGAATGGTATGCGGCTCTGGCAATGGATAAGGTCAGATTCTCAGGGCGCCTGGCCTGAATATAAAGCTGAGGGTGAAAGGAAAATGACAAACATATCCATTAAACCAGCCAGGCTCAGCCATAACATGTGCATTTGATCATAGTTGCCTGTAAATGGTTTCTGCCAATGAAGAGCTCAGAACATTTGGAAAGTCACGGAAACATTTCCAGTTCAAATAAAAAGGTAAACCAGAAATAGCATCTGCAGCCATTCGTGGGGACACCATGAAGTGAGGTATGAATTGTACAGCACCATAAAAATGTTCAGTATTCAAAATCTTAAGGGAGAAGGATAATCAAGCAAATATCACAAAGTAACTTTTTTATCAATTCAAATAACTGCACTTTAAAAACAGGCTTATTCTATTGAAAATACAGAAAACTCTTAAGTTATTTCAATAGGCTTTGGATTCAGTCCAGTTATGTAATAGAATCCACATCTTTGTGCTCAAGTAGAAGACTATGCTGAAAATTTGGGGGCTAAAACTTGATGGCCTGACTATATAACCTTATAGACCAAGCACCATGTCCCACAGGCTTCAACAGAGAGCTCTTCTGTGCAGGGACCAACAGATTCCCTTGGCCTGTAGTTTAACTCTACAAAGTACGCTCCTGTTGCATGCTCTTTCTGTCCGGCTGTAACTCAAATGAAGGCCAAGTCATGTGGCAATCAGTAGTTTTAAGGCGGAGTGCATAACGTTCACCTGTTTTGCCCCATGTGAATTTCCGGTGCAAAAAAAAGGATGCACAGCTAGTCATACAAATCTGTTTCGGCATGCGGGGTCATAGGAGACAGCTTGTCATATTCCCTGAAGGGTCTCAAATGCACTGAGGACACCTATAATCCTGCTTCTTTCACTCTCCTGCAGTGTAGAATAGCACTCTTTGCATCAAGAATTTAGACCCAACATAAAGATCCATGCTAGCTCAGAAAAGTCTAAGCTTCTACATGAGCATCCATCCAGCAAAATTACTTATAAGCTCAATTTCTGTCTTTAAGGTAGACCAAAATGGAGGCAGTAGTCTCTTAAGATTTTAAGGCCGCAGGCAAGGATACAAGCATAGTCAAGACTAGCAGAGAGGGTGAGACTCCTTTTATCAGGATATCCGCCTTCTAATGCAGGGCTATGAGACCTTGGCCCCTCACATCTCCATATCTGCTTCTCTTCCTCTTGTCTAAGCAGATTGAAAGCTCTGCAAAACCAGACTGTCTCTCACTGGATTATATATGGGCTAATTTTAGTTGGGGTTTCTAGCTCATTCAGCTCCCATTTCCAGTTTCATGCTCAGAAGAATTCCACGCTTGTGCCTGCTCTTGATGTTGAGTTTGAGCTCCTCAGGACCTCCAAAAGACAGGCCATCTCTGCCTACCTCTCACCTTACCCCTGAATTCAGCAGCCTCATGCTGGGTCTTGAGGCAAAGAAGCAAACCAAAACTGGTTGTAAATGTGTCTTGGCTATTCAGTCTGTTCCTTCTTTCACACCATTGCACTTTAATGATGAGAACCTATCATGAGTGGTATCTGCAGACCCTTGAAGATTAAAGTGGATCCCAGAATTGCATTAAACAGTAATTTTTTCCTGATGGCTGAAACTATTGATCAAGTAATTCACCCCAGTCTCTGAGCAGCAGCCCGTTTGCTCATTCTTGATGGTTCAAGGAAGAAAAAGTTATTTTTACAGTCTGATAAAAGACCTTTTTTATTCCTGAAACCAAAGAGGAAAACCTATTTTCCCTTTGCATTTAAACCGTGATTGGAAAGTCAGTAACATGCAATACAACAAACCACATTTCAATCTCATTTTTCCCCAACCAGATGGGGAAGTGCTGAGATCAGAGCAGGTGATCAGTAAGGTCCCTACGGACCTGAAATCCCATCAATGTATTAATTTTCTCAATCAAAACAGCATTTTCTGACAAAGAACAGTTGGAATGAACTCTGATACTGCAAAATAATACTCCGCTTGTGTCTTTGTGGATAAGAAACAAGAGTTTCTGTCCTATCACTGTAAACTGCTGTTATTTCCTTCTAATATATGTCTCCAGCAAACATAGAATATTAAAGTGGCTGCTGTACACTTACTACAAAATTAAATGCACCAATGATAAAATAAGCCAAAAAAAAGGAAGGAAATGCATTCAATCACTCCCAAAAGTTCAAAAGATTCCTATATACATTAAGGTATTTGTGGAAAAGGAATAAAAGAGAGAGAGAGGAGGCTATGCATGGCCTGAGCTGCTCACTACAGTGATTGTTAACGAGTTTAAGAAAGTGCTGGAAGAGTTTACAGTATGCTTCAGTAAGAAAAGGGGGAAAGCCTATCAGAGATTTGTTGGTAACATTTTCCCTCAAGTGCCCAGGGACCAAGTCACAGGTCTGACATTAAGGAATAATGGAGACTGCTGGTTTGAGAATGAAACAGTAATTACTAGAACAAAGAAAAATGACACTTCTGTGTTGACAGAAATATTCGTAAATGGACTTTGTCTCCTATAATGACCAGCAGTGGCCACTGAGTGAATGCCTTCCAGAATTGCAAGCCACTAAGGATGTGATTTTCAGAGTAGTTTGGTGTAGTAGATCTGGTGGATCATGCAAAATGTTTATCACTAAAGGAGGTCACAGTAGGTAAACACCCTGATCAAACAACCTAGATCCTACACAAAGAGACTCTTTTGCCCAGGTAGAGCATCACTAAGTCAACAGGACTCTTGACTGGGAGCAGGGGCTGCCTGACATGTTTCTGGCAGCAACTGGGCTCAGCTCCGGAATGACATTCCTGATGGCTTCATCCTTCTTGAACACACCAACCTGCACAGAAGGCAACACTCCACATTTTCCCATTCATCCCCTCAGCCTCTCCCCTCATTTGAGGGAACAAGGGGCAAGAGGGGAATCCAATCCCAGAAGAATCATCCAACAAAAGGCTGCATTTAATTCCCGATGAGATGAATGAAGTAAAAAGAACCCTTTGAGCTCCACCAGCCCCAGATAGGTGAGATATCAGCCACTGTCCCAGCACAGTGTTCTCAGGATGTCAAAATGTGGTCTCTTTTCTTCCTCAGCCTCTACTCTGAGACACGTTTACTCACTTGAACTGAACTTGGAAAACTTTATCACTTTTCTTCCTTGTACCTACCTTTGCAGGTGCAAAACACTTGTGAATAGGAGTGGAAAGGAGGAAACAAGGAATTTGTTTCTAGAATGAAAAATCCATCTTCCTTAGCAACACCTCCATAATTTTTGGTTAGCTCTATTGAAATATTTAAGAGAAGAAAGTGGGTCATAAAGATACTTTAAAATATGATAAGTGATGACAGCCTAATGTAGTAGGAGAAGAGCTAGTTAAAACATTATAAAACATGAGCCTTCTACTTGCCTGGATGGTTTAATGGACAAAGTTGTCATTTTAGCTGCTAACACTTCAAGCTGAAAAGATGTGTCAGATTTCCCTGTGCTTACATGGCAATTTTCCCAAGTAGATTGTGAAACTGAGAAGATAAGTTCTTTTACAATTCATGGGGGACCTGCTATTCAACTGCATAGTGAGTATGAAGATAAGCGACATGCAAAGTCTTGGAGCAGAAAATCTTGGTGTCTGAGAAAAAGTTTGCTTACTTTCGAGTTTCTTTAACATTTCTTTTGTCCTGCTGTGCTGTCAGCTGTCAAACTGGGGCAAAATACCTTAAAAATGAGAAGCTCAAAACATACCTTCTCCCCTTCTGGTTGTTTGACTTGAACAAAAAAAGGTTAATTTCCCAGAGCAATACATTTTCTCTGTGAAATTTCCAGGTGAAGACTTCAAAATTCTTTCAGAAAGGAAAAAAAAGGTATCTTTCTTTCTCTAAGACATGGTAGGATGTCCCTGACATCAGCAAAACTACTTTGATTTTCCACTGGTGTACACCAAACATGAAAATGGGACCTCTTTGTCAAAACACAGGCATCATTAGCTGAAAAATATCATGCAGGCTTTTCCTTCCTCCCAGTCTCTGCAAGCTGACAATCCTCAAGCATTGCAGGTACCCTGGGATTGTATGGCTTTGCTTGTGGTTAGAAAAGCGCCGTTCGCTACCTACTGCATCTCTTGCTTTGCAAAACCAGGTACACAGGCACAGAATACACACAGTACCAGCTGAAGGTGTATAACTTGGAGACGCAGTTGCAAACATTCACTGCAAGAACAGAGTTAACAGAAGTGGAATAATTTCTATTTCAGCTGCCCACAGTAAGGTAGTAACTAGGTGAACTGGTAAAAAATCAACAGCATTTCCTAAAGCGTTTTATAATAGCAAGGCATCCATTTTTTGTTAATTCAAAACTGACACTAATTTAGCCATGTGGCAGTCACTTATGACTGTCTAACACCTTTTTAACCTTATAAAAGAAAATAGCACTTACTGCCAAACACTCTGCTTATTTTAATGAAGGCTAATACCAAAAAAGAGAAGTTTCACAACCTCTCCTGATGAGTTGCTGTGAAGTCTGCAAGGAAGCAGTAAGTGCACAGCTTCAACTGCCCAGTGGGAGCCAAGGCACTTGTCTTACAATTTGTATAAAAATCAGAAATGGTTGAGGAATCTCATTTACATTTTAACGAGTAATGCAGGCGTTGAGGAGTCTCCAGTTCACTGCAGTTGAAAAACTCACCCACCTACAAGGAGAGAACTATGGGATGAGCCTCTCCCTACATTTTTCTTTCATTACTAGACTTTGCAACAGCTGAAAGTCAGATTGATGGGACACTAAGGACATCAGCACCCTGCTGATGGAGTCTGAGTGACTCACAGAGGTTGCCAGAAGATGTGGTGCTGCCAACTCTTGTGATTTCCCTGTGAGTCTCCCTCTATTTATTGTTCTTCCTTAAAGCCTCACTTTATTTACATTACAACATGAGAGTTTCAATTGTCATTAAAAAGCAAAGGGGTTGGTCTTGTTTGAACAACACCAACCCTACAGGCTCCAGGATCGAAAGGGGAGGACACAAAGACCTGATAGTTCTTGCATGTGTAAATTTCGTCATTTTAAACTGATCTCAGAACCCTTTTTTTGGTAGTGAAAAGCAACATTGGAGCCAAAGCATGAGGCATTTCTTAGTGCTCCCTGCTGAAGGAAGGTCTTGGACACCATATGGGGAAGGTGGCACGATGCTCCTTGGAGATGGTGAGGAGGAAGGACCATGAAGAAACCGTAGGAAGGTGGGAATGTCAACTTGAGTTGCCAGATTAAAACACCCTCAGGAAAGTCTGTCCTCAGGTTTTTGTGGAGCTGAATATGCTGCCAGAGGAATAGGTTTTCCCCAGGCATTTCCTTTCCTAGGCAAATTGCATCCAGGAGAAGATGAGCATGAAAAGTGAATGAAAGAAACCAAGCAGAAGGGAATTAACTGAACTCTAGACACTTTGCTCAGAAAGGATTGGCCTGCAATATTAGCTGAAGGACTTGGATCTCACTTTTCCACACCAAGTGGCCCATCCCTAGGCTGACTATCTTGGGCCGAGTTCAGCAGTAATATCAGAGTCACTATTTCCTTGAACTGAAAGGACATTTTCACCTGCTTATGCTAGGGAAGAATAAAAGCTCTTGTCTACCAGAGCTGCATGAAAAGGAAAAGAAAAACAGATTTTGTAATAGAGTTGCTAAGATCAAATAAACCGTCTTTCACTGTAATTGGATTCACTCTTTTAGGCTTTTGATCTAAAATATGACATTTGGAATTTAGCACACAAACAAATCATCAGTTTGTCAGGGTGCTGAGAACCAGGGTTAAGCTGAAATACTCCAACATATATACCCTCCAAATTAAATCAAACACTGCTGCACGGGACCAGTTTCTTCTACCCTGCACATATATATATATTTCCCTACCCAAAACCCATAAAGTGAAGCATTTAATATGAGCTTTACTCATCCTGCTGGATACTGATTAGTTGAAAAATGCTGGTAAGTAATGGATCCCAGACAAGCAAATGTTTATGCTTGCCTAAACCTAGCCAAGGAAACTTTCTATGGTGGAAAAACTGCCTCACCACATAGAGTGCCATAACCAGGAGGGTATTAATAGAAATAAAAATATAAATGCCTACTTGTTTACAGTTCTGAATTTAACTGTTAGGTTGCCAGAGCAGAGAATATCATTTCTCTAGAGACACAGAGCAAAATGTAAGTGCCAAGCACAAAACCCTAATTCAATGGGAGTGTTTCACAGGAGCCCAATCCTGTTTCTGCCGAGTCAAGAGCAAACCAGGGGATGTAAGTCCAATGTCTAGACACTGAAATAGCAACTCCTGCTCTCTGCTGCACAACTAAAGCAAATGAATATACTTTCTTTTTAGTTTAAAGAGACATGTGTAATCTGGATTTGTCTGTGCACATATTACATTGGCATAGAGGTCTCAAGGATAATTGCATGCCTAAAAGTTTCATGCATAAAGTTCCTTGGAGAAAGGGGAGCAGTGTTGTGTCTGACTACCCAAAGCGCAAGCCCACACTTCACATCAGAGAAGCCACAGAGAAAGCACCTTCAGAAATCTCCCAATGTGGAAAATCCATGAGTCTAGGTTTGAAACCCATCCTGAGGTGCAACTGCAGGAAATCAGGCTCTGCTAATCCCCAGGCTCACAAAATTACATGTTACAAAGGGAAACCTGACGGCCTGCTCCTCTCAAGGCAATTTTAATGCTGCCCAGTCCTCAGTGATTTCAGGCAGAGCTTCCTCCTGTGCCACAACTGCTGATGTATGGGCAATGCCTACTGACTCCCAATGAGACAACAGTCTGCAGAGTGCTCCCAAGTGCACAGAAGGCTTAACAAATAAATAAGAAAATAAATAACACCTGCTGTATCTCATGAACTCTGATCTTATGTTAAGATCACTTCATATTCTATTCTTGCCTTTCATATCCAGCAGTGCACCCCACTACAGTCTTTATTTGACAGTGCAGGGCTGTTCTCAGGGGTTAGGAGAAGATAATGGTCCCTCCAAAAGCCACATCTTGTGCAAGGGCTCCCAGTACGCACTCTCCAACCTCAAACCATGTGGTGCTCTGTGTGACTCCACAAACAGTCTTAATATTTGGCTTGTGAAACACAAGTAGAGAGGAGATCTGGCAAGATGTCCAGCTGGAGTAACTGGAGTTTTAAAATAGGCCTGGATTAGTATCCTTTAGAAGTAGAGGAACAAGGAGAGCCATCTGCGGTATCTTACAGGTGACTGTGAAAGCTGTGGTTAGTCACGTATTTACAGGATGCTCTATCCACCCATAAAGGTCTTGTTGAAATTTGAGCAACACAGAATGAACCGCAATCTGATTTTGAGGTCATATTTTCCCTCCATTTACCATTCTCCTCCTTCTTTCTTTCCCTACTGAAAGGTTACCTGGTATTTGCAGCCGTTTCTACCAAGGTGTTGACATCTCAGCTAAGGTCTCTAACTCAAGCATGATATAGAAAACTCTGATGAAGGTTAAAGACTGCCCTGACCTAAGACTGCCCATCCCTCAGCCAGTGATTTCTGGATGGGAAATAAGTGTGAGTTTGTGTCTCAACCACCCATTTCACTACCCTGAAAACAGCGGGATGTATCAGAGGAGTAACATCTTCCACTACTGAAATTTCATTCACCAGACTTATCCACCAGAGCCTCATGACAGAGTGGACAAATGCCTGGAAGCAAGAACTAGAAAACACGAAACTTTCCCCAACTCAATTTCAACTTGCAGCTTCTTGTGGGCGACAAGAAGAGACAGGGCTCCTTACAGCCATGGGTTGCAGGCAGCGGCACAACAGAATTGGAATTAGGCAGATAACACTTGGAGGAGAAAATTATACCCAGTTTATTGCTCACCTCTTCTCTTGCGGAGTGTTGAGTAGGTTTCACTCCACCACCCCTCAGCAGAGTATCTGAGGACACCCACCCAACGTGCCCAGCAATGTTACCCCATTACCTGTGCGAATTTCCCGGTGCACATCACCCCGTTCCAGCGCGGGACAGTGAGACACCCGGGATGACGCAGCAAGTAGTTGTCCGCTCTGCCTATGAAAGTGTCCGGGTAGCCTGTCACCGAGCCATCCAGATCATGGAAGATAGACATTTTGTCACCGTCATTATCATTGTTTCCAAACCATTGGCCCGATCTGCCAAAAAACACTTTCAGTCCAACCTAGCAGGAGAAAATAAGAAGAACAATTACTGGTTAGCTCTAAGTAAGGACTTGGGTTTGCAGTATTTGTTACAGCCAAAACAGTGATACAGAACTAGAAAGCTCTATTGTCTGAGTAAAGACTTCTGTTTTGCCTTATCTATTTAGAAAAATTTCCAGCTGTATTGGTTTTCCCCTCATTTCTTAATCCCAGCAGATATTTTCACAAAAATTAGACTTTCAGTTCTTTGAAATGCACCCGCATGACCATGTATTCCTTGAAATCACGCAGCAATAAATTGTACAGTGGCAAAAGGAAGAGGATGACTCAAAGGGTAGGGAAGTACTGGAAGATTATGAAATGCACTGAGGAATATCACAGCTGTGATCAAAGAAACAAAAATTACTAGATATTGGGTGAATTTTCTCATATATTTTCAATGGCTGTTCTAGGGGGTTCTGTGAGTGCCATTTTTTCCTAATTGTTCCCCTAAAACCTTATAAAACTCATAAAAGTGACAGCAGTTCTCAGAATTGGCTCTTGTGCACATTCTAATATAACCCCTGAAGAATTTTTTATAGGAAAGAGAAATAGCAGGAAGCAGCATTATCCGCATTATGCACAGCTCTGTTTTCAAGATTTTTCAGCAGCTAAGCAAAAGAATCTGTCCTGATATGAAAATCCAGCAAAACAAGGAAACTGCAGATGTTCAGCAAAAAGGCATGGAATATTTTAATGTCTGCAGAGAAAATTATTACAGTGTGCAACCATTAAGTTCTGAAGTAATCAAGAAAATAGTTACTCCAGGTCAAGCACTCCGAATGAATCCTGCAGCAATGTGTATAAAAGCAGACGGCATAAATAGCGACTGGATCACGCCGACTCAAAGGACTGTAATTTGTTCCATTTAGCCCAACTAATTTTAATTGGACTGTGCACATGAGTAAGAATTAGGGTCAGCAGGATTAGGCTGCAAGTTTACTAAGGGCTTTAAAGACTTTATTTCAACAATAATAAACAGAACAGCTTAGGAGAATAGGAGGGTCATTGTGATTCTGAGTTAGATGGAAAGTCCCATTGGCTTAAAAAAAATGACCACTGCAGCAAGAACTACTTGCAGAATAAAAATCTTTATTCCTTTAAAATTAAATCAGAGATTAAAACTTTTTCTCTGCCACCTTCTTTTCTGAGTCTCATAAACAAATACCTGAACCAGTCTCATTGAAAGGAGGCTCAAACATATGGAAATTTTTGAGTGTTTTAAAACCTTTTCTAACTGCACCGCAGGAAATTTTTGCCCAAAGGGCTACTTGGCAAAGTAGGAGGATCCCAAAAGCTGGATTTTTTTTCTTTCATTTTAATTTATAGAAGATATTTTTAAAAATGTAAACACTCTGCTGCAGCTCAAAGCTCCATTATAAATACATTGTGACAGTGCATTTCTGGAGTTGCATATGGAAACAGGCACTTCACTGGGGAGGAGAACAAAGTCAGCTGGACTTCAAAACAAACTAAGGCACAGCCAGTACGGCTTCCATTTGGCTAAAACTCGCAGTCTTTCCATCCAGCAGCAGACAGTTTTGGTGCTAACGCCAATCTGATCTCTAACATTCTCCTCTAAAAAAGTCCGAAAGTCAGGAACAAAATGGAAATGTTAATGAGCAATGTCACTTCTTTTATAAGTCTCACGGTTACCTTACTTTTGTACCCTGAGGGGTAGGGGTGCACTGAGATTGCAGTTACAGCTATGGCAACATTTATTTTTTTTTATCTAATTGAATACACATGGACAGAGAAAAGACTCAGCTGGTCAGGTATGTCCATGCGGAGCTAGGAATGAGCTAGAAGAGGGTGCAGAGACAGGTCATGTCTAGATACCACACTACTATTCAGACACCTAATTTTCACTAGGTGTGGACAACCTGGGAGTGATATGGTAGAAAGGTTACTTGAATTACCTGTCTGAAGCCTGACAGGGAGCCCTGACGGATGATGGTTACTTGAGTACGTAATCTCTTAGGAACATGCTAACCCAACCTGCCCAAAGGCAGCACGCTGAACACAGCTGCAGACAAACCCTGAAGACTGCAGTGGAAAACACTTTCTATATTAAAAAATTAATAACATACTGGAAAACATCATAATAACTTGCCACTTTTTCTAAAATTCAAGTATTGGCACAAGCTGCCAAAAAACCCATATCACTGTTACCATTTTAGGGAAACCATTTTCAGTCATTGTGAACCTTCCTCTATTTTACCATTGAAGGACTCTGCCCTTATTAGCATGGCTTTTACTCCGATGGAGTGATGCAAGCCCTCACCCTGCAAGTTCCCTTTGGTCAAGAGTCTCTTTGGGGTTTGGGATTTTTTTTCTGCCCTCTTTTTCAGAGAGCAAGAGACTTGCACTGTAACTCAGTGTCTGCTTTTCTTTTTCCCATCATGAACTGGAACTGGTTGCAAATTTCTGCTTTGACGCAGAAACCCTGTGCTAAGACAACACAGGCTAAACATAGTAAAGACAACATCAGGAAGCGCCCATCTCTTAGCTAGGCAGGACTGCAATCCCATGGGAGTCGCTAGACCACAGCCAGAAGCCAGTTCTGGTCCCTCTGAGCTCTTCTGAGGACAGAAACCTACCCCACACAGACCACTGAGATTTCTTTGGCACAAGTGATTTCAGAGATGCCATAGTGTTGGCACAGCTAAGAGTAGAATCGGCTTGAATCCACCCTAAGCTCCCAGCCGTGGGGAAAAAATAACCAGAGTGACTATTAGCAATAGATGTGAACTGGGACTGCTTGTGAGTTTCTGCACCTGCTGGAGGTGGCCTTGTTCATGGGAGCCCAAAAGGTCACGTACAACCTCTTGCTCCTCACCTCACTCTACAGGAGCTGTGCATCAAAAAGGCAGAGGGATGAATGGGTTGCTATTTTATGACTAAAAAGAGGTATGTCAGGTCTTCTTAAGAAATGATGCAGAAATATCCTGTTCGGACATGGCTCTGTTCTGGACTGGGGCCGTCTCCATTGGGGTCTCCAAGTCCTACTGACTGACAGTAACCAGATCTACAGGAGACCACAACCATCAGTCATGCCTTCAGCTGGCTTAAGACCAACTACCACTTCCACTGCTTTGAAATAACTTTTAAAAAGCAGCCTTTTTAAAACAAGCAAACAAACAAACAAGCCTAGCAATAATGTTGCTATTGATAAATGCACAGATATCTTAACATGTGAGATTTATGTTTGTCAACAGAAAGGCAACTAGAATACTTTTTGTGGATCATAGTGTTTAGGTCTTCTGTTCTACTTGAGTATTGTTAGTGCTGCAATTAAACAAGACTTGACTGGCTTTACAATTTTGTTGTCTGACCAATCTGCTGATTAGTCTGATTAATTATACAATTATTCCTTCAGCATGACTAATAGTTTTGTCATCACTATACAACTTGCAGTAACATTCAATTTCTTCTTAAAAAACAACTGTAAAATAATTATCCTTTAGGGAATTAGTACTTAGCTACCCTTTAAAAAGTAATAAAATGAAGCCTGGAGATGGAAAATTAATTAAAGCGGCCTACAAGCTCTATCTTAACTAGTCAAAGACATATTGTCCCATACAGCAATTAACAACAAAACAATAAACTAACCGTGGTCCTTCAAGTCTGAAATCAGATTTAGCACATCTGGGTTCAATCCAGATAAAATAGAATCAAAGTGAAAAGTGCTGGGATGCAGGTGGTTACAAACATAAATGGTTTTTAAGTTGGCAAAACACCAACTTCAGAAATGTGTATTTCTTGGAAATGTACATATAAGAAATAATTATTGGGATAATGTCAATAGTTTTTTTGTAACAGGCTGACTGTATTATTTTAATTTGCTTTGCAGGAGTATCTAGTAAGTCTTCTGACCATTTTTACCTTGAAAATCTCAGATCTTAAAGGCGCTGCAGTACTAAACTGCCTCTCAGACAAAAAATGCTGGGATATTTAACAGGCTCATTGGCCTCAAATGGTGCAACTGTATTAAAGAGCTGCATTTTCAGCCATTCAAGAGGTAATCATCCCCTCTGCTAATGTGCACAGATATCATCTGTCTGAAACCATTCTGTTGGACAGAGTCCTACACCCATTACTGGAGGAAAATTTCCACTCTACCAATAGAACTTTTTCCATCGTACATTTTTTAATAAGACCTCTTCCCTGGTTCCATGTTGATTTTCTCATTCATATTCCCCATGATCATCTTATAACCATTTCTCCAAAGGAGGACATAAAGAAGGTACAGCAAATAAGCCTTTATTTGTGTTCCAAAGCTCCCTAAAGCACTAAGGTAACTTAGATATCTTTACTGAAATGCACAGGAGTTTTCTTTAGAGGAGCAGTCAAGTGACTGCAATCGACATCATCCTTTCATTAAATGCCCTCCTGTTGTTAGTCTAAAGTGTACCAGAGAGGGGACAGACAAACTAACTGCTTGCCAGAGAGAGTGATATTGGTCAATCCCAGAGCAATGGAAATTTTTCTCAAGAAAAAAGCCAAACCTCAAGCCAAAGTTACTACAGTTCATGGACATCCTAACAAGCATGGACCTTGTTCGAAAAAAGCTAAGGAGAAGTTGTGATCCCTGGGAGCGGGCCAGGTGGAATCTATCATTTCCCAAGCCAAGCACACAGGGTCACAATCCCTGCAGGAATCTAGGACAAGAACGGGAATTGCTCAGCATCCTATGGCTCCTGTCAAGGCAGAGATAGAGCCCCATTCTGCTGTCACTGCTCAAGGGAAGTCCCTGTTGTGCTCAACAGGAATTTCACTGCTGATGCCAGAAACTGGGCCATGGCTTTGCTTCTAAGTGCATTTGCTTATGTCTGTGTAAGAATTGTTTTGCAGCTTTCTGCTTCCTGACATCTCATTTGTGTTCCCCTCAACCTCTGAGGCCAGGTCCTCACCAGGTCCTCAGCATATGAAAGCTGGTAATGCTGCACCAGCTAAGAGTGAAGTCCTGGATCTTCTGTTTACAAGGTGAAATCTTCCTCTAATGCAGATTTTTTTAATGTACATCTGCCCAGGCATAAGATACCTTAACATTTTACCAGCTTATAAATAACCTTCATTTAAAAAAAAAAAAAAAAAAAAAAGGAAAATGCGCTGCAAAATGGATCAATGGTGTGCACCAATGTAACATGCATCACTACCTGGAAATTCCTGCTCTAGGCTAGATCTCTCACCTCTTCTAAAAACCTCTAAAAAATTGCACATCTAACAGCATGCATTTCTGCTTTTCTTACTCACACTTTTCTCCATCAGGATCTGTGACACATTGTTCTGGGGGCTTATCTGCCAGGAGTTTTTCATGAAGAACCCGATGGCACTTGAGTATCTGTCAACAGTCGGAGTGAACTTCTTGAAAGTGCATTTTGCCATCCTGACAGGCCCATCATAAATCTGGAATCCACGTATAGGGAATGTCCTGTAAGATTTAAAAACAAACACAGTCCTGCATTAAACGTTTGGGCAAACTATGAGTCTTCTCCCAAAGTCACAGAAAGATATTAACAAGGAGCTAAACCACCTTTCCTTTCCCAAAACTGGGATCTGGATGCTCATCACAGTTAATGAAAGATGAAACTCTGCTAAATATCCTCTCCAGGATAAGGCTCAAGATCCAAAAAAAATTACTTGTAAGCTAGCCTAAGGCTTGCAAGCTGGGGTAAAGCAGTTCAAAACCCTTGTCCCCAGCTACCCAGGGGTTCATCACCACAAGGAAGACCCAAAGGGCTGTGTGGCAACATTGTCTTCAGGTGCCCTGTTCCAGGGCAGAAGAGTTTCTCAGGAAAACATCAGCATGATTGAAAAAATACCAGTCAGGCTCCCTGGAGGCAAGTGTTTCCTTGGAAGCAAGTACCAAGTGGTGCAGCACAGTTTCTGCTCTCCCTACAAGCCATTTCACACGAGATCCCTAGGATGTAGTCCACAGCATTTCATACAGAAAAGCAATTTCTGCAGCATCGGTCCATGGGCATGTCAAGACATCAGAGTTGAAGGAGACACCACTGGAGTCACAGGTAAGGACCTGCCCCTTCCATGGCTTGTTTTGGGAAGGTGCCAAGTTTTGCTTGGCCCCGGTTGTGTTTGATTAAAAGGTGGCCTGCATCAGCTTCTCAGACAGTAAAGAAGTTGGCTAGTAGTGGCATGAAAGGGTAGGTGAAATCTTACTGAGTCCGGAAAGAGTTGTTCAGGCATGAAAGTCACAAAGCGGACATCACATGGGGACACAGGCTCTCTCCAGCCTGGGGGCCACTGAGGCCCAGATTCCCCTCCACCCCTGATGTTTTTTCTTGCTGGTTGGCTCCAGAGATCCAGAAACACTTTGCCAATGGGAAACACTGGGCATAAACAGTGTTTCTTGACCAAATAATTCTTCTTCAGTTTCCAGAGCTGTTATCCCAGTAGTTGGATCTGGTACAACCCCCACAACCCATTTTGCACCATGGCGTAATGAAAGGACAGATATCAGATGTTTTGGCATAGTCCTTTCCAAGAGCACATTGCTTAACAATATCACAGACGATTAGACCTTGTTTGAACTGCAATGGAGATTTTTTTTGCAATTGCAGTTAAAATAACACCACCAATTATAACTGAGGATAGCTCTGATTATTCTTGCTGTCCTACACAGATCCTATTCCTGTGTTGCTTATGTCTGAGACATGTATAGTCAGGGCTGTGTGCTTGGCATGGCACCTCTGCTGAGAACTGCTTATTTCTTAATTTTATAATCCTTATAGAGGGGTTAATAATTGGTGAGCATCACCAAAAACATACATTAGGGTAGTATTTAGGCTCAGGGAAGTACACCTTGCTATGGGGATGTGGGTAGGCATCGCAGTTGCTAAGCAGGAGGCTGTGCTGCTATCAGAACAGAAAATAGCATATAGCTATTGAAGGAGAAATAAGATGCAATAATGAAAAATGGTTTCTCCTTTGTCAAACTGGCTGTGTTTGCCAAGCTATGCCGGCAGGAGGGACGGCAGCATGGTGTATGGGAGCTGCTCCATCAGCTCGACGCTGTGCTACTGAAACACTACACAAAAGCCATTTGGTATCTTTCAGATTGTGTAATCCATTCTCCAGTGACTAATAAATTAAGCAGAAAATTAAATCAAACACATTCAGTCAAGAATGCTCTCAAGCTGTTGGCCTGAAGAGTGAGTTTATTCGGATGCTTATTGTTTCTGGCCTGTACAATAATTTAAACACCCGGTATAAATTGCTCCTTGGTAGTCACATTCATTCCTGAGGCTTTTCTTCTAGCTTATGCTAACACAAGGAAGAAATGGCAGAAGAATAACTCACTTGTTTCTGGGCAGTGTTCTGTATTCTCCATTTGCCCCTTTTCCCCAGTAGCTGTTTTGGCCTCCCTGGGAGCCAAAGTTGTTGCTTTCTCCAACAAAAATGGAGCGTGTAACCTCCAGGCTGGAGCCTTCGTCTGTCGGGAAAGTTCCATCACTACAAGCAAAGAAACACCAGGTAACTATGCAGTACAGTGCAACCGATTTAAAAATTTTAATTACACCACAGACATGTTAGATTTTCTTTCTTATTGTGGAAAAAAGTGTATGCACTGATATAACAGCCTGTTTTAAAATCTCCTTAGAAACCAGCAAGTTAGTGCCGAGGTAACTTAGTGCTCAGGCGTCACTAATACAGGTAACTCAGGGTAAAACCAGCTCTAATATATATATATAAAAATATATAAATACTTTCTCTATAGTAAGTTCCTTTATAAATTTCTGGGTACATCCCTGAAGAAAGAGCCAAATATCACTGATTCTCATTGCCTGCAGTGGGCTTTGGCTATGGCTTGTTTTTGCAGGTCTTTTGCAAAAGGGGTCGAGATGAGAGTGGCAGGAGCATGGTAGACACCAGCAGAGGAGGCAGAAGACCTGCTGTGCCCCAACGTGGGACCATCCCAGCCACCCTGCCCCAGCACCACATCAGCTATGGGCAATGCTGCTCCACCAGGCTAGAGTAGAAGAAAAGTCTTCCCGAATGCAGAACCAGATGTTTAGTCTACGGGTTCAGGACCTACCGTCCAAAAGGAAATATTCAGCAATTATGATGTATTCCCCAGACATGCTGAGGCAAAGAGAATGAAAGGCTAAATTGCCCCTTGTATTAACGGCTGCGCAGGGATGACTTGATGTGGTCTGGGAGGGAAACATGAGGTTTTCTCGTGTCTTACAGGAATTACCAGGGGAATGTCTCAGGTTCCATTCCTCAGCCTCTTACACTGGGGAAAAAAAAACTGGATGAAGGTCAATTTTAAGAAATTACCTTGCCAGAGTGAGTCCAATTCCATTGTCTGAAAACCTGGGACAGAAGAAACACAACGGTGTAAATCAGGAGGAATGTCTGCAGTGAATTTGGCCTACAGACCTATTTATGTCTGCCATGAGGGGAATGATATAACACGTAATTACAGTAACCTACCCTGAGTCGCGGAAAATAATGTCGCCGCCCCTGGCCCAGGCCCCATGGTCATTATTTTTAAAAGCAATAAGACCGTCAATCATGGCAGGAACTCGCGGCTTTTCAGGATCAGCATCTTGATGTGGGTGAAACCTGAAGCAAGGAGCTTAGTTAATGGGGCACAAGAGACATAGGAACTGACCTCAGACAGAGGAGGCCATGCCTAGCAGACCTCATTTGGCTTCTAAATATCATTGTGAAGGGCCTAAAGAGGTGATATGCCCTGGATCAGAGTCAAGCTATTAGCCAGATTTCGTCTCTGTGCTTTGGTACAAAGCAGAAAACAATAAACATTCATAATGGTGAAATTCTGGCCTCAGTGAAATCAACACGAGACTTCTCACTAGACTTCAATGGGCCCACTGCTACTTCTTAATTTGATTCAGTGTAATTTAGAGGCATAGAAAACATTTTTCCCAGGTCCCTTGCGTCCTTTTGTAATTGTCCTTACAAGGTCCATTGAGAATCCCTGGACTGATGCTAGAAAATCAATTAGGTGCTTTCAAGAATCTCATTCAGTAAAGATAACGGAGTAATTGGATGCTTTCCTTGCATGTACAGACCAGACCTCCATATGCTTCTGTCTCTGCTCAAAGGGAAGCTGTCATATGAAATAGGGTTTTGCCTTGGGAACCGGGTGCTTCTCAATTACTATTCAATTACTAATAGTGTGGCTATTTCTTGCCATGATGGCTGTTAATGGTAGATTTGTGCCGTGTTTGGAAAAAAATTACTTTTTTTGAGTCTACCCTCACCTCCTACTTCTTCCAGCTGATGTACTAATGGAAGTGTCTCCTCAAGTGCCCAAGGGGATGACCCTGGCAGGAAAGTCTCGCAAAGGGACAAAAAGTCACCCTTTCCCTTCACCCATATGGGAGCATCATAAGTGGCATTGATAGGGTATGGTGGAGGAGGAAAAAAGCCAAGGCTTGACCAGGAGCAGGCTGATTTCTGCCATATCCCCCTCCCATAGACCCACAGGGCTGCAGTAAATGAGAAAATGGCCTTGATTTATCTGCTTCCACTCTGCAAAAGGAAGCTCAGAGATTTTAAAGGAGCTGACAGAAAACTTTGAGGCTACTTTATTTTCCTCATTAATCCTAAAGCAGTCTCAGCAGGCTCTTACATAATCTTTCAGATGTAAGTTCTCCTAAGTAATTAATAAGAAATGCTGGAGTTTACAAACCCACTAACGGAATAAGGGGATCTGGCTCCCCTTTCACGTGCTTCACTGCTTAGTCCTCATAACCCCAAGTGCACATGTATCACTTTTGATCAGCAATAACACAAACAATTCAGTGCACAGCTATGAAGTATTTGCCTCTGCACATCAGATATAGCTTGTGTGTTTTTTTCAGATGCTCCAGCCATAATGAGGCATTAATGATCTGCTAAATACAATGCAGAAGCCAAGAAGCAGTACAACTATCCAAAATACTTAGCCATACAGCATATGCTTACCTGGCATTATCAACAGTGAGATACTCTCTGGGATCTTCAGCGCTGGCTCTCGTTGTCTTTACTCCTTTTCCAATAAACAAACCAGCCTGAAAATGCACACGACTCCAATTATTTTAACAGAGACCAGAGATCCCGGATTTTTATCAATGAACATGGGCAGCCAGTGCATGCAGGCACAGCAAGCACCGCAGCCTGGGCTTTCTCTTCCCTTTCGGTGTCCCTTGGCTCAGTGTGACACTAGCCCAGGCTGGAGCAGGCTGAAGTCAGGACAGAGCCTGCCCTGCCATGTGTTATACATCAGCATCTTGGGCTGCCTCCTGACCTGAAGCAAGGCACTGAACTCCCACTCTCTTGCTCTCTCTCTCTCCTCACAGAAAGCAATAAGGGACTCTGCCAAGCTCTTGATAACTTTTTGGAAAAAGAGTGCTGTTAAGAAGTAAGGCTTTAAATAAAGAGTGACGAGTCCCCCGACAGTCAAAAGAGAACATGAGCTGCTGTAGCCAAGTTAAAGACTTTGGGCTAGAGCAGGAGCTGTCATGGACCAAGATGTAAAATATACAAGGCACAGAGAACAGCACTGATTTCAATCTAGAATCCTGAGAAATAAGTTTAAAATACTTTTTATAGCTTACAGGTTACGTTTTCATGTCAACAGTATATTTGGAGGAAAGTGTTTTTCTTGGAATCACCCTCACTTTTCAAAGGTGATGAGCAGGCCCTGGCACAAACAACTTTTGCTCATCCCCCTATATCTGTACACCACTGTGGCCAATAGCAGTGCTCAGTGTCCTGCTTGGCATTCCTTAAATCTCAGTTAGCAGTAGGTGTACTTACAGCCTGAGCACATCCCCTCTAACATAGGCACCCAACTGAAACAGGAGGCCCCATTCTGCTCAGCTCCATCTTTAATCATTAGAAAGAGCATCACCCCCAAATTCTGATTTTCTCTTGATACAGTGTTAAAAGACCATTATCAAAATGTAAGATACCCATGACCATCTGATTTCAGAGCACCACACACAGCCAGCCCCAAGCCATACTATTACATTGGCAGCAACATACAAAAATCATCCACGTGCCTTGAAATTGGAGTGGACTCTGTTGTTGTAAAATACTCCCAAGGGGGTATGTTCAGCCTGTCCCTCTGGATATTGCCCCTCAGACTGTCCAGTGGGAACCCGGTGGAAGATGTACCATATCCCAACATCCTAAAAGAGAAAGGGAGGTTCAAGAAACGGGCTAATACAATTAATGATACAGTTTATCTTGAGGATTTAAGGTTTCCCACCATGCTGACCTGATTCCTAACCTGAACATGCCAAACACATGCAAGCCTCAGGGGACACACACCAGCCCATGCTCTTACACCTCCCAACTTATCTTTTGGCATGCCCAGTGGGGCCCCAGGGCACACACACACAGGTTCTAAAAATGCATATACTGTGGGTGAAATTCAGGTGGTTTACTAGAAAACATAGCCTCCTCTATACAGGCACATTAAAAACTAATATGATTTGGGTAAACAGAGATAATCAGGAGAAAGTATATATTTATATATACAAATATAAAATTTTATTGGGCATTTAACTATTAACTACTAATAAAAATCAACATTGGCTAAGAGGCACCACACACCATTTCCAGCCACAGTTGTGAGAGAAATCACTCTCAGAGATACCAGTGTGAGAACAGCAGGCAAACGTTTGTTCTTAAGAGAGACAAAGGTTACCGAGATACATATCCAAATTTTACAATGGCTTACTAAAAGTTCATTGCCCTCACCCTAGTGACATCAATAATAGTAGAATATATGGGAACTAGAGGCAAAGCATAGCTCTTGCTGTTAAATGATTTTACCTGAGCACCAGCTGCTGCATTCCCTATTAAGTTGTTGTTTGGGTTTGCAATCCAGAATGTGCTGACAGCCCTGAAAAATCAAAATCAAAATGATCCTAAGCAGTTACCAAACAGGAAGGGATACATTTTCATAGCACTGCACTGGACTTAAGCCACAACTCTCCTATTGGCTTTAAAACTCCACACAACCTTTTAATGATACTCTTTAAGGAAAAGAAACCACCTAGTGATGTCAGAAATGCTCATTTATGGAGCCACATGCCGAACCCATTGTAAATTATATGAGACCGTTAACACAAAATCCATGCTCTGTTAAAGGCACCTTAAGGAAACCTGATGTCATTTTTTTATTTTTTTATTTTTTTTTTTAAGTTAAGCAGCTTTGGAAAATGTCTGAAAAGTGCACTTCTGGTTTGGTTTTTGGAACTTCAGGGGCAATGGCAGGAGGTACGGGATTCTCTATGGATTTATGAAGCTTCAGCGTGGAAAACAAAACAAATGTCCTTGCAAGCCGCAAACGGCTCATTAAGCGGGAGATTAAGGAGATACTATTTTAACTTTTGTTCAAATAAGGAGTTTTTCCTTTAGAGGGAAGATCAGTAGTGGCACAATCAGAAGCCAGATATAGCTATGAAAATATTATCATCTGTTGTCTCACTTCATTTGATAACATCTTTTGCAGTAATAAAGACCACATGTAAAAACACCGTAAATCTTTTCTCATGAGCATACCGATTAATTTGATCATTCTAAGCAGAAAATCTCAATATTTTTTTATCCACCTTATCTATTACATAGTCAAGAATCCACACTCCTTTGGATTAGCAGAACCCCTAAATAGGTGCAAAATACATCTATATTGACAGTACAAGCAACCTTAACATTTCAACAACGATAATCATAATTAATTCTGTTGGGTTATTTGCACAAATTAAAATATGTAGGGTTCGGCCACTGGATCCTTTTCCAGAAAATATGAAAATACAGATTTCCTTGGCTAAACTGTGCTCACAAACAGTAGCCAGCCAAGTACTTGCATCCCCCCAGGTGCCCATGTCACAGCTAATCAGTCTCCAAAACAGAGGCTAACTTGGGTCAGCTATAGCAGGATGTTGTTTATTGTTAAATGATGCTTACCGTAGTTTATGCTAATCTCTACATTCTCACTGAATCTCCTGATGCACTTTAGATATTCATCCACTAACATACTATTGATCAATTTGCTCTAGATGCTCCAGTCCCAATTCAGCCCCGGGGGAAAAAAAGGCAAAAACTCACTTTCTAGTAAGTTCATATTTTTGCCAGTCTATAGCAGGGCTGAAGTAACTTGTATCAGAAAAACTTGTATCAGAAAAACTTTGTGGAGCCTTCAACATCCTACTTAAAAAAAATATTGAAAGGGGTTCAGAAAGAAGCAAAGTGTTCTAACTTATTTACGATTCTCAGGATACAGCAACAGGAATAACCAGCAGCAAATACTCCTTGCTTAGAATTCATGCAGGTGTTAACAGATGTCTTCACAAGCAAAACACGGTCAAATAGCTAAATTATCGTAAAATGAAAAATGGTAGAAAAAGCCACAACTTTTCATTTACTTTCAAGTAACACCTTTCAAAAGTTTTACCACACCATTCTTTGGGACTCAGCTACAGAGCACAATGTAAATGCAGAGCTTGACTCCAGCTCTGGGAGCACTTACATGCAGTCGGTGCTTGGCACAGGAACATAATTCCCATAGACGTGGCTGCGGATGGCAAGGCACATGGCCTCATTGCGATCCGAAGGCAAGATCGTTCCCGACCTCGTGAGGAGGCCCAAGTTGTGATGAAACGTGTTGCGTTGCTCCGTCCCGTCTTCGAGGAAGAAGCAGTGCCCCAAAGTGTCATAGCCAATGGTGTCTTTTACCTGGAAAAAAGTATAGAGGCCATAGATCGCAATGTGAACAGCAGTAGGAACTGTAACTGATGTGCTTTGCTTATCAACAAAATGCCAGAATGCTCCTGGAGTGGTTTTGCCACCCCTCTGCACAGTGAGCAGCGCCTCCATAGGCATCCATCCTGGACCTAACTCAAACTATGTGCGGTTTGCATAACTGTGGGCTGATCTTCTTAGACATCAAAACTGCTATTAAAATTACTCTGAGGAAGGTCACATACATAATTAAAGGAAAATTGCAAAATACTGGATTTAAAACTGCCCTCAGCTCTAGGAGAGAATATTCAATTTAGTGTCATGGAGTAAATATCTGTAAAGATAAGTGTGTCTCGCATGATAAAGAGTTAGCCTGGTTAATCCAGAAATTTTCATGACTGCAACATTTCCCAAATAAAATAAGAAATTCTTTGAAATGCACCATTTGAGATAATTTATGTTAATGAGGTTTCTGTTCTTTCTCCTCCACTCAGAAGGTGCAGGGCCACATCACTCCTGTAATGATCAGCTTGGGCAGAGATGGTATTTCACTCTTTCAGCCTATTTAAGATTAACTGACATGCACAGGGATATTTCATTAAACCCTAATTTGACCAAGAGGACTTAGCACAAGCCTCCTTTGATGTACAGTCTTACAAAGACAAATTCAGAAATCCTTCTTTTAAATGTAAATACTAAAATAGGTTAGTTAAAATATCAGCTATTTGTTACTAAGTCTTACTGAAACCTAACTTTGTACTCCAGTTATCCCTGTCAGCAAATTTATTCACTCTTCAGGCATACAAAATTCCTGTTGACGTCAGAGTTATGTCCCTGTAAGACTGCAAGATTAACTAATATTAACCTACTTGGTTATTTCTGTATACAGAGGGACACTTGGAGCACCTCCATTTCAGATTCATATCCTGTGGTTTCTGTAATGGGCTGGAACCCTACATAACATCTGAAGTCACAAACAGTATAGTTCCCAGAGGTATATCTCTACTGGATTTCATTGTTTTCCTGGCAGTCACCCCTCAAACTTCTCGACTGCTCCTCCTGTTTCTGCCCTAACGAGGTGTTCAAGAGAGAGTTCAAAATAAGGCACAGCACAACCAGGTACCCAACTCCTACCCAATCCAGCTTTGGAAAGCCAGTGAGACCCTGCAGGCAGGTACAATAGCTCGGGGTGAGCCACAAGGAGGATAGCAGAAAAGTTACATGCAGCGACACTGAAGTCGTCCTGACCAGCTGAGTCTCGGAAGTACAGATAGGAAATGGATTTAGATAAAAATGCAAGTGTCCTTGCCAGCCTGCTAAGAACAGTAAGCCTGGCTAATTCTATCCTTCCAAATGATGGGCAGAAGCTGCGCTAAGGAGGCCATGGGAGATTATTTTTGGAAAGAAACTGTAACAGCAAACTGCCTGCTGTCTTGAACAGCATTTCAATTGTAGAGTTTCATTCTTCTGAATTTAGCTGAAGTTTGGCTAATCTGTGCTTCAGACAGCTGTGTTAAAAAACAGTCTTGTATCCAAAATGAGATCTTAGCTTTAATTAACATGATTTGCCACAGCTTCAGAAACACATGGCAGCCTGGAAAACTTACGTACACAAAACTATATCGATCACAAACCAGAAATAACATAATTTACAGCTGGCTCACATTTGCACTGAAAGATATGGGTCCATGCCACTGGACTACAACCCCAATAACTGATCAATTCTGGCATATCACAGATAGAAACTAAAAGCTTGGAAAGGAGAGCCCACCTGCACCACTGTGACAGCAGTGTATTACTGTAAGTGTCAGCATGAAACACTGCCCACCACACAGGCTACAGCCCCACTGCCGTGTCCAACACCAGATGATTAAGATGCCTCTAAACACTGAATTATATATAGTTCAGCAACACAATATAAGTGACCTTTATGCACTGCAACGTTAGACATGAAACTACAGTAGTCTGTGTGCGCCTGACGTGTGCCAGGGCAGCAGGGGCACGTCGCAGCCTGCTTCCCGGCCACGGCGAGAAACCCAAGCTGTTCATGCCACCGGCTCGCAAAGCAGCACAAGGCTGGCACCCGGGAGCAGCAGATGGGAGAAGGGCCTTGCAGACAGCACCGCATGGCCCGGACACAGCAAGGCACAAACCACCACGTTCCTGCAATGTACATCTACAATTACATCCTCTAAACCTTTTAAAAACCAATTTTAAAAATTGGTTTTTTTAATTTTAAACCTTTTAAACCAATTACATCCTCAAAACAGGAGAGGGGAAAAAACACCTATCTGGTTTGTTCTGGCTCAAGGCTGAAGTTTCATAATCTGATGCTAAAATCTATGACCCATCTATGTCATCTAACTGCCTTGCTCTGATAAAAACACTCTTCTCTGGAACTGTAAATTATTTTTATTTATTTTAAAGCAAGGCTTTTTATTACATTTTAATCACTCTTTATCTTAATGACTGTACTGAAACCACATGATTCTTCTGCAGAATCATATATCTAATCTTTGCTATAAAAGCTGTTCACTGATTCAAAGCCCTCAGCAGTCAGATGCGGCAGGAGGAGGGAGATGGATCTCACACTTGGATTCTTGATTTCACAACTAGTTCATCCCACACATCCAGATAAACCCTTGACAACCTCACTTCTGAGAAAGAGCAAGAGCATACACCATTCTTCTCAGGACTAATATTAACACAAGGCTTAATTTTTCATCCTGGGCATGTTCCTTCAATTCCAGAGGTTTAATACCAATGAGAAGAGAAAGCAAGCCCATATCCTCACATACTGGGCAAGCCTCCTACCACTTAAAGGCTCTGTATGCAAAAGGAGGCTCTACAGCCAGAGTAAATCATGTATATGAGAAGGCAACCAGTAATTTTGAATGATCTGGACAATACAAACCCAGTTTAGGGTACATGAAAAGTGCTCCCAGTTGTACAAGTCTAGCATCACATTTTCATGAATACAACCTTTCGGGGGAACCCTTTCACACAAGGGTCCCAGCAGAGTGCATCTGGGCTGTGTCTTACACAGCTTTATGTCCAGGGTTGAGAAAAAGTTGTCGGGACAAAAGTGGGAGGTCACGGGTAGTTCAGGGAGTGTCTCTGCCTGAGCACACACCAGGTGAATGAGGAAATACCCACGGACACCGAAACACCGTTCAGGGTCCTGCAGAGCACACAGCAATTGGACGTGTCAGGACTGGAGCAGGAATCCGTCTTTTTCCAGCTGAGACACGTATGGCTTTTTTGTGTTTTTTTTTTTTTTTTTTAAGTTCCTCTCCACAATGCCCTTGTGAGGATCTAGGTCAAAGCCAAGTTCCTGAGGGCTTTTCTGGCACTGAAGCCACCATTTGGGTCTGTCCCTCTCATATTTCATCCCCTTTGTCATGTGAATATTTCTGGATATATTTCACATTGCCCTGACTTGAACAACCCCTCTCTTTTTTATCTCCTCTGCAAATTAAAGGTCCATTGTTTCAGTCAGGTCCAGTAAAGGACCTAAAATGAAAACCTAAAATGAAAGCAACTTTCATTTTAGATGAAAGCTCCTATTATCACAAACTGTCCAGAATAACCATGGCAGAGATTTCACTATATCTGATGACACCATTAATAATATTAATTAGGCAAAACTAAGAACCCAAAATTCCTTTCAAAGTGCTGCACTACCAGAGCAACAGTCCTAACCTGACCACCAGTCAAATGAAGCTGACAAGTCGGGACATTTCTTGGGGAAAAGGTGCCTTGTTTCAATATTTTAATTTATCTTTGCATCACAAAAGGCTCTTACTGTTTAGCAGTGCCTAAGCAAAGAAATTAACTTGGTACTAATAAAATATGTCTCCTACCAGCAGGCCATGAGTTCCATGTATGGCAACACACCTAGAGAAGCAGTGGTGGATAGCCAGATTATCGAGGTAAGTTGGGTGTTCGTATCCTCCTCTCTCATCCACATCCTCAGCCAGGTGAAAATGCACAGGGTAACTGCCCAGGATTTGCTGCCCCATGTTTTTTAATTCCACTCCTGACATGTGAACAGAACGAAAATTCCTTAGGATCTGTTGAGACAAATGTAGATCCAAGTAAGGCATTACAATATAAACACGCAAAAAGAAAAACACTTTTCTTTCTTTTTTTTTTTTTTTTCCCCTCTTATTAGGCAATATGCTTGCAGAGTAAGCCAGGGCCTGGTCCCAGAAGGAAGTGTCAGCTCCCTGCTCTGAGTCACGGCAGCGCAGCACATGCGGAGCACAGCTACAGGCACGGGGCTGCTGCCACGTACAGCTGCCAAACACCCTGCGCAGTATTTAGCAACAGCAGTGTGTGGCACAGCTACGGGCAAGGTGCTCCTGCCAGCTACATTTACCACCAGGCTCTGTTTCCTGGCAACTTTATCTCTGTCAAGTGATTTTAGGTGAGACCTGCACAGCTCCCCAATTTCCACCAAGTGGTAGAGGAATCGTTCTACACAAAGCCCCTGCCACAGCAAGACTTTGCACCATCACCAAGAACACGTGGGACAACCAAGAGGAGGCAAAGCACAACAGGGAGAGACCCAGCGCTTCTCTGAGCCGTGACGGGAGCAGGTTTGCTCTGCAGGAAGCACAATTTCTTCAGCGGCATCTCGCAAACTGTGTAACTTCACACTGACCCTACTGACAGCGATGCTGCTAAAGAACCCCCCTCTAGCCCAGGGAAGGGGACATTTTTGCATACACAGTGAACAAAATGGCACAGCCTCATTGCAAGTCTAGTTTTTCTAGAAAGACCAACGAACATTTCCTTCCTTCAGAGACAAGTATACTTTTAACCCCAGACGCAATGGCAGTTTCATGCATTATATTGCTTGTTTACAAACCAGGAAAGGAACGATTTGAAACCACCTAGAGGCATGTGCATGAAAAATTACTCACTTTAATATGTCCTCCAAATGTGTCAAAGGAGAAAAACTGGCATTGATTTTGTCCATAACAGGAGTCCTCCATTTCTCCTTGAATAAGTATATTTCTAGTCAGAAGACCAACCTCTGCCCTCATATCGACGCCATCTATGACTTCTCCAATATGAAGATAAAGTGGGCTGCCTGTGAAAATCAGAAACCTCTTCATTCAGGGTGAGCACGCATCTTCATTATGGTATTGTTCTAAACAAGTGCATGCCTTTAATTTAAACAATCACAAAGTTCGGGGACGTGCCCAGTTGTTGTATTTGATCCCAGAGCAGATCAGCACTTCCCCTGGCTTTGACAAGAAACTGCTGCCTCTGGTCAAACTTCAAAGTCCCAATATAATACTGGGGCCTTCAACTCTCATATAACAAGTGTCTATGTGTTTATGTCACAAAAACTAGCTAAAAAGACAAGTAAATGTAAATGTAGAACATAAAAGACAAGAAAATGTAAATTTTTATCACAAAGAGTGGCTTAAAAAGAAATTTCATACCATCAATTTTCACTTGATTACTTTTACATTCAGGGCAAGGAAGGAGATTAAACTCTTCAGCCTGATGCATAGAATAATCTGTACTGGCAACGACGATCCGGTCACCAGGTAACCAACTGGTAACCTCATCCACCAAATGAAGAATTATTCCTTTAGACGCTTCCACTTTAAATCCATTGATAGGCACCCCTGAAAAACGAAGCAATCGGTTATTTTTACAGTTGCGCACAACGGAACCATGCAATTAGCCAAAGAGCATACCAGGTTAGTTTTTACCTAGATAACTCTATGTGTGATAGAAGTGCTCCAGCCGTTAAATATGTTGGTGCCATCTCTTTGTGGGCAACTAAAACGTTACTTTGTGAGAGTACTGCTGTTAGTGTGGTCACCGTCCACGCGAGCAAAAGACCACAGTATTATTCTCATTGCACGGTTCTGTTTCCCGGCAGCCAGGAAAAGCAGAGCAAAGCAACAGAAGACAAGCAATTGTCGGGGAAGACTAAACCTTTTATCCATCCACTGAAAGCGGTAACAGTAAAACGGGTGCCATCGTAGGTGAGGAAATCTCTTTGGGCCACGGCTAACCCCGTTGATCCATTCCCGTGATACTCCCGCTTCTCTTCCACTATGGAACCCCGATCCCCGCCGAGGATCCCCACCAGCGCCCAGGGCTGCCTGAAGGAGACCGGGAAGGAGCAAAGAGAGTGACATCCCGAACCCTCCATCCCCCAGACAGCTCGGGCAGGGGGGGAGGTCCCCCCTTCTCTCCCTCCCCCGGCCGGGGGTGCCCTCCGGCCCCGGTCGCTCCCCGCCGTCGGGGCGAGCCCCGGGCGGGCGCGGCGGCGCGGCGGAGCTGTCCATGGTGGCGCGGCGGGACCGCCCCTGTCCCCCCCGCACCGCCCCCCGCACCGCCTCCCGCCTCACCTGTAGCCCAGGCGGGCGATGTACCTGCTGCCCAGGCGGTCCCGCAGCAGCAGCCGCGTCTCCAGCGTGAGGCTGCGGGCGGCCGAGTCCCCCACGGCGGCCGCCACCAGCCTGCCGGGGGGCTGGAGGGCCAGGAAGGCGAGGAGCCGCCGGCACTCGCCGGGCTGCAGGTGGGTGTCGAAGCGTCCTGCCGCCACCACCCGCCCCGTTCCGGCGTCCAGGATGCGGAGGTTGAGCCCGCGGCTGCCCCATCGCTTCTCGGAGGAGTAGGGGCCGTGGCGGAGCCCACCGGGGTGCAGAGTTTTGTCCAGGAGGGTCCAGGAGCGGGGCCGCCGGCCGTGCAGCTCCAGGACGCCGCCGCCACCCACGCCCACGAACTTCTGCCCGAAGCCCTCCACGGCCGCCCCGTCGCCGGCTCGCCCGTACAGAGAAATGGTGGCCCGCGAGCCGTAGGGGCAGCGCTCCGAACCGATGTGCAGCTCTCCGCCGTCGTGGATGAGGATGTAGCGGGCCCGCAGGGTGATGGGCGGCCCGTGGGGGCGGTCGGCGAACACCAGCCTCCCTGGCGGGCGAGGGAAGAGGAGAGGGGCTGGGGGCGAGCACCGCCGGGGCGCGGGAGGTGCTACCCAGCCGGGACGCCCCCGCAGCGCCCGGGCTCCGGGAGCAGCCGGCTACGCCAGAGAAGGGGGGAAGGGGGAAAGGGACGGCCCTCTTACCTCCGTCGCGGATGACGAGAGAGTGGAAGGCAGCGGAGCTCTCCAGGCGCAGGGCCACCCCCCGGCCCACCACGGCGGCTCGGCGGGTGTCGGAGCCGGGTCGCCACGGGGCGAGGTGCGGGGCGGCATCCGGGCAGGGCCCTGCAAGAGACGGATGGCGGCGGCAGCAGCGGAGCGCAGAGGAGCGCGGAAGGGCACGGAGGGGTGCGGTACCGACCTGATGCGCTGCCTCCGCTCGCTGCTCCCCGACGCGTCCCGCGGCGGCGCCGGGACCGGGACGGGCTCCGGGTCCGGCGCGAAGGGCAGGAGGAGCCGCGGCTGCCCGGGGCTCACCGCGGTCCCCGCCGGTACCTGCTGCCCGCAGCCGCGGGGCAGCCCCCGCCCGCAACACGTGTGCGGCGGCGGCTCCTTCGCCGCGGTTTTGCACGGAGCCGGCGCAAAGGCACATTTTGCTTTTGATGGGTTTGAAGGTTTTTTTTCCCTTCAACTCAACCTAGCAAGACCGAAAACACAAATCCTCCCCCCCCTTCCCCGCCTCCACAAAACCCTGGCCACGGCGAGGCAACCGCAATCAGCAGTACGAACAGAGAGAGGAGCCGGCGAGGAGAAAACCCCAGAGGCAGATCGACGAGAAGCACCGGCGGGTTTCAAACTTCGGCTGCAAAGATCCTTACCTATCCCCGGCAGCGCCGAGCAGCAAACTTTGCACGCCGCCTCTCGGGAACTCCCGACTCGGGCTGCCGGGCACCCCGGCTGCAGGCGGCAGAGGCAGGGGCAGGCAGGCGCAGGCAGCTCCCGCTCCTCCGCTCCGGCTGCCTTTCCTCCGCTTCCCTATTTATATCCATCTTCCAACCGCTGGCGGTGCCCGCACTGTTTACAGCAGCCGAGCTTCTGGCTCCTCCCAGCCGGGGACGATCCCTCCAGCCTGGACGTATATCTGCGACCGGCGCCCAGATGCTCGGGGCCGGGGAGAGCCCCGCTGCCCGCACGCAAAGATCTTCCCCGGCTGCCAGCCCCTGGGGGCTGCGGGCTTCCTGCCGCACTCCCCGGGGTCATGGCGAGTCTCAGCTCCGGGAGGGCCCTGGGGTCTCTGTGCGGACCCACACAGCACCCGGCCAGGCTCAAAAGTCCCACACAAAGCGTGCGGCTGGGGGGGGGGGGGGGGGCAGCTGCCTCCCCAAGAAAGGCAGAGGGCTGAGGCACTCCAGCCCGTAGACTTCGAAGTGGTCACCAGGGCTTGGCATGCCTTGGCCCTTCTTGGGCCACCCCGGCACCTTCCCGCAGGAGTGTTTTGCCCTGTGCTGTCCTGCATTGGGCAGATCCATGGAGAATGCTGTGACCTGGCAGCTGCAGAAGTTCCCCTGAGAGCGGGTGAGTAGAGAGGTATCTGCCACTCACCTCTCATCACCTGCCAAATCAACCTGTAGCCAGAGTTTGCCGTGAAGGAGAGGAAAGGAAAGGTGCTCTCACATGACACACCATCAAAGAAACCCATGTGCTTTTACCCCTGTGGCCTGGGACTGCACTCCTGCCTTTTGCAGGTTCCTGTCTGGACTCCAGTCTCAGTGGACACGGCACTGCCTGCAGAAGGACCGTCACACGCTGGTTTTTTTTCCATGAACCAGACTGTCACATTTTTTATGGGCTCTAAAATATAGTGTGAGCTTCCAGGTGACACATAAGGACAGGCAACTGCTCACTGTGGCCACAGACTGCTCCCTCCCAGAGTCTACATATAACTCCTCATCTCCACTCCAGAGCCCAACATCCATGGAGGATGAGCCAGAAGCGGGCAGGCAGCAGTGCCAACTGCTGCCCCTGCCCAGGGCCAGAGCCAACGAGGTGCAAAGCCACAGGTGCTGCCAATCTCAGAGACATTTGTGTGCCATCATCTGGTCAAACCGCTCCAATCTGTCACCTCTGAAATTTATTCTGGTGCAGGATTTCTTCTGACGGAGGGCACAAAGAGGCTATAGTTATGGTAATAAGGAGCAAGTGCTGTCAGACAAAATATGGGAACAGACTGGAAGCAGGGGGGTGGGCGAGGGGCACGGCCGTGCCCCACGCTCCAGACAACAGCTCTGGAGCAGGAGCAACACTCACTTGGGCTAAACAAAACCCTTCCCCTCTCTTACAGCCTGTCCTGGGACCCAGGGTATTGCTGAATCTGAAGATAAGAATCCAGCCTAGAGAAACAAATCCAGATAACGCTCCCTCATTTCAATACCCCATAAATACAGGGAAACGTTAGAGCTGCCACCTTTGCTACCGGCTGTTCATCTATCATTCAGTGCTGGCACTTCTATTCCTGTCTCAAATAGCTTTTGTCATTTTCCTTCCAAAAAAGGGGCATTAGTCAGCGTTGTGCCTCCTTCTTATCTGAATATGACACATATGAATGCAGGTCATGGGAAAGCAGAGCTGTTATCAGAGGTATAGGAGGCTGGGCTCAAATTTTTTTGAGAAAGATTTATCTACTGGTAAAAGTTTCAGGCAAGACAAGACAAATAGGCGTATTTTGTCTTAAAACACACTAACTAAATTCTCTGAATTCAACCGTTCTACAAATGCAAAATTTGATGTAGACGAGGACTTGAACCTTTATTTTACACTGGCCAGTGCCCTAGAAATCTCACACATCTTTATTTAAAATATTTACTCTGAGCAAAAGATAAAAGGCAACAATGACTAATCTAACACAGTAATAGTGGAAATAAATGTAGGATAGGCTTTGGTTCAGGCTAAACTTTGTGCAGGCCTTATCAGCAAATCCTAAGTGGCTTCTGTTTACATGGGACTTTTCCTGAACAAGAACCCAATATTGTTAATGCGCGAGCACTGTTTAAATCCTCCAAAGCCATTTTCCCTCTGTACTCTCAAAATCCACATAAATACACTGATCTGATTCCTTTTCCTGAAAGAACTATTTTCTTGTGAATGATTTCAGTGCCATTTTTCCCTGTATTAAATTTTCAGCGGCCTGAGGAAGAAAATTTCAGAGTAAATGAGGTTGGATATATCATCCCGTTTTTCTAAAGATTCCCATCTCATTTTAAGAAAAACACAGAAGTGCCTATTGTTATCTGGAGTTTGGTGCTTGGGAGCTAAACTACTTTCCTTTCATTCTTCTCTAAATTTCATTTTTCAAGATGATTTTTCTTTGCAGCAGCACCGGTCTGAAGCTTACACCACAGCGCTCGGTTACAGGACGCATCCTCAGCACGAGAACATTCCCAAAACATCCTCACACCTGCAAGCGGGAAATCATGACTAACGCTCACCGCCTCAAACATATGGCTGGTGTAACTCTTCCTGGCAAAAATAACCAACCCAAACCCTCCTTCCAATGTTATTGTTGGTTATAAACTAAAGTTTACCTTTCTAACAAACAAAACCGGGTCATTTTCCGTAACGGGCTACCAGGTATGAGGCAACCTCGACTGTACCGTGTCTCGGCGTGTCGCAACGACTGTAACACTTTGCCTACAAATGTGATCGTAACAGTCAATAACAAATATCGATGCCTGGCGAAGGTTCAATTTTAAGGCAACGGCGAAAAGCGAAGCTGCTGTACCGGAGCGAGGGGGGGGTGAACGGACCCCCAGACCCCTCTTCCCAGAGACCCAAATCTCGCACACAAAGGCAGAGAGGAGGGTTCCTCCTCTGTAAGTGACTCTCCCGGGCACACTCCCTCGCTGCGCGGTTTCCTGTTTCCTTCTGGCTCCCCAGGGAAAGGAAAGGAGCAGCCGAGCCAGCGTCCCCTGAGCAACACCCCATTCCCACGCCGCGGGGAACCGGCCGCACCGAGGGATAACTCCGGCCGTGCGGGCCCGGGGCTCCCGCAGCAGGGCCAACGCCAGCTCGGACCGGGCTGCCCCAAACCCCCGTGTCCGGACCCCCCCCACCCACCGCGGGGGGGAAAACGGGCAGTGGCCGGTGGGGCGCGCCCGGACCCTGCGGCGCCGCGGACGGCCGGGCGGGGGCGCTCCTGCACAGCCGCTGCCCGCCCTGCCCGTCCCTTGCCTGCCCTGCCCGTCCCCTGCCCGCCCTGCCCGCCCCCTGCCCGCCCTGCTGCCCCAACTTCCTCATCCCTCCCTGGGCAAACCTGCCTGCACATCCTGGAAGCGGAGGACGCAGGCCATTACCTCCTGCATTATACTAATTAACTAATAAGATTTTTTTTTAATTTTTTTTTTTTTTCTCCTCATCCCAGCTGCGGATCCTGTAATTCTCCACTTTTTTTTTTTTTTTTTTCCTCTTTTTAAATTAATTTGATGTTTTCAATATAGCACAGCCATAAGTCCACATGCAAGCTAGAGCTCGGAGCAAGGGAGCGGATCACACCAGCTTCTGGTGGGAGCTGGAAGCACTGGGGAGCGGTGAGGATCACACGGCTAATGCTGGCATTAGAGCTGCACCCAGGGGCCACCGTGGGCCTGGCAGACCCACCAAGCTGGGCACTGCCTTCCCACAACATGGCTTTTACTGCCTGTATCGACTCCCACAGGCTGTCTGCTTACAATGGCCCATCTGCGGCGACCATCCTCTGCACACGAGACCCACCTTCGTTTAGTGTCTCCTCTCCTGCAGATACTGATTGCTTCCTACCCGCCTCATCACAGACCTCCCGCTCAGGGCTAAGCACTCTGAGCCCTGGCTCTAGTTCAGTCTGAACACTGAGCACCAGCCCCCAGCACCATACAGGACCACCCCGTACCAAACTGCACCCAGTGACATTCACCGTTGCCAGCATCCCTCACCCTATCAGCATGGAGCCCGGCCCCACACCTTCCCTCAGCCAGCACCAGAATGCATTTGAGATACCAAACCCACATCTCCTCCTTATATACCTACCACTTTGTTCCACTTTGGGCTTTAACGGTGTTTTCCTTTGTTTAAGCATTTGCTTCTTGAGCAGAGAGAAGGCCTTGGACTGCTGAGCTTCAGACAACACTCCCATATTCCTGAGGAGCCGAAGCACCCTGTGTAGCAAGAACGGCTTCACCTTCTGCTGGGCCACCTTGAGAGGACTGATATGAATTTTGGGCAGGTTGACTTCTTGATCACAGTTATAAAACCGAAAGAGATTCCAGGCCAAGCTAGGTCCAAAGGTATCCATTAAAATATATCTGGAAAGTTTAAGGAGCATGTCACAGGACAACTGCTTTTCTTGTGGTTTCTGGCCCAAGTTCTGACTTAGTGAACTTCTCCTTCCCTGGTGACTCAGGAAAGAGCTGCTCCTGAGCAGGCTGGGTTTGTAGGAGCCCATGGTCCCAGGAAAGGTTTTCTTACTGTGCAACAGTCCTTCATAATCCATATCCCACAAAGAACTGTTGGGATTCAGGCTATGTTCTGAAATAATCATGAATACAGTAAAAGCTATTAAACATAAACAGCAAAGAATCCCGGTGGGTTCATTTCTTAAAAAAAAAACCCACAACCAACTATATATCTCTCTACATCTACTGCTGTTCTGCTGTAGCCCTGGATACAATGCAGGTTGCTACATTACTTTGACAAACTTACTGAATGTTTTGACAGGCCATAGATTTGCAATTTTTAGGTACTATAACATAATAACGATTATTTGTAATATTTTGTTCAAACTAATGCTTTCTGTAATGCTCAGGAAAACTATCTTTGTTACATATACACGCACTCCAGAGTCCACAGATTCCTAAAAAAAAAAAAAGCCAATCGCCAAAACAGTATGCACTTTTCCACATACATTTTCTGAAAACCATTGAGAAAAATAATGATTCTTATTAAAGACTATAAAAGCCTTTTCCATACGTGACTAAGAAAGGAAACTGTTACACTCCCGCTGGGCTGTTTGCCTGTTGGGTCCAGCCCCAGGGCCCAGCACAGCCTCCAGGTTTCCAACAGGTACAGGTTGGGTTTAAACGAAAGGCTCGGTTTTGCTTTCTGGGTGACAGCTCTGGTCTCTGCCTGCTGATTAAAGCCATTAATTAGCCTGGTGTACCAGGGTTAAGATGCGCCTGCTCAAAGGCCACAGTAGCTTCATCCCGCGGACAAGAAGGTACCAGTATGGGAAAATCCGGACCCTCTGGAGCTTAAATTTGCCTCTAAGGCAGTGCCCCTTCATTCAGGCTGAGCCTGAAGGTTCAATTTACACCCTGAGAATTGATCAATAAAGCAATTAAATGCCACATGAAGAGGCTGGGACTTCATGATAAGCAGGGCTGCAAACACACAAGAAAGCTCTAGTAATTAAAAGGGACAAGAAACCCAAAACTTAATCGCGTCTTGCCGAAAGTGTTTGAAATAGTTAATGTTTTAACATAACGGCGCACTGCTAAAGGCTGGAGGTCACGTCTCGGGAGCCCTGGAATGTGCCCGCAGCCTTCCCTTTCATTTCTAAGCGGAGAATGAGATTTTTAAGAATGTTCTTCTGTTTCCTAGAGGTGGATCACAGTCCAGCCTGTTTGAGAAGCTTCAGTTTTGTTTTTTTTTAAATTTGATTCAAGATTACGGTTATCAGTTTCAAGTAGTTGTGACTCAGGGTCCAGGGGATTGCAATCTTGTTAGTTAAGTATTCTACTATTGTGTTGGAATTTTACATATCCAAATGCACGTTGATGGCTATAATTCATCCCTGAAATAGAACCCTGTAGTACTTAGAAACTGCAAAATATGACGGCTAGGCCTAGATGGCAGCGGATAACTCAGGAATATGTCATAATGAAAGCAGCATTTTGTATCTTTACTGCATCTTTCATTGAGAGCAATCAACAGCCATTGCAAGAACCCTATTCATAAGACCCCTGAGAGATCAATGAGCTCTTCCACTCGTTTACTGATGGGTTGACGCAGAGGGGAGCAAACTCTTTGTGCGAGATCCCCGGGAGGAGCAAGGAGAGAGGAAGGAGAACCCAGCTCCAGGAGGACCACAGTAATATGGGGTCCCTTCGACCCCCTCCTCCTGCATGGATGTGTTGGGGGGCAGATGGTCCATGCAGTGGAAGCCTGCACACACCGCTGCCATCCGACCGGCACCGCTTTGAGCTGAAGGGAAAAGGTTTTGGGGCAGACCCAAAGTGTCCTTAAGTGCACCTAATGACACTGCCGCAGTGGAGTGACTTGAAATGTAAGCAATGTTAAATCTTTAAGTAGGTCTGCAAGCTTTCTAGAATAAACTGCTGTGTAAAAAGGTTATTTAGAATAAACAAAACTTTGGATCAATACCTTGCCTTCAAAGGCAGCCCTTAAACTAAAAAAGGACTAAAGCAAAAAATAAATGAAGGGCCCATTGCATGCCGTCACCTCCAAAGCCACAGTCGAATCGTGCCATCTATCTATGTCTTGGAGTCAAACTGGAAACCAGAGGCGTGCTGCCCTTCCGTTTTTTCCTCAGATAGAAGTAAGGGTTAGCAGCCCTTCCAGCCACACTCCGCCTCTCCCGGGACAGCCCCGGCCCCAGCCTCGCCGGAGCGGCGTCAGCCCACGCTGGGCGAGCTGCGGAGGGCGGACCGCTCCCGGCTCCCCTCCTCCATCATCCTCCTCCTCCCCGCCAGCACTGCCCACCCCACCGCCCGGGGACGGTCACCGTGTCGCTACTGACTGTCGACGCTCGTCGCCTGCGCCCCGGGCCGGGCGCCCACCAGCAGCAGCAGCAGCGGGAGCAGCAGCCGGGCGGCGGCGGCGGCGGCGGGGGGACCTTCCGGGGGGGCGCTCCTCGGGGGACCTGGGTCTCCCCGTCCGAGGGGGCCACCTGCAACACAAACAGAGGGGTTGGCCCCGCAGACACACACACACACACACACACACCCCCACCGGGCTCCCCTCCCGTCCGCACCCCAGCTTGCGGCGGCTCCTTACCCGGCGGCGCCCGGCGGAGCGGCATGGCTGGCGGCGGTCCCTCGGTGCCCGGCCCCCGCTGCAAGGCCAGCTCCCCCTCCAGCCGGCGCGGAGCCCAAGGGCTGGGAGGCTGCCCGGGCTGCGGCAGGAGGGATTTTTTTCCCCCCACCTGGCCGGACACAAGGGCTGTTATGTTGGGAGCCGCCGCCAGCCGGCACTTCGGGCGCTGCCCCGTGGCACAGGGCGAGCGGAGATGCTCCCGTCTCTGCCGAATGGAAAATCTTCAGCCCGGTCCCACGCAGAGCGGAAGAGAGAGCGCACCTTGGCGTTCAGCAGCTCCCAGGTAAAGCTACAAGCCCAGGGGACAGAGTGGCCCTGACCCAAAGTTGCCCACTCCCTGCTAGACCTCCAGGGACCCAGAGTTTTACTTAAAAAAAAAAAAAAGCAACGTGGTGCCCGCTCACAGCCCACCCCACCGCTGGGGCGCGAGGAAATCCAGAACAAAGCAGGTTTATCCTTACAGGAACCAGAAGACAATTTATAATTAACATGCTGAAGGTGTAGGGGTTGTCATCTTGTCTTGGGATTTCTCCTCTGGTGGGTTTTTGTTTTTTTCCTAGGCATGTTACTCAACACTTCTCTGCAAAATTAGGCACCCAGCTGCAAAACCAGATGTTGCCAGAGGCAGGGTGTCAAAGGAGTGCTGCTCACTCTCCTGCTGTAAGGACCGCAGCTCGTCCTTTTTACCGCTGTAACAGTTACGAGACCCAATTACAGCACAGTCGAAATACAACCTCCCGCTTTGAAATTCATCCCAAACCCATCCAAGAATTACTGCTGGACTTGGAAAGCAATAAATACTAAGCAGGTAGTTTCTGTGCTTGACCTCATTCCCCAGAGCAGATCGCCCACCACCGAAGAGCCACCAGACCTTTAACCAGTGCTGGGAGTACAAAAAACCCCACATTTGCAACACAAGACATTTCGGAGCTAAAATGGCTGGTGAATTCCACAAAGAAGGATACAGAGAAATAAGTTAAATGGACTTAAAGGAGATCATTAATTTACATTCATGAGACCTAGGGAAGAAAATATTTTCCAAATGAGACCAATCAAGGTTTACCGGTGAAGGGATAACCAGAGGAAGAAAGTGCATCGGTTCTCTACTTCTATGTTTAGCATCATTTAAAAAGAGCAAATATGATGCAGAATTTATAAAAGATGTGTACGGTTCAAAGTGTAAATACAGGTTTGGGCATTTAGAAAGCTAAAGGCTCGGCACCCAGAGCAGAGCTGTCACAAGTTACAGGAATGACATGGAAGAACGAGGAAGAAAAACGCAGCGGAGGCAACACGTCTCCACGCAAATGTAAGTTAAGTCTGTAACAGTTACATAAATTTAAAAAAGCAAACTCCCTGGAAAGTGCTAAAGTTGACAAATATTTTCCTCTGGGTTTTCAAAGTACAAACGTTAAACAATTACTGACAAAACCAGATGTGCTGCATCTTACCTTCCTGAAAAAAAGCCGCACTTCCCAGATGTCTGTACTGTATGAACAAAGACGGCAAGTCACACAGGACAAATAGAGAGAGCATCCACATAAGAAAAAAAAAATATTTGTGATCATTTACACCCTTGGAAGACCCGCTGCATAATTCATCCAGGCTGAGCCAGCCATTTTTACAGCGACACCTTGGTAGCTCTAATATATGCATAACAAGTCCTTGCAAAGGCCCACATTATACATTTAAGTGACAGAACGTCAGCAGTTTGCTGGAACAAACTACTTTTTTAGCCCAATCCAAAGTTTCTCTTTCATAACCTCACATCATCCCCTTTCCCATCACTTCAAAATCCTGTTCTAACCTTTTTTCTTTAAGCAAATGGGGACCTGAAGTCCACTGTCTTATTAGTTTCGTGAGTTGGCCACCGGTTTTTTCAACTAATAATTGTAATGTTGATCAGCAAGTAGTGGTTTCAAATGAATCAAAGCATTGCTGTTTCAGGTAAGTTTACAATAACAAGCAGCTCACTACTACTATTTGGTTTATTCAGTGTAAAGTCTATGTCAGAAAGTTATAAAAATTTCAGAATTCATTTAAGAATTACTGGGTGGAAATAAGGCTACAAGGAAAATTATTTAAAGGACCAAACAGGTTAAAAAAATACTGAATTAAAAGAGGGCAGAAGACCCATACCAGTGGATCACTGATAGGTCAGTAACATTTTAATTAACAGCAAAACATTTGGGTTAGTTAAACATAGATGAACTTCACAAAGCAAAACAGACAATGCAGAAGCCAGAAGAACAGTGAGGCGACCTCTGAGAGTTAGTCAGGCAGGGATTTGGACAAAGAAAAGAGAGTACAAGTGGAAACTCAATGTTCAGCAAGAACACTGTGAACACGGGCTGCACGTGCAGAGACCATGGGACATACGACAAAGCTGAATTCGTATTTGGGAGTCCCTTTAACAGAGGAATGGAATACTGACAAAAAGCAAAGCAAATGCAAAGACAAGTCACAAAATGACTGCAGGAGTTAGAAAAGTAGTAATAAAAAAAATACTAAGTTTATAGGGAAAAGGTTAAAAGTACCAGTTTGCTGAAGTAAAAGGGTAGCTACGAGGGGTCATAATGGGAAGAAACGTTGTAGGCTGAAGTTTTCAAAGCAACACAAAGTTCAATGAGGGTATCAAAAAACATTGCCTAATTAACTAAAAATTCCTCAGGTCACTACCCGGACAGGCTACACTTTCAAAGGTTACCTTGAACACCTACACCATAGGCATCAGCTTTGCTCCACAGGGCTATAGTCTCAGGAAGAACATATGTAGAAATGGAAGAAAATCCACTGCGGCTTTATAAAGGTGCAAAATAAAAACTAGACATATTTATTTAACATTCAGGAAGGAAGTGGCAAACTTGAGATGATGATTAGGCAAAACCTGCCAATTTTGGCTGGAATAGTCACCAAGATTACAGCTGGGAGCCCTGTTGCCTGTGGCCTTTAAAACTCAGGACTCGACAACACAGATGCACAGACCCCAATTCTAAGGACCCAGATGATGTGGAGCAGGACGGGTGTCCTCACTTCCCCCCACTGTAAGTGAAAATACCAGTTTTTCTCCTTTTACAGTAATAGGGCCAAGTCAATAAATAAAGACAATAGACACACTTGCTGTGCTGACAATTAACTACAGGCCTGTTATAAGGACCCACGACAACTATGTTCAAACATTTCTTCCAGGCAATGAATCATAATTTTTCATTACTTTAAACCAGCTGAACACCATTTAAAAGTAATCTTTTTACATTTGATTTACACACCAAGCTTCATGGAAATGTGGCTTTGTACTTTAGAAGGGTTTTACTTGAAAGGAAGGAATTAAATAATCAAATTCAAGTTACTCTCATCAAGTACACTTTATCTAGTACTATCTATCAAGTACTCTCATCAAGCACTTTACACTTTCCTTGTGTATGAAAATTATGCACTAAATAAGATTCAAAAATTCAGCAAGCTCTAATCCATGCATCCTTTATTCCATTACAATCACTGTGTTGCATTCTAGCAACAGGACACAAACTGCAATCAATCGCGATCAATTTATACAACAATCTGAGGCTTACAGTACATTTAAGGCCTTTAAATTTGGAAAAATTAGACCTATGCTAGTAATGTAACAATTTTTAAGTGTCTTGCATTTCTGATGCATAATCTGTGCGATTCCAGTGTCAAAGAATCAAATTACTTCTAAACTAAAAAGATCAGCTCAATGAAAATTTAGTTACATAAATTCATCAAAACATAAATGTGTAAATTTTTTTTTGTCCTGGAAACTTTATAAAACTTTAATAGCAAAATAATATAGGGATAAAAACATATTTTAACAAAATGTATTCAATCATATACAAACCAGAATTTTGCAGTTTATTGTAACTAGACTTAAATTAAAACTACCAATTAAGAATCTATGCACAATGTAAATTCAAATATGTACAGTACTTTTAAAAAGTCTACAGGAATGCTTTACAGAAGGAAATGTCTGTTATGGCTATTATTCAGACCATCTGAATATTAAAATGAGTTTTCTAGTAGTAAATTTACACATTTATTTTTAAACAAAAGCAATTTTGTCCCTAGTTCCTTTAAGAATATTCCAGTTATGTTTATACAGGTAATGGAGAGGTCGTTACAGAGTTTAGCCCCATATAGTAGTTTATTTTCAGGAAAAAGTATATTTAAATAATTTACTCAGGAAGATCAGTAAGTTAACAAAAGAACACTAGAAGGGAGGAGGGGGAACTTCATCACAATAACTTTCCAGTTACAATACCACAGCTAGAAACTTTACAGAGAAAGTACTCCCTTAGACTGAACCCATGACTGATTGTTCAGAACAAGCTGTAGCTCATAACAGTCGTGTTCTCCACACTGAGAACACCAGGAAAAAAAAGTCTTTGTAGGACAGAATTATAAACGATCTGAAGTGAGACAGAGAAAACTGATCTTCGATTAATACAGCACTAGGTAAAAAGTGTCCCCATAAGCAGCTAGTATTCCCACTTCCTTCAGGGCAACGAAGCTAAAAATTGTTGGAATTACAGTAGTTGACCATATTTGTGTGCATTAGTAGAATAATTTCCAGATATAAAAGACAAATTTCATCAGATGTTTGATTAGAACACCCTAAAGACAGGGTATTTCTTCATAGTATAAAGCTATTACAGCTATCTCCAGTTAAAGCATGTGCAAAACCAGGTAATTTCTTCCGTTCACAGTAACTGAGGTAAAATCAGGTAGGCTTCTTCAAGAGTTGGGAAGTTCATGAGATATGAACTGTTTTAGTCTCTCTAAGTACTGTGCATAAAGCTCTATGTCATTATGCCCAGCCCCTTCCACCCAGAGGGGCTCTACTGCTCGCGGACATCGCTCGTACATGGCCAGGCCGTGGGAAAAGTCAATCACCTCGTCTTCGGTACCATGGATGACCAACACAGGAGAGGTTACTTTAGAGATCTTGTCAATGCTAGGGGATGGAAAAGAGAAACATAGCTCAGTTTGGGGCTTTAACTTTCATACCATTAAAGAAAGCAAGCTTAGCTATCAACACATGATCCAGTTACCACTGCACGTTTTTAAATGGCTGAAAAATGTTGGAATTGCGCCCAAGAGACACAAACAAGGCTCACTCCCAAAACACACATGTAACCAAGAGCCTGCGCTGCGATCACCATCATCCCACCAGTTCTAATGACAAGAAGCTCCAACAGGCAGCACACAGATGGGAACCACCCCCCCAAAACAGAGTATATGGATCACAAAAACTCCTGGGGCAAAAAAGATTCCACAGGACATGCTGCCAGTGTGGACTCTTCACATTACACATTATCACCTTCTGATTTAACAGATTAGGAAGTAATTAACTACATTCCAGTCACAAGACTCATGAAAAAAAAAAAAAAAAAGCCTCCGTTCATGAGGTTTGAGACTGTCTTTAAACCCCCAAATTAAAGCAAACTGAGCTAAAGAAAAACAATCCGTTCTTTGTCCTGATTGTCTATGTTCAAATGGCAAGAAAGAAAACTGGGGAGAACAGTGTTACACAAGGGTATTTAACTGCAAACCAGAAGGAACACACAGGATTTTATGTCATGCAACTAACTTCTTCTGCAAAGTAGCCTTAAAGTAATTTTTTTCCCTTTTGTTCCACTACACTTGGCAGACCAATACAGCTAGTGACCACCTCTCCCAGGAGAACGGGCCAGAGGAAAGGGTAGAGTGACAAAGGCACCTTCACACCTAAAAGTTCAGGCCAGAAAAGCCCAGTTATGAAGCACACTGGCAGCACAGGAGCTTCAAAGTGCTGCAAACAGCAGCTTTCTCTGACTGCCTTCGTGTAGTCGCCAACTTTTATTTCCAGCCACAATTTCACACTGGTAGTTACCACTAATCCCAAATGAGTATAGAGGCACAGCGTGTTAATGAACTTCCAGTCTCCTACCAGCTCCACTTACATCAACAAATGGAGAAATTGGCTCAGGACATTATGCAGAATATGGGATAAAGTGGGTAGAAAAATGAATATCAGTAATACTCAATTTGACAGAAGGACAAGTCAATTTCTTTACGCTATCTAATAAAAGGTGCTTGGATTTTCCTGCTCCTGAAGAACAAGAAAGCATGCAATTTCAGCATGACTAGAGATTTTATAAAGTGATCAAGGCTGCTTAAAATGATTAAAAAATATGGATGCCAACATACGCTGATTTAAAAACAGGTTTAAAGAAGTTTAATGAAAATACAAAGTTAATTAAAAATTAAGACGTAGACTGAAGCACTAAACCTCACACATATAAATCTCAGCATTTAGTATTCTAAACAACCGCCATTGATATTCCAGTAAACAGCTGAGTGTAAACACATTTCTGTCTCTGTCTCAATACTTCTCCAGAAAAACAGGCGTCATGTCATTTAAAGAGGAAAAAAAGTGTTATTTAAAAATTAAAATGCAGCCTACTTCACTTTTCCTGTCTGGAAATTGAGTTGTGTGCAACTATGCTGAATACAGAAAAATATCCCGAGAACATGAGAGACATCAGAATAATGCAGATTTTTTTTTTCCATAATTGTCATCCTCAAATTAATATCATAGCCAAGCGTAAATAATTTATAAGCACAAGCTATATAAACTGAAGTCTTAAGCCCATGATGGGTCTGTCCCCGAGTTCCATGATGTGACAGACACATCAGCTACATACAGCTACAGAGATGTTTATAAATAATTTTAGTGGCTAGATACTAAGTTCTTATTTATTGTTGGAAACCAGGAAATCCCTTTCACTTCAGTACTCAGATAATGAAACTATTTTTTCACATATAGTCACAGACCATTAAGCTAGATAATATTTGTATTTTGCAGAAAATTGGAAAGCGTCCCATTGCCAACTCAGCGACTCATAAGGCAGTATTTAAACCGCACATTAGATTTGCTTAGTATTCTCAGCCACACCGCTCTGCAGCTAGCAAAATCTACAGAGACCAAACTCTCATGGAGTCCCAACATAAAATGCACATAATAGCAATTCACTGTAGGTGCACACAGAACTATTTGTTTCCCGCCGTGAAGACAGACAGTTGAGCTGCACACATTCAGAAAAGTACACTGCTGTTTATTTTCACTGCTTACAGTCTAAGTGAAGTCAGACTGACAGCAATGAACGGCTCAGTAGGGTAAAAACAAAACACTCAAGTGTTACAGTACATCTGTTGTCACTGTTCCCCCCTCCCATTTTTTCTTTTTTAAACTGTTATTTGATTTGGCTGATATCAGCTAATCACTGTCACTTTTGTAGTCAAAGCTATTTTTAAGGCTTTGGTTTTTTCTCCTCTAGCAGAAGCTTTTGTAAGTACTGGATTTCAGGTTTAAGGATGATGAATGAGTTGGAGTGTGTTTCAGATTCTGTCTGCACCTTCAGTAATTTAATTATTTAATTGATAAGTTATTTGGAAGAATTCTAAATATGGGGACTGGACATCGATACTGCAAGAGCCACTATTGCTCAGTCACTTGGTCACCGCTTTAGCTGTTTTGGCATACACATTTATATCTACAGCCTCCCCCACCTTCTAATTTTAATCTGTTGTAACTAAAACATAACAAATGCTATGAATAACCCCTACTACATTTATTGCAAACATGACCTTCTGAAGCAAAGTCAAGCTTTGCACAAGATTTTAGAAAGTCTCTGCTTTGTCTTCTCCTTTCCACGGGTCACTTTTTACCTGTGCTTCCCCTGCTGATCTGGTAAAACTATAGCAATATTTTAACAAGCAGCTTGAAAACAGCACATCCATTTCATGACACCATATTACCTTCTAAATCAAAGCTGACTGAGATGTTAAAGAGTGCACAATTACTGATTTGTCAGTCATTAGTTTGAAGGGCTTAATAGCGTATTATCAGTTGTTAAGCTACTACTCCAAACTTGACAGCACAAAAATTCTGATATTAACAACCCATAATACAAAAGCCAGGAGAAAAATTAGCTGTAAACATGAAGACTTTATTTGTTTGTTGAGTTGACAGGTCAGTTTGAGACTGACACCAGCCTGTTTCTTACGTGGTGAATCTCAGCTTGGATTTAGAAGGTGTGCATATCTGCAGTTTAAAATGCAGGTGACAATTCAATGAAGTTCCCCGCAAAGTTATACAACTAGTCCCCTTTAAACACCTAAAGAGCATGTCAAGTACAGAACAACCCTCTTTGCAGCGTTGATACGTACCTTGGAAAAGCATCAAAGCAATAGGTTTTCCTAGTGTCAGGAAAAGCTACCCGTAATCCAGACATCAAGGGAGAATGAAGGATTACTGCTGCACACTCGTACCGAGATGCCAGATCTACTGTAGGGACAGTACCAATACTCTGACCATACAGGATAATGTTCTCAGGACTAACACCATACCTGTAGAGAAAAGAAACATCCCTTTAAAGAAACCACATTCCAAATCACAAAAGCAAAACAACAAACAAACAAAAAAAACACAAAAGGGGGGGAGGGGATAAAAATCAAAGCATCCCTCCTATCCACTGTAGCTCTTTAAAAAATCTATTCCTAGGAGAAATAAATTTACAAGTCTAAACTTTAAAACGGCCAAGTAAAGTAAATAATCAAACTATTACACAGGCTGAAGAGAGCTATCCTCAAAGAGGGAATGTCAGTTTGTTTGTTAATCTTCACCATCTTTATCAACACCCCGTATCTTTCACTCCACAGCAGAGCAAATTATAAATTAGACTTCTCCCCTTATCCAGAGTCACTCTCAGGAATTTCAATTAGATATTCCAGAGGTTAACAATCTTTCCACCATTAAACTAGACAGTTACTCCTCTGCCCACCTTTCTTTTCACCCAGTTGGAACAAAAAGACAGAACTGCCTTGTTAGTGTAGGTAAAGACAGCAAAGAGGATAAAAATTTGAGAGGATGGTTCTGCTCATTTTTTCCAGTTTCTGGTCAGTGTAAATTATTCCTCATTTTTCTTTTCCAGTTCAAAACATGTCAAGCTTGTTTTGTAACTATAATGATACATAATTCCATAAAATCCAGAGTTCATAGGGAGTCCTGGATGGCTCCCCAATATTCCCATCCAGTCTAAACTGTCCTAGCTTGTGTGCAAAATATAAGGGAATTTGGAAGGGCCACAGGAAGAGGCAGCAGTGGCTATGAAGAAGTGAAGAGTACAACAGTATTTGGTCACCACAACTTGTTAGGAAAGCTGCAAATCAAAGCTGTTACTCTTATAAACTATTTACTCAGAAGATTTCTATGTATAACTCCGCTTCCTATTGCGAGCTATATAAAGAATAATCAAGTAGAGAAGAGAGCCCATTTCTAGTAGAAAATAATTTGTGTAGAACGTCTCTTTTTGCCAGTCTACACCGTGTACAGTCCTGCTGTCACTGCTATGATAATGAAAATCGAAGCCTACAGTTTAGGCTATACCCAGTGTGCACCTGCAAGGTTTCAACTCCCTTGCCAAGCTGACAGCGAGGTGTATGGCAGGCCTGGATGGTACTTGACTTTCCGGCAGCTAAATGATTGGGTAAAGGCAAAAGAGAGAAAATTACAATGGAAGAATAATCAAATTAATAATTAAAATTACAATAGAAGAATAATCCAGTACTAGTCATCCAACTACAGGCTGTCAAGATTGCCGGGTTTTATGATGAAGTAAAACTAGATTGGATTGTAGCCTCTGTGAAACTGAAATTTTCTTAATATTTCTATACCGCTGAACATAAGGGTGCTTTTGGCATCTACTGCAATATGAATAAGCAACTGTATAAAAATATCTCCCTGGAGGAAAATTTTATCCTCTTGGTAACCAAGCAGCAGCTCATGTTGGTGGTCTATCACCACAGCCATGGCCTGATGTTTTTAAAGAGATGTTGTGAAGCTCTTTTAGGAGAATTTTTTTATCCCTTAGTGTTAGAAATAGTCCAGCACACAGCAGAGCCTAGCTGATTTTAGTATGCATGGTAACAGGATCTTGGAGCAAAGCCTTGTCCTCATGGACTTCATTCCAGCTGTTGGGTGGGGAAGGCTTTGAAGGCAGCACATCATCCAAACTGCTGATCTACCAGCTGTCGCATCGTATTAAAGACGGGCAGAAATCCACCAACATCACGGTATACAAGAAAATGGGACTGGAACGAAATCTGCCTTGTGGCACTTAAGTAGGGATGGAATGACATTAATGCTGGTAGGTTTTGCAATACCACCCTGAACTCCAATATCATGATAAATGTAAAGTCTCTTTTCTAAAAGGTTTACAATCTAAGCAGAATACAGAACCAGACATCTGAATCAGAACCACAGGATAACAGGACACCATAGGGCAGCAAGAGAATTCCTTCAACACGTATCATTGCCTTAGTATGGCAATTTTCTTCAACATCTATTTGCCTTGAATTCACGCCTTTTGATGTTATTTTGTTTCTGAAAACAGCTTATATTGTAAGTGGAGCACCTTGCTGCTGTGGCAATAGATACTCTGGAATAAAAAAAAAAAACAACTCAATTTCATAGTATGCCAGTTAAAGTTGGATACAGTCTATAACATCGTTAAAAAACCCTACAGAGATATCTAAATTTAAAGTAGCCCTTCATCACTAAAATGCTACAACTATCCAGCATCTAACTCCACAGAAAGGCAATGTAACAATTTTGGAAAAAAAAAAAAAAGAATTAAAAAAGTATTAGGACACTGAGTTAGTGCACTTGTAGCCTGCTGTAAGGTCAAATGTCTTCTACTTTGTATTCCTACTGACAGACGACTAAAAGAATCTCTTGGACTGTTTTAGTTAGGAAGAGTCCAAGTTTCCAGACAGAAGAGTTACTGTAACAGATTTATCTTTTCAAGCCCTTTACCATTAGGCCATCAATCAGAAGGTGAGACATCAAGCTTACCGCAAACATCAGCACAAACAGCTACATGTAAAATTTATTTATTGCGAGGCCAAAGGACATATGACAACTCATAAGCAAGGGCTGTGAATAATTGACACGCAGGAGGCTCTTGGAGCTGAAGGCCAGGGCTTGGCTCCGTGATACTCCCTCCGTGTCTTCAGGAAGGCTGCTCAGCTGGTGACTCAGCGGGCACCGGTCAGGTGAGGTACAAAACAACCTGGGGATTTTATCTCCAAAATACAGTATCATATAAGCAAGGGCTGGCCCCCTTCCCCACTCTCTGCAACTCCCTTGTGGCATTAGATTCTGGTGCAATAGGAACAGTGATACAGAAAGTGAAAGAGAAGAGAGGAGGAGCAGACATGGATAAGGCGGCGGCAATGAAAGGGAAACTAAGCGACATAGGAAAAAGGAAAGAATATTAGAAAAAGGCAAAAAGACATTCTGAGAAAAGAGGGATCCTGTTACAATCTGCTCTCCTATTAAGGAAGAAAGTCCTTCCACCAGCTCCTAAAAATATCTTCCTTGAAACACACGAGCTTTGGTCTCTGTGGAAACAGCGCTCCACCGAGGGAGCAGGAGACCCAAGTTAAATTTACGGGTCTGCTCCTGCGCCTCTCCCGCGGAGCCCATCAGAGAGCTGAAAGCCAGCAGGGCAACACGGCAACGTGGAAACCAGTCTTCAGCAAAAGCAAAGTAGGAAGCAACTCAAATAGTTACTGCGGGCACATGTAAAACACTGATTTGACAAGGGAGGAAAAAAAAAAATAAAACAAAAAAGGCAGACATGCTTTCTTCCCCAAGGGAAGTCAATTACTGAGGAGTGCAAAGCTACTACCGTTTAAAACCATGCAAACATTTCTACTCCCCCCAACCCACAGACACGTATCAGGTGGCAAAGTTCTCCAGCCTAGACTACTCTCCAAAACCCACGAGTATATTATCTGGATTACGGATTACATTTCTTATGTGCGCAGAAAAAGACCCTGCTATCTTCACCAGCTGTCTGCACCCACAGCTCACCGACCCAGGCCAGGTCTAGCCAAGGCACCAACACACTCCACAGTTAACAGTAACACAGTAAGTTTTGGTTTTTTTTTTTTTCCCCTGGGTTAATGCCTCAATTCATACAAATTAGGTTTACCAGCAGTTCTGGTCTCCTCACGCTGGCATGAACGATGTGGACAGGAGTTGGCTGTTCTGCATCCATACCCCAGACTTTTCTGCTTTCTCCTGCACAGAGCAGCCAGAGACCTCAGTCACACCAACAGCCAGCGGGATGGTGGAGGGCGGGAGTATCGCTGACAGCGAGTACAGCGAAGGATGGGACACCATCACTTCCAGTGCAGTCCGCTGAGCTGTATGGCTGTGGCTCAGGCCACGTCCCTCATCAGCTTCCTCATACAACACAGATGATGGTATCAAATGCCTTCGTAAAGTACTTAAAGCTTTCTGACTGGCAGCACTATATACAAACTATGTATATCATACAACATCTTTAACTATGAGCATGATACTGATTTTGCCCCCTCCCCGGGCTTCAGCTCTGAGTGCTAGAGACGGAAAGTTTACCATTGCTATTTTTACTCGGTTGGAAGAGGCAGTGGAATGCTGCTGCGGGGACTGCAGACGCGTCACACAGCTGAAGCCCTGCAATGCTCGCGGCCAAAGTTACAGCATCTGTGCCAATCCTCAAAGGTGCTAAATACATATTCATTAATGAGGCCAGTTAATATGGCAACAGCAACAAATCAGTTTTGCAAAACCAGTCACTGGAGCTACCCAGGCAGAGCATTTTGACTACGCAAACCCTATTTGAGAATGCTGTCGAGACCTACTGCTTAACTGCTACTACACTAAGGCAGCTACTGGTGGGCAAGCTCTTCCTTAAAACACAGCGTATAAAGATAAAAGGCCAGGAAAACAAGGTAACTGGTCCTAAGCTGTGCTCTCCCCTCTCAAGGGAAACACCACAGCAAAATAATTAATTTTCCAGACACAAAGAAAATCCAGCATACATCACGAACGACGCAAATCATGCCACATTTGGAAGCCATAGCGACTTCTAGAGTATTTTTACTAGAACATACATGTGCTCGGTTATAGTAAGATCTTCTATAGTAAGGCTATTCTTCGCAGTCTGTTTCTTCCTGTTTATACAAACCCATTTGTCCCCTTTTCAAAATGCATTCTCTCTAAACTTTATAATCCAGGGAAATTGCTTGTTAAGAAACACAGACAGGTTTTTCTATAGCATTATTATACTCTTCCATAAAATACACATCTACATTTTCAGAAATATTTATTTAATCTGGTATGAATCTAAAAATCTAATTTTGGCAGTAAAAAGGAAAGCAAAAAATCCTCAATAAAGTAAAAACCCCACATGGAGACTGCATATCTTGAACAAGAGTATATGTTGTAGGACCTTTACGTTAAAAAAGCTCAACAAGAGAAATCTGCATTGTTGCAAGTGATTACAGTATCAGAAGAAAACACTGAATTTCACATTGTGCTTCAGCAAGTATCACTCCAGCGTGTCAGCCAAAACACCACAGAAATCACAGCAGATTTCCAGCCTAAATGCCAACACTAAATTGAGAGCAAGGCATTAGATTAAGGATTTTTGGTGTTAACCATAACATCAACTGTCTAATGAAAAAAAAAAAGAAATCATAATTATTTATTTCAAGATTCACAGGAAACCCTGGCACACAGCGAGAGTTCCTGTGCCAGTTTCTCACTCCAGGTTCCTTGAGTTCACACAAACATAGGTCTAAAATTCTTCACTGTTTTATTGAGCAGAATAGACACTGATTCTTTAAATTAGGCAACGTCTCTTCTTCCTCCTCTACCTCCTTCTGTCCAAGTCTACAAGTACTATGTGATTCAAGTTCAGGTACACCCGACTCTCTTCAACTTCACATTTTTATTGTAGTAAGAGCTAAAACCAGTTTACATATTCTGGCTTACAAAGCTGCAAAAAAAAAAAAAAAGGGGGGGGGGGGGGACGACACACATTTTTTTGGCATATATCCCAGCACACTGTCACAGGAGCAGAAAAGTAATTCCACAAATGTGTTCACACTCAAAATAATTTCAATGTCTGCCAGAGAAATTTAATCAAGGAACCACAGGTTTATATCACTATTATTTTACTGCCACACCAGATAGTTATTTGGTTATTCTATGGAGAAACTTCTGTGCTAATCAATATAGGCTAACTAATACTGGAGTTACAGAATGAACCTATGACCCTTGAAAACACCCTCTTAAAGGCTACTTTGCCAGTTCATTACTTGCAAATACCACACCACTACAGACTTGCTGGACTGTGTGACTATAGCACTAATCCAGCGATGTACCGGCTTTTCTTTTCAAATAAATAAATGGAGCAATTCAAGAAGTGCCTAGAAGTTGCTTTAGGATGATCATTTGCACTGCAAGTAAATTTAATTATACCGAAACATGAATCACTACAACTGCTTCTTGATTACTGTCTTGTGATAATCAGCGACTTGTTATCAAACACCGAGAACTGTGCTCAAAGTTCAACCAAGTTCTAACAAGGATATTAAATATCACTGGTGAGCTCAAGCAGCCATGAAAAACTCAGGTGATCTACGCGCTGCTGAGGCATGAAGCCACTGCAAGTTTGCCCTGAACAACCAGAGCAGGTAAAGAAAGGCTATTTCGTGGCATTCTCTGCCAAAAACTGTAATGAAATTACATTTTAAATTAACTGAATTATGCTAATCTACACTGGTGGTGTGGTGGCTGGGTGTCTTTTTTTTTTTTCTCCTATAAAACCCAAAGAATACTTTTTAAAAAATGCTCCTTTTTCAGATACAACCTTAAATTACCTTTTGTGCTTGTCTGCCTTGAACATAGGCTCCTGAAGATGTCGTGTTTCATAGCGGGAAACACCTTCCCTAACTAAAGCAAATCCGCTCAGGACTCAGAGCAAAATCAAGGGCTCTTGAACAGTAAATCCATTCCCCTCCTTTTTTTCCCCAGCTTCACCACTGCTTCTCCCACTCCAACAATGTTGGAATATTTCATACCACACCACTGCAGCACTCCCCCTTGCACCATGCATTTTTGAGCCAACTTACCACCACCTACCGCCAGCCCAGCCGTGCCACAGTAAAGCAACTGGGCAGGGAGCAGGTCCAGTCTGTGGTCTGTCTTCTGTTACTCAAATCAGGCTCCAGCCTCACAACCACTTACAGGTAAGAATCTCACAGCAGACTTTGTTTGACAAATGCACTTATCCATTCTAATTTTTCAAGCATTTTTCAGAAATAGTAGTCAAAAGAGAAGTGAACCATCACAGCATACAGAAATAATAGATCGTACACGTCATCAGCCAGGAAAGAAGACTTCTGCAAACTTGCATTCTGGAAGAAATCTTTTCCAAGGTAGCTGAATAGTAGCAAAATGTTGTCATACAAAGACAGAATGGGCAGAAAATATGCAATCTGTACTTGCAGATTTTTTTATTACTATTTTTTTAAGGAGCTGCAAAGCAAAACCTCCTTTGTTTTCGCTTGTACTAAGAACTCAGCTGTATTTACAACATGACTTTTCACCACCACAATAACCCAGAATACTAAATTTTGGTGTTTGGTTTATGTTAGGTTTCTCATTTGTCAACCACATGAACTAGCAGTTGTATGTATAAACAACAAACAGATTTGGAACAGTTGCTTCTGCCTGACTGAGGGTTTGCTGGTTTTTTTTTTTTCCCTCTAGAAGGCAGGAAACAAGGAAACAGAGTTTTCATTAAACATGTATTGAAATGTAAGCAGGAACTTGTGCCATGTGCACACTGATAAAAGAACAGAATAACTGCTTCTATAATCATTAATTCTTTCATACGGAGTGGAAGTTAGCGAGAAGGCCACTGACAAGCAAACCCAGACTCTTGTAGGACATCCAACAAAAATAAGCAGTGATGTGGCTGAGCCTTCTGTTTGAACTCCTACCTTTATCATTCCGCTGCTTTATGACAAAAGGTGAATTACACTCCAATATTCAGTGCGCATTCATGCAATGAGAGGAAGGGAGCACTTTCCTGAATAACCCCCCCTAAATGCTGGGGGTTTATTTTATTTGCCTAATCACTGGAGCAAATGCAACCCAAACCCACTGGAAACTGAAAGACAAGAAGCTAACAGTAACAGGAGTTAAACACATGGTAATGTTCAAATGTAATTCCCACTCCCCCCAACTTTCTTTGCTTCACTAACCTTACAAATCAACCAGAGTTCTGAGGCCAGCACCGTGTCACAAGGTCATGGTTCTGAAGACATACACACACTCTCTACTCTTCATAGTTTCTTGCTCCTCCCAAAGTGCTTTCTTAGAGCACTTATATTATTTAGTCCCAAGACACAACGGGTAGAAGGCATATTAAAATGAATCTTTCACTCCAGTTATTTTAAAAATAGAGCACTGGAGTTAACTTTAACAAAGTATTTTGCATTTAATTAAGATGCTCTATAGGAAATAAACATGGAATACAGAAGTCTTAAGCTTTACTTATCAAAGACAGGAAACCTTTACTGGCCACTAAGAACTCTATCTTCATCGACCACAGCATCAATAATTCACAAAAACTCAGTCAGCTACACTCTATTATATATTCTTTACTGTAACCAGTGTACAAAATCTATATAGCCAGTCTCTGCGGTACATTTAAATAACTTGAGACAGCAGATAAAATTCTGTTACTTTCACAGAGAAGCTCAGCCTATAGCATCTTCTGGAGTGAGGAATTCATTATCTTCACCCCAAGCTTCTATCTCATCTCTATCCTGCTGTGGTATTTTTATTTCAGCTGCACACTCTGCTCTACGTTTTATAAAGCAGCAGAGCTAAGACAGATGAGCACGCTCCTCACAACATTTAACAACATCACATTAAAACTTCAACAATCCTTTTATGGTTGCAAAAAGCTGGTACTTTCACTTTAGATATCCTACACTCAAAAATAGAAAACTGCTCCCTAAAATTACTCCTATAAGGGTTGTTATGAAGAACTAGAAAGATTCTATGATGATCCACGTACCTAAACACAGTATCTTTTTATATGAAGACTTCAGGTAAAACAAGTTTGTGTCAACTAACACAGAAACTGCTTGAAATAAAGCGTCCTCTGATTCTGTAGGAAACATTAAAAACTCGAGTGCAAATATTAACACTGGTTATGCATTCCCACAAGTTTTGTGCTTTCACAGCTGTTTCTTAGATTGCAGTTACTCCCAAACTGCAGAGCCTTGCCTTATTCCTGAGGCTGAAAATTCACAGTGAGCCAGTAAGTTCTGGCTCACCTCCCAAGCCCATCGCATAACCCTCCTCACCATCCTTGGCTCAGCACGGGGAGATTGAGGGCTTACAAGCCTGGAGGAAGCAATCCTGCTGCTCTCCAACAGTTCACAAAGCATTTTTGTTCAGGAGCACTGTATTATTCTCTCAGTACTCCCACCTGTTTATTGGAGCACCTCTGACACCTCTATCTTGAGAGCTGCGCTTACCTTGGACTCCTCTTCACATCAAACACTAAATTAACAACTTTCTGATGCATTTCCCTCACCTCTACATAACTATGGCACCACCCAGTACTGGGAGGTCATCCTGCTACAGGACTAATTGCCAGGAGCTGCACCTATGCAAGAGTTAAGCCTCTGACTCATGAGCTGGGATTACTTATTCGAGGAGGAGCGTGGTGGCTTTTGACCAGAGCTGCCGCTTGTTCCACCCAGCTCTGACACTTCTACCCTTTCACCAGGTACAGCTCAGCCGCTCACACACCAGGGAATAACTCCTGCAACGCACAAACCACAACAGTCAAGACAAAAAGAAATGGGACCAGTTCAGCTTTCTTTAAACATATCAGGCTGTAGTTTCTGAAAATACATTTGTCACTGTATAAGCATATCATGAAACAAGACTAACCTTAAACTGTAATCAAACCTCAAAGCTCACCTAAAATTTCATACTTCTAGGCTTGCACAGCTGACTAGCGATACACACTATAACTTAATAAAAAAAGGTATTGCCAACCTAAGGATCTTAAAACAGAAGTATATATAAATTCTGCTGAAGGCAATTGCCTACATGCTCCAGAAGAATTAAATGCTTTGCTAAACTGGAATTAATCCTTTGGAGATTAACATTAGGAAAACTAGATAAAAAAAAAATTTCAACAGCAGACCACTGAAAATGTGTGATACCTACAGGGCTTGGCCCTGGAACTACTCAAGTAACTAGTCCCATTGCTGAATTAAGAGGAAACTTTTTAACTTTTTCTTTTGTGCGTTGGGTTTCTATTTTGTGGTTTGTTTGGTTTTGTTACGTTTTTTTCCATTCTTGCCTTCCTTTTGCATCCTCTTCCACCTATTTACTGTAGTTTTATTTACACTTCAGTCTCTAAGTAAAAGCTATTTCATCTACAGTTTTTACAAAGAACCTCACATTTTCAAAGATTAACAGCATTAAATGACTAGTTTTGCTATGATTCTTTGATACAGCTTACAAGCCATTAAATCTGAATTATGTAGCATTGATACAGTGTTTTCCTTACATCACTTACAGACATTCATGGCATATACAGAAAACAAGCTGATAGAAAAAGATTCAAGTATTTTTCCCCTAATGCTAACAAAGAAAAATTTGAACAGTCTCAACAAACAGCAGGTGCTTGTACCCGAAATCCTATTACAGCAGACAAAGTTAAAGCCATTTTCACGCTGTTCTTCAAAGACCCCTGGAAATCTGAATGCAGTCTCTCCCACAGAGCACCAAAGCCAGAGTCCAAGAGGATTACATGGGAGCTGGAACGGATAAGGCCGTGCAAGCAGACAAACTGGATACATCATTTCTTCCCATCCAGAAGCATCAGTATAGCCCTGGCAATGATTTGAAAGTCTCCAACAGAAAAGGGATGAGAGGGCAGACAGGAAAGATGGAGGACAAGGCAGGCAGAGAGGTCCTGATAGAAAAGTCATTAGCACCACTGAGCTGGTCTAATATTCCTTAAAAGGACCAACTGCAGATGAATGCATCTGTCCCCATATATGAATTTTTTATCAGCTAGCATTACATGAAGATGACTCAGCTGGCAGTAGGCTCTTTCCCTTATATACTTATATTAATACGCTCAAGCACTGTAGAAGAGCAAACAAAGTTATTAAATAAGACTGAGCTCCTCTCAGAGATATGCAATGTCTCATAAACACTGATGCACTTTATGCAGAAGCCAAGCAAAGAAGTGTCATGGCCTGCGTTATCCAGGAGACCACACATCCTGCTGGATATTCTTCTTTAATTCTCTGGAAATATGTCATGTTTCTTTATGTTACTCTAACCGTTTCCACAGATTTAAAGAAGAAAAGCAGTATTTTCTTTTAATATAAAAATCAAACCAATTGGTGATTCCTCTGCACTGACATGTCTTGTGACTCATAAATAGGAAGAAAACCTACTTGGATAAGTGACACTATAACCTCTACTTTTCCCCCACTCCCAGGTAAGTAGGAAAAACACATACTAATTTTCTAATTGCTCCAGACACTGAGCTTTATTGCAGTGTGAATACACATGCACTTAAGCATCTGCTTTCAAAGTGGCAGTAAATTCACAGCCTCACAGAGAAACACTACTCTCCTGATGAGTCTCTCCTGCCTTCTCTCAATTATCCATTTTCAGCTAGATTCGTTAAATATTCTCACAAATACCAGGAGAGATAATTGCCAAATAGAAGACAACAGTCATTTTATGAAAGCAATCTATTACCAGAAAATAATTTTCCAGCATCTTTTCAGAAACAAGAGAATGTCAGAGTTCTCTCTTTTTCTGTGCCATTTTTGTATTGGCACTCTGACTTTTAAATCAGGCTCATCAATTCCTTTCTTCCTAAGCATCCTCAGGTGCTTTCACTCCTATCGCTCAAAGATGGGCTGACTTGACTCCACCAGGATTAAAGATCTGTTGTTCCACAAAATCTATGTTATCAAGCCAATGTTAAAACCTGCACTGTTTTATACTTCATTTTCCTTTTCTGCATGTTCCATTAATGAACTTTTAGCACACTGAATGTTCAGGCCCCAGTAACAGTCAATATAAAGCTGATTAAAAAAATATACAGCAATCACCAGGATTAACAGCACCAGATGTTCTAAAACAGCAGACCACAGATAACTAGTTCAGAGCTTAAAAATCAAATTTCCTAGCCAAAGCCTTTATCATCACAAACCCAGGGGCTAAATCCCTTCTCCCTTCTTCCAGTAAATACTACTTAGAATTGTGAACAATAAAATTTAGCAGAGAGTCAAAGTTTTTCCTGCGCGCTTCTGTTCAGTTGGAGTGCTCACGAAACCTGCTTTGTGCTCTGCAAGAACTTGACAACATAACACAAAAAAGTAATCTATTACCAAAACAGATATTTCCATTTAATTATATGCAAAACATTAAGAATCAGTAAATTTTATCTATTTCAAAATAACACTAATCTAAGAAATAATTTCAAACTAACATTAATCTAAGAAACAGGAACAGTATTTCTGTGCATTTAGAAACGTACTAACTTTCTCATAACTTTCCTGGACTCACATCAGAAACTCGAGTCCTAAAACCAGGTCATATGTACCCGTTCAGCTTATCCAGCTATCTTCTTTGGCATGATCTGAGTCTTTATGGAGTAAGAGACATTTTGCCCAGCCTGTGCAAATCAAGAGGTTTTAACAATGGTCAAACAGCATGCTTGCATACTTTGTTTTCTGCCAACATACCTCATGAACAGGACCAATTGCTTTTGTAGTCTTTTTGGTGAAAGATTTCTTGCTAGTCAACATTTTCCCCTCAAAAAAGGATGCTTACCAGTTAACAGTTAGCTACTCCACAAGTAGCAGAAGTACCAAGCAGTGGATCAAGGACTACTGTTAATGCCATAACTTAAATGCATTATTTCAGCTGATACTAAAGGTAGAAACTGACCTGCAAATGTATCTTAGAAAACTTAAAAGGGAAAAGCAAAGCAGCTTCCTGGACTATGATGTTGTTCAGCACCCTATTTGCCTCTATTTGTGATGCAGTCCTTGTAAAGCAAGCAGGCTCTTTACTTGATTGCAGTATCACTAGAAAACAACTGGTTATACAGGAAAAAATGTTTGCAATTCCAGTACACGCCACACCGGCACTTAACAGCCTACCAATAAACCAGCATAGCATAAAGAAGTCTTGTGATGCTGTAGTTTCTATTTTTGAAATAACAGATAACAGTGCAGTGCTTGGAAAACTAGGTGTATTAATGTCTACATTATGGCCAAACGCCAATTTGGATAGTAACATTTTGGCTACGTAGGTTTTCTGCAGTTCACCCTTTCACAACATGCACTTTTAGTTATAAGCTACTGCTTATAACTAAACCCATTTCTCCCCCAACACCCATTTTCACATTTAGCACTGCACACAGTTACATTTTACAAATTAATCGTGTTTCCCTTTCTTCTAGTACCACAAAACTTCCAACACAGAGGCAAAATAGAAATATTTAATGAGAACTAAAAAAAAAAAAAAAAAAAATATTTAAAGAGAAAGTCTGATCAGTTCCACAACAAAGACCAGGAGGAACATAGCTAAAGTTCCTCCACTCTCCCTCAAAATCTCAGTAATAGAATTAGCTAAGTTTAAGCTAACACGGCTTGCTTTATTCCAAATTAACACTCATTTCATAAGAAAAATAGAAAATTGTTGTGAATGTCCAACCAAAGAGACTTATAATATTTGGGTTCATTTCTTCTGCTGCTGAAATGCAACAAGTTTAACTACATCCACGTAAGAAACACCCAAGATCCTCATGTTTAATGTGCCTCATTATGAGCATTATTAAAGTGGATTTCTGGATGGAAAGGGTAATTTCCTGAAATAATTGCAAGGTGCCAGATCTTATTTATATCAATAGTCTGTTCAACGCTCTATGCAGAACAGTCCACAGATCTTAGATGAGCTTGGACAGAAGGGCATCCAATTTGGAAGGGTGGTATATTTGGCACCAGCTTGCTTAGTCTCAGCAGAATAATAAAGGATGGAAAAGAATTCAATAAGCCAAGGAGACTTTAAAACCTTCTCACGCTCTACAAAACTGGGTGAACACTGAGGATTTATGACAATCTCATCTTTTACATGAAGAATTCAGACCCAAGTTATATTCAAGAACATTGTCAATTTGTTAAATCAAACACAAATTACAATCATTTCTTCTTTTAGAAGGCAGCTAGATTTGTGCCTGTATTCCTTCATAGTAGTTTCTCCATTATCACACTGATTTTTAGTACAAATTTCAAAAACAGGATAAAGAACTAATTGTACTGGTTTTATGCACAGGGGGCTTTAGAAACGAACATCACATTACATGAGTAATTAGCAAGGACTCAGGGGAGAGGGCAGAGGGTTTCTGCCCTTCTGAGAAATCGAAGTTTGGCAGCTGGCAGAGATTCAGCAAAAGTCAAAACTTTTTGGGCATACTGGTCAGGCTTCAGGTTAAAACATCACTTAATATCTTCAGCTACTGTACTGACTCATGAAAAGGTGCTTCTTGCATCAGAAAGAGATGCCTGCAACATATGCTAAGTCACAGTGTAATCATTAACCAGTCTGAGGCAAAGGTTACATGTTCATAAACCAGTACACATAAAACGAGCAGAACTGTAGCTGAAACGCTACCCCACCTTTTCCTACAACTCTGGTACTTTTACAGTTGCTTCAACTTGATAAGATGCTCATACCAAGACTGAAAGACTAACTTTTTCTGTAGTATATTAAGGCGCATTAAAAACCATGCTTTACTAGAAAAATAGACAAGCTTTTTACAGTAGGGATCAACAAAAAAAAAAAAAAGTACTATGAAGAAAATGTGTAATACAACTCAATACCAAGCTGAGGTACATTCCAGTCTTCGGGGAATGAGGAAACTGACTGGCTCTTGACCAGCTGCCTCAAGGTAAGAATTGTCCAGGGAACACCTCCAAAATAAATATTATACCAAATTAGCTACTTCAATTAAAAAAAAAAAAAAAAAAAAAGAACAAAAAAAGAACACCACACCAAAACATACACACACTTCTGTGAGAAATTAATCTATAAAGAACACACAGCATACTGGAGAAGACTTTTGTAAATTTGCCCTAGAGAACATGCTTCAGAAACAAGACCAGTTTCTTGAAAGATGCCACTTCCCCCAGGCTGCCACACAGCCAACATCCTACTTAAATAAATTCATCAGATGTTGGGGAAGGCTATACAGAGCCGGGACAAAGATCTATACAAACAAGCCAGTTGAATGCTTAAGGGGGCAAGTTAACTACTCAAAATTTCCTTTAAAGTGTAGATGGCTCCATACACCATTTTGGCTGCAAAATGCTTAAGAGAAGTCTACCCCCATATTACTGTTGGCTTTTCATTTATTTTGCATATTATTAAGGCTTGCAATCTACTGTGTGGTGTAATACTTAAAGTAACCAAGACACTTTGTCCTATCATAAATAGCCATTAAGATTGATGATATAATGATAAAATAATCTGAACCTTATCACAGTTTATCTGTACACTGGAAAAAATATATAGCTGGTTTTGCTTCTTCGCTGATACTGAACACCATCTTGCAAGTTTAATGAAAACATCCAAAGCTAAGCTAACTCAAAGTCAGCAGAGAGGAGGAATGTCCAGAAAGATCCTATAATCTGAGCAAAACCCTTTCTAAACAATGTTATTACAGGAGGAACATTTCAAACCGTATTATGTAAAGGGTGCTTTCCTGAGAAACATGTTGAAGTTGGTCTCAGAATTTCCAGACTTGTTGGATCCCATTATCCATTACTTCAGATTTGCTATCTTGCTGCACACAAAAAGAAGTGGCCATGTCATGTCACAAAGTTAAATTTAACTGGTCTAACACACTGGGATCTTAAGAAATTTGGCAGCATCCTGTTAAAAAAATAAATAAATAAATCTGACACTGCATGCCTTGAGAAGGGTTATTTGCGAGACACTGATGTATGCAGCTTGTTTCAGCAGCATGTCTTGGCTGAGAAACAAGGCTCACAAGAGTCAAAGTTCTTAAAGTAACATTTTTATATGTAAGGACGATTTTTTCATCGGGCACGGTAATGCACATTTTCCTAAAAGCAAACCCAAAACTGTCTAAACCAACAATTACTTTCAAATTAACAGTTAAAAAAAGTGCATTTTCATCTTGAAAGGTGTACCTAGAAGGAATTTCAAGAGACTGTACCAATAAATAATATTACTGCCAGGAAAGCATACATGAAGATTCTCTAAAAAATTTGCAATACAAAAAACAAAACAAAACAACCCAAACAAAACCAGAGGCAATACTTTACTTTGAGATTATCTATAATTTAAAAGTTTCCTCTGGACCTTGAGACAAGTGTACTAACTTAAAACCTCATCTTCCACATCAACATCATTCTTCATTTGTGAACCAACATGGAATCCCCCTTTTTGAAACTGAGATGTTTCAGGTGTATTTCGTGATTGTAGGGATTTTCCCAAAGACCTGCATGTGCTCATCAGGACACATGAAATGAAGAGCAGGAAGGTGGGTGGGCACTGAGCCAGATCCTACCATTTAGCACAATTTTGTGCCTTTGTATTATTTGCCTCATGGTAAGCAAATCCAACCACAACGCTTAACATCAATAGTAGCAGCTTTGTTCCATGAAGCTAACGTAGTGGTTAAAAAAAATATAGAATAAATATATGGATATAGATAATGTCAGTATAACAATTTCATTATACAACTGGCCTCTGTTTGCACCTGAGATTGTTTGCGTGTAGCACAGCTTCATGTGCAAACGTGCCACAATAACCCATTTTTCTCAAATTAGCCTTTGAAATAAAGAACGCAAAGATGTTCCTCAGTCCTTAAGCTGACACTATGCACCATTCATCCTATTCTACATTCTTAGCCTTCTATTAAAAGCACCTTTGTTCCTCTGTGTTGATACAGTTTCCTGGGTTTACAATCACACACTTCCACTGCTCACAAAACCTGACACATTAAAAAGCCACACCAACAAAACACTCTGTTTGAGAGCGGGAATGAAATTCAGCTTCATCATCAGATGTCACACTGGTCTTGCGTGCTCAGCCTAAGTTATCCGTCTGAAAACTGGAAAGCAGGACAGTCAAGATGAAGTAGCAGCAAATGGGTCACTGAAACTGCTTATGTGGTTCACAAGCACCGGTCTGACACTGAGGTCTGTAGTGATCTCAATTATCCACTATCCACCAACTCACAGATACATGAGGTTTGCCCACCTATTGTATTTTAGCCCATACAAACACAAGTTTTTACAGTCAGACAAAAAACATTCCTTAAGTATTTCTATTTCAGATCAATATAAACAGTAAATATATACTCAAGTTCACATGAAGAGACACTTAAGAGCCACCAGGGTTAAAAAATCGTAAAGATATGCCTTTCCTAGATTCAAGAAAACACAAGGACCCCCTCATCTTGCACACGGATAAGTGCCTGCAATTTCTCTCAAGTACAGTGCCTGAAATTTCTCTCAAGTACAGTGGCTACTGAAACTATCTCCTAATCAAAAGGGAAAGATTTCTGCCCTTGTTAGGGGCTAATTGGCAAAAGCAAGCCTGAATGTGCACAAGCATGTCAGTTAGGTACAACGTATTTGCAGCTTATTTTATGACTCATTTCAACTGATTCCAATGCAGCCTTATAATTGATTTGTATTTGTGAGGGAGGGCAGAAGGAAGTGTTAGTTATTCATTAAATTTATTACTGGCTTTAGGGAAAAAAAAGGCTATGCTATTTGTTCATTTCATTTCTTACTGCTACATAATTTTGAGACTGTTGTCTCTAAAGCAGACAGAGAATGCAAACTGACAAAATAATTTCTCGATATTTCACTTAAAAGTGGTTTTGGGGCAGGGTTTAAAAGTTGTAATAATCACATTGCTTTCTCTACCAAGCAAATGTCACACTACAACAAATATGAAATTCAGACATATGCTACAGAAGTTAGGCTCCAAACAGCTAATTGCTGATGCTGCCTTTGTACTAGTCTACCTCCATGCGAGGAAGCATCACAGGGCCAAAAAAAACCCCAGAAAACCAAAAAGAATCTGTTTTCTTCATTCAATATGGAACTATAAATACCCACTTACTCAAGAAGTGTCACTTTTCCCCACAAAACCAGTTGCTGGCAGATAACCCACTTCTGTAGCTTGAAATGTTCTCCACCCACACCCACAGGTACCTACAGTCCCGGAGAGCACTGCTAATCGGTTTGGGGTGGGTTTTTTTTTGCTTTCTTCTTTTTACTTATGTTCACAAGTAATGAGTTAGTGTAAACTTCACTCAGCGCTTAGAAACACTCCAAAACAGCAGAGTAACAAAGGATAAAGGTTGAATTTTGGAGGGATTTTTTTTTGTTTTTGAGGTTGCAATGGACTGGAGATTGACCCTGGCTTCAGAGTAAAACCACTGAGGTTTACACGGTCCAGCTCATGGTCCATTGTTAAGAACAAATTGAAGAAATTTAAGTGCTACTGACAACACAAACAGGTCAAACAGCCACCCTGTAACAACCGTTGGCTGAGTCTCAAAAGGTGACACCCAGAGTAGGAAAGGAAAAACCTTGCCTTTTTCTTTCTTGTACACTTCATGCAATTCAGCAGCGCTGAAAGCAGACAGAAACCTTTAGTTACTTCAGCTTGTAGGATTTAACAACACGGTCCTCTAGAAACCTTTGTGTTCAGTGCTCCAACAATGTTGAGAACCAGGTCCTACAACCTTTGTACAGCAGGGTAAAGCAACATCTCCAGTTCGGGCAGCTGAATTTCAGGACTACCGACATCCAGGGTAACAAGTACTGTTAGCCAAAGGCTCTTTGACAGCTTATTTTTCTTCCCAAATAACACCAGTTGCAAAACATTCTTGAGAGAGAAATTTTTTTTTTTTTTAAACAAGCTTTGATCTGGCATTTCTGACAGAAATAGGGAATATTTAACAAAACTACTTTTACTTCAGTGACTATACTATGAAATAGGACACCAAAGCTCAGTAAACACTTTGAATAACTTTGAACATCAGAGCACCTGTTTTAAACAGTTGTTGGTATTTGTCCCTGGGACGCTCATCATCTGAATTAATCTCTTCTGATCACACAGACGACAACAACAGGAGACTATTCTCTATGTTGCTATTTTTGAGCAAAGGCAGGTTTGTAGGCAGGTTTTTTTGAAGTACTGACCACGGCAGGCAGAAAAAAGTTCAGTTTTAGAGAATAGTCTCATTAAACAATCATTTGCAGATATCGTATCAACAGTATTAAAAGTTCCCACTGGGAGTGGGAAATACTCTATCGAAGTCAATGAGAGAAACATCTCCGAGGTGATGCCCCACGCACAAGGGGAACGCTATTACTGCAGGACTATTTGCAGTGCCTCTGCCAAGCACTGCCTTTGGCCAGGTCAGGAACTTAGCTGGTAACTTGTTATCAAAACCTCTGCAGAGTGAATCTAAAGAACTCAGGTCAGAAAATACACTACTAGTGAAAGAAGATTCTGCTGCAAAGGAATTTAACTGTTTTGATAAATCAAGGTAAAAATCTGAAGCTATTATTCACCTAAAAAGACGTAGCCACTTCAGAAAATCAGAATAGAGACAAACTAAACCCACATAACCTCAGCAGATTAGTTACCACTCTGGTCTAATCCAATGAGGTCTGTTTCCTAATTTTACTCAAATGAAAACTGTAACACTTTTCCACCAGCTCCTGCAAAGGAAATAGCAATAACAGAAGACTTATAATCAGCACCACAAATAATACAATTTCCATATAATAAAAGGTCTTGGGTTTTTTTTTAACATTAAATATGAGGAAAAACGTTTAAGATATTATTTAAACATTCTAAACTATCTGCTATCCATTCATCAAAAGCCCTTTCATTTTACCATACCGTTTCACAAGTCAACTCTTCCTTCCCATCATTGACCATGAAGCTTAATGAAAGATGGAAGTGAACCCATGTTCTCCTATGGACTGAAAGACAAACTCAAATGCCCATGTTTTGAGAAGGAAGGATTTAAACATTACAATAACATCTGTTATTCCTCAAAAGCTTAAATAGGAACAGAAGACACTAGTTTAAATTGTACACCATGAAAAAACATCATGCTATTATTTTGTTAAATGCAACAAGGACAGCTCTTCTAAGTTATTTATTAAGTACATTTTCTTCACCTCCTTTCAATACCCAACAGACAGACTAGTAGTTCTGCTCTTTGATACTTTACTACAGAAGCAGAGAGAGGGGGAAAGCAGTGCCTTCTTTCATTTGCCCGGGAATTTAAAACATTTCACAAATCCTCTCCAAATTTTTAGAGAACATATAAATTGATTTTAATATAAATAGCATGCAACAACAAAGCAGTCATGGTTTTGTGCTTAAGCAATGTACCCAAACCCTAAGCGTGTATCCTGTTTTTAAGTATTGTACATTGTCTTAATGTAAAAGTGTTAGAAAGTTCAACCTCTCCATATGGAATTCAGGAAAGGGGGGAGGAGGACGACAGTCAAGTCATTCTGTGCAGATGTTGTACTAAGTCAATCAGATATCAGGATCAGAGTTAATCACATCTCAATAAAAACCAGCAACTTAAAACCATATGGACTATGCAAGACGACAGAGTCCAACAGAGCTTCTCTTCAATCTGGTTTTGGAACAAACAGAATGGAAACAGACCAACCTGCCTAAAATAAAACACTCAATAAGTGTCATCTGAAGCATTGAAACAGAAGATTATTTTTGAGAAACATTTAGATACCAGATGGAAATTTGTTAATCAAGTGGAAATAAATATATATATATAAACCCAAATTAATTACTGAGTAATACTTGATATTGGAGCTAGAGTAACCAACGCTACAGTTAGATCTCTGAAAGAACATCTATAAAAACTCATCTTAAGGGAATAAAATATCATCATCTTTACCTGGGCTGAAAGACAGTTAGCATTCAAACTTACTAATTATTAAAATAATTGTTTAAGAGTGTATTTTATTCATGAGGAGAGATATTAATTATGGAAAATAAGTTACTCTTTACAAAGACTAAAAGAATGGAGAATAGTTGACACTGATTCTCCAAAGACAGGGCTGATAATTGAAACCAAACAAAACCCCCTTGATTTCATCTTTCATCTACTGTTTATGAGATAGTTTTATAATCCTTTGTTATGTAAGGTTTGACACCTAAATGTGTATGTGATAGCAAGATCCTCATTTCAGTACCTTGAAAAACCACAGTCAAAATCTGCAGCCAAGTTTGCAACCAGTCAGCTCACTATCATTTCTAAAATTTGGCAGCAATCTGTTTTGTCCAAGTGTAGGATTAATTCCCACCTTACTCTGGGCAACTTTCAAAATACAGTGATAAATTACCATTTGCTAAGTATCATTGGTACTTCACAGCCACAATTTTAAAAAAGAAAAAAGAAAATCTTTGACTTCCAACATTTTAATGATTCCTTTCTGCTGCCAGGTGGAACGCCTGGTGGATTCAGAAGAGCATCATCTTCCCATAGAACTTAACACAGATGACTAAATGCTTTCAATGGCATAGTGAACCTCTCCTATTTTAAGGCTTCCCTTTTAACTTTGCATTACAGTTCACTACCATAAGACTATAGGCCAAGTGCTAGGAATTTGCATTACAAATGAAAGCATACACAAACTCTTGGAAACTACCAATGAACTACTGCAGCAGAAATGGAGTAATATAACATTTTACCTCTGGAGGCAGACTTGTATTTTTAAAGCAGAATATTCCACTTAATTGTGAGCCACTTGGACTTATTAAAAGGGGCTAAGAAATTATCAATCTCGTAAAATTCACACTACTGCTTAGAGAATTCATCAGCGCAAAGACTACTGTTTTGGCTCATACCTCTTATGAGGACAGTCATTGGTTAACAGACAGAATCGACTAATTTTTGTTTTAAGCTTACATTTTGCAGTAACCGATTTCTTTACTGGGCACCTAGAATATTGTAATATTCCCTTTCGTCCGAAAAATCTAACTAGTGACAACACAACTACTCTAACAGCATCCTCAAGGTAGCACTAAGAGGTGAGGTTTACAAAAATGACAAAGGAAGAATTGCCAAATTTCAACCCCTCAATTTAAGGGGGGAAGTAGAACCTAGATCCTGTATAAACCACAGAAAGGACTCTAATATACACTACAAATTTCCTCCAGTTGCAATTTAATAGCAGGAGCTCAATCTTCTCAGAGCAAGCTAGGCACATGTTGGCATCACTGGGTCAGGTTTCTCAAAAGACTTAAGAGAAGGAACCCCTTGCTTCTGGATCTTCATAGGCATTTAGTACATATTTAAGATCTATCAAGATAGGAGCACTTCCACACAGATGTGAAACCACTTTTTCAGAGCTCTATAAGGCTTTCACGAAAAGGTATCATCAACTAAACATGAAGTGAAACTGAGAGTTAACACAGCAACTGAAGGTCAAACATTAACTATGTTTGGCTTAGACAGAGAACTCTTCTTCCCTTAAACCTTATTTACATCATCCACATGCATATTAGTGGCATTTGGTAATTTAATCTGCATATAGCATATACAAATTATTTCTTTACATAAAACCATATTATCAACATTCAAGAAAAAATATGGGGGGTGGGGTTGGTTTTCAGTTTTGTTTTTTTTTTTTGAGAATCCTGGAAGATGAACCCTGGTTCTGGCTTGCTCACCAACCAGACAGAACACATGCTATGAAAGAGTAACTTCCCCCTACACCTTTCTCCCCCATGCTCTTAAGTTGACTTGGGCAGACCAATGTCAAAAGCCGTTTGGACTCAACGACCGACCAATCCCTGGATCCTTGAAAAGCCAATTATCTAAATTAGTAACAACTCCTGTCACTATTTTTGAAGCTGGCACGTATCCCCCAAAATAGACATTAAATACCCATTTCACGTAAGCCAAGTTCATCTACACAACCCCAGAGCCAAGAACAGAAAATGTTCATCGTTCTTTTCTCTTGCCCTACTGCAACACTAAGCTTTTTAAAGCTCTCTCTTTCAGGATATGTTCTGCAAGGTCCTACTTCAAGAACTACTTACGCAACAGCAAAAGGAGCTCATTGTTTCTGTGGACAGAAGAAGCAACAGAGGCCCAGGGGTGGCAATCAGTTGTAGCAGGGAGCCAGAGGCAGCAGTGCAGGATTCTGAAATCCTCTGCTCAGGATTTCCTAGAAACCAAGGGCTCCCTGTTCCTAATGGCCATCCCACCTTGGCAGAGCCTTCTCATTGCTGCTCCATCCCTTTGGATGCCACCTACTTCAGCATGTCCTTCTGGCAGAATCCCCAGCTCTACTTCTACCTGTCAACACTTTTTCCTTCCACCCTGCTACCCTACCCAATTTGATAACAGTCGTTGGGCTGCCAAAAGAGAAAGCTGTCTACGTCGCACGAGCTCATGTGAAACCCCAGATGCATCGCAGGCCATCAGTGGTTTCTCAGGAAGCACTAGCCTAGGCTGCCACCAAATTCATTCAAAGTTTTGGCTCAACTAGATTACCTCTAAGCATGGACTGCGGTAGGCAAGTCTTGAACAAAAGGGGAATTTTTCCATCCGGTAAGCTCAAACTGCAACCAGCGCAACACGTCCTGCTCAAGATGGAGATCTGTAATGGTACAGCTGACTAGACTAATTTACAGCCCTAAATCTAGAAAAAGCCCAAGGATGAAGGCCATCCAGCAACTTGCATTGTAGCTGTTGATGGAACATTTGGTGAGGTCATCAAAATAACTGAAAGCACTTACAAACCCTTCCCCTCCACCTCTCAGCAGGTTAGTTGTGCAGACACTGGACTTATGAGGATTAAACGGAGATACAGAAATACCTTGTCCCCAATATCCATTTACCTTGTCCTGAGGGCCTGCCAGGCTGCATCAATGTCTGCGTACAGGTTTTTCTCAGAGGGCTTGCCGGTGCTCACCCCGTAGCCAGAGTAGTCATAAGAGAAGACGTTGCAGTTGATGCGGGAGCCAAGGCCAATATAGAAGCTGCACATCTGGCCCAGGTCCACAGCATTACCATGCGAGAAGAGCAGTGTGTACCGGCCAGTGGGGGCACAACGTACAAACATGCAGCCCAGCCTGTTATCCCGAGCCGTGCGGGAGAAGAACACTTCCACGGCATCCAGTTCCCGCTGGGAATACTGCCAGTCCGCCCGCTCGCTCAAGTGCAGGCTGCAGGTGCCCGATCCCGTGGGGGTCCCTGCCCCGGCGGCCGCCCCAGCCTCCTGCTGCTGCTGCTGCTCGGGCTGCAGCACGGTGTAGGTGGGCTCCGGGGGCAAGAAGGCCAGCTTGGCAGCGATGCGGCTGGGGCAAGGCGGGCAGCAGAACAGCCAGCAGAGCTCGCCCAGAGAGAAACCGTTCATTCTGGGGCCTTGTTCTGGCATCAGAGACGCCGGAGAAAAACTAACCTATGCTGGAAAGGAGTCAAACCACGCCGACCCAGAGCCCTCCTCCAGCGCAGACCTGCGCACCTTCCTGCAAGGCCACCAGCTGCCCTCCCGGAAAGCAAACAACCACAGCCTTGGAGGAACTGCAGTTCAGCAAGAGCTGTGCAGCTCTTCAAAGCCTGAAGATCTGCTTGTACAGAAAAAAAAAAAAAAAAAAAAAAGGAAAGAAAACCCCCCAAAAAACCCTCCCAACAACAAAAAGACCAACCCCACAAAAATATAAATGAAGTACAACCAGCCCTTAAAAAAATCCCACAACTAATGCGACTGTAAGCTCGACCCTCCAACGCACCACCCCAGATTCCCCCAAAGAAAACAAATCACACGTACACGTGTGCATTTACAAAAGGAATCCCCAGACCCTAGAGATCGACGCGGCGCTCCAGACCTGGCAGCGGACGCCCCCCGCCCCGCGGACGCCCCCCTCAGCAGGGCTCATGCAGCCGCAGCAGGCCAGGGCCCTTCCCTCCCTCCCTCCCCTCACAGCACCACCCGCGGCCCCCCGGCGCCTGCCCGCCTCCACCCCGCTACCGGCCCCGCGGCCCCCGCAAGGCAGCAAGGGACTCCCCCCGCCTCAGCGCTACCGGCCCAGGCAGCGTCCGAGCGGCGGCGGGAGGAGAAGGAGGACGAAGGGGAAGGCAAGGTCGCGGCTCAGCCGCGCGTCGCGGCTGACAGGGCCACGCCGGCTGCGGCGCGCAGGCAGGAGCGGGCAGCGGCCATGTCCCGGCGCTCTCCCCTCTTCGCAGCCGCACCGCTTCCGGGTTACGGGCGCGGAGCGGGGCCGCCCGCCGCAGGTGCCGTACCCGGCCCTACCCGCAACGCTGCGGCTCGCGGCCGCCCCCTAGGCCCCGCGCCGGGGCAACGGGCAGGTGCGCAGGGAGGGGAGGGGCCAGAGCCCGTAAGACCAAAGCGAGAAACGACCGCCCGCGCGGGGAGCGCGCCGCCTGGCCCTTTAAGGCAGAGCCCCCCTCGCCTTCCCCGTCACGTGCCGCAGGAGCGCTCGCGCCCCCTCCCCCCCGCCCACCTTCCGCGCATGCGCGGCGGGGCCGGGGGCAGCGGCTGAGGGGCGGGCGGGGGCCATCTCGCGCCGCCCGTGGGGGGGCGGCGGCCTCTTGCGGGTCGCTATTCTCCTCAGGGTTGCTCTGCCTTCCTCGGGGCGGCCCCTCTGACCTCCCGCAGCTCTTCGGGATTCCTTGGCGTCGCTCCCGAGCCTCCCCGCTCGAGTCACCGTGAGGGAAAGGGCCTTTTGCTGTTCATCGCTGAAAGCGTGGAATGGCGGGCCCGAGGCGCCGGTCAGGGGCGGCTGGCCTGGTCAGGCCAGGCTGGCAGGCGGCCCCCCGGGCAGTACCCGGTGGCGTTGAGTTTCCCTCCCAGAGAATTACCCATGTAATCCTGTAGAAATGCAAATAGAGCTGCTCCTCTGGCGGGAGCATCCGGATCTTAGCTCTCCTGGCGTCAATCGTGCTGTCCAGCCGAGACCTGAAAGCCGTAGAAACCTCAGGATCTTTGATTTGGCTGAAACTGGTCAGGGATTTCAAAAGACACCACAGAAAACTCCCAGACACAGTGCAATGGCAGAGGCCTCATTTCTTTAGAAAATCGGGCTAATAACCTATATCCCAAATAATTCATTGAATAAATTAGCAAATCATTTATGGCCTACAGCAGAACCCATGAATCGGTGGTTGTGGTACTGTCTCTAACACACTCATCAACCCAGAGAGTAAAATACAAGACGGTGGGCAAAAGACAACTGGACATATTTATGTGTAACATACTGCTACTAACACAGGTTATAACTATATGGAATCACAGAATGGAAGGGACCTCTGGAGATCATCTCGTCCAACCCCCTGCCAAAGCAGGGTCACCCAGAGCAGGCTGGACAAGAACATCCAGGCGCATTTTGAATATCTCCGGAAAAGGAGACTCCATACCCTCTCTGGCCAGCCTTTGCCTGGGTTCTGCCACCCTCCCAGGAAAAAAGTTTTTTCTTCGTGTTGAGGTGGAATTTCCTGTGTTCCAGTTTGTGCCTGTTGCCCCTTGTCCTGTCGCTGGGCACCACTGAAGAGTCTGGCCCCATCCTCTCAACACCCGCCCTTTAGATATTGATAAGTATTGATGGGATCCCCTCTCACTCTTCTCTTCTCCAGGCTAAACAGACCCAGACATGCCACGCACATCCACCCCCTTATGGTGCTCTCTTGTTGTGTCTCCCTGACCAGCCTTGCTACCTACGAGGAACAAAGTTTCAAAAACTCAAGAAGAACATTGTTCTGAGGTCATTTCATTAGTGGACAGCCTGAGACAAACTTCTCTTTCAGTGCTAGCATTTGCCAGCACTAAGAAAGTTAGTTCAAAACCTGTATACAAAAGAGTCAGTCATGTGTGATATTCCTTTGTCTTTGGAATGTCAAATGTAGAACCACCCCCCATCCACATCAGTCTTTCATTTAGTTTTGCTAACAATGGGAATTTTAGAAATCCTAAATTCAGCCAGCAGTAATTGAGTCTACGCTGACTGTTGAGAGAGAAAATGAAGGCTGTGCATCTCCAAGCAGCTTGAAAGTGCGGCCTCTGGCATGGATTTTTCCTACAAAGACAGAGAATACCCAGTTTATTATGTGTCCCAGCTGGGAGGGTGATAGGGCCCAGGGATCGAGTGGGGTAATGAAGCATGTCCCACCTACTTTCCTTCAGGTGGCAGAGACAGGTTCCTTCAGGTGGCGGAGACAGCCAACACAGCCCATGTACAGACAGTTCGGACATCTGATGAAATGGCAAAAGAGACTCCTACTGCATAGAATGTGATAGAAAAATCTGGGTAAAGAAAATACAGAATAGATAAATGAGGAGCCCTGAGAAATTCTTTGGGGATCATGAATGGCTTCAGGCTCCACCTACACTGTTACAAGAGGCACTATTGATATTCTGTGGGAAGACTGATACAACCCTGAGAAAACCCTGGATATACCCTGAGAAGTGATTTCGTTGATGAGATCTGAGAAAAGCCTGGTCCAGTGCTGCCGCTATGCGTCCCTCTCCCTGCACACACACTGACACCAAGATAAGAGCTGGAATTCGGGCATGCCCCACCAACTGAAAGTAACATTTCTCAGAGCCCTCTCAAAGGCAGCATGACTCGCCTGGAGCCAGTCAGCAGAGGCTGTTATATCATGAGTAGATTGCTACTCCAAAGAATAGACAATTAAAAGGACAATATTTCCCATGCTCCACCCTGGTCCTTCCTTAGGTCATGTTTGTAGTAGTGAGATTAAAGTGTCCTCTTTGAATCCAAGGGGAAGTGTCGTGAAATTTGCTCCTTGAGTGAACTGGCCCGTGCAAACCTTATTGGTTAGAGTTTCTTCATCGTTCTAATCATACGCTCTCTGTAGTTTACCTTAATCTCAGTCCATCTCTTGTACAATGAAATAGTTCCTGCACAGTGGGTGCCTCCTCAAGAAAGGTAACATTTGCCAAAGTCTTGGAGAACAAAATGAAGGAAGGAGCAAGAGGGAGTGGCTGAAATGGAAATGATGCTGGGTGAAAAGGATGAAAAAGTAAGAAAATGGAAAAGTAAGAAAAAGAAGTTCCTGAATAATGCTGCCATCATGGTGAGCTGAAAACACAGTGTCCATGAGTTTGTAGCTCAAGAAGTAAAGCACTTAGGACTTAAAATTAGCACAAATTTAGTGTGTATCCTGCATCCCGAGTTGTCATAAGGGACTTGTAACGAACAGGTGCTTAAGAGAGAATTTTTACCCATCCATTTGTGTGCTGCTTCAGTGGCAGCCACATCTCCAGCCTTCCAGGATCCATGGTAGTCACGGGGAGTTGTGCTGCAGCTTGCTGGGCTGAAGAGGTGGCTTTGGAAAGCTGGGCACAGGCAGCTTCATGCCTCTCACAGGCAGCCTGTCCCTGGTGCTGCCCAGAGCTTGGTTTCTTCTCCTAACATTTTAGACGTGTCTCAGAACTTTCCTAATTACAGTAGCTCACCAAACAACCATGCTGGCTACTTTCACCACTATAGATCACTTTGGTTCTTCATAGCTTGCTGCTTCCTTCTTCAGCCACTTCTTTTGCTAAAGATCTCACACTTCTGCTGTGATGAGGGTGTTTCCAGTATCTTCTGACATTGTTATGTCCAGGTACTCAGCTACGGTGGGCACAGAAGGACATGGAACAGGGAGTGTGCCAATATTTCTCATGCTTAACATCTGAAATTGGTATGTGAAGAATGGCTATTTTGGATCTTTCCTCTGTGTATTCCCCTCAATACTCCTGCTTCAGTCCAGCAGTCCCTCTTACCTCATCTCTCTTTTTCCCCAACCCCATACTTCCCTCTGCTCTTTCTTCTCCTTTTCATTTTGCAGCCAGCAGGCATCTGCATAGTTTTCACTTGACCAAATGCTGTGAAAATTCTCAAGAAAAACAAGTATTTCTGCTTGTTCTGTTACCGCAGAACTCATCTTTTTAATGATCTGTAAATAAAGATGTCCCTACTGCTGTGCCTTACAACGAACATGACACTAAGACTCAGTGAAGTACCCTGCTTCTTCACTAAATGTTAATATATGGCCTGCAAGGGTAGAATACACAAGCATTTAATAATAAACAAATTGTCTACCCTACTAAGAGAAGGGAAGAAGCCCACAGGAAAATGTGTATCTATGAGACTTTTTACTATCAGCCTTTAATTAACTATTGATGGACCTAGAAAGATGCCTCAGGTAAGCAGGGAAAATCTTCAAATAGCTACCAAAAAGGTAGATATAACCAATACAGCACACAGGGGTTGGTTATGACTTGATTATTTCTACCATGTCCTGTGGTCTCACCGTGCCTGTTAGAAGGGCAGAGCACTTTGCACTCCCCTTCCTTTTCCTGAACGCTAGATAGACAAAAGAATAGGCGAGAAGACGGTGAGATTGAAGCCAAAGACGACACCTGGCAGCAGCCCTGTGAAGATTATGTATCTTAAACACTAACCATGCCTAACTTCCTGCTGCCGCTTGCCAACTGTGTGACTGTTACAGCTGGATAAACAGTCCACATCTAATACCTGCACACGTGCAGCCATCATCTGATTGCAGGACTGGTGACAAACGCCAAATTCGAACTAGGAAGTTCCTCAATGCATTTTTTCTTATTTCCTGGACAAATAGTGCACGAAGAGTGCAAGTGTTGTTTCTTATTGCTCATATAAGTTAGTATCTGGGTATCTCAGGTCTATTCTAGAACATGTTAAAGCAGTAGCAACACTGAAAGGCAATGTCTCCCCCAGCTGAAGCACAAGGCAAGAGATCACACTGGAGTCTACCAAACTGAGGTGCAGGGGAAATAATGAAGCAATATTAATCAGCGTGCTTGGGTTTGTTCTTATCAGCCAAGTCACTGTCAAGTTATTTGCAGTTTTAGGGCAAAGGTGTGCTTAAAGAAAGGATTCGAAAGAGAAAAATTAATTTGCTCTGGGGATGGATAGAGGACCTTCCCAAAAACAAAAGCAGCAGATGTAGTGGTGTGTCTGAAAAAGACAACGCATGGATGGTGGCATCAAGAACTTACTGGAGACATATATCACTCTTGTGCTAGCAAGAAGAAGGTGAAGCACATGAGGACACACTGTGAAAACCTTGTCAATGAAGTCAGCAATGCTGTACGGGATGTGCTACAGGCACAGCACTGTCCAGAGGAGTTAATAAAAGAAAAGAGGGATCATATGATGGGGATGTAGTAGAGAGGCCTCAAGAAAGAAACCTGTGATGCAGCCAAAACTGGCAGGGAATCAGGATTTGACAATGATACCTCTATTATGCACTTTGACCAGCAGTGTCTTGTTGTTTCCATGTATTCTTCCATTTCCTTGTCTTTCGTTATATAATTACATTTTAGCTTTTGGTTTTTTTTCTTCTTAGCTTCACAGCTAAAACTCTAGGCACTAATGAGGAGTAATAAAAAGGTGTCAATAACTTTTAGGTTTTTTAGTCAACAGCTCTTTAGAAACATAGAGCCAATTTCAGGTTTCTCGGATAGGTATGTAAAATCTACTGTTGCTGCCCCCAGCAAACTGGTGCTAGGCTAATGCTAAATCACTGCTGCAGAGGAAGTGGAGAGCAAGGGAAAGGCTGGACAAGGAAGGAGAGCCAGACACTGAGCCCCTGAGGGCTGGCCTTGCTGCTCCTGCTGCTGCCAGGAGGAAGGGAGATCAGGGCAGTAACTGCTGCTCCTGGGACAAGATGGGTCCTCCACCCCACAGAGACAAGCCTCCCTGTTGGCAGCAGCGCACTCTGTTCCTTTCCAAGCAGGCACTGGGGCCGTGGCTCTTGATCCACCCTTGGCAGTCCGACACCGCTGCCTCATTTGCAGGCAGCTTAAGCTGGTCCTCACACTCGGCGTGGCCTTGAAGTGCCAAAGGGCGGTGGATGTTTCCGATCACGCAAGATGCCAGAGTGCCAGCCCCTGGTCTCTGTAGAGTCAAGACTTTAAGATTTAACACCTAAATTAGTCACCCAGGGTAAGTAGGCTAAATATAGCCTTCAGTAGATGGCCCATACTTATGTTTTTTCTGTTGGGTGTATCCTTCCCTACATTGTGCCAGTGGCAAGAACTTCCATTTCTTATTTCTCTTTCTGTCGTCGAGCAAGATCATAGCAATTTCCTGCCACGTAAACCCGTGTAGCATTAAACTTACAGGTCTATATGGATAAAAATGCATCAATTACTTCAGCAGAATGAATAACAAAAAAAAAAAAAGAGAAAAAAAATAGTAGAGAAAACCCACAGAGCTTGAAAGATCGATTTCTTCAGAAGTAGGAGTCTAAGATAAATGACACCATTCAGGCTTTAAAAGAGCTCTCTCTAAGATTTGCAGGAGTTTAATCAAGACCCAGCTATCCCCAGATTTGCTGTGAATACGTTATGAGAAGAATGTGGAAAGGAAAACAAAGATGTACAAACATCAGAACTTATGGGAGGGATAATTTGGGGGGGAGGGGGGAGTAGAGGCAGCTATGTGATATACAATGGGGGTTTAGAGCCTTGATTTGCAGTGACTGCATTTTATGCCTGTCACTGGCAAATTGACATTTTAAAGATATGTTCTTGACTGCTTTTTCATGTCAGTATCTTTGTTCAGGCTATATCTGGGCTGATGAAAGGAATTTCAATTAAGGATGAGTCCTTTCCTTACTGTATTGAAATGCAGAGGGTGGGAGCAGAGGGAAAATGAAGCAGTGAAAGCTCTATAGAGAGTTCTTAAGGCATCTTGCTGACACAGGACAAGATAGTTTAGGAATGCCTGAGGCAGTGCACTCCATAGCATGGTTTACTGGGCCTTTACAAAGAAACAGTGTGCATTCACCTTAGTGCCTGCTGCCTGAGGCCATGTATTATTCAAACAGGGGGCTAAGGGTCTAATAAATCCCAATCTAGTTTAGTCCTCAAGGGAATAGCAGTCTAGAGTCATTCAGGAGTGGCAGGGACGATGGCTGCATAACCTGGCAAGAAAAGGCTGATTTTTGCCCTGTGAATGTAAGCAGTGTCATGAGAAATGAAAGGGGTTGTAAATCTGCATAGCTGTATTGGGAAGAACTGGGATGAAGCGTAGTGAAAGCCTTAGGGAAAAGGAGTGTGAAAAATAGTAAGACATGGATATGAAGAGAGGACATGAGAGAGAGAGAGAGGAAAAAAGAAAAAACAATGGAAAACCCATGGGAAAAAGAAAAAAGAGAAAAAGAAAAAAAAAAAGAAAAAGAAAAAAAAAGAAAAAGAAAAAAGAAAAAAAAGAAAGGAATACTAATTGTAGAAAATCACATCAAAACCATTTTATCTCACTACCTTGCAGTCACCTAATACTTGGGGTGAAAGACAAATTAGTTCCCACTGAGCACATTCACGTAGATGTCTTTCTCTTTGCATTCATGTCCTTGTCCACCATTTTTTCTATCCTGCCCCTTAGTGAGAATTTTTATTCTGCTGATACATACAGGATGTTCACTGGGCACTCAGGCTTCCAGCTGGGCTCCCAAGCAGCCGTGGTGACCTCCAGAGATCAGCTGATTCACACTCCACTCCCGTCCCTGCTTTCAGCGTGGGTGTAACAAGACCACTCCAAAGGCTCTGTAGGACCTCTCTGTGTAGGTGTAACCAGTGCCTTTGCTCAGGTCTGAAACCGGAGTAAGCACTAAGGCATTGCCACCAAACAAAACCTGGACAGAGCCAGAGCTCTGGGTCACTGTGGCTGGACCAATAATCAAGCTATAAGTTAAAAGCTAGTTTGTGTGTGTCTCCACTACTATAGAGTCATTAATGTGACCGAAGTGTAGACACACATTTCATTCATTACAATAATTCATCTATTAAGATGATCATCCATTAAGATGATTTATCAGCAAGAGCCGGAATTACCATTCGTGTGGTTTGCACGCGTGCAGATATTCAGGGGACAGCCTGTAATGTATGAAATCCCAACCCGAATATCTGCAAACTGTCAAATCCCATATATGTCTCAGGAACTAAAGTGGAGAACTTCTCCTGCAATAATGTGGAAGCTCTGATGTTATATCACATTTTTGCTGAAAAAAATCAAAACTAGAACAAGTGGTTTTTATGTTTCCTCATTTTGCAGAAATCACCAGAAAACATATGTTTCATTTCATTATAAACCTCCAGGGGACTTTCAAGGTCAGTGGAGATAAAGATCAGGCTCCCGTTCATGAGTACTGGTCATGTAATTAAAATAGAAAAGTACATTTAGGCTTATGCGTACTGTCTGTCAGAAACCAGCAATGCTTTGTTGAAGCATGTGTACCCTTTCCAACTGTCTGTCAAATGAAAACAATCTTCACGTCCAAACTCTGAACTATGTTCTTCAGCTGGGATAAACCTATCATAATTAGCTTGAATTTCATTTTTAAAAAGTACAAGCACAGAAGGGCCAAAGGTGATCTTGATTTCTTATGGGAGGCATATTGATTTTTTCTTCTCAACATCACTCGAAATCTGTTTTCTGAAATCATACAAACCAAAAGACTCAATTAGTCCGAGACCATCTCTGGACTCACTAAAAGAGATGTAAATCTGAAACCATTACCTGCTCCTCCCTTCCTTCTCTTTAAGCCATTACCTCCTCTATTCTGCCTTGAACACCAGGATAAAACCTGATGTTCTCCCCTTCTTCTGGTAACAAGCTTTTATCGGTGCATAAGGAAGCAGGGAGCTGAGCTGTGGAACATATTGTTCGCTGAGGGGCTTTGCTAGGGGTTGCTTTACCTGTCACCATACGCTGGTGGGACTCTTTCTGCCTCCTACAGCAACAACAGCAAGACATCCAGAACTGCTGCCTGCCCCAAGCCTGCTCTTTGTTTTTGCAATACTCATCTTGAATTCTCCACCCTGGCATTCTGGCAGCAAAGAGGGGAAAACTTTGACTGAACAGATAGATACCCTGGCAAAATGAATCTGGAGGGAAGACATGAAGCTACCAGAAGTATGCTCTGTATGCAGCACTGGCTGAATGGACTGGACATATGGGACCAGCGGAGGATGCAGATATTTAGGATAGAAACAGCTGAGCAGACATGCTCCTCTCTGTGAGAACAGCAATAGCAGGCAACAGAAAAGACACATTGTGGATTTGTTCCTCACCAACTCTCTACAAGTGTTGCCATTACTTAAAACCAAATACGGCACCTTTTTAACTCAAGGAGAAATTCTGCAGAACAGAGAGAAGAAGCAGAGGGGGCACCAGGCTGAGAGTCCCCTGCGCCGTCTTGGAGTCGTTTTGCTGGCAGACTGAATTACCACACATTGCCACACAATTAGTCATTGTGGTTTCTGAAAGATCAAACCCTGATGTTCATAGTCTAGGGGAAGTTTCCTAGAAAAGTCTTCTATATTTGGTCCCTAACATCTAAAAAAGCAATACAATTGCATCTAAGCACAGAAGCATAAGAAATAGAACCAAGTGAGCTTTTAGGAGGTCTCCCAGTCCTGCTTGGAGGCAAACCCATACTATCCTAACTAACATGTTTCAACCTGTTCTTAAATCTTTCTAGTGAGGCAACCTCAGGCAATCTAGTCCGTTGTGTCTCCATTCTTCCTGTTGGCCCTTTTGTTTCTTAATTTCCAATCTATATGGTTCTATGATTTAAGCCCACCACAACCTTTCCTTCAATCAACATTAAGAATAGCCTCTTTTCCTCTTCACAGCAGCTATTTACATATTTGTTATTACCTCTATTCAGTTATTTCTTCAGCTTAATGCAGCGCCTTCAGCTTTTCTTTGTAACTTCTGTTTCTGAATCATTCCCGTTCTCCATCTCTCTCAAGCTGACCCACAAGTGTCCTCAAGTGCATCGCCCCGGGCTGGATATGGTACCCTAGCTGTGGCCTTACTCATGCCGAGTAGAATAGTAGGATGATCTCACAGCTTGTAGACTGCACTTTCACTGATCTATCCCAGTATGATGTTTGCCTTTTTTTCCTCTTTTTTATTTATTTATTTATTTATTTATTTTATTAAGAGCCGCATGATGCTGCTGGCTCCCATTGAGCCTGCAGTCCACTCTAACCCCCATACCTTTTCAGCCAACCGCTGTGCGCTCTGTTGGCTCTTTACCCCGTCTATTTGCAATTGATTATTCCTACCAAGGAGCAGAACATCACAGTTGTCCTTATCGGGTTGCATTTATCCACTTCTAATACAATCAACGCACTGGGCACCTGCAGAGTTGCAAACAAATACAGCGCTGAGTACAGAGGCCATGCTCAGGTCAGCCCTGCCTTTTTAGGAAGCACTTAATAACCTTATTTTTAAACCTCTTCTTCTCTACAGATAATACGCACTGCCATGGCTGTTGGCCAGCCAGGATGATGGAGAGGGTCCCTCTGAGACCCCCTTGTGCTGGCCATGGGGGGGCAGCAAGCCCACTGCTGCATGGCAAAACCCCGACCCTACCCTTCCCATACCCCACGAGTCAGCCCAGTACGCGCGAACCTTGAAAAATGACCGGCAGAAGCAAATTCTCCCATTTTTCTAAAAAGAAGAAACATTTGTCTTCTTTTTGGCTCACATTGCAAGGAAAAAATAATAAAATTTATTTACCATCCTGTGAAAAAATAACTGTTTTCCCCTTTTTTTTGCTGAACCTGCTGTTCAACTTCTGCTGTTATATATGAGGTACTTTACGGGAAATATGCTTACTCAAAAGATAGGGTTTTTTCTAAAGTGCATAAAGCTTTTCATAGATTTACCCCCAGTCTTCAAAAATCTTGTTTTATGTGTAATTACCAAACTCTACACATACGAACTCTGACAATACAGAAACGAGCAGAGCAAGGCTAGTCATTCTTCATACCTTTCTCCGACAGGAGTGTTCAAAGAGACGTGCTGCTAATCGCTTTGACTGCAGGAGTCTGGGCACACAGGTAAAAAGACACTCATCATTTACCACTGAAGTAGCAGTAATGAAATTCAATGACAGTGACCTGGAGGCTAAACCCAGAAACAAAATAACCCAAGTTACTGTGATAGCAGATTAATGTTAAGTGTGCAATTAGATACTGCAAAATGAATGAAAAAGGAAACAGATGTAAAGCATCTTAATAGTTATTTTGTATCTTCCTGCCAAGCATATCTTATTAAGGGTCTGTTGTTGCTGCCTTTAAATCTCTGCTAACCAAAATGTATCAGATAAGTAGAGCAATGACATTTTCCTTCAGGGGTTACAACCCTGAGGTTCTGCCAAGCTAAACTCATTGCAATAACCTGCCAGAATGCTAAATAGTTAATGAGGTAACAACAACTAGATTTATAAGAAAGAAAAACAGTAAATGGCCGGTTCCTTTTGCTGGAAGTCTTGAGTTTTTAAAAATTAACACCAAGGTACTGATAAACTACATGGTAATTTCCTGAGGAAAGATTAGAGGCTTATGCAGAAGATAAAACCCAAAGCATATGTTTGCCTGCCTTGGCTTTCATGTATTAACCGAATATATAATGACGGAGTAATTGAAACAATTCTATGACAGTCACAATTTGCTGAGCACTGTACTACAGCTAAGCAATATTCCTTATTCTCCCATGACCACAAGAATCTGAGTATCTCACTGCTTTCGCTTTGTTCAATAATAAAAGGGAGGTTGATGCTCACGTCTGTCAGCAGGTAATAAAGACTGGATGCCATAGGAGATGATGTCTCACAGCCCTTCAGAATGTGACCAGGCTGACAGATCTTCTCTGTGCTCTGGTTATCAAGAGAAGACACCCCCTTCCCACCAGCTCTCAGCCTGATTTGCATCAGCAAGGCTTTGAGCAACCACGTTAAAAGCCAGAGCTGTGGTCTAGACCAGGGGCTCGCTAGGTTCATATTGACACTGAAGTTCTATTTGGCAGTGAAGGCAGTGTTGAATAGGGGTACCAGGAATGGTACGTAGCTCTGTGTATCTGCTGGTCCGCTTACCCATTCCTTTTCCGCCTAACCATGGCCAGGTTTCAGTAAAAGTATTGCAGAGTTGGAAAGCAGAGGAGGAAGGTCTGACAAGTTCAGGAAGATACTGGAAAACTTCCCGTGTGAAACATGTTTTCCTCTTCCTGCACATCGGTCACTCAGGGGGAAGAGAGGAAAAAAGCCTTTTGGGCTGAGTCATTCAATTATACTAAGAAAACCACTTGCAGCTGTACTCTAGGGATAGCGTTACTGTAGAATATGGGAGTACCAGGGTGAAGTGGGACTCTTTTGTTTTACAGCAAATGTCACTGCCTGAATTTTATTGTTCATTTCCAAGCATCGTTGTGATTCAGCCTGGGAGGTGTCTATTTTCACAAGTTGCTATTACTCTGTATTTCAAAAGGGAAACCGGTTAAAGTACAATGCACTTCTTTAGTTGTACTGAGACAGGATTGTTTTTTTTTCCTTACAGACATTGGATGAATTTTGGCTCTGAACTGATTAAGTACTTACTCTGGTGCTTAACTTGAAATAGTCCAGTATGTCCATTGAAATGAATAAAATTGTCCACACACACTAAGTTACTTTCCTGTTTTTCTGGACTGGGTCTTTTTAGAGCTGAACATTTAGTTTAACAAATACAACCTGAAGCATAATTTTAGCATGGCCTGAAAAGCAAATGGGTTTAAATCGTAGATCCTGTGGCTTCTGTTTGTTGATGGGTTGTTTTTTTTTTAAACAGAAAGTTTTCTGCTTCCCACTTTGGGCCAAAATGCAGTTTTCTGAGGAATGGAAATTCTACTCTGTCACAGTTCAAATTTCAACATTGATGGCAACATTTGCAGTTTTGTTTGCAGTAGTTTTTAACAGAAGGATTATTTCTCCCTCTTGGATCCATTTGTTTCTTGTAAGCGCTCGATGCGGTGTATCCGTTTGGCAATAGCCCCCTCGTTGGGGATTTACAATCTGCTGGTTTTGTTTTCCGTCTGAAGCTTCTCAAACAGTGTAAGTCCCGAGTTAAATTTATCTGAACCATCGTACACAACGGTTCACACAGATGTTGAGTCACCAGACCCTCCTTTTCCTTACACCACTTCCCAGGTGTTCCTCCTACAGAAGCCAGTCATAACCTGGTGAAACAGAGGTGAAAATGGAGCTTCACGTGTCAGCAAAAGAGCTCCTCAGTTGAGAGAGAGTTGAGGCAATCTCCCCCCCAAGCCCCAGTGAAGGCGATGCGTGGTGACCCACTTCTCCAGCTTGGGAGGCTTGGCTGATCTTCGCAGAAACCGGTGAAACCAGGTCAATTAACTGCAGTGAAAGATCTGGCCAAAGGAACAAGCAGGGTGGAAGAGAGGTGGAATTGATAATGGAGCTAAACAACGGCTGGAGATGAAGTGTTCAGGGACCATAATTCATGTGGCAAGAGGATAAAAGTGAAGTTCAATGACAAGGTTCCCTTTGAGCCTCTTTTCCCACTATTTGCACTATTTAGTGTGACCCAGTTCCCCTTTTGGCTTTGGCACTGGGGAAAAGCATCGCCCATTCTGACCACGATTTTATTTCTAACTCCACCGGACTGAATGGAGGCTCCCAATTTACACTAACAAGGAAACTTGGCCCTTGGGGTTAGATGATGGCTTAACAGCCTCTTCCTCTTCCCAGCAGTGGCGAGCTCGGCAAGAAAATGTTAGAACAATTAGCTGGGCTGGCAGATGTTCAGCCTGACTTCAGAGGATGAATGAAACACTGGATCTGCAAACGTTGATAGTTTTCTGATTAAAACCTCTCCACTGACATGTAGATAGAGAGATTAAAAAAATATACATTTCTATAAACAAATGAAGACCACAGCACAGCCTTGATTTACATGTGCACACCCAAAAGTTGTCACTGGCTTTTCCATCCCTGGAGGTATTCAAGGCCAGGCTGGATGGGGCTTTGAGCAACCAGGTCGTGGGAGGTGTCCCTGCCCAGGGCAGGGGGTTGGAACAAGATGATCTTTAAAGCCCCTTCCAACCTAAACCATTCTATGATTCTACGCGTGTTTCCTTCCCCAGCACCTCACTAAATGTGCAGCGCAGAGATCCAGCCTGTCCTCCACCATAAGGGAAGTTCTTGTGATCTCATTACAGCCTCTCAGTCCGGAGGCACGGGGCATTGCCTGTCACGTCTTATTGCCTCAGCGCTATGACAGGAACTGCATTGCTGAAATACAAAGATGATTGACATGTTAATTGCTTCTAGCAGAATGTCAGCAGCAGCACTTGCCTGGCTGAAAGAAAAGCCTCAGGGCATTTACCTGAAGGCGGAGGAGGATCCTCCCTATGCCAGGGTCATAGCAGAGCAACGCCATTGCTTTCAGCCGAGCTTGTGCTTTTTTCCCCCATGAAGAGAGAGAGCTCAGAATCTGTTCTCTATTCATTAGTACAGCCTGACATGGAGAAACTAACTTAGCAAGATGGGAAGTCAGCCATGAAATAAATTGTTAATATAAGTAAGGAAGCAATGACAGACATCAGAATTACTGCTGCTGTGCATATGTTTTGGGAGATGACAGAATCCCAGCAGATCATTAGCAGGGGGCAAATGCAGAAGTAAGTCCTTAGGCTAAATCTTGCCATTGCTCCCAGTAATTGCCTTTTAAGCAACTGGGAGTTTGTAGGTGAAAGGTCTTGCACAACCAGAATGAACATTTTGTGACAGTAAATTTTTCCAACTGTAAGTCAGAAGCATCGAGACCTTAAATATACACGGCTTTGCTAATACTAACAAGAGCAATGTACTCGTTTAGAGGCTGCTTTCCTTAATTTTATTGTCACTCGTACAGCCAATAAACAGATCACGCTACCTTATTGCAAAGATTTCTTTACACACAGATGGTATTAGAAAACATCCCTGTATATAAAATCTGTAAATACGCAATGAATTAGATATCTGATACGCGATGAATTAGTTTTGTGTGCAATATCCCCAACAGGAAGCAAAGCATGTGTAGTGACTAAAACCAATATTATTACTTGCTTAAATAGAGCAATGCATCCTGTTGTTGTGAAGGGTAAACTTTGACTGGAAAGGACTGTTTTTGCAGCTTCAAATAATTCAAAACATTTTTTTTTTTAATTTAAAAAAAAAAAGTAAGTTTTATTCACTTCTAAGTAACAACTGTTGGCGTATTTCCCTGCAAAAGACACAGTTGTGTCCGGCTATTACTCAACCACTAACATTAGAGACATTAAAGTTGCAGGAAACACAGTTCATCTCTTGCGTAGTTAGAAAGGAGTTGGCTTCCCAATTACCCTGGAAACTGGACTTGCTGCAGGGCAGAAAACCACAATTCACAGCGGAAAATAATAGTTGATATATGAATATCTACCTAAAGACTAATCAGCAAAACAAATAACATATGAGGAAGATGACCAACATGACGTTGTTTGGAGGAAATTAGTCACCAGTATCCTCTTGCTTCTTTTTGTTTTAAAATGTTAAATCACTGCCCCTCCCCAATTTAGTTGAGAATGGGTTAATACAATCTGTTGTGAATAAGAAATCAAGCTGCTTTCAACAGACAGGCTGTATTTTACAAGCGCCTGATGTTGACCTTGTGCCTGTTGACCTCCAAGGGTTAGTGCTTCAGGCTAGCACTTAATTCCAGGTGTTATTGCACATCAGGCGGTGCTAAGGGTCCTAGCAAGCACCATGAAAAAAAGAGATGAGAAACTGGGGGTAGAGGCAGGATAAAGTTTGCTCTGTGCATGGTCCCAACATATCTTTTGTGGTTTCCTGCCATATTCACTGAGGCAATGAGCCCACCTCTGACAGTTTTCTTTCTTCCCACTACTGGCTTCATGGCATCCTATTTAGGGAGGACAACTGGCTAAATACTGCAGTGAGGTAAGCCTCTCTGGCTCTGAGGTAACTGCGCTGACTCTGACTCCCAGGTTAATTACACCAATGCTCAACCAAGAGCAATGGTCCCAGTCATGCCAACTGCGTGAGATACAAGCGTTATTCTCTGAAAGTGTGTGTTTTCTTCCTTTTCCACTGAGAAACTATGCGTAGAACATTCTGGATGCCAAGTACTGCAGGACGTGCATGACAAACAAACAAAAAAGGTCATGAGATGGTCCAGGACCCATTGATGTCAACGGAAGTTTTTGCTGTTCATTCCATCACGGCTGGTGGTTCTCCTGTCCCCAACCCACAGGACAGAGTGAAGTTGGTGCTTGGTAGTTATGTGGGTGGTGTGGCTTCTCCTTCAAGGTGGCTTAACTGCTGTTTATTTTCAAAAAGCCCGTGCATTTCTTAGTGCACGCTGCTCTGCGTGCGCGCTTAGCTCTGAGGCTGGCAGCCCCTTTGCTTCTTTGGCTTTAATTAGGCTCTAATCTCTAGTAAATTAGCTTGATTGCAGATGTCCACTTTTATTAGTCAAAGACCTAACTAACACATTGTACTTAGAGCTTTCTGGCAAAAACGGATCCAGACTCACCACTGTTTCACACTTGGCTTCCCCAAACCAACAGCATTTATTAACACATAAGCTTTGGGGGCTATAAGCGGCTTTGCCCTATGTCCACTACAGTGCAAAGGCATGTGGCTTACTGAACTGGAAACCACTGCCAAAACAGTCCGTTTTGATGTGTAAACCAGAAGAAAGGTCAGTGAGCTGCGGAGCAGACAGGCACTGACATCAGTGACGTGTGTAGGAGCTGGAAAAAGCATCAAGCTCCGCGGGTGAACATGATGACAAGGCAGTCTGGTGCTTGGCAGGTCTCGTCCTTCACCTTGTATCGTATCCTGCCTTGGGCTGCCCACCATGGACACCCGTTTCTGTAAGCAAAGAGCAACTCTGGCAGAAGTTTAGGGGTTGTCAACCTCTGGGGTTTGTTTTCATGCTTTTTTAAACATAACTGTTTCATTGAAAGAGAGGAAAGAAACAAAGAAAGAAAGAATCCTCAACCCAAAGCCTAAAACACTCTTTTGAAGCTTTGAGAAAAATGCTATTTTCTTCCCACCCCTCCAGGAAATGACTCGGTACTAGAGAAACTTAAAAAAAATAAATAGATCAGCTTAATTGTCTGTTAGTATAAAAAACAATTAAAAAAACCCCAACCATGCCACGAGATGTACAGCTGGCTTGGCTGAACAAGTCTCCTAGCAATGGTCTTCCCTCATCTTGCCTCTTTCTCCTTTAGCCTCCTACCCCACAGCTGTGTCTGCTCCATTCCCTCTCCTTCCAAATGCTACTTCTTCAAACAAATCAGCACTACTAAGAGTCGCGAAAAGGCCAAGCTCCAGCTCTTTCACCTCATCTCCTGGTGTCAGAAGCTCCCGCAGAGCCGCCTAGCTGAGCTCGCCTCCTCTTTCCTCAGCCACGGCCCCTGGGATCGGAGCCACGGTCATCCCGGTGCTGCAGGAGCTCAGGACAGAGCCAGGGCTGCTGCCAGCAGATCTGCGGGGAACTGGATCTTCTCCCCTCTTTGCCCTGAGGCCGTGATTTGGTTGTCCCAGCAGCAGGCTGCCTTAAGCAACTGCTTACTGGTTGTACTGGGTGGATATAACCTTTAAACCCCATGACTTTTTCATGTCCTGATAAACAATGCAAATATTTTCTGTAATCACTACCCACCCAACATTTTCTGCCTCGGCTGTCCATCAGCCACCACACAAGCCCGGGTGGGATCACACCAGTCCCTACAAATCACCACACTTCCACACTGCAGCTCCCCAGCTGCAGATCAGAGCAGGGCATAGTGAGGGGGTAATGAGCTTGTAGCAAAGTGTGTGTGCATCTGGTGTGGATCACAGGGCTGACTTCATTTCCTTCCTCCTGGCTCCCTTGTTGTGCTCTGCCTGGCCATTTCGCCCAGGTCTGGCTGTTATCCAGTCGGTACCTAGCTTCCTCAGGGCAGAGCCACAGATAGCACTGGCTTCCCAAGGTGTGGGAGAGCTAGTCATCGCTTGAATGAGCCTTCATGGGCATATTTGCTTTCTCAGAAGTCACCAGGTCCCCCCAATGGCATCCGGAGAACTTCCAGAGTTGATGAAGCAGCGAACAGGCACTTCCCTGTTATACCTGCCTGAACTGGAGACCGCAACCAGTAAAAGAGTGAGGAAGATTTCCATTCCCTTGTCCCACAAGGCTCTCTTAAAAGCTGGAGACAGGAAACATTATCTGTTAGGGACTGATCAGTATTTGTGCTGCAGCAGCTCTGGAGGCTCCCACTGACATCCTGCTCCTGTTATTCTGGGCACAGCCACCAGATTGAAAACAGTCCTGGCCGCAAAGACTTTGCAATTGAACCCATCTATGTGAATAAAAAGGGCCTGCCCCACCAGCAGACCCACAGCTGAGGGACTTGGCTCTTCCCATCTAGCCGGGGCCACCAGGGATCATTGTATCTGTGCAACCTTCCCAGCCTAGTCCAAGTCCAACATAACCATCCCTGACCATGGAGGATGCTACCAAGTCAGTACCTGGAAGGACAGCAGCAAAGCTGGAGGAAACCCAGCTGCTTTCAGCCGTCCTTTCCCTCCCCAACAACTCCTCATTTGATTTATGGTTTTGATGCTTAACCTCACCGCTTTTAGTCATTCCCACAGATAAAAAAGCTAGATGGACACCAGGGCTGAAACTCAATCCTGTGCCCAGACACCTGAGCAACACCACTTCTCATGCTTTACCAACCTGCAAGGCTTTTATTTATGTATTTAGAAAAGGGTTCACTCGATTTTTCAGTAAATACCTGTTGCTGGTAATGATGGCATTGCAAAGAGTTATTTGACTGTAGCTGTGCTCCTGGCAGCTTCCTCAAACAAAGGCTTAAAAAAAATTTTGCATTAAATTCAGGCGTCTGCTCCAGTGACTCTCCTGGTAAAATACAAGGCAAAGAAAAGAGTTCTACCAGATCTTCCTCCTCTTGCTCATATCTTTTATACCCCTCAAACCTGTACAGGGGTATACAAGACAGTGTTTGCTTTCCGGGAGAGGTTCGGTTGCATTTCATCTCTCCATCTAAAGCAATATCTTAAATTGGTACATAATTTATGACAAAACTAGCAAAAAAATAGATATAAAGAAAAGCTTTGTCAGATATCCATAGGTATACATTGATACTATCAATATCCAATCCTACTTTTATTTAATCTCAAAGGCACTGGTACATGCTTGGCTTGGGTGATACTAGGCTTGTGTTATATTTAGGAGGGATAAGGGGGAAGAAAACAGAGGGGAGATAAACTAACCATTTATGGAAAATTCCTGATTTTTTTTTTCTTTTTCTTTGTGTGTAAATGACAGAAAAATGTTTTGTCACAGTAATTTTCTTGGATTTCCAAATTGGACTAAGAAGCTCCCAAACTCCACAGACCTATCTGCAAATGTAGCGCTGCTTCTTGATGCTGAATGGGAAAGACTGAGTTAATTGCCAGGAAATGGAAACTGTGCTATAATATCTTGGCGAAAGCGTGTGCGATGAAGAGCTACTTGCTCTGCTGGACTTGCGATGCTAATAACATACATGTGTCTAGTGGACTGTGCGCCATTTAGAAGTCAGCTGTAACTGGAGGATCTGCGTGGCATTGGCGTGGATCAATCATTAATCAAGATCTGAGAGCTGAGCCCAGGCGGGTGGGGTGAGGAGAGTGGGTAGGGACAGGCAGAGGAGTCTGTCCCCAGGGCAAGCGCCGCCTGTGCTGATCCGCCCCCCAAAGGCAAGAGCCTTAGCAAGAGCCAGATCCAGAGCACACGGAGACTTGTGTCTGCCTGGATCTGGCATCCTTCTCTGGTCTGAACCGGGACACCAGGGCAGAAATATCTGACCTCGGGATCAGGCAAGCACATGCATTAAGTGGCTGTAACAAAATGCTTATCAGTCTCTCGTTACTAAAGATTATTCTCCAATGTCTGCACCACTTGCAAAACCTGGAACTGGCTGGGTGTGTTCCTTTCTCGTTCCTCCCAGAAGGTATGGGCGCAGTCAGCACTATTTAACCATTCCCAGGAAGAGATGAGCTTTCCTGAGAGGAAATCGGTGTTTCATCCCCACCCAGAAAAATCAGCAGGACTGGATGAAATCCCGAGGTCTGTATGTGAGCCCAGGGGCACGGCTAGTGAGTGTGGCTCTATGAGCCCTTTCAGTCCAAATGAAACATTGATGAAAAAAGACTTAAACCTCTGAATTTCCGTACTTTCAGTGTGAAACAGAGGAAGCCTGGGGTGGTTCAGCTCCCCCCAAGCCCTTTCTCCCCCCTTGGCTTCCTGCCATTGTCTTTGGCAGAGGCGGGGTGGCTGCGGGAGCCCAGGGAAAGGAGGGGGACTCTTCTCTCACCCACCGTACTGATTATTTGTAGCCTTTTCAGGTATTTTCCAGCCCATATATGTTTTGCTCGAGTGTCTACACACACATAGACACACATGTATACATTCATAGAGGCACACACAACTACTTCAGACATATATTCCTGCATATGCACACACTCATATGGTGACCTTGGTCCTTCAGAAAGTGCGTCAGACTCATTTCTGCCATGCTCATCTATTTCCATCAACAAATGTACAACTGACACCTCTTTTCCCACAAAATGGTGACGCAGAAGGGTGGGATGAACATGCCATGGGAGCGGAGCCCGGCACTGCCTCACACACTGGCACCACAACAGGAAAGCCAGGGGCAATGGGTGGCCAAGATGAGCTTGTCTGATGGTCCTGTGACCCAGCTTGTCACAGCTCAGCCCCAAATTGCTGTCTCTGTCCAGGAAGGACCCTAAACACCTACACAGCTTTTGCACCAGTGGGCCATCAGGCTCGTTGAGGCTTTGTTTAGTGGCCCAGAGCCCTGGGCACCCCAGAGCAGCTTTCAACATCCTCCCTTCCCTCCAGGCAAATCCTGGAAGCGGTCCAGCCCCTGGAGGCTGCCTCACCTTGTGTCAGCAGTACTGGTCCCCTCCTCCGCCTGCATGCAGCCGTGTTTCGGTGTCACAAACACATGCCCTTCCCAGACTCCTCTGTTCCTTGGGAGATCCTGGGTCCTGGAGCAGGTTCCTGTAACTGCAGATTTTCAGGCTGCTGAGGTTGGTTTTTAATCCCTTCCCTGTTCCTGGGACAGGCCAAGGCATCTGGCTTTCATTAGTTTTCCGTGTTCGACTCTAGGAAGCAAATTCTGGTTTGAGAAGGACTTTTTGCTTTTCACATCTTGCTTTGAAGAACCTACCATTTAAAAAAAAAAAAAAAAAAAATGTTTTCTCACCCAATTTCATCACTGGTAATGCTGAAAGGCGGCTTTCAGCCTGCTGGAAACTGGCCTCAGGGAGACCCCAACACCTGTTAAAATCCTGCCCTGAGCCGGGACCTCAACAAAATCCCTCCACCGCAGTCCCTGTCAGCAAAATTCAGAGCCGGCCCATCGCTTCAGACAGCTTTCCCCAGCTTCAGCGTAACAGAGAGCAGAGGACCCTCATGTGAGACAGCCCAGTCTGACAGAGCCACCAGCAACATCACGCAGCTGCCAATGGATGCCTGGTTGGGACAGGGCTGGTGAAGCACGTGGCATCTCCTCCTGAACCTAGCACGGATTCCCCAGCTCTCCCATCACACACCTGCACTGAGCTGGGCTTCATATCTGAGTAGAGCTTAGCTTTATTCCTCGTGTAACATACAGTGTCCACTGTGTCCAGTTTTGGGCCTCTCACTGCAAGAAAGACATTGACATTCTGGAGCTTGTCCAGAGAAGGGCAAAAAAGCTGGTGACGGGTCTAGAGAACAAGTCTTATGGGGAGCGGATGAGGGAACTGGGGTTGTTTAGTCTGGAGAAAAAGAGGCTGAAGAGAGACCTTATCGCTCAATAAAACTACCTGAAAGGAGATTGTAGAGAGGTGGGGATTGGTCTCTTCTCCCAAGTAACAAGCAACAGGACAAAAGGAAATGGCCTCAACTTGCACCAGGGGAAGTTTAGGATGGATATTAGGACAAATTTCTTCACAAAAATAGTTGTCAAACATTGGAACAGGCTGCCCAGGGAAGTGGTGGAACCACCATCCCTGGAGGTATTTAAAAGACGGGTAGATGTGGCGCTGCAGGACATGGATTAATGGTGGACTTGGCAGTGTTAGGTTGATGGTTGGACTCAATGATCTAAAAGGTCCCTTCCAACGTAGATGATTCTATTCTTCTACAGGAGAGGCCCAGACCTGCCCAGCTGGGTGAGCTGAACATCACTACCAACCTACCAAGGCCAGGAAAGAGGTTGTATCTGCTGCATTGCCAACGTTGGGCCTGGTGCAGCCAGAGTCAGCCCCAAACCACTGTGCATGCGGCATATATCGCACTGGATGCACCCAAAAAGGCATTTTCTCACCCATTGGGTAGGGTTACCCCTGGGAGACAAATCTGGACCAGAAAGAGCTGAGGATGGGAAAGGGGAGGGCAAGGAAGAAGGGGAAAATCATGGAAGTGATGGTCCCAGCAGGAAATCCAGATAAGAAATAAGTCATGAAATCTCCTTACCCGTGATTTGCTCTGTGAGAAATATCTGCTTCAGCCTTGCCAACGTGGGCGTTTTCTTTAGCATCCAACACTCAAACTTCCTTCCTACCTCTTAGTAGGCATTCCTGCTTAATTCATAGAATCATAGAATCACAGAATTGTCTAGGTTGGAAGGGACCTTTAAGATCGTCTAGTCCAACCATCAACCTAACTGATAAAAACCATCACTAAACCATGTCTCTAAATTAACACACCTGGAATTTTTGAACCATCCTTCATTTTCTTCCCTGGGACAGAGACTGCCTTTTTATTTTTATTATCCACTGCCTAGCATGATAGCACGAGCAGGGATTGCAGGCTCCAGCACAATCCCACTAAACAAAGATGAAAATAATACATTATCAATCATCAGAGCCACAGCCTGAGCCGAGCGGTGCCTTTTTGCAGTGCTTGGCTCATTACTTACTGCTGTCACTCACGCTCCAGCCTGACAAAACCTCTGAGGACTTTGAAGACCCTATGGGGCAAGTGACACAGAAAGGGAACATCTCTCTTCCATGCTGTCACCGTGCAGCCAGCAGCACAGGAGCAACACGCTGGATCTCCAGCCCCGCACCGGTGGAGCTCCCCGGGGAACCCGGCTCTGCGTGTAACTGCTGGAGAGAACAAGAAAAAATTACTACTGATAAATGCGGCAGAAACAAGACGACACATGCCCAAGAGCAAAGCCAAGAGCTGGGCCACGCTGTCACAGCCTGCTCCTGTGGATAAAGCTTTCTGCTGCTGTAGAGCGGGGTATGGAGCGGTGGGATCAGGGAAATGCTGTCACTCAGCAACTGCATCAACACCAGAACCTGCACCAAAGTGTTTGGAAGTGAGAAATTTTACTATTTTTTGCTGCAGCTGTGCCCACGTGCTGGAGCAAAGGGAAGCGATTTGCCTGTGCCACCTACACAGCCCAGAGAAGGGCGCTTGGCGGCGAACTGGGAAGCAAGTACAACAGTGATTTTTCTTTTAAGACATGAGTTCTGCTGAAGCCTGAAACATTTGGTGAGAGAGGAATCAGTTTAAGCAAGTGCTGGGCACTTTACTTACCCCAAAACACCATTTTTGATCCTCTTGAGGTGGCAGTAAATGGCGACCCATCCTCTGTTTTAATAACAGAAAACAGCAAAGACTCATTGTATCAGATGTTGCTACAACTGCCTTTTGGCAGATCAGTCACCTTAGTGCTAAACACAACACGTCACTTGTTCTTCTGCTGCAATGCTCAGGTGGAAAAAAGAGCATTTTAAAAAAAAAAAGCATGAAGATCTCTTGTTGGGTGGTTGGACGTGTCCTACACCAGGAAAAGTTTTGTCTTCGGGTAATAACCACAATGAGAAAACATAACACTGAACATTGAGGGTACTCAGAGCTCATTATTAATCAGGAGTTTCAGGACTCATTAACTGATAGCTTGGATTCTTAGAGCTACGTATTTTCACGCAGGGGAGAGGTTGTTGTTCGATGGCTGAGGAAACCTCGTACGGTGAAAATAGAGGTGCCTTCCCCATCCATCAGCCCATCTGTCCCCAAACCAGCTCTGACAGGAGGCCAGGTTGGAAAGAGGAGTCTGGTTGAAGGGAAAAGGCTCATTGTCCAAGAGGAAATGAACTTGGTCATATCACCCATATCCCCAAACACCAATATTTTCTGGAGTTAGTTTGTTTTTCCTCATTTCCCTATTTTTTGTTTGCGAAAATATAATTTTGGAGGAGGGATTTAGGATTTATGCTTACAAATAAAATAGACTGTAACTTGCATAATGGGAGCAGTTCAGTTTTACATGGTTGTCTCTTGACATGTTTACACAGCTGGCCAGATACCATTAAAACATATTTTCTCAGGAGGCAGTGTGGTCTAGTGGAATGAGCACGGGCCTCGGAGTCAGGAACTCCCACGTTGTGATTTTGGGTCACCAGTGATTTGCTTTGGTGTGCATACTGAGTCATTTAACCCCCGTGTGCTGCAGCATCCCCAAAAGACATCTCCTCATCACAGCTTGATGTTCAGGATCAACACGTAAATCCTGGGGCAGGAGAGGACCGGGTCCTGATGTGGTTGGAGATAATCCAGCGAAAAACGTTCCAAAGCAGGCAATAGCTATTTTGTTGCTTCACTCCGGTTCTTTTCTTCCCTCTCTCAGTTTCTCAGGACCTGTAATAAAAAAGGAAAAGTTGCTTGCAAAACTGAGGGCCTGGCTTTGCTGATGGACTGCATCTCTGGGGTTTTGTCAGCAGCTTGAGGGGATTTTTGTCAACAACTTGAGTCATTTTAGAGAACTGGTCTGCTCTTTGTAAAGCAAATTTCTGCAGAGGAGGATGGGTGTGGGAACAGCCAGGCAGCACAGCACAGCACCCGACGGGCAGTGTGGTGGGAAGCACTTTCTCCGGGCTTCTGGGTATGGGGAAAGGATTTGTCAAGGCGTGAAGCAGATGGAACTGGAGGTGGCTGCAGCCCGAGAAAGTCTTGGTGTTGCGTATCTTCTGTCCTGCAGCTGCTCTAACTTGCTGAGAAGGCCAGCTGGGCTTTTAATTCACTCGGGGTCAGTGACCATGTAAGGGTCTTAGTGCCTTCTCCAACTCTGTGGTTGTGCTGAGGGCTTGAGCTGACCCCACCGAATCCCAGGACCACTGGAAGTACGGGACCCATGGATTCACCTCTTCCACCTCCTGGGCAAGCAGGGCTCTCCCCAGCTTGACACCTGATCAACCAAGGCTCAGTCCAGCCAAGGATGGAGACAGCAAGAGCCCTCGGCAGCCTGTTCCCACTCTGCACAAGCTCGGTGAGAGAAGAAGTATTTCTTAATGTCCAAACTGAACCTCCTGAGCCACAGGCTGTGGCTGCAAAGCCCAGCTCAGGAATCAGACCTTCTCCTCCACTACTGCCGAGGCAACAGAGCATTTAGTGCATGTTCTCTTCGTGAGAAACAGCTGAAAGGAACAGAAGGCCTTTTTACTTTTTCACTTTTTCAGAGAGAGATTGTTCTCTTCTGGATGGCAGACTAACAGCAAAGAAACCTGAGCCTTCAGGGTATCTTTAACCCAATTTTAGAACCTCCTGGAAGTAGGGGTTATTAATGGACTTGTTGCTGGAAGCTCAGCTCTAGTGTTTTGAATGGCTGTGAAACATACACCTGATGGGAGAACAAGCATGAAAACGAGAAAAACAGGAATCTGTTTTCTGATATTCCCACCTCTGCTAATAAAGTTCTCTTTTCAATGTTGAAGCCTTGGTTGTTTTTAAAACAGTTTTGTGAAATTGCCTTGACACCTTATTAACGTCGGTACAAAAAGCCACTCGCCCACCCTTTACTGACACAGTGGTACAAGGGATAAATCGGGGGTTTTACAAACCTGTCAAAGGAAATCTGTTGCCTGAGCTCGGAGTGGGTGTACAGTCTGCAGTGAAGTGTCACGCATGTCTACAGTGAACTATAAATATTACCATTTACTGAATTAGGGCTTTTGTCTTTTAGTAGCCTTATTTAGATAATTGACACTTGCTTCAGTGGGTTTGCTCCGGTATTTCATTACCAGCCGATATATCCAGGCCAGCCTTGGTAGGTTAGTGCAGAACCCCACTCCCTCAGCAGGACCTGAAAATTTAGGTCAATTCGCATAACTTTGATGAATCTTTAGAACTAAAATGATTAAAGCGACAACTTCCATTGACTCCCCGCTGAGGTCTCTGACCTTAAATCATGGAGGTCACAAAAAATATGTTAAGAATCTAAATAAACTCCAATTCAGCACTCCTTTAAGCATCTCTGTGCAGTGGGGACATCAATATGGCTTAAAGGAAGTGCACAACATATAGTTTCTCAATAATTAAAAATTTTCATGGGAATTTCACAAATTTCTATGCATACCTTATTTTTTTTCTCAACCCCACCAAATGCATTTTTTTTTAAGAAAAGACAATGGAAAAGGTAAGCGCTTCACGTTAACAAGGTGTCAGTTCTGCAAATGCTTCATAAAGCTGGAACCGTCTAGTTTCAAGGTTGAATAGAATAAAATCAAGACATTTTTCAGTAAAAGGGTTTGATATTTTTTCACACTGTACCAGGACAAATGCAAACATTTGGTGTTTGAGCTCCATGGGTACAATGACAAAGGCCCCTTCCTATGTCACTGAGTAAGTCATCGGGCAAGAACTTTTCCTGACTGCAAAAGACGACCACGATGACACATGCACTTGGTATTAAAGGAAGAGGCTGTCATTAGTTGTTGCTGTGCAAAATCAAAGTTCAAGCCCAGACTCTCTTGTACTACAGCATAAATTGTTCCATTTTGAAGAGCCCTGCAGGAGCTCCGGGGAGTCAAGCAGTCGCATACTGGAGAGCACTGGGGGGCACAGGGAGGTGCAGGGGGGACCGTGAATCCACCTCTGTAATCTGGTGCCAAAGGGACACTGCAAAGGGGGAGAGGAGCTGGTTTTTCTACCTACCTCTTTAATGAAGGAAGGATGCTCCATGCGTACCTCGTGCTTCCCCCAGCAGACCGTGCCGGGGCAAGCAGAGGGCATCTTCCCCTCATATCCACAGACCGGCCCATTTACCTCAAGTAACCCTAAATTTTTACAGAGAGTACTCAGCACTCTTTTGCTAGTTGGAGAAGGCGGCAGCAGGTAATGAGGTGACAAGAGTTCCTTTAAAAAAAAATAAAACAATTATTTAAGTTTTCAGTCACCGGCATTGTACAGCGTTGCCTCCTGATGTCTTTTGCTCAGAATGATGTGAGCCAGAAACACCGTCGTGACATTTGATGGAGCGAGTGCGATTTACATGAAGGAAGGAATCCCACAGCATTTATGTCTCCGCTGTGAGTCATGTTTTGGTATCCCTCGTCCCGGGCCTGCACACGTTGAAATTGCCTGCAATGAGGGAAATCAAAGGAGAGGGGAGCTGCTTTGGGGATAAATCTCACAGTACAAATTCCTTCGTTAAGTGGAAAGTATTACAATCCAGTCCTCGCCTCCCTCTACACGCGCTAAGAGCAGACAGTGTGGGTTGTGGGTACATCTGCCAGGGCAGCATTTTCTCTTGTGCGTTTATTTAGCAAAGCGGAGGTCTCAAAACTACAGAGAAAGCAGCAGCTTAGGCCTTCAAAAATCTTTGCTCCTCAGTGACAATGGCTCTACCTGGCCAGTAGTTCCAGCATTAAGTGGAAAATAACTATACCGGGTTTTTATTTTGCAGAGTGAAGCTGCTTCATGGCCACACACAGACCTGCCGTGGGCTCCAAGGGAAGGGTCATTGGCCACTGCAACCAGGGACGGGCAGCACAGGGTGGGGGAAGCTCTGTGAGCCACCCAAAACGTGTTTGGGGTGACAGGGTGCACCAAAATAGTTCAGCCTTGCACTTCTTCTACGCTTCGAGTCCTCTTGTTTTTAAAAAAACACGTCAAGTACTTAAAACCTGACCTTCTTAGCTAAGAAGAGGAACTTGCTATTTACAAGAGGCCGCAGCGCGCCAAAGCGCTGGGTGGTTTCGTCTCCCTCATAGAGCGCGTGCCTTGGGCAGGTTTCCAAGCTGGGGCTTTCTGCTGTCCCTCAGTCGTGCCTGCGCATTTGCAATCACAGCAATGTGTGTACAGCTGCTACATTTTTTTGTCTGCAAGAGCCATGGTAATTGCACTTAAGCTGCTGCATCTTCCACGCGTGAGCCTTGGGTTGACATTTCTTTTCAATTGGGTCCCAAATGGCACATTTTGTATATTAGTATTTAGTGCCAGTCTATAATTAGAAGATAATTTTTTCCAGAGCTAATGAAAAGATGCCCTAGCAACCTCTGGATCTGATCCCAAATCCATTAAAACAGTTCAAGTGATTCCATTTTATGTGGGACAGACCAAGAAGTTTGAAGAATGATGCTGCTGAGTATTTCCAACCAGGAATATGCTGAAACTTGGTGAAAAAGAATGGAAGAATTCATCCTGTATCTGTCCCTGTTACATCCAACTTGGAGAGAAATTGGGAAAATTAAATGAGTAATACTTCCTGAACTATGATGGTATATTGATGGAAATGTGGCTAAGAATTACCTCCCATGGAAAAATTAAGGAAAATATGTTTCTATCATCATAATGAAGACTTAAGCCTTTGCTATTAGTCATTAGTGCCAGTTTATAGAGCCAAAGATGGTAAGTGTGGGCATACAGTGAACCTCGACTGCGTTGCTTCCCTGTGTGCCAGCCTTTGTGTGTGGATTTCTACCACGGTGTCCTGCCGCGCTGAGCTGCGGTGACTATTTGTCACCAAACATTTGGCTCTGTTTCACATCCAGTATCTCCAAACCCAGATTCCACACTGCAGTTAACTGCTCCCAGCACTTCCACACCCAGTCGTCACCCTGGTGCCCAGAAATACACTTGATTTAGTCCACGACAGCACAGGTTAATGGCCATCAATCTAAAAGGAGTGCTAAGGAGGGATCCTAAAACAGCTCAACCACACCATGCTCTGCTCGGTGTGTATGCACCTTTCTGCTTGGATGATGTTCTTCAAAAGCCACTAAGAGCCTACAAAAACGCACCAAACAGCTGCCACGATGAAGGTATGCTGCATTTCTAAACGGGGCTCACGGTCTGGGGCATATCCACGGTTTTCACAAGCATCTGGGGAAATGCCAGAAGAACATCACTTTGTTGAAAACCCAATTTTCACAGCAAACCAGCACGAATGGGACATTTTCACTGACCAAGCTCTCTCTTTGGGATGAGCACTGAGCGAGCAGAGCCCGACAGAGCCGGTGGGGTTGGTGGCTGCATGCGATTAAGCACATCCCAGTGCCCTGCTTTGACCACGGGTCCCAGCAGAGCCTGCGTCTGCTCTCCACAGGCAGAGCCGCGAAAACAGAGTACGAGCTGTGAAAACCACCTACCCTGTACCAGGAACGCGGGCCCGAGAGCACAGCGTCTGCAGCTCCTGCCATGCTCCACTCATCGGCTTTTTGGATTTATTAGCAAAGTAAATCCCTACCCAAGTCGACAAAGAAACACAGCGTAAAAACAATGAAGAACCACAGTGAAGGGCAAATGCACTTTACATAAGAAAGTCTGAAAAGGTCACCAGAATGTTTGCGGGAAGGATACAAGTGTTTTGTAACTTTGAACAACGAGACCAAAAGGTGGACAAAGCAACCACTGTGTTACCACCCCAGGGAGTGAATAAAAATTGCCACAGACTATGAATTAATTCTAAACCAATTGTGCTGTAATGAAACCCTCGACAAAACAGGTACCGATTCACACACCTCAGTGTCATCAGCAGAACAAAGGTGTTAATTAATGTTTTTCTGGAACTTCTTTTAAAAGTTAAACCACCAAACCACCATTTCTCTCCCGCTCCCCTGGACAGCCTTTACGCAAGGCGGATAAAAGGGGAACTTCCTGACCACGACCACACAGCATAGGAGGAGATTTTAAAGACAAAGATCAATGCCTAATCTTCTGATTTTGGGCACGAATCTTGAAACTGAGGGTTATTTCCTACTTGACGATTCCCAACAGCATGTCTTATTTATTTACAGAAAGACAGGAATTAACAACAGCTCATGACATTTTTATTTTAATGAAATTTAAAAAGGCAGTTATTAGTTATACATACACACAACTGATTCTGTACCTGTTAGTCATAAATATAGAACATTCAGAAGTACAAAATACACTTTATCCACAGCACAATTTCACATCAAGATGAAGAGTTTTAACAGATAAGTAACCAAGTGCCTAACAATGACAGAAGCCCATTTTTGGAGTTGTTTTCTTTTTCTTTTTTTTTTTTTTTTTCCTTTTTCTTTTTTTTTAAAGACCATTAATCTACACAAAGTAATCAGTGCCCACAGTCATCAGTTCCACATAACGCACTCTGGTCTGGAGTAGGAAAAGACTGACCTTTTAAAGACAATTAGATGCCATCACCTTTTCTTTGCTCCATTAATAGAAACAAAACAAAGCCCACATTCTCCTCTTCTCACAGCTAACAACTGTGAAAAATGGGACTCTGGCAAAAATCACCTGAAGCCAAATTTGAGCACTGCCAGGAAAAGTGAAAATATCTGAACTAGAAATTAGTCCACTCGATACCTTGCAAACGAAGAGCAACAGCAGTATGACACTGATAAGGCATTAATGACAAAATGGCTGTATTATTCTCGAAAAAAGAGTACACCTATGTATAAAAATATATGTCATAGCAATTGGGTAAATCCAACACTATTTAACACTGTGCCAAAAGTAATTAAGAGTTAAAAAGGCAGTACTGCAAGAAGTATTTACAGTTTCATACTGTACTTCAAAAGAAAAAAAAAAAGGCAACAAAGCTACACATGGAACTATCTGGTTAAAGCATCACTGTAGGTACTGCCAGTAGCACTTGTAACAAGTAATGTGCTGGAGTCCCTCTTGTTAAACAGGATTACTTGTCTGAATAAATGAATGTAAATATTTTAGTAGCTAAAATCTCAGTCTACGTGCCTGCTCATTGAAATAACTCACCCAGACCATTACTATTTGCAGTTTCTTGCTCCATCAGTTTTAAAACCAAAAGATTCAGTTTCAAGAAACCCTGTGTTTGCAACACGGTTTGATCAGAAGTCACAGCTTTATTTCCAGCTAAAAAAAACCCACAAAAGAAACGAGAAATCCACCACCTGTGAAATTCTGGAAACCGGCAGCCAAAGTGCCAGCAAAGCCACACCAACGGCACATAATAAAAACGTTAGCATTCCAAATGCACTTTATAATTCAGCTCTAGAATAAGTAAGTTGCTTTAGTAACGAAACACGCGACAGAAAGGTACAGCACAGCCAATGCTACGCAGCTTTTTTGGCCACAAGACCCGGGACGAGGCTGTTTCAGGGGAGCAAGCCACTGACACGACGGCGAGGGCAGCGCAGGATGCCCAGCGGCGGCAGCAAATGCTGAACTTGCTCGTTTGCTCGGCCAGAAGCACAAAGTTGCCAAACTTTAAGCTTATGAAGCGCTCCCTCCTCGCTGGCTTGGGAAGGGCAAAGCCCGCGCTTCCCACACGGCCGTGGGAAAGCGCTGCAGAGATGGCCGGGAACGGGAGGGGAGGTAAGGAAGGGTGGAAATGTCAAGAAGAAAGCAAACTGCCTCGGGATGGCAGGACAGAAATGAGGGGCCATAATGGCTCACAGGGAAAAACCCAAACCTGGCGCTATCCGGAATGCCCCCTTAACAGAGTAGCCACGCACCTTCCCAACCGGAAAGGCAGGAGTGGTCTACAAGGTGAGAAGCAGTCCATGCTCTGATGCCTTAGGCATGTTGGCTTCAAAAAAATAATACTGTATTTAAAAAGCAACAACAACAAAAAAAGAGAGATGTGCTTGAAATTCTGCTAACAGTGCAATTCTAACTGCACAATCAAATTCTGTACACAAGAAGCCTTCTACAGTAGTATAAAAACCATGACACACTGAGGAAGTTATCATCACTGATGTTAGGAGAAAGATTATTTTAAAAACCTAATTTTTAGGTTGAATTCAGGAACAAAGGTAATTATAAATATACTTAGAGCAGTTTGTTGGGCAATATACAACAGAGCAACAGCATTTTTTCAATTAATTTTTCACTTTACAGAGAAACATTTTTTTAAAAATTTTAGAAGAAGTGACATTTATCATGTCAAGTGCCTTCTGTGCAGAGACACAAACTGCTCATCTACTGCTCTCCCTCGCGATTAGCCCCCTCTAGAAGCACGTCCTGCTGTACAGATGCTGACCGCCTCGCTCCAGCCGGCGCAGCATCCAGGCACCTTTTACAGACATCAATGAACTCCCTTCTGGGACAGCAGAGCCTTGCTTCTCTAATTCAATGAGCAGTCATTCATCTGAGCAGCGCAAGCGGAAAGGGAGAAGGATCCAAGAGAATAAACATCCGTGTATTTAAAACAATAGTGCTTTAGGCTTGCTCACCTAAGAAGGTATTTTCCTGATCTCTGGGAAAGAAGAGATACAAGTTTTGGTTTTTTTTTGTTTGTTTGCTCTCAGTGTGATTTTGGTGAGGCAAGTACAGACCAGGAGATCTGAGGCCTCTCCAGTACTACATCTAGCAAGAAAAAAAATCTCATGAAAAAAAAAGCTCCTAGCCCCACTTGCACGTAGGGTAAGAGATTGGTCCCAGATTTAGCGAGAGGAACAGTAGGAAGGACTCTTCCTGGACACTGAAAACTACATGCTCTTCTCGGAGGAGGCCAGGGAAGCAAAGTCAGATGGGAACACCACCCTACGGCTAACGGTTAAAGCCACGTCCCTGGGTCATGTTTGCTGCAGCCCAGCTCCCTGTGCTGCTCGTCAGCATGAAACCAGGGTGACCAGAGCAGGCTGCAGGATGGGGACCTGTCTGCTTTTTGGAATATTATCCTGATAGGATGGACTGCAGTGATGCGCAGTGCCTCCCATCAGAGGCAACCCAGAATTCAAGAGGAGCTACAAGAAGGCAGACCTTAGTGAGGTCTGAGAATTGCTGTGGACACTGCGATCTTCTAGATGGGGGTTACATGCTGGGGTTGCTGTTTCAAGGTCGGTGATGGCCCCTGAACAGGCTAAGGTGGAGGGAAGTTGCCCCCTTCCTCCTCCACAAAGGCTGGCTACCACCGGCTGACCTCAAAGGTTATGGACAACCTGCACATGGGAACTCTGAGCTCCTTGTCCTTCGTGAGCGATTCCTTCTCCTCCCATCCCAGAAGAAACGATCTGGAGAAAAATGCTGACCTTACAACCCAACCTCTGTAACTTCTCATGCATATGAAGTATTGAATAAATACCTTTCTATCGCATTTCTGATGAAGACATATGGTAGGTGACTCGGCCAAGAGGAAGGTGATTAACTTACCTCTGTGGAAAAGCATACAGCATTCAGAATAGTCAAGAGTCCTCAACATACTTGGTAAGCTGAAAATCCCTTATTTAACAGAATAGGGTTAACAGGGTTTAACAGAAGTGATTGCTTGGGAATCCAAGCAAAAATTCAAGTTATCACTGTGTACGCAGTAGACAATAGTCCAATTGATATCTATTACCAACTCACTCTAAAAAAATTATACACTACAAAACCATCTCACTGCTTGCAGCAAATGAGCTTGAATGATTTCCTAAGAATAGGCCACCACCTTGCACTGTTAAAATGTGAGGTTTCACAGTATAAAAAAGTACTTCACAGAAAGGAAATGCAGCGAATATAGAAAATGCAGTCAGTCTTGATGTGTTTACAGTCATTTTTTACGAGGCAATATTTTTGGGAAAGCAAGAACCATAGAAATTAAAGCAGCCAGTGAAAAATGTATAGAGTTATAGGCCTCAATTCAGTGCAAAAACAGACTAATAGCTTATGTAAGTAAATGTTTGTTCTGAATAGAGAACCACCTGAATTAAAAGTAAGAACACCTATGTGAAGTGATGGAGACTCCCACAACATCTAAATCCTCCACATATACTGTCAACCATGTCAGTACACTTCAGAATGGACCCTTGCTAAAGGCAAAAGAAACCAGTACAGGAAATCACTTCATACAGCACAAGATATACATAAAGTACCAAGATGTACACACATTCAAGTTTAAGTTAGAAAAGGCAGAACTGAACCTTCTGGTGAGAGAGGCCTACATTATGTTGCTTAATCTCACATTTAAAGTGACCTAAAAACTACAAGAATCAAAGAAAACAGAATATTGTGTCTGCTTCCAGAAACTTAAGCTTAAAGCAAGGCATCGAAATCGAGCGGTAGGCACTGTAACAAGACATTACCTTACCTTTTCTCTGTTAGTCTTTGTTACTTTGTTATCTATTTTAAAATTACCACTCAAAGGAAATAGTAGGTATCATTCACATTCAAATATTTAAGACTCAGAGATTTTTTTTTTTTTTTTAAATCAAGCAAAGTGTTTCATCTCTGAGGTAGATGACGATAAAAAAAAAACAAAAATAAATGGAGCTGTCAATGAACACTACCAAGTGCTGGAGCTCCTCTGTCGGCACTGACACCCCAAGGAGGAGAGAGCAAGCCCTACACCACTATCTGAAACATGAGAAATGTGTCTTCTGGTTTAGTAGCTTCTACAGAAATGCAACACAGAAAAAGCAGAGCCAAAATTACACTGAAATGGCCTCGGAGAAGAGCTTCCACTTCTGCTTTGCAAGCTACTCAGAAAATGGTGGAAACATGCCCAGGTCAGCAAAATCTTCAATGTTGTAATTGCCAGTACCCTGCGTCGGATCCCCTGGCATCGGCAGCATGTCCTGCATGATAAGGAAAAAATCAAAGTGAAGTGTCACTTGCTAACACGTTACCCAGACACAAACTGCTTCCCGTTCCTCTTTTCAGCGTAAAACCAGACAAAGCCAAAGGTTAGATAAATAAGGTGAAAACCAGACCTGTGCAGGGGGCTGGGCTAGGATTTATGTGCTGCTTATGTTTTGCTGGGGCGTTTCTGAACGGGAGGTGGGAGTTTAGCAGGGCAGAAGTTTTGGATTTGCCTCTGAATAAGGCAAATTTGAGCTGCTCCATACTCCTCCCAGGCTGAAACAGTTCCTCTTGGAATGGGTAGCTACGTATGGAGAGAAGCAAACTCTCTGGTTTCACTGTATGGGAAGTATTCAACATCCCACACACTCCCCCACCCTGCAGAAAGGAGCTCCTGCTGTCTAAGCATGGGTTTGGAGAGGGTCTCCCCTCCTCATCAGCACTCTCTAAGTGAATGTATTACTGCTCTTTGTCCTTTGAGGTGCACTAAAGACTGGACATCCACCCCAGCCCAAGCAGCCTCCATGCATGGACAAAAGCAGAGGAATTGACAGGAACTTCTCAGGAGAAATGGGCTTTCATGGTAATCGCTCCCACGTGTCTTGAGCCACGTGAGATCCCTGCAGGAGGCTTCGAAAAATACTCAACCTTTCCTCTCAGCCGGAGACCGAAGCCACAGGGAAAAGATATCCCTTGCTGAGAAAACCAGAGTTTACACTGGCTTTTCCTGTCAGTCCTTACAATAATAAGCTCTTACTGCAAAGCCAAGTTTTGCCAGGGATGGCTCATTAATCTTACAATTAAACAAAACCTAAAGAGCAAAGAAAGCTCACAAGATCTGCTCTGTAAAGGAATAACTACTGAGAGCTGCTGTGTACTGGGAAGTTACCCTCAAATAAAGACAGATTAAAGCCCATCTGAGGTCTCCGTAGCATCCCTGTCGATGGTGGTGAAAGAGGCTGTGAACACAACTGGCAGTTTCTCAGCTGCCAGGGTCAGCCTTCACTTCCTGACCAAAACTTGCACTTATTTAATGTTTTCCCACATTCCTCCCCAGCCAAGGGGAAGTTGTAGCTGCCCCCACTTGTTTAAATTTCCAACTCGGAAGGCATTTCTGCTGCTGGCGCCTCTGAAGCGAGGTCACCTTGGGTACAGCCCTGGCAAGGTAGCTCCCCTCTCAAGTCTGCCTCTCTCCCTATGTCCGGCTGACCCAGGGCTGGCTTCAGGCACACACAGTCCAAGCACCTTCTCAGAGGCCTTTGAACTGAGCTCATCCCAGATTTTCACCACATCCAACTATTATCCTATTTCCTTCCGAATGCAGAGTCACCTCCAAGAGCCCTGCAGGTGAGCCCAGTTCTCCCATTCTCCCTTTCTCCTTCCCACTCATTTCATAAGACGTTTGCTGGGACACAGCACTTGCCGGAAACACAAGCAAGATGCTGCTCGGAGCCCCGTGTCTCTATGGGCCATCGAACCACACTGCCATCAGCCCCACTGGAATTCCCTTGAATATGCTTTTGGGTTAAAGTACGTGCAAAGCAATTAAACTTTGCTTACAGAGAGAGATGCAAGAGATTAATCTTGCCTGGGCCATGGGGCATGCAGACAGGTAGTTATTCCAGACGTAGCGATGTCCTTTGTTCCTGTGTGAAGCAATGGTTCGTTCACACAGGAATATTTTCAAGCTAACGTCTCTTCTGCAGCGTTCCTGCGAGCAAATAAGCGCGAGCCCGGTCTTGCAGGTGGATTTACTTTCTAAAAGATAATGAGGTGCCCCACTTCTAAACCTTGCTTGGGGCTTGAACTGTCTTTCCTGCATTTATCTGCATTGTTTTGTTGCAAACTGTCTTCTTGATCTAATTTAAAAACAAGTTATACAAGGACAGAGACCTTATTAGTTAACTTATGAAGTCCCACTCCATCTGTAGTGAAGGCCCAAAATTGTACTTAATATTACAAAATTACGTAGTTGAAGAGGATTTTTTACCAGCTGTCTGGTATCTGACTAGGTTTAACCTTAAAAAATTGTTGGCCACTATCTTCTGTGACAATTCTATGTTTCTATGCAATATCCAAATCCTCTCCTGTTTGAACTATCAAAGAATTACACTGATGTCTAATTGGACTCGACTGGGATTTTAGAGGCCAGCAAGAGGATAAGAAAGACACTCTTTTTGGGACTATTGCATGGCTTCCCTGCAAAACACACCTAAGTACAGGGTGCAAAGAGAAGGGAAAACAGCATTTTAAATCAGCAAAGATGCTGCTCTTCAGCAGAAAATAAAACCAGCTGAGTTGTAGGTAATGCAAGTGCAAAGCTATGGCAGCTCACAGCAAGAGGGAGTTGCTCCAAGCCCTGCTGGCACCCCTGGTCATCGAGGGCCACGGTTCTTCAACTCAGCAGTGAGAAGCTGTCAGAGGGACTTTGGGCTCTCCTCACCTGGAACACCTCGGTCTGACTGGGCTGCGGGTGCGAATGCTGGTCGCCGCTTTGCTGGTTGTGATGTTGGCTCTGCCACTGGGACCAAACTTCGGAAGGTCTCCCCTGGAACTGGCCGCTGCTCTGGCCACCTTCAGCTGGACAGGGGGGAGAAAGGGCAGAAGTTAGAGAGCAGCTCCTTCAAAACGCCTGCTGGTGCTTGAGGCTTCACCCATCAACGCCCGTGTTTGCAAATGAGTCTTAGAGAAAAGACCCCGAGTGATGCCCAGCCCCTGAGGGGTGAAAGCCAAAGGGAGTTCCAGCCCTGATTGCAGGCTGGGGGCCACCCTCAGAGTAAAGCTCATTGCCGGGGGCTGTATGGGCACAGCAGGTGAATTGCTCACAGCAAAACGCACAGGGACACCACAAGCCAGGCACTGGAAGACAATTTTCAAGCATCCCACCACCACTTTTTAATCACTTATAAGGAATATTTGCCATTTCACTAAAAACCAAACAGCATCATCTGAATGCTCTTTCTCTTTAAAAGACTAATTCTTGCAGAGCAGAATATAACTGCTTACCATCCTACCAAATAACACCTTACCATCTAAGCAGCATGCTTTCGGATTTTGTAAGCAGATGTAAAACAATAAGATCAACAGTCAACTGCCTTGCTGCATTACATGCGCAGTGCTGTTTGCTGCACTGTTGTGCCCTCCAATATTACAGCTGCAAAATGATTTATCCAATATCCATCTTATAGCAAATTATTATCCTGTTCGCGTGGTGACGCTTTCTTAAAAGTCTGAGGCCATTTAAATTTCACAGTGTAACACACACAGCAAGGTTTTATGGTAAGCACGCTTAAAAAGGTAATTTTAGGAAGATGGATTGCTTCTAAATAGTCCACCAGAAAATAACATGATGCCACACACATTAATTTGGTCACCTGTTACACATACATTTTTCATGAGTACAGTCACAGGTCACAAGCTGGACTCATTTTACCCTGTATTTCTACAGTCTGGCCCCAAATGTATAAAATTTTTGGATAATTTTCCTTCAATTATTTACAACGTCTCCTAAGAATTAGCATTTTAGAAAGCTTGCCACTAGACTTATGCTTTTCCTCCAAACATTTTCTCTTCTTTTTTTTTCTTTTTTTTTTCCATGTAACTGTTTTTGCCTATTTTCCTCTCAGAGAATCGCAGAGAACTAAGCAGGGTACATCTGGATCTCCCCGATTATCAGTGCCCATTGCCGAGGGTGCCAAATTTCCCGTGTGCTGTGTCAGGTCTCCGATAACCAGACTCGATCATGTCAGATCAGTCACTACTCTTAGTCATGGCTTCAGAAAAACACAGAAACACGTGCTTAATCCAATCCTTTTGGCTACCAGCTAAACCATGCAAAACAGATAAAGTGAACATTTTACAGGAAAGTAAACAGGCTGTAGTGACGTATTTCTATCACATCTAAAGCAGATAATTACAGTTCTTCCCTTAGTGACATTACCACAACCAATAATTCAGCTGACTCAGAAACCCTGCAGCCATTTTATGGGCCAAAACAAAATTCATCTAAGTTCCCCTTCAAAAGAAAGCTGCAAGTTTGTTTGTTTGTTTTTTTTTTATTTTATTATTATTTTCATTCTCAGAACAATACATTGGAATTAACTCAGTGAGGCAAATGATGCTTCTTTTTAGCAAAACTGTTACCGCCGGTCGGAGGTTCAGGACATTCGTCTCTGCGTTATTAATAGCATCCAAACTGATGTAGGTCAGGAAATGTTTCTCATTAGGTGAACGGGTTCTTGCCAAGTATTTCAGGCCTCAAATGCAAGGCTGTCTCGTAAACAAATGTACAAAACATTGTACATTTGTGGAAATGGAGGCAGGAATAAGCTCTGGGGGAAGAGCCCTGTTTCCATGCGCTTTTTCTAGGCGGCACAGCACAGGTCTGCACTCCGGGAGGCTGAGCTCCAACAGCCTGCGCTGATTTTATTCTCCAGGAATAAGAGAAAAACGACACACATTAGCACACGGCTACCCATGGTTTTTGGGATTGCACGTTGTTATCGGCTAGCATAATTCTTCATGGACTTCATGTGTGTTTATCACCAATGGATTCATGATTTTTTTTACTCTCAAATATTATTCTGCTGGTAGAGTGCAGAAAAGTTACCAAGGGTCACCCAGTGGGTCATGGTCTGAAAGCCACTGAATTAGTATGTAATAGGAACAGAAAACCATTTCTAAATATGGCACCTTCTCTGATTAGGTTAGTAGCAGCGTGGGTACAAAAAATCACGTCTCCAGCCAAACTCCAACAAGCCATCTCTGGGCAAGAGGACACCAGTGTGCAGTCAGGGAAGTTGAAAAATGAAAAGAATGTAAATTTGTGCCATTTAAGCATTCTCCTGAGAAGTGAGAAGAAACTGAACCTGCTGACCACAATTTGGGAGGACGTGTACTACTGTTGTAAGGAACTTGAAGCTTTCATGACACTATTTACTGAATTTAAAAAAAAAAAAAAAAAAAAAGCCCTAATACCATAAAATGCCACAATATTCTGAAGCGTGTTGGATGTGGAGAAGATGCAGCATGGAGGGAACAGGTCACCTCAGTCCACTCTGCTCAAAGGGAGAAAGCAAAACCCTTTTCAGCCCCTGGGCTCCCAACTGACCCACAAAAAGAACAGGCTGGAAGATTTTAAATGAAGTTAATGCTGGAGAGTTTCATTTTTATGTGCATTTCTGTGTTATGCCATCTAAAACTTACCAAACCCTGCACTTCGGTTTGCTAAGCTGGAGTAGGCATTCCCACTCGGAGAGGAGGTGGCTGGGCTGGAAAGGGGGCTGTATGATGACGGATCGGCTGGGTAGGTGTGACTTGTTCCAATCCCAAAGGGAGATGACTGAGCCTTGCCAGACTGAGACGGAATTTGCTGAGGAATAAGGGGTAAAAATAAAGGAATGAGTTTTATTGTTGAGGAACAGCACAGCAGACTGGCTTTTGAACAATGTAAAGTACAGACTAAATAAACTCTGCAGATGCGAACAGGCACGTTACTCCTGTCTCAGCCATATTTCATCTCTGTCAAAGACAACTTATTGCTGCATGAGGAACACAACATACTATAAACCAACACTTACAGCTCTCCTGCTGATTAACTTGTATGTACTCAATCTCAGAGCTACTTGGAAAAAAAAATTATTTCCTTCACTTCTATTACAAGGATTAATCTCAAACTGGTATAAGGTATAAGGTATAAAGAATTCACCCTTATTTGCCAGGTGTTTTGATTTTGCAGTGCCACAGCAAAATCACGGTTATCTGAATGTCTTGCAGAATATATGCAGTTCTCAGAGGACCACAGTCTTCAAGGGCTTGGGGGTAAACGGTCAAAATTTCAAAGCTTATGAGCTGCTTTCTCTCCCTGCTTAGAAGTACAGGCAGCAAAGTCATTTTGCCATGTAAAAGGCTTGGGAAGGAGTGTGAACCACCAGCCCTGGGAAGAGGGAAGAAACAGTCTAACCTTGCTTTAACTAGGCAGCTGAGTTAATTGAAGGGTATTGAAAACCAACTTGCTGTCGTTTCCATCTACATAATGACTTCGCCATAGGATCTCCAAGAATGTTACACGAATGATTAAATGCTGCAAGATGGCTTTGAGACACGCACAACGTACTCTGGGACTAAGGGAGGTGAAGCATCTCGTCCAAAGTCATGTGCTACAGCAATGTATAATGCTACAGACAGAATCTGTCTATAAAACATTTCCTGCATTATGAACAAATCCAGCAGTTCCAAGAAAAACTCACTGCCTAACCAGCTCCACAAATAGAAATTAAAGGTGATTACATCTCTGGCTACTTCTAACAATGTGCGCCGTTATCGGCAATCAATACACTCAAGCGAAGCCATTCTCTAGGACAAATGCAGGGGAACTGGGGGAGGAAAACAGATCCCAACAGGCATATAACATGATGAAGATGCTATTAAGTCTTGAGCTCAGTTCCAAGGTAAGAAACTGTACATTTCTAAAGCTTTCCACAGTGACAGCGAGACCATGACATGTCAGTTCTGCAAGGCTTAACTCTGTTTTACTTTATTTATGACGAATGAATGAATGCCAATTTCCCTACGCTACTCACATACAAACTCTCTTCACTTGGACAGAATTTGGACAGTAAGAGGGATGAGTAATTTCTCTTTTGTCATTTTTAGCATCCTCCATATCATTAAAAAAAAAAAATTAATGTTATGACTGGATTTCATCAAACAGGTGTGACAGAATAACCACGGCCCACTGAGGGCTGGGCAGGATAACTGTGATTAATGTGGAAAACATTCAGTTACTGAAAAACTGTTTGGTGCCCGCCCCAGTATGCCATTCTACCCTTCTGAACAATGGAAAGTCAAGAGTGATTAAGAGCAGCATTAGTGAGAGACTAAACGTGATTATTTCACATTATTTGTCTTTAACAGTTTCAAAACAGTTTTTTTTTTATTGTTATGCAGAAGAAGAGAGGTGGTTTCTGAGCTAAGATTGCCAAGTGCAGGGCATCTGATGGAGGGATGTGCTGTTTCCCCCAGCAGCGGACACAGAATGAGCTACACCGGGCAGTGCTCACGGTGGGGAAATGGCTCAGTACCCTCTGCTCTGAATTCACGCCTGGATTTGTATGTGTCCCTTTCTGATTACACTGCTGGCTTGCTGAGTGCAAGGCCTTGGTCCAATGATTCAGTGTCAGGCTTAATACTAAAGCCTAACAGCTGTCCTCTTTTATTTCATTCAGTGCACATATGAAAATAAACGCAGGACCGAGACCTTCCACTGGGATTTATGTCAGCGTAGCGACTGCCACTATTATGAACACTATTACAAACTAAATGCAGTTACGTGTAGGGCAGCTGTCTCAAATTATTATTTACCTGCCAAGGAACAGAAGTGGGGGAACACATTTCTCTCCAACCACCAATGATAAAGACAAAGTACAATTTAATCACCTTACAAATGGGGTTTACTAATTCTTTTGTAAAAAGCACAGAGATTGCAAATCTTTAGTGACCGTGAAGGAAAAACACCTTTAATCAATACCTGTCCTGGAAATGGTGGGCGATTTCCTGTCCAGGCAACCTGACTCTGATTTAGCTGGCGAGAAATCTGTGTCAGATTCTGGCCTGTTGATGAAGAAGACTGGATGTCGTTCACACCAGGCACGTGTACCACAGACGAACTGAAGGAACAGAAACAGTGCCTCATTTGTAGGATACATTCTCGATGCATAAACAGTATTCCAGTTATGGAAATTTTAATAATCACATTAAAACTAATTGTTCAATCAGTCTTAATAAAAAAGAACTTAAAACCATCACACAAACTACGAAACATATTGGCATTCTAAAATGTCACTTCAAACAGACACAGAGGGCAGAATTATTTTGAACTAAACTTCTATAATCTTTTTGAAAGGGCTTGGAAGAATAAAATCAGTCTGACACATGGTGCATAAACACTTTGCAATACTAGTTCAATATTTGATGCATTAAAAAAAACCCTGCTTGCAGAGAGTATTCAAGCAGGTACTTAATTTTAAATTTGTCCTTAAAGTCAACAGTATTTAAGCATTTGCTTAAATGCCACCCTAAATGAAGATGCACAAAAAGACGATACTTGTAAGTACTTCTTTATTTGTTTCCTGCCTGGGAAATGAAGAAGTGCTTGTTATATAATAAAATGTGAGCTTTTAATTCCTATTTTCACCAAATGATGCTAAAGAAGAGCATGCAGTTATATACCCAGGCAAAAGAATAATGAAGACAGAAACTTAAACTAATGGAATAGCTTTGGAATTAAAAAAAAAAAAAAAAAAAAAAAAAAAGGTATTTCCAAAGGAACTCGTTTATATGTTAGTTGTTTCCTAATTACTGAATTTCACTACAGAAAAATTTCCCAGAAATTCCTAATTAGAAGGAAAATTTTATGAAGGACTGCTCCACTTTGTCATTTTATTCTGATGGAAGTCTTGAACAACTGAATCTGTATAACCACACACTGTAAATGTGCTTTTATGTATTTTTATATATAAAAATACATATTTATTATTTTACATGTCATCTAGAAATATGTAAATGAATATAAACAAAGACACAGCATAAAGAAAAAGCTTTTGTGTATCAATTGAAACAGCTTGCTTTTTTCTCCAGTCCCTTCCCTATTGTCTGTTTTCACAATCTTACAGAGAAAGAAGAGAGCAGATTGGGAAAAGAAGTAAACAAGGCTGAGCAGAGAGGAAGCAGGAATCTGAATCCTCCGAGAAGGCTGACAAAATCCCACCCAGAGTGGTAAGCAAAACGTGGCAGGCATTTGAATATGGGAGTTGTTATTCTGTGTTTCTTAAGCTGCCTAAAAGCAAAGTGTGTCTTTAGAAATTCTTCATAGAGTTTGCTTTCTTTTTTTTATTATTTTATTTTATTTTTTTACTACCACAGTCTCCAAAGAGGGAAACGCAGACCAGAGCGTCCATCTAAATCTGGCTTAACTGGGAAGACCACAACAGCTGCTGGGGAGGGCTGGCCCTACCGCTAACACCTTCCCAGCTGGACTGGCAAGTCCCATGATCAGAGGGGCTTGGACTGCATCTGGAATACAAACTTTGAAACCAGGAGTCTGCAAAATAGTGCCTTAGAAGCTGCCCAAGCTCAGTAAGCAAATGGATCAGCCTGGAGAGCTTCCAGGGAGGACAGTTCATCGAGGGTGGAAATACTACAGATGTGTCATTACTGGATGTAATAGAAGAGCAGTAGGAAAAAAGCTATAGTTAAAACATGAGGAATATAACAAAGAAAATGAACAAAACACATGCCAAACTCCAAGATGACAAGTCAGCTATTCAGTAATATGCAATATCCAATTAAAAGACATTTTAATTTAATGTCATTTCCCCCCCTCTCCTAGTTATTCTTGGTTTTAATTTGACAAAACATACACACAGGATTTTATTTCTCTGCACTGAGATTATTAGCAATTATAACTTTAAGAACACATTGGTTTAAATAAAATTATAGTTTGCAGATGTTTCTGAATTCCTGAAATTGACAGGCTCCATATGGCTGTTCCTTCACTTTCACAACAACCTTGGTTGGTCTAAAACAGGAGAATGAAACTTCAGTACCATGGTCCCAGAATGGTGATATGAAGGGCATGTAGGTAAATCTAATCACTGATACCACCCTCTCAAAAAAGTGACTGGAAATGCAGGCAAACTCTTAAACTTCACATTAGCCAAATGTGTGTTACCAGCTGGTAGGCAACAACAGGCATCCTGAATAACTCAAAGACGCCTCAGAAAATGCTGGAGCACCACATTACGAGTATTCAGAAGTTGCCTTGGAAAACTGTTCATGCCCATGTCCCAGCCCTCACCGGGGACTACGGATGAAGCATCCCTCTGTTCCCTTTAATAAGGTGTCCACACCAATCACCTTTGAGGTAGCCATCAGAAGTACCGACAGCTGGAAGTACAAAACAAATCTTCCGCACCTTCCTAGGTTGGTTGAATGTTCCTCCAATCTCTGAGCCTGCCCCATCACCTCTCAGATTTACTTCCCTTCAAGATCTGCTGCTGCTTCTTAGCTTTGTCCAATTACGTCACAGCAACAAGTATTTACTTACCAGCCACTATTTTTAACAGCGATATCCACATCTTCTCAGCTCATAAGCCTAGTCCAAGTGCTGAGACATCACGTAGGAGTGAAGTGTACACAAAGCAAAGTTCATTCATGTAAAGAAAGCCCTTGCACCTTAAGTCAGTTTTATTTCCACCACATCAAAGGGGAACAGTCCCCCGCTTTCAGACAGAAACTGAGACGTTCAGGATCTGGACTACAGTACCTGAAAGTCTTTCCCGAATGTCCTGGCTGAAATGGGCTTCCCTGGGAGTAAAGCTGCTGGTTTCCTGCTGTGGATGCTGAGGCCATCATTTTTTTATCTGCTACAAAAGAAAAACAAATCACAGAAAGAGAAAAGTTTAGGGGATGAGAAAATGATGGCAAAATTATTTAACGAGCATTACAATGTATATACGTAGCAGGAATTTTTCTTTCCCTCTGAAAGATTTATGAAGAAGCCCCGTGGAACATACAAAGAATGACACAAAAGGGCTATATGACAATTCAGTATGAAACGAGAGGCACAGCTGGTTTGTGTCTACTTCATACCCTCTTCCCAGGATGTATCTCATTAATACTATTGTTTGCATGGAACATAACACTGGTATGTGCCCTCCAGCCATGCAGCCCAGACATTCTCTGTGCCCGCTGGAAGCTGCTCCTGACCACGCAGGCAGGAGGTGGAACAGGAGATGGAGAGCAGGCAGTGATGGGTGCATGAGTCCCAGCTACAGACTGTAGAGAGGAACAAAGGTTTTATGGAAGAAAGATGGGAGAGTCTGCCCAGGGGAATGGAGGAATGCCACATGAAACAAGCCTAGTCTGAAGAAGGTCTGATGCATGTACACCTCCGTGGCTTATCTGGGGGTGGCCTCAGGTGATGGTACCTTTCAGGCTCCAGAAGAAGCCCTCCAGGGCTGCTGCTGTTATTGCAGCCTCTTTGCACTGAGGCAGTGGCTGCAGGCCCACACCCCAATGGGTTAAACATTCCAAGGAATGGTGTCAAAGAGCCCCTGTCCTAATCATCTGACAGCCTGCTTCCCCGCAGGACAGCCGGAGTGGAGTACCCGGCTCTCCCAAGCAGCTTGGGTGGCATGCCTGCAGATCTCAGGGGGACCACCTGCAAACCTGGGTCATCCTGCAGCCCCTCCTGCATTTCAGTCTCACAGGTGGCTGGGGGCACCTCTCAGTGTCTGCAAGACGTACTCACCTGAGCTGCAGCAAGGCAAAACCCATCTCTCATGGATTTTGCTGCCCTATACGTAGCTTGAGGGAGGCATGAAATAGGAAGTAAGCATCCCAGTGGAGTGTAAGACAGACCAGCGTAGTGAATAACACACACATGGAGATGTCATTAACTTCTGTGGTCTTAATGTGGCAACTGGAGATCAATCTCTAATTGAATGAAACAAGATTGGGTGAACAGTGCCATTTTGTCCCTTAATTTAATTTTCTGGCACTGAATTATTCCAAAGCCCAGGGAAACCTCACTACTACTACTGTTCTTAAAATAATTTAAAGGTCTGATCCACCACCATTTATTCACTTTCCCCATCTTCCCTTACTACCTCCAAGTGCAAAACACTGCACAAGTCGCTGATGGCTTTGCAATCATCTGTTGCTACGCACCTCTGACAGGCCCAGAAATCAAATCTGTCTCCTCATTTTCCCCTGGGCTCTTTTCAGATTCCCACTCATTTCACAAGGTGTTCTCCTGGACACAAGGCCCACTCAACTCACAAGTAGCAGAAGTATTTTTTAGTTTTCTCTAGATTTTAGAGACCTTGTGAGTGTGGCTCACCAAAGGCCTCCAACACACACCATCTCTTCTCTGTTACCTAAGTTCTTCTTATGTTATGTTTCTGAGAAGAATCTAAGCTCACTTTCTTAAAGAAAAAAAGCCACCTCGAATAACCTCACAGGAGCCTTGGAGAAGGAGCATGTATGCTACTGATGCAAGCTGTCATTGCTTTTCCTCTGTAAAGCAGAAATCTGTAGAAATTCCTCACTGGCTACATATTGCCCAGCACAGACACTGAGTCTGGGCTGCAAACCTACGCTCTCATATGAAAAAAACAAGGAGAAATGGGGACAAAGTCTAGAGAAGATTTTGTATGTAGTAGGAAGAATTAAGAATGGGTTGAGATATCTCTAAGAAGAACGACAAATGATTTTTGCCTTTTTTTTTTTTTGCATGAGATGTCCCATTTTCGAAGGCCACCCTTTATAGGAATACCAAACTCTCAGGGTTGGAAGAGACTGAGCCAAAATCCTGCGGGTACTTTAGTTATTTGAGAACAACTCACCAGCAAAATTGAGAGTGCCCTAAATGAACTGGAATTCCTCAAGTGGAGCAGAGTTGCCATGGCAGCTACCGAGGTCCGTGCTGTAGGATGAGGCCAAGACAAAGGGAACGTCTAAACTAATCACAAGCAGCTAAATTGGCTTTAAGACCTCTCTCCTGAGTTACATCGAACGCTCTTTGGCCTCTGAATCTGGCCCACATCTCTTCCAGCCGTACTGCTGCTCAGAGCTTTACACACAACTTCTCTGCTCTCACCTTCGGTACTGCACTGAAAACCTAGTTTGTTTTGGTGTTTTACCTGCGTCTTTAAGACCTGTTTCTCTCTAAACCCCCTCACTTTACTGGTCAATAATATGCCCTTCTCCCAGTAGGACCAGTGTTTCTGCCTGTAGAATGTAGATGTCTGTAAGAACCACATCATCCTGTGCCTCAAGGCACTTGCTTCCTCTCCTCACTTTTGTTTTCCAGTTATGTGTGGCCACTGCATGCAATTATGGCAACAATCTCCCTCTGTCAAACCTGTATTTTTACAGAATGTAGCAAAGAACGAGATCGGGTATCAACATAATGCAAATGTCCTGCAGGCAGCACGCAGGTTTGTCAATATTGGTTTTGGACAGCATATCCCATCTCTAACTGCGAACCATCTCTTTTTATCATTCAGAGAAGACCTTGATCACAGCTCCCATGAGAAATTCAGACAGGGAGAATGTCCCAAAAAAAGCATAGCCTGTAAATTGATAAGAATGAAAAGAGAAATGGCATTTCCAAGAACGTAACCTCCCAGCTCCCTCACAGCTTGCTAGACCCTTAACCCTAACCCCTCCCCACAAACAGTTGAGAGCTGCCTGAAAAAGAGCCAATAAGGCAGCCAAAAAGCAAGATGTTCTTGCCTGGAAAAACACATTCTGGTGTTTAAGGCTGGAGTCTTGCTACCTTCTAATGGACCCCTTTTATGGCCTCAGCTGTTGACTTCACTGTTAGAGTAGACAGACAAGGATGAAGAGGAATAACAGAGAAGTCCCAGCAACAGGAGGACAGAGTATCAAGTCTATCCTGCACTTACAGTGCCTTCTCCATTTGAAAAGGCCAAGCCAGACATAAGAAACCAACACAGTGAGGTCATCTCCCAACACCCCTGGAGTCAAACCCTGTGGGTTGTTTCCTTCATGCACTGCGTGACGCTTGCACATTGATTTATTTAAAACAAATGTAAAAACTTCTCTTTTTCTGTGAGGACAGTTAAGAACAATAAACAATTAATGAGTTCTTCCACAAGCAGTGGAATTAATGAGCCTGGTTTCCTACAGATATATTTTGGATGACCCTTTCAGCTGCCAGCCTTCTCAATGACTTCTGTCTATTAGGCCAACAGGTTGGGGCTAGTTTGAGTCAGCTACGTCTGTCCAGCTGACAAGTTGGCTGCTACCTCTTGGAGCACGGCTGGGAAATCCTTCGGTGAGGGCACTCAGTAAGGACTCATTGTCCTCGCAGTAATTTTCACAAAATACAGAAGAATGTACTATTTCTGAGACTCCTATCACTCTTAGAAGAACTTGTTAAAAAGTTGTGGTGAAAAAAGCAATGACTCATGGACAGGTAACGTGACTGAAGGTGACTCAACTGAACAGAAAACAAGCATCTACTACATTTCAAGGCAGCATTTCAATACACCTCTGAAAGCATCAATGCAAAAGCTGGTGATTTGATAAAAAATTGCAGGCCTATCTTAAGACTTCATGGCAACTTTCTTAATCCATGTCTCTTTAGAGAGATTAACTCACATCTGCTGTTTAAGAAAGAAAATACATACTTGGAAAAGGCAAGTTGTGCTCAGTACATTTAGTATCTACAAACACTGCTTAAGGTGAAATGAAATGAAACGAGAATCAAAAATAGGCAGCTCTGGTGACACAAAAGCTGTCCTACCCTTCTTGAATTTACTCCTCATCATCTTTAGGGGAAATATCAACTCAAGGCAAATTCTAGGAAGTGTCCTGAAGATTGATGTTGCTTGGAAATTTCTACGTCACGCTGTAGTTTCACTTCATTCTCTTGAAGCTGTGCTCCACATCATGTAACCAAGCTTAACACAGTATTAGAAATTAAACATCAGAGACATTAACTTACAAGCAGTTATTCCAGCAAACATCTCAGCAAATCTAGGATCTCTCTCTTGGGAGAAGATAGCATCAGGCTTTTCCACAGACTTTCCACCCTCATGAACGTTAGCTGGTATACTTGGAACAGGCACCTGTTGAGATACACAGAGGAAGGTAATTCCTCCATCATATTTGACGAAAAAGAATTCAGGAACAGCCACAATGTATTCTTAATTTTGCTGAAATCTGCCATTGCACTACGTTTTAGAAGATCAGAGGCACAACAATAAAAACTAGAGAAATTTCACCTGAGATAAGTCATAGGATGACAGCCCATCTCTTTGATGTACTTCAAGTTCTGCTTGCTGCTGCTGAAGTTGTCTGCAAAGGAGACAAAATGACTTCGTTACAAAATTCAATTAAGATACAAAAAGTATCAGCCACGGTCTCCTATTTTGTACTCTGAGGGAAACGTCTCAGATGATTTAGTAAATCCTTTGCTGTGAGATCCATCTGTTTTTAAAGCTTTCTTGTCGAGAAAGCTTGCACCACAGGAACGTTAACAGGGCACATGCAGAGTTTTGCTGTAATAGCATAGAAATGCAGGTGGGTAAGTAACAGAGGATGGAATACAACCTCCTTATAGAGGATTTAAGAATTCACCATCAAGACACCAAGAATGTCTTCCTCATGTTAATGATGAATATACCAGACCCCTTCACCGATCCTACTGAAGTAAACAGGCAAACTACAGTAACATTAACACAGAATTATGCCAGTCAATAAGAAAAAGCGACCAAAGCTCTGTCTGAAGCATGTCAGACAAAATGGTTGAGCTCGAAAGAACTGCATATAAATCCTCCTTTGTAATAAAACCTATTTAACGTGCTTTGGTTCTACTCTTCTCAGGATCCAAGTCCAAATTCTTTTCAATTTTTGAAAGCTTTTAAGGCAGTGAATGTCCAGAAATAAATTGCTTGTGCTACCATATAAAATCAATACATTACATAAAATCAGTTTGTGTTGACAAATGCTACAGAAAACGCAAGTCTCCTTTTCATGCTAATCAGAACTGAACAAAAAATATCCGTTGTCTAAATGAGGTAAAAATCACTGGAAGTAATAGCCTTAATCCAATTATATGAAATTAGGAAAAAATAAATGTGCAGCAGCAGCAATAGAAAAATACTTCAAAAGAAACTGCCAGAGCCAATAAACGTTAGGGGCTGTATGCCAGAATGAAGAACTTTCGTGTTGAAAACTCTGCAAATCCTTGAAATGCACTTGATTTGCATTCAGTGACAGGTGCTGTTACTTAACTATGACAATGAACCAGTATCAACAGATAAAATCATTGGAAGTCATGAGAATTAACTGACAGGTGACCTGCAGGGACAGCATGCAAGTGGTGGTAAGTCAGGGATATTCACATTCTCCATGTGTAAATATTGCCCATTTATAAAAATGTATAGATCTTTTATATAGTTGTAATATATCTAGCACAGTGATTTTCTGAATCCATTTCTTCACTTGTTTTTTTTTAATTCTGAAAGGACACAAATTCAAAGCTCCTAATTAAAAAAACAAACCACTGGACAGTTATATTAATTGTTGCAATCAGGAAAGAAGATATAAACCCTCACAAATTATGCTAAATCTCAAAGATTAGGATAAGTTTGGAGTTGGATTGACAAGAAAGTAAGCCTGATACCTGACAGTGGTCACAGTGTCTATATGCTTCTGGCCTCTATCTGAAGGAAAAATCACCTAATGGACAGGAATTACACACCACGCGGGGTTTACCCCAGAGAGACACTATAACGTGACAGGTGGTAATAGATGAGATTTTGAAAAATAGCAAGATCATGGATTTGAACCTCTGGAAAATTAGGATACATTTTTGGCCACAGGCTTGAATTTTAGATTTTTTATCCAAATCTTCTTTTAAATTCTGAACTAGATAGATTCCAATGTCAAGGGACTGAGAGACAAACTTGCAGACAAAGTCAAGTGACAAATTAGGCACAAGCTGATGGAAACGTGAAGGACCACTCAAACAAGCTACTGACGTAGGTAACGGACTTTTCCATCCCTTGATGCTTTTCCAGACTATACTTTGCTCAGACACCAGTTACTAGGCTCCATGGCAAAATGGACAAAAAAAATCTGTGACCTGCAACAAACAGAAGACTGGAGTAGATGGTCAAAAGCCCAGTGCTAGCCTGATGGTGCAAGAACACATAATACATAGAATCACTTTTGAGCTATGAGTAACATGCAAAGAAAGTCAGTCCTCCAGGTCAATAGAGAGCCATGGATTTTCCACATTATTTTAGCCAACAGAAAATTCCTAAAGATTACCTCTGGAATGCAAGAAATTCTTTGTTCACAAGTACAAAATGCATACTTTCCCAACAGAACTATGGGAGGTAATTTAATCACGGCAAATCTATGGGGAAGTTTTTCTAAATACCACCCTGTGGACAATAAACACCCATTAAATCCTGTTGTTAATGTGAAAGCTAATTACACTGTTTCATTTGTTTTTATTACCAACGACTCGGTGCGTGTGTCAATAAACAGCACATTAGGTCTCTTCTGTTCCGTATAAAGTATGTTTTCTTGATTTAGCCATATACACACAAATGAGCCAAACAAAACAGCATTCTTACTAGTTATTTGTTTTGTAGGCACTTCTCTAACTTAGTGCTCCTTCACCCTTCTCTATCTTTCATCTCTAATACTCGTTAAGCTGCAGTACAATATAAACACCACATTGTGTTAACAGCACTGAACTTTGGGAACAACCTCCCAAATCCATTTCCTATAAAAACCAAACGCATAAGTGTGTTTTCGCCGAACTGTGTGCAAGCCATGTTGCGCTTAATTAAGACTGAAAAGCAAAGCCAGGTTAGCATCTTCTGCTGTTGTTCGCTGCTACTGTATAAATAGTTCCAATGATGCTTGAAACCTGGAAGAAGCTGTGCAGCACTTCATGGACCAGCCAAGCAGGGAGAGCTGAGCGCGGCTGTCGCCGTTGCTGCAGACCCTGCCATCTAACCAGCCTCTTGACCAAAGAGTCAACACGTGCAGGTCCCATCAGCCATCCAATTGCTAGATCGTTTTTGTAAAGATGATACAGAACAAGGGATTATTACCAGTTTGGGCAAAACTGCCTTCTGACTTTTGAAACCAAGGATAGTTTGGGTTTTGGTTTCAATTGCAGTTTCACAGCTTCAAGGAATTAATGAAAGAGAATTTTCCTGGCTCTACAGGCCACCCAACACAGCAAGTAAGGTATTGCCTGGGTCAACTTCAGGAACTCCTGGCTCACCCGCAGGTTTGGTGTGAAACTGGGAAACAGTTTGAACAAGGAATGGTTCAGTGAATCTGAAGGTTTTGACAGTTAATTCAAGTTTACTTCAGTAAATGTATCTGGAGGAAAAGGGAAAATTCTGTGAAAGACCTTTGACACTGGAGAGGATTTCAGCTGAACTAATCTCTCTCTATGAACACTGAAGTCACCTGCTACTTTTCCAGGCATCACAGGAACCAAAAAAAAAGATTTGAACTTTAAAATTAAAAGTCTCTATGGTGGGAGAGAAGGAATACTACTGTATCCCTACCAAGCTATTTTTATGTAGTACAGGCACACGCACTTCCTGTGCCTGGTTTGGACAAAAAGGGAGAAATAAAAGACTTGGGGCTGCTGCCGTAAAATCCTCTTCCAGAAACTCGCAGAATCTCCCTCTTTTAGCCTACAGCTTCGATTCATCCCTGTGAGAAGGTCTGTCTAGCACTGGCCTTGAGGGATCAGATAGCCCACAGATGGCATGGAGATCATGAGAAAGTAAGTCTTGAGCACCAATATCGTTGGCTGGAATTTTATCAGAAAAGCTGATCTCTTTAGTATTTTGGCCCATGAGAATCTGAAACAGAAAGTATCTCTGCCACAAGCGCAGGCTGATTCACCCGTCGGGCTGCCTCCAGCACAGACCTGTGCCGGCAGAGGTCTCCGAGACAAAAAAGTCTTGAGACTCAGGACAGCTGAAGAATTCATAAATGCACGCAGTGCGACACGGGACTCTGGGGCTTACAAAAATGAAACATCAGAATTTCAATAAAGGCCAGGAAAATATCTTTCTTCTGTATATATATATCTCTAAAGACATTTATATAGTTTGATCTATCACCATGACAGATTATTTTATTCAAACGCCACTCTATGTGTTTGTTAAATAAACGTTGATCACAACTATTATTTCTTTTTGGAAATCAAACAGTCCCAACTACACAGGAAAATGTGGTGAAACAGGGGCCTCTTCTTTTCAGCCGAACACAGCACAAATGCTGAACGTTAAATGCTTCATTTCTCCAGGAAGTTTCTCTTGGATGACTACACCCAAGTGAAACTGCGAGAAGTTTTCTTTTCTTTTTTGCAAGGAACTAAGTGAACATTTGAACCTAATGTTTCGTTATCCTTCCGCACCGAAAGTTTGGAAAGTTGACCGTTTGAAGCTCCAAAGGAGTATCTTTATTAAAAAAAAAAAAAAAAGAAACAAAACAAAACAAACCAACAAGGAAAAAAAAAAATCAATTAATCCCTCCACAACTGGAACCACCACCGCCCTCTACAGTCTTTTGGGAAAACGCTGTTCACAGATCAACTCGAGAACCATTCCGTTAACAGACAGACACACAAAGACGTACTGTGGCTTTAAACTATCCTAAGTTAAAAACTGATTTAAACCTAGATCTTTTGGCTTTACAATTTTATGCTGAATTTTTAGCCACCTCAAACCTGTATTTTATGAAGCTGGCTGGGTTATCACAGCGATAGACAAACCAAAATTTGATTTGTGTAGGTGTAGAACCACCTAGAACTGCGCAGTGGAAGGCAGCCCTGCTTGGTCTCCATCTGAAGTGCTTTGTTGGACCCAGAGCATCTGATCCTTCCACTGACACGTGAGGATGGCCACGCACACCGGGGTCGGTGCTGAACAACCAGCCCCAGCAGGAACTGACCCAGGAGGCAGAAATCAACAGTTACCATGACGTACAACTCCCTGAGGCATCTAGGAAATCAGAAGTCAAAACACGACCCCAAATGTGCAAAAAAATAAATAAATCCAGAAAGAGGCAGGACACATTACAGTAAGCCCTCTTTGGAAATCTGTCTGAGAAGTGGGAGAGAACAGGGGGAAAAACAGAAAACAGTTTGAATAATGCATTCTTTCTACTATTCAAAAGCAGACGTATAATGGGCTGTATCTTGCCATAAGACTAGAACATTTTCAACATGACAGAAAGAGGGAACATCCTCTGTCAAAGTAGCAGCAGGCAACTTCCATATTAGGTCAACATTTCTGGGTTGTTATTCAAACCTAGCAAGAGAGATATAACAAGAGCCAGAAGCTGGCACAGTCCTATTCATCACAGTAAGTGCTGCGATGCCAAGCTGGACAGTATAGTGGAAGCTCAGGAAAAAAAACATTCCCAGAGTCAACACAACATAAGTCTAGAGCCCCACTTTTTGATCTGTGGACTCTTAGGAACAAAGCATGATTAAGAGCCAGCCTGGGACAGATTTCAGAAGTCCCTTTTTATTTGGCAGGCCTGGGTTTACGTATACAAATTATTTGGAAAAGAAATGTAGGACAGCAGAAATGTGGAAATATCTATTTTGATGCACAGTGAAGACAGGGAGATATTTAGCTGTCTGATTTCAACGCACATTTGCTTGTTTTCAATGAGCTTAACTATTCAGTTTTTTAAGCCCAACTTTTTGGATATGCAGAAAAAACTGAGCAAAACGATGATGATGCTGGGTTTCAAGTGAGAGAAAGCATAGCCCTTCTAGCCCAGTTCTGTGTCATGTCCAAAGGAGCATGTCAAGGAACACCCAGAGACACTTACTAGCTTTCTGAGTTCAAATGCCAAAGCGTCAGGGGTCTGGCTTTGCAAGTGGAGCTCTCAGCATGCATCTCCACCAGGAGACTGCTCGTTCAGCATTTCCATTATACAGTCTAACAGGTTGAGATCTTAACACCAATAATTTCCCCTAAGCTAAAAGTTTGGCAAAAAACCTTTGGTTAGACCAGAAGCAGATTTCGTCTTAGAAGTAGATTAAGTTTATACTGGAAAGAAGAAATAACCCCCCACTCCCACCCTAATGCTATAAAGCAATAGCTTTATCAAGGCCAGATTAGCTTCTGCAGTTACTGGCTCAGAACTTAGGAGGCTCCAAAAGCTTCTCTGCTCAGTTACACAGTGATGAACCTCCACTATACTCCTAGGGTGACCTCCTCCTAAGAGGTCCAATGAGAGATTTATGAAAATATTAATTCAAAGACAGGATGATTTAATTCCCCTCTTGCGATAAGGGGTTGGATCTGTCCCCATACTTGGGGATATTCCACCAGATCTTAACTGAGTATCAGGAACCCTTCCCGCTCAAGCCTCCTAGGAAATCATTTTGCCAGCTTTCACAGGCTGTAAGAGGAGAAGATGTCCAGGACTACAGGATGGTACGATCACAATGAAGAGGCAGGAGTGTTGCTTACTTCTGTGATACTTGCTCACACGGCCATGGAATTTTCTCTTTGGCTCAGGAATCAGGCTAATCTTCCTCCAATATCGGAGCAGCTGCTCTGCTGTTGGAAGCTCTGTGCTAGTTTAAGGCAGCCTGGACTGAGATCAATGGGCTTGTCTAATGACATAACAGATAAGTGATGTTTCTCCCCCAGTGCTGCCAGGCCCTGGAAGCATCACAGGATAACGACACAGAGAAACAGCTACGCTGTGAGATGTCACGATGCAGAAAAACCCTGTTACATACTTGTCCCGGTTTGAAGTAAAACCGAACCAATTTTCTGTTCTGTAACTTTACATCCTAGCTAGGCCTCCTCTAACTCTCTGAAATTAACGGCATATTGTGGAGAAAACTGCTCGTTCTCAGAATGATAAGCCCAATGTTTGTGCTCCATGCCAAGGAATGGTATGCAGGGAGGCCCTTGCTTATACTTATTGCTGTAACAACCAAGGGCAGCCAATTTCGTTATTTGCCCCCTTAGAGGGTCGGAAACGGAAAAAATGTAGAGGGGTCACATCAGTGGGGAGGAGTGGACAGGAGAGGTGACCCAAACCTGACCAACTGGGGTATTCCATCCCATCTGCCCCATGCTCAGTATAAAGGCTGACGGATCAAAGGGTCAGCCCCCTTCCTGCAATGGCCGACGTCCAGAGAGGACTCTGTCTGTTCATCTGCCTTTGATCCCGATCCGTGTGTTCCTGACTCCAGAGCTGGAATCCAGTTCCCGTTCGTCACCGAGTCCAGCCTGGAGCTTCCCCAGTGCCTGCCGGTGATGTGACTGTCATCCTGGGAGCTTGATACGGTTTTGTATATATTGTATCTATTTCATTATTTTCTTCTTTATTTTTATTTTAATATTAATTCTTCATTAAAGTAGTTTAGTTCATTCTAAACTTCTGAATCTCCTTATCTCTTTTCTCCTCCTCTCTCCTCTTTTAGGGGGAGGAAGGGGGGGAAGGGCCATCTGTCAGTCCGGTTTTGGTAAATTCAGCCGAAACCACGACAATACTGTTATAGAGAAACAAATGTAGCTAGAAACAGGCTACCAAAAAATCAGGATGTGCTTTACAGCAAAAAGCAATGCTTAAATTCTTTCAAAACCACATACGTGAGCATCTGGAACGGCACATACTTTACATTAGTGTTGGTGCAGATGATGTATTCGATCTCATCAGAATAAGGATTCTGAAACGTGAAGCTGCTGGTTCTGATCAGCATCCATTCCCGGTTTTTGGTACGAAAACGATACATCACAGACAGGACTTGACCCTTCAGTTTCACAACCTGCAAAACCATTTGGAAAGGTTAATAAAAGGAAATTGTTACTTGTCGTGCAAATGAATAGTAAACAGCAGTAACTGGAGTGTTTTAAACCTGAATTAGAGAAAGCTACAGATACAACAGGGAGATTCCTAATTTAAAGAGAATAAGAAAAATCTGATTCGTGTTTGCAGCCATTTCCTTAAGAATGAAACCCTCACACTTTGTTCTATAAAATGCCATTTTCCAGCCTGCATATAAGAAGAATATAGATTCAGGACAACCAACAGGTTGTGCTGTTATCTGAACAGGGAAGCTTTAACAAGGTTTTAATATGGAATACTTATTGAGAAATTTGCAGAAACCAAACTGAGGATTTTGTAGATGTTTATTCGTAAACCATAAACCAGACATTGCAGCTGAAACAAAAGCCCACCAAGAAAAAACATTTTGAGGTTGACTGTCTGCTCTTCTGCTTGGATACCTAGCTACACAATTCGTATATGTGACATACCACATCACACATCAGCATCAAAATTTAGGATAATAATTAAGAAAGTATAAGAAAGAATACTTTTTTTAGAAACTATACATGGTGGTTTTGTTTTTTTCCCCAAACACATTTTAAGACCATCTACGATGGCAAAGTGCTAACAAGAAACACGTGCTTCTGGCTTTCAAAACAAGAAAGAGTGAGCCAGTCTTTGAATGTAGAGAACACCAGTAAGCCACTGTCCATTTAAATAGTATTAATGAAAATAGAAAGAAAATTCTTTGCTTGGATGGCCTATTTGTTTATGGCTAAGAATTCAGATGTCTGGCAACACTTAGTTCAAATTCTGGTTTTGGCAGCTGAAGTTTTGCTGAAGTCAACAGCTGGGCATCGAGTGAGAAGTGCAAAGCAGCCAGCTAAAGAAGTATGCTCAAAACAGCACTTGCACACTGGCACTGGCACTGCATTTTACGTGTTATCTAACAATCTTGGTTTAAGTTAGAAGAAAATTTACATGGTTTCAAGTCATTCAGCTGGCACTTACCTGGGCTATCTGTGTTTATATTTTATTGCTTTTCCACCAAGCTATCTCAGGGGTGCCTCAGCGAAGGAAAGGGAAGGTCTACAGCAATTAAATGCCACATCTTGCTGTGGATTCTTAATCCTTAATCCACCAGAATTTATTTTTTATTAGCTATCTGCAGCCTGTATTCTCTAAGAGTAGAAAACCCAGTATTTACCCTCTGCCTTTATCGACAAGCAACTGGATTAGGAAATATTGGGCCAATGCTGTTTTTTTTCAAATGTCTGTATTTCAAATTGATCAACTGGATACAGAATGGAAATGGAAAGAATGCAAAGAGAAGACTCAAGAAGCTTTAGCAATGCCCAGGAAAGTTCAAAATAATACTGAAGTAAATGCCTTTTTTTCTTTTATAAATGCTTTTGTAATTTGAGTTCAGCGAGTGACATTCTTTTATCAGCAATTTTCTACTACCACACCCAGGGTAAAAAAAACAGAGCTTGTGTAAAAATGTCCAATCTGAGTAGCATCCTACTGGATATCAAATAGCTGTATTCTGGATCCTTTGATACTAAACTCTATTTGTTGATCTTGGCCTTGAGACTATCTTATTCTGGACTGATTTTCCCACCCTGATGAATGAATTTATCTTCCCAAGGAAGTAAAAGCTTTGAGATGGATACTGGCAACTGACCAAAAACTGCAAAACTCTCCCTCTCTCCCTCCTCTGTTAAGCACCAACCTGGTTCTGATACTGTCAGCAAATTAGAAATGCCAAGTTTTCTGAGGGTTTTAGAAAAAAAAAAAAAAAAAAGAAGAGTTTATTGGAAATCACAGTTACCTTTTTAATGAAGAGATTTCTACGGCCAAATTAACAATAATAAAACAAACTGCAATGATCTATTGTCCTAAAGTCTGAATTAAGCAAACACTAATTCTGTAATAATATATAAAGCATAGAGATCACTGGTGGGAAAACAGTGCACGCAAACAAGATAACACAAAAAATTTCAAAGCTTACATTCTTTGGAAATAAAAACCACCTGGTGCATAGCTTAACTGTTTACTTCAGTCTTTTATTGCATGATTGAAATAACAGCCCAAATCACACTGCTACTGTACTGAATGAAAATATACCAAAAAAGGAACTGCCTACTAAAGAAACAGCACAATATTTTCATAGATTGGGCACAGGTCGAGCGAACAGGAACTTTAATTTCTAATCTGTATTTTTTTTGCTGCTGCCTTTTTATATGACCTTAAGCAAATTGTGTAGGTCCCTGATCCAGCGAATCATTTATGCACATGCCTAATAGTGAGTAGTGACAGTGAAGTCCCCAGCAACTGAGTCCAGGGACACTCTGGCAACATCCCGCGGCCTCACTCAGTGAGAAAAGTGAGGACCAACTCATTAACTTGAATGTTAGTTAGTCAGCCCTTCTCAGCCCCAGGCCATCGCTTCAGAGAAGGATGTTTGACGTGTCATTATCCAGCAGCTCTCTGCCATTGTCTCTTGGATAAATTAGCAGAATCAATGATCTGGGCATTATTAGTGAAAAACAGCATATGAGTTCTTGCTACTTTTCTTGCGCCACTGATGCCATCAGGCAGGAGTTCAGGAGCTGAACCAGTTGAAAGCTAGTCCCATGCAAAAGCAATTAGTTCCTCAGCAGCCTATCTGGCAAGTCCATCTGTGCTAGTATCAGGACAGCAGGGAGGGTGGGGAGGGGGCCAGGGAGGAGAGGAGAGGGGGAGTAGGACCCAACTCCTGGTGACAGCTACCCATTAGGGAGGCTCAGCTGCAGCATCACAACCCCAAGAAAGGTGGGCCACAGGAGATGACTGGGTGTGGTGACCTATTTCAAGCATCTCACTCTCACAGGCCGCTGCCTGTGAATCAACATCTTGAATTTAAAAGGTCTTTAGCTGCTGTTTGAACTCAGTCCCTTCAAGGGATGTGAAGTGGATGTGGAGCGCTAGGTTTGGTAGTTTCCGCTTGAGGGAGGGAGGGGGTGGTGAGAAATAGTTCAAGAGTGCCGGTATCTTACACTATCTCAAATACTTCTGTAGAGACCATAACCTCAGTTTCACAACCCATTCTATGGACACAGAACAGCATTGAGTTGTTTTCGCCAGAGAGAGGCTTTTCAAGCTCTGTTTTTGCATGCCATGCCTGAACGACGAGTTGGCTATACAAATTATTTTAGAAGTCACTTCATATCCATGTTTCACAGCTGAAAATACATCTCAGCATCCAAGGCAAGATGGATCAACAAAACATGGTTGAGCTCTAGGCTGTTGTCAGAAAATCTGGAACCACTTAGATCATCTGAACCTCAGTAGTGGGTTAAACACACTACACTGCACTGTCTCGTGCAGCAGGGAAGGCGCTGAAAAGACCAGCAAGAAGCAGAAGGCTTGGGGAAAGCACTCCTACTGTACGTCCCACATCAATCTGAAACAATAAGCTCTACAACGGAATAAATGCCTTTGATATAGCTGATGTAAACATGGCCCACTGCAAAAACGAATCCAGATCAGTAACTCTTTCCATATGTTGTACTCCTTTTGTTACTTCTGTCTGCATTTCAATTCCTAATAGGGAGAAGGGCCAAATTCCCTATTGATGTAAATTGGTGTAACTTCATTGAAGTATGAAGCAGGCCATTTGTGCTAGCAGAGAATTTAGGTCAGAAACAATCCAGCATTACAGCGAGGTGTAACTACTTTCAAATCTACAGCCCATCTTGGAAGGTAAATATTTTGGTTACCATTTAACATAGTGGGATCTATAAAGGCATCTCCAAACCAGCTCAAACCGTGCAGTGAACGCTCATTTATTTTTTTGTAAAAAGAAAAGAAAATGTATAACTAGGTGACCTATTTCTGAAAACACAGCAGATGCTGCAGTTTAAACAACCATTTATAGAATCATAGAATGGTTAGAGTTGGAAGGGACCTTAAAGATCATCGAGTTCCAACCCCCCTGCCATGGGCAGGGACACCTCCTGCTAGAGCAGGTTGCTCAAAGCCCCATCCTGCCTGGCCTTGAACACTTCCAGGGATGGGGCAATCATCATGCAGCTCATGATGCATCATGCAGCTCAACTGATTAGTAACTGATCAACAAATTGTTTTGTATCTTGCCACTCCTGCATAATAGAAAAAGTACCTTGAAATGCAGAAAAAAAAGCTACTTCTCTGAACAAAATAACAACAAAAATTATAAACAAATGCAGAAGGAGCAGACACAGCACCTGTTGGAAACTCTCCCTCAAATGGCTTTGATCTTCAGGATGGCAGAATTCTAAAATATCTTTCCCCAGAAGATCCTAGAAGAAAACATAAAGCTGTGTAAAAGACCCAGACCACAACACAAATTCACATGCAGATCTGCAAGTAATCCTTGCAAATGCTAGATCTACTGCCCTTAATGGGACTACTCAGTTAATCAGGGATGAATCATACAAAAAAGTTTTGTAGGCATCACATCCCACATTATATTTGTACCGTTGCAAAGATATATGTATTTACAACAAATTTTAAGGTGGTTTCTTTTTAACACCCGTGAAATGGTGTCTAGAAGAGACGGACATCCTGTACTACAGCTCATTTTATGGCACCAATTTTTGCAAAAACGGTTACTGTAAAGCTACCTAAAATCAAAATAAATGGGAAAATCTAATGAGCGAGAAATAATTTTTGCCTGTAAATTGCAACTGCTGAGAGTTATCTGAGGGAGAGTTGCGGTAGTCAGTTCATTTACTATTCTGCTCAGTTCTGTGACTAGCCTCCTGTTCAGAGGAGCAGATGTAAGCCTAAAGGAAAATAGATGCCATAAATGATGTTTGCTTACTGTTCAATAGATTGGCAGAAGTACAGATCTACAGGACTAAGACTCTCTCCAAGCACCATTAACTTTCTATCATAGAGATGTCTTCAATGGAAAGTCGTGCAAGGTTTAAAGCACAAGGTTTATATTCTGGCTGTTGGAATTCTAATCCGATCTAAAAGGTATAAAAAGATATCCCACATAACAAAGGGGAAAACTATAGATTTTAGAGAGGCGTGGACAGTATAGAAAAATGAACTGCATTTAGTGCATGACATATGAATTGCCAGCTACAAATATTTCGTGTTTTGCTGCTTTTGTTTTTAATGCGGAAACAGGGTTTTCCTCGTTAGCTCTAATCAGTCTCCGCATTTACATGACTCACTGACCTGGGGCTGGTAACCGATGACGCTGATGCACCTTGGGTCAACAAAGGTGATGACTCCATCAGAATTGTGCCTAGACAAGAACTCAGTTGGGACCGACATGCCATTCATGTCCATGCACACTGGAGAGCTGGTTACCTAGGACCAACGGAAGCCCACAGCATTTAGTCCACAGAACAGTCACCTTAAGTCAAAGTTGATTATACAGCTAAAGAATAAAATCTGTTAGGAGATTGCTAACTACTGAAGGAAGTCATAAATAAAACAACAGCATGAATAAATGACACAGAACAGCCTTTGGTCTAGTTTACAGTGCAAGTATTTCACCCCATGGCACGTATTTAGGCTTAACAGCACAGCGGGAAAACAAATACACCAGAAGTTCCCAATAAGGATGTCTATAGTAACGATATAACTACAGCTGGATTCATCTCACTCTGTGGGACCGTATGAAAGTTTGGCATCTTGGTTCCTACCCTTGTCAACAAAGAATGAAGGACTTTCAGAGGAGCATTCAACCCACCCATTTTAGGACGGGAAGGTCAATCTCTCTCTGAGGACAACTAATTTTCTGTAAACATATCCAATAGGACTAGCTCAGACGAGCACTCAACTTTCGGGTAAGGATCATCTGAGTACAGCCAGAGAACATGAACAAAGTGCTCTAGAGGTTGAGGCAGGAGATGATACTGGACCAGTAATGCTTCTGAAAGATCAGAGAGAATGATGCATTTCCAGCCCTCTGCCTGAAAGCTGTGCCATCAGGCCACTTGGCATCCATTCCCTCCTACTAGGGCTACAAATGAGACCGTTGTTTTTCTTACAACTTTCAGAGCCATCTCTGTTAACAAGGTCCCAATGCAAAAGGTGCAAAATTTCATTTGTTGCTGTCTTGAAGCGGATTAGCCAGTTAACTGTATGCAAGATTTTGATTTGCTGTTATCATTTGGGCACCTTGACTTCGTGATTAAACCCATCCCCAGAGCCTCCTCTTGCCCTCCCTCACACACTCTGCTGCCTTTTCTAACACAACAGATGTTTTGACATTCCACATGTTACTAATGGGATTTTCTTGGAAATCATCTTTCTTTGGCAGCTGTAACACATGAATCCCTGTAACTTCCTTCTCTCCACCAGCAGAATATATTACCCTTGATTATAAAAGGATGATTAATCTAAAAAGCATCATGCAATACTTCTGTAGCTCTGCCATCACAATGGAGGCGCATTCTACTGCTAACACTTGCAGTAACGTGCAGGCTGTTCACCTCAAATAAGCTGGGTTTGGCACCTGTGCTCTAATGAAAGGGTCATTCTACCTTGTGCGAACGAGAGATGCCATCCTAGCAGATGGCAACGACTGCAGGCCAACGGGAGATCGTGCAGGAGGCTCAAACACATTCACCCATGGCAGAATTCCCAGACCGGGAAGATAAAAATCAGCCTCCCTGCTGCGGTGAAGGAGATTCACCGCGACTGGTCTATCTCCCGCTCAGTGCTCTTGTCAGCAATGGACAAAGGAAGAAAATGTAATACATCAATTGCAACTGTCTGGACAGAAAGGGAAGTAAAATGTTATTCTGACAGTTCCCTCGGCTGACATTGCATCTGAATGCACGCTACAATACAAACGGAGAATAAAGCTGTTATTTGTGAAGTGCCTCCTGACTGCCTTATCTTTACCTTTTTCAGAATAACTCCTGCAATCACAGTTTTTCAAGTAGTTGATCAGCCAGAGAGAGAGAACAAATGAAAGAATAGCAGGGAGCACGTCACTGGCTTTGGGAGCCACTTTAACCTACCACCTGCAGCACCTGTACTCCCATATTTCTCACAGTCTAGAGTATCCCAGCCCTATGCACCCTGGAGAATAGCAGGTCTGCACGTGCTCATGCTCCGGGAGCATCTTTGCCGCTGTTGTTGGGTTAAATACACGTATACACCAAAAATCGTGTTTTCATTTTGCTCTGTTGACACATTTTGAACAAGTCCTGCTCACGGCAGGGTGGCTGGAACTAGATGATCTTTAAGGTCCCTTCCAATCCACACCATTCTGTGATTCTATAAATCACTGGCTGCACACAGACATCAAGGCGCTTCGTAATTTGGAGGCATGTTAAAAGTTACAGTCTAGTACCAGAACTTTGTGCAAATCCTTTACAACTAAAGCACAAGACTGATTATGCTTTCAGAAGTAGTTTATATTAGGAAAGCCTGGCATTACCTGAAGTCTTCCTATTGCCACGAGGCAATATTTACTACCCTGTCCCACATCAGCGTCTTCTTCTGGTATAGTCATTCCTAGAGTAAAAGATAACAAATACTGTTATAATTAGGAAATTTGGATGAGCAGAGATGCTGCTGGCCTGGTTCTATACTACTCTTAGATGCTCTAAATCACACAAGATAACCTTATTTTCTTCTCTAAGATTCAGGCATTATCTCTGCACTCAGATTCGGTGATCTTTCTCAGTAGTGTTTGACCTACATACCTCACATGCATATACAGTACCTATGGCAGCAATTTTGGCTGCCAAAGACAAAGCAGATACAAAAATTCCATTATATACCGAGATGGAAAGTAACATTTCCATGAGTACTGCTCCGCAGGATGTTACTGGAACGGAACGATGTGGTCACTTAGTACGGCCAGTGAATGCATGCCATGTTCAGTTTTCTTTGGGAATAATATATTATAATGAGCCTTAAAAATGAGGCACAGCCTAGATTACCCAGTAACTTCCTGCTCACATTTAACAGCCGGTTCTACTTTTTTCTATAATGGACTAAGTCTGGGTTGTTACATTGAAAGACTGAAAAAATGCGGATGCTTTGCTAACGGCGCTTGTTTCAGTTGTGTAACAGGAGTAACTATTATAAACACAGGAATAATTTCAAAACATACGTGTGTACTGTTTCCATCTCAGTGTTTCACAAATAGGAAGGTTCAGATTAGCTCTGTTTACTTGCTAGTGGGCTACGCCTTTAGTTAAGGCTATTTCCCAACTCCAGTATTCAGATACCAATTTCCTACGAAGCACGTGATAAGAACATCTTCCAAGAGTGACACTGCTGACTTATTTTAAGTGATTCGCAAACTCTTTCACAAGGCTTTTCAAGGAATTCAGTCAAAAGATGAATCATTTAAGAGGCACTTTAAAGCATTAATGAATTTAACTGCAAAGCAGCTATGAACTATGAAACAACAGCCACTTTATTCTCAAAATTTATAATTCCCAGTGTAAGTCAATCTTTGAACTGTGGCGAGGATGACAACACACAGCTTTCTCAAATGACGCTTCTGAAAAATGACCATAAATGCTGTTGAATGAAGTAGTCTCTGAAGGAAGTATTTTGTATCAAAATAATTCCACCTTATCTGACAATCAGTTTCTAAATACCACTTTACAGGTATTTTTCAATTCTCATTCGGCTATGTAATAAAAAACCCATACAAAGTATGAAAGAAAATCCCATATTTTTCTATAATATATTTAAGTGTTATCATCATCTCAACCTTTATTTGCAATGGAATTCACAATTTCAGGGGCCCAACTTCATTTGCATCCCCCAACAGATAACTAGGACTTTACCAGAGGATCTCAAGAGCTTTAATAAAGGAGGAGCATTATTGTCCCTTCTAACGAGTGGGAAACTGAGGTGCAGCAAGAATTTCTCTGTCCCACGCAACAGCTGGGCAGAAACCCCTTGTTTCCACACCACGCTCTTTCTGTCTGGAGATACAGATTTGGCCCTAAATAAGCCCTCAGCTTCTAAATCTATGTGATATCCCTCACCAAAAGCCAGGATACTTCTTTGAAATGTTTTCTTAGAAGCTGTATGAGAAGATCACGGTGGCAGTATGTGACCTTAGTAGTACATTTTAAGAAATCAATCGCTAAACACATAAGTTAAAAATAACATCAGGTGGAATTAACACAAGTTATTTTTCAATTAAACTTTATTTTGTGCTTCCGATAAAGGTCCCTTTGTGGGTTACCAGGGTCCCAAACTTTCATTTGAGTTCCTTCACGTGATTTAGAACATCCTTGAAACTAAAGGAATCTGCATTTATCCTCCCTGCGGGACTGTTGTGTCCTGCCTGCAGTTTATCAGTTTATCCTTTGAGCAGTTAAATTACAAATCCTTGTTTTGATATTTCACACATCGCTCTTCCAGTCTCTTTTCCGCTACACGCCAGGCAAACCACAAACAAGATCCCAAACACACATAAGTGCCATGCTCTGAGGCACCAGCGTACCACGGAGAGCATAAACCACTGACATGAAACTACAGTTCAGAGATTCATATTACGGAATTATTTTGTTTTCCTCCCTCGCTGTGTTTACATGCAGTTATTTCTTCAATATGTGACTTGGTAATTAGCTAACGACAGCTCCAATAGGCAAAGGAACTGAATTTGGCTGCCTCTTGGGAAGAGAGAGAAAATTACCCTGAGAAAGCCAGCAGACATATCTACCCAAAATTGTGTCCACTTAAGAAAGAATTTTGGCAGACACGTGGCTGCTATCTGCTCACATACATGTGGGGTGCAGGGAAGGTCGAGCTCCCAAAACTAAACCTAGATTCCTCCACATACCTGAACAATTTGAATTCTAAATAGGTCAAAAACGGTTAACTGAAAATTGTGTGCCGTTTGCAGGGGATGAGAAGTGGAATCCAGCAGTTTCACCAGACAAAGCGGGGACTGGAGGTGTCAACCGAGAGCAGGAACAATTAAATGACGCAGCGGCTCAGGAAGGAGCACGAGGATGCTGACTGCAGTGAAGGAAACGCAGCAGGTACTAAAACAACCATGGGAGGAAAGAAAGCACTGCAGCAACCGCAGAGTTGACCTAACACTTTGGCTGGAAGATGGCAGCAAGGACTGGATCCCTTTGGGAGATGGATGAGGAGTCTCTCACTCCTCAGCCCCAAACTCCACAACCTACAAGTTCAAACTGCCAGCTGAAACAGTAAACATTTTAAAAGCTGGTGCCTGAAGCAATCACGGCTGCATTCAGGCAGCTCGGTACAGGTGGTCTGATTTCAAAGATGGTGGTGAGTGATTCTAGGTCCTACCACCTTCAGAGGATTTTCTTGGTGGATGCCTGGTACTTCTGAGAATCAGACCACTTAAACACAGCAGCCTAAGTGCTGTTTTAAGGAAATAATTCTACGCGTTCTAGTTGGATAACCTTAACAAAAAGGTCCCTTTAAAAATGGAGTGTTCCATTTGAGAGGGACAAATTTAAAGTATTTTCCCTTGACTTCAAAAGCTTTTTTAATCGTTTCCTTAGCAGCACAGTGTATTGCAAAGGACAGCAAAGATACTCAGCTGGATGGCTTCCACTTCGCATAATCTTTTTTCTGCAGCTTTCAACAACACTTTCCTTTTTAGGAACTTGGTCCATGCTTGCTACTGCCCAAATAAACTCAAAGCAACATAAACAATCTCCAAAATTAAACCTAGCTAAGAAACACCATTTCTGTTGTCACTCTGTTGGCAAGGGAGGCTGTTGTTCTAATTTTCACCTCTGTTTTTTTTTTTTTTTTGGCAAGATGCATTACATTTGGTCTGTATAAGACAGTGGAAAATGTATTAGTTGGGTCATCCCACAAGACATCCTATGAATAAAAAATAAACTGCCTGGAATTAATCAATACATGACCCAGTGAATTGCTAACCCTTCCCCAAAAGCGCGTAGAGTAAAAACATGCCAAAATGATTGTCTGCTTGTCTACAGTGTAGGTGCTATTACTGACAGCATTCCATAGAGGGAAATTATTTTCTTTATTCTTTTGCTGATAGTTACAAAGATTCAGCTTTGGGTATGCTTATATATGAGGATGCATTCTTAGAAGAGATGTACTTTTGCTTTAGCATCCTTCCTATTGAACGTACTACAACATGGACAGGTAAATACAGATACATGTACTGCACTTAACACTGGTTTGACCGGCTCTTAACATAACGTAATATTGCTCTTTAACATCACTAAGTACCATCAGTATCTCCAAAAAAAGTTGCACAAGCCCTGAGGAAAGCAGCCATGAAACTGATCTTTAGCGGACATCAACAAAATAAACATACATTAGTTATTCACATTCTTTATGTGTAACCCTGTGAAAGGCCTTATTTCTCAACACCAAATAGATGCTCCTCTTGAATAATAAATAGAGTGCTATGCTTGTTCAAGTTAATATCAACAATTTGCAAGCCTAAGCCTGCAACTGAGCATCACGCATAGAATGCTGTGCCGTTAGAAGTTATATTTAATTTCCAAGTGTCCTTTATGCCAAGCAAACAGTTTCCCACAGGACAACGGCATGTTTGTGTGGACATAAGGAAATTTTTAGTTTTCCCAATAAGCTTCCAGTTGGCTCTAACAACAGAACAGCTTCATTTTATGCCTTCTTTCTCTATCCTTCTGCCCCCTATTTTCTGTGAGAGACAGAACAGCGTTAGTGGATTTGTGGTTTTACTTCACTACACTCAAAAATGAATTATTTATGAGTCTTTAGAAGGACGTAATTTCAGTGGTTGCTCACAATCCCCTGTTAATGCCTATCTCCATCAGAACTGTGACTGATAGTTGCATGTCTGTGCATGAAACTGCACCGTATGACTATCTCCCATACACAGGGATGGAAAAAGGCTGTGGATGTTTACAGCACACCAAGGAAAAATCTCGTGAAAAATCTCAACAAAAAATAATTATTTTTTTTTTAAAAAACAAACAAACCACAACTTAAAAATGACGGTACTGCAAAGAATATTCAAGCAACTATTTTGTTTTGTATTGGAAGAGGGAGCACTTTGTACAAATGTCCGGATTCTGGCCAAAACTTTAAAATTACCCAACAGCTTTGGCATGCTGTGGTTAAGACGTTACCGTAACTCTGACTTGGAAGACTAAAATGTTTCTTTTTTAAGATAAAAAACTAAAAAGAAAAAATAGATTTCAACATTATGTGAATTTGACATTATTCTGGGACTTTTTATTTGAAGTTTTCAAAATAAGTATCTATCTAAGCCCTTTCTTCACTGTGTATTTTTCTGCAGGTCCTGGCTTTGATTTACAGAAAACTAGCAACTTCCTGACAAACTGTATATTCTCTCTCCACCAAATATTTTCCATCAATTGTTACAGCATGAAAAAAAACTATTAGGAAAATACAATATGGACCGCATAAGATTAATTTCCTTCCAGGAATAAGATGCTCAGAGGGGAAAAAAAAATATAGAAGAAAAGCAGATGCTTTCTTAAGTTAAAAACTGAACTATCAGAAGGTCAGCATCTCTGAGTTTTGTCAGTGGTTATGAACTTGAAGCATTGTCTAGGCTAAGAATCACAAGCTGCTTCACTGGGAACAGAGGGACAAAGGCTGGAATTGGTGCTCAGTCAATTCCAAACAAGGGGTCTTTTTGCCTCATTCAAAATATCCCACACTGCACTGTCATTATTTAATCTAACATACACTCCACATAAGAAAGGAACAACGTAACTGGCTGGAACGTTGATCTAGAATATCTGACTCCTTTTTTTTTTTTGACTACCACTCAAAGTTTACCCTGATGCAGAGAGTCCACTTGAGTTCAATGTATAATTCATGGGGACATAAGCGTGCATGTATCATATGGTGGGTTTTGTACTTGAGCTTAATTTTACCCTTCTCTTGCAGGCACAATGGAGGAAAATGAACGGACTGTTTATTAACTGTCCGTTATCAGGCTGGTTAACAAACCCAGCCTGAATGGACCTGCTCCTCAAAGCAGCTCTGTCTTTTCTCTTTGGTTCACTCAGCCTAAGGCAAACACAGTGTATTAAGGAACAGCCAAACAGCTCAGTTTCCAGGGGAAGGCAGAGACAGCACCGGCCGCAGTGCTCCTGGCTCTGCTTTCTGCGGAGACACGGGAGAGGCAGGTGCTGCATCCTCCGAGCTCAGCTCTGTGCGGAGGACCAGGCATGATGCTCCCTGTGTTTTCTCTCCAGTTTCTCAGTGAAAAAGGGGTTAAAGGCAGTCCGCCAATAAGTGAGCCCTGCTGCTACATTAAGGATAAGAAAAAAGTCAGGCTAAATGTGCAAAAGCATTTTCATGCCGACAACAGACCTGAGTAACAACAGAATTTGCTTTCTACTTTAGATCTCTGAAAAAACCACCAAAACCAACCAACCCCAGTCGTTAAAATATGCCACCATACTGATGGCAGATGTCATTTGTTTTCACCTGTTGGAAGTATTTGAATTACTGAAGAGGTTTGGCATAGAATACTCGCAGCAGCAGCGCTGTCAAACCCGATAGTCTATCACGTTAAGAATGATCACAGAGAAGTTCTCGTCTTTATATTTCTGTGTCAGTACCAACTGTGTTATACTCAGTGTGGGACTAAAAGAAATGAACACGTTGGCCACAGACAGTGCAATACAACCCAGAAAGAGAAAATACCAGGTGCTAAACAAATTAGATTAAGTACAGATTAAGTGCATTTGCTAAATATTTATTTTGTTTACGAAAGTATGTTTTAGGTGCTGTATGTTAGTTATAGAACGCATGTGCCACATTGCACGCTCTGAAGGAAAAGGATATGGAGTTTGTATTAGAATGCCCACCCAGCAACTGAAAAATAAATGAAAATGATCCTTCCCATAGCCAAATTTTTAAACAGCTGCAATTTAGCACAAATCCATCTATTCCCAAGAATCCAGAGATGATGCAAAGGCTTGCTACTCTCTAACTGATTTGAACAAAAGTAATTTTATTACAGGGCAGAGAAGTCTTAGCAAATTCAATTACTGCTGCAGTTATTTAATTTGCTTTGCAGATTATGGTTGAATTACCATTGGAAACGAGAACAAATGCAGTGATGTTGCCACTTATTTACCCAAACATATTGGGGATCAATTCAGCCCATGGATATTCCCACTCAAATCTGGAAGTCAATGGATATATGACAATACATAACACTGATACATAACACAAAGGAGGGAAGACTGGGAGGGCAAATAAACACTCATGAAAGAGGCCCCAGTTCAGTACTATATGCCCTGAAAAAGGCACTCAGGCATGACTACTATGAGTAACAATTTGGATGGTAACATAAAAGACCACTGAAATTCCACATAAGGCTGTCAAAATCAAAAACATCCCTTAGGATTGTGCTATAGTTTGGAGTCATTAACATTGTGGAGGAGCACTGGGATATCATAAGGGAGCACCATGTGATTTTGAGGAGCGGAGTAATAGAAATGGGAAGAAATTCAACATTACTAAATGCATAAGCATGCACTTGGGGACTAATAACAGTCATAAACTACAGCAACAGAAATGGGATGAAACTTCGTATTACTAATTGAAAGATCACACAATTCAAAGCTATTTTTGCTATGAACTGGAAGATCTTGATTTGACAACTGAGAAAAAGGCAGCCTGGTATATATATATCAGGTAATTTAGGATGCCAGCAGGATGCACTATACAAAAGAGAAGTATGCTGAATCCTACACTGCCATTCAAGATAGGAAATATCATTTTTATTGTACATCATTACAATCTCATCTGCAACAAGAGTGTATAGTGCCAGTGGCCCACATTTTGAAAAGTTAAGTGAAAACATGAACAAGCGCAGAGAAAAGACACAAGGGTAAAGCAGAGAATGCACCGTGAGAATGGAAATTAGAAGAAGGGGGCTGGTTTTACTGTGAAAAGTCAAGGTTGACAGGATATGACGACCTTCTGGAAATGCAGAGAAAGACAGAGACACAAGGCAGAAAAACTCCCATTTGATCTTCAGTGAGATATAGTCCAAGAATACACTGGGATAAACTTCCCATAAACTAGTGGGGACTGGAAATTAGAGAAGTTGTTAAGCATAGGAGAGCAGTGAGATTTTGGAAGAGCTGGAGATGGGGAAAATACCTCACTAACGTCAACTGGAACTTACAATGTGATACCTGGCAACTGGGCACTCAAAGATCCAGAAGTTCCTTTTCATCCCATGCTCCTGCATTGCAGTGCCCGCTCCCTGTGGAAACGGCAGCTGGAAGTCATACACTGCTGATGCTGCAACCTAGAGCTGGCATGAGCTCATGTGTTTCCAGCTTGGCATTAGCAACATACAACCCTGAAGGGTTAGACCTCTCTAAACATCCCATAACGTGCAGCAAGCTTTGCATTCGAGCTTTAGCAAGGAGCTGAAAGAAATCCCATTTGACCTGCACATTCCTGAGGAGATGTCCGGTATATCAAAGCTGAATTCAATAATGTTTAGAATTAGAAGTTAATTTCTTTGTAGAAGAAGAAGAAGAAAAAAAAAAAACAACCACCTTTCATTTTCGTAAAGCAATTTACACAAACTGTGCTCTCATGCTTTGAGACAGAAATGAAATTGAAACATTTTGATTCCTACAGCAAGCATTACATTAAATCCTATTAGCAACAAGAGGGGAGGCCTTCCTCTTCTTCCGAAACTGCAATTCATCAGGAAATCCACAAGAAGTTCACATCTGCATGCTGGTGTCTGCCCACCACTGCACAAACTTGGTGCAAACCACCTCTTAGCATTCATAATTCCTGGACAAATGTGATTTATGCTTGTGGTATACGACCGCAAAAGGGCAGGACAACTCATGCTTTGATTCATGCCAGCAGGCACTGTCATATTGCAAACAGCCTCTTCAACTACTGCAAACGCCAAGGTCAACTAATCCAGTTCAGGATGAAGTCTGGATGAGCTCCACTGTCTCCTCTTTGGATTTTTCAAAGGTAAATATTCCCATATGTAATACTGAGTTGCAGTAGGTAAATGTTTTTCTCTGTAGTTCGAAGCAATGTGCCAAGACGTCTTTCCCAGAAAAACAGTCTCAAAACAGAACTTATCACAAAGACTGAACATCCTCCACTACCTCTTTGCAGTGAAGACCTATGCACCAAAATTGAAATGACACATTTTCAAACACAGAAGCTTGCAACTCAATAATTAAATATAAAAGCACTAGTTGGTGTTTTCCAGAGGTACAAATGTGTTTTGCCTTTTTTTTTTTTTTTACTTTGTGTTTACCTTCTTAAAATTAGGCCGTTTTTATGTTGGTTTATCAGATTGAAAACTTTTGGCTCCAGTTGCTGGAATCCTGCATTACTGACAATTCCTACAGCTCTCTGTGCCAATGTAATTGAGAAGGGTTTCACATGGAAAAACAGGGCGGCTCTGAGTAAGTAACAACAGCTGATTTCTTGATATCAAAAGCTTCTCAAGATGAGCCTGAACTGGTTACCCTGCTAAAATTCAGCTTGGTTTTGTACCAGCAAAGGAACCTGAGCCAGGTTGTCACCTGTCTTGCAGACAGTGTGGTATACACCCCTCCAGTGAGACAGATACGTACCTGCTGGTGGCCAAGCCTTGATATAGCCAGTGCAATGGACAACAGCATACTGTGCTTCGCCTTCTTTTACTGGGCCAAGGCCATTCCTAAATGAAAAGGAAACACAAAAAATATCATGCTGATTTACGTGCAGAATAGCTTTATGTTTTTAAATTATGACTACTTACGATTTACTGACAGTTTTAAGTTATGTTAGAAACAACCAACCATCAACCTAGAGTTCTGTACAACGTCAGCTCCATTACAACGCTATTCAAGCTCTGCTTGTTTTCCTTAATACTTCTTGGAGAAAGATACTGAAGCTTATTTCAGAGATGGAGCTGGTCAACAAAGATGTTGAGTGACTTTCTGAAGGCTTGCAAAAAGATCCAGTAACTCTGCCACAGCTGAATTTAGTGGCGAGGTCTCCTCTCCTGAGACCCAGCACTATGATTGAGTCCTTGACTGAGCACGAGCCCAGTGGAAAATGAGAGGGCTTATGGCAACTAACAGTTGTGGTAAATTAAGTAACAGTACCTGTATCTTTTTCTCATGGTGGTTATCCTGTTCAGAGGTAAATGATCCAGAGGAGCATTTCCACACCTAAAAGCAAATTAATATTTGAAAGGGCTCAAAAATTAATATAAATACCCAAGGTGAAAATGCATTTTAAGATTTTTATTAGTATATACAAGTAGACAATAGTGGATATTTATTTCTGACAGAATGCCACAAATTCATGTTTTCTTAGAAGCTACTGCTTCCACAGGCTGAGCTTTCTGCATATGCTCCAAATATTTTCTTTATTTTACAATGAAAAATAGAAGAGACTACAAAAAGATTCCCTCTCGCCTCCCCAAACCTAAAGACTATTTGAAATGGATATTCCAAGAGTGGCTAAAGAATAGATACTATAAAATACTATAAAACAAGGCTGAAAACTAGAGAAGAATATAAGTCAGGCCCCCAAATATGCACACAAAACAATGTCAGTGTTCCAGTAACTTCCCTGGACAGAGCATTTTGATTGCCATAAACCAGCTACAATGTCAGTAGATATTAATCTAATGTTTGCAAGAACAGATTATTTTGACTGTCAAGTAACTTTATTTAACACTTGTTCGTGTATATTTTGTGATATTTCTATCTATGCCTAACTGTATAATTTTAACAATCCATTTGAAGCTAAGTAAACAATTTGAAGGGTAAAACCAGTTCATTTTCAACGGAAAAAAGAACAATAACAATGAAAGAAGTAATCACAAGGAAAGTTCACATTATTTGAGGCTCACTCTTCCCAAAAGTCTTTTTTTTTAATTGTTATTATTCTTTTTTAAATATATACCAATCACTGCCAAGGAATGAACAATTAAAATAAGATTTAGAATCACAAAAACAATGGGGCTACTGGCATGTATAAAATTACTCTCATGCTCTGGAGTTTACAGAATTGCAGTTATTTCCTAGTACCCCAATCTGAAATGTTTAAAAAGCTGGAGAACAATTGCAAATAGACATTAGGCCTGGTTTTCTTTGCACAAAAAAGTCTTCCTCACATGACCACTCTGTGTAGCTTGGAGGAAAAGAAAGCAATGTTACAAGTGTCTGCCTGCCAGGCATATATATGTATTTCTTTCCACCCAGTTAAGGGGGGAAAAGGAGCTGCAGCTGAAGTCTAATCTTGCAGGTATGAAGTATATAAACCCACTAACAAAGGCACCCAAAAGCCATACCTTCAGCTTCCTCACATGACTGGAAGAATTCCACCACATTACAGAAGTACACGGATCTGTTTTAATCTGTCAAATGTTTTGGTTTGTGTGCTTCATTCTGTAACAAGTTCTGCATCATCTGTTTTCAACACATATATTGGATACAGGCTGCAGATGCAGTTACAGACTTTCCCCCCTTAACCACAGAGAGCGAAATTCATCGCAATAGCTACAGGCATTTGATCCCATTAGCCCTACAACAACAAAAGTGCCCACAAGCCCCAGTCAGGAGCACTGGGCAGGCAGATTTCTTTAAAGAAGCCCCAGCAATGCAGGAGAAGTTGGAAGATTGCAAAATAAACCCCCTCTAACAATTACTCATTTATCTAGCATCAACCAGCTGACATTTGGTTAATTCATACCAGGCTTAGATTAATTCCTACATAGCTGGCAAGTTTGCAACTGAATTCCTGTTTGTCTTCAAGATTCTTTTAATATTATTGGTTTGCTGAAAAAATACACAGAGTTGGGCTTTCATTACACTTGCGAAAGCTTTATTCCCAAAGTATTGATTTGAATAATTTGACTAGAAGAGACAATGGCTTACATTCCAGGGGTGAAGTTGTCATGAAGTTCTCTTGGGAAAGCATCCTACACCCCACACTGATAAAAATAACGGCAACACATAAATGAGGTGCTGTTTTGTCATTCATCATAAAGGAAAACAGGTTTCGGTTTTACTTCGGTTCCAAAAGCAAGCATTCTGGAAATGCTTAACGGGAGCGTGTCATTACAGCTTCATTTTTTTAAGAACGTCAAATTAGTGCAACAAAATATCTGAAGCCTAATCTGAGACGGGACTGAAACCACCACAGGGATACAAGGTAAATGTGTACCTCATCCTGCAAATGAAAGAGCGCCTTGATCCCATGCACATTCTCATTGAGGACTGCTGACCCTCTTTCTTTACTGTTCCAGTCTTCAAGTCCAGGATTCGTCCTAGAAAAGCCAGGGAAGCAACTGATGTTCAGTATATAAATTTATTTACTATCAACTAAGATAACAATAAGTTCATAAGCTAAATGCCCTTATCCCAGGCTAGGGGAAAAAATACCAACAAGAAATCTTGATCCTGGTCCCACATCGGCTATGTTCTGCCTTAACTAATGATTTCAGCGAAGCTGACTCTGAGTCACAATGGTGATGGCTCTTTTCTCAGCTGGCCCAAGACCAACTTCCAAGGAAGGGTCAAATGTCTGGAGACAAAGACGACAATGACAGCAAGCATTGCTTTTTGACTTGATCTGCTTGCTCCACTCTTTACCAGAGCTGTGGATAAAGCAACATGCATCATGCCCCTGACAGCAGCTCCTCCTTCCCTGTGGTCTCCTGTCTATCCAGAATCCTCTCACCATAACACATATTCAGACCTGCAGTGACAGCAAGGAACACGTAAGACCAAGCTTTTCTCCTTGATGATGAGATACAGAGTATATCACAGCAGCACTTGTGATGGGGCCCTTTCATAGTTGATAAAAAAACCTGACATGTCAGCATATTTTTAAAGTTAATTTTCAGCCAGATCAGTGAGATGTCTGGCTCCCCACATAGCAACATGAGTCTATGCAAGGTCCATGGCCAGACCCTGCTGATCAGCATATATGCTGACTACAAACCTTGGAATCTCACCCCACAGACACAGCATCGAAAAGGGATGACAGATACCAAGTCATCTCAAGAGAGGACAGAACAGAGGGAGCACTGAGCTGACGCTCCTGCAGGAAATTGGGGGTGGTCTTTACTAAAAAGCAAAGGTAGCACGGCAGTAACAGATTAATCTTTTCATTTTCCTGAGACAAAACAGAAGGCTATGATTTCTACAGATAGGTTCAGATCAGTGATGGCAGGGTACAGGGTATCACCTAGAATCCTACTGTTTATCACCAAAGAACTAACAGAATGGACTTTTACATCTACAGCTCAACTGCTAACAGATGACTTTAAAGTCTTGCACATTAGCAACACAGACTAGAAATGAATCACTGGCCCAGATCCACAATGCTTCAGGGCTGGATACAGCCACAGCCACAGAAGTGACAGTGGGCAAAAGAAAGGCAGTGGAACAGCTGCTGGACAATTAAATGACAGCCACCAGTGCTGATGACACACAGCCATGAGCAAACTCATATGTTAAGGTAGGCACAGTATCTTTCAGTAACTGAAACCGTAGAAGCCTTTACTGTGATATTCTAGCAAAGTTTACAGCAGTGTAAGATACCATTTTCTGACCGTGCTAAGTTGAAGAAACCATGCAGAACACATTCAAAGTCTCCCTCATCAGATTTCCTCAAAGTCTCTGTCCAAAAATTAAGTTCTGAAATAATTCCACTGCCAGACCTCAATTCCAGAATTATTTTAACTGAAAACACTTACCTCCATCCATGAATGGGAAATAAAATCACTACAAAACAGCTTAAGGATCAGTATTTTACATAAGGAACTAGGCACTAGCATTTTATTCTTAAGGTATACTAAAGATAACTGCTTCTGGAAGGAAGCCATCCTTGTTGACAAAAGGTCAGACTGTGTCATTTGGTGTATCTCCAAGGTTTATATCAGATGGTTAAGAAGTTAGCAAGCCTGGGAGCAATTCCTAACAATGCTTCAATTCAAAGCACTGGGCTATATATTAATATAGAGGTGTGATTCAGGTGTGAGCTGGGAAAAATCACACCACCCTATTTCCCAGCTCAGTTACACTGACCCTATGATGTAGGATGGACCTGAGGTTCAAGCACACTTCCCTTCCCCGCACCAGAGAGTCTGTCTCTCTGTCTTATTTTCTACATCCAAAGCCACAGTCTATTTGCCCACCCCCTCAACTATGCAAAACAGTTTAGAGAAATAAAATACCATTAGGCAGGAGATAAACTGACTGACAAAGGCAATGCACGATGAAGCAAATAAAGTCAGAATATATGTGCAGGACCCAGTGGCTGTCCATATAAGCATACAAGCCAAATCAAACCATTAAAAGCATTCTTCTCTTTGGATACAGTAACTTTGTCATACACAAAAACAAAAGAAAAGTTTCTGTGCACTGTTTTTTTTTTTTTTTTCCATTCCCATACAAATTCTTGAAGTGACACTCATAATCAAAAAGCAGCGACAGTACACACAACTCAAACAGCTAACAAATATCTCAGTTTTTATCAACCACAAATATCTATAAAAATAAGTATACTTCACAATTACGTGGCTGCTAAGCCTAAAATTGCTGACACATGTTCCTTTGGCATGTCTCGAACCCCCGACAGCAAAAGTCATAGTTTTTAAATTTAGCTTTTTGTTTGGCAATGTCTTACAAATATGTACCAGATAACAAATAGTAGTCTAAATTTTGCCCTGACTTACAAAATCACTGCAGGGGGTATGTGGGGGTATGAGTCAGAGAAATGTTTGGTACGTAGATATTACGAGAAAGCACTCTCAGCAGCTTGTTTCAATAGTCCATCATGCATGTGTTAACCTTGTAGAGCTTTAACAATAGAGTACAGATTTTGATAAAGAAAAAGAAGTTTGTGTCTGATATAGTATTAGAAGCTTATGTTCAAATTATATGAAAAAGAGGAAGAATTATAGTTGGATAGCCTAAGGACAAAGCTCCCCATTTAGCTCAAACAAGCCTGTCAGTGCACTCCCTGGGGTAAGAGGGATCTCCTAAGACAGAGCACACCACAGCTCATACCTCTGTTGGAGCTTTTAAGTTAAGAATATTGGTGTCACCAGGTGTGTGGAGTGTATCTGGTAGAGTAAACTGAGATCTTTATGCAGCCAACACAACCACGCAGCACAGGTAAGTGCCAGCTTTGGAAAAGGAATGGCGTAATACTCCCAAGGGCTGCACCCCATGTCTGCCCACAGCAGTGCACACACACCACTAAGAGCTTTCTCTGGAGACCCCTCCTGTTTAATGATGGCAATCTGGGTACAGCATTACCCCTGTTTATTTTTGTGCTAACTGCTCAAAAAACCATCTTCATTTCTAGACCTACACTTACAGCATTTAGCTCATACCACATAATTCTACAGAAGTGCAGCGAGATGGAAAACAGTGAAGTCAGGACAGGCTGGAGTTGTACCACGGTATTTGTCATGACTTCTCCTTGCTATGACAATCTGCGACAGTACAATGTCACCTGGTCTCAGGACACAACTCACAGCTGTTTCTCCCCAGGCTCTTCGCCACTCCATACCTGACCCTGAGGAGGGGATGGACCCACATCACCAGCGTGGAATTGCAAAATCCTCCTCTGCCTGCTTTAGCATCGTCTCCAGTTCGCTGCAGCCACTCACGTGATGGACATTGGCAGGTCCCACACTGCAGTCAACCAAACTGGCATAAATCACAACTCAGTGTCATACAGACAGCTCAGTTCAACAAGGTGGCACGCTCCGATGATAGCTCTGTCACAGAACCATAAAATATTCACATCTCCTTGTGCTCCTACTTCTTTAATGCTGGCGCTGCTGCCTTGGTGATAAATGCTCGCTTACCTTTCTCCACAGGAAACACACACAAAATACATTTGATTTAGAAGTTGGCGATTATATTCTTATTAGTAAGAAATATTCTAGGATGCTTGAACACTTCTGCTAACTGAATAGCGCACACATGCAGTTTTAAAATTTCTTCTTCTAGTTTCTCCAGAAGAACAGTTTTAACAACCCAGTGCCACCACCAGCTGGAACTCTTATGAGCTGCCCCATAAACTGGCAATTGCATGTAGTTCATTTTCACGTTAAACTTTTCCCCTCTCCAGCTCCAGACGCAACCCTCAGACACAGCAAGTGCAGGATGCGTGTCTCAATCACAGCACCGCTGTGGCTGACACTGCTGTCTTATTGCCACTTACAGCAGCTGCACAGCTAGGAGGAAACCAGAGTTTACTCTGCTGCAAAAGAGAAAGCAAATAAATGAGCACAATGCTTATTAAAGCTAGCACATAAATCTTTCCGGTTGGTCTGGGTATAATTGATAATTTGTTGAAAACTACCCACTACAGTCCCCACTCAGAAGGCAGCATTGCTTAAATCCGTAATAAACCAGTTGTCCTCTGAGCAGGAATCCACCACGCGACCCAGGAAAGGCCTCAGAGGGGACCACAGAGGTAAGGACAATGTGCAAGAGATTCATTATCTGGGTAAAATTACAGAAGCCATATAAAGCTTTTCCCACTAAAGAGATTAGTTAGTAACCAATTCAAGTGCTGAGGACACATGCCAGAAACGTTCCCTTTGTGTTATAGTGCAGCGTGTTTTCAAAGATGCTCTAAAAACGTTCTCATAATGATCAAGGGGACAAATGTTCATATTGGCACTGATACGCCCCTTGTGTGTGCAAATAGTGGACAGATTATGCACGAGCCTTCCCCTTTTGGATCTCAAATTGCTACCATGAATGTTCAAATACCTTTTCTGTGCTTGCAATGTTTGAGATGAACCTAAGCCAAGGATTGGCCTGGGCCTACTGAAGTTCATGGGGTTTCAAAACTGGGAGTTTGGCTCAAATCCATCTTTAGACAATAGCACCAGCCTGATAGAAAATTTGTTCCTCCATGTTTAAGCAGTGCATGCTAAGGTTTATAGCCTGGTAATCAAACACAGTCTGTTGTTACATTTTTCAGTTCTTTCCTTTTTTTTTTTTTTGGAGGGGGGGGAGGAGCATTCAGAACTCCATAAGCTTCAACACCCAATTCTACCACAAATGCCTTCTCTGCTGGATTTCCAGCTCCTAAGAATCCTACAGTCTGTAATTAGAAAGAAGGGTTGTTATATGAGGGTATTTCCCTGCAAAAATTACACCACAAGTTGAAATGGCTGTCTTTAAAAACAATCATATGGTATTCGCATCCTGCTTGCAACATGGAAATACCCCTCTTTTGCAACAAAATACTACCTGTTTACAAAGATCAGAAGAAATTTGTTTTGGCCTCACGCACACAAGAATACTGTTGGCAAAGTACATGATACATTTCTCCATTTCCCTCTAACTCATCAGTAGGTGGACTGCTGTCTTGCACAGAGTCTTGGACCTGATAAGGAAACAGTCTGAATTAATACAGGGAATCTCACCTTGCCCTCAATACCCTCAGCAACCCAGCAAGCTTCATGCTGCAGTTGACAGTGTCTTGTCTTACAAAGAACAAGTTAGATATTTCATAATTATTCTCAGCCACTGGATTGTCTACATGTTTCTTTCCAGGCAAAATAAAATAAAGGATAAACTAAGTTTGGTTTGGACATGATAACAAAAGATGACTTTGTGCTCATCAAAAATACTCCACAGGCTACTCAGGGAAGACAAAGAGGACACAGGAATACTGCACCCAAAAACTCTTATGAAAACTAAAAACATCTTTATCTTACCATAAAAACGGAAAAAGACAGACAGGGATGCAGGAAAACAAGAGAAAATAATTAAAAATAAAAGCAAAGTGATGGTCAAGATATTGATGCTTCTGGACATAGCTCCAAATGTGAGCTGACCTGCAAACTGAAGGGTCAGAGAACAAAGGACTTCTATGATGATGCTCTCTATTGGTACATTAAGTTTTCAGAAAGTAGAGATCAGCTGAAAGATGCGTGTTCTCAACTCAAACTACAAGCTGCCAGCCCATCACCCAGAAGTGCAACATTGCAAATGAACTATTTATCATCTGTAGGAAGGCAGCACAGGAAAGTCTGTATCACTCACAAAGTGCACTATCAAAAGAAAGCTTGGGCTATGGAAGATGTGCATGACGACAGCAATGGCAGCTGGACACTGACTCCACAACAGTTCGTACAGATAAAGATACAGGTCACTGCTTAGGATAAACAATAAAGTTCCAGAAAACAAAGTGAAACTCTTCTTTTTTTTTTAATTTTTCGTTTATCAGTTTACACATATGCACCGACTACAGCTGAACGTTCATCTTTACACCAACTGAGGTATTCAGCTGGCAGTTCCTCTTGAAAACAATGGATCCATTATGAACACATAAACAAAATGTCTTCAATAAGAAGATTATATAGCCAAAATTTGATCAATTTATATTAAATTACTCTTGATAAGCTCATGCCAGAACAAAAACAATTATTCTGCATTAATTCAACAATTAAAAGCAAATAAAAATCTTTAAAAATTTATACCCTTACAATTGAAAGGGATGCAATTGTATATCATGTTTAATGCAGCTCAGCAAGTGCTTTAAGCTCTATTAAGTTTAATAAATATACAACCGCCCTATGGAACCCAATATAAAAAAAAATTACAGATGGTCTAAGAACAGATTAAGAATCAAAACTGAAATGCACACACAGTATTTGAAGCCTCTCCTTCCAGGAACTCATGTTTACATAAACCAGAAGCACCTCACAATATACAAACAAAACATTATACTTATTAAAAAAAAAAAAATCATGGTCACACAGCTCTTCTCAGCATTCTGGGTTTTATTGTTTAAATAAAGGTAATATTCATAAAAGCACAGACAAATCTACCACATACAAACACATATTAGAGTACACAGTCCCTGTCCTGAATGCCCAAGGGCTTGCCCTACCAATGACAAGATACCTATCTACTGTGGGGTTGGTGAGACCAAGAGCAACTGCCATGGCTCAGAAATATGCTGCTGGTCATCCACGTGTCCTCTAGCAACAGAGCATCCCTTCAGCATGACAGTACCAAAGACAGGAACCATGTGGAGTGAATGAACCAAACAATACAATCCTAATAAAACTGCACTCACAAAAAATGCATCTCTGGCCCTTCATTGAAAGGGGATGATGCAAAACATGAGCAAATGGGGAAAGCAAACACATGAGCAATAAGAATAGCCTGGACACTTAAAATATAGGTGGACTTAAGACCATCCAAACTTCAAATTACAAACTAAGGGCAGAACCACACAACTGGCACCAGTTACACCATCTACCAAAACCAGCACTGATTTTACAGAGTGCCTCTCTTGCTCACATCAGACGTTACAGTGCAGTTCTCACAGGCAATGCCCCCTCATCTGTTGTTTATTTTAACACTACTACTTCATACTCACTGAGTAGCTAATGGTCTTTTAAATCTACACCAAAAAAGACACCAGTTCCTGATAACATTTGAAACACACCAAGAGGCCATGAAGAATGCACAGTTCTAGAAAGTAAGAGCCTGATGAGGTTGTTTTTACAGAACAAATTTGCAAACTCATGATGCTTAACTCATTCACCACAAAGCCCTGCTTGTTGGCAGACCCTCCCAGAGCACAGGCACTGGAACTCCCCCTGCATCAGATGCGGCACCGCCACGTGGGACCACTGCCAGGGTCCCTGGTGACACAGAGCAGATGGGCTCCTCACAGGCAGCAGGCTTTTCTCCTTCATACTTTGGATTCATGCAAAACAAGTATCAGAGCTGCATTGTTAGTGGTGGACACATAGTTTTAACTCGCATGTAGAAAGGGTCTGTTCTCCAGCCTGCCTCCCCTGGGTGTGCTGGAGGGGTGCAGGAACCACTGGGTTCAGCCTGGGAGATGTCTGGTAGCACAGATCATCCCTGACTTGTGTCACAGCCTTTTGGACCATAATCACAACTTCAACCCCTGGCTTAGAGGAAGCTCAGGACATGTTCTGTTCATGTGGGGGAACATGTTCCTTATCATGTGGTTGATATATCTAAATCTTTCCTGATACTAAAATCACAATCCTATCAAAACTTTCAAGGAGCAGGTGAGTAGGCCTTTGAGGGAAGTAGCACTGCAGGTGGGAACAAGGTCTTCCCATGCACACTGCCCACCGCTGCTTCCCAGCTGGTCTGACAGTACAGAGAGGATAGGACCTCCCCCACAGGAGACTGCACCCTACCAGCAAGGCTGTACAGCAAGCCAACATTTAAATCTCTGCCATATAGGATTTTGTGCCCTGGCCCAACTTATAGAATCATAGAATGATTAGAATCAGGAAGGAACCTTGAAGATCATCTACTCCAACCCCCCTGTCGTGGGCAGGTTGCTCAAAGCCCCATCCAACCTGGCCTTGAACACTTCAAAGGATGGGGCATCCACAGCTTCTCTGGGCAACCCGTTCCAGTATCTCACCACCCTCACAGTCAATAATTTATTCCTGATATCTAATCTAAATCTACAACTTCTCCAGAAGAACAAAGCCATGGGGACACTGGTATACTGATATCCCTTGAGAATACAGTACAACTGTAAAGTCAGTCAGCTTCACGCAGCCTGGAACAAAATCAGGGACCACACAGGACTTCCCAGCTGTCATTATACTGCACACACACCAGCCAAGAAGTCTGCAGGATGGCAGGGATAAAATGCAGTCCCTCTTGCTCCAAAGCTGGCAGTGCCTTCCAACCAAACACTACGAGGCTGCTGTAGCTCTCACAGGCTGGGGCTTCTGTGCTCTCGTGTCCCTGTTTTATCATGTAGCAGGTTCCTACCCCATTGCACTTAACCAGCATGTTACAAAGCACTGCCAAGACACTGATAAACAAATACATCAGTATACAAAATAAATAACTGGCTCTGAGCACGTACTTCTTGTTGGCAGACATCAAAGCAACTTTCAGAGGAGATCGACACCCTTACTCCTGTTTTAAAGGTGAGGGCACCGAAGCCCAAAGGAACGATTTATCTTCCCTGCAGTCAGCCAGCAGCAGAGGTGCAGCTACGAACAGGTTCCAAGCTCATATAAGCAATATGAGTTCTCAACACACTGTAGCTGTAGACAAAAATTCTCAATAATATAATCCACAGTGATTCTAAGAAAGTCAGTAAAAATCTCATGACAACTATATCCTTATCAAGGCATAATCAGCTTAAATGAGAAAGAAACATATTATGCTTCCAAAAGAAGACTATAGGCTGGGTGGGTGATTTATCTTTCTTTATATCCAGTGATAACCTCTTGATGTATCAGTATACAACCCGAAACAAATTAGCCTAAATAAGGAAAAGAAAATTAATTTGAAATTTCTTTCACGATGCTATTTAGAAGCAGGACATGCTCTGTATTGCTCATTTTTCCCTCTGCACTCATGAAAAAATTCCTGAACTACCTATCCCGTAGCGATGGCTGATGTTCCACTTATAAATATAAACCATCAAAGCCCACTCTCCTCACTAGCCTAGCTTCTCAGGGGGACTATTTGAACCTCTCTAAATATGTTAAGGTTTACATCATCTAATTGCAAAAGGCGTTGTATAAGCATTAGAGTCAAGTTATGACATTCTTACAATAGAATGAAGAGTTGATCCAATCAACAGCAAAGTTAAAAAATATAAAAAAAAAAAAAAAGAAGTAATGCAATTGAAATGTAGCTATTTTTAAATATCTCTCTGTCCTCTACTTACTAACTGGAGACACTGACCCACAAAGGGGGAATTGGAAAGCTTTCTCACCCCCTCTTGTTTTTCAACAAGAAACCCCTCGCATTACACAGCTGTTTGCTTAATACAACTTGTTCTTATAAAAGCTCATGAGGCCAAGAGGTCTCTGCTGTGCCTGCCTTCATGTTTGACTAACCAGTCTGCATCATGTAATTCTCCACAGTTTTGGGCAAGTATGCATCATTTAAATTAAATTAAAAAGGAAACTATGTGGGCTTTTGAGCCTTGGTATTGAGTTAATTTTAAGGGACTATCTGAAGGGATAGCATTACAGATCACATGCATGTCTCTCTGCTGATGGACCTGGAAAAACTGGACATAAAAACCCAAGCAAATAATTCAAAGCACATGTTGGAAGTTATGTTATAACACAAAAAAACCAAAAACATTTTAAGGACTGAATGTATTTAGAACTCTCAACAATGGTTATCTTATGTATAGGAAACAATTCAGCATACTAAATAAAATAGCTTACAGAAGCCCATACAGATGTGCAAGCTCTTCCTAGACATAAATACAACAGTATCTATCTCCATTTCCAGTTCCCTATCTAAAAAGAGGGATGATGATCCTCTCTTTTTTCATCTTTGCATTGTCCATTTAAACTTTAGCAGCAGAAGCTTTACCTTGGTATAGGTTTGTATAAGTTCTGACAGAGCCACATTCTGATCTCCACAGATACCTTCTTGCTCGGTCACTAAACAAATAACTATCACCAAGTTCATGGTTCCATGAGCTTGGCAGTTGGGGTAGCACTTCTCTTACGATTATCAGATGTATCTGAAGGAAAGCCTGAGCTGGAGAAAATTATCATACTAAGGTCTGCCAGTGATCCAAGATACAAAGACCTCCTCAAAAGACAGAGCGGACTTTCTGTAACTAGAAGAAGGATGGAAAACCCCAGAAACAGTTACTCCAAAGCACCATCAGCATAGACTCCCATGACAGGACAGCTATCCAAAATAACTCTGCAATATGTAATTTATTTTTTTACCATTCACAGCTGCATAATAAATCAATACATAAAGGTTTTAAGTAGCTTTTAAACTAACCTATTTGTTTCGCTTGAATGCTCAGCAGGAAGCTTTACTGAAAAGCACTTCTGCCAAAAAAGCTTCAGCTCCTGGCATTCTGTATTACTTGTACTTCATTATCAAACTCAAATATCTGTGATATATGCTTTATTAGTAAATACTAGTATCGTCTGGTTCTGAAATTTGGCTGTGGTCTGTTCCATATGAGCCGGTGACACAGCATGGAAGAGTACACAAGAAGAAATAAATAATGGCTGCAAGATGACTTTGTGAGTTATTTTGCTGGGGCCAGAATTAAACACATGAGGAGGCTAAAGGATGCTGTCTGGTTGTTTTCATAGGTTACTCCATTAAAATAAGGTTTGTGGGGCAAAATATCATTATAGGTTCTAACTCTCTTTTTGAAGACTCAAGACACTTAAAAATTATGTGAAAAAGTCTCCACACTATGAAAACAGAATATTTGATAAGTTCAGACCTAAGGTATTACAATAAAACAGACCAAACCACAGAAAACCGACTATGGGCCGTGTTACCGCTCTGGTTATGTGCTGTCATATGGGAGGGTTTTCCCTCCATGCAGCTCTGTGCAGGGTATCAGTGAGGAGCACGTGGGTGCCGTGGTCTCAGCGAGTTGGTGGACGGTAGGAAGGGAAGGATCAAAGACAATGGAAGCCCTGCCTCTGCTGTCCCAGTATTACGAAATAGGAGAGCTTCGGCTAAGGAAAGAGAGATGACAGCAGCAGGGAATAAGTCAATTATTCCCCTTTTGAAGCAAGCAGACACTTGGGTGGAATACTATCACTTCCAGGTACCACTATTCCCTCTGCCTCCCTAGCCTGTTGCTACAACTCATCATGTAATAATGAAATATTTTAGTGCATTATATTAACTTCATTGAGACAACACAACATTCAAATTAGGCTAAAGGAAAAGCTTTCCTTTAAAAAGCCATCCACAGGGCAGATGTTAAGGCTAATACTGCACCCTCGCAGCATCTGTGGAGTTCCCATCAAAGCAGTGAAGCACCTGAGCTTTACAGAGGGTCGCAAGCAGGGCCAGTGCCAAAGGGCTCGAAGAGGCATGCTCTGAATGCTTTATTGGCAATGTATTAACCAAAGAAGTTGGTCAGCTATTTGTGAAACGCTAGTATTTTTCAAAGGGGGGGAAAAAATCACTAACTCCATATATTTCATCATGTTTAACAAAACAGAGCAAGTTGAATAAATATTGAACATAGAAAAACCCCACCACCCTTGAAACCCAGCAACTGAAAATGATCCAGTCAAACATCTGTGATAACAGACCTAAGTATGCAGCAGTTTCCAAGTGAGAAACTCATGGTGAAGACTGAAGAGAAATAACAACCGCAAAACCCGCTTGCACATGCGTGCCCAAACACCTGAAAATCCACCCTAAAAGCATTCCTTAATGCTAATCAGGTGTAGTAAGTCTGTCTCAGAATACTAGGCTAAAGCTGCTTCCTTATTTTGGTAAAAACATGCACTGACCTCTTTAAAACACCATTATAATTACCAAAGTAATTTTGAAAAAATGCAGCTTATTATCACTAGTTTTCCTTCCAGTACTATCCACCCAAATGGAGTGTCTCAGCAGCAGGGAGACCACTGGGTCACTGTGTTTGTGTAGGAGTTGCTTTATGAACTGTTTTATACATAGCTGGCTTCTCCCAACATTTGGGATTTTTCTCCCCCCAGAAACAGCCCTAGAGACCAAAGCAAAACAAAATTCTCTTGGAATAATTTAGAGAGATTAAATGTACCATACGTTTAAAATATGATCATTTGAAAGTACCTATTTTATGAGAGCAGATTGGGTTTTTCCTATTTCAGTGCTATTGTCTAGTGTGTCAATGGGCAGGAATGGCCCTCTAAGGCCTTAAACTCCTCTTTCTCACCTAAACAACACAAAAAGCCAAATTCCGCCCTCGACTTGTAAGATCATGGGACCACAGTCACTGGTCACACAGCCACAAATGAATGAAGGATTTGTTTCATCCTCTTCAACTGAAAAACAGGGCAATCCACTTGCAAAGGAAACATGAAATCCCATATGTGTAATTTAATGCACAGAATATTTAAAACTGTCCTTGTCTTCCTTCTGGAGAGCCCTGCACATTCACAGACTTGGACGGCTCTCACTCACCCACTAAGCTTTTCTATTTTGTCACATGGACTTGGCAAACTGTGCTTGATCAAACCAAACGATGACAGAAGAGAAGCTGAGGACATGAAGCCTTTGGGCATCCCTTCTAAGCACACACAGCTGGGATGGACAAGGCACAGCTTCCTTGTTTCTCCTAAGCATCTACTGCACTAACTCGCTTGCAAACAGAATGAGGATGAGGGAAGCAGAACATCCTCCATCCTACAAGTAAAAGCCCTGCTAGCCGAAGAAAAAAAAAAAAAAAAAAAAAAAAAGCTGGAAACCCACAGTTTTCTATGCTTGGCACTGACAAGGTTCATAGGCCATCTCTGGCTGGTGCTGTGACCCTCCTGTTATGAGAACAAACAGTCCAAAAAAATGTGGGCAGCTTTTTTTCTTTGGAACAATGGCAAGGCAATGGGCTGGTGTGTACGGAAAGTCTTCCATCTGAACAGCCTCCTGACTTTCCGCAATGCCGGTGGGACCACATAACTTCGCTGAAAAACAGGTATCACATGGTGATTTGGTAGTTGTCAGCAACGAGCCAAATCTCTTCCAAGACTTCACACTTAAAATAGGAAAAGATGCCTTGCCAAAATTGGCTTTTTCTACAGTAAAACCAGACTGAAACCTGAAATACTCTGTTCACATGAATCACTTATATATATTCTATACGTGGCAGTACATTTCAAGAATTCATGTGCCGAAAAAGAGGGGACAACCTCAGTCTTGAAGCTTCTATTTTCAAAAATATCTCTGTTCCTTTCCATTGCAGGTGCAATAATCCTGGCACAGCATTCTCCAGCCTCCACCCTTCTAAAGACTGAAGTGAGGGGTGTGGGGGGTATGTGGGTATGTGTGTGTAGATGGAAACTCCCATAAAATATTAAGAGTCAAGTTTCAGACAGTCTTGCAGAGACATAAAAGATTTCAGGACGTCTCATATCATGTATATGGAAACTTTCTCTCCTCCCCATCCCACCTGCTTTGTTGTGTGCTGTTTACTGGATGCCTGCCTGCTTGTCTTCACCCTATAGGTTGTTTCATTTCATGGGCATTCAGTGAAAACAGCTGATGATGAACCACTGTTTTATCCTGGGATAAAAAAGCACAAGTAGCTATTAACTCTCCCTATAAACAAAAAATTACACAACTCATTCCCTACCTGCCCAGCAGCTAACGGTCTTGCTAGGTCAGTCATCCTGTGCTAAGATGTTAAAATCCAAAATATTGAGATCTGGTTTTAATTCTCTGTACTCTGACTTCCTAAGCTGCTGGGCTGGGCACGTTTCAGAGACAGATGGTTCTTTAGGGTTCACGTACTTAGAAGAGTTCACAGACAGAAGTAAAGAAAAATAAAGAAATCAAATGCTGTCAGTTCAAACAGCCCTTTACACACAGAGTACCTTTCTGATGTATAAACCTCTGATAAATGTTCTCTTCAAAACCAAAGGACAAAGTCCCAAAGGAGCTTTACTACAGCTCCTTATTTTGCTGAGTGTCTCAGCAAGGACACAGTTCTCTGAACAAAAGGGATTTTTAAAAATATATTTTTTTCAAGGAGGTTTAAGAGCTCTGGGTATAAAAGCTCCCATCTTTGGCAAGCATCTTAATTTCTTCAAAAGCCACAGGGAAGAGAGCACCTGACAATATATTTTTGGTATTTTTTTTGGCACCAATATCTAAAATAGACTTTTTTACCTGTTTGGGTTTCGGGTTTTTTTTTTAATAAATAGGCTGATGCAATTTTCAACTGGATGAGGAGAAGCTCTCTGGTTTGCTAACATAGTGCAGAAGTCATCCCATTAATTAAATGTTTTGATAATATATTACTTTTTCATTAGACATGAGTTTTGCTGTTACTGATGACGACATCTAAGGCATAACAGAATTATATTTGCCAGGGCTGAGCTTCTGGTCATGCCTCAAGTCAGTCTTTGAATTTCTTCAGAGAATTCTGCACATGAAGCCAAATAGGAGTCTCATCCAGCTCTCGTCCATATCAGTTAGAGTCTCTCCTAAATCATTCATTGAAGTCAGGTTCAAAAGAGTGATCATGAATAAGCCACATTTGTATTCAGTGGCTGGCTGCGTGTACAAGAAGAATTCCCTTTCTTCTAAGAAAGATCATGCAGAAATCAGAGTTGGAAAATTGACATGAAAGTATAAGACAGCTCACAGCACAAAAAATCCTGCACTGATTTTCAGAAAGAGTGTCTGTTGTAGAGAGAAGTTATTCCTAATCCTCTTTTTCACATGGTTATTTACCGTTTGTTAAGCACTCCCCATCTGTCCAGTGCTGTGGAAAGCTTCACTGTGCTTTTCCACTGGTCTCTAGCACTGCCCTCTTGAGTTTAACGCTATTTTTCTCATTTTTACAGACAATTTGACTCTATCTACATCATCTGGATTTTGTGGCTGTGTCTACAAACCGTGCTTAGTAACAGAAAGCTTTGCGGTTGGCCAGAAAAATGCACACGCTGAAACCATCATTGCAAGACAATATACTATTTGAAGGTTCCATGAGACAGGTTCCCCAATCCAAATCTCTGCTTGTGTAACATGGAGTGATGTTTCCACAATATTCATGAACCACAGTGAATTGTCACACAAGGGTCTATTCTTCTAAAAAGGTACCTATCAGCTCAACTTTGGATGTGGTCAGTCACCATTTCCATCATAAAGTTCTACTTTTTTGTGCTTATAAAATATGGCAATAAAATATCATGCCAAGATTAAACTTGGCATACAAGTTCTGTCCAGAACTAACCCCAATTAATCTTTTTCAGCTAGCAAGTAAACTGACTTAGTCATTTTAAAATCACTTGAAAATGAAAGCTGTAGAGGTTCTGGTTCTCATCATTTTCTTGCAATCACAGGTTGGCAGTTTCAGCACCCCTTAACAACTCAGCTAAAGCAGTTTGCAAGGACCCCTTCTCATCCCGAATGTCCTGAAGAGGCTTCGCGCCACAGATGGGATTACATACGCCGCTCCCTGCCTCGCCTTAGCTATAGACAGTGAGGCTGAAGGGAGACGTTATAGCTGGATTACTGTGTGCTGTTTGGAGCTCAAAACTGAATATAATAAACTCGGGTGTTTCCCATTTGCACCACTGAAGATGCCAGCTGCAGGAACAGGGACCTCACAGCCTTGACAAGTGTATCTCAGACACATCATGGAATCACTCGGAATATTTCCAGGCAACCATACAGAGGTACCTACATTCTTCATTCTACTCTTTCATGAACTGCTTATGGAGAATTCGATCGGTAGAAATCAGTCTGGCAAAGTGTTCTGGAACATTAGATTTTATCGAAGGACAGTCTACTACAATACTTGCTCAGCCATTTTTTGGAGAGTAAATGTAACAGAGATATTCTTCAAAAGTTGTTTTTCTTTGCACTTAAATCTACACTTTCTCTGTTCTCTGCACCATCAGAGATTTGTTGTCTGCAGCTGCTTAGAGGCTCTCGCTTGCATTAGGATTCCACTGTGTTGTGTGTTATTCAGCCCTTCACAACTTCCAACCCTGAGCCTGCAACTGAACCCAACATCCATCAAGTTTCATCAGTGCATCCTAAGGGCAGAGGTCTTTACTAATGGACCCTACTGTGAGACTTGATCTTCATCCATATGTGATGTGTGATTTGTTTTCCCATCTGCAGATTTCCAAGAACAAAGAGGGAAAATAAATTATTACTCTGAATATCTGCCCCATTCTGATTAATCAAGCCCATGATGCATATAAAGACTTCTTGAGAGCACCATTTGTTGCTATCGTCAAGTCTCAGCTGCTGTCTTTTCTAGAGCATTTCAAACCGTACATATACTTCACAGTTCAGCTCTTCTGTTGCAACAATGTGTTAGCAATTAATGTACAATAAACAAGCAGACAATTGTTCCATTTCCAGGGAATAAAGTCTCCAAGGATATAAAATGGAATAGAAACTATCCATCCTTCCCCATATCCTGAGAGTTAAAAATACAGCAAGCAATTAAGTCCCCAAACGCACTACGTGGTTTAGGCCATAGTTAAACAGCCACTTCAATTTGGCATATGCTTTTACTGCTCCCAAAGTCTTGACCTCTCCTTACGCTTAACTATTCACTCCCTGCTTCTCCTTGGTGTTAGCACACCAAGCAGGACGTTCAAGCAACCCTATGATAAGGTGGGCCAAAGAGTTATCTCTACCAAAACCAAGGTTTTTTTTGCTTAGCTTAGCTTTCAGCTGGGTCAGCCCCCTTGATGTGACTCATTGTAGTACCACATAAATGCCAAAGGAGGAGAGGGTGAGATGAGGTGAGGATTGCATAAGCTGGGGTGACTGCCAAAGACACGCTCATGCAACCGCAGCCCCAGCCCCAGTCTTATTCCTGGGGGCAGAAATGTGAGAGGGAGCCTGCTTTCTCCACCGGCTCCCCTTTGGCAGTGGCAGCCTCCCAAGTCCTTGGGGTCTGGAGCAGCTTCTCTGGGTAGCAGGATTGCTAAGAGGTGCTGGGAAAACCCCAGCAACGCAGCGCTAATGATCAGCGCTTGTAACGGGACAAACAAATATAACCAAAGGACATCGCTTTGATCTCATGCAAGGCAAGTGAAGTTTCTCCTCTGTCAAGATGCTATCGTTGCTTCCCCAGTTCAAGGGCTGAATGAGGAGGTTATAGGGTTGAGAAAATGGATCCTGAGAAGATGAGTAAGAGAAAAATTAAAAATCATAATGTATCATTATGCTTTCACTTGCAAATCTACTTTTCCCCAAGCAGAGCCTGTGCTCAACAGCCAGAGGTCACTAAAAGAAGAGGATTTCCTGCTGCCTGCAGTGAACTTCACTTTGAGCAGGAAAAATGTCAAACACAGCTGGCTTGCGGTTTGCATCCCTTTCAAGCTCTGCATTGCCCTTTGTTCTGCATGAATCTTAACTCTGGAAGGCCAAGAGAGACTTGGGGGCTGCCCAAACAGTTTGATAAACACTGACTTAAAGGACGTGCATTTGCCTACTTGACCTGTTTTAAAATGTCACTAAGGCACCCATTATTTCTGCTCACTGCAATATTCGTTTTATTCCTACCTGTTACAAAGCTGCAACTCTCAACATGGCTTGTGTTACAGGAAGGAAAGTGTTAACTGGTTGAACGGACTCTAGAATCACCTTGCTCCCAGAAAGGTATCTCAAAGGAGCGAGAGTGATGCTGCTACAGTCCTGCTGCATGCTGTTTATAAGCAAATTGATGCTGGTCCTTATAGAAGAACTGCTTCTCTTATTTAGCGGTACCTTACAGGGTCAAGGAAATTCAAGTTTAATATAACAAATCTCAATCTTTCCGTTTATCTGTATGTTCCACAGGCTGACAAAACTACTAGTATACTAACTAAATGTACTTCACCAGTCACATCTTTAAAACAAAAGCACTTAAAAAGCAGGACTATATTATGATGTCACTTACTTTACACTAATTTTATAAAAAAGCTAGAAAAATGCAGCAGACACCTTAAAAATCTGTTCGATTATGATCTTATGCGAGACGGTGCACATACAACTATACGTCTACGCTTGATTCAGAAACACTGATGATTGCGTTTATGGCTTGTGAGATGTTCAGCCGGCCAAAAAAATTGCACTGCACATGTAACCACAGTAACTTTGTAAAGGAAAACTCACACCATGTACCCCATATAGCCATGACCAACTACACACTGTTCTTACGCGCAGTTGCTTGGATCAGTTGTAACTGCACACACTCTCCATGCCCCAAAAAGCACCTTTCTATATCTAGCCTGCTCCTGCACCTTAAGGAGTGCTAAGCAGGCTACCCTGGCTGTAAACAGGCTGATGCTTGCCCCACACTGGGAAAATGTTCAGCTGACCACGTACAGCAGATTTATGGGCCTTCTGTGTCAGTCTGACAACTCCAAAGGACTCGTGTAGGAAAAAGATTTAGGCCTATAAATACTATTATTTGAAGTTCTCTTTCCACTGGCTACAGATGAATTCAGTGTAAAAGAAAAGCACATAGTTAAAACTGGAAAAAATACAGAGCTGGGTTTTCAGAAATGCTCTGTGTTTGTCTAGTCCTGCTCTAGTTTGAGCAGGTTAAGCCGCATAAGTGAGCACTTCTGGAAGTCAAAACATGACTGTTCACTGAGGCTCTGGAGTAATTGGTTCTTGGAGGAAGATGGTACATGCGTTAAAATGTATTACATGCTACATAATAAAAACAGAGGTTGTGCTCTTTTGCAAGTCTCGTGGTATGAAACTCAGCTGTTTTGCTCTGCACAGGTTCCCCTAACTGTTCACTTGGTTTCCATCCATCTGGATTTTCACCACAGAATTTTGCTTTGAGTTTCCAATTTGAATACACAAAAGCTGTGCCAAAACCACATCACATTCAAACCACAGGAAATCATGAATTTGGCACTGTTTTGACATGGAAGCTGTAAACAGTGTGCAGGTTCACTCAAAACTGGATCACTGTCCTTTGAGTTATGAAACACACCAAAACTTCCAGCAAACCAGGTCAGAATTCTGAATTATTAAAGCAAGGAGAAATTATATGACTTTTGCACGGATCATGATTTTATTATAAGTATTTTCCCCTAGCTTTTTTCCTTTAGCTATAAACATACTATGTGGAAGAATAAAAAGAAAAGTTGGGTTTCCTCTATTCCAAGTTTGAGGTAAAAGAGGATTTAGCTAATTCTCATAGCTCTAACATACATGTATCCTATTAAAGACAAGGGTACTTTCCTACTGGCAGTCTTGAGCATGAATAACTGTAAAAGTCAGAGTTTTAATGAAGATATGAATATGGTTTAGTTTTATGTGCAAAAATGATAGGTAGTCAACTTACAGCTAACTTACACCACTGCTACAGGAGCAAGCCTCCCGTTTAAAATCCACTAGATTTTCAGCTGCCAAAGACTGGATTTTTTCCCCAGGATTCCCGTTAGCAAACCGCAATGCACTTTTATGAAAATGGAAAAGTCTGAAGTATGATTTTTGCCTTCAAAATAAACACTGCCCTACAGAAACATATTTGTCAAGAAGTCACAAGTTCATTGGGGATGAAAGGCAAACAATCTAGATTTCCAGAGCAAGCCTGAAAACAATCCAGATTCCAAACCTAACCAAGCCAGAAGTTTGAATGCAAAGCTACATGAAGGTGTTTTGACTGAAGTCAAAGAAATAGAAAGCAAAACGTAGTCATGCAAAAGACGACTTATATTACTGTACTGCCTGCAAGAAAAATGCAGTTTAATCTTGCTGAATTTCATTTTTACCAGATTTTTAAACCAGGCATTTTGAATGTCAGAAAAACTGCAGGGATCCATAACACACAGAACCATACATCAGGCATATCTGACCTGTCATAGAGTTTTCGGATGTACATAGTTGCTCTCGCAGCTTTTCCACATCGTCTGGATGAACCTGTTCGTACAAAGTGCTGCCAAACCATTCGGACTGCGGCTGGTTCAGCACAGGAGTCACAGAGTCTGATACGTAGATCACTCTTCCCGTCTCAGCTGCAACTACAAACAGGAACCCATCTGCAGCCTCCAGGATAAGGTGTTTCAGTTCCTTCCAAAGAAAGGATTTGATTAGAATGCCAGCAAGAAGAGGGAATTAAATAACACATCTGTCATTGCCAAAGAATATTGTTTTCTTGAGATCTTAGTAGCTGATCACAACCTAGGCAGAAATTTTCACTGTAGTATTGATGTAAAAACACAACCGAACTTGCAGCAAGCCATAAATTGCTGATCTTAATAACAAACAACACTTTGTTTTCCTTTATTGCCTTTCATCTGGTGATCTCAATGTTCTTTAGGAAAATTAAGTAACTAAAACTCACTGCATATTGTGTGATAGGCATCTAACATTAAAAAAATAAAAAGTCATTTCAGAGTACAAACAGAGGAAATGAACAGCTATAACTCATATGGCAAACTCATCCCTTAATTAAATGTCTTGAATAATTTAATTGGAAAAAAACCAACAAGTCTTTCTGGTTTGCTGTTTGGTTGGGTTTTTTTTCCCCTCAGGATGAGCTCTGTTTGTAAATTAAACAGTCACTGGAGAAAAGGCAGAAAGTGTAATGGGAATAAGGACAGCAATCCCCAGCCTCCCCTCGCATTAGGGGCCCCGAGCCACTACACAAGAAATCTGTACCACTTCTTGCTTTCTTTTTCCAACCTGTGAATACGAAGCCTGAGAGATCCAAAGGGTCTGGAACACCTGGTCTGGCCTTTGGTCTTTTCTTTACACGGTCCCTTGCTTATCATCCCGGGTACCTCTGTCCTGAGACACACACACATCTGCCTGAGGTGCAGCATCCAGAGCCCCAACCCCACCCGGGGACTAGAAGGGGGACTACAGGCCTTTAAAGCAAGGTACTTCTGTGCCTTACTTCCAGACACTGGGTTTAGACACCCAATACCTTGAATTGCACATGCAAACGCAGTCTATATGCATCACACGGGAAAACTACCTTTGCTTAACAGAGCTTGAAAATCTCTCACGGGAAAGGATGACAACTACCACACCAAATCCTGGGACACAAGCTCAGAAAGCCTTTGCTTGGTGGCTCCAGTGACCACCAGAGCTTGTTAAGATACTGCATCTAGAGCTCAGACAGAGAGCTTTGGACAATCTGAGTCCCGTTCCACGTTAGACATCTCAGCATGGCTAAGTGTGCTAGCGGCAGATATTAGCTGATAAGGTGAGGATTGAAATCCGGCAAATCCTACTAGAGAAAGGGATAACTAATCTCAAGAAATACTTAACCGACTCCCAACTTCTGCTGCTTTATAGTAGAGAAAGCACATAAATTCTGAACCACTGACTAAATAAAAAACTTGACTGCATGGCTGGCTGCGCTACACAGGGGATAACGGAAGCTGTTTTGTACACATTATTAACAAAGATGAAGATAAACTCTGTCATTCTGCAAGGTTCAACAAACCCCCAAAATTTGCAATGAAGAGTGACTGGGGTATCCTACCAACGACCAGCTGAACGGCGCAGTCCCTCCAGCAAAGCCAGAATAAGTAGAGATGTGAACCCTGAGAGGTCAGCAGCAGCTGCTGTTTCTCTAACAGAAAGAAGTATTGCCTCTAGCCATAACTTACATGTGTAACTGCTTAGATCGTTCAGACCACAAAAATGCACATTACACCCATAGGACTTCAAAAACAATGAAGGTGATAGGAATTTCCAGGGCACTCAGTTAAACACAGTTTTCCTTCGAGCACTGGGTGCATCTTCCTTCTTCCATCAAAAATGTAACCAAGGAAGTACCTCAGCCAGTACAGATGGGATTCATCTCTGCCCAGTTCAGCTGCCGGGAACTTAGGCATTAAGACTAAACAAAGTTTTTAACCTTCTTCTAAACCCATGAGGGAAAGGCAGGTCTTTCCAGACTCATTTTTACCTTTTTTAGACAATCTTTGATAGGATGGAAAGAACCCAGTTCTAGAGGTGAAAATTCCTTTCCAATGATGAGAGAGAGCAAGTGACTTGCTTTTCAGATGGACAGGCCTCAATGATAAGAACACCCACTTTGTTGCTTCAGAGAGAGGTATTTGTCATACAGTTAAGATCAAGTCCAAACAGTCACAAAAAATAGTCTGTATTCAGATTTTGGATGTACAGCTTGTACCAGTTACTACACAACAGCAAAGAATCGAGCTGAGACTCTGCTCCTCTCAGCATTTCCTCACATCATTTAAGACCACAAACCAGAGAAAACACACATTTGCAAAAAATCTACCTGTTCTGTTAGAAATGACGGCTTGTAAGCTCCATCAGTAGATTTGTTTCCAGTGCCCCTCATTGATTTCATGTGCGAAACAGCCATCCGAAGAATTGTCAGCTTGTCAGGCTTACGAGCCAACGCGCTACAAGTGGGTACCATATCGGACAGCTCGGTGATGTACTGTGTCATCTTATTTCTCCTGCGCCTCTCAATTTCACTATGATTCTCCCTGAACATTTAAAGAAACACCAAACCAACAGAAAAGCAGACATGATCAGTGTAAGAATTCATAATACTTCGCACTCGCTTTGCTGTTTTCACCCCAGGAGAGCAAAGTGCTTTACAAAGCTATGTACTATTATCCTTCAGTTTATAGACAGAAAATCCAGGCCACAGAAGGATAAATATGATTTGCCCATAGCTGTGAAAAGAAGCCATATTTCTAGTTATTGGCTTCTGGCCTTAATCTCTTAACCAGTTTAATCTCCTTTGGTTTAAGGACAAAAAAAATTAAGTAGAAAGATGTGAGGAACTGACAACTGACAATTCCAGCCAAACTCCCATGTTTGCTGTGATGCATCCCACAGCTTCCAGTCAGACTTACAGAAAAACCCACTCAATGACAACACTGATCTCCAGTCCTCCAGTCCTGTAATGTTGTGTGGAACATCCTGCACCCCTGCAGGGAGACACTACATGCCTATAGGATCAGACTGCAGGACTGGGACCATATATGGTATAATAGTACATACAAAAAAAAAGCCCCAGTAAATAAATAAAATGAATACAAAAGACAGCAAGTAAACATCTGGCTTGTCAAACATAGATCAGAATTTATGTTTGAGAACAATTGAACACAGCAGGGAAATAACGACAGTACTTGATGCTGCCCCACTTTGGGCTGAGCTCCAATGTTCTCATCCTTTATAGCAAACATATGACTGAGGTGGCGAGTCAAAACTGAGGATTCTCAAAATGGACAGTCACCAAAATCTTTCAGAGCTGAAGATCTGGGAATTCAGTTTTCCCTGCACTGTAAATCACCATTCCTCGCTCACTATTAAGGAATTACACCAACACATACATCTGAAATGGTCCAAATGGACCTAGAACACTTCAGTGCCTAGGACTTATTTTTCCCATACTGTACCTGTCAGGTGGCAGCTAAATACAAGTACACGACAGGTACGTGAGGCTTCAGATGTCGAAGCAGCATCTTCCACTGATTTCAATGAGCTGTGCATGGCATTGTCTTGTGGGATGGCTGGCTGATCCAGCAAGGTGTGTGGAAGGTGACCACTTGGAGAGTCCACCAGCACTGACCGGTACGGTAACATAACTTTAAAAGAAACTGCAACATCCTTTTATGAAGACTGATCGCGAAAGTAGCAACTAGGCTTGACGTATTTTTTGGCTACTTTTATTAATGGAGTCTTTTCTTAAAATGCAGGAAAGAATCCAAGCTGTAGTATGCTGCTTCCTGAAAGAGAGGGATGCGTGGGCTTTGCCCTGCGTTACAATGTGTGTCCTGCCCCTGCACATATAGGTGCTATAGGCATGAGGCATTGTCTCCAGAAACACCACTTGTTAAGGCTACGTGCAGAGTTATTATTCCTACTGATGACTACCCTTACCCTCTGGTATCCAGGAAATCCAGCTATGGGTCCCTGCAGTGATAGTCCACGGTCGTTCAGGATATTACACCCAGTCCCTTAGTTAAGGTCACGATCTACTTAACTATCTATTACACCGTAATAGTGAACCTCTCCATTTCAAATGGCCTTTGTGTGGGGGTCTGCGCAGATGTAGGAAAGAACAGTGCCTGTGGGAGCTGGATCCTATACACATGCACAAGCAGAACAGCTCACGTGACAGTGTACATGTACAGAAGAGCAAACGTGTGAACATGACAGCATATATATGCAAATAAATATGGACAAGGGGAAGAAAAATGCATTTTTTACATGATGAAAGCTTGCTCTAAGTTCAGCATTTTCACAGAAATGGTGGTCAAGAAAAGAGAGACAATGAACACATATTCAACATATATTTTACATTTATAAATACATATTACATTGTTTGCCACTGAAGTATTTTAATACTCCTTAACATTGAAAACAACCATTATAAAGAGTAAACAAAGAGATTGCAAAACTTCCTGAGGAGAAAGAGAAGAATATTCAACAGTCCATTTCATCTATGATCATAAAAGCTAAAAAGTAATAGTATATTAACCAACTGGCCATGAAAACATTCAAGCAAATAAACCCCTGAAATTTTCCTGAAACTAGTTCAAGTTTAAGTCCCTAAAAGCAGAAGAGTGGCTGTGCTCCTCTTCCAAAAGTGCCTGCCTTAGGAACCCTGGCATTCATAAACATGTATACAGAATGATCTTCTAATCTGTCATTTCTAACTTTGTTTTTATATGGAAATTTTGGAGGGACGCTAAGTTTTAGGAGACTGTGGGAGCTGATCCAAACCTACTTAAGTCCAGGGCTAGTATTTCCTATTTCAAGAATTTTTGGATCAGCCAACCCTCCTGACTTTTGATCAGTCAGAATGGCATCATATAAAATAAAAATAGGGGCAGACCATATTTGATTTTCCTTTTTCCTACCTGGCCATCTTTTCTGTGTCAGCAGTACTTTGATCATCGTCCCACCTAGAAACAAAATAACCAGCTCTCTAAGCTAAGGCACACGTACTGAGATTTTTTTGGGCACGAACATCCCCCTCTTTTCTCTCAGCAGAAGAGCTCTACAGAACACGCCTACCTTGCAAACTTTTCCTTATCACCAGAGATTTGATCACCATCATACCTAGAAACAAAAGACAGTAAGTAAATCCACATGGGTTATGCATTGCATGACAGTCAACACGCAGCAGAAAGCAAAGAGGTCCACAACTGCAAACTATTACAAGTAACAGCAAGAGAAATGAGGGCATGAGAATGATAAAGCAAAGAAAACGTAGTCTGATGAAACTTCCAAGCCATGCCGGTTCAAAAAGCTTAATTTGTATATTTAAAAAAGTTGGAGACACTTTTCAGTGGATTTATGCAAACACTTCGACATACACTCATTGCTTGGGAAACTTAACAATCAGCGCCATTACAGAAAACACCACTGAGCTTTTATCGACAGCAGCCCATGAAATATTCATTGCTGTGTTGGAAGTGAAAGAGCTGTATCTTTTCCAGAATGCAACCACAACCCACTCCATTCAGCAGAGGGCACTGATGGTCTACAGATAACACAGGAGGGCAGAGACACGTGCTTAAGTGCAATGCATCATTTAAGAATGCCTTCAGAAAAAAGCTCTAGCAGGTACAGACACTGTACCACCTGTTGGGAAGACTGGCAAAAGTCAGTCAGGCAGATGAAACTCCTGGGTAAATAGAAGTGAAATTAAAACTGCCTTAAATCCCTAAAAGTAAACAGGTACCTCATTCCTACCCAAACCACCAGAAGTTAGATGCCCACACAGGTACGTGCCGTGTATTGGCAGCAGCTCTATGGAGGAAATCCAGATCGATGGGACTTTTGCCTCATGGGTTTAAAGCTTCACTGTTTTTGAAGCTATGTCCCAGAGACAGGCAGCAATGCGACATTTTACTAAAAAATGACATGCTTCTCCTCCTTTTCCTTTCCTAAAAACTTACTAATCCTTTGAAATTAGGTTTTGCTAGAATAGTTACAGAAAAACATCTTTTTTGAAAAAGATTTTACTTCTGGAGAAACTAAAATGCTTGCTCCAAAACAGAAAATGTAGGTTTTCAAAAACAAGGCTAACGGCTTTTCTAGAATTGAAGATTATTACTGCTCAAGAATAGTCAAATGACATTTTGCATTAGAATTAGCTTTTCCAAAATGATGTAATTTATTACAGCAGAGAGCCTACGAAGCTACAAAGCTTTCATGTATTAGCTAACAAGGTAATACAGCATAATGAAGCATCTTTTTTCTTCTACAAACCTAATAATTAACTCTTTCCTTTTTTTTTCTTCTGAGATTAATTAAAACTAATTTCTAGTACCCCAACTGTGCTTCATATTTTCCTTCCTCGGTAAGACTGATTCAAACTCTGATGAGAAAGCTTAAGTGGGACTTGAGCTGTATTTCTTTCTATGTTGTGTTTAACACCAGCACCTTCAAAACATCCAAGTGAAAACACCACTTTATTCCACTTGACGCTGCCCAGAGAACAGACTGAGCCCAAAAAATTTTAAACAAAAAGACAGATTCAATGAGGAATGGCCACATGCCGCCATGTGAGAAGTCCATGCATACGCCTCCACGTGACAATGAGATGCCATGCAGAGATACCTGAGCTGGCTTGGAAGTCCCTGAGAAGCAAGATCTGTTAACTCATGTGGAGTACGGTACTAACGCCACTACCTCCTGTGCTCCACTGGCTTGGGGCTTGTCTACTCATCCTTGTCTGGTTGATTGGGCTGAAGATGTTATTGCCTCCAACTACTCTTTTCTCCCTTCCAGGCTCCCAGCTGACCTCTCTGTGTGCATGCTTCTTCAGGCACTTCAGCCAAAGCCAGCTGGGTTAGCTTAAACATTTAAACAGCAGTTCTTTGACAACTAAATTAATTTTGACCAAGACAAGCTAGGCATCAGTCACGTGAGCAATATGGAGAAGGGAAAAGTCCCAAAAGGTGGGCACAACTAGTAGAGGATGTCTGAACATGGCCCTGGGCACCTCTGCACTGTTTTTCTGTACTCCCTAAAAGTGGAGCAATCTGGGTTTTTTACAGCATTTAAGTTTTAAATATCAGATTTTGATCTGACATCTAAAAATCAACTGAGTCTAAGCACAGCATACCTCTCTAATAAAAATAATGGAACTACCGGCTCCCCCCATCACCAAACTTTGCAAGGCTGAAACCAGGACGGAGAACAGACCAATGCACGTGCACCACTGTGCCTAGAAACCCTGACGCTTGTGGAGGAACAAATCCAGTCACGTTCATCACAAATCTTGTTCCTTTAACGTGTACCTTCTAGCAAATTTTATGTGTATCTTCTAGCCCTCAGATCATCAGTTTTAACACCAGAGACTGGAATATCCTTTCTGTAAATGACATCAGCTAAACAGGGGTGCTGCTGGTCTTGTCCAGTAGGTTATGATACGGTGTTACGATACATCTTCAGCATACTTATCTTCCAGACTGAGTCGGAAGATGGTGTTAAAACCCTACACTGACAGCTGTGTTTCAGCATGGCTGCTGCTACAGAGCTGCAGTTACAATTTGGATAATCAACTTATCTGCAGTATCTACCCCTCGCTGCAGCTGCTTGGTTTCTAATGAAAAAATGCAAACAGTGTGACCAGAAAAAAAGGAAAAGTGGAAAAATGGCAATGATGCTGTAATGTTTGTTTGTATTTCTAGCCTAGAATATTCCATGTTAATTAACATTTATTTTGGCAATTTTTACTATTCAGTTACATCTAATAGTACATAATGATCTTTAATCTTAAAAAAATAATCCACACCTCTAGATCTGTCATATTGTCTTAACAAGCAGTTAACATCTGAAATAAATTCAAAGTAAAATCCATTTTCAGTGGCAGAGAGACAACTTCAGCAATGTCAAATAACCAAAGTTCATCTACAGCAGTTGAAATAATAAGCTAAAAATCACAAGTTTCCTCATTTGACATAGCTGCAGAGCAAAATTATGACACACAGTCAGCTTTGTAAGCCAATAACTACATTAGGCAGATTTCTGCCAGGATGCCTAATTTGCAGAGGAAGCTGATAAAAACTAGTAACTAGAATTTAGGTCAAGTTGTTGGCAAGTTCTTAAGCCACATTCGTATTGGCTTTAAAACATTAGTAGTGAGACAGTCGTCTTTCTCCACTGAAAGAAGTCAGTGATTTGGCCAACTCTTTGTAAATGCTCACCTTGAAAATTTGCTGGGCCCCTCCCCATCTTCATCATCAAAGTCCATTCTGTAAAAGCAAGATTTCCAAATCAGTAATCATGACGTTGGCAATGGTGACATGAACATTCAAGCCAGAGGTTCTCAACCTTGTTTGATTTATGTTTTGACTAGAGGTGTTAACAACTGTAGATTCCAGTCTTGCTCATATTCTCCAGACCCCCTAAAAGTAGCTCATCCACTGCCAGGAACACAAAGAATATAGGCTTTTAAAAAAATAAGGTAATAAATGACTATTCTTCTCCACAGAAATCTGCACTGTTAAAATTAACAAATAAAAGGAAATACTAAACAAATGCAGTTTCACTGAATTTCACTGAATTTTTTTTTAGAGTTGGAAGGGACCATATAGATCATCTAGTCCAACTCCCCTGCTGAAGCAGGATTGCTTAGAGAATGCTACTCAGGACTGCATCCAGGCGAGTCTTGAAAATCTCCAAAGAAGGGGACTCCACAACCCCCCTGGGCAGCCTGTTCCAGGGCTCTGTCACCCTCACCGTGAAGAAGTTCTTCTGAGATGGTCAGAAGTAGTATCTCTTAGGCCTGATAGACATTTACAGAAATCAGTGGGGACTCTATGTTAGCAGACTGAAATTAAGGCTAAAGAAAATAAAGTTCTAAAGCTGTACACATAATAAACACCAGGCCACTATTTTTGCCCCAGCCTAAAGAAGAAAGCATGTTAAAGGTAGAGCAGAATAAACTCCCAGCCTCCCTTCTAAGAAGATTATCTGTGTCACCGCTATTGATTGTATCTGTGGTGCATTCTTTAGACTTGCCCAGTATTACCAATCATTTCACACAAATTACCCGGCAGTCTGCAGATGGCAACTACTTTGTGGTACTCCTGTGGTCATTACTAAAATGACCTATGGGTCCATCGTGCACCTAACTTACCTGGTTTACGTCCCAGACCTTCTTCTTAAGTCAGTGGAAGAGACGAGCTCTTCCTTGGGCCAAATCTCAGCCCTCCAGTTAGGCTCCTCCAAGGAGCCACAAAATGCAGGAACCTCTTTCTTCACTTCTTACACCAAGAGATTAGGAAGATTAGCTTCCTAAATTAGCCACGTAAATTAGTTTCCTTCTCTTAGGCAACGTGATTGTATCCTTCCCATTGATATTAAGCCACTACAAAGTTATGCAATAGTATTATTTCCAAAGCATTTTATACATTTTTATACCTTTAAAAAGAGGGGGACAAATACATATCCCAATTATAAGGGGGTGACTCTGCCATTAAGCTGATATAAAATTATCATGTACAATTATTGTATTAGTGTATTTATTTTAAAAAGAAAATACATCAGTATGATATACAGACCTTGATCAGTCACTTAAATGTAATTTGTGTAGATGGGGAAATCAGAGTTTTGTTTTGCAAACAATTTTTTCGGGTTTCTTTAACACGTAAGCATTCTAACATTTCAGTGTAATAAAACTTTACAGTTACAGATTCCGTGTCTCTAACACTCCCCATATGATATTATCCCCATAACAGATATGTCATATTAAAGACAAAGACCCTGCAAAGTGACAGTAATATTTATCTCAGTATTAAAATAAAGCCCTACCAATTAAAAATTAAGATTTGCACGTTCAGAGTGTGGAAACAATGATATAAAAATGCTCTTTAAAGCTACATCAGCACAGAGAAACATGAGTGCCAGTCAGGCAATACCTCCTTGCTTCCTAACTTTGATAACCAAGAGGGACTGGCCTATAAAAGATGTGTCTGAGTCACAGCAATCTACGTATAATCAGCACAAGGGCAGCGAATAAGCACAGGAATTGGAAACTGCATTAGAAAAATCACAATAATATTTTCCAGATGGTAATAGTGATTATTCATTTCTAGAGGAAGCAGAGGGAAAACCATTTTCCCCAAAGAGTCTTCAGAAAAGATGAGTATTTAATTTGGTTAAGATTGATGCAATCATCATTTTCACTATAAATCACACTTTTGCTCACCTAATAATCACCAAATCCGGTTTCAAAGCCAGCGACCTCCCCGCTGCCTCGCGCAGACCAACACCGACCTCCAGCGGCAGCACCCTCGCCCGTGCCCCGTCCCCACCGCTCACCCACCACCCAGCCACCGGCACCCCAGTGTGGACTCCAGCGCTGGCACTTCCCCAGACCCGCTGCACGCACAATACTCCCAGCGATTTAACATTCATCATCTAGCTGAAGGTCTCCTCTTACCTACCTGCTTCTTCCTCACGTATAATAACGTGCCTGTAGGTGACATCCCAGAACAAGCTTCCGAGTGATTTCAATTGCAACGTTCCTACCCACACCGAAAACGTGAAAGCCAACGTTACAGGTTTACAGGCGGAGGGCATGCCCGCAGCAGCACTGGGCTCCCCCTGAAACCACTCACAAAAGCATCACTTCAGGCATACCCTTCACTGATTTCACCCACAACTGAAACACAACCGAGAGAGACCCCCAGCTTCAAACTCGAGGGAAAAGGGCTGCAAGAAAATATATACGCCTGTGGGGAAAAGACTTTTTCTTCAGGGCTTTAATAAAACACTGCTTTAATTTGGGATGTATTAATTTTGTAATTCCTTTCCTTCCCCTCCAATACACTGAGATCCTGTGCCTTGGTTTCTTAGCTTCCAGCCAAATACTCCAGCTGCGTGCTAAGAGAGGGATTTTCCCCCCAGAATTAAACATTAGCTCTACTGCATGTAGTCTAGTATATTATTACTGGAATGCAATGCAGGGAATTACGGAGACCCTGATGACAGTTTACGGCTTGATCCTGCTGCCTGCGCTATGTGCCTACTTCCAGAGGAATAAGTGGGACTAACACACCTCTTCACCCAGATGGCTGGATACCAGCTTCCCATCTTACTAAATCTTCATGGGTTAATATCCATAGATAATACCTATCACATTTATAGCAGGCTCATCGCAGCAGAATCTGAGTGCCTAGGGTGCAACACCACACTGTAGCAGACTAAATCTTTAAATAACTCCTTTGCTTTATTAAACTACCCCAAAATCTTGACTTTATTCCGAATGCAAGATTACCAAAAAAAAAAGCAATTTAACATAAAATTCATAAACAATGTCACTACTTGTAAAAATGCAACAGCAAATATATCTCTGACCCATCTGTGTTAATAAATACATTTCCTAATTTCACATTTCACTGTGTAAAATTAAAAACCCTTTCAACCCTGCCCCTCCCCCCCAGATAAAAAATCCTAGGTATAAAGTCAGTGATTCCAGTGTCCTGCCTGAACCACTGCATATGCTTTACAGCAAGGCAGAGTGAAAGATAGGGAATCAGTTGTAACCTCTAGCAGAACATATAAAAATATTATTCCAACAAACTCCTCATACCCTGACAGATAAGATCTTCTGTTCAGATAGAATATATTGCACTTTAGCAAAACAGTACAAGCAGCTTCCAAGAAGACAAATGACATCATTTCAGAAGTTTCAGAAGGAGTATCTTTTATCTTCATTTAAAATTCCCATTAAAGAGACTTTAAAAAAGAGCTGCACTATGCTCTTTTGTTTTGAAGAGACAGCATAAATCTTCTTTTCCTCTTTCACACTGTTGATGTCAATCGTGAAAAGGCCTGATGTATGAGGTACTTATTAAAATATATTTTCCTCAAAAGATCTGTGGGTACCATAAATACTGTGACAAAAATATTTTTCAAAATTATTTATTTTTAATTAGAAATACTTTCATACCAAAAAGAAAAAAACAAAAAACAACAAAACCAAGAAGGTGGTCCTGCACAGGTTAAAAAATTTAGATGGGAGATGATCTGAATATTGAAACAAAATCACTATGTTAAAAATCCCAAGAAATGTCAAAAGATGTCTGCCCATGAATACCCAGGGTAGGAAGGGGGCTGGCGGGGAGGATGAGGAGCAGATGCAGCCAAGAGGCAGATGGGGATCTGTAGTAGAGCCCTTTGTTCAGTCCAACATCGGGGGGGTACACCCGGGAAGGGAGTGAGGGAGGGAGGGAGGGAGGCTGATCGTCTGAGGTCTCTGCCTCCCCACATCTCCCCAGATCTTACAGTTCTGGTTCAGAGAAAAGACAAGACCACAGGCTGAGCTGAAACAAAACCAATGCAACTGTAAACCAACCAAGCAAAAAAACCCCAAACCCTCCCTTCCCCAGCACAGATAACCTAGGAAGGTTAAAAGAGCCCCATATCCTCTAATTCAGCAAAGCCTAAAGAAAAACCACGTTAAATAAAGAATTGATGTTACGTTAATCTAAGGTAGTCATTGACCACTGCGATGCATTATCTTACGCACTACCAGGTTGTCAGTTTTTTCTATAGAATATTTGGTATAATTTATAGAAAGGAAAAATATTTTTCCAAGCTGTCAATGAAGCCAAATGCCTACATCGCAGAAACACCACCTGGGTAGCCAATGAGTTTAAACTGATCTACATTCAAGTCCATACAGCAATTATTCTGCCAGCTTGCCTCAGCAATTATGAGAAAAGAAACAATTTTCAGAGATAACCGAAGCTGGAAAAGACGACTGTGTTCACTCGCTACATTCCTTTATGTCTGACACAAAGCATTCATTTCCAAAATGCCCAAGGATTTAGGTGTGCAAAGACGTATCTCCAGGACAGTAATGAAAGGACCGAGTGTTAGTTGCAACTTTGTTCAAAGAGAAGCTAGGAGGAATTAGACACAGCAGGCATTCCTTCCCTCCAGGTCTGAATACATACACACTTAACAACAACAACAAAAAAAAAAAGCACCCTCAGCTCAGGCTTGGAGAAGGGCTATTAGTTTAGAGCTGTGGTGCACAGATGAAATGCCACCATCTGGGTATAACAGCAAATCTATACTCTCTTACTCACTGAATTTGCATGCTAAATACATTTAAAATAATTCGGTTTTCTGTTCCTCCCACCCTCCCCGCACTCCACTTTCTTGCAAGTAGATGATGACACTTAAAATGCAATGGTTAAAGCATAGTTTTCAATTAATATCAACTCAGTATTTAATATAATCAGAAGATTTCACAGTCAGCAGCATCAACCCTTGGTAGCAGTAATTTGCAAACTGGTATTCGCAGTTGACATGGTTTATGATCAAAAAAGAGATCAATTATCCTGCAACTCAAAAGTACAAAAGTTTATCTATGTTATGTAGCAATGAAAAGATGTTAATGCTTTGTTTTCTGTTTTGAGTACAAGTTTGAAAAGGCTTTTTCATCGAACAGTTTCAAAATAAAAAAGCGATGCCTGTCAAACACAGATTTCAGGAGTTTCTCAGACCAATTTCTTAATAGCTCTGCATATGGAAGCACTCTCAGTCGGGGTAAGTCTCCAAATCATCCTGTCCGAAGGAACCCCCCTCAGAACGATCATTCTGAGTGTTCAGGTCACACCATCTTAATCCCACGCCCAAGGCAAGGTCCACCTTCTCCCGGCTTAATTCATTCCAGGACTCAGACTCCGGCACTGTTACTGGGGCAGACACCTAAAACAGGCAACATACCTCAGCGAACAATCCCTAGAGTAGCTCTCACAAGGAATAATGTCTTCTTCTCGGGTGTCCATCAATGAAGATTTTACTCACACTATCGATCCTGTCAAGCCCTACCGCTCTCATATTTAGGGCTAAATATAAGACTTACCAATTTCTTTGGCAGGCGCTCTTAGATCAGAGATATCTCTGAGAAAGCATCACTAAAGATATCTATTTGCGATCAACCTTTGATAAAAACAGGGTTTTTTTGTTAATACTAGAGAGTGCTTTTCTGCTCTTCTGCAACTCTTTACACACTTTTCTCAGAGGATCAGGATGAGTTCCTACAGAGAAATTTGATGTGGAAAAACTATCCCTACACCACACCAACCTCTGTAGTCAGATAAAACAAATTTTCTTCTTTAGCAGAGCCGTCAAGCTGATGCATGGGCTGAACTTGAGTCAGGCTCTTCCTCCCAGAATCAAAGAGACTATGCTACGTTTCCAGCAAGACCTAGAATATCGTAGACCACAATCTGTGAAGAGTGACTGCTCGTGGTATTTCTGTACCTGGGACTATAAAGAAAACATTTTCAACAGAAGGCCTTTATTTGGGAGATTCCAAGTCCAAACTTCTGATGAAGTTGGATAAGTCCGCATATGCAAGTAAGAACACATCTTGCTACCTTTATTCACATGATAAATCCTTTTGAGATTAAACAGATGCAGACAACATGCATTCATTACATGTACAACAGCCACAGGATCCAAACTCTGTTTCTGGATGCTTTGCCAAACCTGAAAGTCTTTTGAAGTGTGCAAAACAACAAACAATACACTTATCAGCAAGTTGGATCTTGCAGGAAGAGCAGATACATTGAAGAGAAAAATAAACCATCAGTGATTAATGCCATAATGTAGTTTACATACACAAACATTACATAGTCAACACACACATATAGGTATATTTTCCATTTTTCAATATCAGTCATTTCCAGTTTCAGACCTGTAAAAAATTCAAACAACAGCTTACCCAGAGCGGCGCTTTCCTCCTCTGGAAGGCATGGATCCTGCCATTCTCACTTGTCCACTTGTCATTGGTGCCACCGGCAAGGCCACAGAGCCAGGAATATCTGATGCCATTTCTGTAATGTAGAGGTAAGGAAAGAGAAAGGAAAAGAAAATAAAATATTCCTTTAATCCATTACCTTCAAGGAGAAACCTGTGATGACAACATTAGAGAAAGGTCTTTTCAAAAATAAGCAGAGAAAGTTTTCCTTTTTATTTCTAATGAAAAGTAAAGTTCTCCTATCAAAGACCAGCAGATTCACAGCTCCCTTAAAAGAAGCCCAGTTCTGTCAACAGCCATTATGAATGCCTTGGGAGACAGAGATAATCACAGGTAGGTACCTCTGTATTTCAATTTACCTAATGTTTCTAATTTTACTTCTCAGAGGGGCTGTCAGATGAAGGCTAACAACCTTTTACAGTAGTTAAACTGCCCTGTAGAGAAATGCAGAGCTGAATCCCCAAGACAAATGAAGCTGTGGATCATGGTACCAGGGTACCACGAAAAATAAAACTTCAAAAACTTGTTAGTTTGCCAGCAAGTCAAGAGTTTAGAGCAGGGATGAATCATCAGGTGACACTGTTTTTTATTCTGGTGGCATTCAGAGGACGAGACTGAACTTAGCAGAGCTGCAAGGCTTCCTGCATTTCTGTGTGGTGCCTTGCAAAGCAGAACTGAGCCCAAAATCCAGGCTGATATTCATTCCTCTGCCAGAGCTCTGGGTGTAGCCACAGGTTAATGAGATGTCCAAACCTCAAAACTTTGATCTGAGGAACAGTAAGAGCACACCTTACACAACAGTTTCAGACCGCTAATGGCAAGTACTTTTACAACCTATTAATAACAGGTCATTACACTTCAAAAAAGAAAAGTGGAATATAATGTATTTATACTGTTTTGCCCTATCCAATGGATTAAGTGTGTTTTGCCTCTGTGTAACTCTTGTAAACTATGTAAGCAATTAAAACTTTTTTAATGAAGCTATACTGTACTCACTCTGGAGGTAAAATCTACAGTCACAACATTTAATTATCTTGAAAGAAAATGCATCCTCCTTCCAACTTCACTCCTTTTTTTAAACTTGGCAGAGCTACAGATAAATATATTTACTAATGGAAAGTAAATCTTTTAAAAATCCTGCTATTTTTTCCCAGCAGGTAAGTACAAAAGAACTTCAATTATGGAAACAGGAATCCAAGTTCTTTCATTGTCTGCAGAGCACTTTATTTCTGCCACACTTGATATAAATCCATTATGCATTTCAAATAATAACATTTTATCTGTTCACTGATTTCATTATTTTCTTCTAGTACATTTACTTTTATTATGTCCTTTTCAGCTAGAAAGCAATAGAGCAAAATACTCATCCAATATTTTTCAACAAAGTGTGCAAGGACAAACAATGAGGTCTCTACCTGCAACACCACACCATGGAAAGTCCTGCTGTGTCTAAAGCTGCTGCTATGTGGAAACACTACATTAATGTATATTAATATCTCCATACAAATAAAAGCATAAGCATCCAAACAACTGGTAAATCACTATTTCCAGAAGTACCCTTAGCAGTCTAATGCCAATAATTCATTTGGAACATTCAAACCCACATTTCATGGATAGAATCGAAGGTCATTTTGAAATGCTCTGCTCACTCATTTATTAAAGCAGATGGTAAAAATCCTAATAAATCTACCTGCAAAGTGTCCCTGTCACTCAGAAACACATTTCAGTATAGATCATCAAGAAGATCAGATTTTTTTTTTAAGTAGTAATTGTAAAACAATTTCAGATCAACTTTGAGCAGTATTTTAACAATACCATATTTGTAATTGCAATGAGCTGTTCGTGTAACCTCATTTTCTTTAATCTAAGACAAAGATGATGAAAAACCAGGGCAAGGGTTAGATTCATCTACTCTTCAAAGTCTAAAACCTAAAGCTATTTACTTAAGGTAACTTTACAAATCACTAAAAGGGAAACAAAGCACCATACTTGCAATTATTATGCATCCCATGCTTAGAGGTACATCCAAAATGTTGTTGAGTAATCTTCTTTCTCTAAAACCCCTGCTCTCACCACTGACAATTCAGGGAGACCTAGGGAAATAGTTTTCATCAGATGTCTAATTTAGATGGTTGCGGTTAGGCAGAATGAGTTGGTCTTCTGCTCTTATGTTCAGCCTTTAATGTACGAAGACATAAGAGGCAAGAGTAGTTAGCGAGTTTCAAGAAGTAAGGAAAAACAGAAACTATGTAGTTTTGGTAAGAAAAAAGAAAAAAAACAAAGGCTAGAGGAATGGCCAAACCACAGGCTCAGTTGTATCAGTGAGCAAAAACACCTGGAAGAAAACATTCTGCAACAAATAGATCATCTGTCTCTCAGAGTACAAGCTGAAGAGTTTCTGTGTAGGCATCTCAAATCTCTAGAATGGCACATCAAAACCAGCACAATGACAGAAAAAAGCCTTCAAATATATTTTCACAGTCCTGGGAGAACAAAACCAAGGTTATTGAGCCAACCGCTCTAAAAGGATGTCTTCAAAAATTTCCATTTCCAAGATATAAGCACAAGAAGAAAAAAAAAAAAAAAATCAGGGGATCCACACACGTTAATCCATGTAAAAGCTCAACTATGAGGGAGGAAAGCTTCAGGCCTTTCAAATCCTTCAGGCCCACTTTCCATTATGGAACAGATTGAAGGTGTGACAGACCTGCACATACATCAATGTGTAAGACACCCCATTTACCTTTCCACTTCAGAGTTTCCCATGTCAAAGAGACACCAGCCATTGTGTGACCTACTTTTCACAAGACCCTCAGAGGTGGACATACATGGTTATCAAAAGCAGTCAGCTTTCCCAGATATCTTTCCTGACACCACAGAATTAGAGTTCTGAAGACGGAGAAACCAAGAGGGTTGGGTCTCTTTCAAGCCACATAGCAAATACAGCAAAGAAAGCATCTCCAAGAGCAACACCACCATGGAGCATGGAGCACCTAGAACCTGACCTGCCTCAGCGAGAGCAGCCAGAGAACTGGTGAAGCTCCTCACACAGTGCACAAACAGTGACAACCAGAGCACTACAGGAGGACTTGAGGCACAGAGCTGACAAAGCGACCCCATTGCTCAGCTGCAGCCAACTGGGTGTTGGAAGTCAGATCAACGCTGGATGGCTGTGCAGAAACACAAGCACTAGACTGTGGCTATAAAAACTCCACTCACAAATGGAGCAGCTCCCTGCTGTGGGCTGCAAGAACTTCTGGGGAAGACCATGGAATGGATCCGAGCTGCTTCCCAAATTACTTCCATCTCTACTCATCTGCATGCATCAAAAGTACCACATCTTTGATGATATTTTTCCATTAATAAAAAGCGCTGGTCAGAAAACTAGAAACATGTCATCTCAAAAAATGAGGGCAGATCTGGAAAGGCAGAGCCAGAAGAAAAATCTGGTGGAAGAATCAGCTGCTTCTCTGACTAAGCACCTGAGAAGTGACCTGTCTGTGCATGCTCTGGGAAGAAAACAAGAGAGACAGAGAAAAAAAGACACCCATAGACTGGAATCTCAGATACAAATATTGTGGTAGAGAGGTATCCAGGGAGCCTATTACCATAAAAAAAAAAAAGAATAGGAAAAAAAAAAGGAGTGTGCATCTGACACAGACCTGAAGAAAAAGAAATCAGAATGGTAACCTGCAATTGTGTGAAGTTGCACCAACATAAATTTAGGGCAGCCTCTTGAAAGTAAATGAAGCTACTCTGTTGTAGCATAAATTAGCATGAAAGGCCAGCACTGCAGAAGCAGGTGTCAAGTTGGTTATATATATATTTTTTTTTTGGGGGGGGGGGAAAAAAAAAAAAAAGACGGACATGCTGGGTTAACAATCAAAAAGATCACGTTTCCAGGCTCATCTACACTCATGTCCACACAGATGTTAACACTGTTGTTCACACAAGTGTTTCAGCAGCAATGAACATTATGAAACAAGCTGTTCTCTCTCTGAGATTGGACCTTCTGAGAGTGGACTTTCCTTCTGCCAACAGAAATAAAACAAGTGTTGCTTACTTTACCCAAAATTAAAACATGAACATAAGGGTATAATGTTCAGAAAGTAAAACAAGGTCAGGCTTAATGTTCATGAAAATCATCTATAACCACCAAGGCAGTTTTCTGAAAAAAAATTTAAAAGAAGTTCCTTAGTGTCAAATACAAATCACTTTGCTGCTACAAAAATACACATAATATTTAATTTCAAAGTTAGAAAGTTACCTAGAGATCTGCCAAAGAACACATAAATGCTATTTAAAAAAATCCAGCACAACACTCACAGTCTTTAGTGGATATTCTTCCAACTAGATGACACCGAACAGCTCTTGTCTTATCGCTGTCATGCCTGGGGGCAGGCCTGATCCTGCCACTAATACTCATGTTCATCTTGGGGACCCCTGAGGAGCCACACTAATCCAGGGACAACATCAGTGCTCAATGTAAAAGCAGCAGAATTAGTCCCTCCGTTTCTGTCCAGAATTAATTTCACTGCTGATCACTCTGTGCTTGGATATTAATTACACTTTCCTCCAGCGCCACGCGGAGGTCACCCCCAAATTATTCAGGGATCTTTTTGAAATAAAAGACAATCTGCAAATGTACATTAAAAACATAGGAATAAAATACAGGGATTTATTCCCAGTAAATTCCATGTTCATCTCAAACTTTGTTATAGAGATCTGTACAAAAACCAGCTACTGTGCACTTCACAAAGCAAAACACAAAAAGCAGGCTAAATGCTGCACGAGGATACCTTCAAAGTGCACGTGAACCACAATCACAGCAAGCATTACTTGACGGTGCAACACTCCAGGATGAACCTGGACTTCACTTTTTAGGCAGAGAATTATACAACTACAGTTCTTAAACCCAAACTTTAAATCTCAAGCTCCACTTCAGACCCACCGCCCGAAATGCAGCTCTAACTCATCTCTGACAGGAATTTGTGACTTGCTGAGCCACCCCCCAAGGGAAGCCCAGCTCTTTGGCCAGGTGTCTCCACGGTTCCAGAGACGGCGTCTCCTGCTCTGCTCCTCTCCAGAAACCACAGCCCTACATCTTGCTGCGAAGCCTTGAAATACAACCAGACGCTGTGCATGACAAGACTTTGTAAGTCCATCTTACAAAGGGTCCTATTACCCACTCTATTTTCAGCCACTTGGGCTACACTCCCCCCACCAACACACACCACGCATGGACAGGGCCAGGTTTAAACCCAAAGCCCACCGGAGAAATGCTTTCACCGACTTCAACAGACTTTGAATCCCCGACATTAACTTTAACGACCGGTTCCAGGTTTGCTATTACATGTCAGGTACCACTGAGCATGCTCTCCATAGGGCTCTTTCATCCTTCGGTATCTACTGTAATAAACGGGATTAAAGTCAGATACCAGCATCTGATTAAATGAAGGAGATTCTACTTTTATCAATACAAGTGTGACAGATTTCCAACCGCTAATCCATAGAACGGCTGAGATGTCAATCACCTCCAAGTAAATGTGGATCTAAGGCTAAATACAGAATTACGAACGTGCCCTCTCCTGTGGACAGCATCATACACAGAAATTTTGAATGTTCTAAGAAAGCAGATTTCGAAAACTTCTTTGGAAACTGTATTTTTCCATACCCTGAAGTCATACGGGAGTTAGATGCGTCTCAGCAAAAAGGTTTGATTGCAGTCGATTGCAAAGGGGATTTTTCTGCCTAGCACAGAGACATTTAAGAATAAACTAATTTGTATCTCTTGCTTTAGAATATGCCAATGAAAATATGAAGCCATCATCTAGCCAAAAAAATTTCACAGAAATACCTATGCTAAAATCTAGCTGTATATTCAGTCACTGCTTTTCCATGTTAGCTACGGAGATTATAAAACAGAGCTCACTCCCAGAGAATATGAAAAATCAAACATTTTCATTGTTCCTCATAACTCTGTTAATACCATTTTACTTGCATTCCATTGACAGATACTTTAAATAGACTCCACATCAGAAAGATCTACTGTACAGAGAGGATATGCAGAAAAGCAAAAACATTCCTTTCCATGCTCTTAACACAATTACGATAACAAATAAATCAGGAAATATAATAAATCCCACCTTTAAGGAAGACTCCTATAAAGATGCTATTTCTTTCCTGTGAACAAAACCTTCTTGGGGAGAAATTTTATCCGCATATAAGAAGTGTCAGAAACCTCTGGGAAGAAATGTAGCAGCATTGGTATTCTGCTCAGAAAATGTCATCACAGATCTGTTTACCTTAACTGTGGACCATGATTCAGCCGGTGACAACCGTCTTGCATACTGATCAATTTATTTGCAGCAAAATTACTAACATTTTCTACTTTAACCATTTAGGTTCTGGAAACAGCTACTAAGATAGGGAGGGCTTTTATGAATAATATATAAATCCTATTTAATTAAAAAATTTCCCCTCCACCACAATACCCTGTACTTTGGGCTGGGAGGGGGGGTCCCCCCCATAATCCTGAAGAAAAATGAGGGCATACTGTGAGTAGTTACCAAAGAAACGCTCCCTTTTTTAAAATTAAAATCAGAGCTTTATCATCTGCCTGCATCACAGGTGAATGTTAAGTATATATGAAGGGGGAGGGAGATGATGCGATTAAGCTGATCGTTTTTGGGGGGACTGTCTGGTCCAGCAGAGACAGCGACAAACCATTTAAGAGAGTGGCGTTACTGGTGGTCTAGAGGCCAAATCCAGTTATCTTGCCCACTGCCTTTTCTGCAGTGACTCTGGAGGAGATGCCAACATTAGTGCAATGTGACTAATCTAAGAGCTATCTACTACATCTACCATCAGTAGACTGGGAGAGCAGGTTCTGAAGCCAAAGAGGTGAAATCCTCTGAGGTGCCTCCACACTTCACTGTCGCATCCACACAACCCATTTGTGGAGTCCTGGAATCTCAGCAGAAACCATACTTTTTTGCATGCCCAGCAACACCACTGGGATGTGCAAAAGAAGGTGGGATGCAGACACAGAATTAGAAGTACACCTTGACAAAGACAGTTTTGGTCTACTTTAGGGGATTTCTTGCTTTAAGTGCTCAGCTGGAGTGACAATGCAAGACAGATCCTTTCAGGATGAGCAGCGGACATTGAAAATCAGGGTTCTCTGAAGCATCCAAACCCAAGCATGCAGAAAGCATCGCACCCAAAAACCCAGTTGTGGAAATGCCAATCTTAAAATTTGTAACACGAAAAATTATTTCATACAATACTCTTAAGTGATTTTGAATGCTACTTTGACAACACTTCTTATTTTTATTTCCAGGGGCATAAGAAAAGGATGCAGTTCACATTCATGCTTGCTGCCTAGGCCTTCTCAGCCTGAATGACCAACAACCCATATACAACTGAATAATCTCAGAATGGCCTTTAGCATGATCCAGAAGAAGACCTGGAGTCACACATCTGCACCTACTGCAGAGACTGTTATAGACTAAATATTCAACTTGAAGCACAGACAGAAGATGCACATTACTATCTAAGCTTAGGTTGGGAAGAAGGGAAAGGGTGGCTGCTCCTTCATTGCTCCTATCTTCCTGACAAATGCCATGGCACCAATTCACCTTCTCACACATGCCCATGCATTTTTCCCTGGCTGTTTTTCCACTTCTCATTCATAATTCCGTCTTAACTCTTCTCGGCCTACTCAGCCTCTGGCTTAAGATGAACTATTTCTTGTACTCCCTCTAATAAGCCAATACATGTAACTGCTGACCATTCCCCTCAAGAAAAAGAGGTTGCGGGAATTCAAAATAAGGAGGAGAGATTAAAAAAGAGGTGTTAATGGCTCTTGTTCTGAAAGCATGTCTCTGGTCTTGGAAAATAATAAATCCCCTCAGAATTAAAACAAGGCTTCTATCTTCACTGTAGAATGAAGACTGGCACCTGAACCTAAGTGCCTGGCCTGGTCTAAAATTTCAAGAATCTTTCTCGCTGAAGAAGTGGGGGATTTAACTCAAGCAGAAAAGCACCTAGGTCTTTACCACAATTATAATGGACAAATGCGTTAGAAGAATAGCCCTTCTTGCATCCGAAGTCTGGAAGTGCACCAAAAATCAGGCTAGAAGCAAATCCAAGGACCTGGACTATCCTTCCATTGAAAAGACAACCTGAGCCTCCAACACTCGGCATGTCTCTCAGGTATAAATAGTCACAAGTGGGAAAGTGCACACGCAAATTGGGCAGGGAAGGAGGGCAGCCACGGTAAAAGGCCAGTTTGCAGACAGGATGAGAATCTGGCATTGAAGGGCTGTTTCAGGATTGATGGCACCTTTACTAAAAGAAGGGAGTTGGGTCCTTAGCTTACATGAAGGGTCACAGTGAAACCAGACAACAGCAGCAGGATCATTTATGCTGTCTGAATGTAACCCTACCTGGTCTTAGGCTAGTATATACATGATCATTCACTGATACAACATAATTCTTCACTTAACCATTTCCTGCCTTAATTTGCCCTGGTTTTATTGGTATTATTAGTGACATGTGGCAAAAGTACTAAATAAATTGCAAAAAAAATTAGGCTCCCCAAACTATGCATCATTTCCATTTGAAATGAATGGTGATCCTCCCTCCTCCTCTGACATTTTGCATTTGCCAAAAATAACTGCATAATTATAAGTTGAGTGCAAGAAACAGAAGGTAACATTCAAAGTTATTTTCCATAATTTTTACATAGCATCAGAACTAGCGAATACCATATATGGCTGTTCTGTTGTGCAGAAGTGGCCAAAGCTAAGCCATTAACGAACTCACAAAAACTGTAGAAGCACACACCCAGCCTCGGCAAACAAGCACGATGAAAAAATAATAATGTGTAATGACTTTCCTTCAAGTTTCTCAGAGACAGATCACACTCAGTCCATTAACTCTTCATTTAACAAGTCTGTTTCATTTAGCTTGTTTTGGTTGGCATTCAATTAGAAATTCATGTACAGGACATTTTTTTCCCTTTTTTAAAACAGAACACTTGCTGTATTTCAGCCAGTAAAACACCAGGAGGTAAAGTAGAAGCTGTAAGACAAGCTAAAGCTACACTAAAGCCTGGCACAATAATACCGAATTGGGCAAAACACCTGCACGTGGCCCTCCTCCACAAGATTATCACTAATTGTTTGTTAAAAGGGCTTGGTAAGACTTGTTGCTCAGTAGAAAAGCCAAGAACCAACTGGGTAACTCTCGATTTGTTTCAGTTCAAGTTAAAAAAAACAACCCCCAACACCATACCATCAGCTTTACTGTAATTCCAGTTATGTCCAAGTTCTGTCGCATCTGCCTCTGCATTGCTAAGACTTGCTGAGATTGGTCTTCTGTCTACACAGAAAGAAAAACCCTCTCATTCAACCATTCCTTTGCTGACGACCCTCATGACTACATGTAGAAAACAGAACAGCTAAACCTAGATTCCTTCACCCACTCTGTTGCTTGTCCCCTCATGGGAGCCACCCAAAGCCTGTCCACTCCTCAAGGGCAATGTGAAACTGTTTCAGCCACCATCAAATTCTCCCACAACTTGCACCTTTTTTATCTTCCCCCACCCTTACTACTTTTGCCAAGCCTTCCTGACCAGTCACGACTGTCTCTGGATGCCCCAAACTCCCTGCAATGGGAAGCTGTGGATGCTAGAAGTTTATATGGGTTTTAGTAAAGCCTGCCCAAAATTGTGGAAAAGAAATCCACTGAGTGCTACAAAATACAAATGTCGTGCCTGGCTCAAGAAGCCTCTGAGTCACACATGGCTGGAGCGTGGGAAGGTACCCAGGGGAAGCACCACACATGCTTGCTCTGATTTTATACTCCTTCAAGCACCCACTTTTGGCCTTGGAAAAGGCATGCTAGGCTTGGAGAAAAAAAAAAAAAAAAAAAAAAAAAAATAAATCTTTCTTTTGGGACAGGACAGAAACTTTTTACATCATGAGCAGGGGAGGCAACATTTCGCAAGTGTGCTGCTTCTACAGAGGTAAGAAATTAGCTACCCACCACTATTAATTTATTTCATTAACAATCAAATGAAGCATTTTCCACAGTATGCCCTTGCTCTAGATCTCTGATTACTAGTTTTATATAGTCATTGCTATTTGTACTTCCCCAAACTCCTCATCTTCATTTCCCTGTTCGACAAGATAATTATTAAAAGGTGTTTACAAGCTAATATCCTTTTAAAAATTTTAACACAATTGCTTTATGGTAAATAAATAATAACAATGAGTGCAGATAAACTATTGAGCAGTTACTCTCTCATCACTTGAGACTTCATTTTCATTCATTCATCTTCAAATTATTTATTTGAAATAATATTACTATTATCTTCTATCAAGAACTCTGGATTTTTACTATCTATCTAGCAAATTTTTGCCAGCAATATAAGTTAGTTTAGATTTCAAGCAAATAGCAGTGCTTGATCACAAATCTATTTTGTTCATGTAGAAATTTAACTGTCAATTTGCAGAAATAATTTTGGAACTGCTATTAAAACACTTACAATGGAAGAAAGAAGAAGAAGAAAAAACAAGAAAAACCCCACTGAGATCAATACTGTGGTTCTCCAGAATTCACATCATAACAAGATGACAGTGCTCTAAACTCCTATCAACTACATAAAACATACTGAATAGCTGTAAATATGCAATGAAATAAAGGTAATGGGTAATAAATCTGCCTACAACATTGACCAAAACTGATCTTAACTAAATGGAGATCTGGGTTAGCCTAGCTTTCCCAGGAATCTAAAGCTCTTTCTCAAATATTTTGCTTTTCCTCTCTACCCAGAAACAAACAAAATTCACATGAAAGTCATTTTATCTGACTTGAGAGCCAACACCACTTGATTTTTGTCCATATTTTCCGTTAACTACAATAGAAGTCTATTTCATGAGCATGCAAGGCAGTATTTATGACTGCAACTGTTGGTTCAAGTTGGAAGAACTTTGACAACATATTTCTTAAATAATGAGCAGAGATGTTTTCATGAATGAATTCATTCCTGGTCCTCTCTTATAATTGTTCCACATAAATATTCTTATAATCCATTTTCACTGAGGTGGACAAGCACATTAAGCAGTCTAAATTCACAGGTGAAAGGATTTATAAATTTGAAAATCCAAGGAGCCAGACTGAGACAGAAGTGGTATCTTCCACCTGACCTGTCTACTACAACAGAGCATGGGTCAATCACCAGGAGGAATCACCTCTGGTAGTCATCTTATTGAGCCAAGTCATGGAAGGGCTGGTAAGGAATCATGGAATCACGGAATTTTCAGAGTTGGAAGGGACCATGAAAGATCTGCATGACATGTTTCTGAGGAAGCGGAGACTGTCAAACCACATCAGACTAAACCCACCACTACTGCTGCCGTGCAAGCCACTGACCAAACTGGAGCCTTTGTGATGTACCCACACAAAAGGAGACATCCACTCCCAACCAGCTGCGGAAAGCTCTGGAACAACATAGTCCAGCTACAAGGACGTAAAATTTAGACCACTGATTTAAATTATTCATTGAAAATTACTTACTCATGTCCTTCAAATGCCTTTATTATTTATTACAAAGATTTTTTTTAAGTGTGGCTCAGAAGGGTATGTTAATTCTAAATTTAATTCAGCACATCAACCTGCATTACCAAATACTTAATTATCAGTATATTTACAGTGTCCTTGGGCACCGCTGGGTAATAAGAATGCTATTGTTTTCATTAAACAGTATTTTATTGATAGCACTAATGACTTCAGTTCTGGTTGATCAACAAGCAAATGATGCTTATTTGATGTTACGATAATTAATTGGCCTTTCAGGTGCTTCCACATACTAATTTATTACCAAGAATAAGATATTTATGTGAAATACCCTAAGAAGAATATCACTGTGCATCATAACGCGTTCTAAAAATAGGGTGTGGTTTAGTACTTCCCCCTTTCCTCACAATTTTTTATGCTACATTCTTCACCTAAAAATTGCGGGGGAAAAAAACTACATTTAACTCCATTTCAAAAACCCAGCCTGAGCCTTGCATATTAAATATTCAGTTCATTTTATCCCTTACTGAACTTCCAGTAAGTCAAAGAAGACTTTCTGTTTAACATTTCTTTTATTTTTTTTCTCTCAAGATGGGAGAAAACAGCTAACCTCACTTTCCCATAGCAGCAACAAGGATCAAAAACTCTCAGACGAGATGTACAAGTCAATGGGCTGCTTCTGGAATCTATTACCCCAAACCATTATTTTTCCAAACTCCAGGCGCAGTTTATGAAGCACTACAGTCCAGCCTTCAGACCACGGAAAAGGGCAGGAGATAAGAAAATTACAGATTCAAATCAAACTGGGCCTTGAAAAGCCACCTGAAAAGAGTACACCAGTCCTCGCAGAACATTCAGCTGGCACCTTTCTCTATCTGGATGTGTTCAGTTTAATCTCCCACAGAAGACAACCTTCAGAACATCTTCTGAAGTCTTACCTGCTCTGACATACCAACCCATATTAGCAGCTACCCTCATCTTTGAAGATGAGTTTCTCAAAACCTGAAAAAAAAAGTTACAAATAAAGGTCTTAGTGATTTTTCTACCTTTCACTGCCCCAGGATCATTGATTACGCTTTTTAGAACATTCTGCCTTTTAGGTAATTTCAAATATATTATATCCTGCATGTCTGCAAATAACAAAAAAAAAAAGTCCACAGGCTTTTGGAAGTTCAAAGGCATCTGTATTTGCATTTTTTTGCATTACTGTCTAGAATGTTTCATTCCCACAAATGTTCCAAATAGAACACCTCAACATCACGGTACGAGGGAAACCTTCATAGGTATATAGTAAATGCAAAATACTGCTATGCTCTGCTGCAGAGGATTACTTAGTGTTACTTTAGGTTTACTACATACCCAAGAATTTGTCATTAATTTTGGAACACTTTTTTCTGCTTAACTTATTCACAGAACTATTTCCTGAACAGCTTTTATAATACTGAATTTCATACTTCGCTTTTTAAAATTACCAATTTTAAAATAAGAGAGAAAATGATGTTTCCAGGTAAGCTCTGCCAGGCTTTCAAGAAGTGATCAGCTGCAATGGCCGTGCTCTTACCGTTTTTTCAGAATTACAAAACACAAGAATTCACTGGATGTTCTACCAGCAAACTACTAAACAAATGAAAACACGTAACAACAAAACATTATTTTCCATGTCCCCGTATTCATATTAAACATGATGGGACATCCATTACAAGCCACTTGTTCCCAAAAATATACAGACAATTCTGTGGATACATCAAATATAGAAGTGAAGAACAATACTGAAAAAACCCTCACTATAAACAAACTGGATGTTTGTCAAAAAACAAGCCGAGTATTTGTCTGTAAATATTGACCAAACTAACATTTTTGCTTTGATATTTGCTGACTGAAGAGCAGCACAGGCAAGTATAAAGGACACATAAAATTAATCTGGATGCCAAACTTGGTGATCAGGTTCCAGCTATTACAGGGACTCCACGCAACAAAGCAAACAACTAGTGGCAGCCAAACACACTTACCAAGAAATCACTACAAGTACTTTATCATTACATTTCAACATTAGAAAGAATCACGATTTGATTCCTGAAAATGCATTTACTTCAAGTGACAGCTCATTGACTTGATTTAAAGAGCAGTTAACACACTAACCAAATACCCCCATATAATGCATTTTCCTACATTTTAAATTCAACTCTCAAACATGCAATGAACAGTTGAAAACTATCTCATAATTTTCACTCTGTGTAACCGTATTTTTCACACGGTTTGATCATCTCTTTTGTGTATGAAGCAGTGAATAATTTGCTCTCAATCTTAGTTCACACTGTAACTGGCTGAGAACAAACTACTGCGTTTTCGAAGGCAAATTAAGTGACAAAAGCAACTGTAAGTCAGGATAGCACGAAATAAGTTGTAAAGCCTGTATTAAGACTTTAAAGCTAGGTGGACTGTTGGTAGTTCAGCACTTAAATATCTGTCCATCCATGCTCATATGTATATTTTGTCAAGACACTTTAAAAGCACATTATCCCAACACCATACCTACTGTATAAAGAAAATACAAATTAATGGTTATTCATGTGCCTGGAATAAATGATATCTGCTGTTTCCAAGGAAAAAGAAGCTGTATATTCTGCTTTTTTATCTCTTCTTCTTCCCAAAGGGAGAAAAAAAATCTTTGCTAATCCAACATAAATATGGTTGCAATAAAAGCCTGTTATTAAAACATCAATTACTACAACACAATGAAAAAAAAACCACACCTCTGCTTGCTCCAGGATAGGCACTCCACTCTCTCCTACAAATATGTCATTTTATAACAGATGCATATGAAAAAAGCATCCCAGAACACATAGTCTTACAAACAGGACATACGAACTGAAGGTAAGAGAAATGGAAACAAAAGTCAGATGACTTAACTGTGGCATGGGGATATTACTTGTCAGAGGTTAAGCAGGAAGTCTGAAGTAAATCTAAGCCCTGTCCAGTGCCTGTACCACAAGACTGTCTTCTTTCCCTGGTCAGTTCTCAGACACAAGATAGCCAGCCAGCAATAAAAATGAAGAATGCAGGCAGCTTCTAACAGCCAAGAATTTTCCTGCGCAGTAAGAATTTATTGGTCTCTGAAATTCTTACTCATAATTACCACAGTCATTTTAAATTTAGCAATGACGAAAGAACATTTTGTCCTTAAGACCATCTTGAAAAAGCAATACCAACAAAGGGGTTTAGGTGAAAACACAATGAGCTCTGGAGCTGAACTCAGATACGACATTATTAACCTCCACATGTAACACTCTAAGAGATGGAGCCATGACTCTGCGTACCCTGAAACATTTACTACATGTATGCCCTTCCTAAAGCAGTGAGGACTGGCATGCTGCCTGTGTCTTATTCAGTTCTGCCAAGGGCAGAAAGGCTTTTGCACATCATCAGTAGATGAGGCAGAACCGCTTCCTTAATGTCATATCAACCTTTTCATCAAAGTAGTCAGATACTACTTTAGAGAAGTAATAAAAAGGCATGTGCCAGCTATGAGACTAATGAATAGTTTTCCTCAAGCAAAACATAATTCAGCATGAACTTCATGTTAATGTTCTTTCCACCCACTCACCCATCTCCAACTGATTCTACTCAAGCAAAATGCCAACAAGTAAAACCACCCATCTTTTAATTCAGCTATTGTACCCCAGCACTAAGATTTTGTTTTACAGTGCCATCCTACAGCTGCCTAACCTCAAATGTTTCTTACACATTTACATGGCCTCTTTTTTAAAAGCATGCATGGAAGCTGGTGAGCGAAACACAAGGAACAAAAGGGAAAACTTTGGAGAGCAAAAGATATTCAGACTGGCAGCTTTCAATAAAATGTTAAAAACCATCATTAAGCCTCAGTCCCATTTACAGCTCAGAACCAACCAGCTTAAGAAGCAGGAGGAAGGATACTATTAAAAAAAAAAAAAAAAAAAAAAGATTAGGTCTTGAGCCAGGAAACAATTTGGAAACATATGTTACCTTGTTTGAAGAGTGAAAGAGTATAAAGATATATTTACCTAAAAGACTGTTACACCTCAGGCAGAGGTTCATTTGTTGTATCAGGAAGACATAACAGAGTACAGCAAGTCCAGAAACAATTTAATTTAGAAGAAATAAAACCAAAAGCTGTGATCATTCAAGAACCAAATCTCAGGCTTGAATAAACTACAAGAAGCCCTCAAGACTCATATAAACCTAAGTACTTCACAATGCCCATCAACAACAAAGAAAGAAGAAAATTCTCTGTTACTGTCTTATTGTGTAAGTATCCATAATGAAAACTTTATACACTATTCTAAAATGTCTCTGATGGGCTATTTTTGGGTAGGGGTTCCACATAGCACAAGTTTGACCTAGCACGTTTTGTTCTTAGTGAGACTCCAGTCCAGCCTCACCTATGTATCTAAGGGAAAGTTTCACTTGGAACAACCTTAACTTTTAGATGCAGCCAGATGCTGGTAGAGAACCTACGACACTACACATTTTTTTAAGGACTTGAGTAGGAATTGTGAAATTTGGATTCTGCAGGCGCCAACACATGGCATTTGGGGAAGACTGTTATGTTCACTTAAGACATTCTTAATTCCAGCAGTCCGCTCTCCTTTTTACTGGAGATCACTACCACGATGAGAGAGTGAGACGAATGGAATGTGTCCTCAACTGCTAATGCTTCTCACTCAGAGATGCAGCTCAAACCCACTCCCAGAAGCCTTTGATCCTCGCCGGGGCTGTGGTGGGGCCGAGGTGGAGCCCGGACCCTGGTGGCCTTTCAGCACCATGGATGGCAGCCTCGGGACCCGGCAGCCCGCAGGTCCCGGCCACCGCAGGAGGCACCGGTCCTCTCCCACCCAAACTATGCTTCGTAGTCAACGAAGGTCAGAATACCACCAAAGTTATTTTCACGGAAACTTTGGTCTGATAGGATGTCCACGAGAAAGGAGCTGACAAATGTGCCCACGCGTTCAGAAAGTATTCTTATTTTCCAGTCCTCGTGAGAGAGTTCGAAAATGCTGCTGTGTTTTTCTTAAGGGATGGCTCATTTATTGTCATTTCAACAATGAAAATGCATACTTCAAACCTTCACTGGTAAGCAAAAATACAACACAGCTAAGATGCAATTGCTGTTCCCACAAACCTGATTGCACAGCAAATTAATTTTTTTTTCTTTTTTTTTTTTCCATAAACCAGAAAAATTGTGTTTTACACAAAACCATCAAAAAAACAAATTAGCAGAGGAACATTTATCCAATAAACACTGAAACCTTGACATAGCTCCAATAATTTGGCATTGTATCCCTAATGCCGCTGAAAATTTCATAAAAATAAAGGGAAGTTTTCATCATACAGCCTTGTTTTCTACTGCTCTAACCACTATTCGCTACAGAAAGCGCAGAGCATTTTCAGGGTGACAGAGCTATATGCAGAAAGCCAGGCGATCTCTTAAAGATGATTTTTAAAAAAAATTAAATCTGAGGAAACCATTGGTGTCCCCATATACTACGACACGAACATGACTCACAGGAGTAGTCATCAGACTGACCTGTTTTCCCGAAGTCTCTCACAGGGCCAGCCTCAACAGACTGCTGTTAAATGAGCTGCCTCTCAGTGGCTGGCAACACAAGAATTTAGCATTTCAAACCAAGCTTTTCTAGCTAACAGTACTTGAAGTCTTTAAAGTTGGACTCACTCAAAATTGAGCTAGCAGCTTTGCCTGTTGGACATGAAACAATAGAAACCCGGCTTGGCCGCAGCCGTATTGGCTCTGCACTACCAACAGCAATAAAATTTTTTGTCAATAAACAGATCAAACCTGACTCAGAGGGCAGTGATACACAGTAGCTAGTGCCACTTTATAGCTAATTTTATGACTATAATCCACTTCCTACAGCTACTGTTACAATCGACACCTAATTTCAGGGTCTTCTGCCACGTGTTGAGGTTCACTGTGTGTTGGGCAGATTAACTGCTTTCCACATGACAGAAGCTTAGCAAATTAAAATACTAGCCTAATACTGACGTGCTGGTCACCCACATAATTACCAGCCTGGCCCTCTTCAAGACATTACTGAGTAACAGAGAGGCAGACCAGATAGTCTGTTTTTACTTATCGCAGTAGTATATGGAGATATGCACTCTGCAAAACACCATCCAAATAACAGAAGACAATATGCATTCTCAAAAGAATTAAACTGTACGTTAAGTAAGGTCTGAGACCACTGACAATGATCTATTCATAAGAAGTTACTTTAATTCTCCTTGCATTCAAAATAATCAGTTTTATCCTGAGTTTTAAAAGCATTTCCAGGTCAGTTTGATTTTCCATTCAGATATTACAGGCAATGCAGTTTTAAAAATACATGCATTGCAAGGGCATTTAATAGGACCCAGATGTCCACCTACCTTTACTAGCAGAGAGAACCAGCAGTAACAAGTCCCTAAAATTATCTACTTTCATCGAATTGTGTTCTGGATTATTACTGGAAAGTACTGGAGACCATTTTTGAAAATCAGGCCTGTATATTCCACAGAAACAGGTTTTGCTTTTACCTCTGAGGAATACAAATATGCAGTGTTTTTGTTCTTTGCAGCTCAGTGATTTACTGGCATGCCTCTTCCCATAAAATATTTGCATATATCTGAGAGTCAAACTGTTCTGATACATTCTGTGTTTGCCAGGAAGTGAACGCTTCAGTTCAGTGTAACTGAACATTTAAACAAGGACAGGCACCAGGACAAATGGCAGTGTAATTAACATACCAATGAAGAGCCAGTTGTTAATTACTATCCATTTCAGGCATTTTGTACGAGCAACTTACCTGAAAAGCCTTCCCATCTGCATGCTGGCAAAGCCAGTAATTAAACAATTCAACACCCCTTTTGCTTGATTAGAGAAAAAATTATAATTATTTTATATTATTCTATTTGTCACATGCAGTTGACATTTAGATGAGAAAAACTGCAGCAGCCCAAATCTAAACATTTGAAATGAATGTTATGAGATGTCCTCGAATAAAACAGCAACATATATGCATCTAGGGCAGATGTAAGCTAATAGAGGCTCCTAATTTGAGCCAACTGATTATACCTTACAGTACCTGCTGGGTTACATGGAAGGCAGCACAGTTGCTACTTAAAAAAAAGTACCACTTTTCTCTAAGGGGGACTTCAGATGCTACCTACAGAATGGAATCTGGATTTATAAGATGTTGAAAGACTTGGGAATAGCACCAGTACAAAGCCAGGATTCATTTGCATTTAAACAACAGCCACTGAGAAGTCAGTGCATAGCTCAGCCCAGCACCACAGTTAAAATACAGTAGTTACAGGAGTTTTAAGAAAAGCAGAGGCAGGTGAGCAGAGAGCAAGACTGAAACCATAGGACAGAAATACTCAAGACAGGCAAAATGGAAATAAAAGCTGACAAAAGAGAGAGGAAGCAGAAAGTTTAGAAACATTCATCAATATGTAGAGTATCCAAAACAAAGGATTTCTCTCTCTCCCTGTGCAGATGGCTTTGCCCAAGGAAGACTAGCGTGCTTTGGGTACAAAAAAAGGAAATTACATCTATCTTGAAAACAGCTTCTAATTCACTACCCATCGCATGACTACGGCCACTAATCAATGTAAACAACAAAACCAAGACCCATTTGAAATTTTGGCTATCCAAATCAAAGTTTGAATCAGCTCCTGTTAAAAAATTTGGCATTCTATGTTTGGTACTGAAGTTTCCAACCATGTGATTTATGCACTTTAAAGACCAGATTTTGCTGAAAACCTCTAGCATTTTGTGACAAAGTAACTCCTTCTGGAGTAGCCAAAAAGCAGATATTTGGTCGATGTGGGTTTATTCAATCAATTAATTTTCACTTGGATTTTTTTTTAAACAATGGAAGACAACGAATGATTAATTTTATGAAGTTTTTTTCTTTTCTTACAATGTGCATCTATCTTATTTGGCTTATAAGCAGAAGCTAACTAAAATGTACAAATACAACCTTATGAAATTTTTCTTTTCCTTATTTGACATGATGATGGATACAGAGAGGGTGACAGGAAATGCTTTACATCTGAACAAAGGAAATACTGTTAGCAAGAAGTAAACTGCACCAATTGTTTATACAGCGAGTGCCCACTCAAGATTTCTGAAATTTCAAAATTTTTGCCTGTATCGTCCAGAAAATCCATTTTTATGCACAGATTATTTTACAGATGGGTGAAGAAGAATCTTTGCAGATTTCTTTCCCACATAACCTTTACTGAGCACGCTCTTACAGTCAAGAAAAGAATGTAGTTTGGGTTGGTACCTGCAGACTCCTGCACCTAAGGCAGTGTCTGGCCAGACAGAAGAGCTCATCCAGAGCCAATTCATCGATCTCTAAATACTGCCGGCCACCCAAAGACACTCTGCTATAGATAGACTGCAAAATCTGCCGGAGATCTACAACAAGACCTGAGATCTAAATTCCCATGTCTTAAACTTGAGCTTAAGACCCCTCTTCCCCTTTTCTATTGTAAATTTTAATAACACCGTACTTTCTGCAGGTAGCACTGAATTAACACATTTTCCATTCTTACTTGTCAGTTATGAAGCAGTAAGACCCAAAAAATTACCCTAAATGACACACATATCTGATCTTCACAAGCCATTTAAGCATAATCTCCGAATACATCTTCATAATGACAGCCCCATTTCTGTCCTCTTAATAACAATAATCACTACATCAACAGTGTTATCTTGCCTTGACTGTTTTGAAAAGGCTATTTTTTTGCCTTTGCTACCTAATCTCTATAGCAATTTTTCTTACTGGAAAGAAAAATTAGCAATACCATCTGGTATTACAGAAATCAGCAATATCTCTTTTGTTTTGCATTTTTATTAATAAGCATGGGGAAACATTATTCTATTTGAAAAAATGTTTGGAACTAACCACAAGCTACATATGCAAATTTTAAATAAATATTCTGTGATAGAAGAGATATCCTGAAATGAAATCTTTTGCATGCCCTATATATTAGGAATGCCAAAAAATGACAGTTCTTAAATGCAAGTTACTGTTCAGTACACAGTCCTGAAGGACAAAACTTTATCACAGAACAAGTCAAGAGGCACTATCATCTCACACCACAGTTTGACTGAAATAAGGACCAATTCTGCAGCAAGGAAGATATGAAAATACAAGAAGCAAAACCTCCCATCAGCTAATGAGTATTCCATTTTCAAGACCTTTGCTTTAACATTATCTTAGAGAGAAGATACATCCCAGAAACATCAGAGCCCATAATAACCTACATCACTAGAACACTCCATTTACTCCTCAGGATGCTGTTAAATTGATTTTGGAGTTTACTGGATAGTCTATATTGTAATGAAGGGCAAAGCTGTTACTACTGCAGCAATAAAACACAACAACTTTTGGGCTCTGAGTTGAATACACAATTTTGAAATCTAAAACACTGAAGTAGATTTTTTTTTAATCATCATTTTCAAAGCTGTATGAAAGCTAAAGAAGCCAAATTTTCTACTTCAGAAAGCCATTTCCTTTGGGGAATATGGAATGGGCAGCATCAAGAAAATTTGACCACAGCACTTAATATCTTAGTAACTTGAGTGCAAATGCAAGACTGGCTCACAGACGATTGGGTTCTCAGAATGTCCAGCTGAAAACCGAGAATGATTTAGCTCCACTTAACTCCCAAGTCAAGCAAACACATACAAACAAAACCAGCTCCCAGAACCCAATGCACTTGCCTAAAACAAGAGCCCAGATGCAGAGCTGAGTTACAAGTTTTCGCTGATATGACATAAAATTTACTGTTAACTCATTAAAAACTGAAAGTAAATACAGCTTATTTAACCATCTTTCTTCAAGGTTCAACCCCATTTTTTTTTTTATATCTTCGATCAGCCATAGACTAAAAGTAACCCCCATCAGCTACTGTAGTTGTAATGTCTTAAGCCACAGCAACTCCTTTCAGGGCTTGCAACCTCCCTCTGTCTCAACACACCTCTAGCAGATGTCATTCTAGGGACATGTTGTTCTCCATAAAAGATCATTAAAGGAGCTTTAGTGATTATGTGTACATTGCAGTTAATTGAAAAAAAAAAAAAAAAGTAAGTATAAGAATACACTCCCAAGGACTCACAAAATCTTAAAACATAGCCAAAAAATGCATCCTACACGATCTGCCCTCTAGTGTAACTCTAGATAAACTCTGAAATCTCATTATTTCTTCTGACTGGACTGAGGGGTTTGTGGCATTTAGCAATACGCCTGTGGGTACTACCCAGGGCGGCCCTTCCATCTAGGGATACCTCGCCAGGAAAAACAGAAAGGATGCAACCAGTTCATTTCATATCACCTGATCACGGCATAAAGTTGCTGCTCTGGGATCACCCATCAGACTGAGCCAGACTGGAACCCATCACCAAAGACCAAGTAACATCCCAGGAAAAGGAAACATTGAATCCCTTAGGAGTTTTATGTTTTCATCCCAACTTAGCTAATTCAAAAATCACCACTTCATGTACTGCACTCAAGCAAAACTTGACCCCAAAGTACCAACAGTTGTGGACAAGTTTGCAATCCAAAAATATATACATTTAAAACAGACATGGCACTAAATTACTTCACTGCAAGCAGTAATTTATGAAACGCCTGTTACACCTCCACAATTTTTTTGTTCTTAAATCCCATTTATATGCCAATCTTATTTCAGGAGGAAATAAATTAACTCTGAAGCTTTGTGCCAATGCAGATGAGCTTCCCACACACCTGTATTGTGTTTCACACTTCAGTTAGTCATCCAGATTACGACAAACGAACAAAGTACTTCTAACCAGACCCCATTCCCAAGGCTAAGCACGTGAGAACAGGAAGAAAGAAGGTTATCTCACAGACCCCCCCCCCAGTTTTGTCAGTGCAATGTCTGGTTGCAGTTATGGATGAACACCTTCATCAAAAAGAACTATGAGTTTAGATCTAACACAGCCCAGGAGGCCCACAGAGGTGACATTACCCCCACAGTTCAGTCCCTGACACTGCAATTCCCACAAGCATTAGCCAGGATAGGCTGCAAACCGCTCAGACTCCCACAAACTTTCGTAACTCTATCTGTCCATTAAAAAAAAAAAAAAAAAAAAAAAAAAAAGATAAGTCTGCATGGAATGCAAGAGGGAAGATGATGCTGCAAAACAGTGCATGGTTCTGTACCAGGAGATCCTACACTGAAAGACTTTCACATCCAGAATTACAGAACACCCAGCTTTTCTGTCCCTGCTAATCCCCGTTCCACTATCTCAAATATGACTAAACTCACATGTATTTGTATTGTGGTAGCTGCAAGTTAATGTCCTGCCTAAATTATCAACTGTTATTAGAACCCCAGACAATTGCTTAATAAAAATTTAATCATATTGTAATTTCTAATCATCATTAAAGATGCTTAACAAGTTAATCTCTCTATTGTGCTCCCCTAATATCGTGGATCAGAAAGTCAACTGGCGTAAAGCAGCACAGCTTCAGCAATACTAACAGGGCTACTTTTACGTTACTCCAGCTGAGGATCTGGCCCCAAGAGGAAATAGCAGTATTAAAATCCTCTCAGTACAGTTTTTGACTGTTTCTCTGCACTGCTTCACAGCTAATCCAAAAAAATTAACAGAAGCAACAGATTATGACTTTAAAAACCCACAGCACAAATCAAGGCATTTCGTGGAGCTCTATCTTCTGCTGTCCGTGGTAGAGCAAACCCAGCACTACACTGGACATCGAAGGTCTCCCTTCCTCACCTCTTCACAGCTCAAAAACTCCCCATTTTGACTTCGTCCACACATAGCTACATGTGTCTGACAGCAACGCTCACGCACAGAAAACGTGGGAGGATCATTAACAGCCAGTGAAGTTGTCTTTCAGCTCAGATCTGTTCCAACTGCCTAGACGAGGAGTGAAACGATGCTCCGCAACCTCAGCCTTGCAGAAGTTAAGTACTGGTTCCCTTCAGGAAACCAACACGTTTCCTCATCCTTCCGGTGGACTGGCAATCTGTGCTTAAGAGAGTTTGCGGACCACGCTGCAAGTCCACTTTAACTGTGTCAGGTTGCTGCACAGAGATGCACACAGACAACACACTTGGCTCTCGTTTGCCTCATATTTTTTTAATGTTTCTTCAATAAACCCACAACGCTCTCTAAATTCACAAAGCGGTCGGAGGAGAACAACCGTGAAGCCCTACTCTGAGGCTGCTCTGCGGTGTGTGCACACCATACCTCCTGCAACCACATCTTTCTATGGCTTCACCTGCAGGCAGATGAAAACAGAAAGCAGAAATGGTTGGTGCAAAAGGGCCACCAGGCTCGACTATAATTCAGTGGTTTCACCTCTAAGTGGTCAGGACTGCTCCTTCTATGCGTAGCTTGGAGGAGCAGATAGGAGAATGGCAAACCAAACCTAAGTCAAAAGAGGCTGTTCTTATCCTGCTTTGTCTGCAAAACAGCTCACAGATTCTAGCTAAGTGTGCATGCAATGAAACTCTCCGTTATCATGCGCGACATGATATCCTGGGAGCTAAATAATATTCATTTTAATAACCTTCCATTAAATATTGATTTTAATTTAATATGTAGAATTCTGATATTAAAACTTGATCTGATTGGCAAAGATCTGTTCCTGCTTATTTTATTGACACTTACTGAACCAAATTAATTGTTTATATCATAATATTTACTTTCAGTATGACAACCACATGACCAGCTACCGCAGGATTTAATCTAAAGGACAGCTTTTAAACATTAGTTGGCATTTACTCAAACAAGCCTTTAATTGTCAGAACTGAACTCAACTCTACGAAAAATGACAAAAAGTGATCACATATTAAAACAAGTAAAACTGGAATCCACCTTTCATAAAAATACTCTTCATTAGTACTGAGCCCAGCGCAAGATGCGCTGTCCCGCTTATTTTTAGGGCGGGACACTTGTTGATCCAACACTAAGTTGATCCAACTACATGTCCAAAATACGTACTATGACATTTCATCCAAACCCATTTGAGTCCATCACGTACTCAAAAAAATCGATGTTGCACCTCACGGACACGTAACACGACGTCAGGAAACGTCTTCCCTCACCAAAAATTCAAAGAGAAAAATGTAGTAAGTTTCTTCTCTTAACAAATATGGTATTAACAGAAAGTATTTATTTCACCTTTGGCAAGAAAAATAAACACAGGGCAAAGACCCTGCAGGCACCCAGGTGCCCTGGGTCAATTTCAACACCCTGTTTTGGTTCCAAGCGATGCTTCCCAAGCCGGTTTTGCTTCCCGACAATAAACCAGGCAAGAAAAGTAAATATTCCTATCAATTCCCAGGGCAGCCGAACCCCGCTGCCCCACGGCCACCCTTCCCACCTGGGGACACGTCCCCTCTCTCTCTCCTGCCGTATGACCGCGAATGCTTATGCAAAACTGTTGATTTCTGCGGCGCCTACACCCGACGGCAGCGAACCCGCAGGGAGAAGGGGCAGCCGGGCTTCTCCAGCCCCAGGAACCCGCCGAGGGCTCCCGGCTCTCCGCCTCCGCTCGCTCCCCGGGGCGGGCGGCTCCTGGCCCGGGGGCGGCCCGGCTCTCCCCGCCGCCCCCTCCGGCCCGCAGCCAGCCGGCCCCCCGCCGACCGGGGACGAGCCCGGGGAGCTGCCGGCCCTGGTGGCGGCGGGGACCGCGCCGTCCCCGGGGGCGGGTGTGTGCCTAAGGCTTGGGGGGAAGGGGGGGTCGTGTTGTGCGGCGGGGCCACATGGAGCGAGACGGTCTCCCTGCAGCGCAGGGGGCGACGGCAGCAGCAGCTACTCACCGGGAGGGTTTACCGCCGCCGGCGTTGCCATCTTGTCTCTGAGAAGAATTAAGACAAATGCAAGAGGGGAGGAGGGATGCTCTAGAGCAGCCCGGGGGAGGCGGGGGAGGGAAAGGCAGCCGGCGCCAGGGCGTACGGGCGGGCCGGCCGGGAGGCGCGGGGGCGGTGGGTTGCTCCCGCCCCGGGGCCCGGCGGCGGCGCTCCCCGCTCCGTGCGGGGCGGCCCCAAGATGTCCGATGGCCCCCGCGCCGCGTCTGCTCATGCGCCGCCCGCAGTGAGCATGTGCCGGGCGGCCGCACATGTGCGCTGGGCCCGCGCCCGCCGGAGCCCCACCGGGACCCCCCCGGCGCCTCGCCCCGCAGGGACCGGGGGAGAACGTGCCCTTCGCCCCGGTGCCAGCCCAGCCGTCTCCCTCGGGGCTCGAACCCGTGGCCCCAGTGCGCGCGGCTTTTCACAGGGCGCCAACGCCCCTGAGGGAGAAGGCTCCGGTGGAGGCCCGCCCGCGGGCCAGAGGGGCGACGGGTGGCGGTTGTGTGCTTCCCGCCGCCCCCGAAACGGAGGGAGAAGGGTTTGAGGGCCTCCCGTAGCCCCCGAAACTGGGGAGGGGTGGTTGGGGTGCTGCCTGCCACCACCAAAAGCTGAGGGGTGGTGGTTGGAGGGCTGCCCGCCACCCCCAAAACTGAGGGCCCTGCTGAGAGGGTGCAGGAAAGGAACCATTAGACAACGTTACCGCTGTCTGTGTCATTCCCAGACCATGACAGACATCCTGTGGAAGATGGAAGTGGGATGGAAATCCATGAGTCCGCTCACCTCCAACGCTTTCTCTGCTCGGGGTTCCCATTTCCGTGGGCTCGCTGGGAACAACACACACCCTGGCGTTCGGTTCACCCAAGTGTGAAGTGAGCCCTGGAGCTTTTGGGGGGAAAAGAGGCGCCGTGGTGTCATCTTGGTGTTACGCTAAGCATATGTCTGCCTGTAAGATGGAGGACTTGGTGCTTCAAATGGACCATGCTATACAGAAGCGTCTCAGTCCTTTGTTAGTAATGCTAATTTCCTGGAATTACAAAGGAAAATAACAACTCTTGGGAGTTCTTAAAAAAAAGTATCCAGGAATTCAAGGGAGGGGCCATTCTCCGCTCTGCCGGTTGGGGTGTGGGACTTGTATCGTGTCCTTCTATAAACAGGGGCTCACCTCACCCTGTGCTGGCGTTCAAGCGGAGTGCAACAACCGAACAACCCATCCATTGTAACACGCTCAGCTCACAGCTTCAGGCTTTCCATTAAAACACAAGGACTCAAAATACACTTTCAGTGAAGTCTTGAGATTTTTCTCATCATCTCATAAACTCGGGTATTTCAGGGGAAAAAAAAAAAAAAACAACCAACGGTATCATAGAATTATCAATCTGCAAGATTTGTGAAAAGCAACCAGTGCCATAACTGCAGCAGTCACACGTAGTATGTATGGTAATGCTGAAAAAAAAACCAAACCGCCCTCTTGATGACTTTTTCCCACCCCAGGAATGCTGCAGAGGCCTGTTAATCTTTAAACACCTCCCCGTGGCTGTGCCCGGTTGCCCTCAGCAGCCCTGCAGAAGGTAATGGGAGTGCTCACAATGAAAAGTTGCAAATCAGTCCCTCGCTTTGCTGAATAAGTAACCTGGAACAGTTCAGCCATTAAACTGGCAAAAAGATGGAGAAAGCATGGAGGATCTGTTTACCTGTTCCCTGTAGATGAGTTTAATCAGAGTAGCATTAAATGCTCCTGCTTATTGAGAAAGGTTTCTTTATCTTTGATTTATTGTGCTTTTGCCTATCAACGTCGAGCTGTCTTTCTAAGCATCTTACTGCTTTAGTGCCTCCTGACGCTGCAGAGTTGTGGATGTTCAGCAGGCATTCTTAATACTTATCCATCCAGAGTAGCTTACCCTTCTGCAGGACATAGGGCATGGCACAATTCCTTTAGGCTTCTATAAGTCTCGTCCTCAAATTACAGAGGTAATACTGCTCATGAAAGCTATTCCATGAGCCTCCATTATGTCAAGTTACATACATGCATAAAGCTTAAAGCGCCAAACCCCTAATACCATAACGTTAGTTAAATACCATATGAAACCATAATTTGTAGCATTAGACACTTCTGAAGTGTCCTCTGAAGACATTTACAAGTATTCACGTTTTAAGCCTTATCTCTCTCTCATAAGAAAAGCATTAATATTTCTTATTTCATTTCTATTGTAGAGATAAGGACGCCACCCTGGAAAAACCAAACCCAGAGAGATCTGACAGTGCGCTATCGTAGCTTTCGACAGACCTATGGAATAAGCCAAACGACTGAATATAAACCAATGAAACCATTCAACTGCGTATGCTGTCCCCTTGTGTAATGTCCCATGAGACATTAGATTAGCCCAGAAAGAGCACATTACAGCCAGTATATTTGATATTGTGCTCCACCTAAATAAGACCTTAGGGCTTAGAATGGAACACGTTCTGTCAAATCTACTGTGATTCAGACGTAATTATGCAAATAAAGCTTCTTTTCTTTTTTGTTTGGTGTGAGCTTTGTTGACTCGCTCTGTTCAGTTCCACACGCAATTCTTTGTTCGCTTAAACAGATTGAAAAGTGAGATTGATTTTTCTCCTCCCCATCTTCTCTATCTGAATAGGCAGTATTAGCAGAGCCTTTCAGAATCCCCGAAACAATCCATAAATGAATGGAACTATTCTGTATTTAGCTGTAATAAACTACTTCCTTGCTATCTCATGCAGAGCCTTTCCATATCTGTGGTGAGATCTGTAACGCTGGTAACTGAAGAGAGAAACCACCACTGCTCTTAAAATTATGTTCTAAATGGTGGAAGAGTGATGCTCTGTGTTTTACTTTCGCGGTAATACAAAGAACACGTACACAGTAAAGCATGAAATCAATCCAGTTACCGAATTCATGTTTCTCCAGTTTCATACTATACTGTGTACCTTGAAAGCCTAATTTCCATGGAATGGGGTTCCTCACAACAGAAGCGGGGACAGCGCTGTGGACTCCACCCTTGCACTTGCTGAGAGATTAAACAGCGCTATATCAATACCAAGCGCAAAATGTTATGCACATGCAAGATAGCCACATGCAAAATTTTTACTTTCACGTGGCACAGCAGGGGGTGCTTCACTTACCATATGAATAGAATTACAAACAAGTGTTGACATGATGCGTAGCAACAGGAAAGTAAACGAATTAAGAAAAGTGATTTTTATCTCCATTTTGTTATAACGTACCAGAGAATGTCTGTTAGGTGTCTTTACAGTGGTTGTTTCCAATTTAGAGGGCTATTATTACTGACGCTAGCGCTCAGCATACACGTGTATTCTGCATTTTGGCACTAGAAGTAGAAATAGATCAGCTGAGCACTGCAGCATACCCAAACTGCTTCTCACTAATGCCCTTCCCTTGAAAGTTCAGCACTGGCCCGCAAATTAGAAAACCTGAATGTGTACCTTCCTGTGTGTTTTCATCCCGTGCCATGCACTAATAATTTCTAAAAGACCTTTATTTCTTTTAAATGGGGAAAGGTTGGGGTTTTTTATTATTTCCTCTGAAAAAAACTGAAGTCTTTCCAAAATGGCTACTCCATGTGAATGAGGAAAGTGCAGAAACAAAAATCACAAAAGAAAAAAGTAATAAATTGAAGCGAATGAGAAAGTATGTTCAGTGTCAAAAATGGATAAAAAAGGTCTTTGGCTTTTCTTACCAACTTATGACAATTCCACTCTAACAGAATGGAAAATCAAGGTCTGAAACCTTGAACCTATAGTTACCCAGTAGAATTTTCTTTTCTGGGGACATGAAGAAGCTAAGTGACGTTTCAGACATTTTAATCCAGTATAATCAAAACCGGGGACATCTGAGTAAAGTCTCATACTTTAATAAGACCTCCCAGCTATATTCTTTATTCCATGTTTCCATTGTAATTGAGTTAATATATTGCACCCAATTCATCCAAAAGTCTTGGATAGTTTGGAACGAGGATGATATATGCATATTAAGCAACACCATCCACCCAAGAACTCGGAACTGGAACATTACATGCCCTTTTTAAATTTGTTTCGTCACGTATGGATGGCCACACTTGCCTAAATAAGCTATAGAGAAAATGATGAAACTTAAAACATGAACTATCATAGGAAGGTCTTAAAAGCATTTGTTAAGGAAATTACAACCTTGTTCTTTAAACTATCCCATATAATTTAAAAGAAAATTGTATTCTTCCTATAAAATGCAATAAAATACCTTGATAAGAGTGTGGAAGTTCTATTAATCTCTATTCAGTCCTGGAGGTATAGAAATGTAATTTCTATGATGTTCTCTACAGTTATTGCTGTTAAATTCTGCAGTGCTTTTCCTTTAGGGAAAATGTCATTGAGTATTAGAGAAACCCTCCTAAAGGTGAAATGTCTGTGGCAAAAGTCCTCTTACCTAAGAAATGTAATGAGATCAGGCAAGTATTCGTGTGCTAGTAGAAGTCTGGACTAGGAACCAAACACGGAGGCATCTTGCCTCTCTTAACTTCAGCCCTAACATTTCAGGCTTCTTCTAAGTTTGTATAAATTTAACCACATATTAACAACTGAAATGTAAACAATGAATCTTGATTATCAAGCCTAAGAGTGCAATAACTGGTGCAAACACATTAAACCCAGAACTTGTTTTCTTTACAATGTTTACTAAGCAGATTTTATTTTATTTCCTGATCTTAACATCACTCACTGGCAGAAGTGCTGCCAACAACAGACACCATTAAGCTGATAGAGGCTGTTGGTGGTTCCCTCAGGCAGAACTGACCACGTAGCATATGGGAATACAGTTTTCATAGTGCATACCTAATGATATCCCTGAAACCATTCCGTGAAGCAACTGGGTGAAAACCAAAAAGCTATAAATGATGCTGGTCTACTTACCAAAACATCACGACATGAACAGAAAGATAGATCCCAGAAATAGCTCTGGGCCCTGGATCAACAAACTGACACAGACATCAGAACTACAAGAGTAAAGCCTTTTCCCCCAAAATGCCATGCGTCTCACTTTGAAAAAAAAAAAAAAAGTTTATTCATTTGGAGGGGTGCGTTTCTGGTATATTATAATCAGGATATTATTATTTAAAGCATGAAGTGAGTGAGACCTGTTGGGTTGGAGACATAGAATCATAGAATACCAGGTTGGAAGTGACCTCAAGGATCATTTGGTCCAACCGTTCTTGGCAAAAGCACGATCTAGACAAGGCGGCCCAGCACCCTGTCCAGCTGAATCTTAAAAGTGTCCAATGATGAGGAATCTACCATTTCCTTGGAGAGATTATTCCAATGGCTGATTGTTCTCATTGTGAAAAATTTTCCTGTTTTGTCCAATTGGAATCTCCCCAGGAGTAACTTGGACCCATTACCCCTTCTCTTCTCTATGTGACTCCTTGTGAAAAGGGAGCCTCCATCTTCTTTAAATACTGGAACGTGATGATAAGGTCTCATCTAAGCCTTCTTTTCTCAAGGCTGAACAAACCCAATTCTCTCATCCTTTCCTCATATAGCAGGCTTCCCAGTCCTTTGATCATCTTGGTGGCCCTCCTCTGGACCCTCTCCAGCCTGTCCACATCTTTTTTGAATAGCAGTGTCCAAAACTGGACACAGAGTTCCAGGTGTGGCCTGACAAGCATTGAGTAGAATGGGATAATGGCTTCTTTATCTCTGCTGGTGATGCTCTTGTTGATGCAACTCAGCATCCTGTTGGCTTTCTTTGGCACAGTAGCACTTTCTTCACTCATATTGAACTTGTTCACCAGGACCCCCAGGTCCCTTTCCACAGAGCTGTTCCCCAGCCAGGTAGATCCCAACCTGTGCTGCCCTCCTGGATTATGTTTCCCCCGGTGCAAGACCTTACACTTGTCCTTTTTGAACTTCATCAGGTTCTTGTTAGCCCAGTCTTCCAGCCTATCCACATCTTCCTGCAGGGTGGCTCTCCTCCCTTCTGAAGTGTCCACTTTCCTACTCAGTTTGATGTCATCAGCAAACTTCATCAGGATGCACATCGCATCATCCAGGTCACTTGTGAAGATATTAAACAGTGTTGGACCCAGTCTCAATCCCGGGGGGACCCCACTTGTGACCGGTTGCCAGATTGAAAAAGATCTATTGACCGCTGCCCTCTGGGTGCAGCCTGTCAGCCAGTTCTCACCCACCACACAGACCACTTGTATCAACCGTAACACATCAGTTTCTCTTGGAGGAGGCTTGGGGAACCACGTCAAAAGCCTTGGAGAAATCCAGGTAGACAATGTCCAACATTCACCCTACATCAACTGAGCAGATTACTTTGTTGTAGAAGGCAATCAAGTTTGTCAAACACGATTTGCCCTTGGTGAATCCCTGCTGGCTTTTGGTAATTTGACTTGTGATAGCCCCCAGGAGGATTCATTCCATAACTTTCCCAGGGACTGAAGTAAGACTGATGGGCCTATAATTACCTGGATCCTCCTCTAAATGGAGTTCCAAGTCAGCAGAAGTCCTGAACATCTTTAGCCCTTTCCACCTTCAGAAATAAGGGCCTGAGCTATATTCTGGAGAAACAGCTCCAGCAAGATGAAGGCTTTCTTTAACAATTCTGCCGCTGTGTGACATCCCTCTAACTTGTTAGCCCTATAATACTCACTGGAGTAAAAAATCAGTCAGTTTAATAAAAACCAGAGCCAGTCTTTTGTATGGAAAAAGGGCCTTTTTTCACTCACTGCTCCAGGTGGGACCAAACTGCCACTTTCTCAGATTCCTGCTGCCCTATCTGCTCTATTCCAAAGCCTACGAGTGTGATAAAATATAAAGATTCAGGTAATATAACATCTACACATCTTGACAAAAGTATTTCTTTTCTTGGTTCACGATTTCTAGGTTTACAACAATATTTCTAGAATTGATCTGTCTGTAATCCACAAAAGATTGATACGTTCTGACATACAATAAAGCTAACGGTAGGACTAGGACACATTTACACTTATGGCAATGCAGTTTGAAAAGTACACTTTAAGAACACGGCATATTAGAAAAATACTGCTACCAACTTGGTGGAGGCCTTTGCCTTGTTTGAAAAGGGAATGTATGAAAAGTATTTGGGTGAGTTTTGTAAACAACATTTTATCCTCTTTACAGAGTTTTCTATATCTCATCAGAGAGATTTACTGAGGATCATAAGCTCCAAAAAGACTAACGTGGCAGAAAATCTCTCACAGCTAATTGCAACAAAACTCTCTGAGTCCCACGAGACACAGAAGGCAATCTGTATCCTAAGGAAAATAAGAAATTATGAGGAATCTGAAGAATGCTGTACTATTTCAGTTGAGCACAGGACTGGAAGAAACAAATACATGAAGAAAGTGGCTGTCTGATATTTGCCCTCTGTTCTAATGTGCTCCTTCTCTGCTTTCTTTACCCCCTCTTTCTCCAGCTACACAAGATAACAATTTCCAAGAACCATAAAAGAGAACAGAAACACATGCATTTAATCGTCTTATAAATTGAATTATGATTTATGACAGGTTTTACACTTCACAGGTAAGATGTTATGCAAATTCTCAGCAGACCCTTTCATTTAAAAAGCTTGCACAAAATATTTTTGGTAGTTCCCACTTGATTTTATTTCTGAAATAGACAAACTGAACATGTGTACCTGTGGCTCAGAGACCAGACAGTACATGCTTAATTATGTTCAAAAATCTAATTCCCGCATTATGGAATGCAGCATAATTCATTTCTACATTGGCAAAAGTGTGCTTTAAAAGTGATGGAGCATCCCTTACCATATGCTTTATGGTTCTTGCATTTGCATTTACAAAGAAGGAACAACCATCTTGAATATTTTAATAGCTGGATATACAGCCACCGATCATTTTTCTTTCTCAGCCATCCTATCAGATCACCTCAAATATAACCTAATTCTTTTACTGTACCTGCTAACATATAAAAATAAAAGTGTATTAGTATACGTGTATTAAAAACAGTTGCCAACATATAAGAACTAATCAGAAGATCCACCTGGCCAAGCATTTTGTTTCTGACAACGTCGACTAATTCTGCAATGCTTGAGAGAAGAGGGTAAAGACAAGGGAGATACCAAGTTATACTTCCCTCTGATGTACTCCTGCAGCTTCCAGCACACTGCGACTAAGGGAATTCGGGAAGCTGGAGGTTTCATCTGCATAATTAAAACCCCTCTTAGTATTAGCCCAGTGTTCTGAATTAATTGTAAAATGTCACATCAATTAATTTCTATCCAGCTGGGCTGGGTCATGTATCGATCCCCTCCAAGAGGAGGCCGAGTGTCAGGATTTTAAACAGTGGAGTGATGGAGCTGGCACACGGACTCCTGTTTCGTAGCTGCACCTTTTGGGGCAGGAGATAATGGCACAGTGCAAATAGCACTGCAGGCACTCTGAGATGAATGCTTATAAGAAAAAGTCTGTGGAATAGCAATGCCTAAGGTGTGTGCTTTGAACTGGATAAAACAGTAGGGAAATCCATCACAAAATATCCTGGGTATCCAGAGACTGAAACGCATTTTAGCGTGTTCATCTCATCTGAATTTCCTATGCCCAAGTGTTTCATCTCCACAAAGTTGTGTTGAGGCTCCTGGACAATATTAGGCAAATGCATTTTGGGGGGTTTGGAAGCAGGAAAATAAACATCTTCCTTTCCCCTCTCATCTTTGTTTAAGAGAAAAAGAAGAAAAAAGTAGTTGGCTGTTTCACAATTCAATCACCACATTGCAAAGCTCAAGGATGGTACCTAGGGCTTTTGCTGTTTGGCCAGTGGACCAGTTCACACGTCTGGGGGAGCCACATGCTGCTGCTCCAGAGCAGCACAGTCACCCAAACTCACTCCAGGGCAGGCAGCACACTCATAACAGACTGGGAAAGGAAATACCTTTAAAGCTTTGTCAGTGGGATGTAAGAAAAACACTGTTTTTTCATGCTGCCTCTTTCATGATATATTTTATCCTGTCCATTGGTGCGAGGCAGAAGGATGGATAGAAGAATGGTAGATTGGTGACTGATTCTTCAGAGCCTGAGCTATCATTTCGTAATGTGGTGTTTACAGGTTTTGTCAGGGATTTCCCATTCTAAGCACGTTGTGCTTCACCTCAAAGTTACAATCTATCAATTAGAGTATTGAACGGGGATGGAAGGCAAAATCAGAGGAGAGGATTTTCGAGAAATGCCCTTGGTGCATTGGAACTGTAGATGACCACAGAGATTATGCTAATTCCTAAACCCCAGCAGGGAGGATATTTAAGGCTATGCAGCTGTATCTGTCTGGACAGGGCTACGCGTTTTCCCCCACGCTACAATTACATTGCCAGGCTCTGGGGAGATGTGTGATGGAGACAGACAGAACACTGACCAAGTGCAGGAGGAGCTGTGTGAAATGTGGTTACCCAGAGCCTAACTAATAACATGGGGTCACAGGAAAGTACCGTCCCAAACACTTCCTGGAATGGTGCTGGGCACAGCTGATCCTTGGCTAAATTTGCCTTTAATCATACTCACATCAGTGTAGTGTTTCCTTTGCCTGAAATGGATGATGTCTGTAGAGAACAGTAAGACTTTTGAATCATCATCAGGCTGCCCAAAACCTGCTGAGTTTTACAGGGGCAGATTCACCTCTTGAATGGTCAAGGCCTGGTAATGAGAAATGTGTACACAGTTTTGACGTTGTCCAGTGCCAAAATGAGGGTTGGGTAAATTCTTAATCCCCCCACTTACCCTCAGCTACCTCACTGAATTTACGATCTTCAAAAGGCCTGAGGAAACCAGGCCTCTGAGAATCTCATCTTGAAATGAAAGATGATAATTAAAAATAGGACTGAGTACCCTGCATTTTCCCAATGAAGAATCATAGAATAGTTTGGGTTGGAAGGGACCTTTAAAGATCACCTAGTCCAACCCCTTTGCAATAAGCTGGGACATCTTCAACTAGATAAGGCTGCTCAGACCCCCATCCAACCTGACCTTGAATGTTTCCAAGGATGGAAACATTCTCTTCTTATTATTCCCAATTAACACATTCTTCGGTATGCGTTTGAGGTATTTGTTGTACCTCTCACTGCCTTACCCCACGAGCACAGGTGACCGAATAGCAGAAATGTGTCCCGAAGACTAGCGTCTGCAAAATACATCTTTTTTTTTTGTGGTACTTTTTCATGGAAAACATCGACACAATATTTTCATGCTATCATGGCTAATATCAAATGCTGCTCTCAGACATTTTTCGAATTGTTTAAAAAAAAAAAGTGAACTTCCATTAATACCATATGGAATCAGATTAGCCCTGCTGCTAAAAGATTCATGAAGAAGGCAAATCCTTCCATCTTCTCCTGCCTAAGCAACAGCAAAATAGACATAAGCGGTGTGATTACCAGTTTGCGGGTGACACAATTCAAGGTCATGTTGAATTACTAATCATCCACCCATCACTTGGCAACACACAGCCACGCATGCAAAGCCCACTCCACCGGGTTGTGTTACAAAAAAATAGTGGTAACAGAGAAGAAAAATAATTTCTTAAAATACCAATGATTTATCTGGAGTTTACACTATATTTACCCCATAATTTAAAGTACAGGTTAATTCTAATTTTTCTGGTTTTCTGTATCGTGTCTTCAGAATCAAAACTCTGCCACAGTCAAACAAAGGTTTAAGTACCCACAATTAAATGGTGTGATTCAATGTTTTCAAATTCTTAAGTGTGATGCTGCGGGGCATGTCTCAGGATTAAAATAGAGAAGAACTCAGCAGTAACTGCTCATTTATTCCTGTCTTCACTGCCAAGCAGAAGAAATAATACCCAGTAAATTTGTGGCTTTCCGTCACCACTGGAACACATGAGGTTGAAGCTTCACTCCCCAATCATCTGACATCCATTCCATAGCTCATCATCATCATCTTTTTGTGCCGAGGAGCATGGGAATGTGCTCTCCAGCCAGCTGGACTTTCTGTTAATACTCGGGGCTGTTATAGTCTAAGATAAATGAACTCGAAGTTTCTTTTCTACCAGGATTTGGAAGTTAGACACGCACCTCTCGCTAGTGAGGCATCACCATTTATCAGAATAGTTTTAAGGGGTTTCTGTAGCATTCAGTCCTGCATAGAACCGCCCTGGTTTTATCACTTTTCAGGCATACATGCCTGCAGAAGGGAGTAAGAATATGAGGTCCAATTAACAGCTAGTATTGAGTACTTGGCCTGATGCCACACATCCTACACTTCTAGTGTTTTCCAAAATTAATTTCCCTTTAAAAAAAAAAAGTGTCTCTAGTCCTTGATTATGAGCAGGGGAAAAAAAAAAGTGTTAGCTTTTCATATTCATTAAATTGAGCCCCAAGATAAAGGTCACTAACATTTCTTGAGTGGAACAGTTTTTTCTAGAATCTGCAGTTTCATCAAAGTGTTCCTTTGGAACATGATTTTTATGCCAAAAAAGATTTTGGAAATAGCTGGAAACATTATTTACTTACTAATTTTATGTCAGTCATATCAAAATCATAAATTTCAACCAGAGAAAAACATTTCAGTTTATCTACCATCCTTATGTATCTGGCTTAGCCTTTTGTAATATATTTTAATAATACTTTAGTATAAAAGTCAAAATTGGATAAATTACAAAAGTGGCCTTCTGTCATATTAAATGAAGCAATTCATCACAGCTTGAATGCATTTTTGTCACATCAGCCTCTCCTAAAAGTTAGGGGGTTTAAACTGATGATGAAGAAAGTCCTTGAGATGCCAGAACTCCCTAAGAAATTGAAATTTTATTTTCTGATCAGCTTTTAAAATAAAATATTTTGGTTATATTTCCAAATACCCATGTTTAGCATTGATAATATTATTGGATTGTTGACAATATTGAACGTTTTAGTTAGTGCCATTAGGTTTCAGAGTAAACAATTAAACTGTTGTTATTTTTACCAAGCTGCTGGATTTATCCTGCGGTCCCAAGTACCTCCAAACTGTAATTGATAAAAAACCCAGACATACCTAAGACAACAGCCAAATGGTCTGCAGAAGTTCTCAGTGTAAAAACCTGTAAGATAATAAAATACTGACATTGTGGATAAAGCATTAAAAAAAAAAAAAAGTAAAATTGAAGTAAGTGCAAGTGCAGTATACATACTACATCAGTCATCTACATCCAGTAAGAGTCCCAGTTTAAAATATATATTAAGCAGCTACAACAGAGCAGATTGTGAAAGAACATCTAAATTATTCTGCAAAATTTATGTTTCATTCTGCCGCAGAGCACGAAGAGCTTTAATGCACAACACACAAATTGTCATGTTCTTGTCTGGGGAGCAGTCTTGAAATCATTAGTCAGTTTGCCAGCATAAGGAACATAACACAGAATCTGAGAGATGCATATGGTAACAACTTTGAGTCTTATGACCAATCTGTTTTTTATAACAGTTTGTGAATACCTTTAAAGTAAATTAGATCTATTAATCTATCTCTGATTTTGGATGGGGTTTTTATCTCATGTAATTGTTTTTTTTGCAGATTTTGATGTTTTCTGATTTAAACGTATGTGCTGTGATTAGAATAACAGAGTAGACAGGGATCATTTAAATAACATTTCTCATCTTAAATTGTTATTGTTGGTTTTGGAACATATCTGCTCCTTTTAATGTGTTCTCCTTAAAGAGAAATAAATGACTTCATTTTCCTGGGAAAGTCCAATCTGTTCTGGAGAAAGCTGTGCTTTAAAGCTGCCTATACTGTCTACTCGGTTCTCATAATGCTTTTTATTCTTTTTTTTTTGCCGGTGTCCATCTCCAGGAGTGTGCCTGTGTAACGAGAGTGACACGTGGCGTACTGCAGGGAAATGTGCACCTTCTCAGAAAGGCCCAGTCCCACAAGAAAAATTGTTTGTCTGCAAGTGTGGAGCAGAGATTTCATTTGCTGTAATGAAAACATTAATGCCATTGTTCTAAGGTTCTTTAAATTAGGTTTATTAAGCTATATGCCACATTTTGGAATGCAATTAATGTGCGCCTAAGCTTTCCATTTCCTTTAGTGTCACAGGGGATGTATTTGATATAATGTTATTTAATATTTTAACAGAAGCAACAGAAACTGAGATTAGGCAAGTTTGTTATAAATTAGAAACTAAATAGAACTCAGTGAATCAACATTTTTCTGGCAGGAGAAATTTCGTCTGCATGTTATATTCATTCTGTATGTAACTTACATTTCAAAATTCTACTCCTTAACATCAAGGATTTATACACAGTTTGCCTGGCTTGTGGGCAAGATAATTTTTATCTGTAATTAGATGAAAAATAACATTCACATAAGGGTCATGAGAGGTTATTTAAATTATACAAATATCATACAAATGTAAATGAATGCCCAGATTCTGCTTTCATTGTGCAGGTTGGACTGTACATTAATCTATCTTCTGAGCCACTGGAATCAAGGATATTACTCTGAATGCAAGGTTTAACTGTGTAAGTAGAACAACCAGGTCACAGAAAATCTCCTGGGTTTGTCATTTTAAGGGGCCAAGAAGACTCATAGACCCGTTGCATCACAGGTTAATGCAAGTGCTTGCACGATAACATGCCATGAAATGTTTTCATTAAAAATAAGGATGAAATGCCAAGTTGTGGCATTACAGGTGGTGGTGGGAGGGCTCTCACTCACCCTCCCTACATTCACACTCATCTACAGACAGCAGCAGGATGGAGACAGCCAGAAGTGCTAAACTCCAAGTCCCTCACTCATGTGAACAAGTAGGTCTGCAGGATCGGTTCCTTTGGACCTCCAGGAGCTCTGAGAAAACCAAATTATCCCACAAATAATATGACATCAATTTCTTACTCTCAACATGGTGCTCCATGACTTGCAAAGCTTTAAATCAAAAGAGGAAGCGATGAACAGGCGAGGTACGGGACCAATGCCCCGTGTCAAAACCCCTGCCATTCAAGCTTGCTTTTATTACAATGATGAGAATTTCACATTGCATTTCTTACAGTATCTTCTTAGTATTAAATGAAATTCTGCAGTTCCTGCCTAATGAGCAAGTGCTCATTAGTGTGAGTACTTTAAAGAAGTATGCAGATGCAAGACCTTCTCATTGTAAGGAACGAGTATTAATGAAGAGTAAAACAAGGCTGAGGTACCGAATATAATTTAAATCCCCAAAAGAGCAACTCTATCTAGAGTACAAGATTTGTGCTGCATGAGCCGCAGGAAAAAATACCAAAACTGAACAAAGCATTTAAAAAAGCATAATGTTACTTAACTCTTAAGATCTCTTGCTTATTTGCTTCAATATTTTCGCATCTCTGTTCTCACACTGTTAACACACAGAATATATTTGGCTGGTGACTGTGCAGCACTGAGGTATTCTAGCTATCGAGACTTACGTTTTGCATTCTTCATTTCCAATAAGGACATTGCTTGCAGCTGGGAAGTCATTTGGGATTGAAAGTCTAACTCATACACATAACCTTTAGTTTCACAAAGGCAGAAGCAGCAGAGAAGGATGGACCGAGTTGTCCATCTTGCCTGTAAGTTAATGAAGGAACAGCATGTCTGTTAATGTAGGTGAAGTGCTTAGGACAATGTTCTTAAAATTTTTCTGTGTCTGCTCCATTAATGAGTAAAATATTAATATAAGGTCAGAAATAAGACATCGATTAGTTTATTAGTGATAATAATATTTCAATAGATTCAGTCAATGAATCCAGTTTCACTAAGGCATTATTTACTACCATCTAGATAAATAAGAAGTTCAACTTTGGATCTATAGAACAGCTCAAAACCAATTTATACAAACCAAACCATAATTTGGATGGAAATAAAAAATCTGAGATATTGAGGCAAATACACCCCTGGTCCAAAGGATGACTACAAAGTAAATAAATGATCTGAAATGCAAAGATAAATACAGTCCCAGTACAAAGATTCCTGGCTAATCACTAATCCATATATGTAATGAAAAAGAGTTTAGGATCCACAAAACTAAATTCTGGCATCAGTTATGTCATCTCTGGTATACCTGTGAGAGACAAATAGCAGCTTGTTAGTAAGAGCTTACTAAACCAACGATCCCTAAATATGAAGAATGCAGAGACAATGGTATTGTGGTATTACTGTCTTATCTGGCAAAAATAAGAAATAATATCTACCCAGACATGAATTTGGCTTTGACACAGAACAGCACAGTCAAAAAATATTTCAGTCCAGAGGAATTACATCTGACCAGCGTTTCCAGAAATGCCTTTTAAAAATCCCCTACTAAACTCAGGGGGTTATGAAGTAATGTTGGATGGCAGACACAGAACAGCAAGAGGTAATAATATACGTTGTTGGTTTTATTTACTTACTTATGACACAAGATTACTGTTGGAATACACGCTGGAAGAAGAAAGTGCATGGACAGACACAGAGACACTGCATTTCTATCCTATGGAACCCATTAGAACAATCTGTGGAAAAACACAGGGAGCCAGATTATCAAAATGGTGTAGTGGGTGAAAGCAGTTTCTGTGGAGCATCTTCTTTGGGAATGGGTGTCAGAAGACAGTGCAAATACATTTTTACCTTGATATTCAGTGAGTGCTAGTAGTATTAGATAGCTGCCTAAAAAGATATTTTGCAATTTTATTTGAGCTAGGGCAGCCTTTCCTCTATCCAGCAGTAAAAATTATTGATAAAAATTAAGAAAATATTTTCAATACATATCAAAGTGCTATGTTTACCGAGGTACTAGAAAAGAAACATAAAAGTAGACTCTCCCAATACTACTCACGTACTGTCTCCTGTAATAGACAATATATTGTTCCTGTTGTCAAATAGAAAATGAAATTTATAAGTGGATTGAGAGCCTTAAATACCTCCAGCAAGCTGTTATGAAGTTCTTGATAACCCATCCTACCTACTTAAGTATATCACCATTAATTTATCTATTCAGATACTTATTAAGCCCTTATCTCTGTCTTCCATGTTCTATGCCACTTTTCAACAAGGCAGATTTTAAAAATGCATATTTAACCCCATTCATATTTTCCTGTTCTTTATCCAGCTACAAATGACATCAGTGTCAATGGGAAGAGATGCTGAGTGCTTTTGATCATTAAAACTGTTTCATTATTTGTTTGTAAATATTTTTTCCTTAAGGAAAAAGGTTTTGTTGGTAATAAGTTGAAACAATTCATTACATTTGAAAACCAAACACAATGCTTGGTCCTGTTATGCTGAATAACAGTAGAAAAAAAGCAAGAGAATTCATGGGAAAGGGTCAGGAGCTGTCGATGGAGCCAAAACAAAAATGCAGCAGGAATCCTGAAAATCACTATTGATGGAACACAATGAACTTCCCTGAAACCAGATGTGCTGCTCCTAGTTCTCACACCCCTGAGCTGACATCCCTTGGTGCTGCAGAAGCCAGTGTTCCCATGTTTGTAGCCCCTACACAAACATCTCTGAAGGCAGCACATTTATTTTTTCCCTTACCAGGCCCAGAAGTCTTCATGGGGAAAGGCCACTGGGGGTTATGGATGGTTCGGGGCATTTGGGTATTAAAATACAACTGACTCTCTGGTCCTACCCACTCACTGAACATCCCTGGCAGGGTGTCAGAGTAGGCTTTCTGTGAGTACTGTGCAGAGCCAGAACCATTAAAGTCTTTTTCTTTTTTTTAATCACCCTTCAAGACTCACTTTTTCCAAGTCCACGTTTCTTCCAGTGAGGATGCTGTGGAGTAGCAAATCAGACCTGTAAATCTGTGACGATTTAAGACCTGGCCTTCCCGTGGGTTTCACGGGGCCGTCAATGCCTCCTTTGGGATGGCAGTTTCTTGGGAGTGGTCCTGAACCTTCCTTTTCCCTGCCTTGGGCTGAGAACACGGTTGGCCCTTAGCCAGGATGCAGAGACTTGCTTAGGTGGAAGCTAATTTTGAAGACGCAGATGAACAAGGACAATACGTCACTCTGAAAACTCTGTGGCACAATATTTCTGATAGACTTTATAATCCTCTGCTGTATGAGCTAGCACAGTTTTATCTTCAATGGAAACATTAAGCTAGTTCCCTATAGAGATGGAATAAAAGAAAAAAAAAGAAGAGCTGTTGCATTGCTCAATACTCCGTGTTAACATTAATCTGTGGGTGGACCTGGATGTTTGAGCCCACAATGACAAAAACTGGGGCAGATGTGTGCCCGTAACACAACTGGCATCCATTGATTTCATTGAGGAGAGAGGGAATGGGCTCAGCTCCACCACAGGGGTCTGTTAGCAACTGCTCAGCAAACTGAATTACCGCTAAGGTCCACTGGGAGAATTTTAAACACTCATAAAAATGCAGTATTTATTCCAATATCTACCAAAGATTCAGTCCAAAATGGTGATCATTTGCCACAGCTTAGAAGCATATTTAGGGCTTTGTGTTCCAACTGCACAGGCTCCAACATGGAAGTCACTATTGAATGACTGCTGTTCTGCTGTGGGCTATGGCTTTTCTACTGCGGGAGGATTTCCTCTCAGAAAACTTAGTATTTTCCTGAAGATTTGAACAAGAAATTCCAAATTTAAAAGCAATAATTCAATACTTAAGTGAATCCCAGTTGGATGAGCTGTTGTTATTATTTTGTAGCAAATATTTTTGTAGCATGTAGTGGTCACCTCATTGAGACATGAAGATAACGACAGTCTATGGAGCCTCCAGCTTGACTGCCGAGCCACAGCGGATAGACTAGACAAATCTGTGAGATGAGGTGGGAGGTAGGCACGACGGGATTCCAAAAAATCCCAAACAAACCCCAGTCAGGGAATCAGCTTTCAAAATATTTATTAAGGTTTTCAAGGCTTCAAAGATAAAAGAGTCATTCCAAACATAAACTCTCGTCCCACATAGACAATGCTTGTACTTACATACTGGTGTCCCAACGAGCTTTTCTTTTCAGTAGAAAACCTTATCGCTTTTGAATATAGTTGCCTGCAGTTGAGTTAGGAGATGGGATGTTGACTGTGGAGAAGTGCTGCATCTGGAAAATCACAATTAATTTGCCAAAGGGCCGAGTACGGATTGTCTTAGCCTGTACAGTTTAGGGTCAGCGTTAAAGGGAAGAAAGAAGGAAAAAGGGGAAAAAGGGAAGGGAAAAGGAAATATGCTGCAGTCATGTTCAAACAGTGTGTTTTCCAGAGGAGTTCAACCTAAAGGGACTTACTTTCCAGAAAATTTCAATGCAATATATCCTTTTACTTAGAGAATATATATATTTATATACTTTTTTTACTTAGAGTTTAAGCAAACCTCGAGGACTACAAAGATGATTAGGGGCCTAGATCATCTCTCTTATGAGGAGAGGCTGAGGGACTTGGGTCTGGAGAAGAGAAGACTGAGGGGGGATCTGATCAATGCTTATAAATACTTAAAGGGAGGGTGTCAAGAGGATGGGGGCAGTCTTTTTTCAGTGGTGCCCAGTGACAGGAGAAGAGGAAATGGGCACAAACTTGAATGTAAGAAGCTCCACCTAAACATGAGGAGGAACTTCTTCACTTTGAGGGTGGCAGAGCACTGGAACAGGCCGCCCAGGGAGGTGGTGGAGTCTCCTTCTCTGGAGACATTCAAGACCCGCCTGGACACGTTCCTGTGCAACCTGCTCTAGGTGGACCTGCTTTGGCGGGGGGGGTGGACTAGATGATCTCCAGAGGTCCCTTCCAACCCCATGTGATTCTGTGATTCTGTGACTTTTCTTTTTCCATCAACCAATAATGGACAGAAACACCAGCAATTACTGCAGCTCAGCCAAGATGCAGTAGTTTGATGAACGGTACTTGATGAACAAAAGTATTAGCACTTTACAGATCTTTATAAGTAAAGCTGACAAGAAATTTCTTCACTGAGTAGAAAGAACAGTCTGGCCAATTTGGGGAAATATTAGCCCAAAAAAAAATCTGAATTCCAAACTATGAAGGAATTTCAGCTCCAAAATCCAGTTTTAGAGTTCTCCCTCTTCCTTGTTCCCTCAAAAACCAAACCCCATCAAAAGCCTGGCTATCAGTGCAAACCCTTATGATAATCAGAGATTTCTAGTTGCCATATGCCCAGGTGTACTAGGATTTACTTCCATCTGCTGCTGAAATAAGCACCGTGCAGGGGTGAGTCTCAGCCCACGTTTTCCCAGTCTGCTCAGTTACCTCCAGCTTTGGGCTTGTCTGCATTCTCTTCCTTTTTCAGACTCTTCCTCTCATCCCCAGGCAGCTGCTCACAACCCACTCCTTCCTTTCTTGTTCCAACAAAGTTCTTTTAAGATTCATATTCTTTTTGATCTCTGGGCTCTCAGACTTGGCAAGCCAGCTGTGTATCTGCCTGGAGCCTGGAAAATAGCATTTTCCCAACTGATTATTGAGTTATTGTTATTTTAACTCCCTTGAAGTTGTTTACCCCAGGTATCATGTCTCAATCACTGTTTTGTTGCCCATTGGTTTCCATCTTCTCCCAGACTAAACAGCTTTCTTGGACTTAGCTCTATAAATAATCTTCACATGCACAGGCTGAAGCATATAAACTCTTCATGAAAGCCGAATACTTAATTCCCCTGGTTCTCCAAACCACAGTAGTTAAGATCAGCTATCTAGAACGTTACACTAACAATTCCCAGATTTATAGGTTAGATCATTGGTGGAAAAAACTTCTGTGCCAGAGGGCCCCTGACTCTTGAATTTGCTTTCCTTTGTAGGTCTTCTCAGCTCCCTGCGATTCACATGAGTAGAGGGATGAGGGGGTAGGCGAGTCACCACCTGAGGTGTTGTATAAGTAGGTATCTTCTTTTAAAAAAATTCTAGCAACCAGGGCTTTCACACTTTGTTTCACTTTTATTGTTTTCACTTGCTAAAATTTTCCCTTTGTTTAACATTTTCTAGTTTTCCAACCCTTCTGTTTCCTTACCTTCCTTGTCTCTTCCCCCAAACTTATAATATTTTCATACCACTACTTTTTATAAACCATTTTATACCGAGAATATTTTTCCAGTATAGCCCAGGGTTTCTTACTTTTTTGGATTTCTGTTTAGAAGTGGGGAGAACTGAATACAAAACACTTCCAGCATAAAAAGAAAAATATTTTCCAAGACTTCTTAAAATACACTATTTGAGGGTAGGGCAATGCACTGAAAACAGAAAACAGAGCATCCTGCTTCTTTGCCTAATTTACATACAATTCAACTGCTACATACAATTCAAATGAGATACACTTAAAACCTAAGGAGAGAAGCAAATACCTGGAAGTGGATAAAGAACTTGCAAATACCTTTCCAGTTTTCCTGGAAAATGTAGCTTAAGTCAGCACGTATGTCAAGTTTAACAGCTGACACGTACAAACAGCTAAGTTACGCGGTGAACACCCCTGGCACGATGCTACAAAAAACTCCAGTGGGAACAAAAGAGGACGTAGAGCCGCAACAACTGCGGTCATTCACTCTATCTTCATCAGCTCTACATAACACCGTATTAAAATCATTTGTGTCTTTTGATGCCTTAAATGTCCCTGTGTCCTCAATCACTGCTAACAAGGTGGCACACCACAACAGGAGTAGAAGAAAAAACCTTCCTAAAGCAGCCTGGATCCATCCGGAGTTAACTTCTCTTATCAACACCCAGCGCTCTCTTCACACTTGGTGCAAAGCTGAACAGTTTTCTCCTAATTCAGCATCAAGGTGGAACTGCAAGTGCAGGAGTTTTGTGGTACTCTGCAAGAAACCGCTGGAACTGCTGCAAAATCCACCCAGACAAAACATCCAACTGTTATATAAAATGTAGTATCTCATTGCAGAATTAGGAAATGTTCCTTTGCAATGCAGGAAAACTATTCAACATGCTGGTATTTATAAATAGCCACACGTCGCAGTCATGAGCTTCTGAAGAACGCATTCTTTCCAAGAAGAATGTCAATGTTAATCCACTAAAGAGTGAGTGGGTGAGTGCGAGAGACGGTGTGAACGTGTGAGCGCAGCGGTGCCGGGTGGCTGGCAGGAGCCGCAGCAGGAGGAACGAAGTGTGGCTGCCCACCCAGCCAGATGCCAGGGCTGCCTCACCTCCTGCCCCTGCTGGACCCCAGCAGCTGGATCATTCAGCCCCCAGCACCGGTAACATGGGAAACCTTGGGCATTTGACGAGCTGTGCTGTCCTGAGAGAGGAAGGTACAACAGAGATAGATGGGAACTGTAGCACACAAGGAACAGCTTCAGGACCGTATTGGTGCACTGACACTATGACAGGGAAAAGTCCTTTTCCAGCCTTTGAAGACTTTCTGTTGGGCAATTTTTGGAGTAGAGTGTGGAAACAGATTTTGGGATGCCCTTGAGGAAAAGTCTGTCCTATATCTTCAAATTCTCCTAGACAGTGGGACTCATTGAGATGAATTAATTGTCTTTTCCCTGGCACATGATGAAAAAAATCCATCAATGTGGTCTGTGTAGCAGAAAGAAGTAAAAGTTGTTATTATTGATGTGTAAGGCTTCTCAAAAAAAAGGATAGAAGCAGCTCTGATTCCCTCCTTAGCTGGACAGTGAATGAGAACATCTGCAAAGGGATTCCCATGAAGATTTCCATCAGTCACACCGGGATGGTTTCTTTGATGCAACTGAAATAGGACTTAGATTTTTTCTACATTTTGATTATACTAAAATATCTAGCAGCACTAAATAAATAGCAAACCAGTTATTTTTTCAAATGTGAAAAGAAGTTGCAGGTCACTAAAAAAATTAAAAGCTCAAAACCTTAAAATACATATTACGATAATAAGGCTAAGGTCTAAAGGGACTTTTTTTCTCGTCTTTCAATTTGAGACAGAGATTTAAAATCTATTTTAGTAAAGGACAGATAATCCTAATATGAGCAAAAAATAAAAGAAATTAGTTCAGAGATGGACTATTCACAGACACTTGGTCATAAAACAACAAACAACTCGTCATTCTTAATGTTATTCTTCTCTAGGGAACCGAGCTTTTTGTTTGCTGTAATGAAGTGTTATAATTGAGTTCAACTTTACTGGAGTAAAGCTTTTTTCTTAAACAGCTGAGAAATGGAGATTTATTCTGACTAAAAACAATGCAGCAGAATAAATGTGATATAACTAGATCCTCCTATATGTGAAAAAAATACATCCTGTTACTGTTATTTTATATTTTCTTTTTCAAGAAAAGGCATTTAATTTTCATTTCTAATATATGCTGGGCATAGAAGATCAGATGGCAGATATTATAATGAAGTGTTCTTTGTTTACAGAAAAAATTGTGTTCATGATTTTTTAATAATGTTTGACAGTTTCATCATAAAGAAATGGAGGTCTCAACTGGGAGTGGTGTTCATCATATGCCTGAGGTTGATTTATTTTGTCACCAAGCTGAGCTGATTTTATAGAAACTAGTAACTGAAACTTTTTTTTGGCATTTTTTGCTATGACAGTGCAATGAATGAAATCCTAACACACCAGCAGTATCTCTCAGAAAATTCGTCGTGATCCGAATGCAAGCTTTCCTCCATTGCCTGTTAATTTTTAAAGAAATACTGTTTTATAAGGAGCTACATGTAGTAGGTGAATCAAAATATAGGGCTATCTTTGCTCTTCCCTGTACATCTATGGCTCTGATCAGAGCTGATCATGTGTGCCAAATCAAGCACCGACATATAGAACAGACTAACATATAATGGGTACAAGAGCAAAATAAAAATTCTATTCATGCAGCTTCATCTCAGGACCATAGTGAGGTTTGCAGTGTGGCTAGATAATAAGCCCACAGGTGCAATTTAAATACTATCTTACCAAGCACATCAGCTAGAAAACCTCAGAGATAATAGTTCTTGTCTAAATTGGGCTTGGCATGCTGTTTTACAGCACCCCTTGGAAATCATAGAGGATAAGCCTGGAAAATTATTTTGTTTAATGAAAAAAAAAATTGGGAGCATGTAAGCATCGCCTTCCATATGGCCAAAAATACTCTACAGAAGGAAAAGGACTGTGACAGCAAAACAGAGACATGTTCCACCCAAAGCCCATCACCTGTCCGCTCACTAACTAAAGGCCAGTTCCCCACTTAATTGCACTTCCAGAGGAGCATCAGCTCCACTGAAGAGGATTGCAAAACAACTGGTGAGTTTGGGGGTTATGATTTATCCTTTTGGATCCTAGATATGCTTTTTACATCAGCAAAGGAAGCGTGGGGACTTGAGGGCTGGCTATCGTTTATACAGGCGTTTGCTTCTAAGCACAAATCAAAACCTCAGGAGGGAGTTGAGTGCAGGTGGGACTTTCATCTCCCTTGTGATAAAGACCAGGTGTGTAAAAGCCATGACATATTTTCCCTCCAAAAACAATTCTTTTTTGAAGGTGAGTTTGAGTGGAGGCAGAAGTTGAATATTTTCCAGTAAACATCTATTTATATGACGAATTTCAGTCTTTCACCACTGCATAAGCAATATGAGGTTGTCTTTGTACAAAAGAGAATCATAACTTCTCTCAGACATTTCTAACCTTTTCTTAACCTACATCCTGGCAAATGATTTTTTCTCCCTTAGTTCATGGTGAACTAAAGAGAACAACAGTCTGACTTTTCGGGTTTTTTCGAAAATGCCTTTAATTTTTCAACCCAAGATGCCCATATATATTATCTTTGGCAATGGGACATACTGGAAGGTTTATGTTCTTTTAAGATACTTTTCCTGCAGTTCTCTGCACTATAGCAAGGTGCCTGCTTCTTGCACAGAAACCCCAGAGCATCCATGGCAGGAAGGCATGATTTGCTCCCTAGAAAAAAACACCCTTCCACTTGGCATGAAGAACCGTTTTTTGTTCCAAGTCCATATTTTCATTTTGGTTCTCCCAGTCATAAATGTCGTGTGATACTGAGTAACAACAACATAATCTGAAAATTATGTACAGATGAATGAGATCGTTCATAGCTGTTATTCCTCATCTATGACTTACACATTCCATAAATGATGCCTTTTTTACCTGCACGCTGTTCCAAGGCATACATGCCACGCACAGTGGTAAATATTTGAAGGGAGCCTGGCACAATGTATGGCCCTATTACCCACAGGTCTTATGACCATCCTGTAATAACCTATTTTTGGTTTGAGATTGTTTCCATTGCTCAAGATAGGCTAACTATTTCTTGATTTAGTTTTGTTTCTTGGACATCTTAATTCACAAGTTTTTAGTTGTTGCTTAATACAAAGCATTATAAGCAGATTCACACCCAACTATTAACCACTTGATGTATCCAGACATTAGCTAATAAGGTAAAAATTAATGTGTTGAAATGAATTCTAATAGTCTGGGTCTGCCCTCAGAGGTCGTCTGAAATGAACACAAAATCCTTTCCTGTCACTGTTACTTCAAGTACGTCCCAGGTCACCAACCTCCCGGAGTTGGAACCACAGTCATTTTGACTCGGTTCCACTGAGACCAAGCACATCAGTCTCTGGAAAGCCACGAGATCTATCTGCTCTCAGCAGGGCTCATTAGCTCTCTGCTCCCAGCCCCATCACACAAACACTCTAGAGACGGGAAGAAATCCAGTTCTCTCCTGGAGAAGCACTGGGCTATGAAGATAACTCGCAGGTGTTGCTTTTTAACATTTGACAGTAGATTCTCTAAATCATTGCTTGCCCAAGACCACCATTACCTGTGTCAGATAGACTCAGAGAGAGTTATGGACCCTAAGACCTGAATTTGTCTCTCATCCCAGCTCCCCTAGATTAAGTCAGAAGAACATTAACGAGATGGCATAGACACTGCACTTGCCTTTCTTTTTGTAGAAGCTGGCTGGATAAAAGACCCGTTTCACTAAATCCTTCATTTGCAGCCAGATTGCTTTCTCTGCTATTGCACTTCTTCTGACCCAGCCGTTTGAGTGTTTGACTTCAATGCTGAAGAGAATAAGAATAAAGATGCACAGATAAGGAGCTCATCAGATCATACATTTTCCCAAAAATACAGGAGAAAGAGAAGAAAATATTTCTCAGAAGAGCTCATTTAAATTTTGTTCTCTTGGAGGCTTTTGGGAACTGGCTACATGAAAATAATTTGGTTTATACCTCTGAAGTTTCAATACCAAAGGAATTTTGATCGGTAGAATTAACGCTGTTCAAGTGGGAAAAGAACTTCATTATCTCTCACTGCTGTGCAATAAATAACTGTCACAGAAGAGCAGTAGGAGACTGGTCACTTCTCCTATCTTCATCCCCTGACCTGTATCAGAGTTGTGAATTCCCAGCCTCTGTCCTGGCACAGTACGTGACAGCTGGGGCTGTGGTTTGGTCACAGCCTCCACGTCTCACTCTCCTTTTTCCTTCAGCACATCCAAGAGACAGCTAAACCCTCCCTTCTGAAAAGTCACAGCCCTCTCCTCAGTTGCCATTCAGGACTCTCAGTAGCTCCTGTCTCTTGCCATGACCACCTCAAGTTCTCATCCCCACACTGGCAAAATCAAAAGCGTGCTACTTAAACTGGCCTTCAGCCTATGATTATCTCTGGTCAAGTCAAAAACATCTCCAAAATGAACACATAAGCCTTCAGATTTTAATATCAATCAGTTCCCCCCAAAATCCAGTGGCAAGATCCAAATGCAAAATCTGTTTGGAGAAAAGACATGCTCTGATCTCATGGACAATCAGGGCTGTCTGCATACCTTTCCGTTCACATCATCTGCTTTCCTCACTAACACTCTCCTCTTCTTTCCCTTGCACTGAAATATAAAACCACAACTTCCCACAGCTCCATAGTGCATCCTCTCAGAGCACGTATTTGCCAGACTGAAGGATTTGTAGGGCTGGGCCTGTCTTTTCATCACCTGTGAAGGGCCAAATGGATTTTGTGGCACAGAGACTACAGTTTTTGTACGATTAATTTGAATATTCTAAGATAGACCAAGTTCAAGTTCCATGATCCACTTTGAGTTTCGCTGGGGACAGCCTGGATTTTCCCATGTAACAGGAGGATTTCTTCTCTTTCTTGACCTAAGAGAGAATGATTGTATAAGGAAGGGTAAAAAGTAAAGTTGAACTCATGGTTTTACATGGAAAGCTTTATGGATGAGAAGTTGTGGATTAAATAACACACTATTTCTAGCAAGTCAATAAGAGTCACAGCATAGAGAGTAACAAAAGAAGAAAAGCTGAAACAGAGTGTAGAAGGTATGCAATCTGCTAATGTAAGAGAAAAATATAAGCTAATTAAGATATTGATCCTCACAGGTAATTGCCCCATGAAATTAGAAAGCATGTCTCTAATTCAAATGAGATGCTTTGCTGACTAAATACTCAGTTCCTTTTGCTCCTCATTGCCACAAGCTGTAGTATCTCAAATGGAATAGGATGAAGTCAGTTTTAGATAGATTTGGGAATGTCGTCCTAGAGGGGACAGGCACGACTCCTGTGCATCCACTTTTACAGGGTCTGCCTGCGTAGGCATATTCAGGAAAACTCACCTCAAATAAGTAAAGATGTGCATTTAAAGCAGATTCCTAATTTTTTTTTTTTTCCTGTTTAGTTTGTAGTTATATGCTTATGTTAAAAATTAAGGTGTTCATCATTCAATTTAGGTTAAATTATTCTGGAATAACAACATACAGATTATCAGCACTAGTTATGAATGGGTGTCCATCTCACACAGTAAACACGGTTTAACTGTATTTTCATTCAGTGTATACGCAAATCTGATCTCATGCATCAAAGTAATATTGCCCTAACTCTTAATGTGCAAATATTTAAATTTTATAATCATTTTTCTTCTAGGACACAACATCAGGCAGATTTTCCTCTAATTACTCTCATAAGAAGATGTATAGTAAGGAAGTCCTTCCTCCAGTGCTTCGTTTCTGTGGGTTGCAGTGAGCAGCTGACCACAAAGCCAGCTGAAAGGTGATGAAGCAAGAGAATATTTCAAATTTGAATTACATAATTTATTTAAATAACTAAGCGAAAAGGCCAATCTTTTGCCAGCCTCTTTGGAAGGAGACACAGAACATCCTTGGCTTTCAGTTGTGTTCTCTGAATTCTCTAGGTGACTTGAGCAGACTTTGCTCAGTCTCTTCCTCGCCATTGTCGACTCCCCACCTGAATTAGGAGTGAAGAGGTGATCTTCCTGCAAACACTGGCTTCCAGCTCTGCTGCCCACTCTGCAGGCCGTGCTCGTCACTGTGTTGTGCAAAAGCTGCCACGAGTTACCCCAGGCCATTGCTAGGGCTGCTAAACGCAGCCACAATAAACCTGTCCTGTATTGTAACACTCAGTAATTCAATAAAGGCATATCCAGGCTGCTCCCAAATTCTTTTACGCTTATAGAGTCTGTTCTTGACATAACTATATTGCTACTATATATATCTCTTTATGTATTTATGACAAACAAATAAATAAATTTACAAGAAACATAAATTCATACGTGAACTAGTTTGCTTTTCTCATGGACGAGCACTATGCGCTGTATGGCTCCCTCCAATATTACACGTCCAGAGTCAATTATAAGCCCTTTACGTTTCCTTAGCAGGAAGGTTAAAATTCAATTCTCTTTTATTGCAGTTTGCAAATATAATATACTCTCCAGCTGGCCTGGAAAAGCTCTTCACTTAAATCATCTTGTGTAATGCTGCTTCTTAGTCGCTGGTACCTCCCTACACAACAACAAACTGACAACCCCACATTTCCAGGGTATTTATTGGTCTGGTCCTAAACGTGATAGTTATTTTACAACGTATTTGTTTTTTATTGAAATGACCGCATAGAGAGTTTTGGTTGGTGGTTGGTTTTTTGGGATTTGGGGTTGGTTTTTTTGAGTGAGGGCGCAACTATGCTTTTAAATTTAAACTGTCTCCTAAAGGCTTTGAGGCAATGCTGTCGTCCTTTGTGCCTCTCCCCATTAAATCAGTTGCTCGATTCTTTTTGTTTTCGGGGTTTAAAATACTGTTACTAGCAGAAAGTAAAGTGATGTGTTAGCATAGCAGAGTTTGCTGTGTTATTGAGCTGAGGCAAGGAGCCCAGAAGACTAGAGGAAAATGATCTATTGAAATCTATAATCCCTCCCTCTGCCCCCACCACAGCTCCAGAACATGAGATTATTATGCTTGTTAGAATAACTACTCATCTGCCCAGGGCCAGGGCTGGTGTCTACTGGAATGTTAAAAAGGTCCACACCTAATTACTGTGCTGACTCAATTATTTTTGTCCAACTCGTACTTCAAAGAAATCCATTATAGTTTATCTCCCAACCAAGGAAAGTAAATGGACTTATTGGAAGGATAAATATACCCCAAAAGGGTGAGAGAGGAATAAAGAGGAGGATTCTTGTGCCTTGCTATAGGGTCCTAAAAAAGCTGAGATCCTTCAGCGTGTGTTAAGTGTTTCTGCTACCAATGCTGCAGCTCCCAAATCCAGCCAGGTTTTCCTGCTTTTCTTCCAACAAGGCTATTGCCTGGCAATCCTGATTGTTACACCTCTGCATCACTTTGTCTGATTTTCACTGGATACTCCTTGGGACAGGGACTGTGTCTTTTCTGCATTTTAAGAGTTAAGACACGTGCACACCCGATACATAATTACTGTATACAACAAGCTTAAAATTCAGGGCACCTTTGTTGGTTCTTACTTTCTATGACTCAACAAATTTGTTACCTTGAGGTGCTAAACACAGCTGTGAGCACAAGGGAGAAAAAAAAAACAACCCAAAGGTCAGTTTTTCTACTACAGGAGTGTCTTCTTATTTCACAGAAACCCTCTGATGCTGACACCGATATATTGTGTGCTGGTTTCCCCTCTCCTCCGAGATATTATTTTTGTGGAAGTGCAAACCAGCACCTTTCCAGCAACATCTGTCAGCCGGGAAGATTGAGTATCTTTGGCATTTTCACAGGCAGAAATTACAGCCCTGAAAACAATAGGTACAGTACCAACCATGCTGAGGGGTATCGTAGAAATTCTGCTGCATCGATACAGAAATTCCAGAAAAAGGAGAAGTCCAGATAATAAAACGCTTTCCAGAGGAAACATGTGACATGCTCTTTCTAAATGCCTGTCCTTGACTGCCCTTTTTCTAAAGGATCCAATCAATGTTCCCGCAAAATTTATTAGCCACACTGTTTTGGTGGCTGGGATTTCCCCACGCTGTCAGAAAGGATCATCAGCTTCTGGGGATGCTCAAAGCCATTACTGAGGGGGTTAAAGCCTCCTCTCACCAAAGGAAGCTGCTGCTATTCTCATGAGGTCTTAACGCAGAGAAACTCTCCCCTGCCCATCCCTTAAGGGAATGAGCAAATCAACACCTTACACAACACCTAGTCTTAAGAAATCTTAATTAACAATTGCTGTGCTATCTCTTGGGGCACCTCTGCGAAGAAAGCATCACATTTTTACCTGCAGGACTGCAATGTGTTTGTTTTGACAAATTTCCTACACGTGGTTGGGCACAATGAGCACTGGCAGGTCACAGGAGGCCTGGGAAACAGGTCAGGGAGTCACCGGAATGGGTCTTTTCTCCTGAGAGTCCCTGTGAAGGTCAGGGCTGGAGAGGGCGGCGGACAATGCTGCTCCCCTGTACACCCAACTCGAGCTGGTTAGAGGGAAAGCGAGTCAAGTTCCCCCCCGGCTTCCCAAAGGCACAGCATCAAACATATCACCACAGTGAAAAAATTAGGATCCTTAATGAGAAATTACTTACTGTGGCTCTTGCTCTTTCTGCCTCTTTATTATTCCTGCTCGTTATTTCTACCCCATCAGCATGCCATAGGACCAGTCCCCCCACCATACGGTGAGAGACACCCTACAGGACACGGACAAGGGTGACAGTCCTTCCTTCAAGACTAGGACAGTGCTTGGAGTGTGTTAAATCTGGGATGTTAATCCATGAAGTTTTAGGCTGGCACTTTTTGGCTGTACCCTTTATGTAAGCGGGACTGGTACAGAGCTGGGGAAGCCCTCCCCGTCACTTGTACTTCTGAAAAATAGAAGATTAGGTTCAATTGAGAGAGTTTGTTCCTCAACATTTAAAAATGCGTTACCTTGAATTTGTAATGTAAACTCAAGATCTCCCTGAAACATAAAAAATAGCGTTCAGCTGCGAATTCGACTGCAAGTAACAGCACAGAACAACTTGCACTATAAAGAACTATGAGGCGTGATGAAGGCATCCCCAGCCCCTTCGCCTTTAAAATGCCATGGAAGCACCGAGGCTTTCGGCAGAACACCTTATCTGCTCTCGAAAGCTGTGACTCTTCATCCTTTCGTTATGAAGACCCGGGGGATTGCTTACTTAGCATACACCGGAGGCAATGGCTAGGGTGAGCAGCCACTGCAGCCAGAAAACCCCAGTAGAGAGCACAGGCAATTACCCTCCACACGCAGAGACTCCGGAGCTGAATCCTGCTGAATAGAGAACCCCTCCAGCTGAGCGAGCCATGTGTGCCCGGGAAGAGCAGCCACTTGCGCTCCGCTGAAGAGCATTGCAGTAAGTGACTCGGGTATTGCAGCAGGCACCGCTTCCCGGGGTTAATCGGGAGCCGGAGCCTTGCAGCTTGTGCCGGGAGAGAGACAACCTCCAGCCCGGGAGCAGTGTCAGGGTTGCATGATTTTGTTGTTGTTGATGTTTCTAAACGAAGTGGAGGGTTGGAGGCGATATGCTGTGACACCGACTGTAGCGTTTTGCACGGTGTGGATGTGTGTGTATTGCAGGGGAGCGCTCGCTGCACGGTCCTGGGCTGAACTAGTGCTGTTAGGTTTGTGGCTTTTCTCTATAGTCATGTTTGACAGTGTTTAAACAGAGATGGTGCTTAATAACTTAATGTCAGCCTACGCCTGTGTGCTCTTTCTTAATTACACAGCATGCTTCCTATGCTCGGGTGCAAACTATTTTCTCTACTATCACTCTGATGCTGGATTTACAGGGACTGTGCCGTGGGATAATGATAAATTGTAGATTGCAACTGTGTGAATGAATGCCTTGATGATGAGTAATACTTTTATTTGACTCCAGCAGATATGGCTAATTTCTAGTTTGAGGTAAATACTTCAATGTGGTCTGAAATTGCAGGCGCTTTTTTGTAGATAAACGTTCATAAGCAGTACTTTATCATAGCATAGCTGTGGTTTTCTTCAGATTCACACGTTCTGTTTCTGTACTCTGCAGTAACAGCTCTCTATTTGTACTGGGTAGGAGAGAGAAAGCATGATTTAAAGTTTGGTTTATAAGAAGGGGGAATTTTACATAGTTTGAAAGTGTTTGCAAAATTATAGTTTGGGCAACAAATGCAGGCCTTCGAAAGAAACTCTGTGCAGCATTTAAAGCAAATTTGACTATGCAGTTTGCGTTCTGTTAAATTAGGGACTAATATTCAGCCGTATTCCTCTGGTTTCTTGCTACAGCATTCTCAGTGACTTACGAGGCTCTGCCTTTAGAATGACCGCCTGGCTTGAGAATAACTGCCATTTTGGGCTTCAGGCATGTTTAACTCTTTAAGGCAACACATGTTAAATTTTTTAGAGAGCAGTACGTGCAAGTGCCAAAAGTCAGGGATTATTTTCTTGCTGTTCAGTCAAATGTCAACATTAAATAGGCATTGATCTCTCGTAAAGGAGCACCGATGAAATCAGTCTATAATTTTCCAACTCAATTTTTGTTTATAAGTTGAGGCTTATTTGGTTATTGTAAACTATTGGGACACATATAGGAAGTCTTTGCATAACGAAGAAAAAATTTCCTTTTGGGTTTGTCTATCATTTTAGTTTTGAGCAAAATTTGTAGTGTCCCTTTATTAGGAGGGATAACTCTCAGAAATTTCCCAAATGAAATTCAGTTTCTGCTACAAGAGTTTTTGCAGAGATGCTGCTAAAGATGTGTGCCCTGTTTAGTCCCAGGCACAACTAACGACACTGAGAAATACCCTGGAAGTTACCGCACCTTTCCACTCATGCAACACGCGTGGCTTGGAGACTTTTCTCCTCAAGATTGATACTTGGATGCTCATAACGACTATTTCCTCCGACACTGCAGTCAAGACAATTTTCTCTTTTTTGCCTAAGAGAACCCTTGTAACATATGGCACTACTGAGTTGCAATCATTAAGATAATAAGCAATTAATAAGCAATAATTATTCTTCATTAGCTCTACAACTTTGAAGATGGACAAATCTATGAGGAGAGTGAATCGCATCTGAATCTGATCTCTCCCCTCCCCCATTTCTCTCCTATCCTGACTTCTCCCTTTCTGTTTATGAGCACTTGGTCATTGTTATAGTTGCTCTCATTTAAGGACTTGAACCAAAGATCAGTGCAATTTTCCCAGTAATGGGTTCAAGATCAGTGTATATCTCACCTGTCCCCGTTTTCTCCACCTAAATATCCAGCAAAGCCAATAATGAATTTGGAAGATATGAGGATTTATTATAAGATATCTCTGAACGAGCATTATAAGCCTAGTATTGATTTATCTACCAGGAGGAAAAAGCAGGAATTTCACCTGTAACTAGAACATACTCAGAACACACAGTTATGATGACATTATCATCAGACATTTTCAGGTAAACTAATTCTGGTAATTTAACAAGCTACTGTTTGCAAATTATTTTCTCTGAGGAACAAAGTAGGGGGAGGGAAATAAATGCAAGTAAGAGTTGATGTTGGAAAGATACTGGATTCATAATGAGAATCACAAGACGAAAAGAAAGATTATAGCTGGTTTTATGCCTTCATGCAATTCTAAGTCTCTAATCAAAATGTGTTTCCTCAACAGGAACCTTAGAATTATTGGCCAGATATTATTGTTCATGTCAAATTTAAAATGGAGAGCATTAGGTATAAAATCTAATTTCTCAGCAGTCTAGAATAAGTATATTAGTAAACGAATGTTCTCACTTCTTCATCCTGTCTTTTAAGTAATCCTGGCGGGAGCCTTGCCTCATAAGTCAAGTTCACTTTATTGCATTGTAATCTTAGAGAGATACACTCAAAGGGAAGTTTACTGATTTTATCCTGCATTGCCAGTAATGAGTTGCAAGTCAATTTAATTAATTAACAGTAGTTGCTCAACATTTTTCATCACCCAAACTACTTTAATTTACATCATTATATCTCTACCACTTTGTCATTTGCAGAAGCACTGATGTTTCCTTACAATATGAAATACGACTACACTGTCTTGTCACTTAAGTGCCAGAGGCAAAACTTCCTGTACAAAACTGTATAACGCAATATACAGTGGGTGGATAAACATGCTCCATAATTTCAAAGCACAGTGAAAATGTGTGTCATGGTTGCACCAGGAACCAATGGTGCAGACGATGTTACATTAGAAGATGCGACGTTCAGCACAACCTCAAAGAAAGAAGCTTAGCTGTATTCATACAAGAGTAGAGAATTTTTGTACCATACTTAGTAGAGCTGTCACGTTTATGAAGAAAAATATCTTACAGCTAGTGATGTCCAAAACGTGCCACATACATAGCCAATAGTTTCTTTCTGACTACAAAAGGAAGGAAATTTTCTTTCTTTTCTGTTATTCAAGGGTAGACTTTCTGATAGTGTCAACTACTTAGATATGCTGCATAATAATTATTTTATTCATATGTATGAAAGCAGATCTCTTAGAATCTTCATTATACTTATCTGGTGTAAGCATCAAGATTGAATTTACTGGGAATTTTAAAAAATTTTCAAATATATGCATAGACAATCCATTTTCAACAACAAAATGAATATGCTATTGTTTGCTACTATCACTTCTTACCAAGGACAATTGCTTAATGCTCTGGTAATAGCTACAATTCAGAATATTTTCATTACCACAGTGACTATCTTCACTTTCCACATCCACACAAGCTCCCACAACCTACTGTGCGTAGGGCAGCAGTGCAGTAGTATTCAAGGAGGATTAAAGGACTAAGATTGAGTACTTCCTAAATACTGCTGCCTGATCTGTTGTTTTAAGCAGAAGCAAAAAAAATGTACTTGGCTCTACCAAATACTGTTCAAAAGGTATAGATACGTACTCAAAAAACCATCCAGAATTTGAAAGATCAATGCCCTACATTTTGCAAAGTATCTTCAGAGTGCACCTGGAAGGAAGTTTGACCTTCAGAAGATAAGGAAGAGCTGGTCCACAATTCCTCTACCTTATGTACCTGTTCTCTAAAGCTTTAGGCAAGAATTCTGTCATCTGGCATTCTGGAAAATAATTTAATACACTGAACTTTAAAATAAGGCTGTGAAAGTATATATCCTAATAAAGTGATAGACCGCAGATCAGATATCTGATTTTCACTGAAACATCTGGAGGAAAATCCAAATGCTGTGTGCTCAGTTCTGAATCTTCATGAGTTATTTCATGGAACCTTTAATGATCTTTTCACCCCTTTTCAACATAAATACAAAGGAAACAGCTCATGAACTGAACAAGGGTTGGCTTGAACAACGGCTGCAGAAAAACGTACCTTTTCTCAGCATTATTTTAGCATTTAAATTTCAAATCTATTTTGTCTAGCCCTGGCGAGACTAAGCCTCTGGGGGTCCTATCCGTAGATATTCTGAATTCAGAGTAGTCAGCCAGAGAGATTCCTAGACAGGAAGAACATCATATCCCCAGTGTCAGTCAGTACTTTGTTCAGTGGGAAAGATGGGGAAACGAGACAGAAGGTTGCTGAAAACACAGATGCTTACATTTCTTCCGCTAGAAACAGAAAAGGGATTTATTTCTTTTTATCATAGATCATAGGTTTTCTCTTATTGCTTTGCTTTAGACTTTCAATCAGTGCTGATGGCTGTAAAGAACCACAGACTCAAGCAAATCAAAATTATCTGGTGGAAAAGCCTCCCCTTTCTCTCCCTACCCCATCTGATTGATTTAATGATTACTGGAGAATTTGCTGCACCACACATTTAATTTGTGTTATAAACTGGTCCAAAGTAGCTGATGCCACCCACCCATTTTTTGTTTTCATATTCAAATTCAAGCTCCCACTCCCTCTGTCAGCATCACCAATATATCTATGACTTCTTACCAAATAACCGTATCACACCATATGCTGCAGAATTGTTCTGGATTTTCACCAGCTTAGTTTAAGATTCAGCCCTCAGTCTGAGCATAATTTAGCTAGGAGGAGATATAGTAATAGATCATTTTTTCCACCTCAGCTGGAGGCATTAACTGTCACGTTGAGTCTTGGCATATTGATTCCTTTACCTCCACTATAAAAATGGACCATCTGGGTCAGTGGGGTGACCCAAGTTGTTTTGCGATCCTTGTGCTTTCTTTATCGGGGAAATCAGGGGAAAGAACGTGGCATATCAATACATCAGAGTGGCTGAGCAGTCCTTGCTCGTATTCAACAGTGATTTTTAAAAAGTCTGGTGGGAGCCATGAGCCCCATCAGAGACTGTGAACAACAGCGGGACTGAAGAGAAGAGGAAGCCTTAGCCTTCAGCACAGAAGGAGCCAATTTTTGTCAGCAAGAGCTTGTCAGGAAAGTGTCTCCCATTATTAGAAGTCCAAATAATGACAAATCCTAACTACTCAAAGTCATGAAACTTGTATAATCCAAAACAAAAAGATGGAGCTCTTTAAAAAATAAAGACTGTTCTTTTTGTCTTCCACTTTGGGGGATTCTTTAGGATCCCTGCTTCAAAACTTTCTTCTACAAGCACGAGAGCATTTTTGAAAAAAGAATTTAAGATCCTTGCACAGTCATCTCACCTGAGCTTCAAAAGCATCACCACATATAAAAATCATACAAGCTTAAAAGTTAGATAACCCCTATATTTAGAAGCACAATTTTACAAAACATTGCTTTCTCTTTTTTGTTACAATTTAAATCCCTGTCTTTGCATCTTATAGCCAGGGGCAATGTTTCCTAGGAAGAAAGATGGAAAGATTTTCTACTGCCTGCATCTGCAAACCGCCAGAAAATGCTGTTTTCTGAATTGGATTCTGCTACCGAGTTCACTATATCGTTGCTGCAGTTTTGCGAGTTGTAAGTAAAAGGCAGCCAGAAAGGAGACACTCAAGTAAAGCACACTGATCTGATCCTCCTTCACTTGCAAAAGTATTCAGAAAGATCTCTCCTTTCCCTTTTCATGTGCTGTATTTGGTCAGCACACCGAAGATGACTGGCATCATATTCTCTCACCGTTCAGGCTCTGTCACGCCATTACACCATTTACAGTTCTCATCCTTATGTTCACTATGGGTATTTTCTGCAAAGAAGCAGATTCTCCTGTTCAGAAAACACCTGCTGTCACTTCATATCATTTTCCTTCTGCCAGACCTCAGTAATGAGCTCTTTTAAGAGTTGCCTGGAGAATGGGAACAGGTTGGTAATCACATTCTAGCAAGTAAAATATAAATTATAATTTAAGCCACAATAGCATCTGTAAAGGAGTTTTTCCTCCTCCGCCTTCTGCTTTGGGTCTTGATCCCAAACCTGTGGAAGGTAATGAGGAGAATCCCGCTGACTTTGGATCAGAACCTAAGAGACTTCTGTGAAAAGTATATTGAGAATATTTTTGGTAAAACTACAGCTACTTGCATTCGCAAAAGTCACTCCGCTTGTGGCACAGGAAAACAGAAGGAGTGTGAGAGATCCTGACCTTGCAAACACTCGCCCTTGTGAGCAACCCTCTCCTGTGTCAACAGCCACCCCTTCGTCATGGTTTGTTTGCTCAAGTCCTTGCACATACATTAAAGATTTATAACGGGAGTGTTGGAGACAATGAAGTTACGTGCCGTCCCGTTGTTTTCTAGTAGTGGTTTGATTTACATTTTGTGTGGAACAAAGGAAATAATATTTTAAAAGAGGAATGAAGGCATAATACAAGCACAAATAAAATTTGGTTACAGATGGAATTTAAGTAGACAGAATAACTTTTTTATGAAGAAATACTGTGCCTAGAGAGAATGTTTTGTGTAGTACTTCATAGCCTGGGATTTGATTTAAACTGCCCTTTAGACATTCTTAGATCCCAAAATGCAGCCAACTGGAGCAAACCAGCACAGGGATATGACTATTTTCTCAGCATTTACTTCATATAATCCTCATAAAATTGAGATTTTGGTAAGAAATAATAAGCACATACAAATGAAGCAGTATCTCTGAAAGAAACAAAAACAAAAGCAATAAATCAAGATTTGGAAAGGAAATGAAAACAGTACATATTCCACAGGAAAGTTTCCTCAGACGGTATTTAGTACTAAAGCATTTATTATCTTTAAACTAAGAGAAAAAGCTATGTGTCACCTGAATGGGTCGCAGCTGGATGTACCTGTCTCTTGATGAAAGCAGCTGATCACTTCAGCAAGCAGCCAAGGAGAAAGGCATGTTTATGCCTCGTTTCAGGCTTACAGGACAGGGCTTGTACAGCCAACACTCACAGCGATGCCTGATACTCCTATTTGTTTCCAAAACTACTCTGTGACACCATGGCTGATTAAAAGGATGCTGTCTAGCTGCTAGGAAGCGCAATCCATGCAGAAACCATCACTGTCCGTAAGAGGAAGTGATTAATTAACAGTAAAATACTGCGAGTGCATTTTATATGTAATGGTGTACATGTAAACACACACACAGATGCAAACCTTAGGGTTCATCCTTGGGGTTTCCACCAGCTGCCCATTAAAAGGGCTGCTAAGAAGGACTTGAGAGTCACTGGAGCCCACAAGCAACACAAAATTTATGTGGCTTTTATCCACAGTATGAAAGGAATATACTAAGTTTCTTATGAAACAAAGAAAACAAAAAAAACCCCTTTTCTATTCCTCTTTTTTTTTTCTCTCGTACACAGCTACAGATTTGCCACCTCTGAGCTTCCTTCCTCGAGCCTGTAGACCTGAAGAAATAGTACCTTATGAGCACTGCTCCCTACTCCTGCCTGTGGGTGAGGGAAGCACAGATTAAATACAACAGAGATTGAGCTAAAACATGCAATTTGAGTGAACAGAACAGCTTTCTTTTAGTTCCCCTGCAGCTATGATCTTGCTCTAAAAGTGATGTTATGTTTTCAGGTGATATTTAATCAAATGGTCACTTGTTCATAAGAAAACACCTGAACTGGCTGCTAGGCTTTTTTTCTTTTCCTAGTGCTAAAGCATAAACGTACCAAGCATGGAAGAAACTCTTTGGTGATATTTCCCTGGGTTCCAAATATCTGGACATGCTATACGTGTAGTAGCTGAAACCTATCAGCCTACACACCTCTTCCAAGTATGAAGGATTGGTCTCACTGTTTATATACAATAGAGTTACCATTGCTTTCATAGAAATCTCATCCCATGGAGTCAAAATTAAAGTGTGTATGTAAACACGATGCCCTCAAAACCGTTTATATATGCTCCAGAGACTTCCCCGGGCAGCTTGGTAACAGAGGAACTCATTGAATTCTTCTTAGTTAAAATTCACAGAAGTTGCAGTTTAAAACTAAAGTTGAAAGACTCTTTATATAAGCGAACCACAAGTGCAATCAACCTAGGCTGAGATTTCATTATGAAGTCTGTGATTTAGTGGCTTAAACTTTCTTGGTTTTCTGAGATAAACTTAAAGCATCTGGGCAGTCTATTACTGTGTCTCACCTGATAAGAGGTAACTCCTAAAGATACATTACCTCAATTGCTTGCTTTCTTAAAAGCATAACCCCACCATAATGCAAGTATAATTCTAATAAAAAGTTTGCTACCCTATCTGCTGTTATTGCCCTGTTATGTGATAGCAATAACTGAAAGATATCAATATGAACGTTGCTAGAAGTAGCTCTAGCCCAGCTTTGAAAGCCACTTTTTCAGGTGAATGAAGTAAAGAGTTCACCTTTGAAACTTCTCATCTCCAGGAAACATGAATCCCTCTAAGCCTTGGCCAGCTGGAAGCAGACTCTGTAGGAAACTGCTGTAGAGTCCACTTGGAAGCTGACTCTAGCACAGGAATTGAAAGAAATGAGTTTGGCATCTAAGAGGAGGTTTTGTGGAGTCAACGCTTTCTAAGCAGAGGACAGAGAGAGGTTTGGCAAGGCTGATGCATACATTATTGACATTTTGTGTCACAAAGGGGTAATCCCAGATCTGCCTCTGAGCCAGCTGAAGTCGCAGTGGTGTCCAAGCCCACCCTTCCCAGGGACATGACTTAAGCGATGCTGCGTGACATAGACCACAGTCTCTGCGTGGGCTGGTGAGTGTAAGAGACTGTCAGAAAATACACACATGCAGAAAAACCCACCTTTTTTGCACTAACCTGTGACTTTCTGCATTTCTTACTACCCACACACCAAACATGTAGCTTCTGTGTGGACAGTTGTCAGAGAATTAGCATGGGAGTGTTGAGAACGGGAATAATTTTGCCTACTTTAGGTTGCTCAAACTGAAACACTTTTTTAAAGGAATCATTTGGAAGTGGAAATCAATGATGGTTGGCATCATACTCAGAACATTGCCTTGGGACACTGAAGTGCACAAATGCTTTGCTGATATTCTGGACACAGTGCAGGAAAATTTTCCAAGTGATTTTCCATCTTGATTTTTCATCCATGAGAGACTTAGATAGATTGGATCATTGGGCCAACATCAATGGCATGAGTTTCAACAAGGACAAGTGCCAGGTTCTGCACTTGGGCCACAATAACCCCAAGCAGCGCTACAGGCTTGGGGAAATGTGGCTGGAAAGCTGCCTGGAAGAAAGAGACCTGGGGGTTCTAATTGACAAGCGGCTGAATATGAGCCGGCAGTGTGCCCAGGTGGCCAAGAAAGCCAACGGCATCCTGGCTTGTATTAGAAATAGCACGACTAGCAGAAGTAGGGAGGTGGTTGTGCCCCTGTACTCAGCCCTGGTGAGGCCTCACCTCGAGTATTGTGTCCAGTTTTGGGCACCTCAATACAAGAGAGATATCGAGGTGCTGGAGCGAGTGCAGAGGAGGGCAACGAAGCTGGTGAGGGGCCTGGAGAACAAGTCATATGAAGAGCGGTTGAAGGAGCTGGGACTGTTTAGTATGAGGAAGAGGAGGCTGAGGGGAGACCTCATCACTCTCTACAACTACTTGAAAGGACACTGTAGAGAGGTTGGTGCTGGTCTCTTCGCACAGGTAATTAATGACAGAACGAGAGGGAATGGCTTCAAGCTCCAACAGGTAGGTTTAGACTGAACATTAGGAAAGAATTTTTCACAGAAAGAGTGGTCGGGCATTGGAATAGGCTGACCAGGGAGGTGGTTGAGTCACCATCCCTGGATGTGTTTAAGAGATGTTTAGACGTGGTGTTGGGGGATATGGTATAGAGGAGAACTTTGTAGAGTAGGGTAGATGGTTGGACTCGATGATCCCAAGGGTCTCTTCCAACCTGGAGGATTCTATGATTCTATCTCACAGCAAGAAAAATATTGCATTTTCTTATTTACATGTGGACATCTACTTGCAGCTTAAGCAAGCATCTGCAAAACATTAATGCCCACAGCAGTTTTTTAAAATCAATAGCAGAGAAGGAAATAACTCTGGCACTTTTAGCAGAATTTTATCTATTGGTTTTGGTAAGAATGGGATACTCTGTATAAACAAAGTCTTGTTTCCTTATTTGCGTAGGGATCAGAACGCTTGTCTTTAGCTTTCTTTTCTCCTGACAATTCGTTCCTGTAATCTCCTTATGTTCCTACATTAAAACCTTTGGCTAAATTGAGAGGTCGCTTAACTGACAATTTAAGCAAGACATTAGTAAACATAACAGGAGGCAATGGAAAAGTCACCCTACAAAGAAAGAAAAACAGTAAACAATGGGAAATCTGTACTACCTCATCTACTACTTCTTATTCCTTTTTTAAAGGAATTTTTTTTTCCTTTTTTTCCTGTTTCTTGCAATGACTTGCAAGTTACATCTGCTTATACTGAGTTTGTAATCTGTAAAATAATTTACGCCACAGTTAGGTCTGTTCTAAGGAGATCCTTGATATCTAACAGTGGTGAGCACACAAAAGACATGCAGAACTGCATGACTGGAGGGTGTTGAGAGCCTGCACACCCCCAGGGCAGCAAAGTAGCAAGGCAGAGATTTGAGATGGGCCAAGTGACCTTATTTTGAGGTGTGTAGGAATCTTCAAAATGGCTCTGCATCAGCTGAAAACTTCTTTTCAAGTGCAAGGTGGATGGCCTTACAAAGCCTTACCTAGAAACAGCTGTTGCGTGACTTCTCAGTTATCTCCTTCTCAGAAACAAGGACACCATTCACAACACTAGCAGATCACTGTTCAGAGTCAGAAATAACTGCCGCTAACAGCAGTGGCTTGTCTGAAGCACCGACCAGGATGTCCTGGGCACTCTCAGACACTCGGGAAGGAGCCATTCCTGCCACGAGCTCACCTCTGGGCGTGGGCAGCTGTGAGAGGAAAGAGGAACTGCAGGAAACTCGTTTCAGCTACAGGGAAAACAGAGTTTCAATCAATGATTTTTCACAACAACTGGGGCAATGTAGTCCAGAGAGTCCAGTGTACTGGACAGGGCATTTTCACTCCAGGGAAGCCAACTATGGAATCAGTTCCCAAAGTCTATCAGGCAACACAAGATCCTGATCACCTCAAAGAAGCATTGCAGAATTGTTCTCTCTCTCCTTACAAGTGATGTTCAGTAAAAATCATTCGCTTATTGTGTAACCACCACACCAAAACAGAACCCCAAGGAAATAATCACTACCCCAAATTCCTCTCTCAGTCAGAGTTGTGATCCTACAAGCAGAGAAGCCATGGGAATCTCTCAAAGGACTTTGCCATCACTGTTCTCTGGGCAAAGATCATGGACAATAACCAATAAAATCAGCAGAACATTTCAGACATGTTTTCTGGAAGAAACTGACTTTGCCTCTAAACAGATAATCTTGGGTGAAAAAAGTCTGTGTTTTTCAAAAAACATATTTAGTATTTTGTCCTTTTCTGTGAACAAAACAATCTCTTTTTTTAGTACATGCCAATCACAAGGGGTTTTTTTCTGTTTAAGTCTGTCTCTCTGTCTCGGCCTTGTGTAAAATGAAAAATGAGCAATTTGAGCTGTAAGCGTGAACACAGTTGAAAAGTTCTTGGCCCATCAAGTCCCATTCTAGCTGAGAAAAACCCAGGATTGCTTCACCTTGGAGCTAGAGCACCACCACCAAGGCGCCCTGGTCTTCAGAGGGAAAGGGGCTGTGTTGGAAGGAGTCATTCTAAAGCATCAACCTAAAGCTGCAGCTCCTCTGCTCTCACATTTTCCTCTCTTTTTCCACCCCATCTTCATCATAAAATCATAGAATGGTTAGAGTTGGAAGGGACCTTAAAGATCATCAAGTTCCAACACCCCTGCCATGGGCACGGACACATCCTGCTAGAGCATATTACCCAACATAGTTTCTTGCCCATCAAATTTCTGGATAATTTAATAAGCTTGATCAGGAAGAGAAAAGTTTCTCCACTAGCTCTAATAAATTCACTCATTTTTCTGAAATAAGAGGGTCTTTGAACAGCAGCAGGGTATGCAATTGCAATCAGACATTAATTTTCTTACAGAACTGCCCGATAGCACTTTTCTGAAATATCTGGAAGTTCCACTGCACAGAGAAAAGTCAGCATTTTTTAGAGCAGTTTAAGCCATAAAACACAGTAGTAACCATCAGGGGAAAATAAGAATAACTGTTCCTTCAAAATTTTTTGAGTGATTAGACTAATTTTCAACCTTTCCCGTATATGATATATTATTAATATCCCACCTTACCTCGTATCAGCAAACAACATCTTTCTATTCTAAACTTTTGTTTTTCCTCCATTATTGACACGTTCATCTCTAAAATAATGGATTTTTGCAAAATGCTTCTATAAGAGAGATCAGAAAGCAGGAGCAGCTGCAAACAAGGCTTCAGACGGCTGTGCCAGTTCTCCCAAGTGCAATGCATTGTCACTGCTGCTATTAAGCATATTCCTCACCTTGAAAGCTGAATCAAAGAGAATTTTAAAACAAGGAACAAAATTAGAAGACCAAACATTGTAGAGGTGAAGAAAGCTAGATCTGATCCAGTACTTACTAGAATAAGTGAAATCAGGATTAGGATTTCTAAATCATGTTCTCGATGTTCTTTCCATATTTGTATTATTGTGAAATAAAAATCAGTAAACGCTCTAACTGCAACCTTATGTCAGCAGGAAAAGGAGGGGGACAGTCAAATTTCTACAATTGTTGGGCTTTTCTCTTATGACTTATGGGCTAACTATTGCTTCTTCAAGATTGCTTGATCTCATGGTAAGATTATCTTAGTGAGTTTTCCCCCCAGTGATTTGAAGAACTGAATACGAAGAACAAACTATTTCTAAACAGATTTTCTGGGCAAAGTTTTCTGATTTCTATTCTTATAGTTTCTTGTGGTTGTATCAACACTTTCTTTTTTCCCCACAGAGCTCTAGCTAAAATAAACTTGTATTTGATTAAGGTGTCATTCAATGAGCCCATAAACAAATTGGCATGCAGGTTATTTAATAACTAGTAAAGTTCTTGTAAAAACACGTTTAGCAAGTGAGAATGCATTTGAATGAAAAAAAGCCACATCTTCAAAATAGCAAAGATAATTCTACAAATATCTTTTTTAAGATTTTTAGATCACAGTAACTTTCTGATAAGCTACTGTTTAAAAATGTGACACTAACATGAGCACAGAACATAAATCCCGAGGTCATTTACTTGCAATCCTTCTCAAATATGCGACATTTGCTTGTACAGCAGAACAACTACGGGGACTCTGAAAAGGTGCTGTGAAAAGCACTGCTCTGTAAAGTCCTTGCTGGTCACTCTTTAGAAAAGGAACTTGTGAAGGAATAAAGGCACTTTTTCACCAGACTATGACAAAAAAAAAAAAGGGGGGGGGGGAGATGAAGAAGTAGTTTCCAGCTGCTAGAAGTAAAAAAAGTGAGGAAGTGCACGTGCATGCAGAGGGGAAGAACACAATTCTCCTTTGCAAAGAGGGAGGAATGATGAGCAGAAGGTGCTCAAGAAAACACTTCTATGTGAGGAAAGATTTGTATATAATCAACTTCTGTTTGCCAAATAGCAGTTGCCGACATATGCCCATGCAAGCCAATGCTGTTTTCCCTGCTTGAGTGGGATAGCAATAATAAATACATTTATTATTCATTAAATGACATCAAAGTACTTTAATATGCCTCAGCGTTTCTGAACAGCATTCAAATCGCAGCAATACAACTCCCTTCTCACCTAATTTGCTGTATTAACAGCCACATGCTATAGTTTGTGTTTTAAACTTTCTAAGCGCTGAAAGGAAGAGGGTAATTTTCTTTGCGGTGTGTTATAGCTAAGGCAGGATGGGAGAGCAGAAGCTCATCTTGCTGAAGCACAGGACCAAACATTTTCAGTCAGAATGGAGAATCACTTAGGTATCCAGAGTCAAATTGTTAAAAAGAAGCTTTTCTCTAAAAGAAAAAAAAAAAAAAAAAAAAAAAAAAAAAAAAAAGAAGAGATTTGGCCTTATACAGAGCTCAGTTCTCCCATATTTTAAAATGGGATTAATACAATTCGCCAACCTCCAAGGGTGTGAAATGTAGAAACTTTCTAAAGTAAAGGGAGAGAGACGCTGTAGTGTCTGCATGCATTGCTTTATGTGAGGGTTCGGGGTTTGTTTTTTTTATATATATACACAGAAAAAATAAGTAAGGAAGGAAGAATCAAGAAGATTTACTCTTACAGTTTTCTCTGCTTGCTCTTTGGAAGCAAGTCTTCACGTTGCTGTCTTAACTGGTCACAGGGTCCCAGCCTACATCTGCATGATGGAGAGCTCTGCATAGCATTTGCCCGAGTGCCACTGCACGCCAAAGCAGATGGAAGATGATTTATGGACTTTGTTGTTTATGGGGATAAATGAGGACAGAATTATGCCTAGTTCACCATGTCCCAAATAATTCCTTGAGGTTATAAAGATTGTGCAGCACTGTCTTACCAAAGGTTTATGCCAGCATAAAATTAAAATAATGGGAAGTGAACTACTGAAGCAGAATGCCCAGGGAATGTACCAAAGCACACAGTGCTATGGGAGCTGAATTTATCTACAACTGAACTATATCAGCCATGGAGAAGAACCAAGTTTTATTCCCAGTTAATGCTCAGTGTTTCCAGGTAAACAAACCCAGGTTATATTATTGTCACCAAGTGCAGCATTTGGCAAACTACATCTACAAATAGAGTCCTGAAAAGTTTAGGGCATAAACAAATGAATCTGAAAGCTAAATAGATTTTTTTCTTCTTCAAAGATTAGTGCTTGAAACATCTAACAGCAGTTACCAATACTGTGTCCTCTTAAATGCAAAGAAAGAAACCATTCATTGATCTAAAAGCAGGCTGCAATACAACAAATAGTAAAAGCAGGATACTCTACTCTTTAACCAGCATGGAGATGACCACTGCCATCCCTGAAGAGGGTTCAGAGACACGTTAGGTGTGCTCCCACATGGTTAAAGCTGGCAGCAACATCTCACTGAGATGCAAAATAAGGCTGAAAATGAATATGCAAGTCCATTGGTATTGATGTTATTTACTGCATGTCTCCCAGATAAGAACTCCATGGTTTTAAAGGATGATTCCCAGCCTGCGCTGTCTTCTGAGTCTTGTGAGTGACAGGACTGCCATTCATGAATTCCAGCACATCCTAGGAGCTAAGGCTGGGTTTATACTATATTAACATCACCGCAGTTCAAAACTGAAAATTGAACACTAATCTGCTTGTTATAACTCTGGCCAAAGGCTTATTGCAAGGAGTTCTCTTTTTGGTACCCTAACTCTTGCTTTCATGGCTGCATAATAAGATCAGGCACTGAAAAACTAGCTCTTGTTTGGGGCAAATGCTACTGAAGTGGTTATATGAGGCTGTAGTCTCAGTAAGCATAGGATTTACTATTCATTAAAAAAATGGAAGAGTCCAACATTTGTAAATAAAGTGCTCTGAAAAGGTTCTGTGCTAGGGAGACAGCCCTTCCAAAATAGGTTTCTATCTACTTTGTCCAAGTCCACAATTCTTCAATGTTTCTGTAAGCAGTAATGTTTTTGTCCTGCAAGACAAATGCCTATTGATTTCAGTTTCTAATGACTGCTAGGTCAGGCTTGCTATATATCTGCTTAATTAATTTCTCTGACCTTCCTTCCATTTGATACTCAGGATGACAAACTTCCATTTTACCAGCTGTGTGGATGTTAGTCTGAAGCACTTATGATGACAAAGGCTTTGTGTTAATTTACTAAGCAAGTTATTTCTAGCCATTTTTTTGCAAATATGTCTGGTCAGCATAGATTTATGATTTGTTTTTTCAGCTCAACCTGATATCATTTGTCATATGGATTTAAATTAATGCATACACATTGACCTACAGGAAGGAGATGGTTACTGTTTCTTGAGATATGAGGAAATAATCTGAATTCCAGGGAGGATTTCAGATAAACACAATTTTTAAAGTTGGAAAATTCCTTCCCACTTGTAATTAGCAATGCTTCAATTTTCTGCCCTAACATTCAATAGTAGAGGTGGAGACTGGAAAGAGCGGTACCATATCCAGTGAAAAGACTGCAATGTACAGGGTATTCTAGGTGCCATCCAGCAGAACAAGCAAATACTTAGAGCGTGCATTTAAATCTGACAATGTTAGTTGGATTTAGGTTAAAAGTGAAAGGCATAAGAATAGATTGGGTCCTAAATCTTACCTAGGAAACTCTGTTCTCATTAAAGTCTATGAGAATTTAGGAACCCAAACACAATTAGGTATCTTGGCCTTACGGCTTTACTTCTCAGGGCTGCCCTAAGTCCATATTTAAATTTAGACATGTGCTTAAGCCCTTAAGTGAAAATTGCATTCAGAGAAGTGATCTAAAATTAAAATATCAACCTGACTCTTCCATACTTGCAAATCAAATTTATTTTGACAACAGTTTAACATAAGACATGGCTGAGACAGAGAGCCTAGAGCTAGATGGCCTGTATGATTTAATGCTCTGCAATTAAAAGACAAAGCCCAGAGATGCTGCCTTTCAAATGTGCATGGTAAAGTTCTGCCAGGATTCTGTTGTCTGCCTGCATGCCAGTAAACTGGAGTAGTTGCCATGCTACTTCATGGAAGATTATTTATTAAGTCAATGATTTATTTAGTCTATTTAAAGGAGGTGGGATAGAATGCTGGGCTGGTATTGCCATGAAAATTATGCTATTATTATTTTTTTTAATTAACATTGAGCAACCTGCTCCTGCAGCCAACTTCAAGACACTTCAGAAGCGCACTTCTCATTCTCTGGCTGGAGAAGAAAAGCATTCATTCTAGGCAAGGGTAGGATAAATAATATTTTCATTCTAGGACCCTACAGAAAACTACTTTTTCTAGAATCTTCCATGTACAGGCAGAGAAAACAGACACTTGATTTCATTGTCTCATCTTACAGGAGAGAAATTCCCCTTTTTTTTTTTTCCATCTCTGAGAAATGAAATATATGCTGACCTTGCATCAGAACAGATAGAGTCCCAGGTCTGAAGATCCCGCAGAGGAGAAACTCAAATCCTGCCTCCATGCTTCTAAAATTCAGTGCACTATTTACGTGGACAGAGCCAGACGTGGCCTTCCTCACCCTACTGACCTGGGAAAAATGGTTGTTTCCACCTGTCCGTCCAAAGCTACCCATCACTCTCCCCTGCCTGCTTGACCCCTGCAGTTCACCAGCACAACTGCTCTCGTTCTCACTCCCAGACCTGCACTGGGCTGTTAAGGGAGAAGGTTTTTTTAACACTTTTCAGAGGTGAAACAACATGTATTTTTATACCAGAGATTTGGCATTAGGGTAGAGGGAAAGGAAAGAAAGGAAAGAGCATCTGGGCACAATACCCTCAACTCAGCATGTCTGACCACTAACCTCTACCCCTTTTTAGCAGATGAACTTCATACAACCACTGGAAAAGACCCCTCCAGCTCACATGGGGGACAGAAGGGGTTTTAGTGCTAAAGGCCTTGGATATTTTGCTGTTGCCCACTATTGGGGTCAGTGGGGCAGAGGCAGGTGACTGTCAGTACCAAGTGATGGTACCTGGCTTGCGGAAAGCCTCGGGAATGCAGAGCTACCTGAACCCAGAGAAGAGAGCCATAGTGAACTGCAACCCATCCTGGTGCAATGGTATGACACTATGTTGTATTACATCCTTAATAGAAACAGTTTTCAGAAGCTATTTTAATCAATTAAGAACAGTTGGACCCTTTAGCATGTGATTACCATCATCTACTTATTATGTACTTAAAGTGCAATTACGGACAGGAAAAAAAAAAAGTTCATTTTCTATTGACCTCTTTTTACCCAAGTGAATTAAGTCTACTTCTCATCTGCATTCAGACTCCCAGCTGCTTCCTGGCTGAAATAGATTCTGTAGGCTTTTTATATCCAGTAGCAATACAGTAATGCCATATGTAAGGCTGGGGTGTGTGAGGGAGCTGGGATGTCTCCTGGTTCCTGAATTATCAGACTGTTCCAAGTTCCAGTGCAGAATCATTCCCAGGTCGGTGATTCATGAGGTAGCAAAGAACCTAGATCTGGTTCCCAAGCTAAGTGTTCAGGGTTAGAAAAGGAATCTTGCTTCTCAAGCTTAAAAAAAACAAAACAAAACAAAAAAACCAACCAAACAAACAAAAATCCTAAGGGAAAGGAAGATGGCTTTTAGAGTGACTTTCTGTAACAGAGCAGATCTCTGAGACTATTAGTTATCCAACAGAATAGGGGTAGAGTAAAAAGGGTGAATGTACAGTGATGGAATTTTCCTAAACATATATAAATAGCAAACCATCACACTTTCACTGGAAGAAGCAAAATTTGCAGGAGGAATGAGTTACTACGCCTTGAAATGCATCTAACTTCAGCAACTGAAACATCTTCATATATCACTTCAACAACCAACAAAGCACATCTGAAATTCAGGGAAACGCGTGAGAACTCCTGAAAACACAAACGCTCATATTTCTTTAATGACATTGATGCAAGCTTTTTGTTACCATAATTAGCTTTGTCAGAAGACTTTAAACAGAAAGGAATGGAGGGGAGTCCCTGCAGCACAAGCCAGTGGATACACGTACCAGAGTGGTGTGTAATAAGGATTTCCCCAGTTTCTTAAAAATGGATCTGCATTCACTCCTTACCACTGCACTTACACTGTCATTTGATGGACAGATATGCATAGGCTAGCTACATTTTACCATTAGATTGCTAATACAGTTTCAAGGTTATATATATAAGAAACCTGGCAAATGCTTTAATTGGTATCCACTGCGGAAAGTCACCAAGACAAAAAAAACCCGACAAACAAACCCCAGTGTAGCATTCAGGAAGCTACTTCATAAGCTAAAAGAAGTTTTAAGTTGGGACAAAACACCCCATCGGGACTTCAGACTTCTGCGAAGACTTAGGACTTTAAACTACACCTTCTGTAGATGCCAAAGGAATAATTAAAACACCATTCTTAGTACCAGCATAAAAACTGAAGCTTGACCACAATAATATGTAAACACTTCCTACTAAAAATTTCATATCAGTAGAACTGGCCATATCAAATATCAGATAACTGCTGGCACTTTTCAAAGTCAAAACTCTGCTTGGACTTCCCTTTGAGAAAATGAGGGTTTTATTATTTGGCAGAGAAGGGGAGGTGATACCAAGGGGAATTTGGCTTGGGAATGCAGCGTTCCAGTTAGAGCATCCTTTCTGGCAGAAAGGCTTTCCTCAGCAAGAAAGTTCAGCAGGTTTCCTGTGACTGCTTAGTGCTCAGACCTGGTTTTATGGAGACCTCAGAGAAGATGTCGAGATGATGCCTTCACACCTGTGGACCCACCCAACCATACACAAACCCCCCTGTCTTCTCACTGCCGAGTCAGCACTGCGTCAGCATGTGGCATTTGCAAAAGAAAAAAAAAAAAAGTTGAGGTGGAAGAGGGCTAAAGTTTGTGCTTGTCACATCTCTGCATAGTACGGGAAATGCCAAGTGTAGGCTGTCAGCCTATATGGCCTGCTGATTTCATATATAGGTGTCTCGGAAACAGACTTTACTCAGCCTGAATATTGCGTTGGGTCTTCCTCTCCTCAGACCTGACCAAGCAGATATCCACATGAATAATACCCTCCTTTATTTTCCTGCTCGTGGAGGACATTTGCCAGAAAGATGATGACATTTGTCAGGCATTTGTATTTTGGTTAGCCCAAAAATACTGGGTTAAAGTAAAGCAATCATAAATTTCTAGCTGCCCGCAGTCTGCCTGGTGGAAGTCAATGCAGTTTTTATGAGGCATTTTATTATTAAAAGAATATCTCTAGAAATCAACCCGCCCACCACCAGCCCAACGTTTACAAAACTAATTTAGTTCAAGGGTGCTCACAGTCAAGTAAATGCAAGCCAAACATTATTCTCTGCTAGGGAAAAGTCATTCAAAGAAAGGTACCGAGCCATGTGCAGACCATATTTTAACATGCCCACAAAGTGCTATTTTCTAGCTTGGTGCTGTATATCTCTCTACTTTTGAATGGTTTGCAGTTGCAATGTTCACTCACCCCGGGAAAGGTGCCCCAGGCAGCTGTAGCCTGTGAGCCCCATTATTTACTGGGGCTACCACTACAGGGTGGCTGACCTTGGTAACGTCACATGCATCGGGCAGCCTCTCCAACCTCCTTCCCACACTCCCTCTTCTTTACCAACCAGCCAATACATGTCTTTCCTATTTTGAGGCTTGGTGTATTTATAAGAACTAAATTTTACAGCAGTCTCAGGCTACTTTCCATTGCTGTTTCCCCCCTCCAAGCTGTGGGTGCAGTTGGGGCAGTCATGTAAATGGGTGGCAATGCTTGACTAAATCTTAATTTGCAAGGTTCGATTTGCAGAGGAGGCTTAAACAGAAAGCCCAGCACTGTCAGGCTCTGACCTGACTTACAGGCTGCGCGTTGGAGGTTTCTGTCATTAAAGGAACTTCCTTGTGTCTTTGCTTAATATATCACTCCTGGTTAAAAATTACTTTCTATTCAGAAAAATTTAAAAGGTCATGTGATTTTCTTCACCTTCCTTTAGAAGTGTTAACTCTTAAACTCTGCTAAAATTGAGGTCTGTCCTTCCCCTTTACAGGTGACTCGAACAATCCTGCTCTAAATAGCCAGCCTGAAGCAAACCAAGGCTCCTTGCCTTGTCCTGGGATAGAGAATCCCTATGGCCTGTGTTAGATCCCACCACACAAAACCTGAGCATCACCCACACCTTTCCACCCCAGGCTCTACACAAGCTCTCATTTTTGTGTCAATACAGACCAAAAAAAAAAAAACCCAAAAGAAAATGACAGGATTTTTTAGTAAAGAGGAAACCATTGTCCCCCAGCCACGGCAACCAGATAATTCTTCATGTTAATCTGCAGTGACAGGGGAAAAGATCACAGGCTTTGTTATTTCTGTGAATTAGCTAAAGTCAGAAACACTACAAAACTGGTGAAAACGAGTTGCCTTTGTTCATCTTCTAAGAGAAGACCTATGCTGAATTACAATGGGGTTAGAAAGGCTCTTTCCTCCACTTCCCTCTTCCCCTCCCCAGTCAAATCCCTGTTCTAAGAAACCAGACTGTTGCTGGCACAAGGGCAGGAGTCGCTTCTGAACCCATCGCTGGTGGAATGGCACCAGCCAGAACTGCAGCTGAGCAACAAAAAAGCAAGGGCTGGCTTTGAGCTGAACGTCCTGTCCTTCCAGATGCTCCCAGACTCAGCCGTGGCACACTGAACCTGTGGGAGATCTGGACCCATTCCTTAGCACAACGCACAACACTAGGACCATCTAGAAGACTTTGCAGGGAAAATAATCCAAGGGGAAAGAACACTTAGTAAAAAAAAAAAAAGTTTTGGGTCTGCATTTGCACATATATAAAAAAAAAAAATCATCTTAGAAAAGGCCAGTTCTGTAATGAGGTATAATAGCAGTCCTATTAGTGCCTATCCTAACATAAATCCTAACACAGAAGTACAGCAAACAAGGCAGAAAAATTTAGTCAATCCTAATGGTATCACCTTGCTCCCTGCATAGTTTTGAAGATCATTGGCTGGATGCTCCGTTCCGAGTTACATGTCTGGAGAGATGGTGTTCAAAGGTAATTCTGCCTTTTTCAGGACACAGATACGGGGATGTAATTTCTGTCTGTTAGATGTGTACTTGTTTCTGGCCCAAAGTCAAGCGTTCTGCAAGACAACCAGCCGCCATTGCCTGCATTTGCAATTAACTAAATCTCCAAGAGCACAGACATAAAATGAGCCTGTGACAATAAATAAACAGCTACCAGTCTGGGGGCAGGCTGAGACCCTCTGGGACACATCTCACCTTATTATTCATAGGACTGAGCTGCTTGAGCTTAGTTTCGTTTCATGCATGAAAAGCTTTTGAGGAATCTCATTACTGTACTGAATCTGTAAATATAAAGAGACAGAGTTAAACTAGAAGCAGAGATCAGTGCCTGGTTTTAAAAGTATTAGAGCTATATTACTTAAAGATATAAAGAGAGATTGAACCTGAAATTGGATCAGACCTTTAATATTTTTCTCTTCTTTAACGGGAAGTTTGGAAACTTGGAGTCAGCCACAAAGCATCAGCAATCAAAGAAATAAGAACATAAGAACCCTATTGCTGGATCAGACCAGTGGTCCATCCAGCCCAGTACTGTGCCTCTGGTAGAGCCAGGGGTTGATGGTCATTGGGGATACCATGAAAGCCTGGCCACATTTGGCAGTCCCTCCTCCAACAGCCACAGCTACTGTGGTAGGGAGGTTTTAGGGAAGACCTCTGCTTAGTGCTTTCAGTGTCTATTTACGGATCTGTTGTTCATAACTCATCCAACCCCTTTTGCTGGTACTGTCTCCAGTCACAGCAAGTTTCAGAAAGTCACTACTTGCTGAATAAAGAAGTACTTTTTTCTGTTTCAAGCTGATTTCTTACTAATGCCATTGTATGCCCCCAAGTTTCCCTATTTTGGAAACTGGTGACTTTTTTTTTTTAATTAGGAGGAAGCCATTTTCCTTCCCCGCTCACCTGATGTGTGATCTTGTGTAACTCCAACATATTATTCCTTAGCCACCTTTTTCCCAAACTGAGGAGTCCCATCGTCTTCAGGCACTTGTAAAGCAGCTAACCATCCCTTTGACCACTGTAGGGAGTTCTCATTAGAACAACTAGCAGGAGATATCTATTCCTCAGCACACTGACACGCTTTCAGATTACAGTGATCCTAGTCCATCAGAAACCAAAATAATAAAGGTGGTGAGAAGGAGAAAAAAAGGATTTAGGCTTGGGACATTTGAGTACATTCAGAAGTTAGTGTGATCTCTGCAAGGGAGAAAAGACCTTCCAAAATGCTGAGTCAGTTCAGGCAAGCCCTCGTTTCTCCCTGCACACTAGGTTCACTTAAAAATCCTCCTTGTGGCTAATGGCTCATTAATAAGGTATTGGCTGTACAGGACTGTCGGGTTCTCTGCCAGAAACAGAGTCTTTTATAAATTGAACGTGTATAAAGGTTCTGGCAGTCTGGTTCCCAATGACCCACTGACAAGCTACTGATGTAGCTGAAGATGTGGAGATGGAATGTAATTGCACAGAATCTTTTTAATCAAGGACTACACTTCCAGTAATCTGCTGCAGTGACAAAGAAAACATCAGGCTGTAATACATGGCTGGAATCAAAGCTCTGTTCAGTACAGTCTTAATTAAAGAGTGGCTCTGACTACAAGTTTTATAGAATAGTCAATGAGCTTCCAGCTGAGGAAAGAAGGAAAGGACTTTTCTCGATGTGATGAAATGGCTGCACGTGTACTTAAAGCATGATCAGAAAAAAAAGAAACATGTAGAAACACAGGTAAAACTGTGTACTTGGTCATATGATCAATACAGATTGGGATGAGAGGGAAGGAGGGAAAAGGCAGTAATGACCCCCAAAACCCCAAGCACAAACAAAGGTATGGCCAAAGCCGCCACTAGCACAAATCAGAGCTGCTTCAGGGATGCTGCATTACAGCCTAGCCTGTAGCAGTCCCCAGGGGCTTGGGTGCCTGAGGACTGCAGACTTGGAGTTGATCCGAGGAGCACACACCAGAAACGGGAATGACAACCAGGATAAGAGACACTGGGTAGTTTTTCACCCCTTGGACAGTCTTCAATGTCAGGCTGTGCTGGTGGTCACTAAATCAGTATTCTGCCCACCTCATGCCACCAAAGCCCATTTAGAAATTGGCCGATTGCTTTACCATTCTCAGAGATCATTTTTGACTGTTCTCTGTCTTTGACTAAACATAAATTGTAATTTTGCCCATCCATCTGGCACTTCCCAAATATATCCTGCAACTAGAAAAATACTCAAAGTTCCCAAGTTTATTTTGTCATCCCTCTATATAAGCACAATGACCTGTCACAGAGGTCAGGCAAGTTTAACAGGATTTGCATGGGTTTCTCTTTGCCAGCCAACCTCAAATGCCAAAAAAATAGTCTTGGACACCTTTGATTTACTAGTACAGATATAGCCCACATGTCCTGTGAAGGACAAGAGACAGAGACTATGAACAGCTGGGACTTTAACTCAGGATCCTGACTGATCCTCTCTCTTCTGAGTGATGGGCCATTTATCCTTTCACCCAGCCTCGCTTGGTGACACGCAGAGTTGGAGGCTGCTATATTTGTTATCTACCTGCAGAGCTAGAGACCGGAGTTCAATTATCCTTAAATTCTTATCAGGATCCTTTGCTCCTGCCAGTGCTGTCATGGAAATGTAATGCATGTCCTGCCTCAAGGTTTTGGTTCATTTGTAATAAAAATCATCTGGCCTCTCTCTGAAGGAAAATGCAATCCATCCCACTGGGAGACAGTTGAAAAATATAGTTTATCTGGATGCCAACTGGATCCTCATCAGAAAGAAGCTTTTTGCAGGACTGTACAGAAAAGGAGGGGGGGGTCCTGAAAACAAGAAGATTTTCTGTGATGTTGAATTGTTTGGCTGGTCGCAATGATTCCAGATGGTGCTCCAGGCACTCAGCGTCTCTGAAAATGGGCCAATTTTCATTCTCCCACTTCTTATAGTAGCAAGAGAAAAACTGTTCTCTTGAGAAAAGAAAACAGGGAAAAACTAGTAATGATATTTCTACTTCTGCTGTTGGCAAATTATAACCAAAATTAGCTAACATGCTGCAACAATTCTGGCTTTCCAGCTGGAGAGGGTGAGGAGCAGTGAGCTTCTCTGGATGTCTCTTGTAGCAGAAAGCCCTGCTCCCTGAAACAACCCTAACCCAGACTCATTTCAGATCACCCAGGGCCTCCAACTTTTCATTTCAGATCTTTTTTTTTTTTTTTCCCCTCAAATTCCTCATACCAGTGAAGAGACAAATCTGTTTAAGTAGTGTTGGTTTTGCCGATATTTTCTAAGTTTTTCATCCTTACCCAACATTTCTGATCTTTGGGGCTGACCTTCTGTAGGTCCATTTTTGCCCAGTGACCTGGCAACGGATGCTGAACAGTACATAACATCACGTCCTGCTTTGAGTCAAATCCATATTTCTACACAGGAGCATGTCTACATCCCATGGCTAATTCATTCAGTCTTCAAGACTCCTTTGCAGGATTTTTCAGTTTAAGATACGATGTAGTTCAGCTGGCATCACGCCTCTAGGTCACCATAAAGAAACAGAGAAGTAGCACAGTAAGTTACACACATGAGCAGAAGCTCCAAACTTTCATCCTTGCTGTCCTCTGCGGCCCAAACCTGAAAAGGTTTTTGGTCTGAAAAGGATCAGACACAAGAAGTGTCTTTGATGGGAACCCAGTGTAAAACTTGTGTCATATTGTTTTGAACCACATCGCACTCTAGACTTTGAGCTTTATTTTTGCTTACATTTATCTGACCAAATCCCTCTCCCCACAAATTACTGAAGTATCTGAGAAAAATCTGTATCAAAAAAAGCTTATGAATTAGTTATCAATATGGATTGATGAGTACTTGCACACACAAAACTTACATTTTTATTATAGTAAAGCTACCTGTAACTTTTTTTTTTCTGTTTTGCCTCTGAGTTAAATTAATGCCTTCTTGACTAGGAGTTTCCTCCATTAGTGAAAATTTAACTTTTCATTTTAAATAAGCAATTCAGAAATAAATTAGAGCTACATGATTTCTTCATGCCAAAGTCTGTGGCAATTTTACAGGTGTAACCCAGCTATTTTGGTATGGATTCATCCACAATACTTTGCTTCAAATGTCAAAACATTAATATAGCCTTAATCTGATTGAGGCATACACAGCTTTTCAAAACGAAAGCACAAAAGATGTGTCTCTAAGAAATATCCTGCAAGTTAGAATGCTGGACATCACCACCGCAAGGTAAATATTCATGTAAAAAGGACTTGTTCTACCTCAAAGTGCACCTTTTTTTTTATAAATTAAATAAATACATAAAAGCTTCAGAGCAGGAGTAGAAAAATATAGATTTTTTTCCTCCGTCAGCTTTGCTGCAGTGAAAGATTTCCACATAGCTTTGCTTACAGTTCTCCTGGCTAACAGCCACAGTTTAATTTATAAAATAACTGACAGGACCAACAGGCATGTTTGTCTCCTTCTATAGGATTTAAACAGCAGATACTCCATTAAAATGAGTTCGTATCATACCTATTCAGACCTTACAAGCCTTGGCTTAAAAGACAAATCCATTTGTTTCTCTAAGACTCCTTCACATGTCCACACTCACCATGATGAAAGGGGATGCACACACTGTGCATCAGAGCACTGAGCGATAAGAAAACCAGCTTCAGACTCCTTATCAAAATATATAGCGAATGAGGGATGATCCTGCTGCAGACAGATGTTCCTTTTGAAGCCAATCTAAACTTTACGTATCACAGGTATTGCTTTGCATTTTCCTGGCATCATCTGTTAAAGGATTTCATCAGCATCAATGTTCCCAGCAGCCCCCAGGTGGGAGCAGGTACTGCAGGGAGGACGGGTTGAACCATGTTAGAGAATCACGGCAGCTCTCGCACCCACAGCAGAAAGGCAAATAGGGAACCAAAGAAGCAGCCCTGCAGCCTGCACAGGAGACACGGACCTCCCTTTCCCAGGGCTGGGCTATGGGCTCACACTGCCAGCGCCTGGCCAGCTGAGGACAGCACCAGGAAGATGTAGCAAAACCTCCTGAAGCGAGGTCTGAGGGAGCACTGGATGTCCGTTCTTCTCTCTCTCCCCTGTGGGTTGTAAAGCAGCCAACACAAAGACAACATTACAAGCTCAGCCCTGCCTTACATGCCCTTCTTTAGCCAGTGTATGTTGCTTAAGTCCTAGCACTTCCACCATTGTGCCCAGTAGCCAGCAACTCGTAAGGTCCATCGCTGATTCTACTCCACTTTTTTTACCTCTGAGCTACTGTTTCCAGTCTCTGCAAAAGGCTCCTAGATGTTCTCAGGCTCGCACTTGAGCAAGGTGTAATCGAGGATTATCCATGCAAGTTGAACTTTGAGAGACTGGAAGCGCTTTTCTCTCCAGCTCTCAACCGTCCATCAGTTCACTCAATAGCTCTAAACAGCGACTCGCTCCCAAGCACAACCGTCTTTTTTCTTTTGTTAACAACTAATACCGCATGCTCCTCAAGTGAGTGAGAAATGATTATTTGATTTAGGATGTTCTTAAATTATAAGCAGCCCACAGTTATTTTAAGTGTACGCTGGATCTTTTTCTCAGTGAAGATTAATGCTACTCTTGCCATGGGGTTATGTAGGAAGGAAACATTTGTGCAACAGCAATTTTTAACACTTTGCCGGGATTGATTTATGTGTTTATTTGTTTTCAGCTTTTTGGGAACACATAAATGATGTCTTTAGCCTTCAGAGGGAATACCGACATCCAGTAATTTATGACTGGCTAAAAGCAAGAGGGTTGAGGGAAGATTATTTGTCTCTTGACCATAACTGAATGGGCTAGATTGAATAAATGAGTTTGCATAAACTAAGCTGAGCATAAAGATATGAAGTCAATATGTAAAGCAAGCAAAAAACCAAGCAGTGTGTTAAAACCAAAGATTAAACCTGCCTGTGTGCTACAGGTACATAGGAGAAATCATGCTCATAGGAAGCCAGAGTTACTGAAATAAAGTATTGATTTTCTGCTGAAGGAACTGTAAGTATAAAAGGACAATTAATTTTTAAATGAAGGTAGTGGTCATATTATTGCTCTCTGGATATAGAAAGAAGCTCATCTGTCTATATTTATCTACAGCATTTGACTCTGTGCTCAGAGGCAGTGAGTTTTTTTAATCAAAACTCAATTGTTAAGAATATTAGAGTATGATTAAAGGTCCAGACTCCTCTTTTATAGATTTGAACTTCAAATTGAAGGTGAGTTCATTTGACACGCAAAAGACATTCCTGAAGCAGCACTTTACCTTCCTTCCTGGCCATTCACCTCTACTCCCTCACCCAAGCAACATCCTGTCCTGCTGAGTCCCCTCACCTGGAATTTGGGGCCATCTTTGGTTTGTTCTACTCTCCAGACCTCGCACTCTACATCTTAAAACTCCTTTCCATACCAACATCTCAGAGTCACCATCCCTGCAGGCATCCTGAAAACAATCAGGCAGGCTCTAACCACCTCACAGTTTTAATTAGTACACCCTCCTCTTCTCCAGCTTTGACAAATTTCACCCTACCACTGCTCCAGTTAGTACTGCAGTCATCAGCTCCTGCTCCTGCCTTCAAGAGCTTCCTCCAGACACATGTGACCCACCTCCCCTTTCAAGGGCCACAACATCCTCTTCCCACCACCTACCTCCATTACCAAAAGGCCAATCCATGCTTCCCTTTGACCCTTGTTCCAGCATCTGACACTTGGTCAGCACCTGAATCTCCTTCAAAGATGGGAGAGGAGCCCTGCAGTGGTTGTCTACAAATTGAACCTCACTGTCTGGCTGGTACTCAAGGTGCTGGGTCCCCAGCCATTATCTGTCTCACCATGTGCTCTCCAAGCCAAATATTGTCTTTTCTTCACACTAAGACTCTAACTTCCGTGCAACAGTTGCTGTCATTTTGGTCCATTTGGCTCACAGAGACCTCATCGTGGTAAACATGGTCCATGGGAAAGTCCTGATGCCCACATAGCCATGAATAAAAGTAAGGGTTTAAGCAATCTTTCTATGAGTTGGTGAGTGGTGCTGCTGAGCAGCAGTCAGGGCTGTCCGCTATCTTATGTCCATTCTCTGGCCCAATTAGGGCTCTAAGCATGGAACTTCATCAGATATTGAGTACCCCAAAAAGAGAAACAAGCTTTCTTGCCTGTTGTCTGACTGTGGTGGTGGGGAAGGGTTTGAGGAGCTCTACATAAATGTGGTCTGGATTCTGGGCTGTAAGAAACTTCAGAAAGTTAACAAAATTGAGTGGAGAAATGGGTTTTCCATCCAGCAAGTTTTAAGAGTTTGTCAGGTTGAAATTATTTTGTGTGCATGTAAAAAAAATATTATCCCTAATCAGACTAAAAAAAAAAAAACCCAAATAATTAATAATTTAAGTCCTAGTATATCAGTTCAGATCAATCAAATAGTCTTGTTTAAGCAACTGAAAAGTTTCACTTCAATTCTGCCATTTTTGTAAAAGAACGTTAAAAAAAAAAATCCAAAACCTAAAGATGCAGACTCTTGAGCAGTATGAATTCAGACCTAGCTGATTTTTCACTATAAATTAAAAATGGGGTTTTTTTGCTTGTTTAAGAAGAAATAAGGATACGATGACTTTGGGCTCAAATGTTGCTCTTTGTATCATAAATGGTCTTCTAGGGAATGTCTGACAAATAAATCTATCTTGCATATGACTGTATCCGATTGCCTCAGGCTGTCACTGGAGCGATTCCCAACTGCTTAACGAATCTGTAACGCCCACATCCTGCATGATGAGCAATGGTGAATTATTTTTTTTTTTTCCTTCCAGAACACACCGGTGAGGAGAACTGCTTCCAGGTCTGGGTGGCCATGAACCTGAGTGGAGCCTGAATGCCGTTAAAGCCACACTGACTAACAAAACTTTAAAAATATGACTACAGTCAGGATTTTAACTCCACAATGCTGCTATGCTGGGATGTGACAGGCTTCCTACCCAGGTCTGGAAGGTAGGGATCTGCTTGTATATATGAAAACGTATAGTTTCCCATCCCTCCCCTCCCTGCACGTCTATTGTTTTGGGAAAGGAGTGCAGAAGAAAGAAAAAATAAGATTTTGAAATCCATCCTATGGGCTGAGATGAGTGGAAACGTGATTAGCCAGCATAGAAACTGGTATGGTTTAGACCAGCTCTCTGCAATATATGTGGTACATTACTGCCTTATATTTAAAGTGACAGTGCCAAGATTGTCAGGTTCGGGGGGAAAAAAAAAAATCCCATGTGTTTTAAAGTATCTTGCATAGGTAAGAATGATTGTAAAATTGAGCCACACTGGTGAGCACAAGCATTATATAGTCTCTAACAGAGCTGAGATACTAAAGAGGATGCCAACATATCTTTGTCTGCTTGTGTACATAAGGTCATAAAAAAGGAATATATCCTCTCTTCCATGGCAACCCCTCATGAAAAGAGCACTGGGAAACACAAAACAAAGAGCAGAGCAAAGACCGAATGCTCAGGACAGATTCTTCATTGAGGTACCCAAATTCCTTATCCCCAAGCCATGGTCCCTGACCGCTGTCACACGACTGCCAGGCTGCAGGGGTTCCTGGCCACAGGAAGGGTCAGGCAAGAACAAGCCGGGGAGACCAGGGCATCAAAACGAGATGATGCCAACCCCCTGAAGAGATACAGCTGCTGCCTGGTTCTGGACCTTTGCAATCCACAGGGAGCCAAGTGCAGAGCATCAGTTTTGATACTGAATTACCCTGCCCACCACAAGCCAGCACAGCTCCACCCCTGGCAAGTTGCAGCTGCAGGGACAGCAATTCCTTAAATGCCATTACTATTACTGCTTGCCGCTGTCTGACCACCAAGCTCCCAAATCGCACCCACAGGATGATATACTAAACTGAGCTTCTGCAAAAGTGCTGGGCTGATTTCAGGCCACCAGCATTTCTGGGCAATTCTAGATGGCCCTGTCTGATGCAGGGCAGCAGACAGTCCCACAGCCCCCTCCAAGAGACTGCCTGCGGTGCCCATCTATCCTCAGAGCCGTTAGCGGGAGAGAGATTGTACTGAAGGCACCTGGGGATGTACAGAAGAGCATACGCTCATAAAACTCCTAAACTGCTTAATAATCTGAACCAGGGATTGCCCTTCTTCATCTGTTGGCTTTGTTTAAACCAAATTGTGTTTTCAAAAAAATCTGAAGAAATTAAAAAAAATATTGTTCTGCAGCTGGGCGCTGACAGGCTGGAAAAAAGTAATTTTCTACAATTCAGCTATTCAGAGAAAACTTGATCATTCAAGTGTGAACCTTTATAATTGTTTCTACTAATCTTTTTTTTTTTTTTTTTCCCTCCCCCTACACACATGCTGTCAACATCGGCTGGGCTGGTAAATAAGAGCAAAGCATCCAGCCAACCAGTCTGTAGCTAGAGCGAGAAGGAGTTTCAATAGCGCTGATGGGTTTCACAAGGCTGACTGGGACCCGCAAAACCATTCTTCTCCCGTACGCAGCACATCCCCCTAAGGCTGAGACAGAGGGTAGGATGTGTAGGCAGGGCCTCCTCCAGCATGGACCAACTCTGCTTCAACCTGTAAGACATTTCCATACCCCCTCCAAGCCTGGCTGTACCGCTGGGCACCAAGGAAATTAAAGGGGAGGTTGAGGCGCTGGCCAAGGAATTGGAAAATAAGCAGAACGAGTTGTTCAGCTATTGCAGAGATGGAAGACCACATCATCGTCACACACAGGCACAGCTCTCTGTGCTGGGAGACACCAGGCATGTTGGATATTCACCTGGGAACAAGCTTGTTCCCTTTCTCTGCTCTGGTGCATCCACAGGCAGATCCCTACCTGCAGTGGTGCTAACAGGCTTTTAGGAAATATAATCAAACAGCGCATCCATGGTAAAATCAGGGAGCTGGACTTTCTCAGGAGGAACCAACCCTGGTGAACATGTGCAAATAACTCCTTTCACATCTGGGGACCATCTCCTACTGGTCCCCTGATCTAGAAGAGCGGTGTGTTCCAGCAGTAATAAATTAAACTGGAGAGAACTGCCTCAGACACAACCCCATTTCCAGCACCTAGATCTGTTCAGCACCAACAACTGTCTCCACACAGCCAAGCCTGCTGACATGCAATTGCAGTAACTAGCAGTGCAGAACACCACCAAATGTCACCTGACACCCAACCCACCACGCGACTCGGCTGAGCATTACCTTGGTGCAGCTCTGACAAGCTGGACCTGTGGAGGAGGTTTCCCCCTCAGACAATGCTGGTGCCCAGACAGATTCAGGTGAGCAGTCAAGCTGTGAGCGAGGAGAGCAGCCTGAGACACCAAGTCCTTCTGGCCAGCCCCAGGAAATACATTCTTCATCGCTAATGACTTAATGCAGAATAGCAGTCACAGCATAGAAATGTCATCAAATTTATGGGGAGAGCAGAAGGAGGAAAGATGTGTTTTATACAAAAATCAAGAATACAGCTTCTTGGAAAAAAAAATATTTATACTCCTACTGAAAATGATGACTTTTTGGCAAAACAGATCAACCTAAACCTGAAAACATTTAACTCAAGCTGTCAGTGTAATTTTCTGTGTGATCTACAGCTCAGATGCCGTACGCTTTCACTCTGCTTTCTGGGTAACACTTTTTGCCTGCCATATCCTTTCCATAGCATGATTTGCTCTTCCAGTAGGAGGGGGGTTCTACGATAGCTCTGGTGTTTCATAGGAAACACGGTCCATCCACAGTCCTGTGGGCAGAGGCAAGCAGAAGGATGCGGCACTTGAACCACAACTCCCATGAGATTGTGTGATGACATTCTGAGGAGAAAAGTCTCAAAGGGATGAATCTCTACCTGAAAGCTCAGATCGTTTTCCAAGTAAATGACTCATCTCTTAGAAAAAGTACATTTGTTTGAAAATGCAGTTTTTCCATCAGAGATCAGTCCTGATAGAAATTACCAGATAGTTCTGATATTCTGCAGGAGGTAACTTAGTGTGAAATAACACCACGTGGTACAATAGCCAGAATGTCAGGAGGGAAAAATCAGACCCATCCTTGTTGGACCTCCACAAGAGCACTTCACGAAAGATGGGGCTACATTAATAGTTTTGATAACTTTTTTTTTTTCCTTCTGCTCCACAAAAAAAATCAGTATCCACACTTAATACTCAGCCTTGCTGACAATGTCTTGACTCTTCTTCACTAAATAAAGTTATAACCTGTGATGCAAGATCTCTTGGCTGGTGAAATAGGGTGGTAATAGGGTCTTCTGGGAAAGACTGTCTTCTCTGATCAGGCCAGGTGAGCATTACAAGACCTCATTCCTCAGTGATTTCATCATGACCCCAAACTTGCTGGTCCATCCTAACACTGACTGGTAAATACCTATGATGTCTGCTTGATTTAATTCACTTTGTGTCATCAGTTTCTCTTTCATCTCCCTGCTGCAGGACTGGCTGTTGCAGTAACTTCTGTGCTTTCAGGAAATTAAAAATATCTGCTGTCCTTGTGCTTAAAATAGACTAGAGAGCCCGGCTGATTTATACTTGCCTTGTAGGATCTAGGAGGTGGTGAAATTGGAAAACAACTTGAAAAAGAGTAAATTATTAAACAGAGAAGGAACTGTGAACTTTTAAAACCAAAGAACCTCAGTTCACCCTGAGAAAAATTCTCAGGGCATAAGAGTTCCGGAGTCACTGGGACACCCCTCGCAGCTGGCACAACATGACACTGCAAGAACATGATGCTCCAGCCAGACGCGAGTCGCCGCTGGAATAGCCCTGCCGGCAGCATCAGCTCACTGGAAATGTAACCAGGCAAGCTTGGCTGTGGAGACAGAATCTGTACCTGGGATTTCCTCACTGCATTAATGCAGCTATAGAGAGCAACTTGCCCACTTGATAGCCAAGTTTCACTCAATTATCCCTATGGCTCAGTATCTTCTCTCTCCCATCTCTTATCTCCAAATGAAGCAGGGATTGGTTCTCAGACTGATTATTGCATTTGATGTGAATGACTTTTGTTGTTGCTTGTTTTAAGGAGGCATTCCATATTCCAGTTCTTTTACAGTAGTAACCTGCAACACCTCTACTTCCCACCTTAACCCAAGGTGGATGTCAGGAAAAGTTTCCCCCATCCCTGGGCAGTGACTCAGTTCCATGAGTCAGGTCAGTTCCTCTCCTTCACCATCATCGTACAAAGTAATTTGGTGTTAGCAGCTGATGAGCTATCCAGAGGCAAACTTGCAGAGGCAGAAGGGAGACCATTTCTGCTGAAGCCATTTTGCTTATGGATTCAGATGAGGTCAGAAGAGACCTTCAGCTATGCAGACATCTGCAGCACATAAAATAATCCTTGTACTAATCGCATAGTTCCCTGTACCTCTTTGGATGATAAAACACCCACTTAAAAATTATATTGCTCCTAAAAATCTTCTATTGCCTGGAGAACCTGTGAGCACCAGAGATTAAATGTTATAGAAAATAAGTATGCATAATTTTCACTTTGCTTTGTGCCAATAAGAGACAGGGAATGTTTGGACAGAGAGGAAAATTGGGATAGAAACAGTCTGCTCTGCCATTTGTCTGCTCTCTCACACTAGCAGAGGAGAGGAAATATTTTTGTGATTGGGAAATGCTGAGACAAGAGCAGTGTCTGTCCCTCTTTTAAGACATGATATTTCAAGTGGATAGTGTTCATTCACCACTGCTTCTCTTTTCTTTGTTAACTTCCCTCTTTATTGCCTAGTATTTTAGCAAGAAGCATTCATGGGCTAAATTAAGGTGGAGATGAGGTTTCTCCTGTTCACAGCTCTCTCAGTTACTCCAAGCTATGACATTTCCAGCAGGTTTATTTCCCAACAAGAATATATCACAGAGATTTTCTGTTTCCAGTTCTACCCCTGAGTTTCCCCATACTCAGGAGCAGGAATCACTTGTGCCTGACACTGTGCTTGTTTTGCAGGTGGTTGATGATGTTAGGAGCAAATATAAACCCAGATGAAGAGCAGCATAAGCAATGGAGGGACCAACCCCAGAGCCTGTCTATGTTGATGTGGACAAGGGACTGACCTTAGCATGTATCGTCTTCCTCTGCCTCTTCTTGATTGTGATGATTATTCGCTGTGCAAAAGTCATCATGGACCCTTACAGTGCCATCCCTACATCCACATGGGAGGAGCAGCATCTCGATGACTGAAAGGACTACACTAGACAGAGCCATAAAATGCTGCAATCCAGGAGGCCTTTTCCTACCAGGAAACACAAACAGCCATTTCCAGATACGCCAGGCAACAGCAATATATCCAAGAGCACATAGTGTAAATGATTCTTGCTCAACAGATCAGGATATCAGCAAGCCATTCTGGCAGCACAGTTTAATACTATGCAGCAACCCTTATTTTACTGAAATCAGTTATCATTGTAACTCAAGTAGCACAAGACTGTCCAGACTTTTCCTAATATAACTCTTGGTCTCACACGGTTTGTCCTCCCCTCACTATCTCCCACAAATCCAGGGTAACATCAGAATTTGGAAAAGCAACAAGAACATTTTGTCTTTCCTGGAAATAGATTGCTTCAAATATCTTCCTCAGCTGTTATATTTGTGTTTCAAAAAAGGCTCAAATTTTATAATTTTTTTTTTATCCCAGAGCATCACTAAGTAGAAACATTAAATCACCTCTGGTTACATTGGGTTATACGAGCAGATTTATTCCAAATTTCCTTGATTCTGCACATACGGTCCCTACCCCACTGCAATCATATTTCCAGTGATCAGGACACAGAAGAACCCAGACTACAGGTCCCAAGGGGGTCATGGACTGCTGTTGACCCTGTAGCACCATTTTGCTGTGTCCTACTTAAGCAAGCACTACGCATTTTATCATCTGCCGCAGGCCCATGGATTAGCCAGATGAGCTTGGTAGCCACCAGAAGTCCATAAAGCAGAGCTTGGACACTGCTGGTTTCAACTACATAGAATTTGGTGTGATTTTTCAAAGAGTGATTCCACACACAACTTCATCCATCTTTCGTTTCAGGTGCACCTCAACGGGATGACACACAAATAGAATGGCAAAGACAATAAGGAAGGAGACATTGCTCCAACCTTTGTCACTGAGCCAGAGTCCTCAGCATAACAGTTACAGTAACATACCGTAATATGCATTCTACCTCGGAGAAATTCAGCACCTTTAAAAGAAGAATTTTTCCACAAATTTGTAAAGTGAATAGCTGTACATTTCCTTCTCCCAATTCATTAAGACAGCCATTATGCAAGAAGGCATAAGTGAACAGGGAAGTTTTAGAAATTTACTATTTACCTTTAGAAGAGAGGGGATTGAGGGATTCTGACATCCTCTATCCCCAATATTTCAAGCTTTGCTCATAGCAGCCTTTTTTAGTGACATGTTTGGCTTAAGGGATTGTAAGGAGGTACTGAGTAGGTTCTGCAACCACAACAAGCATCATGAGCAAAGACGACTTGAAAGCACAGATTTGCAAGAAGGGCCTTTCACTATTTCTCCTCTTCCCTACCATCCTACCTGACCTCTAGATTGTTGCCATGAGGCAATGCACAGCGGGTGGGAAAGGTGGAGCCAAAGGCTGGGACAAGGAATCAGGATGTAGACTTTGAAGATTACTATTCTCAGCTCCAATGATCACACAAGTCACTTCTTTATGTGCCTCGGTCTACTCATCGGTGAAATGGGTACAGCAATACTAACCTGTCTCACATTGAAAACAAGTCTGTCTCATAATACCAGAAAGCCCTTGGGGAACCCCAAACAAGGATACAGAAAAAAAAATATACTAATTTACAATTCTTCCTTGTGAAGCTAATGGGGAAGATAGATCTGAATCTCAGTATAGAGTGAGGGAAGTTCTCCCCAGGCAGAGGACTTGTCCAGATCTCCGCTTACTCCCTCATAAGTATTGCAGCATTTTGAGTCACACCAAATGGCACCTGGCTTTGTTACATATTCCACTGATTTCTGAGGACAGTCTGGATGTGAGGTGCTCAGCACTGATTACAGAGTTCCCAAAATAGCAGGCTATGAGGCACGTGGAGATTTTTGCATGGATCTTTTGCACTGCAATTTTTGCTGATCTCTGTTGTAGAAGATCCCATTCAGGAGGCAGGAGATTTGAGGATTAGCTTTAATTCTGCTATTCTCTACCAAGAGATCTCTCCACTCCTTCAGTTGCCCACCGCAGATTGCTCATCAGGCTGTTATTTAGCCCCAGCTTCTGCTAGCCAGTTAACCACCAGTAACAGGACCTTTTCAAGTGTGAATGTTAATGTTCACCATACTTTGAGCAAATGCATTGGTCTCTCCTTCACGATTGCATCTATCTGTACTATAGGAATGGATGCCTTGGCTCGAAGGAGATTGCTTCTGTTCCCTAGGATAAAGTTTCAAACCCATTTTTTTGTCGGTAAATCTCATATCTCACCTTTATACTAGTGGAGTTACTTACAGAATAAACAAACAAACAAAAAAAACCCCACAAAATAAAACTATTTCCAGGCTAGAGGTGCTTTCAGTTTGCCAGTCACCTGGCTGTGTTCACAGCTGATGCAGAGCAAGACCAGAGCTTGTCATCACTCCTCCCAGTGCTAATGCTCCACTCAGTGTTTTTCTGCATGCAGAAATCTTTGCCTTTGTCACACGTCACCGATAAGCCCCCCTGTTCAGCTTAGGACTTACGCACGTGTTTAAGCCTCTGAGCCAGACTACACAGAGAGCAGGGTCAGTCACGTGCTGTGTCCTTGGCAGGGCAGGGACAGCAGAGCACAGCCCCTGCAGGAGCGAAGCCTGTGTGAGCGCAAAGGGTCACAAATGCTGGGGAAGCAAATTAACAAGTTTGCTTTGCAAGAATGTTTGCCATGTCTTTTTTCCACTGTGTCCAGCTGTACAAGCCATTTTATGGATTTTCCTGAAGATCCTAAAGGAAAGATCCCTATGGGTAGCTCTATTTTCTAATAAAAAGGTACTTATCTTCCTAGCATAGCCTGTCAAGTCCATCCTTCTGCTGACAAAAGATCTCCATAAGCATCTACATATTCATGTCCAATCTTTTTACATGACTGTGTAAAAGTCAATACAATTGTTTTTATACAGATGATGTAAACGCATTCTGATTTCTGCCTTCCCCCAGTGGTTACAATCACACAACCTCACCACTCTAACCCAAAGCAATACTAAACATCGTGCCAAAAGCAGAAATGTTATCCTGCTTGCATTCAGAGCTGGGACTTGCCCACCCGAGGCGGGAAACTGCAGCTCCTGCCCGACACCGAGAAAGCTGCTCTCGCGGCCAGTGGAAGGTCTGTCTCAGCAGGGGCTGCATCGCTGGGCTTGGTAGTCATTTCAGCTGCATGCAACAAGTGCCTCTGCTAATTTTGGTTCTTTTTTAATCATTATGCCATACTACCAGCAATTGCACTCAGAGGAAATAATTCAAACTTGTTGCAAATGTATTTATCTAATGCAATAAACAGCTTCAACGTGGAAACGCTTCTTGTTGTCCCTGTTGCAATTCACTGCTAGTTGCCAGGACCTCTTAAAAACCACCCACAACACAACAAAACCACGATTTTCAAGAAAGATAGAGGTTCCTGACAGCCCTCCTTGGGGGGTGGGAGCAGAGAACTTCTCCGTGTGCAGCAACACCACCACAGACTCTCAGGACAGAGCTGTTGGAGCTCCAGGTGTTCCTGTGGCTCTGCTGGGAGGTCAGCCCCTCCAAAGTGGCTGTTTCAGGTCATTCCCTTGGTCGGGAAGAGCACTGAGCTGAGCAGAGCCACAGTTCAGTGGGGGACTGCAGCAAGCTGTGTTTCAGCAATTCGTTATCAGTAACAAGTTGCATGCCGAAAGAAATAGGGCCACTGAGACTGGAATCCCCCCCGCTGGCAACTGAAAATGAGGAGTGTGGAGCATCTGCGGGGTCTCTTTGAAGAAGCCACAGTGTATGGGATATGCCGAGTAAAAAGCATCCAGGGAACTCCTCTTGAAAAAGACGAAGAGACAAATTGCTATTTCTTTCATCTTGTAAGAGGACTCCATTGCCTGAAAGCTGGGCACTTCATATCTCCTAGTCCCCACAGTGAGTCCTCTGGCAGAAGGACCTTTGTGCCTGCAACCCAGTTTGCTGCAAAGACAAAACCTCACTGATAGATTATTAACCATGTGCTAGTCAGAAGCAGAGGCTGGAGTCTTTATGCTATATTCAGAGCAGCTACTATGGCTAAAGTAAGAGCAGACCTGAATTGAAGGCAGCAGTGGCTGAATTTGGGCAGACACCCTGGAGAACTAGGAGCATAAACGTTTTTCTGAAAAAAAAAAAAAAAAAAAAGCCAGGGACTGATGCAAGCCAGGAAACTGCTCAAGTAATGCTGCTGCAAGCTGTGCCATCCAAAGATGTCCCCATCTTGCAAGGACAGGTCATTACAGGTCTCATTAGGCAACTTCAACCGATGTTACTAGAGCTCAGAAGTCAAGTCAACTCAGGATGTAGTTGGGGAAAATGCTGTGCTCAGACTCCAGCAATCTCCACAGCACACACAGGGAGGGTGGTGAGGGCAGCAGACCTCAGGTATTTAATCGGTTCACTTTAGAAGCTGGTGCCCCAGCAAACAGATGGGGTGCATTAGAGATGAAGGCAGTGATTTTTCAAGACAGCCCCAAATTAAACTTCCATGGAGCCAGACTGATGCTGGTCTCCTGCGCTACCTGCAGGTTTCATGCAGCCCCCCACTAGTGCTTAGTGATAACTGAGCCTACGCAGGCTTGAGCTCCTCCACCTGGAGAGACCCAAGGACAGCAGTGACACCATGACTGGCATGTGGACTGGGCATTACTGCTGGGGCAAGGAACCAGCCAAGGTAGCCACCACCTCTACAGTGTTGCATCTTGAAGGTCAACATGGCAATGCACAGAGTGACAGCAACACACCAGCTCCCTGCTTCACACCCAGCTCAGTCCCAGTCCGTGGTGGTGCAGGATCTGCACCCACCATCACCACAGCAGCACCCTTGCAATGGCGTCAGCTGAGCTGCCCCAGTGCAAAAACCCAACTAAACGAGGCCAGAAAATTTAAATTCATGTTCTCCCATAGGGAAATCAGAAACCAATCAAAAATGTATTAAAATTGTATTAAGTGTGCTGAAGCCATAAGGAAAGCAGAGGTTTTTTAAATATATTTTATATTTAAGACTAATTAGATTTCTCCAGCAGCAGCCGTATTGCCTCTGCAGAACAAATGAAATGCCTGGTAGGGACAAGCAGGGAGCAGAGCTAGGAAGCCCACCAGCCCCCGAGGCAAAGCCCAGAGCCACCTCTGGAGCAAAGTCCTGGGACATGGCAGCTCCTGGACATCCATCACTCTGCAGAGCCGTGGAGCTGCCAGTGCTGAGCCCTGAAGAACATCTGCCCCTGGATGTGGCACACAGCAAGAAGGGGGACAAGAAACCCTGTGCTTGCAGCTCCCAACCGGTCCCTTAATATTCATTGACAAAGGCATCGATCCTACAAGCTGACCCAAAGGGTGCTCAGCAGCCACCAGGAACTTCTGCTCCTGCAGCCTTTCCCTTATACATTAACTGTGTCTACC